>NC_058522.1:195903985-198303985 GCF_904849725.1 Hordeum vulgare subsp. vulgare
AATCTAAGTTGGATCTGCTCCAAAGTCAGCTTGACAAGTTCAAGATGAAGGATGGTGAAGGTGTTGCTAAAATGTACTCTTGGCTAGATCTCATCACAAATGAGATTGCTGGCTTAGGAAGCGAAGAGATGAACGACAAATTCGTGAACAAAAAGATACTTAGAGCTCTTGATTGAAAGTATGACACCATGTGCACATTGATCCAAATGTTGGCAAACTACAAAGTTCTCAAGGCAACTAAACTCATTTCTTTTTTGAATTTAGGATAGTAGGATATGCTCCTACCGCATGTATATATTAAGCCAACAATTACACATATACAGGGGGGTGGGGTGGGTGTGGGAGGGGGGGTGAGGTGGGGTGGGAAGAGTTACATATTAGGAAGCGTCAGCTAGGTTTGCAACAATGCTATCTATGATCTGCACCTTGCTAGCAGGCACACGATATCTAAGGTTGGAGAAGTCTATAACGAATCTACATCGCCAAGCTCCCAGAGAGGGGGTTACATGTTCAAAGCACATGTTATTTCGTTCGTTCGATAGACTCCAGGCCGCTACTAGAAAAATCTCCATCAACATGCTTCGGGGGTGCACCGTCTTCTGATGTTGCAGTATCTCCAATCTATGTCGTCGATTCGCCCACTTGATGTTCAACATATCCCAACAACGTTGGCTAAAGCGACATCCGAAGAAGAGGTGTTCAAGGGTTTCCTCCACACGTTGGTCACATAGCATGCAGTCCAAAGTAGACTCGATATTGTAATGCCTTCTTTTGAGCATATTCCTCGTATTAAGTCTGTCCATCAACAAGAACCATCCGAACACCTTAATCTTTGGGACACATTTCGTTTTCCACAGCCAGCTAAATGATGCATGGACCGTGGCTCCTCCGAAGCAGAACCGACGGTATGCCGCTGTCGTAAAAGTGTCAGCTCCCCAGGCACACACCGAGTTTTCTCCTCTAGGGTTGAGTTGAACACTTCTTTCTTGTTACATCATCTTGAGTTCTGCATGCGCTTGTTCTGACAGCGGCAGCGAAAAAGCTTCCTGCAGCGAGCTTGTTCCCAGGAAAGCCTGAACCAAAACATCCTCAGAGCTAGCGAAAGAGAAAGCACGGGGGAACTTGTCTGCGTAGACGGCATTGTTCTAGTCATCCTTCCAAAAGAGCGATGAGAGCCCATTGTTAATCTTAACCTGTGTCATTCCTTGAAACATCGGCATAATTTTAGTCAGCTCCCGCCACCAAAAAGAGCCACATTGATCTCGTGCATGGGGTATTGCATCACCGTACTGCGTGTTCCAGATCAGTGATACCCATGGGATATCTATGCGGTTGTAGAATTTGTGTAGCATCTTCAGGAGCATGGCATCGTTCTGCAACTTGAGATTCAAGACCCCAAGCCCCAATTTTCTTTGCGGCGGCAAACTGATTCCCAGGCTACTAGGGCATTGCTCTTAAACCCATCCGCAACCTTCTTCCTCCACAGGCACCGCCTCCGGATCTTATCAAATTGCTCCACAATTGTTGGGGGGATTCTGAGAGTCCCCATCGAAAACACAAGCAACGATGTGATGAGCAAGTTCATGAGAGCTAATCTGCCAGCATGTGACATTAGCGACATAGTAGCCGTGATTTTCCTCTCTGCTTTACAGACCAGCGGCGTCATGTACAGAACAGTGGGTTTGGATGTGCCAAGCGGGAGCCCTAGATATGTGAACTACATGGATGCTTGTGCACACACAAATATCAACATGATGGTGTTCCAGGCGCCAGACGTCACATTAATGGGGACTAAGGTTGATTTCTGATAGTTGATCTTAAGGCCCATAGTCGTAGTGTAATCATCCAGTATTCGTTTCATTCTTACAGCCTGGACGGGGCACGCCGACATGATGATGATGGTGTCATCGGCGTATTGGATTACTGGAAACTCAGCATCACCTCTAGGATCGATGGGGTGCAATAGCGTTCCAAGATTCAGCTCTTTGTTAGTCTCAGTTTGAAGCAGGTCAGCCGCCAGGACAAAAATCAATGGGGAGAGAGGGTCTCCGTGTCTTACTTCACATCTGTAGGGAAACTGTTTGCCAGGGATTCCATTCAGCAGGACCGATGATTGTCCTGACGAGAAGATGCATTTGATCCATTGAATCCACCTCGAGTTAAACCCCATACGTTGCATGATTTTGATCATGGCCGAATGTTCAACAGTGTCGAATGCTTTAGCGAAATCCAGTTTAAGAAGAACTACCTCCTTTCGAGAGCTTTGGCATTGATGGATGTACTCGAAAGCCCATGCCAAGCAATCATGGATAGATCTACCTCGGAGGAATCCGTATTGGTTGCGATGTACAATCTTTAGGATGATTTTCTGAAGCCGTTGCGCCAGTATCTTGGTGATCCTCTTGGGGCAGCAGTTAAGCAGCGTAATTGGACTATAGTCGTTTACCGTCTCAGGCGAAGCTGTTTTCGGGATCAGGGTGATGTGTCCATAATTGAGGGATTCTAAGTTTAGATTACCTTGATGAAACTCATCACAAAGATGATAGAATTCCTTTTTGATGATGGGCCAGCAAGCTTTCAGAAAAGCCCCGATAAACCCATCCGGCCCTCGTGATTTGTCGGCTGACATCTCTTTTACAACTACGTCAATTTCTTTCTTTTCAAAAGGGACAGCGAGGGTTTCAAAATCGACCCCTTGTCGTATTAGATGCATTAGATCAAATCGTATGTCTGGTGAACTTGTTGTGCCTATCCTCGTTAGGTAGGTGTGGAACAGGAGATCCTCCTTGTCTGCATGTGTCTCAACCACGACGCCCTCTGCAGTTTTGAGCATGGCCACATAGTTGCGTCTATATCTTTCAGTCGCCATCGTTTGAAAGAACTTGGTATTCTCATCCCCGAACTTGATCCATCTGATCGTACATCTTTTGCGCCAGTAATCTTTCTGATATTGCAACAGTCTGAGAAGTTGATTTTTGAGAATGCTCCTGACGTTTTTTCCGGTGTTGTGAGAGTTCGTTTGTTTTCGAGGGCATCTATCTGAAGCAAGGTCTTGTTGGTGTTGATAGTTGCTATTTTGAGGCGGGAGATACTGCTGCACCAGCGTTTTAGCACAAATCGTACTGCTTTAAGTTTCTGACAAACTATCGAAGCCAACTAAAGTCATTGGTACGATTGTAGCTCATTAGACGTTAGTTAAGGACAAAGATGAGTTTCAGAACAATCCAAGTGTTGGTTACAAAGCCTCAAGCGATGATCCCGCTACTTCAAACGGCAATCTTGTCACTGATCAAGAGATAAGCCTCATGGTCAGAAAATTCAACAAGTTCTACAAGAGTAGAGGCAAAGAGAAAAGCTCAAACTAAAGACATGATGAGAAGCGTTCGTCCAGTCGTGACCGAAACTGCTACAACTGTGGGAAGCCCGGACACTAATACAATGAGTTCTTGGCTCCCTACAAACGAAGAGAAGAGTCACCTCGAAGACGAAGCTCAAGGGATGAGTCACCTTGTAGAGAGAGAAGGGGTAGAGAAGATCGTTATGAACGAAGACACTCACGGGGAGGCAAGTGTCTGTGCACTAAAGACTGGGGTCCCTAGTGCCCTAGACTTGTGCACGGGCGCGAAGAGCCCATGTCGGTAGGGCATGGCAGGACCCAGTCAAGATGCAACCACCAAGCTTTCCTTGCCGGGAAGATG
Organism: Hordeum vulgare subsp. vulgare; assembly: GCF_904849725.1. NCBI lineage: Eukaryota > Viridiplantae > Streptophyta > Magnoliopsida > Poales > Poaceae > Hordeum > Hordeum vulgare. Next base: position 195,907,684 of record NC_058522.1, read on the forward strand.
ACCAAGGCCGCGCCCATTTGGCGGGCGTGATGGACTCACCAAGTACAAGACCCCAGCAAGCTCCCTTGCCGGGATGACAACTGAAGCCCCCGGCAAGCTTCCTTGCCGGGACGAGGACTCAAGGCCTCGGCAAACCACTTGTCGGGATGACGGGCCTGGCCACTGGTAGGCAACCGCCCTTGCCACAGTGCCACCGCCCCCCAAGTGCGAGTGCATTCCGCATGCGCTAGTGCAGCGTCTAGTTGTCAAAACACCTGGATACATGTCTTCACCAGCACATCGTTGACAAGGACAAGACGTGCATTAAATGCACTTGACATCGGTAGATAGATAAGCACCGCCCTAGGTTCGCTGTAACTCCTCGTGAACCTACCACCAAGCACTGTAGGTGACCCTTTGCCTATAAAAGGAGGCCCTTAGCTCATTTCGAAGGGGTTAGGCTCTTTGGACATTGGCCCATAAGACGTTTATCAATAGTCACTATAACAATCAACTACAAAATGCTTAATACAACAACACAAGCAGGACGTAGGGTCTTACGCGTAAGCGGCCCGAACCTGGGTAAAAAGGCTTGCCGGGTGCTGATTGTTAACTCTGCTCTACATGTCACCTCTCCTCGCCCTACGATGACAAGGGCTTCATGTTGATTCCCATAGATGTTGACCTCGCATCACCGACATCTTTGGCGCGCCAGGTAGGGGGTGTGGAGTTTTTCTCAAATCCGAGCAAACTCAGCACCAGATTCTTGGAAGTTTGGGCGCTACGCCGCGGTTCCCCCGGAAACGGGGTACCGCGGTGGACGCTCTATTCTGCTATGTTTTCCCAAGGCATGCGGGAGCGCGAGGGAGGGGCGAAGTCTCCAAATGCGGCACCGTCAGGCCGATGCATCTCTTGGGGCCAACGCGCAGCTGTCGAGGGCGTGCGTGGGAGCTTCACAGAGGCCTCAGTGCATACTTCGGCGGACGCACCTCTGCGGAGTGATGCATAGTCATTGAGGATGCGCCAAACGGTCCCGAAGCCTTGTCACACACTCCAACATAAGTGTTGCGCCCCTCAGAGCGTCGTATCTTCGCTAAAGATGCGCTCGGGGGCTCCGCAAGCACAGCCTAGTAAGAGAAAAGAAAAGGGGTTACACCTAGGCTAGCTTCTTATCCAAACGACGGTCGTGGATAGTCGGCAAGAAGTCTTTGCCGGAGAAAAAGCCGTCGGGAGTGGTAATTTCCTTCTTGCCGGGGACCCCGATGCCCGGGCAAAAGATTCAAGCGCCATGCAACCATGGCGTGAGCTGATAAGTTTTAAGTTTAAGATTCAGATATGAAGTAGATAGATTATATGTTTTCCCTTTAAAAGTTTCCAATCTTTGTGTGTGGAGTCTGCGCATACTGGAGCCTTTTGAAAGATCAGTGCACCTTGTCTTTGTTTCGAACTCGTTCAAACGAACTGAACAGCCACAAAGCGCCTTCAAACTGTTGCGAACCTGATCAACAGAGCAAGCGGCAATGTACCGCCTGATTTCGTCTCAAGCTGCGCTTGGCGATTTCTATGGTTGGACTAAACGCGGCAAGGAGCCTTGCCGGTAGTTGCCGGCAAGCTCCAAGGAAATGCAAAGATAAATCATTCAAAGAACGGAATCGGAAAAAGGGAAAACAGCCTTTTCATTCATTTGTTTGGGATACTCTCAAACATATTAGATGGATGATATGATCTACTCTAACCTAGAACTACTGTGTTTGACGAGGAACTACGCTCGCCGGTCTGGAGTTCAGGAAGACATGGAGCGGCGCTCCGCACGATCCAGGCTGGTTCCTCCAGGACCAGCACTGCGCACATGAGAACACGGCCGAGAGAGATGGAGGAGCAGAAGTCCGGGCGCAGAAAGGAAGATGATGCAGCTCCGGTCGGTCCGGCGCGGGAGGGAGCGAGCGGCAGACTGACGGTGATGGTACGGCCGACGGTTAGCCCGAGGACATGCCCTCTTATGCAGACAATGTGTGCAGGGGGGCAGACCCGCTTCCGCTGTCGTCACCATCCGTCCCTTCCTCATCGCTCTCATGGGAGGAAGGGCTATCAGTCCTGCTCGAGCTCTCTTCGCAGCAGCTGAGACGCGCACCTGAGCTCCCTTATAGCATGATGGAGAGCACATTATCTAATACGTCTCAATCATATCTATAATTTTTGATGGTTTCACGCTGTTATCTTGTCTTCTTTGGTTGTTTTATGTGCCTTTTATATCTTTTTTGGGACTAACTTATTAATTCAGTGCCAAGTGCGAGTTCCTGCTTTTTCTGTGCTTTTGACTCTTTTCAGATCTGATTTTGGAACGGAGTCCAAACGGAAGAAAAACCCCGAAATGATTTTTTTCCCGAACGGAAGAAGATCAGGGGGCCTGTGGGCCAAGCCAGGTGGGCTCCAGGGAGCCCACAAGCCCCCACTCCGCCACTAGGGGGGAGGCGGCGGTGGGCAGGCTTGTGGCCTCCCTGGCCGCCCCCTGACCTAGATCTTTGGCCTATAAATTCCCAAATATTCCGCAAAAAATCAAGGGAGCCTCGAAAATACTTTTCCGCCGCCGCAAGCTTCCGTTTCCGCGAGAACTCATCTCGAGACCCTTCCCGGCGCCCTGCCGGAGGGGACTTTGGAGTTGGAGGGCTTCTTCATCATCATCATCGCCCCTCCAATAACTCGTGAGTAGTTTACTTCAGACCTACGGGTCCGTGGTTAGTAGCTAGATGGCTTCTTCTCTCTCTTGGATCTTCAATACAAAGTTCTCCATGATCTTCATGGAGATCTATCCGATGTAATCTTCTTTGGCGGTGTGTTTGTCGAGATCCGATGAATTGTGGATTTGTGATCAGATTATCTATGATATATATTTGAGTCTTTTCTGATTTCTTATATGCATGATTCGATATCCTTGTAAGTCTCTCCGAGTCTTGGGTTATGTTTGGCCAACTAGATCTATGATTCTTGCAAGGGAGAAGTGCTTGGTTTTGGGTTCTCCCATGTGGTGACCTTTCCCAGTGACACTAGCGGCAGCAAGGCACACATCAAGTAGTTGCCATCAAGGGTAAAATGATGGGGTTTTATCATTGGCTTGAGATTAACCCTCTACATCATGTCAGCTTGCTTAAGGCGTTATCTGTTCTTATGGATTTAATACACTAGATCCATGCTGGATGGCGGTCGACGTGTGGAGTAATAGTAGTAGATGCACACAGTATCGGTCTACTTGTTTTGGACGTGATGCCTATAGAAATAATCATTGCATAGATATCGTCACGACTTTGCGCGGTTCTATCAATTGTTCGACAGTAATTTGTTCACCCACCGTCTACTTGTTTTCATGAGAGAAGCCACTAGTAAACACTACGGCCCCCGGGTCTATTCACATCCATCGTTTACATCTCCTCTTTTACTTTGCTTTGTTACTTTGTTGCTTTCAGTTCTCACTTGGCAAACAATCTATAAGGGATTGACAACCCCTCCATAGCGTTGGGAGCAAGTTTTTGTGTTTGTGCAGGATCTTGAGATACTCCTCCACTGGATTGATACCTTGGTTCTCAAACTGAGGGAAATACTTACCACCGCTATGCTCCATCACCCTTTCCGCTTCGAGGGAACACCAACACAAGGCTCCAAGGCCACGGGGGAAATCCTTTGCATACTTGCCTAGGAAGTCCCTTAAGGCGTAGCCGCAGTAGAAAGATCAAGCCAAGTATTCTCCCGTCGACGTGCCTATTTCTGGCGCCGTTGGAAGGTCTTTTGTTGCAGGAGCATTATCCGCTATCTTCTTGAAGCAGAGAACGTGCCTCTTCCATAGGCTATGGGTGCGGGTGAAGCTTTTCCATCCGCGGTCGAGAAACAGGGTCCGAGGCCGAGGACGCTCCACGACCACCGGCACGGCGCCATTGCCGCTGCCATGCAGGCAAAGCCACGGAGTCAGGGACCCCTCTCCTTCCGTTGCCTCAACGAAGACACCAGGGAGTCAGAGGCGGGACTGGATGGGTCCTCACAAGTGGACGAGGAACTCCATCGGGTTCCTTCCGACATGGTCTGCCACAGGAGCAAGCCTCGGGGAAGGCGGAGGCGCTGGAGCAACGCTCCGCCTCCCCCGGCCTCGACCTCCACGACGACCGCGACCCCTCGCGCTTCCTCCACCACGGGCTCCCGGGCCGTCTTCCGCTGCAGCGGCCCTAGAAGCTGTGGCACGATCCAAACGGGATCCTCTCGCCGCCCTAGCGGCCGACGGTGGCCGACCCCGTCCCCTAACCATGGTTAGGGGCGAGCGCGACCTACAGACAGAAGAAGATTATGAATACCAAAGCTGAGGAGTTGGGTGAGCAAAACCCCTCGCAAACTCTCCCAATTTATAGGACAGGGCGCGGGGGCTAGCCTCCCTTGCTCTAGAAGCCACCACCCCTCTTGCCCAATCGCTCGTGCTCGCGCTCACGGTCGATGCTAGGTCGACACCTATGGAGATCAGCGTGATACCCTTGTGATCATAGGGCGGGGAAAAACAACGTCCAGAGCAGACCTAACGATCAACACCCGACAAGCCTTTTTACCCAGGTTTGGGCCGCTTACACATAAAACCCTACGTCCTGCTCGTCTGATCGTATTAAGCGTTCTTTTGTTGTTCGTTTATAGTGATGATAACCGTATTCTTGACCAATCTCCAAAAAGTCTAACCCCTTGTGAATGAGCTAAGGGCTTCCTTTTATAGACAAAGGGGTCACCTGCAGTGCTTGATGGTAGGTTCACGAGATGTTACAGTGAACCTAGAGCGGCGCTTATCCATCTACCGCTGTCACGTGCATTAAATGCACGTCTTGTCCATGTCAGCTCAGTGACGGTGAAGACATGTGTCCAGGTGTTTCGACACCTGGACGCCCCGCTGGCGCATGCGGAATGCGCTGGAACTCGGGGGGCGGTGGCACTGTGGCAAGGGCGGTTGCCCTCTAGTGCCTTGGCATGTCATTTCGGCAAGGGTGCTTGCCGGGGCCTTGGTGTTTCGTCCAAGCAAGGAAGCTTGCCTGGTACTTCGGTTGTCTTCCCGGTGAGGGAGGCTCGCCGGGGCCTTGTGCTAGGTGTGTTCATCATGCCCATTAAACAAACGTGGCCCTGGGTGTCTTCCCGGCAAGGCAGGCTTGCCGGGGCCTTGGATATCTTGTGGGTGCGTCTCGTCTAGACTCTGCCAGGCCCTGCAATCTGGGGTTCTTCGCGCGCGTGCACAATTCTAGGGCACTAGAGACCCCGGTCTTTAGTGCACCGACAGGATCCCCCGGGCCTGGGCCACACACGCGCGCGGACCGTTGTTGGGCCGGCCCAAAGAGGTGTACGTGCCTTTGTGGCTGGATCTGCTAGCGGTTGCCTTTCCCCCACGACGCGCATCGGATGCGCAAAGTGGGAGGTCAAGGGCGGAGTGGCCTCTCCGCCTCCTGAAACGCCTATGCCATGCGCGTGGCATGCGCAGTCATTGATGGACAAGTGGCAGTCGAGGCCTTGAAAGGCGCAGTACTAGCTAGGCCCGCCCGTGCATGCATTGGTGCATCAGGGCCGTTCTCTGTTCGCCCATGAGCTTGAGCGATTGGTCGTAGAGGGTGGTGGCTTATGGAGTAAGGGAGGCTAGCCCCCGCGCCCCGTCCTATAAATTGGGAGGGGTTTGCGAGGGGTTTTGCTCACTCAACTCTCTTTGAATCCATCAGCTCCCCGATCCTGGCCTTCTGAATCTTCTTGTGTCTACTGGTGGTGCTTTTCCCTAACAATGGTTAAGGGATGGGGTCAGCCATCGTCGGTCATGAGGGCGGCGAGGGGATCCCGTTCAGATCATGCCACAGCTTCTGAGGGTGCCGCGGCGGAAGGCGGCCCGAACGCCCATGGTGGAGGAAGGGCGAGGGGCCGAGGTCGCCGCGGATGTCGAGGCCGGGGGACGCGGAGCGCTACTCCAACGCATCCGCCTTCCCCGGGGCTTGCTCCCGTGGTGGCCCATGTCGGGAGGAACCCGATGGAGTTCCTCGTCCAACTACGAGGGCCCATCCGGTCCCGTTCGACTCCCAGGTGTCTTCGCCGAGGCAATGGAAGGAGAGGGGGGCTGACCCTATGGCTTCGTCTGCACGGCTGCGACAATGATGCCGTGCCGGTGGTTGCGGAGCGCACTGGGCCTTGGACTATGTTCCTCGGCCGTGGGTGGAAAATCTTCACCCGCGCCCATAGTCTTAGGGATAGGCATGTTCTCCGCTTCAAGAAGGTGGCGGAGAACACGCTCTCCGTCAAGCTATATGGGAGCTCAAGTGCGCGTCTCGGCTGTTGCGAAGAAAGCTCGAGCAGGACTGAAAGCCCTTCCTCGCTTGGGAGCAGCGAGGAAGGGACGGGCAATGACGACAGCAGAAGCAGGTCAGGTCCCCTGAAGTCATTCTCTACATGAGGGGGGCTGCCTTCGGGCTAACCGCCGGGCGTACCATTGCCGTCAGTCTACCGCTCGCCCTTTCCCGCATCGGACCGACCGGAGCTGCCTCATCTTCCCGTCAGCGCCCGGATTCTGCTCCTCCATCTCTTCACGAGTCGTTCTCCTCCGTGTAATGCTAGTCCCGGGGGAACCACCCTGGATCGCGCGGACAGCCGCTCCTCGTCTTCCTGAGCTGTAGTCTGGCGAGCGTAGTTCCTTGCCAAGGACAAAAGTTCTACGTTAGAGCAGATCATATCGTCTATGTAATATGCTTGAGAATTTCTCAAACAAATGAATGAAAAGACTGTTTTTCCCTTTTTCGATTCCGTTCTTTGTATGATTTATTCTTGCATATCTAGGAGCTTGCCGACGACTACCGGCAAGGCTCCTTGGCACGTTCGGTGCAACCATGGAAATCGCCAAGCGCAGCTTGAGACGAAATCGGGTGCTACGTAGCCGCTTGCTCTGTTGATCAGGTTCGCAACTGTTTGAAGGCGCCCTGTGGCCATTCAGGTCGTTCGAACGAGTTCGAAAGAAACACAAGGTGCACCGAGCTTTGGGAAGGTCCCAGTATGGGCAAACTCCTCACACAAAGGTTGGAAGTTTCGAAGGGAAAAAGCAAAGGATCTATCTACTTCAAATCTGAATCTCAAACTTAAAAACTTATCTGTCCGCGCCGTGGCTGGGAGGCGCTTGAATCTTTTGCCGAGGCGTCGGAGCCCTCAGCAAGTAGGGAATTACCGCTCCTGGCGGTCCCTTCTCCGGCAAGGATTTCTTGTCGATGGTGTGACCTTCGCTTGGAGGAAGAGCCAGCCAGGGTCTAACCCCTTTGCTTTTCTCTTGCTAGGCCGTGCTTGCGGAGCCCCCGAGCGCGTCTTTGGGCGACGATGCGACGCTCTCAGGGGCGGACCATTCGCACGGGAGTGCGCACCAGGGATTTGGGATGGTGTGGCGCATCCTCAACGACTATGCATCGCTCCATGGAGGTGCGTCTGCCGGAGTATGCACTGGGGTCTCTGTGAAGCGCCCAGGAACGCCCTTGACAGCTGCGCGTTGGCGCTCGAGCGACACATCGGCCTGACGATGCTGCTCTTGGATCCTCCGCCTCCCTACCCCATGCACGTGTAGCAATGCGCTTGCGCAGGCCTTGGGAAGCTGTAGCAGAACAGGGCGCCCGCCGCGGTACTCCGTTTTCGGAGGAACGCGACATAGCGCCCAAACTTCGATGGAGTCGGCGGTGAGCCTACTCTGATTCATGCATCTCTCCCCGCCCCCTACCTGACGCGCCGAAGATGTCGGCGATGGTAGGTCAAGATCTATGGGGTCAACGTGATACCCTTGTGATCGTAGGGCAGGGAAAACAATGTCAAGAACAGACCTAACGATCAACACCCGGCAAGCCTTTTTACCCAGGTTCGGGCCGCTTACGCGTAAAACCCTACGTCCTGCTCGTCTGATCGTATAAGCGTTCTTTTGTTGGTCGTTTATAGTGAGGATAACCGTCTTCTTGACCAATCTCCAAAAAGTCTAACCCCTTGTGAATGAGCTAAGGGCCTCCCTTTTATACGCAAAGGGGTCACCTATAGTGCTCGACGGTAGGTTCACGAGATGTTACACTGAACCTAGAGCGGCGCTTATCCATCTACCGCTCTCAGGTGCATTAAATTCACGTCTTGTCCATGTCAGCTAAGTGATGGTGAAGACATTTGGCTAGGTGTTTCGAAACCTGGACGCCCCGCTAGCGCATGCGGAATGCGCTCGAACTCGGGGGGCGGTGGCACTGTGGCAAGGGCTGTCGCCCTCTAGTGCCTTGCCACGTCATCCCGGCAAGGGTGCTTGCCGAGGCCTTGGTGCTTCGTCCCGGCAAGGAAGCTTGCTGGGGGCTTCGACTATCTTCCCGGCAAGGGAGGCTCGCCGGGGCCTTGTGCTAGGTGCGTTCATCACGCCCATTAAATAGTCGTGGCCTTTGGTGTCTTCCCGGCAAGGCAGGCTTGCCGGGGCCTTGGATATCTTGGGGGTGCGTCTCATCAGGACTGTGCCACGCCCTGCGATCTGGGGTTCTTCGCGCCCGTGCACAAGTCTGGGGCACTAGAGACCCCCAGTCTTTAGTGCACCGACACGGAAGTAAGCAATTTTACGAAATTGTGCGCAAGCAACAAGGACATCGGAAGAAACAAGGTGTTGGCTACGTCAGCGTCAACGGAGATGATTGGGAAGAAGGTCCATATCCCATTCCTAAGTTTGTTCCTCAAGAGGAGAAGTATGGTTCTACTCCTCCCAAAGGAACAAGCTCACAAGATGGCCTTCTACCACGAGACCACAAAGGCAAGGGAAAACTTCGGGACGACATTGACTTATTTGAAGAGGAACCCCAAGTCAAGGTCAAGTGGATTCCCAAGGACACTACTAGAACTACCTCATCTAGTTCTACAACAACTCCAAGGATTCCCATCAAGTTGATGTGGATCCCCAAGAGGAAGAACTAGAAAGTTCTTGAGGGGTGACTCCGCTAATGAAATTCACTCTTATTCATTTTGGCAAAACTATGTGCAATCAACCTCAACCATAAGGATTAGTTCGAGGAGTCACACATTCCCTCAAAGGTAAGCAAGGGACAAGTTAATTAATGTATCTTTGGACATCATTCTATATGTATTTCACTCCGTGTCCATAGATATTCTTGCATATGTTCATTGTGTTTTGGGACTAAAGCATGTAGGTGAGAAGAGTAAGAAACAACAAGGATTGTTCCCAACACAAGATGATATTCATCAACATTGAGTATCCACCACTACTTCACCTACTTGAAGTCCTCTACGACAAAACCCAAGGCTATCTATGCTATTTCATCTCAAGTTCTATTCAAGCTTTATCACAAAACTTGACAAGCACTTGTCGATCCGTGTGTGTGAAGGAGCACTCGGAGTTCCGTATCGTCAAAGGCTGCCTTCCAAAACCTCTTTGTGAATTTCGGTGGAACCAACCCCACAATCCCGGTTCCACCGAATTCCAAAGTTGATCTAGGTATTCCAACTCAGTACCACCGAGATCACCAACTTGGTTACACCCAGTTTCCCTGTCAGCTGACAGAAGAGGAACTCGATGACACCGATTTTGTAATCTTGGAGACACCAACAGCGACGGGTATATAACGTCGTGGACCGGATGTTTCAAAATTAACTCCTCAAACGTTTTGTCCCCAAACCCTAAGCTGCCGCTAAAGGACCCTTGGTTGTCGCTTTTGCATCCCTGAGCACCTCAACCATTGGGATTAACCGCCGCCGATGGAATCTTCACCGCCGTTGCCGCCGTAGTCCGACGGCCACCGAGCTAGGGTACGGTTTCGATCTCATCTTGCGCTCCATTGATCCTATTCATGTCCATTGGGATTTCTTTTCACAAAGACACCATGTGCAAACCCTCCCTTCCACCAGAAGTTCTCATAGATCAGCAAACGGAAGATTTTTAGGGTTAGCAGTCCACATAACACATCTCGGTGACACCGAATAGCAAAAGTCGGTTCCACCGATTTTGAATCTAGGGTTCCTGAGAATGAACTCGATCAGACCGCATGATCATTTTCAAATCCACCAAACTGATTGCCAAGTCTGTGTGAATAAGTTCATCTGTCTCAGTGACTCCAAAAATTTAGACTCGGTGCTACCGAGATTTGATCTACAGAAAGCTAAAACTAATGACTTCTTTGTTCAAATTACGAAAACCGTGTGTGTTTTGTGCTGCTCAATCCTTCTGCTCTTCTATATCTATTTCACAGGGCTGCTTTTCTACTGATTTGTTGGTTGCTTGTCTGCTTTGTCTGTCAGGATGTCAGGATCTGAGGATAGCCAAAACAACTTCACTAAGGAAAGTGTTGAGATGGACTCAGGCACAAGTCCTAAGAAGTCACCTTCTGATCCAGGTACCCCCAGTTCTCATAGTTACCAAGGCTGCTACAAGGACCAGAAAGAAGCTTAACTCAGATGAAGAGGACTCAGATTTTGTGCCAGAGGCAACTTCAGCTCCTCAGAAGCTGAAAGAGAAAGCTCCTATCAAGAAGACAATCAGGAAAGAGTATGCAAAGCCTGTTGATCTTAGAGCCCTTGAATTTGCAAGGCAAGGGATGATACTTTCCCTTGACAATCCTCCTAAGAAGGCTGGTGTGAAGAGAGCTAGTAAGAGGGTGATTCATGTTGTTGGAAGACCTACTTCCATGTATGAGAACCTAGAAGATACTGCTGGAGAAGATGAGATCCCAGCTGATGCCCCTCCTCCTCTTCCTCCTCAGAAGAAGCTCATGGAAGATGCCATGCCCGAGAAATCTGCTCCAAAGCCTGCTTCTAAGGTTAAGCTGGTTGTAGCTTCGAAAGGACTACAAAGGATATGCCTACAGCTGCCAAGAACAAAGGTCCTGCTTCCAGTACCTTTGCTGCAAAGGAAGAAGAAGAGAATGCACCTATTCTCACGAAGCTCAGACCCAATCTGCCACTGCACAATGCTGCTCATCCAGTAGTTGAAGATATTAAGAAGAGGAAATATGTAGGTCTGAGGAAATGGAGAGCTCCAGATCCCTATGCCATAAGGAGAGGAACTGGTGTTGATCCAAGGTTTCACACCAAGGAACAACAAGACTTTTCTAAGACTGTTTTGTATGACAAAACTCCAGCTGTTAGTGATATGAGATATGTTGAACGGGCTTACATCAAAGCATTGAAAATTTCTTTCCCTATTTGCAATAAAATTTCAAGTCTGTGGACATTGATGAGTCTGTTCGGAAAGAGATGACCCAATGGAATGATGAACTGATTATGCAATTCTATTCAATTGTTCATTTCTATGGTAACGACTCTATTGTGTGGATGACTAATGGTCACAAGTATGAATCAAGTGTTGATGAGTGGGCCACTATCATTGGTTCCCCTAAGCAGAAAGAGAGTGATCTTGATGTATACTATGAGGAGAAGATGAATCACAACTCCATGTGCAACATGTACAAGCCAATTCCTGGCAAGTTTATGGCAACTCACAAGTTTGGCTCAGTGTACTTCTTGTATGCAGGAATACCTAGGACCAATACCATTCCGATACACACCTTGATGCCCAAATCAGGTGATGAGAAAATTATTAGAGGTCACGCCATCAACTTGCTGCACCACTTGGACACTCACACTAGATTCACAGTGATCGACTTGATAGTTGAGACTTTTGTTACCAATTGCCTCTCGGTTTCCTCTCCCCCACTTCACATTTGCCATTTTCATTTGCCTTTCTCATTCGCCGTTTTCTTTTGCCTTTTTGTTGTTTTCTTTTGCCCGTTTCACTCTCTCTTCCTGCTCGTTTGTGTGTGAGATAGTCCATCAATGGCTAGACCCACCACTCCAAACGACACCCCTGAAAATGAAGTTCTCAATTTCAGGCAGAATGAGGAAGAAAATTTGAAGGACGCTTGGTACAGGATTTGCAATTCTCAAAGTAGATCTACTCGTAAGCAATCCACTACCGTCCTCCTTCGCAGTTTCTATGTTGGAATTTCTCCTTGGAATAGGTATATCCTTGATACCATTGTAGGCGGGAACTTTTTGGGGAGCCATACTGTTGACTCCTATAGAGCTATCATTAATTTGGTAGGCTCACCCCCGCTCATGGTTAATGGAACTATCTTGACCTTGGAACACATGATGCAAAGGCTTGACGCTATTGAAAACAAAATTGCCACAGTTGAACTTATTGAGGGTTTGGATAGAAAGATCCACAATCAGATTTCTCAGTACGGATCCAAAGTGGGAAACTTTTTGAAAAATTTAAAGGAGAAGGAACTTATAGTTAATGATTCTTCTAGAATTGGCAAATTAGAAGATGTCATAACCAACTTGGGTTCCGCTTTTGCTGCTGTGAAAATACTCCAAATCTTACTCTCAAAAAGACCATCAAGCCTGTTTTTGTTCCTAAAGCTAGTGGTGAGTCATCTAATAAATATGAAAACCTTAAGATGATAAATGATCACACTACCTATGGTTTGAACACCAAAGATGACTATACGTGATCCCATCACTTTCGCCTAGCTAAGGGCGTTAAACAAAAGCGCTTGTTGCGAGGCAACCCAACGAATCTATCATTTTTCTTTCTGTTTTTTGTTTTCCACACTTTCATAATTCTGTTATGATTGTGTTTTTGTCTTTCTTTTTGCGTTTGTCCCAAGCAAAACCGTTATGATTAGTCTTGGGGATGATCGTTTGGTCATGCTGGAAAAGACAGAAACTTTCTGCTCACGAAAAGAATTTTCATTTTTTTTCCTCTGAGAGCATATGAGTTGATTCTTTTTTCTGCTGATTGCTACGCAAATTCTTCAGACTGTCGTAATGCTTCAGAATTTTTGAGGTAACAGAGGTATACGAAATATACAGATTGCTACAGACTAGTCTGCTGTTAACACATTCTGTTTTTGTTGTGTTGGTTGCTTATTTTGATGAAACTATGGATAGTATCGGGGGGTTATTAGCCATGTAAGATTGAAAGTACAGTAACCCAACATCAACACAAGTAGAATTTAAGTTTTCTACAGTAGCTAAGGAAGTGGTGGTTTGCTTTCTTGTACTAATGTTATCACGAGTTTTTGTTTAAGTTTCGTGTTGTGGAGTTTTCAAGTTTTGGGTGAAGTTCTTATGGACAAAGAGATAAAGAGTGGCAAGATCTCAAGCTTGGGGATGCCCAAGGCACCCCAAGAGATTCAAGGATGTCGTAAAAGCCTAACTTGGGGATGCCCCGAGAAGGCATCCCCTCTCTCGTCTTCAATCCATCGGTAACGTTACTTGGGGCTATATTTTTAGTCACCACATGTTATGTGTTTTTGCTTGGAGCGTCTTGTATCGTAGGATCCTTTTATTTTTTTTGGTGTCACAATCATCCTTCCCGCACACCTAGAGAGAGAGACATGCACACACCATGATTTTGTCGAGCTTCACTTATATCTTTTGGTAGACAATTCAGCTCACATGTGCTTCACTTATATCTTTTGAGCTAGATACTTTTGCTCTATGTGCTTCACTTATATATTTTAGAGCACAGCGGTGCGTGGCTTGGTAGTTGATCTATGCTTCGAAAGTAGTCTCAAAAGGGGTAGTTATCCAAAGGGATACGAAAACTTCCACCTTCATGTGCATTGAATATTTAGAGAAGTTTGATTCATCTCAATTTGTTTTGAGTTGTGGTTATGGTAATATTAAAGTCATGCTAGTAAGGTGTTGTGGATCTAGAAATACTTGTGATGAAGTTAGTGATTCCCGTAGCATGCACGTATGGTGAACCGCTATGTGATGAAATCTGAGCATGATTAGACTATTGATTGTCATCCTTTGCGTGGCGGTCGGGATCGCGCGATGGTTTATACCTACCAACCCTTCCCCTAGGAGTATGCGTTGAATGCTTTGTTTCGATTACTAATAAAATATTTGCAACAAGTATATGAGTTCTTCATGACTAATGTTGAGTCCATGGTTTAGATGCACTTTCACCTTCCACCATCACTATCTTCTTAGTGCCGTGCAACTTTCGCCGGTGCACAAAACCCACCATTAGCCTCCCTCAAAAAAGCCACCATACCTACCTACTATGGCTTTTTCAAAGTCATTCCGAGATATATTGCCATGCAACTACCACCATGACATGTGCCACCACGTCTACATTGCCATTGCATGATCGTAAGATAGCTAGCATGATGTTTCCATTGATGTCTATGCCATGCTAGATCATTGCCACGGTACACTACCGAAGGCATTCCATATAGAGTCATCGTTACTCTAAGTTTTGAGTTGAAAGTGTGATGATCATCATTAATGGAGCATTATCCCATGTGAGGAAATAAAAGAGGCCAAAGAAGCCCACCAAAAAAAATGAATGAGAGAAAAAGAGAGAAGGGACAATGCTACCACTTTTTCCACACTTGTGCATATTAAGCACCATGATCTTCATGATTGAGAGTCTCTCGTTTTGTCACCACCATATAGCTAGTGGGAAATTTTCATTATATAACTTGGCTTGTATATTCCTATGATAGGCTTCCTCAAAATTGCCTTAGATCTTCGTGAGCAAGCAAGTTGGATGCACACCCACTAGTTTTCTTTAAGAGCTTTCACATACTCATAGCTCTAGTGCATCAATTGTATGGCAATCCCTACTCATTCACATTGATATCTATTGATGAGCATCTCCACAGCTCATTGATATGCCTAGTTAATGTGACTAGCTTTTTCCTTTTTGTCTTGCAACCTCCACCACACTCCACACCATCTATAGTGCTATAACCATGGCTCACGCTCATGTATTGCGTGAGAGTTGAAAAGGTTTGAGAAAGTAAAGGTGTGAAACAATTACTTGGACAAAACCGGGGTTGTGCATGATTTGAATTCGTTGTGCAATGATCATAGAGCATAGCCAGACTATATGCTTTTGTAGGGATAACTTTCTTTTGGCCTTGTTATTTTGAAAGTTCATAATTACTTTGCTAGTTTGCTTGAATTATTATTGTTTCCACGTCAATAGAAAACTATTGTTTTGAATCTAATGGATCTGAACATTCACGTCACATAAGAGGAATTACAAAGGACACCTATGCTAGGTAGCATGAAAGCATCAAAAATTCATTCTTATCACTTCCCTACACGAGGACGAGCAAGAGTTAAGCTTGGGGATGCTTGATACGTCTCAAACGTATCTATAATTTTTGATGGTTTCACGTTGTTATCTTGTCTTCTTCGGTTGTTTTATGTACCTTTTATATATTTTTTGGGACTAGCTTATTAATTCAGTGCCAAGTGCCAGTTCCTGTTTTTCCGTGTTTTTGACTCTTTTCAGATCTGATTTTGGAACGGAGTCCAAACGGAAGAAAAACCCCGAAAAGATTTTTTTTCCCAAACGAAAGAAGATCAGGGGGCTTTTGGGCCAAGCCAGGTGGGCTCCAGGGAGCCCACAACCCCCACTCCGCCACCAGGGGGGAGGCGGCGGTGGGCAAGCTTGTGGCCTCCCTGGCCGCCCCCTGACCTAGATCTTTGGCCTATAAATTCTCAAATATTCCGCAAAAAATCAAGGGAGCCTCGAAATACTTTTCCGCCGCTGCAAGCTTCTGTTTCCGTGAGATCTCATCTGGAGACCCTTCCCGGCGCCCTATCGGAGGGGAATTTGGAGTTGGAGGGCTTCTTCATCATCATCATCGCCGCTCCAATGACTCGTGAGTAGTTCACTTCAGACCTACGGGTCCGTAGTTAGTAGCTAGATGGCTTCTTCTCTCTCTTGGATCTTCAATACAAAGTTCTCCATGATCTTCATGGAGATCTATCCGATGTAATCTTCTTTGGCGGTGTGTTCGTCGAGATCCGATGAATTGTGGATTTGTGATCAGATTATCTATGATATATATTTGAGTCTTTGCTGATTTCTTATATGAATGATTTGATATCCTTGTAAGTCTCTCCGAGTCTTGGGTTTTGTTTGGCCAACTAGATCTATGATTCTTGCAACGTGAGAAGTGCTTGGTTTTGGGTTCTGCCATGTGGTGACCTTTCCCAGTGACAGTAGGGGCAGCAAGGCACACATCAAGTAGTTGCCATCAAGGGTAAAAAGATGGGGTTTTTATCATTCGTTTGAGATTATCCCTCTACATCATGTCATCTTGCTTAAGGCATTACTCTATTCTTATGGACTTAATAAACTAGATGCATGCTGGATAGTGGTCGACGTGTGGAGTAATAGTAGTAGATGCAGAGAGTATCGGTCTACTTGTTTTGGACGTGATGCATATAGAAATAATCATTGCATAGATATCGTCACGACTTTGCGCGGTTCTGTCAATTCCTCGACAGTAATTTGTTCACCCATCGTCTAGTTGCTTTCATGATAGAAGCCACTAGTAAACACTACGGCCCCCGGGTCTATTCACATCCATCGTTTACATCTCCGCTTTTACTTTGCTTTGTTACTTTGTTGCTTTCAGTTCTCACTTGGCAAACAATCTATAAGGGATTGACAACCCCTTCATAGCGTTGGGCGCAAGTTTTTGTGTTTGTGCAGGATCTTGAGATACACCTCCACTCGATTGGTACCTTGGTTCTCAAACTAAGGGAAATACTTACCACCGCTATGCTACATCACCCTTTCCGCTTCGAGGGAACACCAAAGCAAGGCTCCAAGGCCACGGGGAAATCCTTTGCATACTTGCCTAGGAAGTCCCTTAAGGCGCAGCCGCAGCAGAAAGATCAAGCCAAGTATTCTCCCGTCGACGTGCCTATTTCTGGCGCCGTTGGAAGGTCTTTTGTTGCAGTAGCATTATCTGCTATCTTCTTGAAGCACATAACGTGCCTCTTCCATAGGCTGTGGGTGCGGGCGAAGCTTTTCCATCCGTGGTCGAGGAACAGGGTCCGAGGCCCTGGACGATCCACGAGCACCGGCACGGCGCCATTGCCGCTGCCATGCATGCAAAGCCACGGGGTAAGGGACCCCTCTCCTTACGTTGCCTCGGCGAAGACACCAGGGAGTCGGAGGCGGGACTGGATGGGTCCTCACAACTGGACGAGGAACTCCATCGGGTTCCTTCCGACATGGTCCGCCACAGGAGCAAGCCTCGGGGAAGGTGGAGGCGCTGGAGCAACGCTCTGTCGCCCCCGGCCTCGACCTAAACGACGACCGCGACCCCTCGCCATACCTCCAACACGGGCTCCCGGGCCGTCTTAAGCTGCAGTGGCCCTAGAAGCTGTGGCATGATCCAAACGGAATCCTCTCGCCGCCCTAGCGGCCGACGGTGGCCGACCCCGTCCCCTAACCATGGTTAGGGGAGAGCGCGACCTACACACAGAAGAAGATTATGAAGACCAAAGCTGAGGAATTGGGTCAGCAAAACCCCTCGCAAACCCTCCCAATTTATAGGACGGGGCGCGGGGGCTAGCCTCCCTTGCTCTAGAAGCCACCACCCCTCTTGCCCAATCGCTCATGCTTGTGCTCACGGTCGATGCTAGGTCGACACCTATGGAGATCAGCGTGATACCCTTGTGATCGTAGGGCGGGGAAAACAACGTCGAGAGCAGACCTAACGATCAACACCCGACAAGCCTTTTTACCCAGGTTCGGGCCGCTTAAACATAAAACCCTACGTCCTGCTCGTCTGCTCGTATTAAGCGTTCTTTTGTTGTTCGCTTAAAGTGATGATAACCGTATTCTTGACCAATCTCCAAAAAGTCTAACCCCTTGTGAATGAGCTAAGGGCTTCCTTCTATAGGCAAAGGGGTTTCCTGCAATGCTTGATGGTAGGTTCACGAGATGTTACAGTGAACCTAGAGCCGCGCTTATCCATCTACCGCTGTCACGTGCATTAAATGCACGTCTTGTCCATGTCAGCTCAGTGATGGTGAAGACATGTGTCCAGGAGTTTCGACACCTGGACGCCCCGCTGGCGCATGCGGAATGCGCTGGAACTCGGGGGGCGGTGCCACTGTGGCAAGGGCGGTTGCCCTCTAGTGCCTTGGCACGTCATTCCAGCAAGGGTGCTTGCAGGGGCCTTGGTGCTTCGTCCCAGCAAGGAAGCTTGCCCGGTGCTTCAGCTATCTTCCCGGTGAGGGAGGCTCGTCGGGGCCTTGTGCTAGGTGTCTTCATCATGCCCATTAAACGGACGTGGCCTTGGGTGTCTTCCCGGCAAGGCAGGCTTGCCGGGGCCTTGGATATCTTGTGGGTGCCTCTCGTCTGGACACTGCCACGCCCTGCGATCTGGGGTTCTTCGCGCCCGTGCACAAGTATAGGGCACTAGAGACCCCGGTCTTTAGTGCACCGACAGGAGCCCCCAGGCCTGGGCCACACACGCGCGCGGAGCGTTGTTGGGCCGGCCGAAAGAGGTGTACATGCCTTTGTGGCTGGATCTGCTAGCGGTTGCCTTTCCCCCACGCCGCGCATCGGATGTGCGAAGTGGGAGGTCGTGCACGGAGTGGCCTCTCCGCCTCCTGAAACGCCTCTGCCATGCGCGTGGCATGCGCAGACATTGATGGACAAGTGGCAGTCGAGGCCTTGAAAGGCGCAGTACTGGCTGGGCCCGCCCGTGCATGCATTGGTGCATCAGGGCCGTTCTCTGTTCGCCCATGAGCTCGAGCGATTGGTCGTAGAGGGTGGTGGCTTATGGAGTAAGGGAGGCTAGCCCCCGCGCCCCGTCCTATAAATTGGAGGGGTTTGCGAGGGGTTTTGCTCACTCAACTCCCTTTGAATCCACCAGCTCCCCGATCCTGGCCTTCTGAATCTTCTTCTGTCTACTGGTGGTGCTTTTCCCTAACCATGGTTAAGGGATGGGGTCGGCCATCGTCGGCCGTGAGGGCGGCGAGGGGATCTCGTTCAGATCGTGCCACAACTTCTGAGGGTGCCGCGGCGGAAGGTGGCCCGAACGCCCGTGGTGGAGGAAGGGCAAGGGGCCGAGGTCGCCGCGGATGTCGAGGCCGGGGAGGCGGAGCGCTACTCCAACGCATCTGCCTTCCCCGGAGCTTGCTCCTGTGGTGGCCCATGTCGGGAGGAACCCGATGGAGTTCCTCGTCCAACTGCGAGGGCCCATCCGGTCCAGTTCGACTCCCTGGTGTCTTTGCCGAGGCAATGAAAGGAGAGGGGGGCCGACCCTGTGGCCTCGCCTGCACGGCTGCGACAATGATGCCGTGCCAGTGGTTGCGGAGTGCACTGGGCCTCGGACTATGTTCCTCGGCCGTGGGTGGAAAAGCTTCGCCCGCGCCCGTAGCCTTTGGGATAGGCATGTTCTCCGCTTCAAAAGGTGGCGGAGAACACGCTCTCCGTCAAGCTATATAGGAGCTCAAGTGCGCGTCTCGGCTGTTGCGAAGAAAGCTCGAGCAGGACTAAAAGCCCTTCCTCGCGTGGGAGCAACGAGGAAGGGACAGGCAATGACGACAGCAGAAGTAGGTCAGGTCCCCTGAAGTCATTGTCTACATGAGGGGGGTTGCCTTCGGGCTAACCGCCGGCCATACCATCGCCATCAGTCTGCCGCTCCCCCTTTCCCGCATCAGACCGACCGGAGCTGACTCATCTTCCCGTCAGCACCCGGATTCTGCTCCTCCATCTCTCCGCGAGTCGTTATCCTTCGTGCAATGCTAGTCCCGGGGGAACCAGCCTGGATCGCGTGGACGGCCGCTCCTCGTCTTCCCAAGCTGTAGTCCGGCGAGCGTAGTTCCTCGCCAAGGACAAAAGTTCTAGGTTAGAGCAGATCATATCCTCTATATAACATGCTTGAGAATTTCTCAAACAAATGAATAAAAAGACTGTTTTTCCCTTTTTCGATTCCGTTCTTTGTATGATTTGTTCTTGCATGTCTGGGAGCTTGCCGACGAGTACAGTCAAGGCTCCTTGCCACGTCTGGTGCAACTATGGAAATCGCCAAGAGCAGCTTGAGACGAAATCGGGTGCTACGTAGCCGCTTGCTCTGTTGATCACGTTTGCAACTGTTTGAAGGCGCTCTGTGGCCATTCAGGTCGTTTGAACGAGTTCGAAAGAAAGACAAGGTGCACCGAGCTTTGGGAAGGTCCCAGTATGGGCAAACTCCTCACACAAAGGTTGGAAACTTTCGAAGGGAAAAGCAAAGGATCTATCTACTTCAAATCTGAATCTCAAACTTAAAAACTTATGTGTCCGCGCCGTGACTGGGAGGCGCTAGAATCTTTTGCCGGGGCGTCGGAGCCCTCAGCAAGTAGGGAATTACCGCTCCTGGCGGTCCCTTCTCCGGCAAGGATTTCTTGTCGATGGTCTATGACTGTCGCTTGGAGGAAGAGCCAGCGAGGGTGTTACCCCTTTGCTTTTCTCTTGCTAGGCCGTGCTTGCGGAGCCCCCGAGCGCGTCTTTGGGCACCGAAGCGACGCTCTCAGGGGTGGAACATTTGCACGGGAGTGCGCGCCAGGGCTTTATGATGGTGTGGCGCATCCTCAACGACTATGCATCGCTCCGTGGAGGTGCGTCTCCAGGAGTATGCGCACGGGACTGTGTGAAGCGCCCAGGAATGCCCTTGACAGCTGCGCGTTGGCGCCCGAGAGACGCATCGGCCTAACGATGTTGCTCTTGGAGCCTCCGCCTCCCTGCCCCGCGCACGTGTAGCAATGCGCTTGCGCAGGCCTTGGGAAGCCGTAGCAGAACAGGGCGCCCAGCACGGTACTCCGTTTTCGGAGGAACGCGACATAGCGCCCAAACTTTGATGGAGTCGGCGGTGACCTTGCTCCGACTCACGCGTCTCTCCCCGCCCCCTACCTAGCGCGCCGAAGATGTCGGCGATGCTAGGTCAAGACCTATGGGTTCAACGTGATACCCTTGTGATCGTAGGGCAGGGAAAACAATGTCAAGAATAGACCTAACTATCAACACCCGGCAAGCCTTGTGATCGTATGAGCGTTCTTTTGTTGTTCGTTTATAGTGATGATAACCGTCTTCTTGACCAATCTCCAAAAAGTCTAACCCCTTGTGAATGAGCTAAGGGCCTCCCTTTTATACGCAAAGGGGTCACCTATAGTGCTCGATGGTAGGTTCACGAGATGTTACACTGAACCTAGAGCGGCGCTTATCCATCTATCGCTGTCAGGTGCATTAAATTCACGTCTTGTCCATGTCAGCTAAGTGATGGTGAAGACATATGTCCAGGTGTTTTGAAACCTGGACGCCCTGCTAGCGCATGCGGAATGCGCTCGAACTCGGGGGGCGGTGGCACTGTGGCAAGGGCTGTCGCCCTCTAGTGCCTTGCGACGTCATCCCGACAAGGGTGCTTGCTGGGGCCTTGGTGCTTCGTCCCGGCATGGAAGCTTGCCGGGGGCTTCAACTATCTTCCCGGCGAGGGAGGCTCACCGGGGCCTTGTGCTAGGTGCGTTCATCATGCCCATTTAATAGTCATGGCCTTTGGTGTCTTCCCGGCAAGGCAGGCTTGCCGGGGCCTTGGATATCTTGGGGGTGCGTCTCGTCAGGACTGTGCCACGCCCTGCGGACTGGGGTTCTTCATGCCCGTACACAAGTCTGGGGCACTAGAGACCGCAGTCTTTAGTGCACTGACATGGAAGTAAGCAATTTGACGAAATTGTGCGCAAGCAACGAGGACATCGGAAGAAACAAGGTGTTGGCTACTTCAACGTCAATGGAGATGATTGGGAAGAAGTTCCATATCCCATTCCTAAGTTAGTTCCTCAAGAGGAGAAGTATGGTTCTACTCCTCCCAAAGGAACAAGCTCACAAGATGGCCTTCTACCACGATACCACAATGGCAAGGGAAAACTTCGGGACGACATTGACTTATTTGAAGAGGAACCCCAAGTCAAGGTCAAGTGGATTCCCAAGGACACTACTAGCACTACCTCATCTAGTTATACAACAACTCCAAGGATTCCCATCAAGTTGATGTGGATCCCCAAGAGGAAGAACTAGAAAGTTCTTGAGGGGTGACTCCGCTAATGAAATTCACACTTATTCATTTTGGCAAGAACTATGTGCAATCAACCTCAACCATATGCATTAGTTCAAGGAGTCACACATTCCCTCAAAGGTAAGCAAGGGACAAGGTAATTAATGTATCTTTGGACATCATTCTATATGTATTTCACTCCGTGTCCATAGATATTCTTGCATATGTTCATTTTGTTTTGGGACTAAACCATGTAGGTGAGAAGAGTAAGAAAAAACAAGGATTGCTCCCAACACAAGATGATCTTCATCAACATTGAGTATCCACCACTACTTCACCTACTTGAAGTCTTCTACGACAAAACCCAAGGCTATCTATGCTATTTCATCTCAAGTTCTATTCAAGATTTATCACAAAACTTGACAAGCACTTGTCGATCCCTGTGTGTGAAGGAGCACTCGGAGTTCCGTATCGTCAAAGGCTGCGTTCCAAAACCTCTTTGTGAATTTCGGTGGAACCAACCCCACAATCCCGGTTCCACCGAATTCCAAAGTTGATCTAGGTATTCCATCTCAGTTCCACCGAAATCACCAACTTGGTTACACCGAGTTTCCCTGTCAGCTGACAGCAAAGGAACTCGGTGACATCGATTTTGTAATATCGGGGACACCAACAGCGACGGGTATATAACGTCGTGGACCGAATGTTTTGAAATTAACTCGTCAAATGTTTCGTCCCCAAACCCTAAGCTGCCGCTAAAGGACCCTTGGTTGTCGCTTTTGCATCCCCGAGCACCTCCAGCGTTGGGATTAACCGCCGCCGATGGAATCTTCACCGCCGTCGCCGCCGTAGTCCGACGACCATCGAGCTAGGGTACGGTTTCGATCTCATCTTGGGCTCCATTGATCCTATTCATGTCCATTATGATTTCTTTTCACAAAGAACCCATGTGCAAACCCTCCCTTCCACCAGAAGTTCTCATAGATCAACGAACGGAAGATTTTTAGGGTTAGCAGTCCACATAACACATCTCGGTGACACCGAATAGCAAAAGTCGGTTCCACCGATTTCGAATCTAGGGTTCCTGAGAATGAACTCGATGAGACCGCGTGATCATTTTCAAATCCGCCAAACTGATTGCCAAGTCTCTGTGAATAAGTTCATCTGTCTTAGTGACTCCAAAAATCCAGACTCGGTGCTACCGAGATTTGATCTACATAAAGCTAAAAGTAATGACTTCTTTGTCCAAATTACGAAAACCTTGTGTGTTTTGTGCTGCTCAATCCTTCTGCTCTTCTATATCTATTTCACGCGGCCGCTTTTCTACTGATTTGTTGGTTGCTTGTCTGCTTTGTCTGTCAGGATGTCAGGATCTGAGGATAGCCAAAACAACTTCACTAAGGACAGTGTTGAGATGGACTCAGGCACAAGTCCTAAGAAGTCACCTTCTGATCCAGGCACAAGGACCAGAAAGAAGCTTAACTCAGATGAAGAGGACTCAGATTTTGTTCCAGAGGCAACTTCAACTCCTCAGAAGCTGAAAGAGAAAGCTCCTATCAAGAAGACTATCAGGAAAGAGTATGCTAAGCCTCATGATCTTAGAGCCCCTGAATTTGCAAGGCAAGGGATGATACTTTCCCTTGACAGTCCTCCTAAGAAGGCTAGTGTGAAGAGATCTAGTAAGAGGGTGATTCATGTTGTTGGAAGAACTACTTCCATGTATGAGAACCTAGAAGATACTGCTGGAGAAGATGAGATCCCAGTTGATGCCCCTCCTCCTCTTCCTCCTCAGAAGAAGCTCAAGGAAGATGCCATGCCCGAGAAATCTGCTCCAAAGCCTGCTTCTAAGGCTAAGCTGGTTGTAGCTTCGAAAGGACTACAAAGGATATGCCTACAACTGCCAAGAACAAAGGTCCTACTTCCAGTACCTTTGCTGCAGAGGAAGAAGAAGAGAATGCACCTATTCTCACAAAGCTTAGACCCAATCTGCCACTGCACAATGCTCCTCATCCAGTAGCTGAAGATATTTAGAAGAGGAAATATGCAGGTCTGAGGAAATGGAGAGCTCCAGATCCATATGCCATAAGGAGAGGAACTGCTGTTGATCCAAGGTTTCACACCAAGGAACAACAAGACTTTTCTAAGACTGTTTTGTATGACAAAACTCTAGCTGTTAGTGATATGAGATATGTTGACCGGGCTTACATCAAAGCATTGAAAATTTCTTTCCCTATGTGCAAGAAAATTTCAAGTCTGTGGACATTGATGAATTTGTTCGGAAAGAGATGACCCAATGGAATGATGAACTGATTATGCAATTCTATTCAATTGTTCATTTCTATGGTAACGACTCTATTGTGTGGATGACTAATGGTCACAAGTATGAATCAAGTGTTGATGAGTGGGCCACTATCATTGGTTCCCCTAAGCAGAAAGAGAGTGATGTTGATGTATACTATGAGCAGAAGATGAATCACAACTCCATGTCCAACATGTACAAGCCAATTCCTCGCAAGTTTATGGCAACTCACAAGTTTGGCTCAGTGTACTTCTTGTAAGCAGGAATACCTACGACCAATATCATTCCGAGACACACCTTGATGCCCTAATCAGGTGATGAGAAAATGATTAGAGGTCACTCCATCAACTTGTTGCACCACATGGACACTCACACTAGATTCAAAGTGATTGACTTGATAGTTGAGACTATCCGGAGGACTGCTGCTGATCAGAAAAGATCTTGTGGGTATGCCCCATACATCCAGATGCTTATCAATGCCAAGATAGGCAAGCAAGCATATCTCCTTGATCGTCCCCATTTACCTCTTCAACCAGAATTTGAAGAAAATGAAGTGGTGATGGATGAGAATGATCCCAGCTCAGCTGCACCTAGAATGGCAGCAGACGGAGCAAAAGCTGAGGGTGCTAGAAATGTGCCACCACCAGTTCCACAGCTCATAACTCAAGCTAAGAAAATGACTTTTCTAGTTAGCTCTATCCAAGGTATGGAGAAGAACATCTCGAAGATTCTGCAAAATCAAAAGAGTTTTGGGAGACTCGTGGAAACAAAGTTCCAGGATTTGGATGTCAAAGTGACTGAGAAATCTTCTAGTGTTGATCAGCTCAAGCATGAAGTTGACGGTGTGAAGACATCCAGTCATACTAGTGATGATGAATAGCCGCCTCCTTCCAGTACCACTCAGTTCAGCACCAAGCCCCGGTCGGCAGCTATGCTAGTGTCAGAAGGAAGACCAACTTGATTAGCTGAGGCATCTGCACCTTCAGCTTCAGCCCCAGCTCCAGCTCCTACAGTGTCCACTCCTCCAGCTCCAGGACATTCAGCAGAAGCTTTCGTGGACGCTCTTGTTTCGACTCCATCATCAACTTCCTAGAGAGATGATTAGCTCTATACTTTTTAACTTTGTGGTAACTTGTTGCCAAAGGGGGAGAAATGTATAGATCATGGGGCTTCGAGATAGAGAGATCTTTTGACTTTATTTGCTCTCATTGTTTTTCAAAAATTTGGTCTTTTGGATGACTTTATCGAGTTACCTATGTTTGATGATACGCTTTGCTTGGTTGATGATACATTATTATCTTTTAGCTATCTTTATGATGATCATTCACTTATCTTTTTGGTATAGTGTGCATTAATATTCATTCTTATCATGTATGCGCACCACCAAGATTTATGTGACATGGAAGAGTGGTAGATGATCCTAATTGATTGTGCATTTGCATTCAAACGCAAATTATAAATAATGCACAAATTAAGGGGGAGCTCTTACTTTTCACATACTTCTCAAAGAGTGATGCTAATCATTGATTATATCTTTCGTAAGTAAAATGCATCATTACCCCCCGAATCGCTGGCTAGGACCAAAACAGTCCTCGTACTCAAGAAGTGTACCAATATTGTCCCAATACTTGTTAATATGGTGTCTATACGGTCCTCAAACTTGTTACACCAATCTTGCCATACGGTACCGCGTAAAGCAGCGTACCGGGCATGCCGCATCAACACATGGCCTACTTGTCACCACGTGGAAAGAAGTTGGTAAAAATAAAATTGAGTTATTTAGGGTTCGAAACAAGGATCCCCGGCTGGTTGTAACATACCCGACTGCGTCTGCTAATTAATCATCGCAGCCGATGCATGTCCATGCGGAATTAGACGCCGACATCTATATAACCTTTCTCAATGCAGGTTCGTGTGGAATTAGAGGACGACATTCACATGTATAAAGATAGGGTTAATTATCTTTTTGCCCTCAATGGTGTTTATATATTCTGTTTTGCCCGCAGTTACGAATCATGCTTAGTTTTGCCCCTAGTATGTGCGCAGCTACTCGTTCTGTGAGTATTGCCCTCTCAATCAGGTCAGCGTGTTTGACTAGATACTTACACATGTGACCAGGTGGTAGGCGGAGATGCGCTACATGATCAGACCGTTGCTGGCCGTTTCTCTCTTGGCTTGTGGGACCCAGCAGAGTGTCGTTGATCTCATCGCTTATGGGAACCTGTAGAGAGCAGTTGTTCACCGTGGGTCTGCGATAAAAGCGGTGGTGAATGCCCCCGATGCTCACAATGGTGAGCAACGAATCAGCCGAGCGGGGGACGGGGCTGGAGGCAGACACACGCAGAGCTGGGCAGCGACCATAGTTGGTAGCTAGGAGCCGGGTGCGGGCGACCGAGATGGCGGCGTTGAGATCCCCTTCATCTCCGGGCAGTGTAGGACGCGGCGACATCACCATGGAGGGCGCGGAGGCGTTGAGATCCCCTTCGGCTCCGAGCTCAATGTCTTCTTCTAGCTCCCGCGCCACCTCGCGGATCCAGAGGCCGGAGCGCATGGACATGCCGATATTCCTTTGTTCGCCGTGCCAGGTGGAGGCTGATCGGAGGGTTTCATGCAAATCGAAGAACCATATTTGTCCATTCTACATGTGCAACAAGAATGGGGTAAGGATCGGGGAAATTGCACCATTTTCGTGGTCGGTATCCTTGAGCAATACGGTTGATCTGTTTTACGTTCATCCAGGTGAAATGTTTCTTCCTTTGGGTTGATGCTCTGGCCAAGACTATGATGAATGAACTGCTAGAACAACATGAAACAAGGTTGCCCATCCTGCCAAGAATGGCAGCGGCCATAGCACGAGCTCCGGAAGAAGAGACAGAGGGCGGAGGATGCAATGACAGAGAGGTAGATGTTGAGCTTAGGAGGTTGAACCAGAAGATTTGGAAGCTCGAAGATCCAGCAGAAATACCCATTTTCAATTATATTTGGTCATTTGTAGGTATATTAATTGCACTCGGCGTAATTTT
Source organism: Hordeum vulgare subsp. vulgare (assembly GCF_904849725.1). Lineage (NCBI taxonomy): Eukaryota > Viridiplantae > Streptophyta > Magnoliopsida > Poales > Poaceae > Hordeum > Hordeum vulgare. The sequence goes on from NC_058522.1 coordinate 195,934,842, forward strand.
GAAATTGTATGGAAAGGCATGAATTTGGGAGGAATTTGTAAGCTTGAAATTTTATGAAAAAATGTTGAAAAAGTGAGAAAAGAGAAATTCAGAAAATTTGATCAATGAAATGCAACTCTCTGCTTTGCCTTTCTGTAATTTTTTTTAACTGTGGGCCAAATTTAGATCCAAGAGCTCATTGTCGGCTGGGACTGAAACCCAAGACCGCGGGGGTTTGTGGCATTTCGGGCTGCGCTGGTAACCGGAAGGGTAAATGGAAAGACTGTGACATGGAAATGGAAGGAGTCTATACATAGGGAGCCCATGAATTGGTTTAGGGTTAAAAAATGCATGTTTGTATTGAATGTTTGCACACCCATGAGAGTGGTTTTCCTTTTATTTGTAATGAATTTTTGGAAACGCATGTTTCAACTGCCACAATGAATTTTTGGAAACACACACAAATGATCTGTTTGGGCACGGACATTTTTGAACACACATAATAACTTACATGAATAAGATGCAAACCACCGCACCTTTACATAGATGGGTACCCTACATAGATAAGTCCAAGGACACGAGACAACAAGTACGACACAGAAAAGCAACAAAATAAAAATGATAAAACTTAAACATGACGAGCTTGACGAACAACTTCACTCCTGGCTCACACCCTTTCTTGAACATCTTCATATTGACCTTTCTTCCACCTTGGCCGCGCCCCTTCACCACTGTCTTAAACTTCAGTCCTCATAGTAGGGAAGGGAGTGCATCTGGTTTTCTGTGGGGAAGACGAAGTCGATATTGGTGAAGATGTTCTACACCATGAACAATATGGACTCGCAGCCGCACCAAAACACTTCACCGAGGAGCGTGCGCGCGTCAAATGGGTCGGAAAAGGTGACCGTGAGAAGTTTGAGGGTGTGTGCATGCGTGGTGAAGATTTTCAATACGGCGGATGACGTCGTCATTGGCGGTTGCATCCATTCTTTCTCTATTTTGCCAGTGGCACAGAACAGTTACGACGATGCTTGTCCATTGAGGCCAGCTGGTCATGAAGGACATGGATTGAAATCATGGATAATAAAGAATACACCTTTGTTTGAAGAAGAACTAGATTTATCCCCTCCCACGCTCTACAATCATTTTTAAAAAATAATCTTTCTCACGCCAACAGGTAACACCTATGTAAAATGCTGACATTTCACGCGTAGGACGCGGTTGTATACGCGAAGCGTTTGTGTGACCGTATGCCAGGACTGATGCAACAAGTTTGAGGACGTATCGACACCGTATTAGCACGTATTGGGACCATATTGATACACAACCTGAGTTCGAGGACAATTTTGGACCTAGCCAGCAAGTTCAGGGGGTAATCATGCATTTTACTCAATTTTTGTCGAAGCTTTGATCTATATGTTATCATCTAATACCAAAAAGGGGGAGATTGAAAGCACAATTGCTCCCTAGGGTGGTTTTGATAATTGATCACAACATATGCATCATTGGACATATATGTTTTTCCAAGTAAATTTCAGAAAAGTTCAAAAGATGCATTGGCTAAAGGCTTATGTGGAGATGCCCCTTGATGCAAGAAAGGAATAAGATTGGCCCAAGCTTTAAGCTAGAAGACTCTTCATTTTATATTTGTGAGAAATTACTTTTGAGTCCATAGGAAAGCCAATACTATTAAAAGGGGGTGAGGTATTAAAATGAACTGGTTGCTCAAGTGCTCAGAGATAGCCACCAAAAATACTAAGTCATTTTCCCCACTTAACCATTTTGTACAAAGCCTCATACCCAAAATCGGTGCAACCAAGTTTCTCATTTCGTCCCTACCGATTTTCATCTCAGATAGAACCCTAGCCAAAGCCACCAAATCGGTGCAACCAAAACCATGTCGGTGCTGCCGAATTTAGGTGACCAACTTTCTGTTGCCTCGGTACACAAAATCGGAATTTCCAAGTTTGAGTATCGATGTCGCTGGGTTGTGTCATCTTACCATTAGCCACCTTTTCGGTGTCGCCTAGTTGTGTATATTGGTTCCACCGAGATTCAAAAGTTGCTGCCTTTAGTGCAAGTCGGTACCATCGAGTTCATGACTTTGGTGTCACCGAGTTTGCCACATTAGGTGTAACGGTTGGATATTGGGGACAACCTATATATATATACCCCTTCACACACCTCTCATTCAAGAGAGAAGCACTCAGAACACATACTTCATTGCTAGATCCATTTTTCTGAGAGAGAGCCACCTACTCATGCGTTGAGCCCAAGATATTCTAGTCCAATCATTTGAAACTTGATCTCTACCCTCCTCAAGTTGCTTTCCACTAAATCAATCTCTCCTACCCAAGCCTATTATGTGAGAGAGTGATTTTGTGTTGAGTAGACTATCTTTAGAAGCACAAGAGCAAGAAGTTCATCCTTCTACCACATTGATTACCTTTTGGAGGGTGGTACCTCCTAGATTGGTTAGGTGTCACTTGGGACCCTCGTACTTCGTGTTGTGGAGTTGAACCAAGATGTTTGTAAGGGCAAGGAGATCACCTACTTCGTGAAGATCTACTATGAGTAAGGCTAGTCCTTTGTGGGTGCAAGCCGTGGTGGAATAGACACGATCGCTTGTTCGTGGACCCCTTGTGGGTGGAGCCCTCCATGGACACTCGCAACTGTTACCCTCCATGGGTTGAAGTCTCCACTAACGTGGACGTACAATATCGCCACCTATCGGAACCATGCCAAAAATCGTCGTGTCAACCTCATGCGTTTGATGTACTTACCTTACTTCCTTACTTTACACTTGCATGTTTTACTTTCTGCTCCTATACTCTTAGAACTACATGTGTAGGGTGTACTTGACTTGCAAAAATTGCTAAAACTGGCCCAAAACTAAAATTGGGAAAAGGCTAAGTTTTAATCTTGTCAAGTAGTCTAATCACCCCCCTCTAGACATACTTTTGATCCTACAGCCCTGCTGGATTGTGTTCTTGAAGATGATTACATAGTAGATCTACCTCGAGATTGTATATGCTACCCCCTAGATGATTCAACCTCCCTTGAACAGAGAGGGGCCTCTGGTTTATATAGACACCAAGGACCCTAGGGTTTACAAGTTACCGACCATAATTGGGGGTGGGTGAGCCGATCTAGTCCTTCTAATCTTGAAGTACCTGCCAATCTTCAGAACATTCCTTCCAGAGTAGAGGTCATCATAAGGCCCGATCGTCAATAGTACGACCCAATGGGACAACCCGGCATAGACTACTCGGCCACTCGAGGACCCCAGAATCCCAGAATCCCTCAGGAGCCCCCAAACTAGCCTTCAACACTAGTGTGTTCAGTCTTCGGCTGCCCCACAAATCGATAGTAATCGGCTTGCAAGGTGAGTTCCCTTAATGTTGGACTGACTCTGATTTGACTGCTCCAGTAACCTACATGTCTTTAAAAGTGGTATCTTTTTTAGCAAACGCATTTTAAAAGCCCATGTGTTAACAATCCCTCAATTGGCAGGTTTTTCAAACAAAAGGTCTACTCAAACCGCGGTTGGAGGCCATTTTACAAGGGGCACGTTCTCTCAATGAGGAGATCGTCCCTCCACATTTACAAGGATACGAATAACTGCAAAGGCTTACCTACGCGTGAAATGGGTCGATAATTTTTGGGGAGTGGTGGAGCAACCGACGCAGCAAGAGGGACCCTTGGTATGATGGTCCCATAGAAAAAGGAACAAAGGTCCAAAAATCTTGCAACCTACATCCTCGCTTTCACTCTTGCCTCCTCCAAGCTCGAGCTCCCAGATCTAATCCCCATTCCGTCCTTCTTTCCTGTCGCCATCTTCGAGCTCGTGCCATGTCCGGCTCTCAGGGAAAGTGGGACGTGTCGACCGTCTCCGACGCTGACATCTGTGAGCTAAAGCGCTCCTGGTATCTTTCCCCCAACATCGCTCACCAGGTGACGAAGGTAGGCGAGGCGATTCCTACACCAAGGCCAGGTGAGCGGGTATTGTTCATTCTTCATTTCCTCCGGGTCCTTGGCTTCCCCTCCATCCTTTCGTCAGGGGCCTCATGCTGTACTATGGATTAGATTTCCATGACTTCCCTTCCAATTCCATCATGCACATCAAAAATGCGGATACACCAAGGCCATGCAACCCGATGTGGGTCTACAAGCCCAACGACCCTCAGGAGATAAAATAATTCTTTCACACTACACACGAGGATATAAGGCAGATATTGTTCAAACCCCAGAAGGAGTCACTGGTCGAGGAAGAAGACATTGGCTTGGACAACAAGACACCCCCAGGAGAGGTATGTCCGAGTACTGTACATGCCCAAGGCTTCTCTTTTTTACTGGAAGTATTATTTTTCCTCATATTGTTCCAACAGGAATGGCTGGCCAAGGCCGAGAATATCCATGAACCAGCGCCTGTACCCGAAGGGCCTTGGTTGGATTTGCTGACCGTGATGCTGGTTCCGATGCACTAGAGCCAAAGAAAAAAGAGAAGGAGACTCGCGTGGGTCTCTGTTCAAGAGGACCCTCGGACACAAAGACCCGGGTGACACGTTCTTCCTCTACCCAAGAGGTGGAGGACGTGGAAGATGAGGAGGAGAGGGACTCCTCCCAATCAGGTAAGAGAGCCCTGTCATAGGTGGCCGAAGAGGTCGTGCCTCCTCGGGATCGAAAGAGGCCTTGCAAAAGCAAGGTTATCCTCCTTCATCACTATCCAGACTCCGATGATGAGGTCTGGGAGTTCGAGATGGTTCCTCGTCGAGCCCCCAGGGTCAAGCCTCCGGCCCGAAGGTATTGAATTTGTTGACTATATTGAGTGAATTTCACATCGAGTTTTATGTTTTAACTAGCCGGTCATGTGTCTTGCTTGTTGCAACCCCGTTCAAGACCTACTAACAGATCAGGTATTTGGGGGTGACTCACTTCCAGCCGAGCTGGCGAAGAGCGGTATCGTGTCCCACACCTCCCTTCCCCGGGCCTCTCATGAGGCCTGAAAGTGGCTTCCCATCAAGCGCCACCTGATGCGATGGGCGAGGAGGTGATGGCTGAGGTGAACACCTCAGACACCAAGGATCGCAACATACCGGCTACCAAAGACGTGCTAGCCATCGTGAACCAGGAGGCTCTAGATGAGGCGAACTCCCTATTCGATGCAACCCGGGAGATCGACTCTTCGGAAGGTGGAAGGGATGGTCGGAATTTGCCCGAGCTCCCTCCAACGTCCTCGACGCCACCCTCGGTGCCGCCCGTGCCAGAACTAGAGTTGAGGGGTCGATAGTGATGGAGGAGATCCTAGACAACTCCTCCATTGCTCATGATCACCGCACCTTAATGGGTGTGGTTTTGCGGAGCATTCAGTCCGTTAAGAGCAGACTGAATGAAGCCTTTACCGGCTTATTGACGGGCTTTAAGGTAAACCACTCATTTGTCAATATTGTTTGATATATTTGAATTATACTTTTACTGGTATGACACCCCTCGGGCCAGGGGTGAGTTTGAAAAGCTAACCCATGGCTCAAAAAAGGAATGCACAACAAATTGCCTCAAGGCTTTGCTTAGAATAGTTGTTTTAAGAAACTTTGTCATGAAAGGTTAGCTCAATAGGCTGAAATCGTGCTAACGGATTATGCACTTTGTAGGCGTCGTCATCGTCTACCAATGCTAATGCGTTGGAAATAGCCGAACTAAATCGGAAAGTTCAAATGTCAGATGAGTAGCTTAACCACATCAATGGTCGGCTTGACGAGAACCAGGGGAAGTTATGTAAGAGTACTACCATTTAGTAATATCTGATAGAATGTCCTCGCCATGCCGTCCAACTTTTGTCATTTTATCTTTGATTGGCAGCTCAAGACAAAGAGCTTGAAAAGCTCAGCGCCGAGGTGGAGAGGGCCAAACAAGAGGCTATTTCCACTAAGGTGGCGGCCGAACAAGCGGATGCAGAGCTGGACACCCTCACGACCGTCAGGAAGGGACATGAGGCCAGGGTGACGGAGGTCCAACAAGAGCTGAAGGGGGCGAGCTCGAAGTGCGAGGCCTTGGAGCAAAAATCCAAAGATCAAGCGTCCGAGTAGAACAAGCTATTCGTCGAGCTCCAATCATAGCAGGTGAAGCGGAGGTTCTATGAAGAAGAGGTGCGCCAGGCCAAGCTTATGGCATTCGTAAGCCATACATACTACAGTTTGCTTCTGGAGGAAACCGGTTCGCCTGTCTTACATGGATATGGCGTTACGCACACGCCTTCACCAACCTCCCACAGAGTGCGGTGAATGCAGCCAAGTACTTTGCGGCTCCCGATGGGTATGCTGAGCATTGACTATTCTGGGCTCAGTTTGAGACCCATGAGCATAACCCCAATCCAAGCTACCAGATGAATCAGCTCCTAGAGCTACATAGGTTGGCTGAGCCAGCTATGAAGGACTCATGTGTTTGGCTGTGGCCTACCGAGCCCTTGCAGAACAACTAATTCGCCCTGGTGCGGAAGCTTATCGACGCCGCGCCTCAGATTGAATCCCTACATCGCTCAATATGTATAGAGGGGGCTCGGATGGCCTTTGCGTGGACGATGGTTCACTTGCCGAGGGTAAAGCACTGAAGATGGCTGCTGATCCGCCGTCCACCTGGAAGGAGCACAGGCACCCTGAGTTGTACTTCTCTTCCGTCATGGAAGGTGCTCGGGTGATCGAATCGCAATGCTCCAAGGATGTATTATTAAAATAAATATATGTTGATATAACTCAAAACAATCTGCCTTAAGCAATACATGTCCTAAGTTGAGTATGCTTTATAAAATTTTATGTCCTGTTGTGGCCATTTTAATCTGAAAGTTGCGAGTCATCGGCTTCAACCCCCATGTAGAAACTACTCGGGTGTTTCATCGTTAACACATATCCCTTAGCCAATTAAATTGGTGCTCGAAGGTGCTAGTGTAGGAGGTAAATGAGGCAATCGGACTATGAGGCTTTATCGCTTTTACTTAGCCTTAGGAATGTTATAATGCACGGGCTTATGACGAGCCCCCAACCCTTTTTGCAGTAATGGAAAAAACCAAAGATTGGAATGATTACCGTGGGGTTTGTTTTATTGCAAACCCGTCCGTGTGACACGGAATACCCTCTATGGACTCTGTAAATAATCCCGGATTGCAGAACAATTCTCGCTCATTATGACAGTCAGTTTTAGGCTTTCTTCACTGAGGTATTTCAAAACCAGGTAAGCTGGGAATGCAATTGCAGTGGTTCTCCCATTACCCCTTTAGCCGAACTAGCGGAACGTAAGGGGGTAAGCACAGAAGTAGGGCATTCCAACTGTAGACCCAAGACATAATTCAGGACCGATGCATATAAGGCAAAATTCTGAGAAACCGAACACATATGTAAAAAAAGAGTGGCGACGTAGTGCTTGGGGTGGTAAATTTATCCCACCCCTCGGTTTAGTAGTCGGTTGATATGTCTCCAACATTTATACTATTTTTTCTTTTTCCATGCTATGATATTATTATTCTTGGATGTTTTTATTATCATTTTATACCCTTTTATATCATTTTTCGGACTAAACTATTAACTTAGTGCCAAGTGCCATTTCTTGTTTTCTGCCCTGTTTTTGTTTCATAGGAAATAAATATCAGATAAGATCAAATCTCCCCGAAATTTGTTGAGGATTTTTTATTGAAGATAAGGATCATGTGGAACTTGGAGGCCAAGTAAGATCTTGCTGGAGGGCGCCAAGTAAGATCTTGCCATAGGTCCCCACGCAACACGAGGGCGTGCCGCAGGGGGGTGCCCTGATGTTGTGTGTAACCCTCCATGCTCCATTTTCCCTACCTCCACTACAAATTCATAAATATTCCAAAACCCTAAAGGGAGTCCATGAAATACTTTTTCCGCTGCAAGCCTATGTTCTCGCAAGATCCCATCTAGAGGCCTTCTCTGGTACTCCGCTGGAGGGGGAACTCATCACGGAGGGGCTCTACATCAACCTTGCCGCCTTTCCAATGATGTGTAAGTAGTTCACCATATACCTACGGGTCCGTAGGTAGTAGCTAGATGACTGTCTCTCTCTCTTTTTATCTCAATACAATGGTCTCCATGATCTTCATGGAGATCTATTCGATGTAATAACTTTGTGCGGTGTGTTTTTTGGGATCCGATGAATTGTGAGTTTATGATGAGATCTACCCTTTTTTATTTGATTTCTTTGCTGATCTATTTTATGCATGATTTAGTATAGCCTTGTATTTATTCTCTGACGTTTGGTTTGGTTTGACCAATTAGATTAGTTCTTTTTGCAATGGGAACGGGTGCTCGGTAATGGGTTCAATCTTGCGGTGTTCAGCCCTAGTGATAGAAGGAGATTTGATACACATGTGTTGTTGCCATTAAGGATAACAAGTGGGGATGAATTATTATATGCTTTTGTCTTGACTACATGATGTCATCATGCTTAATGCATTACTTTGTTCTTATGAACTTAATACACTAGCTGAATGATGGATAGTGGTCGTTGTGTGAAGTAATAATAGTAGATGCAGGCAGGAGTCAGTCTACTTGATTTGGATATGATGCCTATATCATAATCATTGCCTTTGATAGCCTCATAATTATTTTCTTTTCTATCAATTTCCCAACAATAATTTTTTTACCCACAGTATGCTATTTTCTTGAGAGAGATGCCACTAGTGAATCCTATGGCCCCCGGGCCTACTTTTATTATAAGATCAATCTCGTCTACTTATACAAAAATACCAAAAATACTTGCTACGCTTTTTTATATTTTATTTATTTATCAATCTATCAATATATCATATATCATCTAATCTCGTTTCTTGACCGCCGAGAGATTGACAACCTCTCGTCTGTGTTGGGTGCGAGGGTTTGCGTTGTGTGTTCAGGTGTTGGTGTTGCTTGGTTCTACTATTGTATTGATAACCTTGGTTTCTTAACTGAGGGAAATACTTACTGTACTGTGCTGCATCATCCTCTCCTCTTCGGGGATAAAAATCCAACACATTTTACAAGTAGCAGGAAGTATTTCTCGTGCCGTTGCCCGGGAGGATCAAGCCAACATCACCAGCTTGCCAATCTCTAGCGCCACTACAAAGTACCTGCACTATCAATTCTTATCTTTACATTTACTTTATTTTCCATGTGCCTCTCATTTTTCGCTCCCTCACTTCTAAAAAAATTTACAATAATATTTGCCTTTTCTTTTGCCACTTTTATTTGCCTCCTTTTGTTCGCCGTTTTCTTATTCACTCGTTTTCTCCAATCTTGATGTCTCATGAAAATATTCAAGATACCTACTATCATAGCATCTTAAATAACATCGACAAAAATACCAAAGATTACATGGCGGCACAATTTGAAATACTTTTTCCGCTGCAAGCCTATGTTCTCGCAAGATCCCATCTAGAGGCCTTCTCCGGTACTCCGCTGTAGGGGGAACTCATCATGGAGGGGCTCTACATCAACCTTGCCGCCTCTCCAATGATGTGTAAGTAGTTCACCACATACCTACGGGTCCGTAGGTAGTAGCTAGATGACTGTCTCTCTCTCTTTTTATCTCAATACAATGGTCTCCATGATCTTCATGGAGATCTATTCGATGTAATAACTTTGTGCGGTGTGTTTTTTGGGATCCGATGAATTGTGAGTTTATGATGAGATCTATCCTTTTTTATTTGATTTCTTTGCTGATCTATTTTATGCCTGATTTAGTATAGCCTTGTATTTATTCACTGAAGTTTGGTTTGGTTTGACCAATTAGATTAGTCTTTTTGCAATGGGAACGGATGCTCGGTAATGGGTTCAATCTTGCGGTGTTCAGCCCTAGTGACAGAAGGAGATTTGTTACACATGTGTTGTTGCCATTAAGGATAACAAATTGGGATGAATTCTTATATGCTTTTGTCTTGACTACATCATGTCATCATTCTTAATGCATTACTTTGTTCTTATGAACTTAATACACTAGATGAATGATGGATAGTGGTCGTTGTGTGAAGTAATAATAGTAGATGCAGGCATGAGTCAGTCTACTTGATTTGGATATGATGCCTATATCATAATCATTGCCTTTGATAGCCTCATAATTATTTGCTTTTCTATCAATTTCCCAACAATAATTTGTTTACCCACAGTATGCTATTTTCTTGAGAGAGAAGCCACTAGTGAATCCTATGGCCCCCGGGCCTACTTTTATTATAAGATCAATCTCGTCTACTTATACAAAAATACCAAAAATACTTGCTGCGCTTTTTTATATTTTATTTATTTATCAATCTATCAATATATCATATATCATCTAATCTCGTTTCTTGACCGCCGAGAGATTGACAACCTCTCGTCTGTGTTGGGTGCGAGGGTTTGCGTTGTGTGTGCAGGTGTTGGTGTTGCTTGGTTCTACTATTGTATTGATAACCTTGGTTTCTTAACTGAGGGAAATACTTACTGTACTGTGCTGCATCATCCTCTCCTCTTCGGGGATAAAAATCCAGCACATTTTACAAGTAGCAGGAAGTATTTCTCGTGCCGTTGCCGGGGAGGATCAAGCCAACATCACCAGCTTGCCAATCTCTAGCGCCACTACGAAGTACCTGCACTATCAACTCTTATCTTTACATTTACTTTATTTTCCATGTGCCTCTCATTTTTCGCTCCCTCACTTCTAAAAAAATTATAAAAATATTTTCCTTTTCTTTTGCCACTTTTATTTGCCTCCTTTTGTTCGCCGTTTTCTTATTCACTCGTTTTCTCCAATCTTGATGTCTCATCAAAATATTCAAGATACCTACTATCATAGCATCTTAAATAACATCGAGAAAAATATGAAAGATTGCATGGCGGCACAATTTGAAATACTTTTTATGCTGCAAGCCTATGTTCTCGCAAGATCCCATCTAGAGGCCTTCTCCGGTACTCTGCTGGAGGGGGAACTCATCACGGAGGGGCTATACATCAACCTTGCCGCCTCTCCAATGATGTGTAAGTAGTTCACCACATACCTATGGGTCCGTAGGTAGTAGCTAGATGACTGTATCTCTCTCTTTTTATCTCAATACAATGGTCTCCATGATCTTCATGGAGATCTATTCGATGTAATGACTTTGTGCGGTGTGTTTTTTGGGATCCGATGAATTGTGAGTTTATGATGAGATCTATCCTTTTTTCTTTGATTTCTTTGCTGATCTATTTTATGCATGATTTAGTATAGCCTTGTATTTATTCTCTGAAGTTTGGTTTGGTTTGACCAATTAGATTAGATCTTTTTGCAATGGGAATGGGTGCTCGGTAATGGGTTCAATCTTGCGGTGTTCAGCCCTAGTGACAGAAGGAGATTTGATACACATGTGTTGTTGCCATTAAGGATAACAAGTTGGGATGAATTATTATATGCTTTTGTCTTGACTACATCATGTCATCATTCTTAATGCATTACTTTGTTCTTATGAACTTAATACACTAGATGAATGCTGGATAGTGGTCGTTGTGTGAAGTAATAATAGTAGATGCAGGCAGGAGTCAGTCTACTTGATTTGGATATGATGCCTATATCATAATCATTGCCTTTGATAGCCTCATAATTATTTGCTTTTCTATCAATTTCCCAACAATAATTTGTTTACCCATAGTATGCTATTTTCTTGAGAGAGATGCCACTAGTGAATCCTATGGCCCCCGGGCCTACTTTTATTATAAGATCAATCTCGTCTACTTATACCAAAGATTACATGGCGGCACAATTTGAACATAATAAGTTCTTCACCGAAGAACTCAAGGCTCATTCAATTTTGCTTGATGCTATTTCTAAACAACTTGATGATGTTAGTGACGAGGTTTCTCACCTCCAGACACAATTTCTCTTACTGAGAATTTGCTCGAAAATCTTTCTGATGCACAATCTATTTTAGTAAATTAAATGGCCGCTAAACCAGAATCCTTGGAACCAATTGGTAAGGACGAGGATCTTAAGATGATTGGTGTGTCCTCTATTGATTCTTTGTTTAGTAATGTTAATCGTGTTGAAAAGGAGACTCAAGAAGAGTCAACTTTAGATATAGGGCATCGCCATGATTCGGAGGGTGAAAATCTTGATGCAAAAATTGTTAAAAGTGGGTTTGAAGAGGTTAAAACTTTATCTAGTGATGGACCCACTATTTTGGATTACAAGGACTTTAATTATCATAGTTGCTCTTTGGTTGAATTTATTTCTATGTTGCAATCTATGTTGAACTCACCAAATGCTTATGAACAAACTAAGGCTCTTAGAAAACATATCATCGAAGCTTTAATGAAAACTTTGGAAGAAAGACTTGAGTTAGATATTTATATCCCTAGAAAAACATATGATGTGTGGGAACCTACGAGAAAAGTTAAGATTATGAATTTTGAGTGCAATGCTTTGTGTGATTTGGGTGCAAGTGTTTCTACTATTCTGAAGTCTCTTTGTGATGTTCTCCGGTTTTCCAAATTGGATCAGTGTTCTCTTAATTTAAATTTGGTGGATTCCACTATTAAAAACCCATTGGGGAGGATGAATGGTGTTCTTATTGTTGCAAATAGGAACTATGTACCCATGGACTTGATTGTTCTTGACATTGATTGCAATCCGTCTTTCCCTTTGATTCTTGGTAGACCGTTTTTACGCACCATCGGTGGTGTGATTGATATGAAAGAGGGAAATATAAAGTTTCAGTTTCCTTTGAAAAAACGCATGGAACACTTAAATAGGACCAAGATTAAACCACCCTATGAATACATTATGAGGGCTACCTATGGAGTAAAATCCAAGGATGACAATACTTAATGTGTTGCTTTATGCCTAGCTAAGGGCGTAAAACGATAGAGCTTGTTGGGAGGCACACTACTCAAAAAGGGCTATAGCTAATATGGACATTAATGGCGCACCATGTATGTGGTGCGCCACTGCTATATAGCAGTGGCGACCAGATGCTGGTGCGCCATTATTGTCCATATTACTAATGGCGCACCTTGTGTGTGGTGCGCCATTACTATCTTTGTCCTGGCCCCACACCCTTTCCTAGACATATCAGTGGCGCACAACAGGAAGTGCGCCACTACTAGTTTTAACTAGTAATGGCGCACCACATCCACGGTGCGCCAGTACTAACAATTTTTTTTCAGTTTTTTTTCGAAACTACTAGTGGCACATTCTTACCAGGTGCGCCATTAGTAACCCTGGTTACCAATGGTGCATTCTTAGGTGGTGCGCCATTGATAACCAGAAGTGAAAAAAAGAGCATCTCTCGTCTCCTAGCTGCCCTCCCCTTGTGGCTCCTCCCGATCCCATCCACCAAAACTCCCTCGCACGAGCCCTCCGGCCGCCTCCCTCCCACCGCACCTGCCACCGCCGGCTGGCCCTCTGGCCGCCTCCCTCCAGCCACCACACACCGACCCCCCTGCTCCCCCCTCGCCGTTGCGCCACCGCCTGCCTCGCACCGCACCCTCCCCGCTCCGTGCCTCTCCCCACCGTCGCCAGGAACCCCCGATGATGGGCGACGACAAGCCGCCGCCTCCCCCTCCACCTCCTCCGCACTCTCCTCCTCCGGCTGCGAGGTTCAGCCCCTCCCTCCCTTCGCCCCCCTCCCTCCCTTCACGCCTCGCGATGCCTGATGTTACAAATCAATCATTTTTAGGAAGTGCAGTTGACTATGATCAAAGCAACCGAAGAGAAAGTAATCTTTTTGAAACATAGAAATAGCAATCCAAATCAAACGAAATATAGAAATTTCGAGGAGCTTTCATTCTCTGCCTCGCGATGCCTGATGTGACCCCTCTCCTGTTGCAACCACCACTAGGATGCATGCATCCACGCATGAACTAACTGGGACGCTACAATAGGTTGGTCAAAATGAAGTCAACTTGATGTTAGGTTAAGTTGTGCACTGCTTAGATTAGTTATTACAAGAACACTAGTACTCAGAAGAGGGCGACGCAGCACACAGCACAACTAGCACACGGCACACGAGTGCACACACAAACTTTTCTTGATGTTTCCGTACGTGTTCCTGGGAAAGAAGAAAGAGTTTTACTCTACGTGACCTAGTACTATTTATAAATGCTTCAATTGTTGGTTTTCCTTTAAACAGAAACATGTGCTATGCAACATAGCATGATGGATGCTCTTGGTTGTCTATTTCCCTTTAAATAAAAACATAGTTGATGTTGAAATTTAAAGGGTAATGGAGAAATCACCGTAAGGAGGAAAATTCCAAACTGGGAGTTGGTTGTTTCGCTAGTGAAATCCTGATGTTGCCTTGCTTGGTTATATTGATGTTTTTTTGTATGGATGAACCCAGCTGACTGCCCGATGGTAACTGGATAAATATAATTACAAACAGAAAATCTTTGTGGCTTTTTACATGGAAATCAAATTCCTCCACGAAATGTCTTTTATGGAATGTTAGAGATTTTGGGAAAAACTGGTGTATGAGATTGCTTGCATGATACTTTGTCAGCACACAAGGTTGACTTTGTCTTTGTGGACATTAAAGAAACAAGTAAGGCCAGAAGTTTTCATGGTTTATTTGTAATAAGCAAATTGTAGCAGACCTAACTATGCAATGCTTGACCATCACCCCACAGCTGAAGGTTTTGCTAGTGGAAACTTGGTTTGGTTTATAAAAAGAAAAAGGTTGAAATGTTGTTAGTTTATCAATATAAATTATGTGTTGTCACGGTGATTACAAACAAAAATGATGAGCTAGTTTGGTTTATAGATTTTGAACCTAAGACCAACATCCATCTTGGTCCAGCCTTTTTGAAAGGAAAAAAACTCAGTAAATGATGAGTTAGTTTGGTTTATTTGTGTTAGAACCTTTAAGTACTTCCTAAATCTGCCTAGGGTGCTTGCCGTGCTGAAAGAAAATCCAAACCAATTATTATCTAACAAAGATGAAAGTAGAATGCTGATGTTCTTTATTCTTGTTCATTCATGCTTTTCCTTTTTGATACTTCCCTTGCACCGAAAGAGTGCTCTTCATGTTTGGTAGCTTTGCTTGTTTTGCCGGAATGTTGATTCATTTTCGTTCCGGCAAATTTAAGGCACTCCATATGTCCACTTTTTAGTAAATGTCATGCCCAAATTATCTCTGTTTTAGGAAATGTCGTCTGACGACGAATTCGTTATGTGCAAATACTGCCAAGACAAGCGCGACCTTTGCGACACGCCTTTCCTAGTTGATGATAGGTGCTTCAGCATCATGCTGGGTGAGGACTTCGAAGTGGATACAGTAAGTCACAACGACAAGACTTTTTTCGTAATTAAGCATGACTTCTTTTGCTTAAACTTATAATTTTTATTTTTTACTATTCTACTAGCATATCCCGTGCCATGCAAGACATTATGTGTTGGATAAGATTGGTTTCAGTACTGAAAGAAATATGGAGGTAAAGAGAGTTCACTTCAAGACCGAGCATGGTTAGACTTTTGCCGTAAAATTGTACAATGCAGACACCTACTCCTTTTTTGAGTGCAAAACTTGGGTAGCACTATGCAAGGCTTATGCATTTGATCCTAATATGCTTATCACCTTTGACATTCGTCCGGAAGATGAAACTGAAGGTAATATCGACATCTAGGTCGATGTGCAGACGCCTCCAATTGTACCATTATGTGAGTTTCTCAATCACATTTATTAAGTAATTTATATTGTTTATTTAAAAATAGCTGACAACTTATTTCCATTGACAACTTATTTGCATTCTTCAAAAAATGTACGGAAAATGGTAGACAGAACCTATTACTACAATGATGAAGCAGAATTAACTTGTAAGGAGAAACATCATCTTGTCCGATTTATCAATGATCTTGAGAATTACAATACCTATCAGCAAACTCCCCAACATTATGGTCAATATGTGCCACTAGTGCACGTGGTGAACTACGGTAACATGCATGCAGATTGCATGGTAAGATTTTCTACTATTACGACATCCATGCATCTTTTGCATAAATTCTTGTAAAACTAAACTACATTGCTAGCTACAAAGCTAATACTATGTTTTTCAACAGAAAATCCCGGAAGATTGTGTGCCTCATCTGATGTTACCAAGAGGTCGCATTGATGTTATGATGATACGACCAGCACGGCCAGGTCAGCCTAGGTTTCTGATTTACTCCTGTCCATACCGGATTTCTAAAACCGATGAAGTCATGACAATCAAAGATTGGAAAAAATGTATGGTCTATCCTAGATATCTACTTGGGAGCAACATTGTGCGTAGGCCAAGAATTGGAGACAATATGATCTCCATTCTCCATAATGGAGAGTCAGAGCCTATCTTGTTTTATGATATTCTACCTAAGCAGAGGAGTAGGTCCTAGGATACAATGTGTTATTATGTGCTACAATGTGATGATGTGCTAAAATGTGTTAATGTGATGATGTGCTACAATGTATTAAATAGTATTGGTGGTAATGACTATACTGATTATTAGCTATTTCCGAGATGATGTGATGATGTGCTACAATGTGTTAAAGGTGACGATGATGATGAGGAGGAGTTGTGATTATGACTAGTGACCAACTTTTCTTATATGATGTCTCATTGACTATGATGATTACTTCTACATCACTATGTATCGCTATTTTATAGATTATGTGATGATATTTTATGAAAGTATTGTATAGAATATGTATCACTTACTTCTACATAACTTATATTCTATGCTGTAATGTATTTTGTAACCTGCGCAAATATCAGAAAGCAAAAAAAATCCTAATATTCATAGTAGTGGTGCACCACATAAAAGTGCGCCATTAGTAACCCACAACAGTGGCGCACTTCTGGGCCTAGTAATGCCGCACCAGGTGGTGCGCCACTGTTATGTAGATTAACAGTGGCGCACCAGGAGTGCGCCATTACTATTTATTAGTAGTGGCGTGATAATAGTAGCGCACCTATAGTGCGCCATTAATATGCAAAGTAGGTGCGCCACTAATAGCCTTTTTTCTAGTAGTGGCAACCCAATGAATAATTTTTTTTTCTTTCTGTTTTTGTTCTTTCTATTTTCCTTTATTTGCTTCTGTTTTGAGTTGGTTTTATATATTTTAATTAGTGTTTGTGCCCAGTAAGACCTTTGGGTCGGATGATATGGATGCTTGTGAATGCAATTTTGTGAAAAACAGAAACTTTGATGCCGAGTCCAAGAATTTTATAAATTCATAAGAGCGTCGAATGTGTCTCAATATTTTACATGTGATTCATATGCAAATTTTCCATGCTGTCCTAATTTTGCAGAATGTTTGGAGTTTTTGCAGTATGGCTTTTCGACAGATTGCTACAGACTATTTTGTTTTGGGCAGATTCTGTTTTCATTGCATTGTTTGCTTATTTTGATGAATTTATCTATGGATTGTATCGGGGGGTGCAATCCATGGGAAAGTTAGAATACAGTATCTATAATGCAATTATGAAATTTGAATGGGTTTGCAACAATACTTATGTCATTAAAGTTTGCTTGGTTATAACTTGAAATTTGAATGGGTTTGCAACAATACTTATGAAATCTCGATCCTGGTAGTAATTTGCTTGGTTATACTAAGGGATCTCACGAAGGTCTTTTTTTGAGTTTTGTGTGATTAAATTTTTCATGTTTTGGGTGTGACATTGACGGGTAAAGGAGTGAAGAGATAAGAAAGCCAAATCTTGGGTATGACCAAGGAACCCCAAGGCAATGTCTAAGGATACTCAAGCGTCTAAGCTTGGGGATGCCCCGGAAGGCATCCCCTCTTTCTTCTAAGAAATATTGGTAAGACACTTAAGGCTATATTTTATTGGTCACATGATATGCGTTTTGTTTGGAGTGTCTTGTATGATATGAGTCTTTGCTTATTAGTTTTTCGCAATCATCACGTCTGAAAACATTTTCTTGAGATGTCTTGACGTCATCATAATTTGTTAGAATTGCTTCTTGTGCTTCACTTAAATATGTTAAGCTAGGCGGTTGCTCTAGTGCTTCATTTATATCTTTTTAAGCATGGTGGTGCGAATGTTTTGAAGAGCTTGTTCCCGTGCTTCACTTATATTTTTTTGAGAATGCTATATGTTTTGAAGAAACTTGTTCTCTTGCTTCACTTATATCTTTTTGGGAATGTTAGAAAAGTTTGAAGAAATCTACTATCTGGCTTCACTTATATATTTTTGAGAGTGTGAAAATAGTCTTGGTAATTGGTACAAGATATGATGTTTGGTCCCTTTGTGATGATTATTCAAGTAGAATAATGAAAACTAGCATACAAAATATTTTATGGGACATGAAAAACTTGTTCTTTGTAATAGTTTTGAGATATGTAGATGATGATATGTGAGTTATGTTAGTGAATCAATATGCTCTAGTATGAATACTGATGTTAAGGTTTATGATTCCCTATGCATGCACGAAAAGTAAATAGTTATGTAATGAAGTTATATCCTACTTGTGGTGTATTGTTCAATGTTGGGTATGTTTTATGTATGCATGTGCATCATTATGATTTTCTAGTTAGGCACTTCTCAATCTTTTTGCTAGCCTTCATTTGTACTAAGCGATAATACTGCTTGTGCATCCATTATCCTTAAACCTTGTTTTGCCACTTGTGTCCACCATACCTACCTATATGCCATATTTCAGTGCCATTCCAAGTAAATTTGCATGTGCTATCTCTAAAACAAATCTCAAAAATATTTTCTATTTTGTATGCCCGTATCGCTCATGAAGCGGTTAGGGGTGGCCTATATTTTTTTTGTTTGATATATCATTCTCATGATGAGTGTTTATCCACTTGTCATTGCACGAGAGTGTGGCAGTAAAAGGGATGCCTAGTCCCAAAAATAAAAGGAATGTGATGGTATGGAAGACACGTGTGAATTCGGTTAGCCATGGATTGTGAATAGTAATGGTGGAAACAATTTTTTTGTTCTCTTGGATGTAAGAGTAGAAAGACCAAAGTCTTTATGACACTGAAACGATGATTATGGAGTATAGATATAAAAAATATTTACTTCCTGTTTGGGAACCGCCTATCATGTATCCAATGTGAGAAGTGTTGGGAACCTTTAGTCATTCTCGTTGATGAGAAAAGCATGCCACCCAAAATAATTTTTTCATCTCTTTTAAAACTTGAGACCTGGCATGTCTGTAAATAAATGCTTTCCTCCGCGAAGGGCTTTTCTATTTAATTTTTATAATGAGTCTCATGCTTATCTTTAAAAGCACCAACTAGGGTGTCTCATGATTGTGATTTGCGTTGGGTTTTCCGTGAAGAGGAATGGGTTATCGCAGCAGTATGCGGGTAAGTATTTCCCTTGGTTATGAAATCAAGGTTTATAGGACCAACACGAATACACATACTAATCCGTCTTCAACGACTGTACACAAAGAAACAAACAACTTGCACCCAACGCGGGCAAGAGGGTTGTCAATAGCCTTGATCTCGTTATTTGCAAGCAAATGAGGTGTGTGCATAGTTGTTGATAATTGTAAATTGCAAAATAAAACAAAACACAAATAATGGCGGCAAGGTAGTGGTAGCGTTTGTTAATATATAAGTGAATGGACCCAATATCTCTCATGGCAAAGGCATATGGTGGGTAAACAAATTACTGTTGGGAAATTGATAGAACAATGAATTCTTATGCGATTTTCACGGCAATGATCATGTGTATATAGGCATCACGTCCATAGGAAATAAGGCCGACTCTTGCCTGCACCTATTACTATTACTCCACTTCAAGAGTGCTTCTATGCTTGTCTCTCTACAAATTAAGTAAAAAAGGAGTAATGCTTGGAGAACAATGACATTATGTACACAAAGTAAACTCAATTAATACGAATAAACCCCATCGTTTTATCCTTAGTAGCAGCAACACAAAGACGCATCTTGTCCCCTTCTATCACTTGGATATAGAAATTAACCTAGTTAAACCTACTACAACGCACCACTCCCACTGAAGAAATATTAATCTAGTTGGTCAAACTATCTCAATAGACCGGAGAGCATTACAAAGCTATGGCGATCATGCAATTAAGAATCATAATAATTACAGGTGACTCAAATACTTCTGATGAATAATTTGAACATAAACCCACAATTCATCGGATCCGAATGAACACACCATACATAGGGATTACATCGGATAGATCAAAGCGAAGATGCGATGAACATGGTATTCAAGATCATAATGGAGAGAGATTGCCATCTAGGTACTATCTACCGACCCGTAGGTCTTTGGTGAACTACTCACACATCTTGGTGAGGGCAGCAAGGTTGATGTAGAGACCCTCCGTGATTGATCTCCCCTCTGGCACATCATCGAAATGGAGGTTTAGATGCCCCGCATCAGAACAGAGACTTGCGGTAGCGGAAAACGTGTTTCAGGAGCGCTCTTAGGGTTTTCGGAGTATTTGTTAATTTATAGGCCAGAGAGGGACGTCACGAGGCATCCAGGGGGGTCCACTAGCCATCTAGGCGCGACCAAGCCCTTGGTCGCGCCCTGTTGGCTTGTGCCTCCCTCATGCAACCTCTCGTCCACTTCCGATGCTTGCAGGTCTTCATATAGTCCAGAAAAAACATATTTAATTGTCGTGGCATTTGGACTTCATTTGGTAGGGTAAACCTAAAAAGCAAAAAACATGCAGAAAACAGGAACTGGCACTCAGCACTGGGTCAATAGGCTAGTGCTAAAAAATATTATAAATTGGTATAGAGAATCCCAAAAAGTATCCTAGAATGATAATATATCAACATGGAACAATCGAAAATTATAGATACGTTGGAGACGTATAAACATCCCGAAGCTTAATTCCTACTCGTCCTCGAGTAGGTAAATGATAAAAACGGAATTTTTGTTGTGACATGCTATCCATAATGGAATCCCTTGTATGTATGATCATTGATAAATGATGAATTAACAAACAACAACATAATAATATTTATTAACTATAAGCAACATAATTATTGATTTTCAAAGTATATGATCCTAACAGAATGTTTACCCACTATTATATTTATTGTATTAGCAAAGCATGACTCCATCTTCACCACAAAAATACAAATGGTAAGCACCACGGTGTTCAAGTCAGGCAATTGGATCGTACTTTTTCAATATGCATAACTACCGTTTCTTCACGCAATACATGAGCGTGAACCATTGGACATAGCATATAGGTGGAATAGAATATGTTGGTAGATATCAAAGGGGTAAATAGTGGGGAAGATAATATCACATCAAATAAGCGTACCAACAAGCCAGGGAGATGCCCATCGATAGATGTCAATGCGAGGTGTAGGGATTGCCATGCAAATGATGCACTAAAGCTACAAGTGTATGAAAGCTCAACTAAAGCTAAGTGGGTGTGCATCCAACTTGCTTGCTCATGAATACCTAGGGCATTTTAGGAAGCCCGTCATTGGAATATACAAGCCAAGTTTATCATGATAAGATAATTCCCACTAGTATATGGAGGTGATAGCATAGGAGACTCTCGCTATGAAGATCATGGTGGCATTTTGAGGCACAAGTGTGGTAAAGGATAGTAGCATTGTCCCTTCTCTCTTTTTCTCTCATTTATATATATATATATATATATATATGGTGGGCTCATTTGGCCTCCTGCATTTCATTTATTTTTTGTCCGGAGTCTCATCCTGACATGTGAGGGAATCGTAGTTTCCATCATCCTTTCCTCACTCGACAATGCTCTAACATGGATGATCATCACACTTTTATTTATTTACAACTCAATATGGAGAACTGATAGGAAGATATGAAACTCTGAGAATGCCTTTGGTAGTGTACCAGGATGTGCAATGATCTATCATGACATGGATCAAAAACATGATGGAAGCTGGCTTTGCCACAAATACAATGTTAGCTCTATATGATCATGCAAAGCAATATGATGATGAAGGAACTAGTCATGTGATGTAACGATGGTATTTGCATGGAAATATATCTCAGAATGGCTATGGTAATGCTATAATATGTAGGTATGGTGACTATTTTTAGGAAGATATAATGAGGCTTATGTGCAACAGAGCGTATCATTCCATGGGGTGTGGATGCACAGACGGAAGTTGCACCAATCCTCGAGGTGAGAATGGGCTATGCACGGTACGAAAAAGGCTAGCAAATATGAGAAGGTAAAGATGCGTATGTACAAGGTGTCATGTTAGTAATAAAGAACTCACATACTTATTGCGAAGTTCTTTTAGTTTTATCACACATCAATGCACTACTCGCATGCCCCGAGGGAGAGGGTTGGTAGGAGTTAACCCCCCCCCCCGACTCGAGACAACACTAGGATTTTAACGAGGAATAAGAATTCTCACACATCATCAACATGCCTCTTTTATATTTAGATGAACAACAAGTTAAAACCCCTTTAACACCAAGACTTATATGAATCAACAATTATGGACTTACACCTTTTTCATATTACCATATCAATGTCATGAGCTCACATTTTCTCTGTGTGTGCTACATGATGGTTTTGATTATCATTCATTGAATGCCTAATATTTTTCGACTAGTCTTATGACCCATGCAACTTACCATCACTATTTATTCAACTCTCAATCTAATATAAGCGAAGAATGAGAGCAAATTATTCTATATAATCTACATGCCACCGTGCTCGAAACGATATAAGTGAATTACTAGAGAAACTGCCAAGCTCAAAAGATATAAGTGAAGCACATAGAGTATTCTAGCAAATCGTAATGAAGGTGAGTCTCTCTCCAATAGGTGTGTCCAGAAAATGATGATTTTGACAAACTGAAAGTAAAAGCAAACAAATCTCCAAGAAAAACACATATCATGTCATGAATAAAAATGTTGCTCCAAGTGACATACCGATGGTTTGATTCAAAAGATTGGATACGTTCCGGGGCATCCCCAAGATTAGACGCTTGAGTCTTCCTTATAATAATACTTCGGGTGCCTTGGGAATCCCCAAGCTTAGGCTCTTGTTACTCCTTATTCCATGGTCCTTCGCGATCACACTCAAAACTTGAAAACTTCAATCACACAAAATTCAACAAAACTTCGTGAGATTCGTTAGTACAAGAAACATATTCCATCCTTTAGGTACTGTTATAAATTGATTAGTAATTTATAATTGCCTAATAGGTACTGTATTCGAATTTATCCATGACTTATACTCCCCCATTTAATCCATAGCATCATCAAAACAAGCAAACTATGCAGGCAAAACAGAATCTGTTTAAAACAGAATAGTCTGTAGCAATCTGTAAAGATTCCATACTTTTGTGACTCTAACAATTCTGAAACATTAGGGCAACGTGGAGAATTTTTACATAAATAATTTTTAACAATTTGAAGAATTTAGCACGCTCCAGCATAGAATTAAAAATTCTTCACTTGAAACAAAAGTTTCTATTTTTGCACAACATCAATCATACTCATAAAATAAGTTATCACAAAGGCTTTACTTGGCACAAACACTATTAGAGAGGCAATAATCATATAAAGACAAAAGAACAGAAACTAAAAAGCAAAAAATAAGATAACTATTAGGTTGCCTCCCAACAAGCGCTATTGTTTTATGTAGTTTCAAGTGTTGTCATCTTTGACATCAAGCTCCTCAATGACACAACCATGAATGATAGGAGCAATAGGATCTTTGATCAAATTTATAAAGTTGGGATGAACACTAATCATCTTTAGATCCGAGTTTGTTTTGGTAGGAGGTGTTCTAACGCTCGTGGGAACATATTTCGAGAGGTGCTAGCATAAGTTTTAGGAGGTGTGAAAGCATAACCTACTTTATCAATGATCTCCTCCATCTTATCAACTCTAGCCAAACTTTGTCCTATCCTCTCATCAATAATAGTGTCCTTTTCCTTTAGAATTTTCAAATTAATTCCTACGGGAGACCCAAATTGAGTAATACGATTATGAAGTTTCTTTTGTAACTCCTCAATTGGTTCATGCGCGATAATTTTATTTTCTATAACATCAAGCCTTTGCATAACATGTTCCATAGTTAAATTGGTTTCGTTAACAATAATAGGTGGTGTTCCAACAAGGCGTTCAATGGCACTATAGGCATATAAAGTGTGACACATTAAAAAGTCCGCTCCAGTGATGGTGTCAAGAACAAACCTATATCGAGTTGTGAGACTAAAACAAAAATTATGGAGAAAAGTAGTGGTGGATAACTTATTAGTGGATTTATTTTGAGCATTGGAAATCCAATACCATGCATCTTTCAAACTTTCTCCTCCCTTTTTTAAAAATTTATAACATCATTATCAGGATTAACACGAACAAAAGAAGAACTAGCCATGACTTCAAACAAGAGTACTAGTAACAAGCAAAGGTAAATATTTTTGTATTTTTCCCAAGTGGCATCTCTCATGGCAAAGGAATATGGTGGGTAAAAAAATTACTGTTGGGCAATTGATAGAATAGCGGAAAATTATGCGATTTTCATGGCAATGATCATGTGTATATATGCATCACGTCCATAAGCAAATAGCCCGACTCCTGTCTGCACCTATTACAATTACTCCACTTCAAGAGCGCTTTTATGCTTGTCTCTCTACGTATTAAGTAAAAACAGAGTAATGCTTGGAATACAATCACATGATGTAGACCAAGTAAACTCAATTAATCTGAATAAACCCCATCATTTAATCTTAGTAGTAGCAACACGAAGACACATCTTGTCCCCTTCTATCACTGGGATATAGAAACTCGCCACGTTGAACCTACTACAACGCACCACTCGCACTTAAGAAATATAAATCAAGTTGGCCAAACTATCTCAATAGACCAGAGAGTATTACAAAGCTATGATGATCATGCAATTAAGAATAATAATAATCAGAGGTGACTCAAATACTTTTTATGAATAATCTGAACATAAACCCATAATTCATCGGATCCCAACAAACACACCATACATAGGGATTACATGGGATAGATCAAATCGAAGGTGCGATGAACATGGTATTGAAGATCATAGGAGAGAGAGATTGACATCTGGGTACAACCTACGGGCCCATAGGTCTATGGTGAACTACTCACACATCATGGTGAGGGAAGCAATGTTGATGTAGAGACCCTCCGTGATCGATCTCCCCTCCGGCATATCGCCGGAACGGAGGTTTAGATGGCCTCTCGTCGGAACAGAGAATTGCACCGGCAAACAAAGTGTTTCGGGAGCGCTCTTAGGGTTTTTGTAATATTTGTGAATTTATAGGCCACAAAGGGACGTTGGGAGGCATCCAGGGGGCACAAGCCATCAGGGCTCAGCCAAGCCATGGGCCGTTCCCTGTTGGCTTGTGCCTCCCTCGTGCAACCTCTCTTCCACTTCCGATGCTTGTAGGTCTTCATATAGTCGAGAAAAAGTGATATTAAAGTTTCATGGCATTTGGACTTCCTTTGGTAGGGTAAACCTGCAAAGCAAGAACACACACAGAAAACATGAACTAGCACTAGGCACTGGGTCAATAGGTTAGTGCTCAAAAATATTGCAATATTGGTATATAAATTCCCAAAAAGTATCCTAGAATGATAATATATCAGCATGGAACAATCAAAATTACAGATACGTTGGAGACCTGTCAGGGTCATGTAGTCATCTTTGTGCATTGAGTATGATTGATATTCGACTGTGCATCATGAATGGATCAATGATTGAGCATAATGGACTATGGATAATTTACTATAGCAATATTATTTTGAAAGGCATGGTTGCTTGTTAGAATCACTTGAGTATCTATGCCTTCATGTCAAATATAGATTATTTCTTTGAATCATCTAAGTATGTTGGGTAGCATTCCACAATCAAAAAAATATTTTATCTCTTTACTAGTCGAGGACGAGGAGGAGTAAAGTTGGGGGATGCTTGATACGTCTCCAACGTATCTATTACTTTTGCTTGTTCCATGCTATGATATTATTATTCTTGGACGTTCTTATTATAATTTTATACCTTCTTATATCATTTTGGGGACTAACCTATTAACTTAGTGCCAAGTGCGAGCTCCTATTTTCTGCCCTGTTTTTGTTTCGTGGGAAATCAATATCACATAATATCAAACAACCCCGAAACTTTTTGAGGATTTGTTATTGAACATAAGATCACCTCGAACTTGGAGGCCAAGGATGAACTTGCCGGAGGGCCCCACACAAAAACAGGGCGCGCCATAGGGGGGTGCACCCTGATGTCGTGTGGGCCCCTCCATGCTCCATTTTCCCTACCTCCTCCACTATAAATTCACCAATATTCCAAAACCCTAAAGGCAGTCCACGAAATACTTTTTAGGCCACCGCAAGCCTCCGTTCTCTCAAGATCTGATACGTCTCAAACGTATCTCTAATTTTTGATGGTTTCATGCCGTTATCATGTCAACTTTGGATGTTTTATGTACCTTTTATACCTTTTTTGGGACTAACTTATTAATTCAGTGCCAAGTGCTAGTTCCTGTTTTTTGTGTGTTTTTGAGTGTTTTCAGATCTGGTTTTGGAACGGAGTCCAAACGGAATAAAATCCCCGAAATAAATTTTTCCAGAACGGAAGAACATCAGGGGAATTGAGGGCCAAGGCAGGAGAGCCACAGGGGGCCCACAAGCCCTGTAGCCGCCACCAGGTGGGCGGCGGCTACCAGGCTTGTGGCCTCTCTGGCGCCCTGCTGCCCTAGCTCTTTCGCCTATATATTCCCTAAAATCCAGAAAAAAATCAAGGCATCCATGAAAACACTTTTCCGCCGCCGCAAGCTTCCGTTTCCGCGAGATCTCATCTGGAGACCTTTCCCGGTGCCCTGCTGGAGGGGACTTTGGAGTTGGAGGGCTTCTACATCAACATCATCGCCTCTCCAATGACTCGTGAGTAGTTCACCTCAGACCTACGGGTCCGTAGTTAGTAGCTAGATGGCTTCTTCTCTCTCTTGGATCTTCAATACAAAGTTCTCCATGATCTTCATGGAGATCTATCCGATGTAATCCTCTTTAGAGGTGTGTTTGTCGAGATCTGATGAATTGTGGATTTGTGATCAGATTATCTATGAATTGTATTTGAGACTTTGCTGATTTCTTATATGCATGATTTGATATCCTTGTAAGTCTGTCCGAGTCTTGGGTTTTGCTTGGCCAACTAGATCTATGACTCTTGCAATGGGAGAAGTGCTTGGTTTTGCGGTCATACCGTGCGCTGACCTTTCCCAGTGACAGAAGGGGCAGCAAGGCACGCATCGTGTTGTTGCCATCAAGGGTAACAAGATGGGCTTTTATCATAGATATGAGATTGTCCATCTACATCATGTCATCTTTCTTAAGGCGTTACTCTGTTCCCATGAACTTAATACACTAGATGCATGCTGGATAGCGGTTGACATGTGGAGTAATAGTAGTAGATGCAGAAAGTATCGGTCTACTTGTTTCGGACGTGATGCCTATAGAAATAATCATTTCCTTAGATAACGTCACGACTTTGCGCGGTTCTATCAATTGCTCGACAGTAATTCATTCACGCACCGTCTACTTGCTTTCACGAGAGAAGCCACTAGTGAACGTACGACCCCCGGGTATATTCACAACTATCGTTTGCACTTTCACTTTTACTTTACTTTGTTTCCTTTTTGCTTTCAGTTCTCACCTTGCAAACAATCTTTAAGGGATTGACAACCCCTTCATAGCGTTGGGTGCAAGCTCTTTGTGTTTGTGCAGGTACTTGTGACTTGACGCAATCCTTCAGTGGATCGATACCTTGGTTCTCAAAATCGAGGGAAATACTTACCGCCGCTATGCTACATCACCATTTCCGCTTCGAGGGGACACCAATGCAAGGCTCCAAGGCCACGGGGGAATCCTTTGCATATTTGCCAAGGAAGTCCCTAAAGGCGTAGCCGTAGTAGAAAGATTCCTGGTGCTATTGCTGAGGAGTATCAAGACAAGGATAGTCTCCCGTCAACACGCTTATTTCTGGCGCCGTTGGAAGGTCTTTTACTGCAGTAGCAAGATCCCATCTGGAGGCCTTCTCCGGTACTCCACCGGAGGGGGAACTCATCGTAGAGGGGCTCTACATCAACCTTGCCGCCTCTCGGATGATGCGTGAGGATTTCACCACAGACCTACGGGTCCGTAGGTAGTAGCTAGATGGCTTTCTCTCTCTCTCTCTCTCTCTCTCTCTCTCTCTCTCTCTCTCTCTCTTCGTATCTCAATATAATGGTCTCCATGATCTTTATGGAGATCCATTTGATGTAATGAATTTGTGCGGTTTGTTTGTTGGGAACCGATGAATTGTGAGTTTATGATCAGATCTATCCTTGTTTTATTTGAGTTCTTTGCTGATCTATTTTATGCATGATTACTATAGACTTGTATATCTTCTCTGAAGTATTGGTTTGGTTTGGCCAACTAGATTAGATCTTCTTGCAATGGGAAGAGGTGCTCGCTAATAGGTTTAACCTTGCGGTGTTCAGTCCTAGTGACAGAAGGGGAGTTGATACGCATGTGTTGTTGCCATTAAGGATAACAAGTTGGGATAAATTCTTATATGCTTTTGTCTTGACTACATCATGGCATCGTTATTAATGCATTACTTTGTTCTTATGAACTTAATACACTAGATGCGTGCTGGATAGTGGTCGATGTGTGAAGTAATAATAGTAGATGCCTATATAATGATCATTTCCTTAGATAGCATCATAATTATTTGTTTTTCTATCAATTTCCCAACAGTAATTTGTTTACCCACCGTATGCTATTTTCCTGAGAAATATGACACTAGTGAATCCTACGGCCCCCGGGTCCACTTTTATTATAAGATCAATCTTCTTTACTTATACAAAAATACCAAAAATACTTGTTGCACTTTTTTTATCTTTTATTTGTTTATCAATCTTCCAATCTATCATATATCATTTAATCTCATTTCTTGACTGCCGAGAGATTGACAACCTCTCGTTTGCGTTGGGTGTGAAGGTTTGCGTTGTGTGTGCAGGTGCCGGTGTCACTTGGTTCTCCTAATGGATTGATAACCTTGGTTTCTTAACTAAGGGAAGTACTTACTCTACTATGCTGCATCATCCTCTCCTCTTCGGGGATAAAAATCCAACGCAGATTACAAGTAGCACCGATTGCACTTTTTTAGTAATTATGAAATAAATTTGTCCTATCAGCACCACGCAGTAGAGGAACATGAATAAAAATTAAGTAAATTAAAAGGGATAGAGGAGCATCTGTGACAGATATGAGGGAGTAAAATACATAAATTCTCGACACCAAGGCCGATGTGTATAGGAAAATATTGATTTTTAAAAACAACTGAGCAACATGATTAAGCAACGTCTCCCTGCAACATTTTTGCGATTCACTTGACATACACCTGGATCCTAGCTGCATTAACTCTCCAAACCATCAAAGGGAGGTGTTAGGTCCTTAAAAGGTTGTTGTAGATGGTAGATGGGTTTTCAACGAAGAGCCATGAGAAGTTGCCGATGACATAGAGGTTGAGGCTTGGGAGTTTCTTTTTGGTATCCCTTATGTGTGCGGGAAGAAGTTGGTACCATGGTTTGGTCTAGCCATGCATATGGTGCTTGTTTGAAGGCCCGCACAACCTCCCATGTTATTCGGAGAATGAAATTGTGTACGCGGGGGACATACCTTGAAAGTTCTCAGGACATGCTGTGGGTGGCGTTCCCATATTTACTCGGAGCCAAGGAACACTTCGCGGACCTGATTGAGCTCGAGATCACTTACCAGCTTGTCGTGGCGTGATCGGCATGTGACTTGATATTTCGACATCATGCTCGTGTTCGGCCGCTAAGGCTGCGGTGCATTATTCAGTCCCGAGAGAGAGTTGTGTATTGCCGTTGACGGTGATGACTCCTCGGGGTCTGGGCATCTTGAGCTAGAGATAGGCATAGTGAGGCACAATGTGGAATCGGCGAAGGCGGTGCGACCGAGCAGTGTGTGGTACCCACTGCGAAAGGGGACAACATCAAAGATCAAGTCTGGAATCACTCCTTTAAATGTAGTCTTGATTGGTTTTTTTCTGGATGGGTCATTGCCCATCTTTTTCACCATATCTGAGTAAATCAGATTAAGGCTACTTCCTCCATCCATCAGGACTCTTGTGAGGTGGTACCCATGTATGATGGGATCTAGAACGAGGGCGTCCAACCCTCCATGATGGATATTGGTCAGATGATCCCTGCGGTTGAATGTGATCGGGCTTCCGGCCCTCCATGATGGATTATACATTGGAGCTACAGGTTATACGACGTAGATTTCCCGGAGGAGTCGCTAGCGGTCCTTCTTAGGTATGTTAGTCATGTAAATCAGCTTTACGATTTTTTACCTCGGGAGGGAACTATTTTTGGCACCCGGTGTTCGGGCCACGGGGCTCCTCGTTGTCTTCGCTTCGAGGGCTCATGTCTAGTTCTTCGACAACTGCTTTGCCGGTCTGCTTGAATATCCGACAGTTACGGTTGGTGTGAGTGTATGGCTTGTCTTGGGTGTCGTGGATTTGATAGGGTCGTTCCATAATTTTTTCCCATTGGGTTGGCCCGTCTTTGTTACCTTTGAAGGGTTTCTTCCGATGTCCAGGATTGGAGCTGCAGAATCTAGCATTTACTATTGTGTCTTTGGCATTGCTGGCGTTGAGGCCATGCTTGTTCTTGTTTTTGCTCGGCATGCCGTTTCCGTCGCGAACCTCAGAGGTTCCAGGGTTATCCGTTTTGTGGCTACGCCGAGCTATCTAGTTGTCCTCGCCCACACAAAAGTAGGTCATGAGGGAAGTGACGGCGGACATTGTCCTCGGCCTGACCTGTGCGAGCAGGCGAAACAACCACTCGTCTCGAAATGTTTTGCCTAAAAGAGGCTATTGCTTCAGCGTTCGGGCAATCCACATTTTGATTTTTCTTTGTTAAGAACCTGTTCCAGAACTCTCTGGCCGACTCACCCGCCTTTTGGACGATGTTTCTTAGGTCGGAGGACTTCGGAGGTCGGACATAGGACCCATGGAAATTAGACAGGAAGGCTTCTTCGAGCTCTTCCCAGCTTCCAATCGAGTCCTCGATCATGCTGTTTAACCAGTGTCGTGCTGGCCCTTTCAACTTGAGGGGTAAATATTTAATGGCATGGAGATCATCTCCTCTCACCATCTGAATGTGGAAAAGGAAGTATTCTATCCACAATGCGGGATCTGTAGTCCCGTCGTACTGCTCTATGTTGACGGTTTTGAATCCCTCCGGAAATTGATGTTGCATTACTTCGTCTGTGAAGCATAGTGGGTGTACGACACCTCTAGTACTAGCTATCTTGTTCCTAAGGTCGGCTTTGGGTTGAGTCCAGTATGATTCCCGATCTCTAGTGTAGTAGGAGACCCGAGGTGGTCTCCATCCCATCTAGCGGGGGAGTTCCTTGTGGACCCGTAAATGGACCTGTTGTGACCTGTGTTCTTATCCAGGTTGTATAACAAGTCGTGTCTTCCCCGAGGGTGCACTTTTTCGTTCCCCTTTCTGTGGGGAGGCCCGGGATAGTATTCGACGTGCACCGCCACCCTGTCGCACCCTCGGGGCAGGCGGTCAGGTTGGTCATATTCTGTGTGCTTGGGGGATGTGGGCTTCCGGGCCTCGCCATCGAATTGTGGCAACAGTCAGCGATGTGGGTAACTTTTCTTCACATACGACCATCGAGGGTCATTTCCTTCTTTGGCAGCGAGTACGTTAGTCCACCTGTTGTTTAAAGTGTCTTGTTCAGCCTGGACTTGCCGTTCCTTCGCATTTAAGCTTCGAGCAATAGCTAGGAGTAGCTGTCGAAACTCTTCCTGACCTCCAATGTCATCGGGAACTACGAAGTATTCATCCTCTGGGTCTACATCGACCGGGGGGGGGGGGAAGTAGTCATCGTCGTCCAACTTGCTGATGTCCTCGGTCGTCCTGGTCATCGGGCTTGTTCCCATCTTCTTGTGGATGTTTTGGAATTCCGACGTTACCGTGGTCCTGTGGGGTTTTATTCTCCCCAATGCCTCGTGCAGAGATTTTTCCCTTGTTTGCCTTAGCACGCTTCCGCTGCTTTCGGCGCTCTGATTACTCCTCCCTTGATTTTTCATCGTTTGGCTAGGGAGGGGTCGCCGTTGTTACCGGGCGTGTCCACCATGTAGACGTCATAAGTACAAGTTGCGGCCCATCACCCTATATTTTTGGGAGTGGTTTATCAGCCTCATCATCTATGCCCTCAATCTCCTCGGAGCCGTAGTCTAACGCGTAGGTTAGATCTTCGATGGTAGATGGCAAGTGGGTGGTGGGTGGGCCTTAAAAGTCCCCATATTCCGACTCAAAACCTTACTGCGAGTGGGTCGGGCTGGTTGAGATGTGCAACGATTAGAACTGGCCGATCATCTCGTTTAACATTGAGGGCTCATCCTGGTACATCGTTTGATGGTTTTTGGAGTTAACCTCCAAGGCCTCCATGTGGGAGGCGTGTTCAGCAAAAGTCATTTGTTGTGATCCAGGCGTCTGGGTCGGGTCTGATCTAGGGGGCGACTCTTCGGAAGAGAGGGATCCGAGGACATCGTCGGACTCGGGACCCGAAGTTAAAGCGTCAGGTTTTATGACCTTATCGGCCGAAGTCGGGATTCTTGTGGGGACCAGATCAATGCGTGGATGGGTTGGAATTGGAAAATACCTAAGCTTGTTTGCTCATCGGGGACGAAACCTCTGATCTGGCCAAGACGGTCGGTTGGGTGTGAGCTCAGCGTAATGCTGCCGAATGAGAGAACCTCCCAGGGACAAAGATATCTCCCTTGCTGATTATGTCGCTGATGATTACGGGAGCCATCAATCTTCTCAGCGATCCAACAGTGGAACTCTCAATGAAAGCACCAATCTCGGTGTCAAAACTGGCAGATCTCGGGTAGGGTGTCCCGAACTGGGGACCTTGGATCGATGGGATGTAGGAAGAAGGGGGAGAAAGCAGTTTACCTAGGTTCGGGCCGTACTATGGAGGCAATACCCTATGTCCTGCTTGATTGTATTGATGAAGATGATTACAGAGTAGATCTACTTCGAGATCATATATGCGAAACGCTAGATGACTCAGCCTCCTTTGCACGGATAGGGGCCTCTGGTTTATATAGACACTAGGGACCCTAGGGGTTACAAGTTACCAACCATAATCGCGGGTGCGTGAGTCTCCCTAGTGCTTCTAAGCTTGAAGTACACACCAATCTTCGGAACATCCCTTCCAGAGTAGAGGTCATCTTAAGGCCCGATCTTCAATAGTACAGCCTAATGGGCCAACCCGGCATAGACTAGTCGGCCACCCGAGGACCCCGGAATTCCGGACTCCCTCACCATGGTCCATAGTTTTTCCTAGAGGATTATCTCTAGATGAACTCATATGATGGGTAAGCAAATTACTGTTGGGCAATTGATAGAAAAGCGGATATTTATGCAATATTTATTCACGAGAATGATCATTACGTATAAGCTTCACATTCGTAAGCATGTAGACCGACTTCCGCGTTCATATACTACTATTACTCCACCCATCGACCGCTATCCAACATGCATCTAGAGTATTAAGTAAAAATAGAGTAATGCTTGGAGGATGATGACATGATGTAGACAAAGTAATTCCAATTAATATGAATGCACCCCATAGTTTTTACCCTTAGTAGTAGCAGTACATGATGTGTCATGTCACTTTCTATCATTGGGATTGAGCACTGCAAGATTGAACCCATTACAATGCACCTCCCCCTGTGAAGATAAATCGATCTAGTTGGCCAAATAATATCAATAGATCGGAGAGAATTTCAAAGCTATCATAATCATGCATATATACTAAAAGACCAGCAAGGAACTCAATATAATCTCATGAATAATCTGAACTTAAACCCACAATTCATCGGATACCAACAAACGCACCGCACACAAAAGATAGATCACCGCGGGAATCGCTGTGATCAAGGCAACAAAGAACATAATGAGAGATATAGCAATCTAGGTACTAACTACAAACCCGTAT
Organism: Hordeum vulgare subsp. vulgare; assembly: GCF_904849725.1. Lineage (NCBI taxonomy): Eukaryota > Viridiplantae > Streptophyta > Magnoliopsida > Poales > Poaceae > Hordeum > Hordeum vulgare. The sequence continues at coordinate 195,968,840 of NC_058522.1, forward strand.
GTCTATGGAAAACTACTCACACATCACCATGGGAGCATCAAGATTTATATAGAGGCCATCCATGATCAATCCCCCCGGCAGGGCCCCAAAACAGTGCCCAGATGGGTACATGGTGGAACAGAGATATGCGGCAGCGTAAAAAGTGTTTGAAGAGGCTCTCTTCGGGTTAGGTGATATTAGAGAATTTATAAGCCAAAAAAACAAGGCTTGGGTTGCTGAGAGGGGGCCCCAAGCCATCAGGGCACAACTACCCCCCGGGCACGCTGTGTTGGCTTGGGGCACCCTGTTTGCCCTTCGGTCTTCCTCTGAAGCTTCTAGGTCCTTATTTTGTCCAGAAAAAATCATTAAAATTTTTGGGGTATTTGCACTTTGTTTGGTACGGTACTCCTGAAAAGCCGAAACATGGAGAGAACAACAACTGTCACTTGCTAATGAGTTAATAGGTTAGTGCTAAAAAAATTATAATTCGGCAAGTAAATGCTTAATAAATATCCTAGAATGATAATATAATAGGATGGAAGAATAAAAAATTATAGATACGTTGGAGATGTATAAACAAACATGAACATTCAAGATACCGATTCAGAGAGAAGTAGTATCATTTCAATTTCTTGTGCTGGCGGCAACGACACGGATGAAAAACTGCACGGCGAGTCATATAGGTGTAATCATGACCGTAGTAGTGTTCAACATTCAGAAGCAACAACTGCTGACAAAACTGCAGATCTAGATGGGTCCTCTAAAAACCATGGTTTGTAATGAAAGAAAACCATTCATTAGTCAATTTTAATGGATGTTGAAGCCAGAGAGACTCTCGGGTGAAGGCAACATCGAGAAGGGTGGTTGTGAAAAATCATATGGTAAAGACGCTGTTGACGCATCCTGCTTCGGGGAGGGTGGGGGGTCGAATAACCCGCGTGGCAAAAAAAGTTGTCTGCTGGTGGGCAGATGTAAGAAACTTGAACAAAGCATGCTCGAGAATATCCATTTATTTAATCCAACTTTCTATGTTAAATGTTAATGCTTTACGAGTTAGAAAACATGTATGATGTAGTAAATTGGATCATGCCTATCTATGCATCATTAGCAATTGTTGCAATGTAACTACAGGTGATCGAGTGAGTGTTTCAGCAAGATCGCAGCCAGCCTGGGCCGATCGAGAACTTTTACAACAACTTCCTCGGTGGCAAAGGACAGGTGACCGTAACTGCAGCACTGACTGAGCTCCTCAAGATTAGCAACTTGCTCAGTGAGATGTAGCCATCCATGTAAGGTGGCGTAGCCATGACCCACCCACCGGTTGTTGCCCACCCCCTTTGTAGGTTCGCAGTCGATTGCCTACTCTACTCCATATGATGTACATATATGTATTTATTATATTCTGACTAGAGTAAAGCTAGTAATCGTGAACATGCAGAATTCATGCAACTCCATCTTACACCAATCGTCGGGTTTATCTTTTTCCATCCTTAATCACATGTATTTTTTCGAGTATGATTAATCACATGTATGTGTTTCTACAATCTTGATAATGCATGAATATAATTACTAGACAAAAGATGTTTAAAGTGCAAACTAATATAGTGTTTAGGTTCAGATTTGGTGAGAAAGTGAGAACGTGAACACATCAGAGATCAGACACTATGCTGTGTAGACAATCACTCTTTTCATGTAATTATATTAGGAAAAAATAAACCATCGCATGCTATGCCTACCAACCACCTGCTAATAAGCAACATCCCGAGATCCTGTGAATGTTTACTCCAAGCACATGGTCGCACAGTCATTGGGGCAATCCGCTTTATAGATGGGGGCATTGGGCATAATGGCATAGTTAATACTATAGCAAATTAATTAAAATAACAATTATTTATATTTTGTGCATTATATCATGGAGAGTAGACATCAGGTTTTAGTTTGACTCACACATGCATCTTCCAAGGTTACAGATTCCCCTATAGCTTCACCACACGCATACCAGCACCATTGTGTACACCAAAGTATCCACGACTCGTCAATCAGGTATTCACGCCATACACTATAGGTTGATAGAACATGTAGATCATGTAGGCTAGGATTCCGGTAACAATGGTGAGTAGGAGATGGAAATTACCTTCTCCTTAGCTCGAAGAGCTCGCCCCAAAGGCCATGGCAGTGGGGCGTTGGTGATGACGGGTCACAACGATGTGGTGGTGGTTGTGCTTCCCGTGAGCACCGCTCTAGCCCTAGATCGGAAGGGTTTGTCGATGGTGTGTGTGGCGGCGATGAATCTCGTAGTCCATGCCCCAGCCTTCACTTCTGTTAATATTGTGCGGGTCACAAAGGCCCACCTACCATAACTGGTTGGGCAACCCCGATCAGGGCGCGTGGATCAGGGGTCCGGTGGGCTGTTGGGCCCACAAGGGAAGAGATCAATTTAACATTCTCCTCCTTGATCTCAACTTTTACTTTTAACTTTATACTTTCTAGGTTATTTGATCCATCACATATTGATACAAACACATTTCTCATCGTCACAACTTAATTGCCGATAGAATCATACAGCTACAACATACGTTCTGTTTGAAAAAAATTATGTTCTTTTTGGGCCTCTCATGATCCAAGAATCATAGGCTTTCCATTAAACCCATGCCGGCTAAGTGTTCCTTGAACACATTGGGTGGTAAGCCTTTCGTTAGCGAACCCACAAGCGTATGCTTTGTCCTTATATGCTCGAGACTTATAGTGTGTTCCTGGATTTTATCTTTCGCAACATAATACTTTATTTCTATCTCTTGGTAGCATTACTCGACTTGTTGTTGTGAGCATAGAATACTGCGGGTTGGTTGTCACAGTACATCTTTAGTGCTTTGTGAGTACAATCTACCACTTTCTAGTCGGGTATAAATTTGTTTAGCCACATCACCTGCCCCGTGTCTTCAAAACATGCTATAAACACTGCTTGGATCATGGACGATGCAACTACGGCCTGTTTGGAGCTTTTCCACGAAATAACCCCTCTAGTGAGAGTGAACACTTATCTTGACGTGGATTTTCTATCATCTCTATCTCCCGAAAAATCTGCGTTTGAATACCCTTTTGTCTCTTGGGAATCAGATATTCTGTATATAAGCATGATATGAATTGTGCCTCGCGCATAGCACACTGATTTATTTACCATCTACAATACTCTAGGCCTGGATTCTCTTGATATATACCAAGTACCGCGGTGATAAAAGCTCAGTCAGGGCGGGTGCACACTTGTACATACTGTAAACTTCCAACATCCGAAATATATGGCACTGCTTTCATCTCATCAAGCTCGTACTCGTTCTTGGGAGATTGGAATTTCCTGAAACTGTCACCCTTGACTATAGGAGCAGGTGTGTTCTTACTCGCATGCATACTGTACTTTTTGAGAACCTTCTCTAAATATGCTTTCTTCAATACTCCTAAGACTCCATTTTGCCTATCTCGGTGAATTTCAATGCCCAAAACATATGAAGCATCACCAAGATCTTGGAGAAGTTCTCAACGAACCTTCTGCAATAGCTTGCTAGCGTGACGTTCAAATTCTGAGGAGGTTCCCACTCAAGAATGGCCTTCACCTTTGTAGGATCAACTTTGATACCCTCGGCAGTGATGATGTGCCCAAGGTACACAACTTCCTTCAACTAGAAGTCACATTTGGAAAACTGAGTATAGAACTTATGCTCCCTTAGCTTATCAAGCACAAGCCGGAGATGTTCTTCATGCTCTTCCTCAGTTTTAGGAAAGACCAGAATGTCATCAAGATACACCAAGACAAATTCATTCTTGAATGGGGAGAAGATGTAATTAATCATCCAAGAGAAGGTCGGAGGAGTATTAGTGATACCAAAAGACATCACTGTGTACTCATAAGAGCCAAAGCTTGTCCTGGAAGCAGTCATTGGAATATCTTTTTCGAGAATGCGGATCTGATGATATACCATCCGAAGATCAAGCTTACAGAAAATCTTGGCCCCTTTCAATTGCTCGAACAATTCAGTGATGTTGGGAAGTGGATACTTGTTTCTGATTGTCTTCTTGTTCAATGGACAGTATTCGATACCGAGTCGGTCTGTGCCATCCTTCTTCTTGACAAACAAAACATCACAACCCCAAGGACATAAACTTGGTTTGATCAGACACAAATATTCTCTCATCTAGATACTTCTTCAACTCTTTCATCTCTTCGGGACCAAGTTTATACGGCCGCTTGCAGACCGATTCAGTTCTAGGTTCAAGCTTAGTTACGAACTCAACTCGCCGGTGTGGAGGCATTCCTGGCAATTCTTCAGGAAAGACATCTTTATACTCACATACCACTGGAACTTGAGAAATGGGATAGATTTCACCCTTCTCATTGAGGGAGAACAGACGGATCGTGTCATCGCGAGCAGCGCAAATGATCACGTCCTCAGAAGGATGAGTCAACTTGACTTCTTTGGTTGCACAATCAATATATGCCTTGTTCATCGCCAGCCGATCCATCCCAAGGATCAGAACAATATCAGTCTGGCCAAGGACTATTGGAGAAGCAAGAAAGGAATAGTTGCCCATCTTGACAGAGACATTGGGAACCAAGGCATTAGAATTCATCAACTTCCAAGGGGAAACCACTGAAACAAGCTTAGGCAAATCTTGGCAAACAAAATCATGATTTGCGAAGAATGGACGAGACATGAAGCAATGCAATGCACTAGAATCAAATAAAATCTTTAATGGAATATCATTAATTGAGAGATTACCCATGATCACATCTAAGGAGTTCTCCGCTTCAGCTGCATTCACCATATTCACCCTTGTTGACCTGGGATTTAACTTCACCAAAGCATTGCATGGAGGCTTGACTAGAGGAGGAGGTGGGAGACGCTGCTAGTTGGTGCACTTGTTAAAGTAATGACCCTTCTGACCACACCTATGACAAGTCACCTCTAACAGCGGACGAAATTGCACTTGAGGGTTTCCTTGCTTCTGCTGCTGAAATCTCTGTTGGAAAGCTGGGTTGGGTGGGTGGTAAGAACCACAACCACCATAGTGCTTGAACTATTGAGGCTGCCGAGGAGGAGGAGACAGCCAATATTTTAGTTGCTTCTGAACCACCTAAGTGGAGGTCGAGGAACTGGAATCTCTGAAATGCTTTCTTGAATTCTCTACTTTGAGCAAACTCGCCTTAGCCTTGAGAGCCAAATTGTAAAACTGGTTGAACTCGAGAGGATCGTGCAAGGCAAGGGCCGGCTGCAAGTCTTCCTTCATACCACCTCAGATCTGATAAATTGGGCTCTTCTGATCTGGAATGTCCTGTTTAGCATAACGAGCCAGCTTGTGGAACTCCACATTCTACTTGTACACACACGAACTTCCTTTCTTCAAGCGCCTGAATTTCTCACGCATCTCTTCCACAAAATTTGCTGGAATATAGTGAGCCCTGAAATCGCCGCATAAATCATCCCAGCTGATCACTCTATCGCATCTGGAATCCTTCAATTGTTGCCACCATTCTGCTGCCTGCCCCTTGAACTGAAATGTTGCAAACTTGACAAAGTCCTCTGGTCACACATTACTGCACTCGAAGTGCTTGTTCATGTCACCAAACCAGTCATCCGCATCGAATGGCTGGTCACAGGAGGTGAATGATTTCGACTGGTTCGCCAGGAATTGGTTCAGAGTTGCAAACTGTTGTCCACCATTGTGAAATTACCCTGATGTTTTTGCTTCCTCTCTTGCAACAAGTAGAGCAACATCTGAGTGTTTGCATTGGTTGCCGCCATCACAGCTTGCCATGCCTCTGGAGGAGGAGGCGGTGGTGGAGGGGGTGGTGGAGGGTCAGCACTCTCACGACCCGGATTTGGTGGAGCCATCTTGGAGAGGGACAACAACGTTAGGCCAAAGATGAAAATTCATTGATTGAGCTGGTTCGATGGACGGAAATATCTGGACAAGAATTCTTAGCGAATGCACTCAAACTATAAATAGTAAGAATGCTTCCTCAAAATAACTGTCAACAACATTTGATTCAAAGCCACTTGTAAATATCAAGTATGAGCTAGGATTTCTCGGAACAAATGTATATACCCAACAAACATTTGATGAAAGAATTCCTAAGTTGCTAATGGAATTCCCACCTAAGAGCTTCCGAAATTTCTGGTCATGCAATCCGGTCCATGGATACAAGGAGAAATCATCAATCAACTCCTATACTAACCCATCCAGTCTATCACATCCGTCAACACATAACCAGAATCTCGGAACCTCATCTACCTCAGACCCTCGTAATCACAACGACACTAAGTATGGCGATACATCTGGACCTATCTGCACCAGTACTGGGGAAGCCAGACTCCTCTCACCACTACTAGTATTGAATCAATTCTGAACATCCTCCGTCCTGAGATACTAAGAAATCTAAATGATAATGATGTGCTCAAGAATCCCCTGGAGCTCAACTCCTCGGAAAAAAACACAGCAGGAGGCACCAAGACAGAACTCTATCACATCAGTATCATATAGATTCCAAAATATCCACGTGATCCTAAAAATACTTTAGAGTGGAAAGAGGAGCAGAATTAAAATTTCCTAAGTCGTGAACCTCACCAAAGCATAGAAGAGGAGAAAAAGAAACCTACTCTCCGATATAAGTAAGACTCAAAATAGGTTTGCTAGACTCGACTCAGCCAAGTTAGATCAATCAAAAGCTCCTATGGTCGTAAGGCTCTGATTACCAACTTGTAACAAATAAGATGCGACTCTTTTCTGATTTGGGGGCGAGGCCTCAAAAGGGGAAAGAGGCGCATCTAATTGTTCGCAAGTAGTATAAACATCACAATACATAATGATTGGAAGAGTAATAAGATTTGACTTCCACTACAAGCTAAATTATAGAGTCACACAATCATACATTATTCAAATGGAAAGCTCGGTCCGACTATGGACAAGATAAACGACAACAGAAATGCTACCCCCCTTGCTAGGCCCACGATCACGACCAAGTGCCTCTAATCCTCAGGATACGTCACCTATAGCCTCCCACTGGCCTCGTCGAACTCCCACTTCAGTTGGGCATCCTCGACCACATCTGCATCTAGGGTACCTGTACCTGTGGGTGGTTGTAGTAAACTATGAGCCACAAGGACTCTGCAATCTCATGACCTTGGTATCGAGTCTAACTAAGTTAATGGTTGAGTTAGGGTCAAGTGTTTCAGTTTGCAGCAATCTAAGCTTATTTGATGGCTAACTTACAAAGAACAGAAATAAGTTATGGTGGTCTACGTAAGACGGTCGAGGTCTAAGAATGATCACTAAGTGACCCTGAACACCTACTTACGGCAATCATAACCCCACCGTGTTCTCGAGCAGAGAAGGAACTCTGAAAGAAACAGTCATGGTTACGCACACAGTTGGCAGATTTTAGTTAAGTTACATTAAGTTGTCTATAACCGGATGTTAACAAAATATCCATGATTGCCGCATAACCATGGGCACGGCTTTCCGAAAGAGTTAACCCTGCAGGGGTGCTCTAACTAATCCATCACAATTTACTATAGACAACATAGTAATCCTCGACCACGAAACTCGCGGTCTCGTCGGATTCCTTAGAGGAAAACCTCAAGTCTGAGAAGACCCAAAGTCTTACCGGAATCCCAATGCACAAGATATATCGCTAAGGTAAGACAAGTCCAGCGACACCGCCCGACATGTCGACGACCCTAATAAGAGCCGCGTATCTCAATCTTAGGAGACATCGGATAAGCACAACGTACGTTGGCCTAATGGATATCTCTCGGGTTGCCTCGGATTGGCCCCACAAACAGCTCTAGGTTGGACCAACACTCATGAGGAGCACTGGCCCCGGGGGTTGACTAAGTTCCTCAAGGTAGCTATTCCCTATGTTTTTATTACATTGTTACCAAATTAACACCAAAGTAGGGTCTTTCTAGACATGCTTTAACACTAAACGATTTACCAAGGGGGTCCCATAAAAACTTCAAACGTGTTAGGAGAGCTCAGTTATGGAATAAAACACCGGTAGCCGAAAATTAGGAGGCAAGAACGGAACAAATTACCCGGGAAAAGGCCTCGCCTTCTGCTCTTTCCAAACTATATAGGTACATTAATTAAATAGCATTTAAATAAGGATGATATCAAATGCCCATGTTATCACATGGACCACCTGGCACCTCCAACTAGCAATGCTAATAACATCGGTTGAGCAAGCCTAACTTAGCCAAACAATATTTGCTAGGAGGGGAAGTGTTTACGGTTTAATGGCAATGTTTGATGGCCTATATATCATGTGGTAGGCAGAGGAGATATAACGATGGAAATGAATAAACTAAGCATAACAAAGCTAGAAACGATGTCAAGGTCACGATCATCTTGCCTATGATATCTTCAGAGAGGAACTGTTCCTGATCTTCCTACACGAACTAACCGGACTCCTCGAACTCGTTTCTGACCCAGGAGCTACCCAAAAGAAACAAACAACAAATAAACACCAACAATTGATAATGCAACAATCAATATGATGCATGGATGCACAACCCCTAAATATACACATGAAAAATCATACACACACAAACAAGTGCCACCTCATCACAAAGTGACACCTCTATAGAACTGATCAAATCTAGAATCCAATGCCACCTTGGATTCCTGAGGTCTTTCTACCCAAAAACCATATATTATACTTCTATACATGCATGCATAAAAACCTCACAAAATATAAAAGAAAATCTGCTCTGAATCATAAAACTGCTCAAGTCAAGAACAAGGGATGTTCTTGCATATGCCAGATTTGGCATATTCCTCGTCTGGAATATTGCAGATTTGGAAAATACATCACAAACAAAAGAAAAACAAATAAGAACACTAAATGACAGGGAGGACCACTGGTCATAGGGACCAGGGGCCCTTAGCATATGACTTGTGGGCCTGTGTCCCATCTGCCAGGTGGCACCTACACACATAGGAGGAAAAATAAAAGGGGCATGGTGAAAATAACCCCAGACGTCCTCTCCCTTAAAGTAGAGGAGCGTCGGCGACGTGCTGCCGCTCTACGATCTGGAGCCACCGCTGCTGCCTACCGATCTGATGCGGCTGCTGCGCTACGAACTGCTGCTGCTGCTTGGCTTTGACTGTTGCTGCTGCAAGCTACTACATGCCGGTGCAACTCCAGCAGGGCTACAGACACGGGCAACTATGATGGCTACGAAAGGCTTGGCACAACAAGGAGAGGGCAGAAGGCGCAGGCTTGCAGAAGGGACGCGTGGAGGCGAGGGCGAGGATACGTTGGTAGGGAGGAAGAAGGTGACGACGACCTGATGCGCTCCTTCTTCTGTTCGCCGGCGCCCGAAGCAGGGGACAACGTGGACGGAGTGGATGGCTTGGCCGTGGCGCCTCCACTCCGCGGGAATGGAACCGACCGGCTACGCGGGAGCTGCGAGCGGAGGTGGGTGCGACGGATTGCTACTCTAGGCCAACAGCGAGCTGCTGCAAGTCCCGACCATAGCGACAGTGGCGGGGGCTCCTCCCCGATGGCGTGAGAGGGAGAGGTGGCGAAAAATGGAGCGGGGGCGATGGCTAGGGCACTGGCGTGCTTTTATTAGCCCCGGGGACGTTGGGTGGCCATTGGATACGACCAGTGAAGGATCAATGGCTCTCCCCTGGTTCGTACAAATGATGACGAATGCAGGGAATAAGAGGAACGCGCCTTTGGGCTGACTGGGCCGAAAAATATTGCACCTGGGCTAGGCTCTCCCTCTCTCTGTGAGAAAACTCTTGCAAATAAAAACAAAAGCAGTTGTTGTAGAAATAAGCCAGGTCGGAAGAAAAGAAATTAAGAAAAAACCAAAATACTTTTGAGCTCCTAAAAACATGCTCCAATTTATAAAAATAAATTGAGCATTTTTGAAGAATAAAAATAAAACCCCTTTATATTAAATTAGCCCTGGTTTTTAAATGAAACATAAGGAAAATAAAAACTAAACTAGAGGGTTTGCCTCCATAATTATCAGAAGTATTTTTTGGAAAAGAGGGACTTTTTATTTCACCCATAACATAAACTTTTAAAACAGCGTCAAAGAAAATGAGAGAGTAGAGAATGGGTTTTGTAAGACTTTTGGTGCAACAAGGGTTTTGAGAAGATAAGACAGTTGGTCCCCATCACACAACAATCACATGCCACACTCACTTAACAGTCCACTTTCAATCACCAAGGGTGCAACACAAAACAAAGATGAATGATGATGCCATGATGCACATGAAATGAAGACACCATTGAGCTCAAGCCACTTGACATTAACACAGCAAGGTTGCCGTACAAGGGAAGATTACAAGGGGGAGAATTTCATTGGGGTTGTCACATGTGTATATAAGCATCACGTCCATAAGAAAATAGTCTGACTCCTGCGTGCACCTATTACTATTACTCCACCCATCAACCTCTATCCAGCATGCATCTAGGGTATTAAGTAAAACAGAATAATGCTTGGAGAATGATGACATGATGTAGACAAAGAGAAATCAATTAATATGAATGGAACCCATTGTTTATCCATAGTGAGAACAATATGAATACATATCTTGCCCCCTACTATGTCAGTGGGATATAGAAATCTATCAAATTGAACCCACCACAACGCACCTCTCTCACTGAAGAAATATGAATCTACTTGGCCAAAGAAAATCAATAGATCTAAGAGATTAACGGAGCTATGATGATCATGCAAATACGAATCATATTTGGAATTCAAAGAAGAGTCAAGCATTTATCATGAATAATCTGAACATAAACCCACAATTCATCGGATCCCAACAAACGCACCGCACAAAAAAGTTACATCATATAGATCAAAGGGGAGATGTGATGATGATTGTCTTCAAGATCGAGAGAGAGAGAGAGAGAGAGAGATCTAGGTACTAACTACGGACCCGTTGGTCTGTGGTCAACTACTCACACATCACTATGGGAGAAGTGAGCTTGATGTAGAGGTTCTCCATGCTCGTTTCCCCTCCGTCAGGGCACCAGAAGACGACCCAAGATGGCCTCACGGCAGAATAGAGAATTGCGGTGATGGAATAAGTGTTTCGAGGTGCTCCCTAGGGTTTTTGGGATTAAGGTGAACTTATAGGATGAAGAGGTATGCGAGGAGGCAGCCGAGGGGGCACGATTCAACCTAGCGCGGCCACCCCCCTGGGGGCGCCCTATTGTGTGGTTCTCCCCTCGTAAGGCTTCTGGACTCCTCCAAAGCATCCAGGTCTTCTTTTAGTCCAGGAAAAATCACCAAAAATTTCGTGCCGATTAGACTTTGTTTGGTACTGTAAAGCTGAAAAGCTAAAAACATGCGGAAAACAAAAAATGGCACTTGGCATTGGGTCAGTAGGTTAGTTCTAAAAAATAATATCAATTGGTAAGTAAATACCCCAAAAGTATCCTAGAATGATAATGTAATAGCATGGAACAACGAAAAATTATAGATTCATTGGAGACATATCAGTCTATGCAACACAAATAGTAGGAGTGTTATCCGCATTGAAATGAGGGAACCCACTTGCCATAAGACCCAGATCCATCTCCACGTCATAAGCCTTGGCACATGTGATCGCACACATTTCCCATTCTCACCTAATAGCCTTGTTCAACTCCTTGATCCATTCCGGAACAACGGAGAGCTCATTGAGCATGTCCATGATAAACTCAGGTGGCGCTTTGGTATTTTTGATTGACATTATAAACCTAGCACCACCTATATATAATTGTTCCATGTATTTGTAGTTGACTTTCAGCTTCGCAAGAGGAAGTTCCACGACATTATGTTTTTGTCTTCCTATTGACATAAATCATACAAGTTAGTAATCCGATTAAGATGTTCACCCGTAATAATTTGGCATCTTGCAATTAGGAAGAAACTCTTCTTACTAGATATGGGTAGGCAAATGTCAGTTATGTGACCCTTCCGTGCTTGTAATTCCAAGGTCTGTGGCTCGAGTTTTGGCTCGGCCTCTTGTGTATTTTTTAGTAGGGCGGCTCTCTCTTCATCAAAGCATACTTGGTTTTTCTAGCGTATTTGTACACACTAGAAGAAATTTTTGGAAGTATGATGATAAGCTTTTTTCTTTTTCTTGTAACTTTTTCTTTGCTTTTAGATCTTTCATCAAGCCAACAACATGTGCCTCGCTTTGGTTCAACATATGCTTCATACATATTATAAATTAGATATGTTATAAACAGTCCCAAATCGCAAAAGATGCACAACCCGGAACTTGGGGCTACATGAATTAAGCTATATTTTCCAAGTCCTACATCATATGCAAGTGTTCGACCCGACACTTGGGGGATAAAGTTTACATTTGTTCCAAATGGGAACTTCAATACAAGATCCAACTCTTCTCTTAATGACTGAGACGGCCGTTGGGGGCTATACGTCATTTCTTCCTACAATAAGGTGTTTATTACAAGTCACGGCTCACTATTGTTACTTAGATGGCCCTTGGGGGATGTAACTAATTTCTTCCTACACTAAGGTGTTTATTGCAAGTCCCTACACACTACTATTATTGATACGACCCTTGGGATCTATTCCTCATATCTTCCTAACACTAAGGTTTTTATTACAAGTCCCGGCTCACTATTGTTATGGAGCCGGCCCTTGGGGACTATACCACATTTATTCCTAATACTAATGGGTTTATCTGAAGTCCAATGTCACTATTGTTACTGAGCCAGCCCTTGTGGGCTATACCACATTTTCTTTAACAGTAAGGCATTTATTGCAAGTCCCGAGTCACTATTACTAATGTGATTATTTAAGCTTGTATGTTTATCCAAAGATGGAGTTAAGAAGAAGGTTTTCCCCTTTATATTTGGAGGGAAAGTTATTCATTTGGTACAACCTATTGCATGATGCCAAAACATGGGATTGGAATCGACTGAAGCTAGAATTTTGCCATAAGTTTTATCCTATGCATCTGGTTCATCGTGATCGAAATTATATGTATATTTTTTGGCCTTGTGAAGGAGAAATTATCGCTCAAGCTAGGGGGATGCTTAATTTTATGATGCACACATGCCCCAATCATGAGCTCTCAAGAGAAATAATTATACAAAACTTTTATGCTCGGCTTTCTTATGATAATCAGTTTATGCTCAATTCTTCTTATACGTGTTGGTTTATGAAGAAAGCAATTGAATTCAAATGGGTTCTTCTCGTAAGAATTAAAATCAACTCTTAGGATTCGAAACTAGACAAAGGTAAAGAGTCGGGTATAAATCTTGAGGTGCATAGTGTTAAATCTTTTATTGAAACTGATGCTTTTCATATGTTTAGTACTAAATATGGACTTGACTCTAAGATAGTAGATTTCTTTTGTGAACCATTTGCTCCTCATGTTGATATCCCTAAGGAGAAGTGGTTTAAATTTCATCCACCAATTGAAGAATTGTTAGAGGAACCTGTTATAGATAATGATTGAAAAATTACCTATAATATTGATCCGGTTGTGCTTACTACTTACATTGAGAAACCACATTTTCCTTTTATGATCAAGGAACATGCTAATACTACAACTGTGGTTAATAAAAGTAATATTAGAACACTTAATCTCTCTGACCAAATAAATGCAGAACCTAATATTTCTATGGTTAAGGATCTCTTGGTTGACAATATTTATGGGCATGTTATTTACTTTTGTGATGAGGCTGCTAGAATTGCAAAAACTATTAGAAATGTACAAGATATGTTAAACAACTCATTGGCATGCATGTTGTTTTGTTCAAATTGGAGATCATTTCTATCATGGTTTGTGTCGTGTGGGTGCTATCCCTTTTAATTTTTATGAAGAAATTATGAATGATATAGCATCTTCTAAGGTTGAGGATATTGATGTTACCATTAAAATTGCAAATAGAGATACTATTTCACCACTTGGGTTGTTTGAGATGTTGAAGTCTTGTATGGAAAAGTCGAATACTCTACCGATTTCTTAGTCCTTGGTTCACTACAAGATAATTTTTGTCACATTATATTTGGTAAGACTTTCTTTAACACCATTAATGCTGAGATTGATTGTTTTAAAGAAAAGGTTAAAGTGATTTTTGGTGATTATCTCATGAGTTTAATTTCTATAAGTTTCATAGACAACCACATGGGAAATGATTATCTAGCAAAGACGAAATTATTGGTCTTACTTTTATTGGCGTGCCTCCTACTGATACGCTAGAACAATATTTGCTAGATCATGGAAATGATCTGCATATTAATGAAATAAATGAAATAGATATGATACTCTTTAAACAAGCACCTATCCTTAAACACAATTTGCATGTTGACATTCTCGGAGATCCACCCCTACCTAAGGGTGATCCCGTGTTTGAATTAAAAATTACCTCATACATTGAAATATTCTTATCTGGATTAAAATAAGATATATCCTGTTATTATTAGTGCTACGATTTCAGAACATGGAGAAAAGAGATTACTCAAAACTTCAAAGAAGCACCGAGCTCGTAAACTATTGATGATCTTAAGGGCATTAGTCCCACTATATGTGAGCACAAGATTAATGCGGAACCGGATGCTAAACCCTTCCTTGATCATCAACGTTGTGTGAATCCTAAAATGAAGGAAATGCTAAGGAGTGAAATATTAAAGCTTCTAGAGGCAGGTATAATTTGTCCTAGTCATGATAGTAGATGGGTAAGTCGTGTTCATGTGTTCTTAATAAAGGAGGTATAACTATTGTTCGTAATGACAAAAATTAACTTATCCCACAAAGAATTGTAACAGTTTATAGAATGGTAATTGATTTCAAGAAATTAAACAAAGGTACTACAAAAGATCATTACCTCTTGACTTTTATTGATCAAATTTACAAAGATTTTCTAACCATAAACATTTCTGCTTTCTTGAAGGATATTCTGATTTTTCTCAAATACCTCTGCCAAAAGAAGATCAAGATAAAACTACTTTTACTTGACCTATTGGAACCTATGCTTATAGATGTATGTATTTTGGTTTATGTAATGTGCCTGCTGCCTTTCAAAGATGTATGACTTTTATATTCTCAAAATATTGTGAAAACATTGTTGAGGTATTAATGGGTGATTTTTCCGTTTATGGGAATTCTTTTGATGATTGCTTAAGCAACCATGAACGAATTATGTAGAGATGTGACGAAAATAACCTTGTCTTGAATTAGGAGAAGTACCACTTTACAGTGCATGAAGGTATATACCTGGGCATAAAATTTCCGAACGATGTATTGAGATAGATAAAGCTAAAGTTGATGCAATTGAGAAAATGCCATGTCCTAAAGATGTTCAAGGGATACGAAGTTTTCTTGATCATGTTTGTTTCTATAGAGGATTGATTAAAGATTTCTCAAAGATTTTTAGGCCACTAACTAATCTTCTTGAAAAAGAAGTTCCATTTGTTTTTTATGATGATTGTGAAGAAGCCTCTGAATTAATAGGCGAGCAACGAGCTCCTTGTACTTCCTCGTCATCTCGTCAATGCACGATCTATCCTGATGTCGGCACATGGATCTACAAAGCTGTAGAAAGCCTCTTAGTTTATACATCACATTAATTGGCCTGATAGGGAAGACATGTTCAGTAAAAACTTTGTTACTAATAAACCACAACATCCAAGCCAAGGTCCCGAAATTGACCCACACCAATGCGCGGGCCTGGCCCGAGCAGGTTGATAATAAGTGGTAGAATTTTGGGAATCTCGTAGGGCACCACCAGTTTACCCATACGTTCTTGAGAGCACTCCATAGAAATTTGTCCGAAATACAATACTAGATGATGTGATGGAGGTCTTCCTTCACGTTGCAAAGGGGACACACTCTTGTCTAGATCAATTGCGCTTGCGCACCAGGTCACCCGGAGGGCGTCAACGTCTCATAAGCTACCACATGAATATCTACGTATTTATGACTCCAATTACTTTGAGTATCATGTAGTCAGTGTGGAGCCTCCAAGACCGATCTTTATTTTTCCCTAATGAAGCTGGAGAGGAGTATGAGCTACTGTTTGTTATGCTAATCATGGATTTGACCGGCTCCATAATGATTTTCTCTTCTGCATTCTTTTCACGATAGGGTATCTTGTAGGCCCACTGATTAAGGTTCATAGCTTGCTCAAATGGATCAATGTAATGAACCAATGTAGAAGATTATGCTAGAATAGGGGAAGTTCCCACATTTTCCCACATGAATGGGTGGAAAACCGCTTAGTCAAGTTGGTAGAGAACGAATTCCATTGCATATTGTTTGTAGTGTATTCCTACTTGTGAACTACATTGGGATTTTCCCCGAAGAGGGGGGAGATGCATCACAATAGAGATAAGTATTTCCCTGAGTGAGAACCAAGGTTATTGAACCAATAAGAGTACGACACAAGTTCCCGTCTTCAGGGACTACACACAAAAGAGCACACACTTCCACCTAACACGGGAAAGAGGGTTGTCAATCCCCTTGAACTCGTTACTTGCAAGCGATAAGTAGTGATCGATAGATGATATAAATATAAAATAAAATAACATAAATATAATGCAGCAATATTTTTGGTGTTTTTGTAATAATATTTGTGAATACCCGGGGGACATAGTTTTTGCTAGAGGCTTCTCTCTCTAAGAAAGCATATGGTGGGTAAACAAATTACTGTTGGGCAATAAAAAGGACATGGTTATGTAATATTTCTTCACGGTAATGATCATATATATAGGCATCACGAATATAAGCAAGTGGACCGACTCCTTCTTGCATCTACTACTATTAGCCACCTTATCAACTATTGTCCAGCTTGCGTCTAGAATATTAAGTAGAACATAGTAAGGCTTGAAGCAAGATGACATGATGTAGAAAAAGTAACTCAACTAATATTTATAAACCCCATCCTTTTATCCTTAATGGCAGAAATACCATATGTGTTGTGTCTCCTTGTGTCACTAGGATTGAGCACCGCAAGATGGAATCCATTACAACACACCACTCCCGTTGAATATAAATCAATCTAGTTTGCCAAACCAAAATGATAGATCCTAGAGAAATGCGAAGCTATCATGATCCTGCATATATATAATGAATAAATTTCAAATATACTCATGAATAATATGAACATAAACCCACAATTCATCGGATCCCAACAAACACATGGCAAGGATAATTACGTAGGATAGATCACCACGACAATGTCATGATCTTTGCCTTATGGACATATATACGGAGAGAGATAGAGATAGGCATCTAGCTACTAACTAAGGACCCGTGGGTATGTGGTAAACTACTCACACATCACTATGGGAGCATAAATGTTTATGTAGAAGCCCTCCGTGATTGCCCCCCTCCTTGGCAAGGCACCGAAACATGGCTCCATATGGGAAAACAATAGAGGAGCTACTTGTGGCGGCGAAAAAAGTGTTTCGGGTGGCTCTCTTGTGTTTTCACTTATATTAGGATTTGTAGGAGTGGAAATAGGTCAGGAGTCCGAGGAAGGTCGTCCCAGACCATTAGGGTGCGACCACCCCACTAAGCGCGCCTTCTTGGCTTGGGAGCATCAAGAGAAAATATCAAACAGTTTCATTGCATTTGGATTTTGTTTGGTATTGATTTCCTGAAAGTCTACAACTCAGAATGGGTACTAGGCTAATAGGTTAATTCCCGAAATGATATGAAACATCTATCGATGCACATAAATTATCCAAGATTGATAATGTAATAGCATGGAACAATCAAACCTATAGATACATTGGATAAGTATCATGTATCTTGTGCCTCTCCCCCGTTGTATAGTTGGTCCTCTTGAATATGATATAGCTAGCTCAATTATGTATTCTAAAATAGTTCTAGGAGATGCTAAGTATTGCTCGAAGTTATTTATCAAAGCATCAACATGTAGACCATCAAATTCAGAGATACATTACTAGGCAGGTTTGACAATTAACACTCTTCTACTATGCTCGATGGGGTAGTAGGTCTCTACCTTATGAAATTCCCTTTCCCAACTCCCTCTTCCGCATAATTTTCATACATTGTTTGTTGTTGTGCTATGTGACCTTGGCTCTATGCACCTTCAAGTCTTCTATTGCCATAATTAGGATGCCTATAGGGTGCTTCCGTGATTGATACGTCTCCTACGTATTGATAATATTTTATTATTCCATGCTATCATATTATCAATCTTAGATACTTTGTATGCAATAATATTCTATTTCATATCATTTTTGGGAGAAACCTATTAACCCAATGCCTAGTGCCAATGATAGTTGTGATTTACGTTGGGTTTTTCATCGAGGAGGAGGGGATGATGTAGCACGGTATATATAAGTATTTACCTTAGTGAGAACCAAGGTTATCGAACCAATAGAAGGACCACACAACTCCCTTGTTCAGTGCCTACACACAAAAGAGCAAACACTTGCACCCAATGCGGGAAAGAGGGTTGTCAATCCCCTTGAACTCATTACTTAAAGGTGAATAACTAGTGTAGATGATAGTTGGATAAATATAAATTGAAAAATAAATAAAAAGTAAATAAATGCGGCAAGGAAATAATAGCGTTTGTAAACTTATAAGTGAATAGACCCATGGGACATAGTTTTCTCTCAAAGAAGGCACATGGTGTTTAAACCAATTACTTTTCGGTAATTGATAGAAAAGTGCATAGTTATGCAATATTTATTCATGTCAATTATTATGTGTATATAGGCATCACGTACATAAGAAAGTAGACCGACTCCTGCCTCCATCTACCACTATTACTCCACCCATCGGCCGCTATCCAGCATGTATCTAGTGTATTAAGTAAAACAGAGTAATACTTGGAGAATAATGACATGATGTAGGCAAATTAAACCCAATTTAAATGAATGAACCCCACCATTTCATCCTTAGTGACAGCAATACAAATACGTGTCATGTCCCATTCTGTCACTAGGATAGAGCAACACAATATAGAACCCACTATAATGTACCCCTCACAGTAAAGATAGATCAATCTAGTTGGCCAAACCAAATCAATATACCGGAGAGATTTATGAATCTTTAATAATCATGAAAATAGGAATTAAATAGTAATTCAGAGAAGACTCAAATCTTTATCATGAATAATCTGAGCATAAACCACAGTTCATTGGATCCCAACAAATGCACTGCACAAAGTGAATACATCGAATAGATCATCACAAAGATACAACAAACTTTGTATTGAAGAATATAGAGAGATAGAGAGAGTCATCTAGATATTATCTATGGACCGGTAGGTGTGTGGTAGACTACTCACACATCACAATGGGATCAACCCCCGCACTCCTGTAGGGAACCAGAATAGGGCTCCTGATTGGCAGACGGTGAAACATGGACTTGAGGTGGAGGAAAAGTGTTTCGGGATCTCCCCTCGGTCTTTTAACATATTAGAAGTTATAGGTTAGTGAGGGACATTAGGAGACGGGGATGGGGGTGGCTACAAGCTCACAAGTCGCGACCACCCCCGTGGGCGTGCCTGTTGTCTTGTGGGGCCCTTGTGCAGCCTCGGGCCTTTGCCCAAAGCTTCTAGAACTTCTTTTGGTCCATAAAAAAATCATCAAAACATCTCTTAGCAATTGGACTTCATTTGGTACTATAAATATGAAAAGTAAAAAACATGGAGAAAACAACAAATCGCACTTGGAACTATGTTAATAGGTTAGTGTTAAAAAATAATATAAATTAGCAAATAAATGCCCAAAAAGTATCCTACAATGATAATATTATAGCATGGAATAGTAAAGAAATGTAGATATGTTGGAGACATATCAGCTAGTTCCTATTTTTTTGCATGTTTTTGGCTTTTGCCGAAAATCAATATCAAGAAGAGCCCAAACACGATAAAACTTTTGCGAATTTTTTCTAGAAGATTTTAGGCCCATGACGATTCAGGAAGAGGATACACGTTGCACGAGGGAGCGACAAGCTCACGGGGTGATCCCTTAGGTGTAGGGCGTGCTCCATGAGCTTGCGGCCCCCTTATAAAGACCCTTACCTAATTCCACTTCTATAAATTTTGAAATATTCGGAAATCCTTAGAGATAAAGAAGAAACACTTTGTCCACGATCGCAAGTCCCTGTTCCATCGTGATCCCATCTGGAGACCTTTTCCGGTGTCCTTCCGGAGGGGGAACTGATCATGAAGGACGTCTAAATCAACCTTGCTACCTGGATCATGATGTGTGAGTGGTCCACTATGGACCTACATTTCCATAGACAGTACCTAGATTACTTCTTCTATCTCGTTGGTCTTCAATACAAATTAC
Source organism: Hordeum vulgare subsp. vulgare (assembly GCF_904849725.1). Classification (NCBI taxonomy): domain Eukaryota; kingdom Viridiplantae; phylum Streptophyta; class Magnoliopsida; order Poales; family Poaceae; genus Hordeum; species Hordeum vulgare. The sequence goes on from NC_058522.1 coordinate 195,989,134, forward strand.
ACAACAATTCCCGCAGTCATCTATTCGATGTAATCCTGTTCTACATTTTGTTTGTTGGGATCTAATGAATTGTAGGTTTATGATCAGGCTATTCATTGAAAGTAATTGAGTGTCCTCTAAATTCTAGAAGCTAGTGAAATTGGAAAGCAATGATGTTATACTTATAGGGTGTTAGGGCCATCACTTCTAGCGATAAAAGAAGTAAGATCAAATATGATTAAGTTATGAGCTCAACTCAATAGAATAGGACTCAGGAAATAAGTGCTAGTACTACTTTACGCCCACATCAGATATGAACCGAACTAACTCATGACGCTCCCAGTTCATGCACGGCATTTATTATTGTTTCTCAATTTGGAGCATCGACTTAGAAGTATTCGTTGACCAAAGAAAAGGTAGAAGGGGGTCTTTGCCCCTCTACTGTGCATGACTATTATAGATTTGTATTTCTGTCTGGTCGATCCATTTTGTTTGGCAAACTAGATTGATTTATCTTCAGTTGGAGTGGTGCGTTGTAGTGGGTTTAAGCTTGCGGTGCTCTATATCCAAGTTACCAAAGGGGACAGGACACGAATTTGTATTGTTGCTACTAAGGATACAACGATGGGGTCTGAATATTTTGAGTGTCTTATTTGTCTCCATAATGTCATCTTGATCCAAGCATAGAACTTAGTAACAAGAGAGGGAAGCATAGAAGCGCTCTTGAAGTGGAGTAATAGAAGTAGATGTAGGATTGTTTCGGTCTAACTTTTTATGGATGTGATGCCTATGTACACGTAATCATTGTCGTGAATAACATCTCATAACTATGCTCTATTCTGTCAATTGCCAAATGGTAATTTGTTTACCCATTGTGTACTATGTTCGAGAGAGAAGCCTCTAGTGAAAACTATGCCCCCCGGGTCTACTTCAACATATTGCTAAAACCAAAAATACCTTTATGCACTTTATTTGATTTTTATTTACTTCTTATATTATATTATCTCTATATATCAGAACTAATCCTTGCAAGTAATGAATTCAAGGGGCATGACAACCCTCTTGCATGTGTTAGGTGCAAGTGTTTAGTTTTGCGTGTGTAGGTGCTGACGCGGGAGTTCGCGTGATTCTACTATTGGTTTAGTAACCTCGGTTGTCAATGAGGGAAATACTTATCTCTACTATACCTCTTTACCCCTCCTCTCCGTGGAAAAACCCAATGCAGTTTACAAGTAGTAAGAAGAATTTGTAGGGCCTTTGCCGGTGAGACATCATCAGATTTTCATCAGGTTCGTTCATACAAATTTTCCTCCACTTTTTATATTTTTTATTTTCTTTCTTGAAAATATGAAAATAATAATAATATTTATCTTTGCTAGTTTACTTGGTTTGCTTGTTAGTTTACTTGGTTTGTCGCTATGTGTCAAGAAAATAACAAACCATCACTAAAGGAATCAACTTCTTTGCCGTCTGCCATCACAGACGGCAAAGACAAAATCCCGGACGGCAAAGACAAAACAGCAGACGGCAAAGATTCTCACGGCCGGCAAAATTTCTGTGTCAGCCTACAACAGCATAGGACCTTCTTTGCCGTCTGCCCCCCAAAGCGGACGGCAAAGCTCTTTGCCGTCAGCTTTCCTTAGGAGCAGTCGGCAAAGTGCTCGAGACGGCAGCCGACAAGCGTTGCCTCCGTTAGGGGTTAACGGAGGCTTTGCCGTCTGCCTCCCCCTCCATCTTTGCCGTCTGCCTCCCCCTCCATCTTTGTCGTCTGCCTACTCCTCCCCTCCCCCCTCCATCTTTGCCGTCTGCCTCCCCCTCCATCTTTGTCGTCTGCCTACTCCCTCCCTCCACCCTTTGTCGTCTGCCTCTCCCCCCTCCACTCTTTGCCGTCTGCCTCCTCCTCCCCCTCCTCTGTGCCCTCTTCTTTGCCGTCTGCCCACCCTAGAGGCTGACGGCAAAGAGACAATATAGACACCCCAGGATGCACAGTTGGGTGCCATGTGGCACCTTTGCCATCCGCCAGCTGATGGCACAGGTCTTTGCCATCAGCTGGCAGACGGCAAAGAGCCCATATAGTACCTGTTTTTTTGTTTTATATTATTTCACAGCACACACACACACACACACACACACACACACACACACATATATATATATATTTGACAGCACATTTATATAATTCATCACACATATATGATATATAGTTCACCACACATATACTTGCCAACACACATATATAATTCACCACACATATATGATATACATATAAATCAATGTACATCCCCATATATCCAAAGAACCAACATACAAAGTATTGCACTATTTATCCATATATACATATACATATAGTTCGACATTGTTCATCAACTCAAATGAAAACTAGATGATATACATATAAAGTTCATCCATCGACATTGTTCAACTCCATGAATGCCAGCTTCCATGCATGTAGTATATCCAATCTGCAAAAAATGTGAATAAGAAAGTCAGAAGAAGAACAAAATATGATGTTTTTCAGCTAATTATGTCATTTTTAGCGGAAAACAATCTAAGGATATAATATCCATGAGCTAACCAAGGTTCTTATGCCATTTTGAGCTTATTATGGTATTTTGGAGCTAAATGGGCTAATTATGTCATTGTTGGGTTAATTAAAGCAAGGATAATATGAAAGAGGAGAAGAAAGTGGAGGAGGAGGAGAAGAAGAAGAAATCAAGAAGAAGGAGGAGAAGGAGGAGAAGGAGGAGGAGGAGAAGGACTAGAAGGTCCTTGGCCTTCTCCTCCTCCTCCTCCTTCTCCTTCTTCTCTTCTTCTTCTTCTTCTTCTTCTTCTTTCTTTTCATTTTGCCTATTTCTTGTCCTCTTCTCCTCTCGTTGGAGCTAAATTACCTAATTATGTATTTTTGGAGCTAAATGGGCTAATTATCCCATTTTAGAGGAAAACAAGCTAAGTATATAATATTCATGAGCTAACCAAGGTCCTTATGCCATTTTGAGCTTATTATGGTATTTTGGAGCTAAATGGGCTAATTATGTCATTGTTGGGGAAATTAAACCAAGGATAATATGAAAGAGGAGAAGAAAGAGGAGGAGGAGGAGAAGAAGAAGAAATCAAGAAGGAGGAGAAGGAGGAGAAGGAGGAGGAGGAGAAGGACTAGAAGGTCCTTGGCCTTCTCCTCGTCCTCCTCCTCCTCCTTCTCCTCCTCCTCCTCTCCTCTTCTCCTCCTCCTCCTCCTCGCCTTTTCTCCTCCTCCTGCTCTCCTCCTCTTCTTCTTCTCATCCTCCTCCTCCTCCTCCTCTCCTCTTCTCTTCCTCCTCCTCCTCTCCTCTTCTTCTTCTTTCACGGGAAATTTCGGCATGACATGTCCCAATTCGAAATATCACGTGTCCAAATCACATGTCCACATATGACATGTCCACTTCAAATATTTGGACTAGCCTATATGAAACTTCAAGAAAAATTTGCAACCTTATAAGAATTAACCTAAGAACCTAATAAAAATTAACCGAAGTAAATTAACCTAAGTAACTTAACTAAATCTTTACCTAATAATAAAGAGGCCAGCGCTTCTGTCGGAAAACCGTCGTGGCTATTTTGCAAAAAAAAACCCTGCGTTTTGTGTATTTAACCCGCGGTCTATATAATAGTAAGTCAATCGAACCGTTATGTAGGAGATAAAAAAAACTCCCTATCCCATCTAGATAAGGAGGGGAGCCGGGGCTGCCCACGGGCGCGGCGACAAATAGGCGGGGATTCGGCGCGGGGAGCCGGCGCTGCCCATGGTCGCGGCTATAGCTAGGCGGGGAGCCGGCGCTGCCCTCAGGTACTACAGGAGGACCGCATGGAGTTGAAGGAGAAGAAAAATGAAGAGTCGATGGGATGGGTCAATGCATCAGGGTCTCCTCCCAATTGAGTGTGGTGTGCGCAGCGCGGTGGCGGACGGGTTGTACGCACGGAATGACGGTGGGGACGGATCCAGGCGAGCAACGGTGGCGACTTGCAAGGCGTCAGGGTTCTAGAGGCAGCGCCATGGTTACTCGGGCGTGCTCCTAAAAGAAAACGAGCGAGAGAGAGAGAGAGAACTGGGAGGAAGGGGAGAAACGAGGGGAGGCACGACATGACGTTGTGCTCTGGTTGCTCTGGTGAACATAGAGAAACACAAACCATCAACTGGAAACAACTAAAACTAGCAACGGAGATGGATCTTACTAGGCAGGAACTTCTTTTCTTCTCAAAAGGAAAATGGAATAGAACCTGGAAATGTTGGATTCATGTCTGCGTAGACTAATCCCACAAATCAAATGACAACACATAAAAAAAAGGCTAGGGAAATTGAGTGAGTCAATTCGTCAAATGCAGGGACCCCTTTGTTTTCTCTTTTCTAAAGGCAGGGCTAGGCAACAGCTTGATCAAAAGGGACTGACCTCCTTATTATAGCTCACTTGTGTATTACTCATAATTCATAATACTTTGATATAAAAACCACGGTACTAAAACCGAGGGTATATTGGTATACGTTCCCTAAGGGTGATTGAGTATGGTTAAACTATAATTTTACTATAAGTTCCTTGGGGTTAATCCATCAGTGGAAAAATTGTCTATTGACTACTACACTTTTTTTCATAGTGGAAAAGAGATGAAAGGAGGGCCGGAGGACTTAAAAGGAGCTCCGGCGGCGGGTCGCGGGGAGGAGGGAGGAGGGAGGACGAGCTCCGGCGGCGGTGCAGGGAGAGAGTCGGGGGCGGTGGTGGAGCAGGGGCCCGATGGTGGAGGAGGGGGGCGCAGGGAGGAAGAGGGGCGAGCTCCGGCGGCGGGTCGCGGGGAGGCGGGAGGAGGGAGGACGAGCTCCGGTGGCAGTGCAGGGAGAGAGTCACGGGCTATGGTGAGCCGTTACGGGGGGGAGAGAGGGGGTGGGGTGGGGGTTGACGATGTTAGGTCTAGTGGGCGCTTTGCTGTCTGCCCCCGACGGCAAAGGGGTAACAGGATGACGGCAAAGAGGTGGACCGTTATGGGTTAGAGGGCGGTGTGGAGTGGGTTCTTTGCCATCTGCCTACATGTGCTTTGCCGTCAGCTGGCAGACGGCAAAGAGGCAGCAGATGGCAAAGACACTCTTTGCCATCAGCCTGCTCTTTGCCGTCAGGTTTTGGGTAGCTGATGGCAAAGAGTGTCTTTGCCATCACGCAACAGACGACAAAGAAGCAGTAGATGGCAAATTCTCTGATTCCAGTAGTGCACTGACTTCTCAAATACTAATAATAATGATTTTATTAGTACTCCAACACCACCCGACACTATTGTGGAGTTTTATGATAATAATATTGCATTGCTAAATCTTGTTATGAAAGAGCAATTTGTTGGAAGTCCTAATGAGGATGGTGCTTCACATCTTAATACCTTTGTTAAATTATGTCATATATGAAAGAAAAAGTACATGGATAATGATGTGGTTAAAATGAAATTATTTCCTTTCTCACTGAAAGGACATGGATAATGACGTGGATAACACTTAGTTTTCATCCTTGCCTCGTAATATATTGGAACATTGGACAATTGTAAGTATGCTTTTATTGCTAAGTATTTTCCTCCTACCAAGATTATTTCTCCCAGAAATCAAATTATGAATTTGAAACAACATGATAAAGAACATAGAATGAAATTGATGATTAGAAATTGTCACACTCATGGCATAAGATTATGGATGATAATACAAAATTTGTCACCACGACTAAACTTTGTGTCGAGAAACTTCTAGATTCTATTGCAGGTGGTACATTCGTGGAAGTTACATTGGGATAAGCTACAAAACAACTGAACAATATCATGACAAATTATTCTCAATGCTATACTGAGCGAGCTCCATTTGATAAGAAGGTAAACTCTTCCGAAGAAATTGCTATGTCCAGTGATAAGATGGATGCTCTTATGAATATCGTTGCTAATAAAATGCTAATTTTGATCCTAGTGAGGTTCCACTATCTACTTGTATTGAGCAAAATAATGATTCTATTGATGTGAATTTTGTCTCACAAAATGATTTCAACAGCAATGCTTATAGAGGAAATCCAAGAACGTATCCGAGTAATTCCTCTAATAATTATGGTAATTCCTATGGAAATTGTTCTTCTAATAATAATAGGATACCCTATGATCTTAGGAACAAACTTAAACAATTTATTAGATCTCAAAAGTAGAACAAAAAGTACATAAAGTTGATGATATGGCTAGAAACATGGATATGATTGCTCATGATGTGGATTCTCTTAAAAGTAATTAGTTTCACCTAAGCATGATATTAATGAGTCAATTAAATATATTCAGGTATCTATTAATTAAAGTAAGGAGAGTATCTGTCACATCCCTAACCCTTAAGCAAGTTAGTCTTGTGCTCATGTCTTCTTTGCATTTGCATCTAAGAAGTTTCAACAAAAATAACAAAGTGGCAAAGGAAATCTCAAACTAGTTCAAATCAATGAACCCAAAATGGCCTCAAGAAATATTCAAACTTTGAGATAAATCATGAAAGTAAATGAGCATTGGAGAAAACTATTTTCTTGACACCTTAAGCATTTTTAAATTAATACAAAAGCCAGTGGTTTCAAACTTTAAATTTGAAATCAGAATCTATAAATTTCCAAAAATGTTGGAAACTTTGGAAATGGTTGGGAATGCTATAACAATATTTCACGAGGTCTAAAATAGTTTTTACTTTTTGTTTTGGAGCTGAAATAAATAGCAAAACAATAGTTAGCAAAACAGAAAAAACAAAAACAGAAAAAAAATGGGAAACCCTTACCTGTCGCCTAATCCTGGCCCGGCCCATCCCTGGCTCGTCCCCTCCCTCGCGCCAGTAGGAGCAGGAGGTGGCCGCCGCCTCCTCCGGCGCGGCCACGCACCTGTGCGCCTGCCTGGCCGCCGCCTCGTGCTGGCAAGGCCGGGGATAAGCTCCCCGAGGCCTCCCCTATCCATTCCCCGCATCGGCTCTCTCCCTCCTCCCAGATCTCTTCCTCCTCCTTGCTGCCGCCATTGGAGCCGAGCAAAGCTCGAGCTGCCCGTGCCCCTAGTCATAGGATCCCCTCCCAGAGCACGCTGTTAGCTCCGTCTCGTCGCCCTGGTCATCCCTGCAGAAGCCGAAGCCACCCCGAGCCCTGCAACGCCCGCGACGCCATCGTCTTCCACCTCTGCCGCCGGACCTCTCCCGTCGATTCGTCGCCCCCAGGCCTTCCCCGAGCCGTCTAAGCCCTGCTCTGCACTCCCCGTGAGCATGCGGTCGTTTCCCCTAAGTTTTTCCCGTCGATCCCCTCCTCTAGCTCTAGTTTCACTGGAGCCCGAAGAGGACCGCCGCTGCCGCTCGTCGCCGGTAGCCCTCCGATGATCAGCTCGTCCTTCCGAGGGCACCAGCAGCTTCAGGTCGACGCGTAGATGCTGTAGCAGCTAAGAACCGAGCGTAGTTTCCTCTGAATCAAGGACCCCGATGACGCCCGAGCCTTGGCCGCCGCCAAGCTCGTCGCCGGCGTCATCTCCGGCCAGATCAGCCCCGGCTAAGTGTAGAAATGAAGCTGCGGGAGATGTGCCGTTCCTCTGGTGCTCTGCGCGCAGCATTTGGCCCCCCGTGCGCCGTTTCTGAGCCCCTCCGCCGTGCTGGTGGTCGCCGGAGGCTCCCCGCCGGCGAGGACGACCTCGCCGCCGGTGGATCTCGGCTGGCCTGAGCCACTGACTGGTGGGGCCAGCCTCTGGCAAGTTTAAAACTAATAAAAATAAATCAAATAAGTTAATCAGTCACTGACATGTGGGTCCAGCAAGGTTAATCAGTTAATTAAGTTAATCTTAATCAAAAAAATTGACCAGAGAGACTGACCAGTGGGTCCCACTGGTCAGGTTTGACTTTCAACGGCCAGATGGACCTGCTGATGTCATGCTGATGCAATAAAAGTATTTCCAGTATAAAACTTATTCAGGAAATTGCTAAAACTTGTAAAAATCATAGAAATTAACCTGTAACTCCAATGAAAATAATTTATATATGAAAAAGTATCAGAAAAATTCAAGGATTCTGCATATGCTATTTTCAACTATGTTTGAAAAAGTTACAGAACCCTAAATTGTGGAATAAGGAATAATGCAATTCTTATAATTACTTTTTAAAATGGAATTTGGAAAAATATTCAAATTTCATTATGAATGCAATGATCACACACTGTCCTAGATACAAATCAGTACCATAACATGACATTTCATGCATGTTAACATCAGGTTGACCTGAGCATGAGGTCGAATCAATTAAACCGGTATCCGATAATACCCGTTTGAATTGCTATTCGAGTGTGATTCTAATCAACTCTAACCTAATACATGTTGAAAATAATAACTTATCACCTTGCATTCTCATGCCATGCTCATGCATCATTTTGAGTGCATATGATTGTTATTGAATGTTGCCATTCATTCGGTAGGCTCCGCACCCCCGGATTCCACCGAATATCCCTGTGACGGATTGTTCCTCCTCTGAGAAACAAGGCAAGCAACCCTTTTGATCATCCCGATAATTCCCATGCTCTTGCTCCTGCACTTATTTATTGCATTAGGATCAAATGCTTCAACTGCTTTTGCCACGATAGTTGAACCCACTTCCTTTGCATGACCTAACCTTGTCACAGTAAATAGCCGAACCTTGCAACCTAGCATACCTGGTAGTTGCTTGAGCTATGATGTGCCTTATCCTGCTATGCATGCTATGCTTAGAGTTGTGTATGGTCTGTCATCTGGGAGATGAACAGAATTGTGGAATGTGTTTGGTGAGCAAAGGTTGTGTGTTGAACTTGATTTGGTAAAGGTACCGGTGAAAGGCTGTGTAGGAGTACATGGCGGGTTGTTTCATTGGAACCGTCCTTAGGAACTGAGTTCCGTGTATGTATTCCAAGACTAGTTACTACCACATGCTGGGCCCTGAAATATGACCCCGCTCGGCCTATTAATCGCGTAGTACTCGGTCCAGGTGTTGCAAGTAGTTTCTGGTGTTTATAGTAATGCTGGAGGCCGTGCATGGTGCTGACCTGAGAGGTGGACCGTGATGCGGTAGGCAGTGGCACGGTGTACCAAGTGGCACCCGGATGGTGGGCTTGGGAACCCTGCGCAGATCGTTTGAGGCCGTAGCGGAAACCTCGGCCGGACTTCCGTACGGGTTACTCTCAGATAGGCGATAAACCTGGACTAGGTACTAGTGTGGTTAACGGTCGTGGCCGACTCCCTCGCTGGGCTTCCGCTTGAAGGTTGTCGAGGTGCATGACGTGCACATGGCGATAAGTGGCGAGAGCGTGTGTGACGAAGTACACCCCTGCAGGGTTATGATCGTCGAATAGCCGCGTCCGCGGATATGGACTACTTGGAGACATATGTTGTTCATAGATAACTTCAATGGCTACTCATAAAATTGCCAAGATAAGCGTGAGTGTCGTGGACGGAATTTTCGTACGGATACGGAATGAGTCCACGATAGTGTATTGTTGTGGTGTTAGTGGGCTCGTGTGCGAGAAATCAAGTTGTCAAAATTATTTAAAAATGCAAGTTGTCTAGCCACGAGTCATATGCTGGCTTCCCGCATGAAACCCCACAATACCTTTTGATACCTTGCATGAGTAGTTAGTTCTCCTAAAGTCTTGCTGAGTACCTTCGTACTCATGTTTGCTTAATAAATGTTGTAGAGGTTGCTAATGACCCTAATGGAGGGTTCTTCGTAGACATCGACGACGACGAGTAGCTGGTGTCCCAGCTACGATCTGTCCCTACGTCGGCTCTGTAGTATAGTCAGGCCATGTGCCTTCTAGTTGCCCTGTCTGTACCCAGACAGTTTATAACTCTTCCGCTGGCTTGTAATTGTATGACTGCTATTATGGGTCGTGAGACCCTTAATGTGTAATATTATGTGTGTGGCTCTTCCGAGCCTCTTAAATAAAGCTTGTATGTTTATGGTTATGTTGTGATGCCATCGATGTATTTATACATATCGGTATGCCATGCATACGTGTGTCTTACTTGATATGTATGGGGTTCGAATACCTAGTCGTGAACTTTAGTAGCACTCCTTACAAGGAAATGCCCCTTTGTGATCCAACGAGCCTTGGTAGTTCGCTACTGCTCCGGACACATTGGTTGACCGGCATGTGTCCTTCTTAGCTGCTGTGTCTGTCCCCTTTGGGGAAATGTCACGCGACGTAATGGAGCCCTTGTAGCTTGCTACGACTCGTCTACGTTCGCTGATGACCGACACCTGCTTTGTTGGGTCATGTATGCCTGTCCTTGTGCGGTACTGCCACTTTGGTTTATGACTAGACATGTCAATCCGGGTTCTTTGACATTGGATTGGTAGCGACACTATCGCATACGTGAGACAAAAGACGCAAACGGTCCCGGCTAAGGTAAGGCTGCAGCCGTGGAGTTAACCGTGCGTGAGACCACAAAGGGATGCGATGTGTTACAGGCTGGATTCCTATGACTTAGGATCGGGGTCCCGACAGCGTTGGTATCAGAGCCTGACTGACTGTAGGATTACTAAGCCAAACTGGTCGAAGTTGAGTCTAGAATTGCTTTAGTTATATATAAGGGAATTGTTTGTGGAAGGGAACGTAAGACTCTTGTTCTCTTCTCAAGTTATTCTATTCTGGACATCCTCGTCTTTTCTGCGGGAATTAAGGACTAGGTTACTCATCTTCTCCTAGGCTCGTGTTTCTGATCGGTAGATTATAGGACTACGGGTCGAGAGATATTGGGTTTCTTTTATTCCTAGGAAGCAGGAAGTAAGTTTGATGATCAGAGAGTTGAACTTGATAGTTGAGTGGTTACGCTATTCCATTTTTGGGTTGTCTCAAAATTTGTTTTTGAGCATTTACAGCCGTTATGCTGCCCAATTTTGCATTCGGAGCTCTAATGCTTTTGCATTACTCTCTATTACAGATGCCTGGCCGTCCTTCTCGTCAGGTGGTACGTCTGACGAGGTGCATTGATGTACCGGGTCATACGGCCATGTTGGTCAGGGTGATGTCGGTGTGCAGTTACCGGTGGTACCCCGAGTACACAGTGGAGGAAGAGTACCGCGACTTCAACCAGAGCCAGTACATCTGCACTGTTAAGGTATTCCCAGACTACCCTGGAGCGGAGAAGCCAATCCATTGGTCCTATGGGTTGGGGGTCACTGTTGACATGGCAGTACAGGATGCTGCCTATTCAATGCTGACTATTATGAGAGCGAGACATGCACTGCTGCAGAATTCAGAGTTCTGCTATGTTCCGGCCTCTCAGTCTGGTGAAGAGGGATACCTTAGTGGAGTCTATTTTGATTCTTCTATGGAGGATCCACTTCTGCAGTCCACTGTTGAGATGCTAGAGAACAGAGACAGGGATGCTCGTGCTCTCCGCATGGAGCTTTATGCTACCCGTGCCCGTCTGTGGACAGCTTTGACGCAGCTGGCACCGGTAGTCCAGACAGGGTATGGAGAGATGGAGATGCTGAACCCTGTTAGGACCCATCTTCCGGCCCACGTTGACCACCAGCCATAGGAGGAGTCACACCTCTTCGGGGACCCCTCTTACCACCAGTCAGGGCACCAAGGCCACATCCGTGTCCTTATGGATCCCAGGGATCTCAGACTAGAGTGTTTCCTGATCCGCAGGTTGAGCTTCCAGGTCATGGAGGTAATCTCTATGAGATGTTCTATGCGGATGCCTGAGCTATGAGCGGAAGGATAGTATGGTAGTAGCCGTACGTTCACAGTCCTGCATGACTTGTGAAGTGTGGTTGTAATGTGAAATGACTTCCGGAGGCCTAGATAAATAATGTATATGCAGCTTGTAAGCCTCTGATGAGTAGTTTCCCAATTTCAGTAGTTTGCTCTTCGGTTAAGGGTGTACTGAACTATGTAAGGGTGTGTATGAACCATGGTGTATATATAGGAGTTGCTTGTTACCATGTTGTTCGGATATTCATTTCCGCATTCCGTGTGTTCAGTACATTCTTAATCCATAGTTAGTATTGATATGATATTGGTCTAAGCTATGAGTTTGTTTGTTAGGATGGTGTTCACCAGGTTGAACCGTGCCCCTGCTCATGAGCAAGGTGAGGGTAGTCAAGCGTCGCAAGAAGACCTGCCTCACCCACCCTCTCTGGTGGCAGTGATGCTTGAGGCAGAAAGAAACAAAAGGGAGACCAATCGACTACTGGAGCGTATTGAGCAGAATACGGCTCGACAGCCTAGGAATGCTGCAGTGTCCCTCAATGACTTTGTGAAGCTAAATCCTCCAAAGTTTCATCATTCCGTCGATCCCCTCGACGCTGATGACTGGCTGTGCAGCATCTCGCGCAAGATCCGCTCTGCGAATGTGTCTGAGGCCGACAAGGTGACCTTTGCGGCGTATTTCCTGGAAGGACCCGCCAATCTGTGGTGGGAGAATTTTGAAGCTATGCGTCCCGCTGAACCAGTGGCCACATGGGCAGACTTCAGTGCAGCTTTTCGTCTGCACCATATTCCAGAGGGCCTGATGGACAGAAAGAGAGAGGAGTTTTGTGCCTTCACTCAGGGCAAGTTGTCTGTGGATGCCTATAGCCGCGAGTTCGGTAACCTCGCCCACTATGCAACACAGGAGGTGTCTACTGACGCCAAGAAGCAAGCAAGATTCCGTAAGGGTCAGAGCCCTGAGCTCCGTCGTGATCTGCGCCTCCATGAGTGTGCAAGTTTTCAAGCCCTGGTCAACAAGGCGATCAGTGCGGAGACTGTTATACTGACTTCGAAGCCACAAGGAAGCACTCCCGTGACTTTGGCTCATCTTCTGGTTCCGCGTTTCCAAAATGCAGGCTATGGGTTCCAAACAGTTCTCTGCCACCAAGATACACTCCGAGGCCATCCTACGTGGCGCCTCAGACGAATCAGGCCAACCCTCCAGCAAAAGCTTATGGTGGTCCAGCTAGCAATGCTGCACCACGTGCCAACCAGGTGATATGCTACATGTGTGGAGAACCAGGGCACTATTCCCGTGAGTGTCCTCAGAATGTGGGTGCCAAGCAACCCGGAAAGTCCGTCGGGCAGGCCAAGTCGGGCAAAGCATACTATGTGAAGCCAACTCCTGCACGTGGCCGTGTGAACTATGTGTCAGCAGAAGAAGCTGCAGAGGATCCCGACGTCATGCTGGGTACGCTTCTTGTTAATCATCACCCAGCGTCCGTTCTCTTTGACACTGGGTCTTCTCATTCCTTCATTTCAGAAAGTTATGCACAGTTGCATAACATCTCATTTTGTGATATGCCCATCCCATTGGTTGTCCAAACCCCTGGTAGTAAATGGCAAACCTCTAGGATAACCTATGACAATGAAATTCTAGTAGACAGGCTAGTTTTTCTAGCCTCATTGATAGCATTGAAATCTTCGGATATTAATATCATCTTGGGCATGGACTGGATGTCAGCTCACTATGCCAAGATTGATACTCATTCTAGAAATGTCCAGCTTACCCATCCCTCGGGTGAGATAGTAAATGTCTCTACTCGAGTTGCCAAATGCCAACTCTATTCCCTAAATGCCAACCCTCTTCCGGAACTTGAAGACATTCCGGTAGTCCGTGACTTCCCGGATGTTTTTCCACTGGAACTGCCAGGAATTCCACCTGACAGAGATGTAGAGTTTGTAATACATCTTGTTCCGGGAACTGTTCCAATAGCCAGAAGACCATATAAGATGGCACCCCTGGAGCTAGCCGAACTTAAGAAGCAATTAGATGAGGCCTTGAACAAGGGTTTCATTCGTCCTAGCTCTTCTCCTTGAGCTTGTCCCGTCCTCTTCGTTAAGAAGAAAGACGGAACGGATCGGATGGTTGTAGATTACCGACCAGTTAATCTGGTCACCATAAAGAACAAGTATCCGCTCCCCAGGATCAACGACCTGTACGATCAGCTCGCTGGATCCTCAGTCTTCTCCAAAATGGATTTGAGGTTGGGATACCATCAAATCAAGATTAAGAACGGGGACACTCCAAAAACGGCTTTTGTTACTCGTTATGGCCAATATGAGTACGCCGTTATGTCCTTCAGTTTAACCAATGTCCCAGCCACTTTCTCTCGGCTGATGAACTCAATCTTCATGGAGTATTTGGATAAATTCGTCGTGGTATACCTCGATGATATTCTCATCTACTCGGAGAATGAGCAAGAACATGCCGAGCATCTAAGGCTGGTATTGATGAAACTTCGAGAGCATCGCCTTTATGCCAAATTTTCAAAATGTGAATTCCAGTTACCAGAAGTGACCTATCTAGGCCACGTAATCTCTGGTAAGGTTATTGCTGTCAATCCCGAGAGAGTTCAAGCTGTCCTTGATTGGACTCAACCTGAATCGGTTAAGCAAGTTAGGAGTTTTCTTGGTTTAGCGAGCTATTGTCGCCGCTTCGTCGAGAATTTCTCCAAGGTTGCAAAGCCTCTAACTGAACTCCTCAAGAAAGATAAAAAGTTCGAGTGGACACCACAGTGCGAGCATAGTTTTCAGGAACTGAAAAGACGCCTGACTTCCGCACCTGTGTTGCTACCACCAGATTTTTCTAAGGACTTTGTTATCTATTGCGACGCCTCGCGACAAGGATTAGGTTGCATTCTCATGCAAGATCGTCATGTGATCGCATACGCATCTCGACAGTTTCGTCCACATGAGGATAATTATCCCACACATGACCTTGAGCTTGCAGCTGTGGTCCATGCACTAAAAGCCTGGCGACATTACCTTCTGGGTAATCGTTGCGAAATATTCACTGATCACCAAAGTCTGAAATATATCTTCACCCAGCCGGATTTGAATCTCAGGCAAAGACGGTGGGTTGAGTTGATCTCGGATTACGACTTAGGGATAACTTACACCCCGGGGAAGGCCAATGTTATGGCCGATGCGCTAAGTCGTAAATCTTATTGTAACAATTTGATGCTACAACAAGGTCAACCACATCTCCATGAGGACTTTCGGAAGTTGAATCTTCATATTGTTCCTCAAGGATTCCTTTCTACCCTGGTGGCGAAGCCTACTCTTAAAGATCAAATCATAGCTGGCCAAAAGCGTGACAAGGGTATATCACGGATCAAGGAGAACATTTTTAGCGGAAACGCTAAAGAATTTTCCATGAACGATCAAGGTGTTGTGTTCTTCCAGAATCGTTTAGTGGTTCCTAAGAACCCACATCTAAGGCAGTTAATCCTTAAGGAGGCTCATGATTCTCCTCTCACCATTCATCCCGGTAGTACTAAGATGTATCAGGACCTACGCCAGAGGTTCTGGTGGACCAGGATGAAGAGAGAAATTGCTGAGTTCGTTGCTAACTGCGACGTTTGTCGTCGAGTTAAGGCAGAACATCAAAGGCTTGCTGGCACCCTTCAGCCTCTAGCTATTCCTGAATGGAAATGGGATAAAGTTAGCATGGATTTCATTACCGGATTTCCCAAGACCAAGAAAGGAAATAATGCTATCTTTGTGGTCATTGACCGTCTTTCCAAAGTGGCTCATTTTCTTCCTGTTCGTGAGAGTATAACAGATAGCCAGCTAGCAGAGTTATATATCTCTCGAATAGTGTCTCTTCATGGTGTTCCCCTGCAAATTAACTCGGACCGTGGAAGTATCTTTACTCCTCGCTTTTGGGAAAGTTTTCAGAATGCCATGGGGACTCACTTATCTTTTAGCACTGCTTTCCATCCTCAATCAAGTGGTCAAGTAGAAAGAGTGAATCAAATTCTAGAAGATATGCTCCGAGCTTGTGTTATATCATTCGGTATGAATTGGGAGAAGTGTCTTCCATTCGCCGAATTTGCTTATAACAATAGTTATCAATCAAGCTTGGGCAAAGCCCCTTTTGAAGTTCTCTATGGACGAAGATGTCGAACACCTCTTAATTGGTCAGAAACCGGAGAGAGCAACTCTTTGGCCCGGATATGATCCAGGATGCAGAAGAGCAGGTTCGCATTATTCGCGAAAAGTTGAAAACAGCCCAGTCTCGTCAAAAGAGCCAATATGATCGTCATCATAAGGCTGTGACCTTTGAAGTTGACGAGAAGGCTTACCTTCAGGTTACACCTTTGAAGGGTACCCATCGTTTCGGTATCAAGGGCAAGTTGGCTCCTCGTTACATTGGTCCTTTTCGCATTCTTGCCAAACGAGGAGAAGTTGCCTACCAGTTGGAACTTCCTCTGCATCTTTCCAAGGTTCATGATGTTTTCCACGTCTCGCAACTCAGGCATTGCTTTTCGGATCCTATCCGTGAAGTGGACCACGAAACGCTTGATCTCCAAGATAACCTTTCATACCGAGAATACCCCGTGCGTATTCTTGATCAAGCTAAGCGTACCACTCGACGTCGAAACCTCAAGTTTCTTAAAGTTCAATGGTCAAATCATTCCGAAAAGGAGGCAACTTGGGAAAGAGAGGATCGTCTCCGACTTGAATACCCTGCGTTATTCCTGACGACTTCTAAATCTCGAGACGAGATTCTTTTGAGTGGGGGTGAGTTGTCACATCCCTAACCCTTAAGCAAGTTAGTCTTGTGCTCATGTCTTCTTTGCATTTGCATCTAAGAAGTTTCAACAAAAATAACAAAGTGGCAAAGGAAAAACCCAAAACCCTAGCCACTATTTCAATTAAAGGAAATCTCAAACTAGTTCAAATCAATGAACCCAAAATGGCCTCAAGAAATGTTCAAACTTTCTGATAAATCATGAAAGTAAATGAGCATTGGAGAAAACTATTTTCTTGACACCTTAAGCATTTTTAAATTAATACAAAAGCCAGTGGTTTCAAACTTTAAATTTGAAATCAGAATCTATAAATTTCCAAAAATGTTGGAAACTTTGGAAATGGTTGGGAATGCTATAACAATATTTCAGGAGGTCTAAAATAGTTTTTACTTTTTGTTTTGGAGCTGAAATAAATAGCAAAACAATAGTTAGCGAAACAGAAAAACAAAAACAGAAAAAAAATGGGAAACCCTTACCTGTCGCCTAAGCCTGGCCCGGCCCATCCCTGGCTTGTCCCCTCCCTCACGCCAGTAGGAGCAGGAGGTGGCCGCCGCCTCCTCCGGTGCGGCTACGCACCTGTGCGCCTGCCTGGCCGCCGCCTCGTGCTGGCAAGGATGGGGATAAGCTCCCCGAGGCCTCCCCTATCCATTCCCTGCATCGGCTCTCTCCCTCCTCCCGGATCTCTTCCTCCTCCTTGTTGCCGCCATTGGAGCCGAGCAAAGCTCGAGCTGCCCGTGCCCCTAGCCATAGGATCCCCTCCCAGAGCACGCTGTTAGCTCCGCCTCGTCGCCCTGGTCATCCCTACAGAAGCCGAAGCCACCCCGAGCCCTGCAACGCCCGCGACGCCATCGTCTTCCACCTCCGGCCGCCGGACCTCTCCCGTCGATTCGTCGCCCCCAGGCCTTCCCCGAGCCGTCTAAGCCCTGCTCTGCACTCCCCGTGAGCATGCGGTCGTTTCCCCTAAGTTTTTCCCGTCAATCCCCTCCTCTAGCTCTAGTTTCACCAGAGCCCGACGAGGACCGCCGCTGCCGCTCGTCGCCGGTAGCCCTCCGATGATCAGCTCGTCCTTCCGAGGGCACCAGCAGCTTCAGTTGACGCGTAGATGCTGTAGCAGCTAAGAACCGAGCGTAGTTTCCTCTGAATCAAGGACCCCGATGACGCCCGAGCCTTGGCCGCCGCCAAGGTCGTCGCCGGCGTCATCTCCGGCCAGATCAGCCCCGGCTAAGTGCAGAAATGAAGCTGCGGGAGATGTGTCGTTCGTCTGGTGCTCTCCGCGCAGCATTTGGCCCCCTGTGCGCCGTTTCCGAGCCCCTCCGCCGTGCTGGTGGTCGCCGGAGGTTCCCAGCCGGCGAGGACGACCTCGCCGCCGGTGGATCTCGGCTGGCCTGAGCCACTGACTGGTGGGGCCAGCCTCTGGCAAGTTTAAAACTAATAAAAATAAATCAAATAAGTTAATGAGTCACTGACATGTGGGTCCAGCAAGGTTAATCAGTTAATTAAGTTAATCTTAATCAAAAAAATTGACCAAAGAGACTGACCAGTGGGTCCCACTGGTCAGGTTTGACTTTCAACGGCCAGATGGACCTGCTTATGTCATGCTGATGCAATAAAAGTATTTCCAGTGTAAAACAAATTCAGGAAATTGCTAAAATTGTAAAAATCATAGAAATTAATCTATAACTCCAATGAATATAATTTATATATGAAAAAGTATCAGAAAAATTCAAGGATTCTGAATATGCTATTTTCAACTATGTTTGAAAAAGTTACAGAACCCTAAATTGTGGAATAAGGAATAATGCAATTCTTATAATTACTTTTTAAAATGGAATTTGGAAAAATATTCAAATTTCATTATGAATGCAATGATCACACACTGTCCTAGATACAAATCAGTACCATAACATGAAATTTCATGCATGTTAACATCAGGTTGACCTGAGCATCAGGTCGAATCAATTAAACCGGTATCCGAGAATACCCGTTTGAATTGCTATTCGAATGTGATTCTAATCAACTCTAACCTAATACATGTTGAAAATAATAACTTATCACCTTGCATTCTCATGCCATGCTCATGCATCATTTTGAGTGCATATGATTGTTATTGAATGTTGCCATTCATTCGGTAGGCTCCGCACCCCCGGATTCCACCGAATATCCCTCTGACGGATTGTTCCTCCTCTGAGCAACAAGGCAAGCAACCCTTCTGATCATCCCGATAATTCCCATGCTCTTGCTCTTGCACTTATTTATTGCATTAGGATCAAATGCTTCAACTGCTTTTGCCACGATAGTTGAACCCACTTCCTTTGCAAGACCTAACCTTGTCACAGTAAATAGCCGAACCTTGCAACCTAGCATACCTGGTAGTTGCTTGAGCTATGATGTGCCTTATCCTGCTATGCATGCTATGCTTAGAGTTGTGTATGGTCTGTCATCTGGGAGATGAACAGAATTGTGGAATGTGTTTGGTGAGCAAAGGTTGTGTGTTGAACTTGATTTGGTAAAGGTACCGGTGAAAGGCTGTGTAGGAGTACATGGCGGGTTGTTTCATTGGAACCGTCCTTAGGAACTGAGTTCCGTGTATGTATTCCAAGACTAGTTACTACCACATGCTGGGCCCTGAAATATGACCCCGCTCGGCCTATTAATCGCGTAGTACTCAGTCCAGGAGTTGCAAGTAGTTTCTGGTGTTTATAGTAATGCTGGCGGCCGTGCATGGTGCTGACCTGAGAGGTGGACCGTGATGGGGTAGGCAGTGGCACGGTGTACCAAGTGGCACCCGGATGGTGGGCTTGGGAACCCTGCGCACATCGTTTGAGGCCGTGGCGGAAACCTTGGCCTGACTTCCGTACGGGTTACTCTCAGATAGGCGATAAACCTGGACTAGGTACTAGTGTGGTTAACGGTCGTGGCCGACTCCCTCGCTAGGCTTCCGTTTGAAGGTTGCCGAGGTGCATGACGTGCACACGGCGATAAGTGGTGAGAGCGTGTGTGACGAAGTACACCCCTGCAGGGTTATGATCTATTCGAATAGCCTCGTCCGCGGATATGGACTACTTGGAGACATATGTTGTTCATAGATAACTTCAATGGCTACTCATAAAATTGCCAAGATAAGCGTGAGTGTCGTGGACGGCATTTTCGTACGGATACAGAATGATTCCACGATAGTGTATTGTTGTGGTGTTAGTGGGCTCGTGTGAGAGAAATCAAGTTGTCAAAATTATTTAAAAATGCAAGTTGTCTAGCCACGAGTCATATGCTGGCTTCCAGCATGAAACCCCACAATACCTTTTGATACCTTGCATGAGTAGTTAGTTCTCCTAAAGTCTTGCTGAGTACCTTCGTACTCATGTTTGCTTAATAAATGTTGCAGAGGTTGCTAATGACCCTAATGGAGGGTTCTTCGTAGACATCGACGACGACGAGTAGCTGGTGTCCCAGCTACGATCTGGCCCTACGTCGGCTCTGTAGTATAGTCAGGCCATGTGCCTTCTAGTTGCCCTGTCTGTACCCAGACAGTTTATAACTCTTCCGCTGGCTTGTAATTGTATGACTGCTATTATGGGTCGTGAGACCCTTAATGTGTAATATTATGTGTGTGGCTCTTCCGAGCCTCTTAAATAAAGCTTGTATGTTTATGGTTATGTTGTGATGCCATCGATGTATCTATACATATGGGTATGCCATGCGTACGTGTGTCTTACATGATATGTATGGGGTTCGAATACCTAGTCGTGAACTTTAGTAGCACTCCTTACAAGGAAATGCCCCTTTGTGATCCAACGAGCCTTGGTAGTTCGCTACTGCTCCGGACACATTGGTTGACCGGCATGTGTCCTTCCTAGCTGCTGTGTCTGTCCCCTTTGGGGAAATGTCACGCGACGTAATGGAGCCCTTGTAGCTTGCTACGACTCGTCTACGTTCGCTGATGACCGACACCTGCTTTGTTGGGTCATGTATGCCTGTCCTTGTGCGGTACTGCCACTTTGGTTTATGACTAGACATGTCGATCCGGGTTCTTTGACATTGGATTGCTAGCGACACTATCGCATACGTGAGTCAAAAGACGCAAACGGTCCCGGCTAAGGTAGGGCTACAGCCGTGGAGTTAACCGTGCGTGAGACCACAAAGGGATGCGATGTGTTACAGGCTGGATTCCTATGGCTTAGGATCGGGGTCCCGACAGTATCGCTAAGTTGAGAACTAAGCAAGAATTTCCAGAAAAAGCTCTTCCACCTGTTTTTATCGTAATCATGATGAAGATATTAAAATGATTGGTGTATATCCTATTTAATCTTTGTTTAATAACCATTAGCTTGATGAAAAAGGGACTAGAGATGAGTCAACTTTAGCTATAAGGTGCCCCGCTTGTTCGGAGGGTAATGATCCTTGATATAAATGGAAAACGTGGGTTTGGAGAGGTAAAAATTTAGATACACCCACTTATTATGAAAGTTATTCTCTAGTTGAATGTATTTCCTGGTTGCAATCCATGATTAGCTCTTCTTATGCCTATGAATAAAATAAAGCTTTTTACTTAAAATATTGTAGAAGCTATGATAAGAGCTCAAGGGCAGAAACTTGAGTTATAGTTTTCAATACCTAGAAAGTTGTGTGATCAATGGGAACCTACTATTAAAATTAAGCTTAAAGACTATGAACGTAATGCTTTGTGTGATCTTGGTGCTAGCGTTTCTACTATACCTAAATATCTATGGGATGTACTAGGACTCACTGATATAAATGAATGTTCCCGTAATTTGCATTTAGCGGATTCCACTATTAATAAATCATTGGGTAGAGTAAATGATGTGCTTATTCTTTCTAATAGAAATTACATGCCCGTTGATTTTATTGTTCTTGATATTGAATGCAATCCATCTTGTCCCATAATACTCCATATACTTTTCTTACGAACTATAGGTGTTATTATTCATATGAAGTAAGGGAACATAAGACTCCAATTCAAATTAAATAAAGGGATGGAATACTTCACTAGAAAGAGAATTAAAAAAGTTTATAAATCTATCATGAGGGCCACCTATGGACTAAAACACTTGATACTATTCATTATGCCTAGCTAGGAGCTTAAAAAAATAGTTACCTTAAATTTCTTGTTTTACTTTATATGTTGGTGTGTTCACATGATTATTCCAACATGTAATGATTTTTCATGTTTTTATTTGTGTTTGTGACAATTAAAGCCTTTGGGATTGATTTAGATGATAGTAGAATTGATATAGTCCAAACACATATTGTGTTGCGCCTAGTAAACGATTTATCATTTTTACTGAACATGATAAATTCCTAAAATATTTTCACACTATTGCTATATAATTTTTTCTGGTTTTCCTAATTTTTCAGAATCTTCGTAGTTACATAAGTATGATTTAGGTTGTAATCATTAGACACTGTTCTGTTTTAGATAGATTTTGTCTTTGCTTGCATAGTTTGCTTGTTTTGATAATGTTATGGATTATATCGGGCATTATAAGTCATGGATAAGTTAGAATATAGTACCTTACACAATAACTAAATATGAACCAATTCAAAATAATAACTAAGTTTATGATTTACCTATTATACTAATGGATCTCACGAGGTTTATGTTGAGTTTTGTGTACCGAAGTTTTCAAGTTTTGGGTGAGACAACAATGGGTTTATGAATAAGGAGCGGCAAGAACCTAAGATTGGGGATTCCCAAGGAACCTCCAGGTAGTATTAAAGGAAGACCAAGGCATCTAAGATTGGGGATGCCCCGAATGGCATCCCTTCTTTCGTATCCATTCTGCCGGTTTGTAACTTGAAGCCATATTTTTGTTCATCACATGATATGAATTTTGCTTGAAACGTCATGTGTTATAGTATGATTTTATTTTAGTTGTCCACAATCATTGTTTTCTGGACACAACTTTTGAGAGATAGACATGTTCATCATAGTTTGTTAGAATACTCAATGTCCTTCAGTTATATCTTTTGAGATAGGTAGTTGCTAAAGTGCTTCACTTATATTCTTTTAGAGGACGATGATGGTCATATTTTATAGAAATAGTTGCACTCTCAGTCTTCACTTAAATATTTTTGTGAGTCTAAATAAATATGAATGTTAATTTCCACGTGTTATAGGACAAGTCCAAACACGATAGGTATTCAAGGAGGATATAATAAAAACTTTCATGTCGCTCACCAAATAAGAGATGTGTGGTTTGATAGTATTGATGTAGTAATATGAAAAGATATGGTTTCATGATCATTGCTTAGTTGAAATATAGGTATTAAATATGGTTATTTACTTCTCATATAAATATTGTCCATAGTATGATGATGATGTGTGAAATCCTATCACGTTGTGTGAATTGGAGGAGCGCAATGGTTGACTCCTCCGAACCTCCTCCCTAGGTGCATGTAGTACAACTTTTCTTTGAGAGAGAGAGAGACCTAATAAGGCTTTACAATAGTTATATGAGTTATATATGACTAATGTGAATCCATGAATATACACATTCTCACCTTTATGCAAGTTGCTAGCCTTTTATGTAACGTGCATTGCCCTTTATCACCCGGAGAGTCGGTGCAAACTTCACCGATGCACCCAAACCCCATGATAGATACGCTCTATCACACATAAGCCTCCTTATATCCTCCTCAAAACAACCACCACACCTACCTACTATGCACTTCCATAGACATTCCGAGATATATTTCCATGCAACTTCCATCATTCCGTCACATGACATATGTGTTCATCATCATATTGCTTTCCATGATCATGTAGCTAACATAGTATTTGTGGAAAATCCACCATTCATCATTATATACATGTTAGACTAGATCATTGCACATTCTGGTAAACGGCTAGAAGTGATATGTAGAGTCATTTTGTGTATCTTTATGGAGTTGTAATATCGAGTGGTAAGCAAATGAAAGTGTGATGGTCATCATTATTAGATCACTATACCAATGAGGAAAGGATGATGAAGACTATGATGCCCCCACAAGACGACATGAGACTCCAAGGGGAAAATAAAATGAAAAAAAGAAATGGGGGAGGCAAAAAAATCCCGCCATGAAAAAGAATGAGAATGATAGAAAAGAGAGAAGGGGCAGTGTTACTATAATTTTCCACACTTGTGCTTAGAGGGAGATCCATGTTCTTCATATCAGGAGTCTCATGTGTTGTCATTTTCATATGCTAATGGCAATTTATCCTTATAGAACTTGGCTTGTAAGTTCTGATGATGAGCTTCCTTAAATACCCGAGGTCTTCATGAGCAAGCAAGTTGGATGTACACACACTTAGTTTCATTTTAGATTTCATACAATTATAGCTCTAGTGCATCCGTTGCATGGCCATCCCTACTACTTGCGTGATATCAATTGATGGACATCTCCATAGCCTGTTGCTCCACCTAGTTGATATGAGACTTTCCTTTCAACTTTGACTCCTTTTGATCTCTACCACCATATTATATTCCACCCATATGCTATATCCATGGTTCACGTTCATGTATTGCGCGAAGTAGAAAATGATGAAGCATATTAGAAGTATGATCCAATTGCGTGATATGACAACATGGTGCTTATCATTTATACTTATGTGGTGAGGACGGAGTCATGCCATGCTAATATGAAAAACTGAGTTGGGAATAACATTCTTTAATGATCGTCTATTTTGAAAAAACAATGATTATGCTTCTTACTTTTATGAACATTATTACGTTGATATCAATTAGTTCATCATTTCTCAAAGATCATGCCAAAAATAGATTACATGATAGAGGGTGGAACCCTAGGTGCCGATCATTTACGAATTGCAGGGGGGAAACTCAAGAACACAAAGAACATGGGGAAGGATGGGGAGAAATCATAAGAGGAAACACCCAAGAACAAGTCCAGTCACACATCCACTAGACTCACCGCACAGAAGATCCACAAAGGTACATGAACAACAAAGGGAAACAAGGGTACAGCCTAAAGGTCATCCCAAACCCCAAAGTCAGACGAGGTCTTAAATCCACTAGGGATCTACCCTCGCACGGGGCCTTGACATCCACTAGGGGATCTTATGACATGGAGGTCTCATCTCCATGGGTGACGTAGTCGAAGGAGCAATGATTAACTAATCTATGAGCTAAACCATTGATGATGCTAGAAAGGAGCTGGGGAAAGAGTATATATAGCCTTGGCCCCGAAGGGGTAAGTCAGAGAGGGATACAAGGCCAAAGCCCATGACTACACACACGTAGTTCGGGACATCTAAAGGGTTCTGGTCATCTGGCGGCTCACGAGGAATCGAACATCCAGTGGCGTCCGTACATCTAGCGATTTGGCTCTGGTCGGGTGGCACCGGATATCTGGTAGATGTCGGTCGTCCGAGCGCTGGAAGTTGTCAGACGTTCGGCGGGGGCGGTCGTTCGGCCATTGTGGAGTGTCCGACATATGGTGGTTTCCGGTCGTCCGACCACTTTAGAATTTTGCAGTTGTGTCTTCTTTCATCTCCGCTTCCAACCTTCCCTCGCGGATGGTGTAGTCGTACTCTTGAGCTTGGACACCTTCTCGATGAAGGTGTAGCTCTGGTGACACGAATGCATGCACATGAGAGAGGAGTCATGTATCATACCATGCTCTAAGGGCACAAATTGACATGTGTAAAGGAGAAGATTCACCTTTGTATGTATAACGTAGATGTATCACATGTCACTTGGCAAAGGGACTCTTTCCATGGTGATGTATGTAGGATTCTCCACATCATTCGCTCCCCCTTGGGAAAGATCCGTCCTCGGATCAGAAACAACATCACCATCGATATGGTAGACATGGACGAGCTTGTAGTTGGATGAAGTGAAAGTCATTGTGCGATTAAAGTAATCCAAGATGTCTTTGGGATGGTGTACATGGAAGATGAGTAAACACAAAGTACACTTGGAAATACGATGTTTAGTGCACACAAGGTGTCCATCAATTAAGCATGAGTTTGCCCAATATGATTGTTCATGGCAAGTATCATGAAGCTTAGTTGAATGAAACAGAGTGACATAAAAAAGCATCCATGTGATCAAGTTCATTGTGCACGAAGTGAAAATGTCTACAATTATGTAGTATGATGTCATAGGTTTATCAATAGCATGAACATGACAATTTTTGCTCCAAATGAATGTATGATCATGCAATTGATGGTGTGCAATGTGATCATTATGTAGGAATAGGTCATCAAGGTAGATCACAACAAATTTGCTAAGAAGGTGCACAAGCTCATAGATCATGTATGAGTTGGAAAGACAATATGTATCAAGCAAATCATAATGTGAGTTAATCCATTCATAATGAGCAAATTTTTTGTCGAAAGAATGTTTCCATTTACCATGCTGGGCAACAAATGTGAAAGTGTTGGAAGAAATGTCCATATGCATGTGACTGTACCCAATGCTAATTGTATGCACAATATATGTTGCTTCTCCATCCAGGAGATGTATCATGTAAGCGACAAGGAGGAAACGATAATGGAGGTGCAACCCATTGAATAAATGCATGTGAAAATGACCCAAAAGGAGCGAGCTCACCGTAGGGAGGTTCCCGGAGATCTTATTGGCGCACATTATGTATATCATCACATGACCAATATGACTCATGACAACACTACCTTGTGAATCCTTCAAACATGAACACGACAAGCACATGGAAAAAAATGGGGTGAAGGTCAATGCAAAACCAATCATATGTACGGTGAGATAACCAACAAGTGTCATCGTCATTCCTATCATAAGAATGGGCAATAGAATGTGACATGGTATGTAAATATATGATGCTAGCACAACCAAAGATATGAAGCTCAATCCAACTAGCATGCGTCACAAGTAAGATGTCCAAGTCTCCAAGATCATTAATAGTAATAATATGGATGCACTAAATACAAGATGAAAGTAAAGGACACAAGAGATAATGGTCAACGCAAATCATGTGAGAGGCAGGACCATGTATGTCATCAACCAATGAAAGGCGCAAGTATGTAACATGGGTGATGCAACAAGGCAAGTGATCATAGTAATCAAGGCATAGGAACTAGCACTACTACAGGAATGCCTAGTAGTGGCGGGTGGGAAAAGCCCAACAGTGGTAGGCAAAGCTCCTAGGGCTGCTCACAACTAACCTCTATAACGCACAAGTATAGGTGATCGTTTGTACCCCTTTTCAATAAATAATAGTGTCGAACCCAACGAGGAGCTAAAGGTAGAACAAGTATGCCCTCAAGTTCTATCGACCACCGATACAACTATACACATAGTTGTTGAAGTAGAGAGTTACGGCAGGAAAAGAGGTGTTACACCACTGAATTGAAGGGGAGAGAGTTGGTGTTGAGGGCGGCAAGATTTTTGATGTAGATCGCCGTGATGCTCCTTGCCCCGACAGCACTCCGGTGCCACTGGGAGAGAGGGGGAGAGAGCCCCTTCACTTTTCTTCTTCCTTGGACTCCCCCTAGATGGGAGGATAGTACCCCTCTGGTCCATGGCCTCCATGGCGGAAGAGGGGCAGGAGCCCCTCCAAGATTGGATCTCCCTCTCTGTTCTGTTCTGTTTCACGTTCCTAGTTTTTGCTCCTTCACGTTTATTAAATTCTCGGAGATCGTAACTCTGATCAGGCTGAAATTTTTACACGATTTTTCCATAATTTTTCTTTCTTGCACCCGAAGTAGATCCCAACTAACTTCCTCGGTGGCCACTAGCCACCACGGCGCGACAGGGGGTATGGGTCACGTTGTGGTATCTATTGGAGGCCATGGGCCTCCGTTTACATTGATTCCACCTCCCAAAAATCACATATATTCCAAAATAATTCTCCACACAGTTTTATCGTCTCTGGACTTTGTTTGTTGTGGATATTCTACAAAACAAAATACATGCAACAAACAGGGACTGGAACTTGGCACTGGATCAATATGTCAGTCTAATAAATCATACAAAATGTTGCCAAACATTTGTGAAAGTTGTATCATATTGGCATGGAACAATAAAAACTATAGATATGACGGAGACATATCAGCATCCGCAAGCTTAATTTCTTCTGTTCCTCGAGTAGGTAAATGATAAAAAATTTATGTGGAATGCTAACTAACATAGTCTTGAACAAATATCTAATTATGGCATGATTATTAAGATACAAGTGATTCAAGGCAAAAGTTTAACATTTGAGAAAAATACATCCATACTCAGGTTTACTAGCAAACAATCACGTCCTTTCAAAATTACAATGCTTGAAGAATGTTATCCCTACGAAATCATATGGCATGTCATGCTTGATCTTCCTAGCATAAGGTGTAAATCATGAGCATCCCGATGTCAAATCAAGCAATTGGATCGTAGTTTTTAACTCAGTTCAGCTTTTTATTACTCAATCAATACATGAGTGTGAACCACATGTATATAATAAAGGTGGAATAGAATATGGTGGTAGGTTTCAAAGGGGTAAACGTGAATAAGAAAGTCTCACATCAACTCGGTGTATCAATGGCCTATGGAGATGACCATCAATAGATATCAATGCGAGGAGTAGGGACTGCCATGCAACGGATGCACTAAAAACTATAAGTGTATGAAAGCTAAATATGAAAACTAAGTTGGTGTGATCAAAATCTATAATAATAAGTTCCCACTAGTATATGAAAGTGACTACATTGGAGACTTCATATGAAAAACACGGTTCTACTTTGAAGCAAAAGTGTCGAATTAGCATGCCCCTTCTATCTTTTTCTCATTTTGCTTTTTTTATTTCTTTCTCCTTATTTTCGTTCTTTCTCTCTTTTTTCTTTTTTATTTCTCTTTTTTTGTCCGGAGTCTCATCCCGACTAGTGGGGGAATCTTAGTATCGATCATCCTTTCCTCACTGGGACAATTCTCTAATAATAAATAATGATGATCATCACACTTCTATTTACTTACAACTCAATATTACAACTTGATACCTAGAACAAAGTATGACTATATGAATGCCTCTGGCAGTGTACCAGGATGTGCAATGATCTATCATAGCATGGACATAAAAAAATGAACAAGCCATGGAAATATAATGCTAGCTATCTTACGATCATGCAAAGCTATATGAGAATGAATGCTCAACTCATTAAAACGGAAGTGGTGGAACTTGCATGGCAATATATCTCAGAATTTCTATGGAAATGCCATAATAGGTAGTAATGGTGGCTGTTTTGAGGAATATATAATGAGGCTTATATGCAAGAGAGCGTATCCTATCACGGGGTTTGGATGCACCAGGGAAAGTTGCCCCGATCCTCGAGGTGAGAATTGGTAGTGCACGGTACCGAAGAAGCTAGCAAATATGTGGAGGTGAGAGTGCGTATATCCATGGATTCATATTAGTCATAAAGAACTAACATACTTATTGCAAGATTTTATTAGCTCTCTCAAAGCAAAGCGCTACCCGCATGCCCCAAGGGAGAAGGGTCGTAGGAGTTAACCATCGCGCAACTCCAATTATAACAACACAAAGGATTTAAATCAAGGATAAATTATGCTCAAAGTCCATCGTATAACGTGAGACTATACATGATGCTTCGGGAATCACAAACCTTAACATTAATATTCTTACTAATCCACAATAATCAACTAGTTCACCCACATATTAGTGTCCTAATGTCGCAAAACTATTGCATGGAATCGAACGTATCACATGGAGTGATCTACAAGTTTTATGTAGGATTTTATGCCTAACGATGTAATTGACCAATTCCTTTTCACCCCTTAAATATATATAAGTGAAGAAAGAGAGTTTAGTTCATTTAGAAAATACCATGCTCTAACAAATATAAGTTAAACAAAAGAGCACTCTTCAAATGACGGTTTTCAATGTGAGGAGAAACATGCAATCCAAACTTCAAATGATATAGGTGAAGCACATGAAGCATTATATAAATCCATACAAAAAAGATATAAGTGAACTGTAGTGAGATTTCTATAAATAAACCATGTACTATCTCATGCCATCATGGTGCATAAAATAAAAGTGAAAGCTAAACACAAAAAATGCTCCTAGATTTACGCATATCACGTGAACGACACGAATACGAAGACATGCCGATACTTGTTAAAGATGGATGGGATGCTTTTTGGGGCATCCCCAAGATTAGACGCTTGAGTCTTCTTGGATATTTACTTGGGGTGCCTTGGACATCCCCAAGTTTTAACTCTTGCCTCTCCTCCTTCTCCAGACACAGAGACCTCCTCGATCTTCGAACGGTTCATCCACACAAAACTTAACGGGAAACTCGTAAGATCCGTTAGTATAATAATGCAAATCACTACCTTAAGTACTATTGCAAACCTATTCATGTTTTTTGCATTATAGATACTCTCATATAACTTCTCCATGGCTAATACCACCGATACAAATGATAGCTTCATAAAAATGAGCAAAACAATGCATCACAAACAGAATTTGTCAAAAACAAGACAGTGTGTAGTAATTTGAACATTGACCATACTTTTGTACATTTAAAAATTAGTACAAAATAAACATATTTCATAGCATTACTGTGTAAATTTTCAGTAACTTTCAACGTTCCAATAGAATATGTAAATTCATGCACTACAACCGAAGTTCTATGTTTGCACCACAAATACCAAGAAACAATATAATCATCCTAAAGGAAAATCTTGGCACATTATTCTTATAATACAATGGATTTGTACAAGGGGATAATTATTTTTGCTGAAGAGTTATGTAATCAAGATTCGCAAAATTTCTATCGGCATGAAAAAAAGTCAAGTACTCCCCCCACATCAACGGTGTTCGTCTTTCTTACTTTCACTTTCCTTTTTGAAAAAAATTAGGTTCCCCTCTATATTTTTTGTTTTTAAACTTTATAAAAGCACACAACAGAAATAAATGACTCTTTAAAACATCTGGGTTGCCTCCCTTGTAGCGCTTTCTTTAAAGCCATTAGGCTAGGCATAAAGTGCTCAAGTAAAGGATCCACCTGGATCCCAATGTATATCAAATACAATTTTAGTTAACAATGATTTCTAATTTAGTACTCCATCTTCTCGTTTATAAGTCATCTTACGAAAACCAAATAATTCCAAAACACTTAGGAGCGGTGCATTAACTTCCACCTTGTTTCTTATTTTTTGACATGAATAAAGGAATCAACCAATAAAAGACGTGGGACGTGTATGTTTTTAATGACTTGAAACTAACTAGCACAACATGCAATGGTCATTTCATTGCATGCAATGGTATTAATTAGCAAATTAAAATTAATTTCTCTTGTTTTTCCCTTCGTCTTGGGTCACGGTGCACAACCTAACATGACTTATAAACCAAAACAGAGGGAGTAGTGAGCACAAACCAACATATGTCATTCAATGACGAAGTCTAACTCTCTTCCTACGCATCGACATGTCATAAAAGAACTATTCATGCACATCAAGTTAAGGCCAACACATAGCATAAGCAGTTTCTTGCAATTTTATCGCGTTGGAAACATAAAGAGGTGGAGATGTAGTTACTCTCTCATAATAATTGCAAGTAGGAGGAGCAAGCACATGCATATTATATCCGTCAAAATCATCATGTGTAATGGTAAAACGCAACCCATCAATATAATCCTTAATAAGAGAAAACTTCTCTGGAATAGTGTAGTTGGGAGAATCCAAAAAGATAATAGTATTATCATGTGTGGGTGCAATAGCAACAACTTCATTCTTAACATAAGGAACTATAGCAAGTTCATATTCACAAGCATAATTCATATTGGCATCTTGGCCACAAGCATAGCAAGCATCAATTTCATCAAAAAGGGATATTTCAAAAGAATCAACGGGATCATCGCGGTTATCATAGAATTCATCCTTTGGTAAGAACGAAGGGAAATTAAACAACGTATCAGTTGAAGAGTTACTCTCATCCTAAGGTGGCCATTGGTAGCTAATTCACTCTTCCTCCTTTTCTTCTTCACTCTCCGCATCCTCTTTTTCATCCAATGAGCTCAGAGTTTCATCAATTTCTTCTTCCATAGGCTCCTGCAAAATATTAGTCTCTTCTTGGACAGGAGCCCTTTTCAGTAAATATGAGTGTCGAACCCGACGAGGAGCTAAAGGTAGAACAAATATTCCCTCAAGTTCTATCGACCACCAATACAACTCTACACACACTTAAAGTTTGCTTTTACCTAAAACAAGAATGAAACTAGTAGTACTTTGCAAGAATAAAACTACAAATAAATTGCAAGATAAAGAATATAATAGTGTGGCAGCACGCTTTTTGTAACACAAGATAAGGATTTGTCCCTAGGCAATTAACTATGTTACTAGACCGATAGAATTTGTTATGTGGGAGACGCCACTGCTAGCATGTCATCCCTTACTTGGAATTCTATGCACTTATGATTGGAACTATTAGCAAGCATCCACAACTACTAATGTTCATTGAGGAAAAATCAAACCATAGCATTAACATATATATTGGTCCCCCTTCAATCCCGTATGCATCAATTTCTATGGTAGGAAGAAGTATTCTGTCACTCTTGCCCTCCAACTTCTAGTCCTATCAACATACAACGGACACTATGGTGTGATCTACACGCCCGCTCATATGATGGGCATGAAAGGACAAAAACATATCCACAAGAAAATTGAAGGAATCATAGCGATTTCACGAATTGGCCCATAGGACAAAAGGGATCTACTCAAACATCATAGGATAGCCACATATCATTGGAAAATAGTATGTAGTGTTGATCACCATCATTATGTAGAGAGTTAATATGGGAAAAGAGGTGTTACACCGCTTCATAGAGGGGGAGAGAGAGTTGGTGTTCATGGCGGCAAGATTGTTGATGTAGATCACCGTCACGCTCCTTGCCCCGGTGGCACTTCGGCGCCATCGGGAGAGAGGGGGAGAGAGCCCCCTCCTTCTCATTCTTCCTTGG
The DNA here is from genome assembly GCF_904849725.1 of Hordeum vulgare subsp. vulgare. Classification (NCBI taxonomy): domain Eukaryota; kingdom Viridiplantae; phylum Streptophyta; class Magnoliopsida; order Poales; family Poaceae; genus Hordeum; species Hordeum vulgare. The sequence continues at coordinate 196,021,587 of NC_058522.1, forward strand.
CCTGCCCTTAGATGGGAGGAGAGTTCCCCCTCTGGTCCATGGCCTTCATGGAGGTGGAGGGGCAAGAGCCCCTCCGAGATTGGATCTCCATCTCTGTTCTCTTCTGTTTCGTGTTCCTAGTTCCTGGCTGTAATACGTAACTCCGATCAGGCTGAAATTGTTACACGATTGTTTTCCATAAATTGTCTTTCTTGCACCCAAAGTAGACCCAGAACCGACTTACGGGGAGGCCACTAACAACCACAGTGCGCCATGGGGTATGGGTCAAGTCCCTGAGATCCGTCACTCCGATCAGGCTGAAATTATTACACGGCTGTTTTCCGTAAATTATCTTTCTTGCACCCGTAGTAGACCCACAACCGACTTACGGGGTGGCCACTAACCACCACCGCGCGCCATGGGGTATGGGTCACGCCCGGGTATCTAGTGGAGGCCACGGGCCTCCGCTTATGTATGTTCCACCTCCCAAAAGTGACATATGTGCCAAAATAATTATCGATAATTTTTTATCGCATTTGGACTTCGTTTGGTATGGATATTCTGCGAAACAAAAAACATGCAACAAACAGGAACTGGCACTTGGCACTGGATCAATATGTTAGTCCAATAAATCATATAAAATGTTGCCAAAAATATATGAAAGTTGTATAATATTGGCATGGAACGATAAAAAATTACAGATACGACGGAGATGTCTCAACCTCCTTCCACCGCAGAACGCTGTCGGTGAAGGATTGACACCTATGGGGGCCTCAACGGTCCCCTTTTTGCAGGTTTGGCAGGGAGAGGAGTCGCTGCAAAAGCAGAACCAACAGTTAGGGCCCGACAAGATCTTTTGACCCAGGTTCGGGCCGCGGGATGCGTAAAACCTACTTATGCATGCGTTTTGTTATTTGTTTTGGGTTACTGTAGATCTATGCCTTTTACAGCCTTTCCATTGGTTAAAAATCCAAAAAGCCCCTACTTCTGAGCCACGGGCCTCCTTTTATAGGCAAAGGGGTCACCACTGTGGCTCAGTGGGTGTACGGTGAGTTCACGGGTGAAACAGCGCCGACCGACAGTTACAGTGTTATTGCCTTGTCAGAGATGCAATAAATGCTTCGACAAACTTCCCTGAACTCGCCAGGGGGGGTTGGACATGTACCCACACGTGGAAACTCTGAGGCGTTGCGCTGGCGTGCGGGTAGATGCGTGGCGCATGCATCGTCGGTGGTGTGCTCGTCGGTGGAGGAGTTCGCTGGTCGTGAGGGCGCCCTGGTTCCGCACCTCTCCTCGAGCCTTCTCTTTCTTCCCGGCAAGGTTACCTTGTCGGGGCTCTTCCTGTTCCTCTCGACAGGTAGGTGATGGCCTGCCGAGGCCTTGTGGGCCTTCCCGGCAAGGGTGGCTTGCCGGGGCTCAGTCCTTCTTTCTTGGCGGGAGGGTCTCGCCGTTGCATTGTCTATCTCCCCGGTAGGGAACTCCTGTCAGGGCCTCTTCTTCCTTCCCAACAAGCGAGTGCTTGCCGGGGCTTGCAATCTGCACTTGGTGGCTTTTGAGTCTTGCTTTCGCCCTAAGCCCCAGCGACGCGCCTTGCCGCTGCGGAGGGGCTGTCGGCGTCCGTACACTAGTCTGGGGCACTAGAGACACCAGTCATTAGTGCACCGATAGGAGCCCCCGGGCCTGGGCCACACACGCTTGCGAGGCATTGTTGGGCCAGGCCCAAAGCAGTGCGCGGACTCGCGGGCACCAGGCTTATCGGAATCGAGCCGTTACAGGCTTTCTTTCCCCACGTCGCGCATTGAACGCGCGAAGTGGGAGGGTGCATGGCGTGCGCACGGTGGCCGAGGCAGCAGCGTGCGCGTGGAGCCGTTAGTTGGGAAACCAAGGGCCGGCCGGCGTTCCCCATAAAGGAAAAGAACGAGGGGCGTGGTTGCTTCCTTACATTCCTGTTCCTCCAATCTCACCGCCGCTGTCATCTTCTTCCTCGAGACCGAGCTTCTGTTCCCCCCTTATCCTTCCCGAAACCGCTTCCCCCAGTAGCTGCCCCTCCCGCTGTCGACAGGCCACCGAAGGGGAGGAGAGCCAAGAAGGGGAAACCAACCAACACAGAGAAGGAGTTGGTGAAGAAGCGGCAAGAGCTTGCCTTCTTCCCCCCGGGGATTGAAGCGCGAGCCTTGTCGGACCGTTATCGTTTTATGTGGGTAGTGAAGACGACGGTGCATCCGGCCACCATCGTGAACGCCGTGGAATCGGGCCCAGAACCGGAAAAGTACCCGTTCTTCGCCGATTACTTCTATTGCCGGCTCTGCCCACCTTTCTTGAAATTCTTCGTTGATATCATGAAGACCTACGGCTTTCGGCTTCTAGATTTCACGCCGAATGCCGTGCCGTGCATGTCGATATTCCCACATATCTGCGAAAACTTCATCGACATCGTCGCCAACAACGCCCTCTTCCGCCAATACTTCATCCCCCGAATCCAAAGAGGGGATGCCCTTTCTGGCTCCATCACATGGATTCCACGGACCGTGTGCAAGGAGGCATATTTGGAAGGGACTCTTCGGGATAAGTGGGAGGAGTGGTGAGGGAAGTGGTGTTCTATTCAGGAAAAGGGGGTTTTGCCCTCCTGTGAGCCCAAAACTGCCAAGATTGAGGCCCGGGGCGATGACTGGAGCAGCCTCGACCCAGACGATGAGAAATTGGCCATCCCCATTACCAAGATCCTGCGCGTGAGGGCCGCAGGGTAGACGATGGAAATGATGGCCTCCGATTTAATCTGAATGCGGATCGCCCCCCCCCCCCTTCAGCAAAGAGGGGGGAGGCTGGCGTCGGCATACTCGAACGGGGCAGACAAATGCGGCTGCGGCCGGAGTTGTACAACAACCTGACTGTCATGCAGCACGCCTCCGTCTGTGGCAAGCTGTTCAAGATCGACCCCAGGATCCAGCTTCCGGCAGGTGTTATTCCCCTGTTCATCAGCTCGGCCTTGGGCGCGCTCATGGCAATAATGCCGGAGTGCAACGCCCATGGTGTCCTTCTGACCTGTGTTCAGCCGTCGGACGAGGTCATCTTGTCCTTTTTCGACCGCCTATCGGAGAAGGTTGCGAGGGTGGTGGAGGTCGTGCTCATCCGCCCCACCACGGAAGGGGAGGTGGCATCCATAGCGAGTCCCCTTCAGGAAAGGGCCCTCGCCGAGGCGGCGGGCAAGGTCGGGTCCATCGATGAAGAAGAATACGACAGGGAGTTGATGGCGGCGGCGGATGCGCTTGCCGCGGAAGCCGGCAACTCCTGTGCCCATGACCCCTCTGTCGTCCATGTGCCTAAAGAGGCGGAGGAGGAGGAGGAGGAAGATGCCGAGGAGCCTCTGGTCCTTCGACGCGCCAACACTGGGCTCCCGGTACGGCAAGCTCCAGTCTCCGTCCCTTCCAAGCGCTCAAGAAGTGTGTCGCCTTCTGCCGACGGCGAGGAGGATCAGAACTTCGACTTCTCGACCTTCATCTCGGAGGAGGAAGAAGAGTACACATCCATGCCCTCACCCTTCCATTCTTGTTATTTCTCATGAGACTTGTCTTGTCTTTGGCCTCTGCAAGGAAATGGAGACGCTGGCACAGAGGATGGCCAAGAGGGCTAAGGTGTCGGCGAGAGACAGACCCTCGGCTAGCACCTCTGGGGCACCGGAGTGGACTTCAGTCAACCCCTAGCAGAGCCCACAACGTAAGTCCACCGCCTATTTCCCCTTGACGAGCACCGGGAACGCGGTCTTCTCCGCTGACATTGCTCATCTTGTAGGGAAGGCCTGGCAGCAGGCGAAATCACCAACGGCCACGCCAGACGGGGACGACCCCCTGCTGGGGCCAGTCCTGCCAAGGAGGACATGGTAGGATTGGAGAATAAGGACACCACGCAGGCCACCGACGTTGCCGGGGAGAGGGCAGCCACCCCGCCCCTGCTGGACAAAGGTGAGTATCCCGTCTGGGGACACCTGCGCTTCCCTCCCCTTTCTTTTCTTTTTCTTCTTCCCGGACCTCAAGCTCTTTCCTCCTCTCTCTTTGTTTGGGTGAGGAAGATCTTGACCTCTTCATTGAGGAGATCGCATTGGACACCGCGGCCGAGGCCGACAAGGTTGCTGCCGGGGAGGCTGTGGCGAAGGTGCGGGACCAGATCGTCCAGGACTCGATGGAGGAGAATGCCAAAGAGCGTGAACGGCATGCTCGCAGTTTCTCTCTTGCCGCCACGGAGGAAGCTGTGCCAGACACGGGCTCCCCACTCATCGACGAGGGAGCCGGGGGAGACCATCCTTCCTCCTCGGAGGTCCCTCCCCCCGGTGAGTACATCCGTGTAGGCAAGGGGCAATTTATTAGCCCGCCGGGGATGACTCACGTCCGTGAGAATAAATACGTATCCGGTTTGCGACTTAGAGTCATCCAGACCGGTGTCAAAGCTTGCATCGACGCAACCCTTTATGATGAGCTCTTCGTCACCTCCACAAATGAGAAACATTTCCTTAGTCCTTTTCAGGTACTTCAGAATATTCTTGACCGCCGTCCAGTGATCCACTCCTGGATTACTTTGAAACCTGCACGCCATACTTATGGCCAAGCTGACGTCTGGTCTAGTGCACAACATTGCATACATGATAGATCCTATGGTTGAAGCATAGGGGACGGAACTCATTTATTCTCCATCTTCCGCAATTGCTGGGCACTGAGTCTTACTCAATTTTATACGTTGTAACGCTGGCAAGAACCCTTTCTTGGACTGTTCCATTTTGAACTTCTTCAAAACTATATCAAGATATGTGCTTTGTGAAAGTCCTATCACGCGTCTCGATCTATACCTATCGATCTTAATGCCTAGAATGTAAGCAGCTTCTCCTAGGTCCTTCATAGAGAAACTTTTATTCAAGTAATCCTTTACACTCTCCAAAAACTCCACGTTGTTTCCAATCAGCAATATGTCATCCACATATAATATTAGAAATGCCACGGAGCTCCCACTCACTTTCTTGTAAATACAAGATTCTCCAACCACTTGTATCAACCCAAATGCCTTGATCACCTCATCAAAGCGCTAATTCCAACTCCAAAATGCTTGCACCAGTCCGTAAATGGATCGCTGGAGCTTGCATACTTTGTTAGCATTCTTTGGATCGACAGAACCTTCGGGTTGCATCATATACAACTCTTCCTTAAGAAAATCGTTAAGGAACGCTGTTTTGACATCCATCTGCCAGATTTCATAATCGAAAAATGCAGCTATTGCTAACATGATTCGGACGGACTTAAGCATAGCTACCGATGAGAACGTCTCATCGTAGTCATCTCCTTGAACTTGTGAAATACCCTTTGCCACAAGTCGAGCTTTATAAACGGTCACATTACCGTCCGCGTCTGTCTTCTTCTTAAAGATCCATTTGTTCTGAATAGCCTTGCAGCCTTCAGGTAATACTTCCAAAGTCCACTCTCTATTTTCATACATAGATCCTATCTCGGACTTCATGGCCTCCAGCCATTTGTTAGAATCCGGGCCCACTATTGCTTCTTCATAATTCGCAGGTTCATTGTTGTCTAACAACATGATTGATAAGACAGGATTACCATACCACTCTGGAGTAGTACGTGATCTTGTCGACCCGCGAGGTCCGATAGGAACTCGATCCAAAGTTTCATGATCATCATCATTAACTTCCTCCTCAATCGACGTTGCTTCGACAGGGGTTTCCCCTTGCCTTGCGCCACCATCTAGTGGGACTATAGGTTCGACAACCTCATCAAGTTCTATCTTCCTCCCACTCAATTCTTTCGAGAGAAACTCCTTCTCAAGAAAGGTCCATTTTTAGCAACAAATACTTTGCCCTCGGATTTGAGATAGAAGGTGTACCCAACTGTCTCCTTTGGGTAACCTATGAAGACGCACTTTTCAGCTTTGGGTTCTAGCTTTTCAGGTTGAAGCTTTTTGACATAAGCATCACATCCCCAAACTTTAAGAAACGACAACTTCGGTATTTTGCCATACCATAGTTCGTATGGTGTCGTCTCAACGGATTTTGATGGTGTCCTATTTAAAGTGAATGCAGCTGTCTCTAATGCATAACCCGAAAATGATAATGGCAAATCGGTTAGAGACATCATAGATCACACCATTTCTAACAAAGTACGATTACGACGTTCGGACACACCATTACGCTGTGGTGTTCCAGGCGGTGTCAACGTGAAACAATTCCACATTGTCTTAGGTGAGCACCAAACTCGAAACTCAAATATGTGACCCCACGATCAGACCGTAGGAACTTGATCTTCTTGTTACGATGATTTTCAACATCACTCTGAAATTTCTTAAACTTCTCAAACGTTTCAGAATTGTGTTTCATCAAGTAGATATATCCATACCTACTCAAATCGTTAGTGAAGGTGAGAAAATAACGATATCCGCCGCGCGCCTCCACACTCATCGGACCGCACACATCGGTATGTATGATTTCCAACAAGTCACTTGCGCGCTCCATTGTTCCGCAGAACGGAGTCTTAGTCATCTTTCCCATGAGGCATGGTTCCCACGTGTCAAGTGATTCAAAATCAAGTGACTCCAAAAGCCCATCGGAATGGAGTTTCTTCATGCGCTTTATAGCAATATGACCTAAGAGGCAGTGCCACAAAAATGTGGCACTATCATTGTTAACTCTACATCTTTTGGTCTCAATGTTATGTGTATGTGTATCATTGCTATCAAGATTTAATATGAACTATCCTCTCACATTGGGTGCATGACCATAAAAGATATTACTCATAGAAATGGAACAACCATTATTCTCTGACATAAATGAGTAACCGTCTCGCAATAAACAAGATCCGGATATAATGTTCATGCTTAACGCAGGCACTAAATAACAATTATTTAAGTTCATAACTAATTTTGATGGTAACTGAAGTGAAACTGTGCCGACGGCGATTACATCAACTTTGGAACCATTTCCCACGCGCATCGTCACTTCATCCTTCGCCAGCCTTCGTTTATTCCGCAGTTCCTGCTTCGAGTTGCAAATATGAGCAACCAAACCAGTATTGAATACCCAAGCACTACTACGAGAGTTGGTTAAATACACATCACTAACATGTATATCGAATATACCTGATTTTTCCTTGGCCGCCTTCTTATCAGCCAAATACTTGGGGCAGTTGCGCTTCCAGTGACCCAGTCCCTTCAATAATAACACTCTGTTTCAGGCTTAGGCCCAGCCTTGGGTTTCTTCGTCGGATTGGCAACAGGATTGCCGTTCTTCTTGGACTTACCCTTCTTGCCTTTGCCGTTTCTCTTGAAACTAGTGGTCTTATTGACCATCAACACTTGATGCTCTTTTTAGAGTTCTGACTCTGCAACTTTCAGCATCGCGAATGACTCGCCGAGTGACTTGTTCATCCCTTGCATGTTATAGTTCTACACGAAGCTCTTGTAGCTTGGTGGCAGGGATAGAAGAATTATGTCAGTGATAGCTTCTTGCAGGAGTTCAAGCCCCAGCTCAGCTAGACGGTTTGAGTACCCAGACATTTTGAGCACATGTTCACTGACACACGAATTCTCCTCCATCTTGCAAGCATAGAATTTATCGGAGGTCTCATACCTCTCAATCCGGGCGTTCTTCTGAAAGATAAACTTAAACTCCTCGAACATCTCATATGCTCCATGACGCTCAAAGCGATGTTGAAGTCCCGGCTCTAAGCCACACAAGAGTGCACATTGAACTACTGAGTAGTCCTCCTTACATGTTAACCAAGCGTTCCTAACATCTTGGTCAGCTGTAGCAGGTGGTTCATCTCCTAGCGCATCAATAAGGACATAATCCTTCTTCCCAGCTTGCAGGAGCAACTTAAGATTACGAGCCTAGTCTAAAAAGTTGCTTCCATCATCTTTCAACTTAGCTTTCTCTAGGAAAGTATTAACATTCAGGGTGACTATCGCGTGAGCCATTGATCTACAACACAAATTTTGCAAAGTGGACTTAGACTATGTTTAAGATAATTAGAGTTTAACTAATCAAATTAATGATAAACTCCCACTCAAAAAGTACATGTCTCTAGTCATTTGAGTGGTACATGATCCAAATTCACTAACTCAAGTTTGATCATCACGTTCGTTGAGAATAGTTTCAGTAGTAAGCATCTCTATGCTAATCATATCAACTATATGATTCATGCTCGACCTTTCCGTCTCATGTGTTCCAAGGCCATGTCTGCACATGCTAGGGTCATCAAGTTTAACCCGAATGTTCCACGTGTGCAACTGTTTTGCACCTGTTGTATGTGAACGTTGAGTCTATCACACCCGATCATCACGTGGTGTCTCGTAACGACGAACTGTCGCCACGGTGCATAGTCGGGGAGAACAAAATTTCTTCTTGAAATTTTAGTGAGAGATCAACATATAACGCTACCGTCGTTCTAAGCAAAATTAGGTGCATAAAAGGATTAGCATCAGATGCAATTCATAAATGACATGATATGGCCATCATCTTGTGCTTCTTGATCTCCATCACTTAAGCACCAGCATGATCTTCTTGTCACCGACACCACACCATGATCTCCATCATCATGATCCCCATCAACGTGTCGCCATCGAGGTTGTCGTGCTATCTATGCTATTACTACTAAAGCTACGACCTAGCAATATAGTAAACGCATCTGCAGACACAAATGTTAGTTTGAAGACAACCCTATGGCTCCTATCGGTTGCTGTAGCATCGACGTGCAAGTCGATATTAACTATTACAACATGATCATCTCATACATCCAATATATCACATCACGTCATTGGCCATATCATATCACAAGCATACCCTGCAAAAACAAGTTAGGCATCCTCTAATTTGTTGTTGCATGTTTTACGTGGCTGCTATGGGTATCTAGTATGATCGCATCTTACTTACGCGAAAACCACAACGGAGATCTGCGAATTTCTATTTAACCTCTCCAAGAACCGCCCCGGTCAAAACCAATTCAACTAAAGTTGAAGAAACCGACACCCGCCAGTCATCTTTATGCAATGAGGTTGCATGTCAATCTATGAAACTAGTCTCTTGTAAGCGTACGAGGTATGTCGGTCCGGGCCGCTTCAATCCAACAATAACACCGAATCGAGAAAAGATTAAGGAGCGCAGGAAATCGAACATCACCGTCCACAAAACCTTTTGTGTTGTACTGGAGATAACGTCTACACATGAACCTAGCTCTGACACCACAGTTGGGGAACGTTGCATGGGAAACAAAAAATTTCCTACGCACACAAAGACCTATCATGGTGATGTCCATCTACGAGCGGAGATTAGATCTTCGTACCCTTGTAGATTCCTAAGCGGGAAGCGTTAATAAACGCGGTTGATGTAGTGGTACAACTTCGTGATTCAAATCACCGTCGTCCCATGATCCGTCCCACGAGCGGTTCCGATCTAACGCCGAACTGACGGCACCTCTGTGTTCAGCACACGTACAGCTCGATGACGATCTTGGCCTTCTTGATCCAGCTAGCAAGACGGAGAAGTAGATGAGTTCTCCGGCAGCATTACGGCGCCCCGGTGGTGGTGATGATCTACTCCTGCAGGGCTTCACCCGAGCTTCGCAGAAATCCAATCTAGAGGTAAAACTATGTGGAATACGCTAGAGTTGCACGTGGCAAAGTTGTGTCTCTAAAAGCCCTAAACCACAAATATATAAAGGAGGAGGGGAGGGTCTAGCCTTGGGGCACAATGGCCCCAAGGGTGCGCCGGCCGCAAGGGTGGAGGAGGACTCCTCCTCCAATTCGGTTTGGGAAGGAGGAGTCCTCCTCTTCCTTCCCACCTCCCTCTTTCCTTTTTTTCTTCATTTCCTTCAATATTTTTACATGTGCCGCCATAGCCCTCTTGGGCTGACTCCACCAGCCCACTAAGGACCTGGTGCGCCACCCTAGGGCCTTGGGCTCACTCCCGGGTGGGTGGGCCCCTCCCGGTAAACACCCGGAACCCATTCGTCACTCGTGGTACACTGTTGGAAATGCCCGAAACTTTCCGGTGACCAAATAAAATCTTCCTATATATCAATCTTTGTTTTCGGACCATTCCGGAAATCCTCGTGACGTTCGTGATCTCATCCGGGACTCCGAGCAACATTTGATAACCACACATATAACTGAACTATACTAAAACATCATCGAACCTTAAGTGTGCAGACCCTACGGGTTCAAGAACTATGTAGACATGACCTGAGACACTCCTCGGTAAATATCCAATAGCGGGACCTCGATGACCATGTTGGATCCTACATATTATTCAAAGATCTTATCGGTTGAACCTCATTGCCAAGGATTCATATAATCCCGTATGTCATTCCCTCTGTCCTTCGGTATGTTACTTGCCCGAGATTCGATCATCGGTATCCGCATACCTATTTCAATCTCGTTACCGGCAAGTCTCTTTACTCGTTCCGTAATACAAGATCCCGTGACTTAAACTTAGTCACATTGCTTGCAAGGCTTGTGTGTGATGTTGTATTATCGAGTGGGCCTCGAGATACCTCTCCGTCACACGGAGTGACAAATCCCAGTCTTGATCCATACTAACTCAACGGACACCTTCGGAGATACATGTAGAGCACCTTTATAGTCAACCAGTTACGTTGCGACGTTTGATACACACAAGGTATTGCTCCGGTGCCAGTGAGTTATATGATCTCATGGTCATAGGAATAAATACTTGACAAGTAGAAAACAATAGCAATAAAATGACACGAGCAATATGCTACATTCATAGTTTGGGTCTAGTCCATCACATGATTCTCCTAATGATGTGATCCAGTTATCAAGTGACAACTGGCTAGCCAACTAGAGGCTTGCTAGGGACATTGTTTTGTCTATGTATCCACACATGTATCTATGTTTTCATTCAATACAATTATAGCATGGATAATAAACGATTATCTTGTAACAGGAAATATAATAATTACTATTTATCATTGCCTCTAGGGCATATTTCCAATATTTTTTGCCCGTGGATCATATCACCATAGTGCATTTGATATATAAATTCTGGTTTGAACCTTGATCCACATACATGCACCACATTACAATGATTTCCGATTAATGAAAAGTAGTAGTTATAAAATAGACAAGTGCATTACAATAATTAATAAGAATTAATATGAGTGAAGTGGGTATCCCCCGATGTTCAACATGTAGACTATTAGTATAAACCGCTTGCTCTACAATTGGAGATTTGGCCTCTCGAAGAGCCCATTGCACAACCTCAGCGGCCGTGGGTATGCTGGTTGGACTCATACCTGGCCAGATCCTCGGTCTCACATCCGGAGCCACCTCCACAAGGATGCACACTTCAAGGTATGTAAAGCACCTCTTTGTAATCTTCTGAATAACTAGGAGAGAACAATGGGACATTGGAACACTTTTGACACAACCTAACATCGCCTCCTTGAGGTCCTCTCCCCGATACTTTTCCCATGTACATAGAGATGGCTTCTCCATGTCCGCCGCATACGGCCTGCCACGCAAATGGTAACAAGCTATGGCGGTTAGTAACATTTGCCCGCCACTGCTAAAATGACCTCCTGGGACACCCCTGTTAGGGAACGTCGCATGGGAAACAAAATTTTCCAACGCTCACCAAGATAAATCTAGGAGATGCACATCTATGAGAGGAGAGATTGTATCTACATAACCTTGTCGATCCTTAAGAGGAGAAAGCGGTTGATGTAGTGGTACGTCTTTGTGATCCAATAACGATCTGTCCCACAAACTCCCGATCGAGTGTCGAACGGACGGCACCTCCGCGTTCAGCACATGCACAATTCGATGATGTCTATGCCTCCTCGATCCAGCGAGTGAGGGAAGAGTAGTAGATGAGTTCTACGGCAACACGATTGAGTGGTGGCGGCAGTGGTGGTGCTATCTCGGCAGGGCTACGCCTAGCGGTACCGAAACCGCGAATGGAGGAGAAAACGATCTAGGGAGAGAGAGGGGCGCCAAGGGCGTCGTGTGTCCTCTTGGGGTGCCCCCTCCCCTCTATATATAGGAGGAGGGGCGTGGGGAACAACCCCTCCAAGATCAAAGGCACAACCAAGGGGGGAGGAGGTGGAATCCTAGTCCCCTTCCTTCCCTTCCATACAAAGGTGGACTTTCCACCTTTCCCCACTGCATGGGCCGTGAGGGACTTGTGCGCTTGTCCCAATTAGGCCACAATGTCTCCCCTCAGACCATGCAAACCCTTGGGGTATGGTAGAACCCTTGGTGGACTTACGTACTCCTTCAGAAGTTTCTGGAACCTTCTAGAAGCTTCCCGATACAATACCGGAAAACCTTAATCTTTTCCGGTAGCCAAAATATGACTTCCCATATATAAATCTTTACATCCGAAGCATTCCGGAGCTCCTCGTGACGTCCGGGGATCTCATCCGGGACTCCAAACAACCTTCTGTCACCAAGATACATAACTCAACTATAGCGAAATGTCACCGAACCTTAAGTGTGCAGACCCTGCGGGGTCGAGAACTATGTAGACATGACCTGAGATACTCTCCGATCAATAACGAATAGCAGGAACTGGATGCCCATATGGGCTCCTACAGATTCTACGAAGATCTGTATCGGTTGAACCTCTATGTCAAGGATTCAGTTAATCCCGTATGTTGTTCCCTTTATCTATCAGTATGTTACTTGCGTGAGATTTGATCGTCGGTATCTCCATACCTAGTTCAATCTCGCTACCGGCAAGTCTATTTACTCATTCCATAATACAGGATCCCGTGACTCACTCCTTAGTCACATTGCTTGGAAGCTCATTGTGATGTTGTATTACCGAGTGGGCCCTAGAGATACTTCTCTGTCATACGGAGTGACAAATCCTAGTATCGATTTATGCCAACCCAACAGACACCTTTGGAGATTCCTGTAGAGCACCTTTATAGTCACCTAGTTATGTTGTGACGTTTGATACACACAAGGATCTCCTTCGGTTCCCGTATGTTGCATAATCTCATGGTCATAGAAACATATATACTTGACCTGCAGAAAACAGTAGCAATAAACCGACACGATCACATGCTACATTCATAATTTGAGTCTTGTCCATCACATCATTCTCCTAATGATGTGATCCCGCTACCAAATGAAAACTCATGTCTATGGTCAGGAAACCTTGACCATCTTTGATCAACGAGCTAGTCCATAGAGGCTCATTAGGGACAGTGTGTTGTCTATGTACCCACACATGTATTTGAGTTGCCAAACAATACAATTATAGCATGGATAATAAATGATTATCATGAACAAGTAAAAATAATAATAACTTATTTATTATTGCCTCTAGGGCACATTTCCAACAGTCTCCCACTTGCACTAGAGTCAACAATCTAGTTGACATCACTATGTGATTCACACCCAATAAGTTCTGGTGTTTATCATGTTTTGCTCGTGAGGGAGGTTTTAGTCAACAGGTCTGAACCTTTCAGATCCCTGTGTGCTTTAAAAATCTCTATGTCATCTTGTAGATGTTGCTACCATGCTCCGTTTAGAACTATTCTAAATGACTGCTCCGTTATATGAATCCGCTTTGCTACAAAGAGTCATCTATCCGGATTGGTGTAAAACTCTTTTATCACCTCCATTATTGAGAAACATTTCCTTACTCCTCAAGTTACTAAGGATAATTTTGATCGTTGTTTAGTAATGCATTCCTGGATCACTCTTCTACCCCTTGATAGATTCATGGCAAGGCACATATCAGGTGCGGTACACAGCATAACATACTATAGAGCCTACGGCTAAGGCATAGGGGACGACCATCCTCCTTTATCTCTCTTCTACCGTGGTCAATCTTTGAGTATTACTCAAATTCACACCTCACAAAACAGCCAAGAACTTCTTCTTTGACCGATGTATTTTGAACTCCTTCAAAATCTTGTCACGGTATGTATTTATTGAAAGTTTTATCAAGTGTTTTGATCTATCTCTATATATCTTGATTACTTAGTGTACAAGTAGCTTAATCAAGTTTTTTTCTTTCAAAAACACCTTTCAAACAACCCTATATGCTTTACAGAAATACTACATCATTTCTGATCAACAATGTGTGAACCACATGTACTTATCAGAATTATATAGTTCTCCCACTCACTTTCTTGGAAATACAAGTTTCTCATAAATTTGTGTAAACCAAAAAGCTTTTATCATCTCATCAAAGTGTACATTCCAACTCCGAGATGCTTGCTCCAGTCCATAGAAGGATCGTTGGTGCTTGTATACTTATTAGCATCCTTAGGATCGAAAACCTTTTGGTTGTATCCCATACAACCTTTCCTCAAGGAAACCGTCGAGGAAACAATATTTTGACATCCAACTACAAGATTTCATAATTGAAAAATGCAACAACTGCTAATATAACTCCAACAGACTTTACCATCACTACAAGTGAGAAAGTCTCATCATAGTCAACTCCTTAAACTTGTCGGAAACCTCTCCGCGACAAGTCGAGCTTTCTAAAATGGTGGCGTTAACCATCATTGTGTGTCTTCCTTTTAAAGACCCATTTGTACTTAATAGCGTTACGACCATCAAGTAGTTCTTCCAAAGACCACACTTTGTTTTCATACATGGATCCTATCTCGGATTTCATGGCCTCCAGCCATTTGTCAAAATCCGGGCCCACCATCTCTTCTTCATAGCTCATAGGTTCATTGTTGTCCAGCAACATGACCTCCAAGACAGGATTACCATACCACTCTGGAGCACTACGTGTCGTTGTCGACCTACGAGGTTTGGTAGTAAATTGATGTGAAGCTTCATGATCACCGTCATTAACTTCCACTTCAACTGGTGTAGGTGCCACATGAACAATTTCCTGTGCCTTCTACTCTTTGGTTGAATTGACGGTTAAAAAACCTAATCAAGTTCCACCCGCTAAATTATTTCGAGAGAAAATCTTTCTCGAGAAAGGACCCGTTTTCATCAACAAACACTTTGCTTTTGGATCGGAGATAGGAGGTACACCCAACTGATTCCTTTGGGTATCTTATGAAGATGCAATTATGCGCTTTGGGTTTTGAGCTTATCAGGCTAAAGCCTTTTGACATAAGCATCGCAGCCCCAAACTTTAAGAAACAACGGCTTAGGTTTCTCTAAACCATATTTCATACGATGTCATCTCAACGAAATTAAATGGTGCCCTAAATAAGGTGTATGTGGTTGTCTCTAATGCATAACCCCAAAACTATAGTGGTAATTCGATAAGAGACATCATAGTATGCACCATATCAAATAGGGCGCTTCTACGATGTTCGGACACACCATCACACTATGATATTCCACGTGGCATGAATTGTGAAAAAATTTCCACATTGTCTTAAATGTATATCAAACTCACAACTCAGATATCATCTCTACGATCACATCATAGATATTTCATCCTCTTGTCATGGTGATCTTCAACTTTACTTTGAAATTTATTGTACTTTTCAATAATTCAAACTCGTGATTAATCAGGTAAATACACATGTATCTACTCAAATCATATGTGAAGTAAGAACATAACGATATCCACTGCGTGCCTTAGCACTCATTGGACTACATACATCAAAATGTATTATTTCCAATAAGGCACTTGCTCATTCCATCTTGCTGAAAAACGAGGCCTTGAGTCATCTTGCCCATGTGGCATGATTTGCATGTCTCAAGTGATTCAAATTCAAGTGAATCCAAAAGATCCATCTGCATGGAGTTTCTTCATGCATTTACGCCAATAGGCATGGTTCGCATGTCTCAAATGATTCAAAAATGAGTGAGTCCAAATATCCATCAGCATGGAGCTTTCTTCATGCGTTTTATACCAATATGACTTAAGCGGCAGTGCCACAAGTAAGTGGTACTATCATTACTACTTTGTATCTTTTGGCATCAATATTATGAACATGTGTATCACCATGATCGAGATTCAATAAGCCATTCATATTAGGTGCATGACCATTGAAGGTATTATTCAAGTAAACAGAGTAACTATTATTCTCCTTAAATGAATAACCGCATCGCAATAAACATGATTCAATCATGTTCATGCTCAACGCAAACATCAAACAACATTCAGGTCTAATACTAATCCCAAAGGTAGAGGGAGTGTCCGATGGTGATCACATCAGCCTTGGAAACACACATCGTCACCTCTCCTTTAGCTAGTCTCCATCTATTCCATAGCTTTTATTTCGAGTTACTAACATTTAGCAACTGAACCAGTATCTAATACCTAGGTGCTACTACGAGTACTATTAAGTACACATCAATAACACATATATCTAATATACTTCTATTGACATTGCCAACCTTCTTATCTACTAAGTCTCTAGGGCAGTTCCGCCTTAGTGACTATTCCCGTCATCACTGAAGCACATAGTCTCGGGTTTGGGTTCAACCTTTGGTTTCTTCATTGGAGTGATAACTGACTTGTCATTCTCGAAGTTTCCCTTCTTTCCCTTGCCCTTCATGAAACTAGTGGTTTTACGAACCATCAACACTTGATGCTCCTTCTTGATTTCTACCTTCGCGGTGTCAAACATTGCAATTAGCTCAAGGATCATCTTCTCTATCCCTGGTATGCTATAGTTCATCAGAAGCTCAGTAGCTTTGTGGCAATGAATTTGGAGAACTATGTCAATCACTATCTCATTTGGAAGATCAAATCCCACTCTATTCAAGTGATTGTAATACCTAGACAATCTGAGCACATGCTCAATGATTGAGCTTTTATCCTTTACTTTGTGGGCAAATAATCTTGTTGTAGGTCTCACACCTCCCAACACGGGCACGAGCCTGAAATCCTAATTTCAGCTCTTGGAACATCTCATATGTTTCGTGACGTTCAAAAATATCTTGGGTGCCTCAATTCTAAGCCGTAAAGCATGACGCACTGAACTATCATGTAGTCATCAAAACGTGTATGTTAGATGTTTGCAACATCCACAAACGACGCTTGGGGTAGCTCACCGAGCGGTGCATTAAGGACATAAGCCTTCTATGTAGCAATGAGGACAATCCTCAGTTTACGGACCCGGTTCGCATAATTGCTACTATCATCTATCGACTTAGTTTTCTCTAGGCACATATCAAAAAAACAAGGGAGCTACAGCGCAAGCTAATCATTTACAACATAATTTCCAAAGACATTTTGACTATGTTCATGATAATGAGTTCAACTAATCATATTATTTAAGAACTCGCACTCAAATTGACATCCCTCTGGTCATTCGAATGGTTCATGATCCAAATTCACCAACCCAAGTTTGGTCATCACGTGAGATGAGCTAGTTTCAATGGTGAACATCTTCATGTTGATCATATTACCTATATGACTCATGTTTGACCTTTCGATCTCTTGTGTTGTGAGTCCATATTTTTATATTCTAGGCTCGTCAAGTTTAACCCGAGTGTTCTGCGTGTGCAAAAATATCTTGCACCCGTTGTATGTAGACGTAGAGTCTATCACACCCGATCATCACGTGTTGTCTTGAAACGACGAGTTGTCCCAACGGTGCACACTCGGGGAGACAAAAATTTATCTTAGTGAAGCATCACCTTATAATGCTACTGTCGTCCTAAGCAAAACAGGGTGCATAAAAGTTTTAACATCACATTCAAATCATAAGTGAGATTATATGGCCATGAACTTGTGCTTTTGATCTCCATATTCAAAGCACCGGCATGTTCTCCATCATCACCGGCGCCACACCATGATCTCTATCATCACGATCTCCATCATTGTGCTGCCATCGAGGTTGTCACACCAACCATGCTTGTACTACTATTGCTACTGTTTAGTTATAAAGTAAAGTATTACCTAGTGCTTAATGAGTGACATGAAGGTCATACAATAATTAGATACAACCCTATGGCTACTTCCGATTGTCATAGCATCGACATGCAAGTTGATATTAACTATTACAACATGATCATCTCATACATTAAATATATATCATCATGTCTCTGGCCATATCATATCACAACATACCCTACAATAACAAGTTAGACGTCCTCTAATTTGTTGTTGCATGTCTTACGTCGCCGCTATGGGTATCTAGTAAGAACGCTTCTTACCTACGCAAAAACCACAATGATGTTATGCAAGTTGATATTTAACATTCTACAAGGACCGCCTCGGTCAAATCCGATTCAACTAAAGTAGGAGAGACACACACCCGCCAGTCATCTTTATGCAACAAGTTACATGTCAGTCGATGGAACCGGTCTCTCGTACACAGATGAGTAAAGTTGGTCCAGGCCGCTTCATCCCACAATACCGCCAAATAAGGAAAATACTACGGAGGGCAGAAATCTCTATATCAATGCCCACAAACCACTTTGTGTTCTACTCGTGATGTCATCTACGCATAGACCTAGCTCTAATACCACTCTTAGGGGAAAGTTGCATGGGAAACAAAAAATTTCCTACGCTCACCAAGATCAATCTAGGAGATGCACATCTACGATAGGAGATATTGTATTTACATACCCTTGTAGATTTCTAAGCGGAAGCACTAAAGAACGCGATTGATGTAGTGGTACGACTTCGCGATCCAATCACGATCCGTCCCACGAACTCCCGGTCGAGTGCCGAACGGACGGCACCTCCGCGTTTAGCACACATACATATTGATGACATCTCCGCCTCCTCGATTGAGCGAGTGAGGGAAGAGTAGTAGATGAGTTCTCTGGCAACATGACGGTGTGGTGGCGGCGGTGGTGGTGCTATCTCGGCAAGACTACACCTAGCGCTACCGAAACCGTGAACAGAGGAGAAAACGGTCCACGGAGAGAGAGGGGCGCCAAGGGCTTCGTGTGTCCTCTAGAGGTGCCCCATCCCCTCTATATATAGGTGGAGGGGCATGGGGAACATCCCCTCCAAGCCCTAGGGCGCAGCCAAGGGGGGTGGTCGAATCCTAGTCCCCTTCCTTCCCTTCCATACAAAGGTGGACTTTCCACCTTTCCCAACTGCATGGGCCTTGAGGGACTTGTGCGCTTGGCCCAATAAGTCCACAATGTCTCCCCTCATCCCATGCAAACCCTTTGGACGTGGTAGAACCCTTGGTGGACTTCTGTACTCCTCCGGAAGTTTATGGAACCTTCTAGAAGCTTCCGGTACAAAAAACAGAAACTCTTGGTGTACTGTTTGAATTTTCATATTTTACTAGAACGTCGAAAGTTTCTGAAATGTTTACACAGTGTTGTCATATCAATTTTATAGCCTGTCCTAATTTGTCATAATTGTTTGAGTTACATAAGTACACTGTTTTCATAAATTGCTACAGACTGTTCTGTTTGGACAGATTGATGTCATAGTTTTATTATCTACTTATCCTATAGTTTCCATAGCCTATATTGGTAGATATAAATTGTGGACACTATAGTAAACAGTGGATGATGTTTGAATATTATTTTACAACTTGTCTTGGTAGTACATCAAGAGTTGATTTATTATTGTGTGTAGTAACCTATCTCACAACTTCTTTTCGAGTTCTGTGTGGATGAAGTTTCTGAGAATAGGTGAAACCATGATATGAGAGGATTGAACGAGATACAAAAGCTCAAGATTGGGGATTCCTAAGGCACCCCAAGTCAATATTTCAGGAACTCCCAGACATCTAAGCTTGGGGATGCTACGCATCCCACCTCTCTTCGTCAGCTATCGGTTAGCCTATGTTGAGCCTAAATTTTTATTCGTTCACATGATGCGTCCTATTCTTGGAGTGCTATTTTTCTTTTGCTTGTTGTTTAAATAAAATGCTCACATCTGAAAATATTTATTGAGAGAGAGGGAGAAGGTCTTCACATATCTACTTAATCGTTTGACTACTCATTGATCTTCTCTTATATGTTTTGGAGTAGTTTTCTCTTTTACTCTCATGCTTAACTTATATCCTATGAGTAAATAGTTGAATGAATTGAATATCATAAATTTGAAATTATATATGTTTTAAATTCTTATATAATGGGGTCAAATGACTTTACATATGATAAGTATATGTGGTAAAATTTATTGAAAGTTAAGAAACACCTCATTGGTGACATGAACAATTCATGAAAGAATATTGAAGGAAGAGAGATTCCACATATAATTATACTATCTTGGACATATTCTATGATTGTGAGCCCCATTAATTATTTTCAAACATGAGAAAATTAGTTGAAGTTTGGCAAGGAAGACAACTTAATGAGTTATGTTTGGGTATATTTGCATAGAACTTATATTGTTATGGATCCTCCAACATGTGGTGCTTGTTTAGAACCTTTTGCTATCCAACACTTCGTACTAAGTAGAGATACTACTTGTGCATCCAAAAACCTTTAAATCCAGTTTCTAGCCATGAGAGTCCACTATATCTACCTATATGCGGTATTTACCTGCCGTTCCAAGTAAATTTGCATGTGCCAAACTCTAAACCTTCAAATAATATTCTATTTTGTACGCTGGAATCGCTCAGGTAGTAACTAGGGGCTGCGAGTATCTTCCATGCTAGGTGGGTTATTCTCGGGATATGTGTTGATTCACTATCGTTCATGAGAAAGTGGTTGGTATTCGGGATGCCCAGGTCCATGCTCAAAAATGAAATAAAAATATATTGAAACAAAACTCCCCAAAGATTTTTGTTTGTATGGAAGGTACCCGTGGATTCGGCTCGTCATGGAGTGTGATTGATTGGTGGAGGGGGAGTAAAAGCTTTGCCATTCAATCTGTGAAACGCCTATAATGTATCTAGCATGGAATGTACCGAGATCTCTCGGTTGTTATGTTGACAATGAAAGCATACCGCTCAAAATTATTATTCATCTATGTTTTAAAAGCTCGAGCTCTGGTACATATGCAAATAGCTGCTTCCCTCTTCGAAGAGCCAATATATTTAGTTTCATGTTATTTACTATTCTTGTTGAGTTAACTTCTTATTCCAACCTCAAAGTATGAGTTGGCAAGCATCATGTGGTGGGGAAAGATCCAAACATATATATTCATACAAATATATTTGATCATGAATTATTACTGTTGACAATTATCTATATGATAAATAAGTTAGGAGGCGAAACTTTAAGACCATATCTTTCTCTGTGTTCGATGGATGCTATTTGTTCTGAAAATATGCTTTGAGTGTCAATAATCATGGAAGACTATATGATAGTTGAGTATGTGGAATTTGCTAAGTCAAAGCTCTTACATAGACCCTTCCTGAAAATAAGATGAATTGGAATTGTTTGGTGACTAAAAGCATAGTTTGTTAGTTTTCAAGAAACTTTATGGTCTACACTTTAACACGTGAATAGCTTCTTACTTTATCATGAGAAGTTTTACGAGATGACCTACTATTTATGATATATAATGGTGCTAGAAAAAGTGTTTGGAACTATTATTGATCAAATTTATGCACTATGCTAGCATTCACACTTCATAAATTATTTTTTTATCATTTACCTACTCAAGGACGAGCAGGAATTAAGCTTGGGGATGCTGATAAGTCTCCAACGTATCTATAATTTACGAAGTATTCATGCCATGTTTACAATAATTCTATATGATTTTGGTATGATTTTATTAGAAATAACCCAAACTGACGTTGTCTTCAGCTCAGCTACCGTGGTGTTGTTTTTGTTCAGAAATAAAAGTTCTCGGAATGGGCTGAAAATTGACGGAGAATATTTTTGGAAAATATGAAAAATAACGGAGCGGAAATATACCAGAGAGGAGTCACGAGGCAGCCACAAGCCAACAGGGCGCGGCCCCCCCCTACTGCGCGCCCCTGGCTTGTGGGCCCCACGAGCACTCCCCTGACGTTATTCCAACGCCAAATATTCTTATAAATATAGAAACCCCAGAAAAGAAACCTAGATTGGGAGTTCCGCCGCCGCAAGCCTCCAGAGCCAGGAAAAACCAATCTTGGCAGTCTCCGGCACCCTGTCGGAGGGGGTCACCATCACCAGAAACCATGGAGGAGGAAGACGGAGGGGCCATCATTACCATGGAGGCGGAGGATGAGAGGGAGAACTTCTCCCCACCTTGGGGGGAGGCCAAGGAGGAGGAGGCACAAGGTGGAGACCCTCTCCCCCACTCTCCGAGTGGTGCCGGAGTGCAACCGGGGGAACCATCGCCCCAGTGATCGTCTTCATCAACATCACCTTCTTCATCACCATCCCTAGCTTCTTTTAGCGGTCCACTCCCCTGCAACCCACTGTAATCCCCTACTTGAACATGGTGCTTTATGCCACATATTATGATCCAATGATGTGTTGCTATCCTATGATATTTTTAGTAGATTCCCTTTGTCTTATGGGTTGATTGATGATCTAGATTGGTTTGAGTTGCATGCTTTATTATTGGTGTTGTCCTATCGTACTTGATACGTCTCCATCGTATCTACTTTTCCAAACTCTTTTGCCCTTGTTTTGGACTCTAATTTGCATGATTTGAATGGAACTAACCCGGACAGCCGCTGTTTTCAGCAAAATTGTCATGGTGTTGTTTTTGCGCAGAAATAAAATTCTCAGAATGACCTAGAAATTTACGAGGATCTTTTGTGGAATATATAAAAAATACTGGTGCAAGAATCAACCGAAGACATGGAGCGAGGAGCCCACAAGCCCAGGAGGCGCGGGCCCCCCTGGCCGCGCCTGGCAGGCTTGTCGGGCCCTCGGGGCTCCGCCGCCTCCAACTCTAGCTCTATTTAGTCTCTTTCACCCGGAACAAAAAATCAGAGAGAAGAGTTCAATGCGTTTTACGATACGGAGCCGCCGCCACCACCTGTTCTTCCTCTAGAGGGCAGATCTGGAGTCTGTTCTGGGCTCCGGAGAGGGGGAATCGACGCCTTCGTCAACGCCAACCATCCTTCATCGCCAATTCCATGTTGATCTTCATCGTTCATGAGTAATCTCATCGTAGGCTTGTTGGATGGTGATGGGTTGGATGAGATCTATCATGTAATCGAGTTAGTTTTGATGGGCATTGATCCCTAGTACCCACTATGTTCTGAGATTGATGTTGCTACTACTTTGCTATGCTTAATGCTTGTCACTAGGGCCCGAGTGCCATGATTTCAGATCTAAACCTATTATGTTGTCATCAATATATGTGCGTTCTTGATCGTATCTTGCAAGTTGTAGTCACCTACTATGTGTTATGCCCCGGCAACCCCGTAGTGACAATAGCCGGTACCACTCCCGGAGATGACCATGGTATGAGGAGTTCATGTATTCACTAAGTGCTAATGCTTTGTTCCGGTTCTCTATTAAAAGGAGAACCTTAATATCCCTTAGTTTCCATTAGGACCCCGCTGCCACGGGAGGGATGGAAAATAGATGTCATGCAAGTTCTTTTCCATAAGCACGTATGACTATATACAGAATACATGCCTACATTATATTGACGAACTGGATCTAGTTACATATCTCCCCATGTTATAACTGTTACATGATAAATGTCATCCGGCATAATTATCCATCACCGATCCAATGCCTACGAGTCCTTTCCTAGTAGTCCTTGCTACGTTACTTTGCCGCTACAACTGTCACTCCTGCTACTGTTATCGCTACTGCTGTCACTGCTGCTACTGTTACTGCTACTACTGTCACTACTGCTACTGTCACCGCTTCTACTGTTGCAATCACGCTACTTTGCTACTGAAACTTTGCTGCAGATACTAAGTCTTTCAGGTGTGGTTGAATTGACAACTCAACTGCTAATACTCGAGAATATTCTTTTCCTTCCCCTTGTGTCGAATCAACAAATTTGGGTTGAATACTCTACCCTCGAAAACTGTTGCGATCCCCTATACTTGTGGGTTATCAATACTCTCCGTGTCGCGCAAGGGTGAGGGATTACCGCTGTAGGGTGTTGCAATACGTTCATGATTTTCTTATAGTGGGTTGCTTGAGTGACAGAAGCATAAACCCGAGTAGGTGGGTTCTTCCGTATGGGATAAAGGAGACTTGATGCTTTAATGCTATGGTTGGGTTTTACCTTAATGATCTTTAATAGTTGCGGATGCTTGCTAGAGTTCCAATCAGAAGTGCATATGATCCAAGTAGAGAAAGTATGTTAGCGTATGCCTCTCCCTCGTATAAAATTGCAATAATCATTACCAATCTTGTTAACAATTGCATAGGACAATTCTGCACACCGACCCGTCATTATTCCACACTCGTTATTTGTAATATATTGTAATATATTCCAACTTTATGATAACAACACCTATTTTTATATTTTAGTTCTCCGATGTCTCGCAAATCTATGCTCTTCATACCCACAACATAGTTTTATTTCTTATTCCTATTTGGAAGCAAACGTTCGGCGTACGTGGAGTTGTATCAGTGGCAGATAGGACTTGAGAGAATATTGCTCTTACCTTTAGCTCCTTATGGGTTCGATACTCCATACTTATCACTTCCACCTTTGGAAATTGCTATAATGATTCCTTGCACTTGGGGATTATCACCACCTTACCTTGGCTGGTACCGTTTGCGCCTTTTGGCTCCTGTATACGAATATTTCGCTAGCAAACATATGTCACAGAACCCGGGTCGATATGACTAGTTGTAGACCGTAGTGGTACAACCCTACAGGAACAGGCATACCTAACCCAGCAATGCAGGTGTCGGTCATCAGCGTGTGTAGATGAGTTGTAGCAGCTACATGGACTCCATTACACCACGTGATATTTCCCTGAAGGGACAGACACAAAAAAAGAAGGATACATGTTGGTCAATCAATGTGTCCGGAACATCAGCATACTACCAAGGCTCAGTGGAAGCACAAATAGGCAGTTTCCTGTAGAGCAGGATACCATAGGCACACAACTAGGTGTCTTATCCCACACATACCAATGCATTTCAAACATACACACAATATGCACGATATGTGTAGATACAACATGTCATCACAACATAACTCTACAACACATCGTTAATTTAGAAGGCTCCGAAGATCCAACATGGTATAATGTTACAAACTAGGGTGTGACATAACCCAACATTCAGAGCATACAAACAATAAGCGGAATTTACATATCTGGGTACAAAAATCTGCTAAAAATGGTTGGAAGCGCCTCAAAAGCTACAACGGCCCTACCATAGGAGCAAGACCACTATCTGGGTTCCCAAGCTAATCCCTCGAGGTCAACATCAAGAAGAAAGCGTAAAGAGAGAAACGTCTATCTCTTCAAAAATGTAAATAAGCAACAGTGAGTAAGAAACTACTCAGCAAGACTTACTTGAGAACTAACTATTTATGCATCATGTGTCAATGACTGGGATTGTGCATTCTACTGCAAAAATGCCAGATTTGAGGTTTCTCTAATCTAGTCTACGGCACTGTATCATACCTCCGTCGTCTCCCTACGAGAGAACGCACATGAGTCAACGTATCCACCACATCAATACACCAGCATGGATCCTCTCCCGTCTTCCTACCGGAAGGCCATCCATAGCACTCACACTTATCTGGACCATTTTAGAGTATCCGTTAAAGTTGTCTTTGAACCATGCAAGTCTCCAAGTAGTCCATATCCGAGGACGCAGCTACTAGAATAGATAGTTTACCCTACAGGGGTGTACTAAGTCACACATAATCCTTCCACTTATCGCCATGTGCACATCATGCACCTCGGCAACCTTCAAGCGGAAGCCCAGCGAGGGAGTCGTCCAAGGACGTTCACACGATGCGTCCATGGTAGTCGCCTATCGGAGTTGGAACCCACAATGGAAGTCCGACCGAGGTTTCCAACATGGCCTCAAACGATTGAGAAGTCCCCCAAGCCGGTCCCGATTGGGTCGTCCATCCACTTTGGAGGCTGTGCCACAACCTATGAACGTTTTGAACTACTTCGACTCCTGGACTGAGAACAGAGTAGTTAATAGGCCGAGGGAGCTCGAGTTACCGCAGCCCCATGTGTGGTAGTAGCTAGTCTAGGAACACCCACACAAGATCGCAGGTCCTAAGTGCGCAGTTAATGAGACAACCCACCATGTACTCCTACATGGGCTCTCATTTCTACCTTTACCAAAACAGGTTCACATGCTTAATTCTCATCAGTAGGACATGTTCAAGCCAACTCATCATCCAGATGCTGAGACCAAGCTCAACTCTAAGCATAGCAAGCATAACAGGGTAACATCACAACATGGCTCAAGCATCTACTAGGTATGCTAGGTTGCTTGGTTTAGCTATTTACTGTGCCAATGGAAGGTCCTGCAAATGGATGGGTTCATCTACCATAACACAAGTAACAGTTGAATTTTCTTGTCCTAATGCATTGAAATGAGAGCAAGAGAGAGAATGGGATTGTATCAGAATGCTCAAGGGGGGTTGCTTGCCTGTTGATCAGAAGAACTCGTCTATTCTTCGATGTTGTTGATAACTATGTCTCGCAAGTCTATCCACAATATCAAAAAAGGTACAAATTAAGCACGGCAAATGCTTCACAATGATGCATGGGCATGGCATGTTAATATGTTGCAGAATGTACTTAATGCAACTAGTCACAAGTTAAATGGAAGTCATTTGATCCATATAGATCAATTCTAACTCCATTCATAAGCATTCAAATGCTATTAATCAATTTGACCTAAACAGTATTTATAAGTTGTTCAAACAAGCATGAAAATAATACCATGAGATTCCTTGGCGCTACAAGGCATCACTTTGCATGCGGTTTGGTCCTACGGCGAGCTGGTAAAGTGCCTCATTCAGCAGGGGCAATAGGGGGTGCTAGGGTGGCCGGAGCAAGCGCCGGCGATGAGCTATGCAGCGGCGACGGCTCGGACATGGTCGGGAGCAGGGCTGCAGGGCATGGGGAGGCTAGATGCAGGGCATGCCCAGCTCCTGGATATGTGTTGAGCATATCTATGTGCGTGGCCGGGGCTGAGGCCACGAGGCGACAAAACACGGTGGCCGAAGCTTGGGCTCAAGGCGGGGTGAGGCTGCGGCATGGAAAAAGGGGTCGAGGTGCGAGGGGAAGAAGGAGTGGCTCGCCATAGTTCCGATGGCGGCAACGGTGAGGTCGGAGGAGCTCCCTAGTCGGCGAATCAAGCTCAGTGAGCTCCAATGGACGAAGTTGGAAAACAACAACGGCGACGATGCTATGGGGCTTCCGCTTTGACTCCTTTGGCATTGAGGACGAGGGCAACAAGGAGAGGGCAATGGGCTTGAAAAAGGGGTGATAGGAGGCCGGTGGCGACGGCGCTCTCGGACGTGGGGAGGAGAGGGAGAGCACAAAGGAGGGAGAGAGACGACAGAGAGAGGGGGAATGGGATCAGCACATTGTGGTCGTCATGCTAGCGCAGTTTGGAGAGCCCGGGACCTCCAGGTGGAAGGAAGAGGTCGCACAGGGCTCTCGGGTGCGCGCCATGCTTTTGCTGTGCCTACTTGCTAAATATAGAACACGAGGTTGCCCGTGTGGGCTGGGCATAAATTTCACAGGTAATCCCAGATATTTCCTCTCTCTTTTTCTTATTTTATTTTATTTTCTATTTCTGACATTTGTTCTGGCTTTAAAAAAATATTAAACCATTTGGAAAAATCCTACAACTAATTATGTGGACCAAGTGGAATTATCGAGTGCCACACGATAATTTTCAGAATTATCGGACTTATATTATTTATATAATGTATATAAATCCAATACAAATATTTGTTGAATTAATTCAAAATCCCAAAATAAAATGTTTCCGTGATCCCAAAATATTAGTCGAAATTTTTACATCATGCCAATATTTTATGAGAATACCATGGACATTTTCTTGGATCTATTTCAAGCAATTTTTATATTGCTTATTTGACAAAAATTCCTTATGAGGCTTGGTCACTTCCACAATTCATTTTAAGAATAAAATAAAAAATGCATGCGTGAATGCATTAGCAAGCATAATTAAACTAGGGCTGTGACAATGGTCCACACAATTATTGGAATCATGCAATGAATGGGATCGAACAAAATCGCGTAACGTGTATGAGGAAACTATAGGGGTATCGTCATGTGCAATAGTGGAAGCGTAATTCAGAGAATATGGACAACATCCAAAACAATGCATATCCCAAACTAGGTGTCCATGGCATGGCATATGTGAATAATTACGCAAATGATGCAAAGGAATCATGGCAATATCATCACAAGAAAAACAAAT
This sequence comes from Hordeum vulgare subsp. vulgare, assembly GCF_904849725.1. NCBI lineage: Eukaryota > Viridiplantae > Streptophyta > Magnoliopsida > Poales > Poaceae > Hordeum > Hordeum vulgare. The sequence goes on from NC_058522.1 coordinate 196,049,739, forward strand.
GCCAATAACCAAAGGCTTGCCATGTATGCCATATTCGCAAATTGGGGTTATTTTAATTGCATATGCATAGTCACCACGGTGAGATTGCGTTTATGCAATATGAGAAATCTCACTCATAGAAAATGACAAGTTTAGAAAATTATGAAACATGATGTTACCAATAGAATTTTCACATGACCAAGGAGGATAGCATCACAACTAGGTAATTTGACATCCTCATCGTCATATTCATAAAATATTGGTGGCTCATCTGAGCATGAAGAAGGAATAGCATGTGAAGTATCCATAAGGTGATAAACATGATGCAAGCAATCAATGTCAAGATAGTCCACTATTGGGACAAGCAAACAACCATCACCTAAGTTAACTTTAGAGCTTTCTCATGTGATTTAGGTGAGGTGGAAAGAACAAACTCATGGTCAACATCATGATGAAACCATGTGGGGTGCATCAACGTCCATCATGGCCATCTCAGTTCCCATTGGAGGGATGCAATCATAGAGGGTCGGCACCTTCGTGTATGAGACCGTGCACCAAAGAAAAAGACATGACAGGAGTAAAGGTTAAGTTTTTATAAATAAAAGTGGCCTCATGTTCCCTATCAACTACCTCACTTACGAAGTGTTGTAGCTCACTCACTCCCCCAAGGATGCTCTCACTCACATGGTTGGTGGAGTCACTCAATGGTGGTGATGGCTCTCAACCTCAAATAGGAATTGTGGCATATTTTCATGTATCGGGCTAGTGGTGGTCACGCACATCCTCTATTAGGAAATGAACTCAATGTCACATATGGTGGAGGCACTCATCTCACTAATTTGGTAGTGGCTCTCCTCACATGGAAATCGGGGCATCTCGTAATATATAGGTACCAGAGAGATGTAGGTCCAAACGTCTCCATGGTCAAATCCATTCACTGCCTTGGTTGAAGGGATAGTCCCATGCTCAATCTACTCTTCCATAGAGCCTCCGAGGATGAATGTCGTAGGATGTGCAAATCATCTCTCTCCTCTAAGACCGAAGGGAACATCCCATGCTCGGCCTTGGTGCTCGACTCAAAGGATGAGGCCCATATGGGCGTCGTCTTCATGTTATCGACGATGGCCGTGCTTGCCGGCGTGGTCGAAGGGAAAATCCCACGCTCGACCGGCTTGTTGTCGTCACATTGTATGAGGGCCATGTTATGTGGCACCTTCCCGCGCTCCTCTATGACCTAAGGGAGATTCCCATGCTCGGCCATCTTCCTTGGGGTTCTTCCAAACATGGAAGAGTCACCCATGTGTGTAGTCAATTGCCTTATGTTGGCATCCAAGCATGTCCTTGTTGGCGACGTTGATGTACTTGAACTTGTAGTAGATATTGTTCTTTGTCTTCCTGCACTTGTTTCTTGGAGGTGACTTCCACTTCGCTGATGATGTAGATCACACACAAGATGTATGTTGTGGCGGTCATCACGAAGATGTGGACGTGGCTGATGACCCACAAGTGTAGGGGATCTATCGTAGTCCTTTCGATAAGTAAGAGTGTCGAAACCAACGTGGAGCAGAAGGAACTGACAAGTGGTTTTGAGCAAGGTATTCTCTGCAAGCACTGAAATTATCGGTAACAGATAGTTGTGTGGTAAGATGATTCGTAGAAAGTAGCAAGTAACAATAGTAACAAAGGTGCAGCAAAGTGGCCCAATCCCTTTTGTAGCAAGGGACAAGCCTGGACAAACTCTTATAGGAGGTGAAGCGCTCCCGAGGACACATGGGAATTTCTGTCAAGCTGGTTTTCATCATGTTCATATTATTCACGTTCGCTACTTTGATAGTTTGATATGTGGGTGGACCGGTGCTTGGGTTCTGCACTTACTTGGACAAACATCCCACTTATGATTAACCCCTCTCGCAAGCATCCGCAACTACGAAAGAAGAATTAAGACTAAGTCTAACCATAGCATTAAACTAGTGGATCCAAATCACCCCCTTACGAAGCAACGCATAAACTAGGGTTTAAGCTTCTGTTACTCTAGCAACCCATCATCTACTTATTACTTCCGAATGCCTTCCTCTAGGCCCAAATAATGGTGAACTGTTATGTAGTCGACGTTCACATAACACCACTAGAGGAAAAACAACATACAACGCATCAAAATATTGAACGAATGCCAAATTCACATGACTACTTCTAGCAAGACTTATCCCATGTCCTTAGGAACAAAAGTGACTACTCACAAAGCATAATTATGTTCATGACCATAGAGGTATTAAATAGCATCAAGGATCTGAACATATAATCTTCCATTGAGTAATCTAACTAGCATCAACTACAAAGAGTAATTAATACTACTAGCAACCTTACAAGTGCCAATCAGAGTCGCGGGGCGGAGATTGGTTACAAGAGATGAACTAGGGTTTGGAGATGAGATGGTGCTGATGAAGATGTTGATGGTGATGAGGCCCCTCCGATGAGAGGAGTGTTGGTGATGACGATGGCGACGAGTTCCCCCTCCGGGAGGGAAGTTTCCCTGGCAGGACGACCCTACCGGAGCTCTAGATTGGTTTTGCTCAAGTTCCCCCTCGTGGCGGCGGCAACTCCTCCCGAAAGCCTCCTCGAGATTTTTTCTGCAACGAAACCCTCCTTATAGTAAAATATGGGAGCCAGAGGGGCAACAGGCGGCCCGCAAGCCACCTAGGAGCGCCTAGGGGGGTGGGCCGCGCCTCGCAGGCTTGTGGCCTCCTGGTGGCTCCCCTCTCGTACTTCTTCCATCCAGTATTTTTTTCAAATTCCAACATAATTCCTTGTTGATTTTCACGGCTTTTAGAGTTGCGCAGAATAGGTATCTCAAACTTGCTCCTTTCTCAAACCAGAATTCCAGCTGCCGGCATTCTCCCTCTTCATGTAAACCTTATAAAATAAGAGAGAAAAGGAATAAGTATTGTACCATGAAGTGTAATAACAGCCCATAAAGCGATAAATATCAACATAAAAGCATGATGCAAAATGGACGGTTCAACTCCCCCAATCTTAGACCTCGCTTGTCCTCAAGCGGAAGCCGAGATCAATAAATATGCCCACATGTTTAGAGATAGAGGTGTCGACAAAACAAGATACAGACATGCAGGCATCATGACCATAAATAGAACAACAATAACATCATATAATCTCTTATGCTAAAGTGATAATTCCTTCACAAAGTAAAGTATGGATCAAGAACCTTATTGAGAATTAACAACCAATAGCCTTTAGTCATTGAAGCAATTGCAATTTATCATAACGTCGGAAAGAGTCAAATAAGAGCTTGTAAAGCAAATCCACATACTCAATCATCCTTTCGTCTTCTACAATTGCTAAAACTCATGTGGTACTCATGAGATCAAAGTTTCAGTTGGACACACAGAAAGATAGGGGCTTATAGTTTCGCCTGCCAACTACTTACCTCAAGGGTAATGTCAACAATAATAATTCATGAATACTTACTTCCAAGTTGACATATGAATATAGATCTTTCCCAAGCATATGACGTTAGCCAAGATAAAGGCGAGATAAGGAATTGGTGTCGATCACCATGAAACTTTTAAGGACAAAAAGTAAAGGTACGAGATAGGCCCTTCGCAGAGGGAAGCAGAGATTGTCATGCGCTTTTGAGGTTTGCATGTGTGGCCTCTTAGTGTGAAGGAACATCACTTTATATTGCCTCCCGTGATAAAGAACTTTGTTATGCGGTCCGTCGCTTTTATGTCTTCCTCATCACAGGTTCGTACAAAGCTTAGTTTCCACACACTAATAGATCATACATATTTAGGGAGAAATTTTTATTGCTTGCACCGATGACAACTTACTTGAGGGATCTTCTTCAATCCATAGGTAGGTATGGTGGACTCTCATGGCAAAACTGGGTTGAAGGTTTATGGATGCACAAGTAGTATCTCTACTTAGTGCGGAAGTTTTGGCTGATATGATGTGGAAGCAATCGTCACATGCTAAGGAATCTCTAATCATATAACATTATTCAAAACCAAGCAAACATAATTCATTATGTTATCTTCCTTGTCCAACATCTACTTCTAAGCATGTAATAGTTTAGTGAGTGTTCACAATCATAGATGGTGCCCAATATGATATATTTATATGTGAACCTCTCTTTCTTTATTACTTCCTATTAATTGCAACAATGACCAAGGTCTACGTTTGTCCACCCACAACAAGTTTCAATCATCATTCTTTTTATATGTGAAGCCATCACTTCCCATAAGATCATTACATGATCTTTCATACTTTTGTTCTCTTATTATTCTTTTCTTTAGATCATGGATTGAACCAAGGCCCTTAACTAAAACACTCTTTATTATATGACTCATGAGCTCGAGTACATTGGGGGTGACACAAAGAAAAACTCAAGCCTAGAACACTAAGAACTTTACACTACTAGGAAAAAGATAAAACCAAAAATGATCGAACTAGGAAAAAGGTAAAGGCAAAAGATGTGATGGTGATACAATACCGGGGCAACTCCCCCAAGCTTGGCACAAGCCAAGGGGATTGCCCATACCTGTGCTTAGTTGTCTTCCTTTGAAGGTGAAGGTGGTGGAGTTGTTGCAACCTAGGTTTGATCCTCCGTCTTCCAAGGCATAGGTGCTCCATCATGGAAAGATGATCAAGTCTCTGAAATCCTCAAATCCGCAGCCAACCGTATTGATTTAAATCTATACTCATACTCACAGTTTTGGTTCTGCAAGTTGTAGATCTGGACTTGGAGGTGATCAATTCTGTCATAGAGCCAGGAGAGGTGCTTCCCAATGTCATTGGCATCGATCTTGTGCTTGTTGGTGAACTTCATGATCATCATGTGGTTGGCGTTGAGTCCGTGTTCCACCATCCCTTGGCACTTGAAGAATTGCTGCTCCATTTCTTCGAGCCTAGCCTCCATGCTTCTAGTCTTCTTGGGCCCCTCAACATCACGGATGTGCAGCACCCCTCATGCATCTCGATAGATTGAGGGTGTTGCAACACTCCCACGAGGTAGGGATTGATGACCTTCTCGAAGAACTTGTCCTTCGAAACTTTTGGGGACGCCATAGCGATCTAGATCTTTCTGCACAGTAGCTCAAAACGAAAACAGAGGATAATTGCGTGATACGAGGGTCAGACCTTTCGGGAGAATATATAATAATTTTTTTCCCGACCAAAAGGAGTACTCCGCAAGTAAACGGAGTCCGGGAGGCACACGAGGTAACCACAAGCCACCTAGGTGCGGCCAGGGGGTAGGCCGCGCCTGGCACGCTTGTCGCCTCCTCGTGCGCTTTCCGGACTACTTTAAAATTTTCAATTTTTCTAAAAATTCCAAAACGGAGAAAAATTTCTACTGGAAAAGTTTTCGAGTCGGTTTACTTACCGAATCACATACCTCTTCGTTTTTGGAGTCTGAAACAGGCTGATAAATATCCCTTATGTACTCCTCCAGGGTTATGGTATTTATAATATTGCTTTCAACATTTATGAGAGTACCTGAGATATAATGCTTGATTCTTTTCCCATTTACCACTCACGGAAAATTACCTTCCGTGTTGTTGATCTTGATGGCACCGAAACGATATACCTCCTCAACAATGTAAGGACCTTCCCATTTAGAGAGAAGCTTGCCTGCAAAAAATCATAAACGAGAATTGTATAGCAAGACATAATCACCTACATTGAACTCACGTTTTTTTATCCTTTTATCATGCCACCTCTTAACTTTTTCTTTGAACAACTTGGCATTTTCATATGCCTGAGTTCTCCATTCATCAAGTGAGCTAATATCAAATAACCTCTTCTCACCAGCAAGTTTGAAATCAAAGTTGAGCTCTTTGATTGCCCAATAAGCCTTATGGTCTAGGTCAAGAGGTAAATGATATGCTTAACCGTAAACCATTTTGTACGGAGACATGCCCATGGGATTCTTATAAGCAGTTCTATAAGCCCACAGTGCATCATCAAGCTTCTTAGACCAATTCTTTCTAGACCTATTAACAGTCTTTTGCAGAATTAGTTTAATCTCTCTATTACTTAGCTCTACTTGACCACTGGACTAAGGATGATAGAGAGATGCAATTGTATGGTTGACATCATACTTAGCAAGCGTTTTACGGAAAGCACCATGAATGAAATGTGAACCACCATCAGTCATTAGATATCTAGGGACTCCAAATCTAGGGAAAATAACTTCTTTAAGCATCCTAATAGAGGTGTTGTGATCAGCACTACTAGTTGGGATAGCTTCTACCCACTTAGTAACGTAATCAACAGCAACTAGGATAAGAGTATACCCGTTGGACTTTGGAAAAGGTCCCATATAATCAAAACCCCAAACATCAAATGGTTCAATGACAAGTGAATAATTCATAGGCATTTCCTCACGTTTATTGATATTACCTATTCTTTGACATTCATCACAAGACAAGACAAACTTACGGGCATTCTTGAAGAGAGTAGGCCAATAGAAACCTGATTGCAATACCTTGTGTGTAGTTCTATCTCCCGCATGGTGTCCTCCGTAAGCGTCAGAGTGACACTTCTGTAGGATCTGTCCCTGTTCATGCTCAGGTACACAAAGTCTAATAACACCATCTACTCCTTCTTTATAAAGGTGACGATCATCCCAAAAGTAATGTCTCAAATCAAAGAAGAATTTCTTCTTTTGCTGGTATGTGAAACTAGGTGGTATATATTTGGCAACAATATAATTTGCATAATCAGCATACCACGGTGTACTACGTGAAGCATTGATGACATTCAATTGCTCATCAGGAAAGCTATCATCAATAGGTTCTGGGTCATCAAGAACATTCTCCAACCTAGACAAGTCATTTGCTACGGGGTTCTCAGCACCCTTCCTATCAACAACATGCAAATCAAATTCTTGTAGCAAGAGAACCCATCTGATAAGTCTAGGTTTGGCATCTTTCTTTTCCATGAGGTACTTAATAGCAGCATGATCAGTGTGAATAGTAACCTTGGAATCAACAATGTAAGATCTGAACTTTTCACATGCAAACACGACTACTTTAAATTCCTTTTAAGTAGTAGCATAGTTTCTTTGGGCACTGTCTAGAGTTTTACTAGGATAATGAATAACATTCAACTTCTTATCAACTCTTTGTCCTAGAACAGCACCAACAGCATAATCACTAGCATCACACATAATTTTAAAAGGTAAGTTGCAATCAGGTGGTTGAACAATAGGTGCAGTTATCAAGGCCTTCTTAAGTATTTCAAAGGCTTCCTCACAATCATCGTAAAAAACAAAAGGAATATCCTTTTGCAACAGATTGGTAAGAGGCCTAGAAATATTAGAAAAGTCCTTAATGAACCTTCTATAGAAACCACCATGACCAAGGAAACTTCTTATACCTTTGATATCTGTAGGGCATGTCCTTTTCTCGATCGCATCAACCTTAGATTTATCGACTTCAATACCTCTTTCAGAAATTTTATGTCCTAAGACGATGCCTTCATTAACCATAAAGTGGCACTTCTCCCAATTCAAGACAAGATTGGTATCTTTACATCTTTGCAAAACTCGATCAAGGTTGCTGAAGAAGTCTGTAAACGGAGAAGTCATAGATGAAAACCTCAACAATCTTTTCACAAAAGTCCGAGAATATAGCCATCATACATCTTTAAAAGGTAGCAGGTGCATTACATAAGCCAAAAGGCATACGTCTGTAAGCAAAGGTACCGAAAAGGCAAGTAAAAGTGGTTTTCTCCTGATCAGATTGTGCAACAGGTATTTGGGAGAAACCAGAATAACCATCTAGAAAGCAGAAGTGTGTGTGTTTAGACAATTTTTCTAGCATTTGGTCAATAAAAGGCAAAGGGTAATGATCTTTCCTAGTGGCCTTATTCAATTTCCTAAAATCAATCACCATCCTGTAGCCAGTAATAATCCTGTGTGGTATCAATTCATCTTTATCATTAGGGACAACGGTTATACCTCCATTCTTGGGGACGGAATGCACCGGACTTACCCAAACACTATGAGCAACAGGATATATATAACTGCTTCCAGGAGCTTTAGTATTTCTTTTCTTATACCTCTTTCATCTTAGGATTTAATCTCCATTGATGATCAGCAACTGGTTTGGAATCAGGATCGATTTTAATTTTGTGCTGGCATAGAGTGGGACTAATGCCCTTAAGATCATCAAGAGTATATCCAATAGCAGCACGGTGCTTCTTCAGGGGTTTCAATAATTTCTTTTCTTCATGCTCTGAAAGGCTAGCACTAATAATAAGAGGATATATCTCTTTTTCATCAAGATAGGCATACTTAAGAGTATCAGGTAACTGTTTAAGCTCGAACATAGGATCACCCTTTGGTGGGGGTGAATCTCCAAGCAGTTCAACAGGCTAATTATTCTTAAGGATGGGATATTGTTCAAAGATAACTCTATCTATCTCATTCATTTCATCCATATGCATATCATTTTCATGCTCAAGCAAATATTGCTCTAAAGGATCAGTAGGAGACACATCAATAGAAGCTAGAGCAATAATTTCGTCCTTACTAGACAATTCTTTTTCATGAGGTTGTCTACCAAACTTGGACAAATTGAACTCATGTGACACACGTTCAAAGCCAAAAGTGACAGTTTGCTTCTCACAGTCAATATGAGCATTGATAGTATTGAGGAAAGGTCTGCCAAATATGATGGGACAAAAGCTATCCTGTGTGGTAGCAAGAACGAGAAAATCAGCAGGATACTTAGTTTTACCACACAAGACTTCAACATCTCTAACAATTCCCAAAGGGCAGATAGTATCTCTATTGGCAAGCTGAATAGTGACATTAATAGGTTACATCTCGACAGGTGGAATCTCTTCTTTAATTTCATCATATAAAGATTGAGGTATTGCACTAACACTAGCACCCACGTCACATAAATTATGATAATAATGATCTCCTATCTTAACATAAACAACAGGCGTGCCAACAACAGGCCTATGTTTGTCTTTAGCATGAGGTTTAGCAATTCTAGCAGCATCTTCACATATGTGAATATCATGGCCATCAACATTGTCAGACAGGAGATCTTTTATAATAGCAATGCTAGGTTCAACTCTAATTTGCTCTGGGGTTGTAGGTGTTCTAATGTAGCCCCTACGTATCATAGTTGAAGCTTTAGAATGATCCTTTATTCTAACAGGGAAAGGTGGTTTCTCAATGTAAGCACTAGGAACAATAGGATCATTATAAGCAATGACTTTCTCTTCAACTGGACTGGGTTTAACTACATTGACTTCTAAGGGAGTATGATATTTAAACCACTTCTCTTTAGGGAGATCAATATGAGCAGCAAATGATTCACATAATGAAGCTACTATCTCAGAGTCAAGTCCATATTTAGCGCTAAAATCACAAAAAGTATTTGTTTCAACAAAGGATTTAACACAATCGAACTTAAGATTCATACCTGACACCTTACCTTCATCAAACTCCCAATCTTCAGAGTTGCATTTAATTCTTTCCAATAAATTCCATTTGAAGTCAATATCTCTCTTCATAAAAGAACCGGTACAAGAAGTGTCAAGCATGGTGCGATTATCATGAGAAAGCCGAGCATAAAAGTTCTGAATAACAATTTCACTCGAGAGCTCATGCTTGGGGCATGAATATAACATTGATTTAAGCCTCCCCCAAGCTTGAGTGATACTTTCTCTATCATGAGGCCAAAAATTATAGATATAATTCCGATCACGATGTACCAAATGCATAGGATAAAACTTTTGATGAAATTCCAATTTCAGTTGGTTGTAGTTCCATGATCCAGTATCATCACATAGCCTATACCATGTCAATGCTTTATCCCTCAAAGATAAGGGAAATACATTCTTCTTGACCTGATCCTCGGGCAAACCTACAAGGTTAAATAAACCACAAACTTCATCTACATAGATTAGATGCAAGTCGGGATGTGATGTTCCATCTCCTGTAAAAGGATTAGGCAACAGTTTCACTAGCATACCCGAAGGAATTTCATAACAGGTATTTTCAGTAGGTACAGCAGGTTGAGGAGCAACTCCTTGTGCTTCCGTTCGAGGTGAAGATACCCCGAACAAGCTCCTCAAAGGATTAGTTTCCATAGTGACAAGTGACAATAAATTTCAGCACATTATACAAATGTTTCCTTACCAAATTACACTTACCAAAGGAGCTTCACTCCCCGGCAACGGCGCCAGAATAGAGTCTTTATGACCCACAAGTGTATGGGATCTATCATAGTCCTTTCGATAAGTAAGAGTGTCGAACCCAACGAGGAGCACAAGGAACTGACAAGTGGTTTTCAGCAAGGTATTTTCTGCAAGCAATGAAATTATCGGTAACAGATAGTTGTGTGGAAAGATGATTCGTAGCAAGTAGCAAGTAACAATAGTAACAAAGGTGTAGAAAAGTGGCCCAATCCCTTTTGTAGCAAGGGACAAGCCTGGACAAACTCATATAGGAGGTGAAGCGCTCCTGAGGACACATGGGATTTTTTGTCAAGCTGGTTTTCATCATGTTCATATGATTCGCGTTCGCTACTTTGATAATTTTATATGTGGGTAGACCGGTGCTTGGGTGCTGCCCTTACATGGAAAAACATCACACTTTTGATTAACCCTTCTCACAAAAATCCGCAACTACGAAAAAAGAATTAAGACCAAGTCTAACCATAGCATTAAACTAGTGGATCCAAATCATCCCCTTACGAAGCAACACATAAACTAGGGTTTAAGCTTCTGTCACTCTAGCAACCCATCATCTACTTATTACTTCCCAATGCCTTCCTATAGGCCAAAATAATGGTGAAGTGTTATGTAGTCGATGTTCACATAACACCACTAGTGGAAAAACAACATACAACGCATCAAAATATCCAATGAATGCCAAATTCACATGACTACTTCTAGCAAGACTTATCCCATGCCCTCAGGAACAAAAGTGACTACTCACAAAGCATAATTATGTTCATGACCAGAGAGGTATTGAATAGCATCAAGGATCTGAACATATAATCTTCCACCGAGTAATCCAACTAGCATCAACTACAAAGAGTAATTAACACTACTAGCAACCTTACAAGTACCAATCGGAGTCGCGAGACGGAGATTGGTTACAAGAGATCAACTAGGGTTTGGATATGAGATGGTGCCGATGAAGATGTTGATGGTGATGAGTCCCCTCCGATGAGAGGAGTGTTGGCGATGACGATGGCGATGATTTCTCCCTCCGGGAGGGAAGTTTCCCCGGCAGGACGACCCTGCCGGAGCTCTAGATTGGTTCAGCTCAAGTTTCGCCTCGTGGCGGCGGAGACTCCTCCCGAAAGCCGCCTCGTGATTTTTTCTGGAATGAAACCCTCCTTATAGCAAAAGATGGGAGCCAGAGGGGCAACAGGGGGCCCACAAGCCACCTAGGCGCGGCCAGGGGGTGGGTCGCGCCTGGCAGGCTTGTGGCCTCCTGGTGGCTCCCCTCTGGTACTTATTCCATCCACTATTTTTTATAAATTCCAAAATAATTCCTCATTAATTTTCACGGCTTTTGGAGTTGCGCCGAATAGGTATGTCAAACTTGCTCCTTTTTTAGACCAGAATTCCAGTTGCCGGCATTCTCCCTCTTTATGTAAACCATATAAAATAAGAGAGAAAAGGCATAAGTATTGTACCCTGAAGTGTAATAACAGCCCATAAAGCGATAAATATCAATATAAAAGCATGATGCAAAATGGACGTATCAGTTGACGTGAAACATTTTGGAGATTTTTGTGGACCAAAAGAAGACCACCGAGCATTGGAAGAAGGCTGGAGGCCACCCAAGGGCCCCACAGGCCAACCCGGTATGGTCTGGGGGCTCGCCTTGATTGCTTCTGGGCCCCTGGAAGCCCTCCTGACTCTGTTCTCTAGCTTATAAATTCTCATATATCCTCAAAACTCTAGAAGCAGTCCTGAAGCACTTTTTACACCTCCGATAGTCTTTGTTCTGATGGGCGGCCATCTACAGCTTTGTTTCGACACAATGTCGGAGGGGGGATCCATAACAGAGGGCCTCTTCATCAACCTTGTTGCCCTCATGATTATGTGTAAGTAGTTCATTGTATACCTACGGGTCCATAGCTAGTACCTAGATGGCAATCTCTCTTTATCTTGATGTTCAATAAAATGTTCATCGCATCTTCGCTTTGATCCCTATAATGTAACCCTTTTGTGCGGTGTGTTTGTTGGGATCCGATCAATTGTGCGTTTATGTTCAGATTATTCATGATAAATATTTGAGTCTTCTCTGAATACTCATATGTTTCTTATGCGCATTATTATGATAGCTTCGTAATTCTCTCCGATTTTTAAAATAGTTTCGCCAACTAGATTGATATTTCTTCGGTGAGAGAGGTGTGTTGTAGTTCGTTCAACCTGGCGAATTTCTATATCCAAGTGACATAAAGGGACAAGATGCGTCTTTGTGTTGCTGCTATTAAGGATAACACGATGGGGTTTATTCATATTGCTTGAGTTTACTTTGTCTACATCATGTCATCGTTCTCCATGCATTACTCTGTTTTACTTAATACTATAGATGCATGGTGGATAACGGTCGATGAGTGAAGTAATAGTAATAGGTGCAGGCAGTAGTCGACCTATTTGTTTATGCACGTGATTCCCATATACACATGATCATTGTCGTTAATATCACATAACTATTCGCTTTTGTGTCAATTGGCCAACAGTAGTATGTTATTTTTCATGAGAGATGCCATTAGGGAAAACTATGACCCCTGGGTCTATTCACCATATATTTCAAAAACCTTCAATAACTTTCTGCCATTTATTTTATTTTTAATTTTATTTTCCAATTTACAGTTGTCTACTATTATCTTCACATCTCACCTTCTTGCAAATAACAAGACTAACGGGGATTGACAACACTCTTGCCTGAGTTGGGTGCAAGTTGTTTGTTCTTTTGTGTGTAGCCGCTGAAGATGTTTGTGTTTGATATTCCTATTGGTTCTATAAACCTTGGTTTCATAACTGAGGGACATACTTACTAACCCGGTCCTGATCATGGAAAACTCAACGCAGATCACAAGTATCACGAAGGATTTCCGGTGCTGTTGTCTGGGAGTATCATCACCAACTACCAAGTAACTTCACACCATCTTTCATTCACATGTTCTTCTTTTTATTAGCTGGTATATTTAGTTTGTCTCATAAAAAATATAAAGAAAAAAATATTTACCTTTACTTGCTTTACTTGTCACTAGTTTGCATCTTCCCTCTATAGTTTGCTTCTCCTACTTGTTACTTTGCTTTCTCGGTCACCATGTCTCAAGATACTACTAAGTTGTGTGACTTCTCAAATACAAATAACAATGATTTTATCAGTACTCCTATACCACCCACCACTAGTGCGGAGGCTTTTGATATGAATGTTGCATTGTTGAATCTTTTCATGAAAGATCAATTTTCGGGAAGTCCTAATGAGGAACCCGCTTCACATGTTAATACCTTTCTTGAACTTTGTGATATGTAGTATAAAAAGGATATGGATAATTATATTGCGAAATTAAAATTGTTTCCTTTTTCACTAAGAGATAAAGCTAAAGCTTGGTTTTCATCTTTACCATGTAATAGTAGTGGAACATGGGATAAGTGTAAAGATACTTTTATTGCCAAGTACTTTCCTCTTGCTAATATCATCTCCCATAGAAATAAAATAATGAATTTTACACAGAATGAACAATAACATGTTGCACAAGCATGGGAGAGAATTAAATTGATGATAAAGTTGCCCCACTCATGGTTTAAACTTGTGGATGATTATCGAAAACTTCTATGTTGGACTAAACTTAGTGTATAGAAATCTTCTAGATTCAGCTGCAGGTGGTACCTTTATGGATGTGACCTTGGGAGAGGCCACAAAACTTCTGGACAACATCATGACCAATTATTCTCAATGGCACACCGAGAGATCTCCAACCGGCAAGAATGTAAATTCTGTCGAGGAAATGACTACTTTGAGTAAAAAAGTGGATGCTCTTATTAATTTGGTTTCTAATAAAAATACTCATGTTTATCCCAATGATATTCCCTTGTCTAATTTTATTGATAAAAATAATGATGCTATTGATGTTAATTTTATATCACGAAATAATTTCAATAACAATGCCTATAGGGTTAATTTCAATGTTAAGACATATCCCGGTAATGTTCCTAGTAGTTAAGACAATTCTTATTTTAATTCTAACAAAAATTATTCTAGAAATTATAATTGGATAGCCTCTTATATTGAGAACACAATTAAGGAATTCATTAATTCTCATAAAATTTCAATACTATGGTAGAAGAAAAATTGCATGTTGTTGATACTTTGGCTAAAAACATGGAAAGAATTGCTCTTGATGTAGAAACTCTTAAAAATATTTTGCCTCCTAAGCATGATTTTAATGCGACTATTAAATATATCTAAGTTTCTATTAAGGAAAGTAAGGAGAGGACATCTAAGTTGAAAGGTAAGCGGGAATTCCTGGAAAAAGCTCTTCCACCCGTTTTTTACCAGAATCATGATGAAGATCTTAAAACAATTCCTGGAAAAAGCTCTTATTTAATCTTTGTTTACTTCTCTTAATATTAATAATAAAGGGACTTGATATGAGTCAACTCTAGTTAAGGAGCGTCCCATTCGCCTAGAGGGTGAAGAATTTGGTGCAACCAATTATTATCTCACCCAATTCTTATGAACAAAACAAAGTTTTAACTCAAGATATAGTAGAAGCTATGGTAAAAGCTTATGACGAGAAACTTGAGCTTGAAGTTTCTATTCCTAGAAAGTTGCATGATGAGTGGGAACCTACTATCAAAATTAAGATAAATAAATATGAATGCAATTCTTTGTGTGACCTTGGTGCTAGTGTTTCAACTATACCTAAATCTATATGTGATGTGCTTGGTCTCACTAATATTGAAGAGTGTTCGCTAAACTTGCATCTTGCTGATTCTACCATTAAGAAACCCTTGGGTGAAATAAATGATGTCCGTATAATCGCAAACAAAATTTAGGTGCCTGTAGATTTCATTGTGCTTGATATTGATTGCAATACTACTTGTCCTATTATACTTCAAAGATCCTTCCTACAAACTATAGGTGCAATCATTGACAAGAAAGAGGGAATCATAAGGTTCCAATTCCCATTAAAAATAGGAATGGAACACTTCTGTATTAATAGAATTAGACCACCATATGAATCAATCATGAGAGCTACTTATGGGTGGAGTGTTAAAGATGACAACACTTGAAACTATGCAATATGCCTAGCTAGGGGCGTAAAACAATATCGCTTGTTGGGAGGCAACCCAATAGTTATCTTCATTTTTGTCTTTTACTTTCTGTTTGTTTGTGATAACTTGATTATTTCCTATGTAATCATTGTGTTTTTATGTTTTAATTAGTGTTTGTGCCAAGTAAATCCTTTGGGATGATTTGTATAGTGAGTAGAATTGATATGGTGCAAAAAAAGAAACTTTGACGTCTAGTGTAGAATTTCCATTATTTTACTAGAACGTATTTTGAAGCTGAATTTTTACACGGTACTTCTATACAAATTCCGTAGGTCTTCCTATTTTTTATGAATTTTTGTATTTATATAACTATAGGTTCATTGAGATTACTATAGACTATTTTGTTTTTCTTGCATAGTTTGCTTGTTTTGATGATGTTATGGATTGTATCGGGGGTATAAGCCATGGTGAAGTTAGAATACAGTACCTTATGATAAACCAAAATAATAATCAACTTACAATAGTACCTGAAAGTATTTGATATGTTGGTTATACTAACGGATCTCATGAAGTTTTGTTGAGTTTTATGTGATTGAACTTTTCAAGTTTTTGATATTATCCCGATGGACAAAGGAATGAGGAGCAGCAAAAAACTAAGCTTAGGGACTCCCAAGGCACCCCAAGATAATATTCTAGAAAGAATTAAGCGTCTAAGCTTGGGGACCCCCCGGAAGGCATCCCCTCTTTCGCCTCAATCCATCGGTTTGTCGCTTGGAGCTACATTTTTTTCATCACATGATATGAGTTTTGCTTGGAGTGCCGTTTCCAGAAATCATAGTTTTATGGAAATAGCTATTTTAGAGAGATACACCATCATCATGATTTGCTAGAATACTCTACGTGCCTCACTTATATCTTTTGAGCTTAGAAGTTGCTCTAGTACTTCACTTATATATTTTTGAGTACGGTAGCGTGTAGATTTTATAGAAATATTATGCTCTCATTCTTCTCTTATATTTGTTCCAGAGTTAAATAAAAAGTCACGGTGATTTTTATGGGCCATAAGACTAGATCAAACATAGTAGGTGTTCAGTGAATGATAATTAAAACCATCATGTAGCACAGATAGAGAAATTATGGGTTAATGATATTGATGTGATGATATGAAAAAGGTGTGAGTGAATTATAATTAATTCAGAGAGGTGTCGATATTAAGAATTGGACTTCTTGTTGATCTAAAATTAAAAAAGGCATGGTCATGATGTGTGAGCATTTCTGTTACTCATTGAAATCCTAGTTTTGTTTCAGTCGAAGTCGCGCGATGGTTAATTCCTCCCAACCCTCTCCCTTGGGGCATGTGAGTAGTACTTCCATTTGTGATAAAACTAACAAAATTTTGCAATATGTATATGAGTTCTTTGTGACTAATGTGTCAACATGGCATACGCAATCTCACCTCCTCATATTTGCTAGCCTCTTCGGTATCGTGCATTGCCCGTTCTCACCTCGAGGATCGGTGCAACTTTTGCTCGTGCATCAAAACCCGTGACATGAGACGCTCTATTGCACATAATCCTTCTTATATATTATACGAAACAGCCACCATACCAGCCTATCATGGCATTCCCATAGCCATTTCGAGATATATTGCCATGCAAATTCCATCATCACTTCACATGACTAGTTCGTTCATCATCATAATGCTTTGCTTGATCATATAGAGCTGACATAGTATTTGTGCCAAAGCCACCATTCATCACATTTTGATATATGTAATACGAGATCTTTGCACATCCTGGTGCACTGCCCGAGGCATTAATACAGAGTCATATCATCCTATCAGTTTTCATATTGAGTTGTAAGTAAATAAAAGTGTGATCATCATCATTATTAGAGCACTGTTCGAGTGAGGAAATAAAAATGTGGGAGGCCAAATGAGCCCACCATAAAAAAGAATGAGAGAAAAAGAGAGAAGATACTTCCCTACTATCCTTTACCACACTTGTGCCTCAAAGTGGCACCTTGTTCTTCATAGAGAGTCTCATGTTATATCGTTCATATGCTAGTGGGAATCATTTTTTCATAAATTTGGCTTCTATATTCAGATGACGAGCTTCCTGAAATGCTCGAGGTCTTCATGACCAAGCAAGTTGGATGCACACCCACTTTGCTTCAGTGCATCATTTGCATGGCAAGCCCTACTCCTTGCATCCATATCTATGGACAAGCATCTCCATAGCCCGTCGGTATGCCTACTTGATGTGAGACTATCTTCTCCACTTTTTACCCCTTTGATACCTACCACCATATTCTATTCCACCTATATATTATGACCAATGGTTCACGCTCATGAATTGCATGAAGAATGAAAAGTTAATGCATACTGAATAAGTGTGATCCAATTGCTTAACTTGGACATCGCGGTGCTTGACATTTGTATTAATGTGGTGAATATGGAACCATGACTTGCAAATATAATCAGATGAATGGGGTCAAACAATCTTTCGGGATCGTATACTTTGAAAGATTAATGATTTTGCTGCTTATACTTATAAGTATTGATATGTTTATGTTTGTCAATTCATCATTTATCAATGAGCATACATGCATAAGGTTACATAATGGGTACATGTCACATAAAAAATTCTTGTTTTTATCATTTACTTACTCGAGGGGGAGCATAAATTAAGCTTGGGAATGCTTTATACGTCTCCAACGTATCTATATATTTTAATTGTTCCATGCTGATATATTATCATTCTAGAAGACTTTTTGGTTATTTATTTATCAATTTATATTATTGTTGAGCACTAATCTATTGACCAAGTGTCGAGTGTCAGTTTCTGTTTTCTACATGTTTTTCACTTTTCAGGTTTTCCATACCAAACGAAGTCCAATAGACCTCAAACTTTTTAGAGATTTTTTCTGAACCAAAAGAAGACTATCGAGCATCGGAATAAGGCCGGAGGCCACCTGAGGGCCCCACAAGCCAATCTGATGCGGCCTCAGGGGTTCTCTGATGGACTGTGGGCTACTCGATGCCCTCCCGACTCTGTTCTCTCGCTTATAAATACTAATATATCCTAAAAACCCTAGAAGCAGTCTTGAAACACTTTTTACACTTCAAGTCTCGGTTCTGATGGGAGGCTATATAGAGCTCCGTTCCGGCACCCTGCCGGAGGGGGGATCAATCACGGTGGGCCTCTACATCAACCTTGCTGCCCTCATGATGATGTGTGAGTAGTTCACCACAGACCTATGTGTCCATAGCTAGTACCTAGATGGATATCTCTCTGTATTGATCTTCAATATAATGATCATCGCATCTTCGCTTTGATACATGTGATGTAATCCTTTTGTGTTGTGTGTTTATTAGGATCCGATGAATTGTGGGTTTATGTTCAGATTATTCATAATAAATATTTGAGTCTTCTCTGAATACAAATATGATTCTTATGTGCACGATTATAATAGCTTCGTAATTCTCTCCGATCTATTGAAATAGTTTGTCCAACTATATTGATATTTCTTCGGTGAGAGAAGTGTGTTGTAGTAGGTTCAACTTTGTGTTCCTACTACTAAGGATAACACGATGGGGTTTCATCATATTGTTTGAGTTTACTTTGTCTACATCATGTCATCGTTCCCCATTAATTACTCTCTCATACTTAATACTCTAGATACATGGTGGATAGCAGCCGATGAGTGGAGTAATAGTAATAGGTGCAGGCTGGAGTTGGACTATTTGTTTATGAACATGATGCCTATATCCACTTCATCACTGTGGTGAATATCACATAAGTATCCGCTTTTCTGTCTATTTCCCAATAGTAATTTGTTTACCCATCGTATATTGTTTTTCATCAGAGATGCCATTAGGGAACACTATGGCACATCGTTCTATTCACCATATATTTAAAAAACTTTCAACAACTTGTTGTCATTTACTTGTTTTAATTTCACTTTGCAATTTATAATTATCTAAATTATATACACACCTCACTTGCTTGCAAATAACAAGATCAAGGGGATTGACAACACTCTTGCCCATGTTGAATGCAAGTTGTTTGATCTTTCATGTGCACCCGCTGCACATGGTTGTGATTGATATTCCTATTGGATCAATAAACCTTGGTTTCATAACTGAGGGAAATAATTACCAACATTGTGTTGCAATAACTCATTCCTCTTCATGGAAAACCCAACGCATATCAGAGTATCATGTACCAACCTATGTGAGTAAATGTGCCATCTTCAATCCCAAGTACGCTATGTATGTATGAAACTAGTGTATCTAATTTGAAAAATGGCGCAATGCTATTTCTATTGCTTACAACCTCTGTTTTATCTCCTCTTTTGCTTAAAAGTTTTTTCTTATTTCTTTTGCTGTTTTGTTTTGCTATACTTGATACTCGACCCAAGATATGAGACAAGTATGATGTATATGCACGTGAGAGACATATGGCACAATTTAGATAGCAAGAAGTTTGCACCCTAAAAGCAGCTATGCGGCGTAAGTGCACCACTACGATGCACAAGTAATGTGTCCCGACATAGAATCATAATATTACAACATGGAACAATCAAAATTATAGATACCTTGGAGATGTATCAGCATCCCCAATCTTAATTCTTGCTCATTCTCGAGTATGTAAAGTATAATAACAGAATGTTTGATGTGACATGCTACCGAACTTGTAAGCTATTGCAGGTATGATCATTGAGAAATGATTAATTAATAAGCATCAACATAGTAATATTAATAAACATAAGTAACATAGTCATAAAGTTTCAAAATATATGACCCTTAAACAATGTTTCCCCCTAATTGATTCTATCATATTGGCAAGGCATGGCTCCGTCTTCAGCACATAAATACAAATGTCAAGCACCACGATGTTAATTCTAGCAATTGGATCATACTTTTTAACGCGCTTCAACTTTTTATTACTCATGCAATATATGAGTGTAAACCATGGATATAGCATAAAGGTGGAATAAATTATGGTGGTTCATTTCAAAGGGGTAAAAGTGGAGCTATTGCAAGAATCGCATCAACACGGCATATAACGGGCTATGAGGATGCCCATCAATAGATAGCAATGCGAGGAGTAGGGATTGCCATGCAACAGATGCACTGGAGATATAAGTGTATGAAAGCTCAACTGAAGCTAAGTGGGAGTGCATCCAACTTGCTTGTGCATGAAGACCTCGGGCATTTTAGGAAGCCCGTCATCGGAATATACAAGCCAAGTTCTATAATGACCAATTCCCACTAGCACATGGAAGTGATAAAACATGAGACTCTAAATATGAAGAATATGGTGCCAGTTTGAGGCACAAGTGTGGAAAAAGAGGTAGTAGCACTATCCCTTCTTTCTCATTTTTTTATCTTTCTCTTTTTTCCTTCTTTCGTTTTCTTGGTCCGGAGTCCCATCCTAAATTTTGGGGAATCATTGCCTCCATCATCGTTTCCTCACTGAGAAATGGCCATAATAATGATGATCATCACACTTTTATTTACTTACAATTCAATATAAAAACTATAGTATGACTCTATATGAATGCCTCTAGCAGTGTACCAGGATGTTTAATCATCCAGCGTAGCAAAAGATATTGACAAATAGATAGACCATGGAAATATCATGCTATCTATGTTACGATCATAAAAAGCAATATGACAATGGAAGTACTAGTCATATGTTGCGATGGTGGAAGTTGCATGGCAATATAACTTGGAAAGGCTATGGAAATGCCATGATAGGTAGGTATGGTGGCTGTTTTCGGGAAGATATAAGGTGGGTTATGTGCAACAGACCGTGTCATGTCATGGGATTTGTATTCACCAACGAAGTATGCACCCACCCTCGAGATGAGAATGGGCAATGCACGACACCAAAGATGCTAGCAAAATATTTCGATGTGAGAGTGTGTACATCCATGAACTCACATTAGTCATAAAGAACTCACATAATTATTACAAAATTTTATTAGCTCTCTCGAAGCAAAGTACTACTTGCATGACCCAACGGAGGAGGTTGGGAGGAGTTAACCATCGCGGTCCTCCACCTTAAACAACACTAGTATTTCAACAAGGAATAAGAATGCTCACACATCATCACCATGCCATCAAAATATTTAGACGAGAAGCAAGTTAACACCCTCTAATTCATGATATTCTTATTAACCAATGATCATTACCAAATTAATGTGATTAGCTCAAAAATTCTCTTTTATGTGATACATGAAGGTTTTGATTATGCACTCCTTGAACGCCTACTAGTTTTGGACTAATCTTAGAACCCATGCAAATTACCGTCACTATCTATTAACTCTCAAACAAATATAAGTGAATACTGACAGTGAACATATGCCTTTAAAATCTATATGCTATCGTGATCTAAAAGATATAAATGAAGTACTAGAGCAACTTCTTAGCTCAAATGATATAAAAGAAGCACAACTAGTATTCTAATAAGTCATGGCCATATTGTGGCTTGCTCCAGTGGGTGTCTCCAGCAAATAATGATTGTCAAAAACTAAAACAAAAACAAACTAAAGAAATTGATGCACCAAGCAAAACTCATATCATGTGATGAATACAAATATAGCTCGAAGCGACATAGTGATGGCTTGAGAAGAAAGAGGGGATGACTTTCGGTGCATCCCCAAGCTTAGATGCTTGAGTCTTCCTTGTATATTACCTTGGGTGGCCTTGTGAATCCCCAAACTTAGGCTCTTGTCGATCCTTATTCCTTCATCCATCGTGATAACACCCAAAGCATGAAAACTTCAGGACACAAAACTCAACAGAAACCTTCGTGAGATCCGTTAGTATGGTAAACATGTCAAATACTTTAGGTACTGTATTATATTATTATTTTATTATTGCATAAGGTATTGTATTGCAACTCTTCCATGACTTATACCCCCCCCCCGGTACAATCCACGGCATCATCAAAATAAGCAAAAACATAATCTGTCTAAAACGGACTAGTGTGTAAAAATATAATGACGTATCGCACTTATAAAACACCAATAATTCTGCAAAATTAGGAAGACTTGAGTAATTTGTATAGAAATACCATGTAGAAAAATCTTATTAAAGAGACATTCCAATAAAATTAGATAAATTCTTCACTCGACGCTTAAGTTTTTGTTTTTGGACCGTATGGGTTCAACTTATAATCCAAATCATCCCAATGGGTTCACTTGGCACAAATGCTAATGTAAACATAAAAACACAATCATTCCAAAGGCAATAATCAGGTTATCACACATAAACAGAAAGCAAAAAACAAAAAAATTAAGGTAACTATTGGGCTGCCTCTCAACTCGTGCTATTGTTTTACGCCCGTAGCTAGACATAATCGGTATGATTCAAGTGTTGTCATCTTTGACACTCCACCCATAAGCAGCCCTCATGATAGATTCATAAGTTGGTTTTATTCTATTTCTAGGGAAGTGTTCCATCCCTTTATCCAATGGGACTTGGAACCATATGCTTCCTTCTTTCATATAAATAATTACACCTATAGTTCATAGAAAAGGTCTCCCAAGTATTATTGGACAAGATGGGTTGCATTTATTCTTCCTAAAGGTTTCTTTGTTGGAGATATGAACTAGAGGAAATCATATATGATGATATTTACTATGTGTTTATGAATAAATATAGTCCTTGGATAATATCAGTGATGTGTATTAACAAGTACATGACTTGTTTGTGAGACTATGCATTATATGATGACTCTCATAAATGGTCCCTAGTGGACAGGGTTGTGTGGATGCCTAACCAATTAGACTAGAATATGACATGTTGGATGGTCCGGTCTCACTCACCATGTTGGATCGGATGCTAGCCGGATATTATTGATTCAGGAAGATCCGTTCGTATTTTGACGTAGTCGGATCCGAGTCGAAATAAGGTCTGAGTTAGACAGACCCAACTATGAGACACAGCGATAGGTCATCCGTGAGTCTCTAGTACAATATACATTCTATATCCTAAGACCTGAGCTAGCGCATGTTCTCAAGATGGTGATATACTTGCTTTGGGCTGCCAAACGCTACTCAAGGAATTATTTACGAGACCTAGCTCCATATTTCGATGATGAGATATGGCAGATGTATGTTAAAATGGCTATCCTTCATGTAAATTTAAAAGAGGATGTATACATGATACAGCCCAAAGGTGTTGTTGATCCAACTAACACTGGTAAATTATGCAAGCTCAAGAGATCCATTTATGGATTGACGCAAGCAGCTCAGAGTTGGAACATTCATTTTGATGAAGTCATCATTGACCTTGGTTTCATCAAGAACGAAGAGGACTATTGTTTATACAAGAAGTCTAGTGGGAGCTCGGTAGTATTTTTGGTGTTGTATGTGGACGACATACTGCTGTTCGGAAATCATGTTTCGATGCTGAATTTGGTCAAGGAATAATTGAATGGCAAGTTTGATGAAAGACCTTGGAGAGGCAGTGTACATTTTAGGCATAGAGATAAATTAAGGAGGTCGCTCGTCTTAAATTAGAGCATGTACATAGATAATGTGTTGAAGCGGTTCAACATGAGTGAGGCTAAGAAAGGGTTCTTGCCCGTCTCACATCGTATAAGGCTAAGCAAGACTCGTAGTCCTACAACTTCTGATGAGAGAAACCGGATGAGTAGGATTACGTATGCTTCTACAATAGGATCCATCATGTATTTAATGCTATGTACACAGCCTGATGTTGCCTATGCAATAATCATTACAAGAAGATACCAGGCTGACCCAGGTGAGAGTCACTGTTCCGCTGTGAAAACTATCTTGAAAAGGACTAGAGAGATGTTCCTAGTTTATGGAGGTGAGGAGGAGTTCAGTGTAAAGGGATATGCTGATGCAAGTATCCAAACTGACAGGGATGATTGTCCATCGCAAAATGGATTCGTGTATGTCATGAATGGGGGAGCAGTGAGTTGAACCAGTTCCAAGCAAGATATGGTGGCCGATTCCACAACACAGACCGAATTTGCGCCGTGTGAAGCCACAAAGGGAGGTGTTTGGATTCGTAAGTTCCTGGAAGATCTTGGTTTATTCCCGGGCTGGTCAAAACCGTTGGACCTTTATTGTAATCATTTAGGCTTCATCGCACATGCGAAGGAGCCGAGACAACACCACAAGACCAGGCACATAGACCGAAAATATCACATACGAAATCTAGTACAGAATGGTGATACTAATTTATGCACGATCCATACGAATGCGAATGTTGCAGATCTGTTGACTATGCCGCTTCCACATCCCAAGCATGAGGGGAACGTTAGAGCTATTCGCATTCGATGTCTATTTGCTTGACTCTAGTGCAAGTGGGTGGCTATTAGAGATATGCCCTAGAGGCAATCATGTATGATGATATTTCCTATGTGTTTATGAATAAAGATAGTCCTTGGATATAATCAATGATTTGTATTAATAAGTATGTGACTTGTTTATGAGACTATGCATTGTATATATGATGACTGTCCTAAATGGTCCCTAGTTGAAAGGGTTGTGTGGAAGAGCAACCAGTTAGACTAGCACCAGTCATCTACCCGTGCATCTGCACGGGCTAGCACTTTTAGTATTGGGACTCCATCTATTTATGTTTAGAGGACATAAAGGAGTGAGAGGGCCATGCATGTAGATATGTAGTATTAATATGTTCTCTAGCACTTAAGAACAACCAATAAACCAGACAGGGAGGAGTACAAAAAATGGTTACAAATGTGTTCATTTTTGTATTGATCATGGGTTCATGATTATAATATTGGCTCCCCTATTGTAGCATACATCCTCTTTTATATGTGTACACCACTTAAACAGAAGTTCTCCCATGGGAACATAGCAGAGCAGAGAATCAGTTGCATCATATTTTGTTTGATTATATAGAATCTGTATCCATGCACAACAATGGGCATGCATTGTTTTCCATGAACATAGGTGATACTCTAGCAAATAATATATAAAAATTAGTTGCTGCATTTTCTGATTAAGTTAAGTGCAATATATTATTCGTATTTTACGTTCTTATCTCAACCTATAAATTCTGATTGGAGATCCTATATGATTAGCTAGGAATTGTGGTATAGATTCTTTGAATTTCAAGTTTTTGTTCGTAAAGATAAATCTTGAGGAATTTCCTTTATGATCCATATTTTTGTTACTTCCTCTGTCACGGTTTAGAAGGCGTGCACGGAAATTCTCTAGAATCTAGGTGGTTATTGATTGGCCGTAAAATGAGTTAATTCACACTACGCATGCATATAAAATTAGTACTTCCTCCGTTTCAGTTTATAAGGTCGGCACGTGTATCTAGGTCGTCAATTTAACCAACTTAATGAGAGGCATATATTACAAAAAATATATCATTAAAAACTTTAGATGTTCTATTTTCTAATGATATACATTTTATTTTAATTAATATATTTTATATAAGTTAAATTAACGATCTAGGTACACGTGCGTGCCTTATAAATTGTGACGGAGGGAGTACAACAAAGTACTAATTAGAAGCTAGGAGTAAATGCAATGCGCCTTAAACCTTGTCTATTGTGGAAATGCACGTAAATTTAACTATGTCTTCTAAACTGTGATGGAGGTAGTACTATACACATTTATGCGTATGAAAAGATATTTTAATAGCTATACTTTTTCTTACATATACTGCCTAAACAAAGACATGCTCAGCCCTACTATATAGAAAAATATTATCAATCGCAAGCATGGATGTTAGGCAAAGTATTATATATGTCCTGAGAATAATATTATGTGCATGCATAATAATAATAATCAACGACGAGTTTTTGTTTGAGGGAACAGTCAACGCCGAATTGATTTAGCATCTCGAGTAAATTTGCATGACACCACTATCTTGCACCTCCTCACATCGGATGGAGTCAATGCCCGACAACCTATAGGAGAATCTCGTCGAGCCGCTGCATCAAATGTTAGTATTTATGGTTGTCATGCAAGAAGCGCTCATTCACATCCGATCTTGACAATTAATTAGCAAGGATGATTGGCCCTTCCTACAGAACTACATGTTGCTTGATCAAATCGTTTATTAGTAGTGTAAGAAAAGCAGTAAAAATACAAATTCGATTTAAATTTGAAAAAAAAGGACTTATGTGACTTTACAATGTATCTGATTTTTTTATGATCACACGTATAACTCTAGTATGATGGACAAAATTAATATCTCTAATGTTGTCTCTTACATTTCCTTTTATGTAGGACACCCATAAAATATTATAGCACTACAAAGTATATATCGCAAGCATTGTGTGATGGATTACTCATTTAATTGAGACACTGATCAACTAACCATCTTCTTTATCTGCACAAACAAATTTCCATCCAATAAAATTAATTCATAAATTAAGTGGCCCAAATTTCCTTTTATGTAGGACACCCGTAAAATATTATTACTACAAAGTATATATCGCAAGCATTATGTGATGGATTACTCATTTAATTGAGACATTGATCAGCTGACCATCTTTTTTATCTGCACAAACAAATTTCCATCAATTAAAATTAATTCATAAATTAAGTGGTCCAATGTGTCCAACCCCGGAAATAAAAACTATAGACTGATTGTATGCTTTCTTGAAATAAAATAATAAAAATAACATTTAACTTCTAAGCCGACTTTCTAGGTACTTCATCTTGTAGATTATACATCAATTAGTCTTGACTAGATGCACCAACCATAGGTAGGAGAGCAAGTTCAAAGAAAAGGAGAGAGGGACCATAGAGTCGAGAGAGACTTCAATCGGAAGGATATTTGATTGATGGTGGTTCTTTTTATTTCACTCGCAATCACTCGGATCCTGGATTTTTTTACCTTCATATCGTTGGAGTCCTTAACGGGACCTTTCCTTCTTAATTTGTGGGAATGGGCGAAGTCTTTCCTTGTTTTGTTACGTGAGGATTTTTATATGGGTATTAATTGAGCTTTTATGAGGTGGATTAATGAAAGGTCACTTGCCTTCTTAATTGGTGGGACCGGTGGAGGCTTTCCTTTTATTTTACGTGAGTCTTTCCATTTATTTGGAACGTGAAGCTTTCCTTGTTTTTTTGAACGGACTTGGACGTGTCAGATGATTTTTCTCTAGGACGGCATCATTTGCGTTACGCAAGTTTTATTTTTATCTTGGCCGTAAATTTTACAATCTAACAGTTTAATAAATTTTGATGATGTGGATTAATGAGAGGTCATGAAAGGTGCCTCCAATTAGCGTTGCCTAAGTTTTACTTTTATCTTGACCGTAAATTTAACAATCTAACAGTTTAATTAATTTTGATTATGTGGATTAATGAGAGGTTATGAAAGGTGCCTACAATTAGTAAATATAAGATATGACGTGGTGGATGGTCTGGTCTCACTAACCATGTAGCATTGGATGCTAGCCGGATAATACGGACTCAAAAAGATCTGGTCCGATTTTACGTAGTCAGATCCGAGTTGACAAAATGTCTCAATTGGATAGACCCAACTATGAGACACGACGATAGGTCATCTATGAGTTTCTAGTACAACACACGCTCTATGTCCTAAGACATGCGCTAGCGTATGTACTCTGGATGGTGACAAACTAGCTTTGGTCCGACCAAACGCTACTCCTTGACTAGGTAGTTACAAAGGTATGTCTCGGGCTTTTCTACACCTATGATGCGAGACATGGTCTAGCAAGATGGGATTTGCTCCTCCGACCAGGAGAGATATACTCTGGTCCCCTCGGGTGATCTGACCTGGATAAGCATTGGCATGCGATGAGGATTATGAGATAATCTGAATGTTGGTTGGATTCACTAGAACGAGAAAGAGGTCGTGCTGCAACAAGGATGACCATGTCGCCTTGTGCATGACAACATATGCCATGTGGCAAAGGGAAGAGATGTATGAAATACAGGTTCGCCTAACGAGCTTCATCAGACACTTGGAGTCGGCACACTTTGCTAGAGGCCGCTACCGACGTGCCGAGTCATATGTGATCTTACTTGCGACCAAGTGAACGCTAACTTAAGGGGTCGCGCTCTTAAGGGAAGGAACACACGGGCTTTATGATGCGTTAGAGGCCCAAGAGTTGATATTGCGTTGGATGCCTATATATTGTGGTGGCACGAAACATGTAACTGGTTGATTGTTTCGGCGCCGTCATTAGTGCTTTGCATGTGTTGCAACTAGCCACCTCCACCTGCTTCCGACTATGTGATTGGACCTAGCAGTCCGCACACGGTGTTCCTCCTACAGGCATGGATACCGTTAGAGGTGGGGCACTTGCGCCGCTCCGACGAACTTTTACATGGGATCTGGCAAATGGTTGTTCAAAGGAGAGGATCCGTTGACCGGTTGTTCCACGGAGAACGGACAAGGAAGAGACAGACCACCTGGATGCGCTGCCCTAACTCTACTTACCCTACACGACACTGTGCGTCTGGTAGTAACTATATGTGATCCACATCCGTAGTATGTTCTTGGTTGTTCTGCGCGTATGAAAATTTGATTTGCATGCGATGCACCTATGGTAGAACCCAACATTCTTGATAGTAGAGCCCACAAGAAGTAAATTAAGGGAACACTCATGAATACCGGTGATATAAAGTACATCACATAAAGATTATGGTATAGTTGAAACACTAGCACCTAGTTCACACAAAGCATCACATTCATATTTCTCGACATAAATTTTAATTGTAGGTTCCACTCATCATGCAATTTTCTAAGAATAAAACTCAAGTTTTTCATCATAGACTTTCACCATAGCCTCTACGATATGTTCAATAAAAGCTTTATTTTTTCATAAGCATTGAGTGAGCTAATAATGGATTGCACGAAGTAAATAAATTCTACTAAAGAGAAACTTTCATACTTAAAGTCCTTGTGATCCAAGATAGTGGGCACATCACTAGTTATAGTATTCACCTCTCTAAACCCACATTTTCAGTTTTACCATCACGGTCATCGCCCTCGAAGCAATGAGCATGCCTTCTAGCTAAAGTTGCCTCATATCCAGGTCCTTTATCATCTACTTTCATATTAGTAAACAGAGGTTGAATTGGATAAGTGCCAAGCATTTTAAGATCTTCATCATGATTACGGTAAAAATCGGGTGGAAGAGCTTTTTCTAAGAATTCTTGCTTAGCTTTCAACTTAGCGGCCCTCTCCTTACTTTCATTAATAGATATTTGGATAGGTTTGATAGTCTCATTAAAATCATGCTTTGGTGGCAAAATTTCATTCTTAAGTGTTTCCAAATCAAGATCAATCCTATCCATGTTCCTAGCCATATGATCAACTATTTTCAACTTTTCCTCTACCATAGTACTAAAAACCTTTTGAGAAATAATGAATTCTTTAATTGTGTTCTCAAGATCAGAGGATAGCTTATTATTATTGGTAATGGTACTTTCATAACAATTACCATAGGAGTTGCCATAACTATTAGAGGACTTACCGGGATATGGCATAGCATTGAAATAAACTCTACAAGCATTGTTATTCAAATTGTCTCACGAGATTAAATTCACATAAATGTCATTATCATTTTTCTCAAAAAAAGTAGACAAAGGCATGCCATTGGGATCAACATGAGCATGTTTACTAGCAACCATATTCATA
The DNA here is from genome assembly GCF_904849725.1 of Hordeum vulgare subsp. vulgare. Taxonomy (NCBI): domain Eukaryota; kingdom Viridiplantae; phylum Streptophyta; class Magnoliopsida; order Poales; family Poaceae; genus Hordeum; species Hordeum vulgare. Next base: position 196,079,656 of record NC_058522.1, read on the forward strand.
AGCGCATCAAGTTTTTCACTCAAAGTAGCGATTTCCTCAACACGGTTTACCTTGTTACCAGTTGCAGCTCTTTCGCTATGCCATTGAGAGTAGTTTGTCATAATGTTCTCTAGAAGCTTGGTGGTCTCTACGAATGTCACATCCATGAAGGTACCACCTGTGGCAGAATCTAGAAGATTTCTACATACAAAGTTTAGTCCAACATAGAAATTTTGGATAATCATCCACACGTTCAAACCATTAGTAGGGCATTTTTAATCGTCAATCTCATCCTATCCCAAGCTTGTGCAACATGTTCTTGGTCATGTTGTTTGAAATGAATAATTTGATTTCTAAGGGAGATGATGTTAGCAGGAGGAAAATACTTGGCAATAAAAGCATCTTTACACGTATCCCATGTTCCAATACTAATACGTGGTAAATATGAAAACCAAGTCTTACCTTTATCTCGAAGAGAAAAAGGAAATGATTTTAAGTTGACCACATCATTATCCATGTCGTTTCTGTTTTGCATGTCACATAATTCAACAAAAGTATTAAGATGAGTAGCAAGATCCTCATTAGGACTTCTTGAAAATTGTTCTTTCATCACTAGATTCAGCAAAGCACCTTTTATATCATAAGACCCCGCACTAGTGGAGGCGGTATAGGAGTACTAATAAAATCATTGTTATTAGTATTTCAGAAGTAACACAAATTAGTAGTATCTTCACACATGGTGACCGAGCAAGCAAACTAACAAGCAGAATATGTAGACTAGCAAATATCAAAGGTAAATAATTTTGTATTTTTTATTTTTATGACGCAAGAAAAATATAATAGCAAATAAAAATAAGAATATAGCAAATAAAAATAAGAACAAGTGAATGATAATTTGTACAAAGGAACTTGATATTAGGTTGGTGATACTCCCCGGCAACAGGGCCGGAAATCCTTCCTCATACTCGTTATCTGCTTTGGGTTTTCTGTGAAGAGGAATGGGTGATGCTACACATTATAGATAAGTATTTGCCTTAGTGAGAACCAAGGTTAGTGAACCAATAGGAGTAGCATGCAAACCCCCTATTCAGTGATTACACAAAAAGAAACAAACACTCGCACCCAATGCGGGAAAGAGGGTTGTCAATCCCCTTGGGCTCATTATTTGCAAACAATTGAAGTGTGTCGATGATAGTTGATAATTGTAAATTGCAAAGTAAATAAAGGCAACAAGGAAATTTTAGCATTTGTTAATATATAAGTGAATAGACCCCAGGGCCATAGTTTTCCGTAGTGGCAACACTCATGTAGTAGGCATACAGTGGGTAAACAAATTACGATTGAGCAACCAATAGAAAAGCGCATAATTATGAAATATTTATTCACCACAATGATCATGTGTATAGAGGCATCACATGCCTAAGCAAATAGACCGACTCGTGCGTGCACCTATTACTATTACTCCACCCATCGACTGTTATCCAGCATGCATATAGAGTATTATGTAAAACAAAGTAATGCATGGAGAACAATGACATGATGTAGATAAAGAGAACTCAATTCATATGAAATAACCCCATAGTTTTATCCTTAATGGAAACAACACAAAGGCATGTCATGTCCCTTTCCATCGCTCGGATATAGAGCAGCGCCAGATTGCACCCACCACAACTCACACCTCTCACTTGGAGATAGATCAATCTAGTTGGCCAAACGAAATCAATTGATAACGAAGATTTACGAAGATATAATAGTCACGCAAATAAACATCATATAATTAAAATAAAAATAAAATATTTTCTCATGAATAATCTGAACATAAACCCACAATTTCATCGGATCCCAACAAATGAACCACACAAAGTGATTACATCGAATAGATCACGAAGAAGATGCGGTGAACTTTGTATTGAAGATCAACAGAGAGAGATATAGACATCTAGCTACTAACTACAGACCTATTGGTCTGAGGTTAACTACTCACACATCACCGTGGGAGTAGCAAGGTTTATGTAGAGGCACTCTGTGATTAATTCCCCCTCCGGCAGGGCACTAGAACAGTGCTCCAAATGGGCACATGGCGGTACAGAGATTTACAACAGCGGAAAAAGTGTTCCGAGAGGATCCCTAGGGTTTTGGGGATATACTGGAATTCGCAGACCAGAGAGGGACATCGGAAGATGCCAGGATGGGCCAGCACACATCAGGGCGCAGCCACCCCCCTCGGCGCACTTTGTTGTGTTTTGGCTCTCTCGTGCAGCCTCCGGTCTCCTCTCGATGCTTCTAGGTCTTCTTTTAGTCCAAAAAACTTTAAAAAGTTTCACGACAATTAGACTTAGTTTGGTACTGTAAACCTAAAAATCCAAAAACAAGTAGAAAGCAATAACTAGCATTGTAAGTGGACCGTACTTCTAGTGCGCTTCAACATTTTGAACCTTATGCAATAAATTAGCGTGAAACATGGATATGGCATATGGGTGTACTAGAATATGATGGTGGGGATGAAAAGGATTCAAAGTGGAAAATAAGTCTCACATCAACTAGGCGGACCAACGGGCTATGGACATGCCTATCAATCGATATCAATGTGAGGAGTAGAGATTGTCATGCAACATGTGCACTACAGATATAAGTGGATGAAAGCTCAATGGAAGCTAAGTGGGTGTGCATCCAACTTTCTTTCTCATGAAGACATCGGGAATTTGAGGAAGTCCATGATCGGAATATACAAGAAAAAATTTATAATGAAAAATTCCCACTAGCATATGACAACGGAAACTTAGGAAACTCTCTATATGAACAATTTGGTGCGCCCTCTAAGCACAGGTGTGGAAAAAGATAGTAGTGTTACCCCTTCTCTCTCTTTTTTCTCTCTTTTTTATTTTTTTTATTATTTTTATCTTTTTATATTTTTTCCTATTTTTATTTTTTTCCAAAGTCTCATCCTAACTTGTGGGGGAATCATAGTCTCCATCATCCTTTACTCAATGTGATAGTGCTCTAGTAATGATGATCATCATAGTTTTATTTACTTACAACTCGATATGGAAAACTACTATACAAGATGACTCTATATGAATTCCTCTGGAAGTGTACAATGATATGCAATGATCTAGCATAACATGTAGGTAACGATGAACGATGGCTTTGCCACAACTACTATGTCAGCTACATGATCATGCAAAGCAATATGATGATGAACACACAAGTCATGAGACAGAATGGTGGAAGTTGCATGGCAATATATACCGGAACGGCAATGTAAATTCCATGATAGGTAGGTATGGTGTGTGTTTTGAGAAACATATAAGGTTGCGTATGTGTTATAAAGAGTATCATATCATGTCGTTTGGATGCACCGGCGAAAGTTCGACCGATCCTCGAGGTGAGAATGGGTAATGCACGGTACCCGAGAGGCTAGCAACTACACAAAGGTGAGAGTGTGCACATCCATTAATCCACATTAGTCATACAGAACTCATACACATATTGCAAAGTCTAATAGCTTTCTGGAAGCAAAGTACTACGCATACCCCTAGGGAGAAGGTTGGTAGGAGTTAACCATCACCTACCTCTAACCCAGACAACACATAGGATTTCATTCCGACATAAGAACACTCACACATCATCATCATGCCATATCCAATATTTAGATGAGTAATTAATATCATGCCTTAATACTTATATTTCTACTAAAAAAATAATCATGTACTCATGTCCTTTCATATTACTACATCAATATAATCAAACCGCACGTCTCTTATTTGGTGAGGTATATGAAAGTTTTTATTATATCATCCTTCAATACCTATCCTTTTCGGACTAGTCTTATAACATGTACATATTGCCATTACTATTTCACAGACTCTCAAAAATATTTGAGGGAAGTATGAGAGTACAATTATTTCTATAAAATTTGCAAACCGTCGTACTCCTAAATATATAAGTAGAGCACTAGAGCAACTGCCTAGCTCAAAAGATATGAGTGAAGCACATAGAGTATATTAACAAATCACAATGAATAAAAATGTAGCTCCAAGCAAAACACATATCTTGTGATGAATAAAATTTAGCTCCAAGTGAAATGCCGATAGAATGGACATGAAAGAGGGGATGCCTTCCGGGGCAACCCCAAGCTTAGACGCTTGGTTCTTCCTTGAATATTACCAAGGGCTGCCTTAGGCATCACCAAGATTTGGGTCTTGCTGCTGCTTATTCCTTCATCCATCTTTGTCTCACCCAAAACTTGAAAACTTCGGCACACAAAACTCAATAGAAACCTCATGATATCCGTTAGTATAATAGGCAAATCATAAAATTTAGGTGCTATTATAAATTGATTAATATTTCAATTTTTCATAAGGTATTGTATTCTAACTTATCCGTGACTTATACCCCCGGATATAATCCATAGCACCATCAAAAGAAGCAAACTATGCAAGGAAAAACAGTATCTTTCTAAAACATAACAGTTTGTAATGATCAAAACTAAAACAATACTTCTGTAAATCATAAAATTCTGAAAAATAAAGACAACCTAGTAAATTTATATATAAAATCTGTGTAAGAAATACAAATTACAAACGTATTCTAGTAAAATCAGAGAAGTTCTGCAGTGGATGTAAAATTTTATATTTTTTGCACATGATGAATTCTATTATCATCCAAATCATCCCAAAGGCTTTAGTTGGCACAAACACTAATTAAAAAATAAAAACACAATCATTAGAGTAGTAATAATCATGTAAACACACTAAAATAGAAAGTAGAACAAGAAATTTAGGAGAACTTTTTGGTTGCCTCCCAACTGGCCCTATTGTATTATGCCCCTAGCTAGGCAAAATGCATAGTACTGAGTGTTGTCATCTTTTACATTCAGCTACTCAATTACATACTCATCCTTCCTAGGAACAAATAAAGGAGGTTTGATGATAGTTCCCTTTATCATGCTTGCAAAATTGGGGTTCACACTAATAATTTTAAGATCTTTCTTTCTTTTAATAGGTGTGACACTAGTATGTTTAAGGACATAAATAACTTTAGGATTTTTCTTGGGAGAAGTCCTATTATTAGTTTTACAGGGAGTGAAAGTGGAACCAATTTTATTAATAAATTCCTCCATATTATGAATTCTATCAAGGCATTGTTCCATCCTCTCATTAATTAAAGTATCCTTCTCTTTTAGTGTTTTTAAAGTAATCCCTACACATGATCCAAGTTGAGTAGTATGATTATGAATATTTTTATCTGAATCCTCAATGTGTTCTATGGTTAGAATTTTATTTTCAATAATTTCTAGCCTTTTCATAACAAGCTCCAAAGTCAATGTTGTTTCTTCAATAGTAATAGGTGGTGACCCCGCTAAGACTTACATGGCATTGAAAGCATGCGAAGTACAACTCATTAAGAAATTACCACCGGTAATAGTATCAAGCGAAAATCTATACCAAGTAGTAATACCCACATAGTAATTTTGAATTAAAATGTTGGTGGATTTCCTATGAGTTAATCTATTTTTAGCATCGCAAATCCCATGTGAAGCATCTTTTAAACTTTATCTTCCCCTTTGATTAAAATTAAGCACCTCATTCTCGGAAGTGGACGAAACAAGAGAAGAACTAGGCATAGTAACAAGAAAAACAAGTAAACTAGCAAAGATAAAAAATGTGTTTTTGATATTTTTAGGTAAGAAAACATAAAAGAAAATAACAAGTAGAACAAGTGAATGATAATTTCTGTGAAGGAACCTGACAAAGATTTGATGATACTCCCGGGCTACACCGCCAGAAATTCGGCTTGCTACTTGTAAACTGCGTTGGAGGAGATGTCCCACAGTAGAGATAAGTCTTTGACTCAGTGAGAACCAAGGTTATATAACCAATAGGAGTATCATGCAAACCCCCTTTAAAAGTACCTACACACAAGAAGCAAACACTTTTACCCAACACGGGCAAGAGGGTTGTCAAGCCCCTTGAACTCGTTACTTTGAATGATTAAATACCAATAGATAGGTAATATAAATATATAAGTATATAATAGAAAATCAATGAATAGACTACATCGCATTAACTAATACTCATGATTAAACTGATCATAAAACCAATCATAAGTATGAATATATTACGCGGGCAAGATATTAGAGAAGTATCAATTAATACTCATCATTAAACTGATCATAAAACCAAAATTCATCTGATCCCAACAAACACACCGCAAACAAGATTACATCAAATAGATCAGTGTGGGAATAGCAGTGAAGTTTTATTGAATATCATAGAGAGAGAAGAATCCATCTAGATACTAGGTATGGACCCATAGGTCTGTGATGGACTACTCACACAACATAATGAAGGAAACAAGGTTGATGTAGATGGACTCCATGCTAGATGTTTCCGGTGGGAGTGCACCAGAAAAGGTCTTCAAATAGCCTCCCATTAGAACAGAGACTTGTGGCGGCGGAAAAAGTGTTTCGGGTGGATCTCTGATGTTTTCCCAATATTTGAGAATTTATAGAGGTGTAATTAGGCGAGACAGAGCACGCGCGGCCCACAAGGCAAGAGGGAATGCCTACCCCCTGGGTGCGTCATGTTTCCTTGCCATCTCCTCACGTGTCATTTGTTCTCCCTCCAAAGCTTCCAAGTCTCATATTGGCTGAGAAAATTCATCAAATAGTTTCATAGCGTTTGGAACTGTTTGGTACTCGTTCCCTGAAAAGCCAAAGACATGCACAAAACAACAACTCACACTTGGCACTAGGTTAATAGGTTAGTTCCCAAAAATGATGTAAAACAACATACTTCATATAAAGGATCCAAGATTGACAATATAATAGCATGGAAAAATAAACAATTATAGATACATTGGAGACATATGAATACTTGCTTGGGCCAGCCAGGTGCTACACTAACAAGGGTGCTTTATTTGGAGCACTATATTGGCCATGTTGATCTTGAGTTACTTACTCTTCTTGTGGCTGGGGATCCAAAATTAGGCATCTAAAATTCGCATGGACATTGTTGAAGTTCTTTTGCATAGTGAGAAAAATTATATGCATTGTTTCTTGGAACTCCTCGAACTCCTTACTGTCTTCTTATTGATTTCTCTCTAAGATTTTGACATTGAGTTCGAGGGACACCAATCCCAGATCTGCAATGTCCCCTCAATCAGGCACTCTTGTCATATTGCAATCTTGGAGCCGCACACTTGTAGGAAAGGAGAAAGGTTGAGAAGGGAGGAATTCAATTGTTGTCCTTGATGGAGTCCAACACTAGGGGGTACTCACCACGTCATCTCCCGACTAGGTGGGTTGGGCCAAGGATCCCCATGCCGGTTCACTAATGGGCCACTACGGGTAGCCCATGACATATACAAGGAAGATTCCACAAGACTTAGTGTCCAAGACGAGGACTTTTCTACACCCTAGGCCTCCGGTACATTATATAAACCGAGGATTCATTACAACAATCTCTTGGTAGATATGTGTACTCTGTACTAAATCATGAAATATGTTATTATCTCTTAGAGAGAGCCCGAACTTGGGTAAAATTATGTGTCCATGTTACCATCGCTCCAGGACGGCTAGTTTAGGACCCCTACCTCGAGGTATGCCAGATTTAGCACCAACATTAGTGGTCCATGCAGGTCCTAGTAGGTCATCGCCACGGATCGATGGGATGATGATCTGGTATTTTTCAATTAGGTATGTTATATGTAAATCATCTTTTTGCAAATGTTGTTGCAAAGGCATTCTATTTTGTTCACAGTCAATCACACCAGGACCACAAACACGCACATGAAGTTGCAGCCTAGATGTGCATATTTGTTGCATGAGTCAATGCAAAATATTATAGAAAACAATAACACAGTGTGACTGGCAACGATCGAGCAGAGGAGACGGTGTGAAGTAGTGTACATCGACCGATCAGATTTATCTCGGTGGAACACACACAACAGGGAGATTTTTTCTTTTTCTTTTTCTAATTCTGGAAGGGACATAGGATGATCTTATTAGATGGAGAGTAGCAACATTTAAAGTTACAGAGAATCAAGCCACAAGATTGGCCTGATCACAGTGCCTAATAAAGGATCAAAATAGTGTTATGGAACGTTGCATGGGAAACAAAAGATTTCCTACACACACGCAAAACCTATCATGGTGATAATCATCTACGAGAGGAGAGATAAGATCCACATACCCTTGTAGATTGCTAAGAGGGAAGTGTTAAGAAACACGGTTGATGTAGTCCAACGTCTTCGCGATCCGAATCGCAAGCGACCCACAAACTCCGTCTAGATCTAGTATCGAACGGACGGCACCTCCGCATTCAGCACACGTACAGCTCGATGATGATCTCCACCTTCTTGATCCAGGACGAGAGACGAAGAGGTAGCTGAATTCTCCGGCAGCACGATGGCGTGGCGGTAATGGTGGTGGAGCTACTCAGGCAGGGTTCGACGTGTCGTACCTAACTAGCTACAGGGTGTCATGAAGTGGTGGAGGGAGAGAGGGCTGCATTATGGCTTGGGGTTCCAAAAGCCTCTCTCACCTCCAATATATATAAGTCGGAGGGAGGGGTAGAGCCCTAGGGAAAAATCCCTAGGGTTCGGCCGGTGCAAGAGGAGAGGGAGGAGTCCTCCTCCAACACAACTTGGAAGCAGTCCTCCTTCCCAATTCGGTTTTGGCGCACCCTTCTTTCGTTTTTCTCCCTTGATCGAAATAGGGTTCCTTGGGCCTCTTTGGTTTTTTCCCGGGTGGGTGGCCCTCCCGGTAGAACTCCGAAACCCATTTGTCACTCCCTGTACTTTACCGATAATGCCCGAAAACCTTCCGGAAGCCAAATGGATACATCCTATATATCAATCTTCGTCTCCGGAGCATTCTGAAAACCCTCGTGATGTCTAGGACTCCGAACAACTTCCGGTTACCAATATCTATAATTCAACTATACCGAAATCTCACTGAACTTTAGGTGTGCAGACCCTCCGGTTTCGAGAACTATGTAGACATGACGTGAGACACTCTTTGGTCAATAGCCACTAGAGGGACCTGGATGCCCATATTACCTCCTACATATTCTAAGAAGATCCTTATCTGTTGAACCTCTATGTCAAGGATTTAGTTAATCAAGTATGATGTTTCCTTTGTCCTTCGGCATGTTACTTGCCCGAGATTCGATCATCGGTATCTCCATACCTAGTTCAATCTCGTTACCAGCAAGTCTGTTTACTCTTTTCGTAACACAAGATCCCATCACTAACTCCTTAGTCACATTGCTTGCAAGGCGTATTGTGATGTTGTATTACCGAGTGGGCCCCGAGATACCTCTCCTTCAAACGGAGTGACAAATCCCAGTCTTGATCCACACCAACCCAACAGAAACCTTCGCACATACCTATAGATCACCCTTATAGTCACCCAGTTATGTTGCGACATTTGATACACACAAGGTATTCCTCCCGTGTCCGGGAGTTACATGATCTCATGGTCATAGGAATAGATACATTGACATGCATAAAACAGTAGCAATAAACTAACACGGTCATATGCTACGTTCATAGTTTGGGTCCTGTCCATCACATCATTCTCCTAGTGATGTGATCCCGTTATCAAGTGACAACACTTGTATATGGCCAGGAAACCTTGACCATCTTCGATCAATGAGCTAGTCAATTAGAGGCTCAATAGGGACTTTGTGTTGTCTATGTATCCACACATGTATTTGAGTTTCCAATCAATACAATTCTATCATTTATAATAAACAATTATCATGAACAAGGAAACATAGTAATAACCAATTTATTATTGCCTCTCAGACATATTCCCAATAGTCTCCCACTTGCACTAGAGTCAATAATGTAGTTCACATTAGTATGTGATTGTAATGAATCTAACACCCATACAGTTCTGGGCTTCGATCATGTCTTGCTTGTGAGGAAGGTTTTTAGTCAATGGGTCTGAACCTTTCAGATCCGTGTGTGCTTTACAAATCTCTATGTCATCCTACAGATGCTGCTACTATGCGCCATTTGGAATTATTCCGAATGACTGCTCCACTATATGAATCCGGTTTACTACTCAGAGTTATCCGGATTAATGTCAAAGCTTGCATCAACGTAACCCATTACGACGAACTCTTTTGTCACCTCCATAACCGAGAAAAAAATTCCTTAGTCCACTGGTTACTAAGGATAACTTTTCACCGTTGTCCAGTAATCTATTCCTGGATCACTTTTGTACCCCTTGACAAATTCATGGCAAGGCACACATCAGGTGCGGTACAAAACATAGCATACTATAGAGCCTATGGCTAATGCATAGGGGTCGACCTTCGTCCTTTCTCTTTTTTCTGCCATGGTCGGATTTTGAGTCTTACTCAATACTCAAACCTTATAACATATCCAAGAACTCTTTCTTTGACTGATCTATTTTTAACTCCTTCAAAATCTTGTCACGGTATGTATTCATTTGAAAGTTCTATTAAGCGTTTTGATCTATCTCTATAGATCTTGATGCGGAATGTTCAAGTAGCTCAATCCAAGTTTTCCTTTGAAAAACTCCTTTCAAACAACCCTTTATGCTTTCGAGAAATTCTACATTATTTCTGATCAATAATATGTCAACCACATATACTTATCAGAAATTCTATAGTGCTCCCACTCACTTCCTTGGAAATACAAGTTTCTCAAACACTTTGTATAAATCCAAAAGCTTTGATCATCTCATCAAAGCGCATATTCCAACTCCGAGATTCTTACTCCAGTCTATGGAAGGATCGCTGGAGCTTGCATACTTGTTAGCATCCTTTAGCATCAACAAAACCTTCTAGTTGTATCACATACAACCTTTCCTCAACGAAATCATCGAGCAAACAATGTTTTGACATCCTATCTACAAGATTTCATAAATAATGCAGCAACTGGTAACATAATTCCAACAGAATTTTAGCATGCCTACGAGTGATAAAGTCTCATCATAGTCAACTCTTTGAACTTGTCAAAAACATATTTGCGATAAGTCGAGCTTTCTTAATGGTGACTGTTCACCATCATCGTCTGTCTTCCTTTGAAAGATCCATCTATACTTAACAGTCTTATGACCATCAAGTAGTTATTTCAAAGTACACACTTTGTTTTCATACATGGATCCTCCCTCGGATTTCCTGGCCTCCAGCCATTTATCAGAATCCAGGCCCACAATCGCTTCTCCATAGTTCATAGGTTCATTGTTGTCCAACAACATGACCTCCAAGACCGGATTACCGTATCACTCTGGAGCAGTATGTTTCCTTGTCGACCTATAAGGTTTGGTAGTAACTTGATCTGAAGCTTCATGATCACCATCATTATCTTTCCACTTCAACTAGTGTAGGCGCCAAAGGAACATCTTCCTGCGCCTTGCTACTCATTGGTTGAAATGACGGTTCTATAACCTCATCAAGTTTCCACCATCCTCCCACTCAATTCTTTAGAGAGAAAGTTTTCTCGAGAAAGAACCCATTTCTAGAAACAAACACTTTGCTTTCGGATCTGAGATAGAAGGTATTCCCAACTGTTTTTGGTATCCTATGAAGATGCACTTATCCGCTTTGGGTTCGAGCTTATTAGGCTGAAACTTTTTCACATAAGCGTCGCAGACCCATACTTTTAAGAAACGACAGGTTAGGTTTCTCCAAACCATAGTTCATACGGTATCATCTCAACGGAATTACGTGGTGCCCTATTTAAAGTGAATGCAGTTGTCTCTAATGCCTAACCCAAAAACAATAGTGGTAATTCGATAAGACACATCATACTATGCACCATATCCAATAGGGCGCGGCTATGACATTCGCACACACCATCACATCATGGTGTTCCATGTGGCATGAGTTGTGAAACTATTTTCACTTTCTCTTAAATGTTTACGGAACTCGCAACTCAGATATATCTTTAACCCTACGATCATGTCGTACACATATTATCCTCTTATCACGACGATCCTCAACTTTACTCTGAAATTGCTCGAATTTTTCAATATTTCAGACTATGTGATTCATCAAGCAAATACACCTGTATCTACTCAAATCATCAGTGAAGTAAGAACATAACGATACCCACTGCGTGCATTGGCACTCAATAGACTGCATACATCAAAATGTATTTCTTCCAATAAGTTACTTTGTTGTTCCATCTCACTCGAAAACAACGCCTTCAATCATCCTGCCCATGTGGCATGATTTGCATGTCTCAAGTGATTCAAAATCAAGTGATTTCAAATGATCCATAGGCATGGAGTTTCTTCATGCGTTCACACCAATAGGCATGGTTTGCATGTCTCAAATGATTCAAAAACGAGTGAGTCCAAAGATCCATCTGTATGGAGCTTCTTCATGCGTTTTATCCCAATATGACTCAAGCGGTAGTGGCACAAGTAAGTGTTACTATCATTACTACTTTGTATCTGTTGGCAACAAAATTACGAACATGTGTATTACTACGATCGAGATTCGATAAACCATTCATTTTAGGTGCAAAACCATTGAAGGTGTTATTCAAGTAAACAGAGTAACCATTATTCTCTTTAAATGCATAACCGTATTGCAATAAACACGATCCAATCATGTTTATGCTCAACGCAAACACCAAGCAACATTTAGGTTCAACACTAATTTCAAAAGTAGAGGGAACGTGCGATGGTGATCACATCAACCTTGGAAACACTTCCAACACAATCGTCACCTCGCCTTTAGCTAGTCTCCGTTTATTCTGTAGCTTTTATTTCGAGTTACTAACACTTAGCAACCAAACTGGTATCTAATACCCCAGTGCTACTAGGACTACTAGTAAAGTACACGTCAATATCCTGTATATCCAATATACATTTGGAGACTTTTCCAGCCTTCTTATCTACCAAGTAACTAGGGCAGTTTCGCTTCAATGACCGTTCCCCTCATAATAGAAGCACTTAGTCTCAGGTTTGAGTTCAACCTTGGGTTTCTTTACTAGAGTGGTAACTGGTTTGCCCTTTCATGAAGTGTCCCTTCTAACCCTTGCCCTTCTCGAAACTAGTGGTTTTACTAACCATCAACACTTGATGCTCCTACTTGATTTTTACCTTCGCGGTGTCAAACATCGCGAATAGCTCAAGGATCATCATCTCTATACATGATATGTTATAGTTCATCACAAAGCTCTGTAGCTTGGTGGCAGTGACTTTTGAGAACTATGTCAATCACCATCTTATCTGGAAGATTAACTCCCACTTGATTCAATCGATTTTAGTGCCGAGACAATCTGGGCTCATGCTCAACGATTGAGCTTTTTTCCCTTACTTTGTAGACAAAGAATCTTGTCGGAGGTCTTATACCTCTCAACACGAGCACGAGCCTGAAATCCAAATTTCATCTCATGGAACATCTCATATGTCCCGTGACGTTCGAAACGTGTCTGGTGCCTCAATTCTAAGCCGTTTAAGCATTACGCACTAAACTATCATGTAGTCATAAAAACGTGTATGTCAGATGTTCGCAACATATACAGAAAATGCTCGGGGTTTAGCACACCTAGTGGTGCATTAAGGATATAAGCCTTCTATGCAGCAATGAGGACAATCCTGAGTTTACGGACCTAGTACGCATAGTTTCTACTATCATCTTTCAACTAAATTTTCTCTAGGTACATATCAAACACAATAGAGCTACAGGGCAAGCTACAACATAATTTGCAAAGACCTTTTGACTATGTTCATGATAATGAGTTCAATTAGTCATATTATTAAGAAATCCCACTCAGATTGACATCCCTATTGTTATTCGAGTGGTACATGATCCAAATTCACTAACTCAAGTCTGATCATCACGTGAGTTGAGTTTAGCTTCAATGGTGAACATCTCCATGTTGATCATATCGACTATACGACTCATGCTCGACCTTTTGGTATCTTGTGTTCTGAGGCCATGTCTGTACATGCTAGGCTCGTCAAGTTTAACCCGAGTGTTCCGCGTGTGCAACTATTTTGCACCCGTCGTATGTGAACATAGAGTCTATCACACCTGATCATCACGTGGTGTCTCGAAACGACGAACTGTCGTAACTGTGCACAGTCGGGGAGAACACAATTTTATCTTCAAATTTTAGTGAGGGATCACCTTATAATGCTACCGTCGTCCTAAACAAAACAAGGTGCATAAAAGTAATAACATCACATGCAAATCATAAGTCACATGATATGGCCGTGAACTTGTGCTTCTTTATCTCCATCACTAAAGCACCGGCATAATCTCCATCGTCACCGGCATCACACCATGATCTCCATCATGATGATCTCCATGATTGTGGTGCCATAACACTATGTTCTTACTACTAAAGCTATTATTGGCGATAAAGCAAAGCATCTCTAAGTGCAAAATAATTAAAGACAACCATATGGCTCCTGCCGGTTGCCATAAAATCGACGTGTAAGTCGATATTTAACTATTACAACATGATCATCTCATACATAAAATATATCATATCATATTAGTGGCCATATCACATCACATGCATACCCTGCAAAAACAAGTTAGACGTCCTCTAATTTGTTGTTGCCAATTTTACGTGGCTGCTATGGGTATCTAGTATGATGACATCTTACTTATGCAAACCCACAATGGTGATATGCAAATTTCTTATTCAACCTTCTACAAGGACCGCCTTGGTCAATATGATTTAACTAATGTTGAAGAAACAGACATCCGCCAGTCATGTTTATGCAACAAGTTGCATGTTAGTCGATGAAACCGGTCTCTCGTAAGCGTATGAGTAATGTTGGTCCAGGACGATTCAATCCAACAATACGGCTGATTCAAGAAAATACTAAGGAGGGCAGAAAATTGAACATCAACGCCCAAAAACTCTTTTGTGTTCTACTCGAGATATCATCTACGCATGAACATAGCTCTGGTACCACTGTTGCGGAACGATGCATGCGAAACAAAAAAATTCCTACGCACACGCAAAACCTATCGTGGTGATGATCATCTATGAGAGGGGAGATCGGATCCACATACCCTTGTAGATCGCTAAGAGAGAAGCGATAAGAAACGCAGTTGATGTAGTCAAACGGCTTCGCGATTTGAATCGCAAGCGTCCCACGAACTTCGTCCCGATCTAGTACCAAACGGACAACACGTCCGCGTTCAGCACACGTATAGCTCCATAACGTTATCCTTCTTCTTGATCCAGCAAAAGATACGAAGAGGTAGTTGAATTCTCCAGTAGCACGACGGCATGGCGGTGATGGTGGTGGAGCTACTCCAGCAGGGCTTCGCAGTGTCGTACCGAACTAGCTACGGGGTGTCACGAAGTGGTGGAGGGAGAGAGGGCTGCACTATGGCTTAGGGTGCCAAAAGCCTCTCTAACATCCACTATAGATAGGTGGGACGGAGGGGTTGCACCCTAGGGGAAAATCCCTAGGGTTCGGCCGGTGCAAAAGTATAGGGAGGAGTCCTCCAACACAACTTGTAAGGAGTTATCCTTCCCAATTTGGTTTTGGCCCACCCGTCTTTCCTTTTTCTCCCTTGGCTGAAATAAGCTTTGTTGGGCTGCCTACCAGCCCACTAAGGGCTGGTGCACCACCCTTGGGCCTCTTTGGTTCCCTCTCGGGTGGGTGGCCCCTCCTGCTAGAACTCCGGAACCCATTCGTCACTCCCGGTACTTTACCAGTAATGCGTGAAAATCTTCCGGAAGCCAAATGGATACTTCCTATATATCAATCTTCATCTCCTGACCGTTTCGGAAAACCTTGTGACGTCTGGGGTCTCATCCGGGACTCCGAACAACCTTCGGTTACCAATATCAATAATTCAACTATACCGAAACATCACTGAACCTTAAGTGTGGAGACCCTGCGGATTTGAGAACTATGCAGACATGACCTGAGACACTATCCGGTTAATAAACAATAGCGGGACCTGGATGCCCATGTTGTATCCTACATATTCTATGAAGATCTTTATCAGTGGAACCTCTATGTCAAGGATTCAGTTAATCTCGTATGTTGTTCCCTTTGTCCTTCGGTATGTTACTTGCCCGAGATTCGATCGTTGGTATCTCCATACCTAGTTCAGTCTCATTACCGTCAAGTCTCTTTACTCGTTCCGTAATACAATATCCCGTGACTTAATCCTTAGTCACATTGCATGCAAGGCTTATTGTGATGTTGTATTATCGAGTGGGCCCCGAGATACCTCTCCGTCAAACGGAGTGACAAATCCCAGTCTTGATCCATGCCAACCCAACAGACACCTTCGGAGATACCTGTAGAGCACATTTATAGTAACCCAGTTACGTTGTGACATTTGATACACACAAGGTATTCCTCCGGTGTCCAGGAGTTGCATGATCTCATGGTCATAGGAACAGATACATTGACATGCAGAAAACAGTAGCAATAAACTATAATGATCATATGATACGTTCATAGTTTGGGTCTTATCCATCACATAATTCTCCTAATCATGTGATCCTGTTATCAAGTGACAAAACTTGTCTATAGACAGGAAATATTGACCATCTTTGGTCAACGAGATAGTCAACTAGAGGCTCACTAGGGACTGTGTGTTGTCTATGTATCCACACATATATTTGAGTTTCCAATCAATACAATTCTAGTATGGATGATAAACAATTATCAAGAACAAGGAAACATAATAATAACCAATTTATTATTGCATCTAGGGCATATTTCCAACAAATAGTTGCATACCACATACTACACTCAAGTGGCTACGTCGGGGATGCAGCCAGCCACCCTCCACATAGATAGATCCTCCCTAACCGTGTCCAACTCTCTTTACGCACTGTTGGTAAGCTGATCGAAGGCCCTGGCGTTCCTATCCTTCCAGGTTCTTCGGTGCTTTATAATGTCAATGGTATCGAAGTTATATGTCAAAACCTTGGGGTTCTTCTGTCGGGCCTGTACCCACCATCCATCTGTCATGGCGAAGCTCTCGTCGGGCATGATGAGGTAGCCTCCATATCTTTTGAGTAAATATGCAGGGCATGAAGAGGTGAGTGCAATACTCAAGTTCCAAGAGGCACAGAGGGTAGCACGGCTTACTTGGTCATCCCATACACTGCAGGTAGTCCACCGTCACACATCTCCGATGAACGGCTAACAACATGGAAAATTTACATCTTGGCGGCGCCTTCAATTTCTAGATTGGTTTGGCACTAGAAAAGCAAGTATTAGCCATGAAAAACATCCTATACACCAAGCTTATAGAGAAAATACCTTTCTATGTCAACCTCCATCTCGGGGAATCCCTACTATCAGGAAGGAGGATTCTAGATTGTGCAATGCCACACACCTCTAGATACTGTTACAAGGCTTGAGAAGAGACCCCTTCCTGTATATCCCGAATCCAGGAGCTGTTTTGGAGTACTCTCTTTCTGAACTACCTCTATCCCCGACATAATAAAGAACCGGGATGGTGGTGGCAATCAATTGCCCATCAGGAAGTTAGTTATCCGCCTAGAATTTTTCATCAGCATCGTTAACAAAGCATAATTGCACAGGTCACGTTCAACATCACGTCCACCTCCTTCCCTGTTGAATCTTTGAAGAAATCCCAAGGTCACTCCTCCCCATCCCAACACTTCCACGACTACTGACAACAAAGTGCAAAACCGAAGTTCCTGAGGTTCGGAACATTGACCCACCAAACTCCTTGGGTCTACATAAAGGGGACAAAGGTAGAAGACAGCGACGCACATTAATTTGTTGCTCCCCTTTCCAAATAGAGGTTCTGCGCCTTCTTTCGACCGTCTTCATCCCCAGACCTGTAGTGGGAAAATAGACGTATGGTGAATTGGCAGTACCATCAAAAATTATTGGGAGAGAGTAATACGTCTAGGGATAGCTAACAACTTGGGATTCCATCATTTCAATTTTCTCGAGAACATGTCCAACAGTGGCAGTATGTATTGATGATTGCGCCTAAAAGTTGACAAGGGCCACCCTTGGTATTTGAAGGAAAAAGGTTGATGCATGAACTAGAAATGATCCGCCACAGTCTACAGTTGCCCCTCATAACGGATGCCGATTATCGAGATTTTCTAGGAGTTGATATGTAGTCCAGATGCCTCACCAAAGAGCTTAAGAACATCGTCGACTATCTGGAAGTTAGTAAAGGACTAAAGAAGAGAATCGCGTTGTCTTTGAAGATTGAGGTCCTCGACACACTCTCATCCCAGCCGATGTCGGACAACAATCTCCTCTGCTCCACCCATTCCATCATGGCGTGAATTGTGTCCATAATAATAATGAACGGTGATGGAGATATAGGACGACCTTGCCTGACTCCATTTCCTAGCATGAAGGGCTTCCAAAGGGTGTCGTTGATGAGATCTAAGGTTGAGTCAGACCGCACAAGGCCACAAATCGATGAGATCCATCTCGCACCAAATCATGTTCTCTTGGGGACCTCTAGAAGAAGTTCCCATGAAAGAGTATCAAAAGCTTTCGAGATATTAATATTCATCAGAACCACCTTGGTTTTCCTCTAATGCAGTTGTCTATCCACCCCTTGCACAAACTTGAAAATCTCGTGTATGCTTCGAGTCCTCACAAAGGTGCTTTGGGCTTCAGCAATAATATTGGGTAGCAGAGGCGTTAAACGCACCACCAATACTTTAGCAAAAATCTTCACAGCACCGTGGATTAGATTAATAGGCCATAAATCCTTTCAATGCATTGATCCCTCCTCCTTAGGGAGCAACATCAATATGGACACGTTGAGGATGTCAAAGCAATTGAAAAAACCCTATGTAGTGCCTACATCACCTCCATGAAATTTGTCGCGATCATGTCCCAGGATTTCCTAATAGAAGAGTCCTAAGAATCCGTCTGGGCCTCGCGCACTGTCAGACGACATGATCTAGAGGCCCCCTTTAGATCAGACGCTAGCTCCAACTTGTCTTCCATGCTAGAAATACAACGTGTCCCATCGGTGATACAAGGGATCAACTACTTCCTCCTCCTACCTTTAGCCTTCATGTGAAAGTACTTTGCGTTCACGTCACCCTCTAGGAGATCACTTCCTTGCACCCTCTATCGCAGCCTAATTCTCTCTAGGGAGGCGAGGGACAATCACTTTCCCTTGAAAAAAGCCCCGAGCCTTCTATCATCCTTTTGCACAAACCTAGACTCTTGAGCAGTATCCAAACAAAGAATGACCTCACCCGTAAACTAAAATTGGGGGTGCAAGGCATGATAACCCAAAAATATAGGGGATCGCAACAGTTTTCGAGGGTAGAGTATTCAACCCAAATTTGTTGATACGACACAAGGGGAAGCAAAAGAATATTCTCGAGTATTAGAATTTGAGTTGTCAATTCAACCACACCTGAAAGACTTAGTATCTGCAGCAAAGTTTCACTAACAGAGTACTGCGATAGCAACAGTAGCAACGGTAATAACAGTAGTAGTGACAGCAGTAGCGGTAACAATAGCAGTAGGGACAACAGTAGCGGCAAAGTAACGTAGCAATGACGAGTAGGAAAAACTCGTAGGCATTGGATCGGTGATGGATAATTATGCCGGATGACATTCATCATGTAACAGTTATAACATGGGGAGATATGTAACTAGCTCCAGTTCGTCAATGTAATGTACGCATGTATTCCGTATATAGTCATACGTGCTTAGGGAAAAGAACTTGCATGACATCTATTGTCCATCTCTCCCGTGGCAGCGGGGTCCGAATGGAAACTACAGGATATTAAGGTTCTCCTTTTAATAGAGAACTAGAACAAAGCATTAGCACTTAGTGAATACATGAACTCCTCATACTATGGTCATCTCTGGGAGTGGTTCCGGCTATTGTCACTCCGAGGTTGCCGGGTCATAACACATAGTAGGTGACTACAACTTGCAAGATAGGATCAAGAACACATATATATTGACGAGAACATAATAGGTTCAGATCTGAAAGCATGGCACTCGGGCCCTAGTGACAAGCATTAAGCATGGCAAAGTAGTAGCAACATCAATCTCAAAACATAGTGGATACAAGGGATCAATCCCCATCAAAACTAACTCGATTACATGATAGATCTCATCCAACCCATCACCGTCCAGCAAGCCTATGATGAGATTACTCACTAACGATTAAGAGCATCATGGAATTGGCGATGAAGGAAGGTTGGTGGTGACGACAGTGACGATCTCCCCTCTCCGGAGCCCAGAACGGACTCCAGATCTGCCCTCTAGAGGAAGAACAGGTGGTGGCAGTGCCTCCGTATCGTAAAACGCGATGAACTCTCCTCCTTCATTTTTCTGGGCGAAAGGGACTAAATAGAGCTGGAGTTGGAGGCGGCAGAGCCCCGAGGGCTCCACAAGCCTGCCAGGCGCGGCCAGGGGGGCGCCTCCTGGGCTTGTGGGCTCCTCGCTCCACATCTCTGGTTGATTCTTGCGCCAGTATTTTTTATATATTCCACAAAAAATCCTCGTAAAATTCCAGGTCATTCCGAGAATTTTTATTTGTGCGCAAAAAACAACACCATGACAATTCTTCTGAAAATAGCGTCGGTCCGGGTTAGTTCCATTCAAATCATGCAAATTACAGTCCAAAACAAGGGCAAAATAGTTTGGAAAAGTAGATACGATGGAGACGTATCAACTCCCCCAAGCTTAAAGCCTTGCTTGTCCTCAAGCAATTCAGTTGACAAACTGAAAGAGACAAAAGAAAAACTTTTACGAACTCTATTTGATCTTGTTGTAATTATGTCTAATTCATATTCAGATTTTCAGCAAGATCATAAGCTAACCACATAAGCAATGCCATTTAGGTCTCAAGATGAACTCATATCAATGGCATAATCAACTAGCGAGCAATAATAATAAGTTTCAAACGTCAAAACTTCAATCAAAACAATCATGAAGCAATATGAATAGGTGGTATCTCGCTAGCTCTTTCTGAGACCGCAAAACATAAATGCAGAGCACCTTCAAAGACCAAGGGCTGACTGAACATTATAATTCATGGCAAAGAAGATCCAGTCACAGTCATACTCAATAACTATTAAGAGCAAAACTTAAAAATGACGGAGGTGCTCTCTAATTGGTGCTTTTATAAGAAGATGATGACTCAACAGAAACATAAATAGATAGGCCCTTCACAGAGGGAAGCATTGATTTGTATAGGTGTCAGAGCTCAAGCTTTTAAAACAGAGATAAATAATTTTGGGTGGAATGCTTTAATTGTCAACGCAACGACCAAGAGTTTTCACCATCTTCCGAGCTACACATGCTATAGGCGGTTCCCAAACAGAAAGTAAAGTTTTGACTCCCCCACCACAGATCAATCACACTCCACGACTAGCCGAATACTCGGGTGCCGTCCATACCAACAACAAGCCAGGGGGAGTTTTGTTTGTAATTCTCTTTTCGATTTGAGCATGGAACTGGGCATTCCAATTACCGGTCCCTTTCTCGTGAGTGATAGTGAATAAACACATATCGTAGATAACATGCCTAGCATGGAAGATACTGATCGCCCCTTGTGACCACATGAGCGGTTCGGCAGGTAGATTATTACTTGAAGATTTAGAGAGTGGCACATGCAAATTTACTTGGAACGGCAGGTAGATACCGCATATAGGTAGGTATGGTGGACTCATAAGGAACAACTTTGGGTTTATGGAAGTGGATGCACAAGCAGTATTCCCTCTTAGTACAAGTGAAGGCTAGCAAAAGACTGGGAAGCGACCAACTAGAGAGCGACAATAGTCATCAAAATGCATTGAAATTAACGAACATTGAGTGCAAGCATGAGTAGGACATAAATCACCATGAACATGAATATCATAGAGGCTATGTTGATTTTGTTTCAACTACATGCGTAAACATGCGCCAAGTCAAGCCCCTTGAATCATTCAAAGGAGGATACCATCCTATGATACTACATCACAATCATCTTAAAATTCATGTTGGCATCCAAGATAAACCATTATAAGCCCCTAGCTAATTAAGCATGGCATCAGAAACTATGATCTCTAAGTTGTCATTGCAAACATGTTTCTCTCACAACAAAGCTGAATTAGGAACGATGAGCTAGTCATATTCACAAAAACAAAATAGATCGAGTTCATACCAGCTTTTCGAGGCTCAGTCACTTCATCATATATCGTCATTATTGCCTTTCACTTGCATGACCGAATGATGTCAACAATAATAAGAGTGTTCGTGCATTGGACTAAGCTAGAATCTGCAAGCAAACACAAAGGAGAAGACAAAGTAATATGGCTCTTTGACAGATAAACAGATATGCATGTGAGAGCCACTAAACATTGTAACCATGGTCTTCTACCTTGACCCAAAGAAAAAGAAAACTATTTACACGGGAAAGCTCCCAACAAGCAAAAGAAGAAAAAGGAAATCTTTTTGGGTTTTCTCAATCTAAACAAACACATGAGAAGAAAGCGAGAAAAAGAAATAAACTAGCATGGATGATACAATGCCAAAGTGTGAACACCGACTATCAAAGTGAAAGTGTAAGCAAGAATATAAAGTCGGTGAGAAACACGTGCTCCCCCAAGCTTAAGCTTTTTGCCTAAGTTGGTCTACTCCCAAGGTGGGAAGTAACCGTCTCCGGGGTACTCCGGAGTGTACCGAGGGTGCCACTGGTGGGTGAACTCCTCTAGCTCCCACTGATAAACTGGCGTCTGGTACTCGACTTGTAGCTCGGGCACGGGCACCTGTGGTGGCGCTATGCCCCAATATGCGTAGATGTCCGAGGGTAAAATAATGTACCTTCCTAGATGAAGATTGAACAAAGAAGGAGCAGGCAAGGTAATAGTCTCACGAGTACCCTGACTAAATACCAAGTTATAAATCATCCTCTTATTTATATCTTTATCAAGAAAGTCATGACGAACCATGCTATCATAATCTAGATATCTCTCAAGAAGAAGCATCTCTTCGTCCTCATTCAATCTAATAGGTATCTCAAAATGTTTGGCAAGATGGGTAGCATAGATACCTCCATAAACAGCACCTTTAGTACAATTCATGTTCGACCGTTGAGCCACTATAGCGCCCAAGCTATAAGTTTTATCATTATAAAGAGCTTCGCGCAATACCGCAAGATCTCGGGAGCTAAGAGCCCCATATTTCCACGGCCAATCAAACATTTTCCCACGAATAATGAGAAGTACCGAAGCACGGGAAAATGTATGCTAGCAACTCTAGCGCAAGATACTCCTCTCTCCTCTCCTACAGCAATAGTATCTATGAAAGCCTCCAAGTCCTGTGGACGAGGTTCATGAATATCCCCTACATAAGGTAATTTGCAAACATTGCAAAAAACCTGAAGTGTCATGCGCTGGGGGATATCATATAACTTGAACTAAACCATAAGAGGAATCTTCCTTGGATAGAAGTTAAAGCTTTGCACGAAAATATTAGTGAGGAGGAGGTATTGTGGAAACTTATCTTCAACAAATGCGGTAAGGCCTGCGTTGTCCACGAAGTAATAAAAATCTTCATAAAGACCGGCGGCACGTAAGAACACATCGCTTGGCCTCTCGCACGCTCGAACTTCTGCAACTCGGGGGACCGTATACTTGGGTTTCTTCTTCTCATTTTCATCATCCTTGGGGTTATGGCTTGAAGAACCTCTTAGGAACCTCCTCATCTTTTCCTTTTTCTTTCTCCGAAAATTTCGGAAATTTCTAGTGACTCAAAGGAAAAGTGAACAAGGCTCAATGAAACTCATAGCAACTACTCCTACAAGTGCCTAGAGGCCATATTATGCATCAAAACTACTTGGGACCAACTAAAATTATCATCCAAAGCTCAAGAACAGGGTCACCAAGGCAACAAAAATACGGAACGAATAAGGCACTAGAGCAAAAACTAATTGGACCAATGGAGGAGTCACATACCAAGGAACAAATCCCCCAAAACAGTTTGGTGAATGGGGATTTCCCCAAGGAGATCGAAAATCGCAGCAAGAAGAGCAAGAACATGGGTTTGAGCTGTAGAATGAATTTTTCTGGAGGTAGGAGAAGGAGATGGGAGCTGGAATAAGTGGAGGGGGGCCACATGGGCCCCACAAGCCTGGTAGGCACGGCCAGGGGGATACCCGCACCTCCTGGGCTTGTGGCCCACTGGTGCATGCCCCTGACTAGCTCTTTGTCTCAGAATTTTTCAAAAATTCCAGAAAAAATTATACTTGATTTTCAGGGCATTTGAAGAACTTTATTTTCGGGACACTTTTCTAAGGGACGTGAAAAGAGAAAACAGGAAAAACTAAAGCTAAATCTATCATTTTCCTTCTAAGCAACCTAAGGTAAAGGTTTCGAACAGAGGGTTGTGACTCCTAGATTCATCTATCTCATGGTCATCAAAATAAATCCGTCAATGAGGTTGATCAAGTCTCCTGAACAAACTTTTTTCGAATCGCATAAAAACGGAGAATTTTCGAATAGTCACTAGGTTACCTCAATGGGGATGTGCATATCCCCAACAAGCAAATCATACTTCATCTTAACAGTAGGTATAGGGCATTCAAAGCTCCCAATAAGAATCGATGAAGTTTTTTAAATAGCATTGATGCAATGTACTCGATATTGTTTCTTCAGAAAGTGTACCGTATGCTCATTACCATTGACATGGAAAGTGACATTGCCTTTGTTGCAATCAATAACAGCCCCTGCAGTGTTTAAAAAGGGTCTTCCAAGGATGACCGCCATGGTATCATCCTCGGGAATATCGAGAATACCAAAGTCCGTTAAGATAGTAACGTTAGCAACCACAACAGGCACATCCTCGCAAATGCCGATAGGGAAAGCAGTTGATTTGTCGGCCATTTACATGGAGATTTCAGTGGGTGTCAACTTATCCAATTCAAGTCTATGATAAAGATAGAGAGGCATAACATTAACACCAGCTCCAAGATCGCATAAAGCAGTTCTAACATAGTTGCCTTTAATGGAGCACGGTATAGTGGGCACTCCGGGATCACCTAGTTTCTTAGGAGTTCCACCCTTGAAGGTGTAATTAGCGAGCATGGTGGAAATCTCAACCTCAGGTATCCTCCTCTTATTAGTCACAATATCCTTCATGTACTTAGCATACGGAGACATCTTGAGCATATCTGTCAGACGCATTTGCAGAAAGATAGGTCTAATCATTTCAACAAAGCGTTCAAAGTCCTCATCATAATTTTTATTGGATGGTTTGGGAGGAAAGGGCATGGGTTTCTGAACCCATGGTTCCCTTTCTTTACCATGCTTCCTAGCAATGAAGTCATTCTTATCATATCTCCCATTCTTAGGTTGTGGGTTATCAAGATCAACAGGTTCAATCTCCACATCCTCATCATTGCTAGGTTGAGCATCATCGTGAACACCACTATCGATATTATCATTAGGCACATGTTCATCACGAGATTGTGTTTCGGCATCAGAAAAAGAGACATCTTTTGGATTCTTGGGTGTAACAGCAACAGGGTTGCTAGCATGCAAGTTCGTGTCATCTTTCTTTTTCTTCCTAGGATGACTAGGTGCCTCGGTGCTAACTCCTTGAGAATCTTGCTCAATTCTCTTAGGATGACCCTCAGGATACAAAGGTTCCTCGGTCATTCTACCGCCTCTAGTGACAACTCTAACAGAATTGTCATTCAACTCATTGAGCAAGTCATTTTGAGCCTTAAGTACTTGTTCTACCTGAGTAGTAACCATAGATGCATGTTTACTCAAAAGCTTAAGATCATTGACATTTCTATCCACACAAGCACTTAAATGACTAAGCATACGAGCATTCTGTTCCAATTGTGTGCTAACATAATCATTGAAACTTTTTTGTTTGGCAACAAAGTTATCAAATTCATCTAAGCATAAGCTAGCAGGTTTGTCAAAGGGAATATCACTCTCATTGAATCTACGAAGAGAATTTACCTCTACTACCTGTGTCAGGTTATCAAGACCATGGATCTCTTCGATAGGTGGTAGATTTTTGACATCTTCAGATTTAATGCCTTTCTCTTTCATAGATTTCTTAGTTTCTTGCATATCTTTAGGACTAAGGAATATAATACCTTTTTTCTTTGGAGTTGGCTTCGGAGGTGGTTCGTGAATAGTCCAAGCATTCTCATTGCACAAAATATTACTCAATAGAATCTCAGCTTGTTCCACAGTTCGTTCCCTAAAAACACAACCAACACAACTATCTAGGTGGTCCCTAGAAGCATCGGTTAGTCCATTATAGAAGATATCAAGTATTTCAGTAGCTGGACAAGCCTCCCCCAAGCTTGTGGGAGACTCTCTTCTTCAACTTGGACAAAGTTATATATTTCCTACAAGGCAGCTTGTTACTTATGGGCGGGAAAATATTTTTCAGAGAAGTAGTAGATCATATCCTGGGGACTACACACACAACCAGGAGCAAGAGAAGTGAACCAAGTCTTAGCATCATCCTTTAGCGAGAAAGGAAATAGCTTAAGGATATAGTAGAGGCGGATCTTTTCCTCACTCGTGAATAGGGTGGCTATATCGTGCAACTTAGTGAGATGTGCTACAACCGTTTCAGACTCATAACCATGAAAAGGATCAGATTCAACCAGAGTGATTAACTCAGGATCGACAGAGAATTCATAATCCTTATCGGTCACAAAGATAGGCGAAGTAGCAAACTACGGATCGTATTTCATCCTAGCGTTCAGAGATTTTTCTTTCCACTTGCACAGTAATTTCTCAAGATCATAGCTATCCTTACAAGCAAGAAAGTCCTCAGCTATCTCTCCCTCCATAACATAACCCTCGGGTATATCAGGAAATTCATATCTAGGAGAGCTAGTTCTAACAGGTGGAATAGCAGGCTCTACTTCAATAATCTCAGCAGTTTCAGAAGTATCATCACACTCAGCAGCAACTCTAGAAATTTGTGCATCAAGAAATGCACCTAGTGTCAAAGCAGTATCAAGCAAAGCATCACCACAAGCATCATGGATAGCAGAAGTAGCATCATCAAGCACAGGCGACATATTATAATTTGTAGCACGTGCTGGTGTCGCAAACTTACTCATAACTGAAGGTGAATCAAGTGCAGAGCTAGATGGCAGTTCCTTACGTGTCCTCGTAGTTGAGGGGAATACTTTAGTTTTTGGATCTCTCGGATTCCTCATAGTGATCGACAGACGTAAATCCCAAGTGACTTAGAGAATAGTGCTAGGCCTCCCCGGCAACGGCGCCAGAAAATAATCTTGATAACCAACAAGTATAGGGGATCGCAACAGTTTTCGAGGGTAGAGTATTCAACCCAAATTTGTTGATTCGACACAAGGGGAAGCAAAAGAATATTCTCGAGTATTAGCAGTTGAGTTGTCAATTCAACCACACCTGAAAGACTTAGTATCTGCAGCAAAGTTTTAGTAACAGAGTAGTGTGATAGAAATAGTAGCAACGGTAACAGCAGTAGTAGTGACAACAGTAGCGGTAACAATAGCAGTAGTGACAACAGTAGCGGCAAAGTAATATAGCAAGGACCAGTAGGAAAAACTCGTAGGCATTGGATTGGTGATGGATAATTATGTCGGATGACATTCATCATGTAACAGTTATAACATGGGGAGATATGTAACTAGCTCCATTTCATCAATGTAATGTAGGCATGTATTCCGTATATAGTCATACGTGCTTAGGGAAAAGAACTTGCATGACATCTATTGTCCATCCCTCCTGTGGCAGCGGGGTCCTAATGGAAACTACGGGATATTAAGGTTCTCCTTTTAATAGAGACTGGAACAAAGCATTAGCACTTAGTGAATACATGAACTCCTCATACTATGGTCATCTCCGGGAGTGCTTCCGGCTATTTTCACTCCAGGTTCCCGGGTCATAACACATACTAGGTGACTACAACTTGCAAGATAGGATCAAGAACACACATATATTGACGAGAACATAATAGGCTCAGATCTGAAATCATGGCACTCGGGCCCTAGTGACAAGCATTAGGCATGGCAAAGTAGTAGCAACATCAATCTCAGAACATAGTGGATACTAAGGATCAATCCCCATCAAAACTAACTCGATTAGATGATAGATCTCATCCAACCCATCACCGTCCAGCAAGCCTACGATGAGATTACTCACGAATGATGAAGAGCATCATGGAATTTGCGATGAAGGAAGGTTGGTGATGACGACGGTGACGATCTCCCCTCTCCGGAGCCCAGAACGGACTCCAGATCTGCCCTCGAGAGGACGAAACGGGTGGTGGTGGCGCCTCCGTATCGTAAAACGCGATGAACTCTCCTCCTTGTTTTTTTTCTGGGCGAAAGGGACTAAATAGAGCTAGAGTTGGAGGCGGCGGAGCCCCGTGGGCCCCACAAGCCTTTCAGGCGCGGCCGGGGGGGTCGCGCCTCCTGGTCTTGTGGGCTCCTCGCTCCACGTCTCCGGTTGATTCTTGCGCCAGTATTTTTTATATATTCCACGAAAAATCCTCGTAAATTTCCATGTCATTCCGAGAACCTCTATTTCTTCGCACAAACACCATGGCAATTCTACTGAAAACAACATCAATCCGGGTTAGTTCCATTCAAATCATTCAAATTAGAGTCCAAAACAAGGGCGAAAGAGTTTGGAAAAGTAGATACAATGGAGACATATCAAGGCACACTGTTTTCTGTGTTCCCAACTCCTCAAGGTCGTTGTCATCCACTGCAACTTGGTACCAAAGATCTTCATTGGGTCCTGGCTATTGAGTGCGTCCTTCGAAGCCCCCTGGACAACCTCTAGGAAACCCAGGTATCTGGCACCAGAGATTTTCGAACCTGAATCTAAAAATGTGTGGTCTCTCCCATGAGAAAGAGAGAAAATGAGGACTGCAATCTGAAATTTTTGAGCTCAAGGGAAGCAGATCGCTCATCCAAAACACATCCTCCCATGCATTGTTATATAGAAGTCGATCGATCCCTCCATATGGGTTTATTCTTGTCTGTTGCACCAAGTGAAACTCTAGCCTGCGAGTGGCATGTCCTGCATACCCAACCTATTCATAGTGTGCCTAAAATTGTTGGTAAGTGATAGGTCTCCAATGTATATAGAATGTTTTATTGTTTCATGCTATTGCATTATCAATCTTGGATAATTTATATGAAATAATATGATATAGTATATCATTTTTGGAACTAACCTATTAACCAGTTGCCCAGTGTCAGTTCTTGTTTTTTCATGTATCTGGTTTTTTTAGAAAATTACTACCAAACGGATTCCAAACACGATGAAATTTGTTGGTGATTTTTTTGGTCCAAAAGAGATCGTAGATGCTTCGAGAGGAGACCGGAAGACGCACGAGGAAGCGACAAGACTGGGGGGGCACGCCCTTGGGGTATAGAACGACCCCCGATCTCATGGCCCCCTCGCAAGTCCCCCTGGCCTAATTTCACTTCTACAAATCACAAACTATTCCAAAACCAAGAGAGAGCCACCAAAATCACTTATTTCACCACTGCATGTCTGTTCCACCATGACCCCTCTTGGAGACCTTTTCCGGTTCCCTGCCAGAGTATCATTTGATTACGGAGGCCATCCATATCAACCTTACCGCCTCCATGATGATGTGCTAGTAGTCCACCACATACCTACAGGTCCATAGCTAGTACCTAGATGGCTTCTTATCTCACTTTGATCTTCAATACCATGTTTGTCGTGATTCTCATGGCGATCTATCCGATGTAATTTTATTTTGTGGTGTGTTTGTTAGTATCTAATGTGTTGTGCGCTTGAGATCGTATTATTCATTGAATGTAATTGAGTCTTGTCTAAACTATATTATGCATGATTATTATATCTTCATATTCCTCTCCGATCTATTCGTTTGGTTTGGACAACTATAATGATTTATGTTAAGTGGGAATGGTGCATTGTAATGGGTTCAATCTTGCGATGTTCTATATCCGAGTGAAAAAAATGGGACAAGCGACGTATTTGTATTGTTGCCTTTAAGGATAAAATGACAGGGTCTATTCATACTGGTTGAGTTTATATTGGCTCCAAGTATTACTCTATTTTCCATGAACTTAATACCTATAGAGGCAAGCATAGATGCGCTCTCGAATGGAGTAATAGTAGTAGATGCATGATCATTTTGGAATAAATGTTTATCGACATGATGCCTCTATACATGATCATTGTTGTGAATAACCTGCCATAAATGTGTGCTAATATGTCAATTGCCAAACAATAATTTGTTTACCCACCGTATGCTCTATTCGAGAGAGAAGCGCGTAGTGAAAACTATGGCCGACGAATCTACTTAATCAAATTTTCAAAAACCCTAAAAATACTTTGCTGCAATTTATTGTTTGTTTAAGGTTTATATTTATAAATCAATCTGTATCAGAATTAAACCATGCAAGTAACAATCAAAGGTCTTGACAACTCTCTTGTCCGCGTTGGGTACAAGTATTTGGTTTTGTATGTGTAGGTGCTGAAGATGAGAGTTTGCTTTGATTATACTGCTAGTTCAAAAACCTTTGTTATCACTGAGGGAAATACTTATTACTACTATACTATTTCACCCTTCCTCTCGGGGGAAAGTACAACGCAGCTCACAAGTAACACAAAAAAAAATTGCGCCATTGCTCGGGAGACATTATCAAATTCTCATTGGGTTCCTTCACACAAATTATCATTTCATTTTTTTATTTTCATTTCTCCTTTATATTTGATTTTATTTTCTTGTAACAAAAATATCAAAAATGCAACATATTTCTATTTGCTTGACTTGTTTGAAGTTGTTATCATGTATGAGTTTGAGGAAGTCATTGTTGTGAGTGCTGGTGAACATATTGATTCTTATGAGAAAAACCCTAAAACTTTTGACTCTAATCATTGTCCTTTGAAAAATATAGTTCCCCAAGTTGAAGTTCCACCATTATTAAAAACTAAAATGTATCATGTGGGCAATGGTAACTTTATAGGAAAGAATGTCATTCAAGAATTCTATGAGTGCGCAGCTGTCATACGAATCACTAGGAGATCTATACTTGACAAAAATAATTTCTACGAAAGAAATTTGTGCATATTCACCATTTTGTATAAAAGAAGTTTTTGGTGCTTCCTAGTATTCATGATCCTAACATTAAGAAAATTGATTCCATCATCCTTATGCATGGATTTGATTACGTAATCCAGGATGCTAGGGATATCTTTGCCTTATATAGATTAAGTTTCAAACACCCTCCAATAGAAGAAATCTTTCATGATAAAGACACAACGCATCTATGTGAATTTAATCACTATGAAGGTTTTGGTGATAATATGAGAAGGAGAGTCCCTCACGAATAGTAAATTAAAGTCTTGTACATTAACATTTGTGATAGATTTGAGTGGATTGCTACAGGAATCGATGAGGATGGAATGAAAACAGCGCTAGGGAACCTATCAATGATGAAATCCATATCTTATACGAAGACTTATATGGTGAAGATTCTAATGATGATATCATGGACGTTAATATCACCAATCATAGCCGTTTCAAACAATTGAGTTCACCTACTAGAAAAAAGGGATCTATGAAGAAAGAAATATGAAGAAAATATATGGAATAGTTAGCACAAAAATATTTGAAGAAGGATGATAACACTTGATACATTGCATGGTGCCTAGCTAGGGGCATAACACAATATCACTTATTGGGAGGCAAACCAATAGTTATATTAATTTATTCCTTTTAGTTTATCTTTTCGTGTGACGAAATAATTATTGCTACGGTAATGATTGTTTTTTATGTTTTAGTTAGTGTTTGCTACGGTAATGATTCCTTTTAGTCTTTGGGATGATTTGCATCATAGAAGAATTGATCTTGTGCAAAAACAGAAACTTTTGCACCCAGTACCGAATTTTGCTAATTTTAATAGAATGTTTTTTTGATATGAATATTTTACACAATATCGATATACAAATTCCCCAGGTTCTCTTAATTGTTTAGAATTTTCGGATTTACCGAAGTAAAGTTTTGGTTCCGATCATTACAAAATGTTTTGTTTTACACTTATTCTATTTTTTGCTTTCATACTTTGCGTGCTTAGACGATGCTATGGGTTATATCACGCGTATAAGTCATGGAAAAGTTGTCATATAGTACCGTATGCAATATTTAATATGAATCAATTTACAACCTTAACTAAAGTTTATGATTTACCTATTATACTAAGGATCTCACGAGGCTTCACTTAAATGTTTTGAGAGTATAAAGAAATATGAATGGTTATTTGGACGTGTTATAACACTAGTCCAAAAATGATAGGTATCCTCGGATGATATAATAAAAACTTTCATGTAGCTCACCAAATAAAAGACGCATGGTTTGATAATATTTATGTAGTAATATGAAAGGATATGGTTTCATGATCATTGGTTAGTACAAATATCGGTATTAAAGCTTGTTGTTTACGTCTCATCTAAATATTGGTCATTGCATGGTGACAAGGTGTGAGCATTTTCATATCTTAATGAAATCATATCGTGTTGTTTGAATCGGGGCGCACGATGGTTAAATCCTTCCAACCTCCTCCCTAGGGGCATGTGGTAGTACCTTCCTTAGAGATAGCTAACTTGGCTTTACAATAAGTATATTAGTTCTTTATGACTAATGTGAATTCATTGATATATGCACTCTCACCTTTCCGCAAGTTGCTAGTCTCTTTGGTATAGTACATTGCCCTTTCTCACCTTGAGATTTAGTGCAAACTTTGTCGATACATCCTAACCCCGTGATATGATATGTTCCATCAACACAGCCACCATACCTACCTATTATGGGATTTCCATAGCCAATCCAAGATATATTGCCATGCAACTTCCACTGTTCCGTAACATGACTTGTGTTTTCATCATCATATTTCTTTGGATGATCATATAGAGCTGACATTGTATTAGTGGAAAAGCCACTGTGTGACACGCCCAACTTAATTGTATGCTAATCATACAAGAAAATGCGTACGACCAAGATTAGTGACTCACGGGAAGATATCACAACACAACTCTATACACAAATTAAAGATATACAAGCTTCAAATTACAAGCGAGGAGCCTCGAGGTTTCGAATACATAAGCTCAGACACACCTGAGTCAGCGGAAGCAAAAAAATAGCTAAGTACAGACATAAGTCAACAACTTTTGCCTTAAGAAGGACAGCACTAACATAACATTGGATCAAAGAGGCAAGGCATCCCGCCTAGGAACCTCCTAACTACTCCTAGTCGTCACCGGCCTCCAACCAGTAGTAGGCTCCATCTGGGTAGTAGTCGTCGGCGCGATTAGCCATCTCCTAGGCAGCGTCATCTAGTTGCGGCAATCGTATGAAGCGGAAAAGGGGGAGCAAAGCAACAGTGAGTACTCATCCAAAGTAATTGCAAGACTTACATCAAAACTATGTTATAGTATGAATCAGTATCCATACAATGGGGCTATATCTTTGGACTCACTACAGAAATGCCAGAATAGAGAGAAGGCCTAGTCCTATCAAATACTAGCATCTTCATTGTCTTGCAGCATCATAAGAATACAGATCAGTAACACATGTGTCATATTTATGTTGTAGCAAATTTATTAAGTACGCCTAGAGACCCTTCCTCAACTCCCTGCGAGAAAGCAATCTTGGAGCCAATCATTCAAGTTAAGTCACAGTTCTAGTTGTTTTAGATTGGGATACAACTTCAAGTCGTCTTGTTACCGTGGACACGGCTATTCCAATAGATATATCATTCTTGCAAGGATGCACCACATTTCCCAATACGCTCGATAAACGCCGGACAGACACATTTTCCTGGGTCATGCTCGGCCTTGGGAGATCAACATGGTGTAGCCCAACCTAGGCTCAACACAGAGGCTAGTATGCCGATCTAAATCCTAAGCACAGGGCTCTTCGGCCCATTGCCCTTTACAGTCCTCCATGTTGCATGGGCGGCCGAGATCAGTCGTGGCACCTCTTATACAAGATCAACGCTTACACATAACAGTTGGGCACGTACCGCTCCAATCCTGACGTTTGAAGAGCTTTGGATGATACAGCGATGCTAAGTGCCCATAAATATCCCCGCGTGAAGGTTAGTGCGAAAAGGTCAATGGACAAACTCAGATCAAATACCCAATCCCATTAATATTTTGTTAACTACGGTGATGATCATTGATCCACGACATGTGGTCCCGTCACCCCGTCTCGAGGATGTGTGGCAAGGGCCATGAATGCACGGCCACATCTCATCACAATCACGTGGGTATCCACCCGCACCACACATTTCGTCATGTTCTAGTAGTAAGTGAAAGTAATAGTGTGTCTATAACATGAGAGGAATCCAAGGTATAACCCTCGACGGATCCCAATCGATGTAACCATCAAGGTGACCAGGGAGGAATCACCCTCGATGGTTCATGCTTGAGGGGTTGCATGACAGAGTCGTTATCGGAAGTGGTGAAGGAGGAATCACCCTCCGTAATCCACCTCCTGTTGACTACACTATAGAGTTAACATGGGGAGTACATTGAGAGGTATCACCCTATGTACTCGACAGTAGTTGTGCAGGGTCGTACAAGTGAGGGGGTGTGAAGTGATGTGACGGGTCATGGCTTGTTGATCTTATGATCGAGTCTTCGAGTCTTTGATTCATCGAGTCTTCGATGATGAAGCGGGGGCAACTAGGCTAAGTGGAGTCATTGAGGTCACTAGTCAACCTATACTAAACATTTAATATGTAGTAGGGAACAAAAGCAGTTTATCAAAATTGGGCTTTGCATCAAAATAGGAGCTATCTACAAGAGTAGCAAAATCTAATGCAAGCATGACGGAGATAGAATGGGCGATATAGGCATGGTCAAGGGGGGTTGCTTGCCTTGATGGTCTGCTGCAGAAGGCTGGTTGTCAAGGGGGTAGTCGTACTCGACAATAATGACAGCCTCATCGTCTACTAGAGAGAAGAGGAGGAAGAAACAATAAACAAAAGAAAGTAGGTGCATCACGACGCATGACATGGCAATATGCAGTGCTAGGGATGAGCTAATGCAGTACTACACGTCATGGATGGAGCGGGAAAATATCTGACGATATTTCCCAGGTCTCTGGATACTACTGAATAGGTGATCCTCATGCTAAAATGTCCACGTTCATCATGCTAGGAGCATGTGACACATGAGCTGAGGATCAATTCGAAATCGTGGGATTTTTTCGATCAACTTTCATGTATAAATTATTTTCATCTAACTTATATATTATTTTGTATGATTTTTCAAAGTTTTAATCATTTTATGAAAATAACAAAATTATTTTATTTATAAAAAAGTCTTTATTGCATCAGCATGACTTAATGATGATGTGAGCAGTCAACAGGATTGTTGACTCGTCAAACTGTTAGTTGGGCCCCACATGTCATAGATAGAGGGATAGTTAGAGGGTTTATTTCATCTAATTAACTAATCTAATTACCAGGGCCAAATGTTATTGTCTTTAATTCAAATTAAGTTGTTCAATTAATTTAACAAATTCATTAGGAGGGGGTCCACCAGTCAGTGACTAGGGTTGCCTAATGAGCATAGTTGACTAGGTCAACTGGTCAACAAGGGCAAAGGGGCCCGTAGGTCACTGACCCTCGGTTGTGGCCCCGGGCCAACCTCGCCGACAGGTGGCTCCAGAGTTACTCCGATGAGCTAGAAAACCTGACGGAGGCTTGTCCGGGGCTCAAAATTCGTCCACAAGGGGTCATTACGCGCGTTCTTTGGTGCGTTCGAAAGCTCGAGTTGCGGTGGGTGATAGAGTCGCTGGCGTAGAGCTTTGCGGTAGTGTCTTTCGGGTGAGGATGGTGACGATGCTATGGGGCAAGGGGAGGAGCGCAGACGCATGCATTGGGCTAGTGGGAACCCCACGAGCAAGATCGGGTGCGTGGACGAACCGGACGAGCAACATAGTGGCTGCAGTGAGGTTACCGGCGGTAAATGGCTTCGACTCCGGTGGGATCGAGCGCTACATGGTCGTATTCAAAGAGGAGAAGGAGGGGAAAGAAGCAGGAGCTCACCTAGGTCCTGGAGGTGAGCAAAGCGGGCTCACGAGAGGCTCGAGGTGGCTGGAATCATCGTTAGAGCACTCTAATGTTCAAAGGAGGAATACGACACAGAGATGGCGAAGCATGGGGCTCCGGGCTCAAATGGTTGGGCACAGATGAAGGAGAAGACGACGCACGGGCTCCTGGCCATGAAGGCGAGGCGCGAGAGGCACGACAGCTGTGGCTAGGTGACGGCCATGGCGGCGGTGGCGCTAGGCAGAGGCGAGAAGAGCGTCGAGGGGAAAATGGGTGTGGCTAGGGTTCGAGGGGTTGCACTAGACCTTGTAGCCGCCGAGGGGGTGCCGGATGTGCGCCACGGCGACAATGGCGACCGGTGACAGCCCTCGCCGTCCCCACGTCCTCCCGTGTGAACAGGAGAAGAAGAAGGGGCCACGTGGGTTGGTCGGACATGCCTAAGTGCACGGTGCACTTAGGCCCTTTTCTTTTATTTCTTTTCCTTTTTTGCTTTTCCCTTTTATTTTTTTTATTTTTCTTATTTTGGTAACAAAATTCTTTTGTAATATTATGGCACCTTGTCCATTATTCCTTTTGCAATATAGGACACACCCATTAAAAGTTTGGGGACCCTTTGAATTTATTTGGAATTTATTTAAACCAAAAGAGCATTTAATAATTGATTTGGCCACTCTTATAATTATTTTGAGGCACCAAAATACTTGATAAAATGTTGGTTCATATTTTATAATTACTAGGTGAATATTTGCAATCCAACCATGATTTTAATTTTCATTATTGAAAAATAATTTAATCCACTTATTATTTGAAAAGAAATTTTGAAATGAGATATGATTCTAAGACTGATTCAAGCACTTTTTTAGCAAAAGCATTAGCTTAATCTTGGTCATCACTCTAGCTCAATTACAATGATAACTGTAGCTTAATCCAAGGGTGTCACAACCCTCACATAACAACAGAAATTCTCGCCCCGAGAATTAAGAGGTAGAAGGAAAAAAGTTCGGCATATTCATCACGAAGATTATCCTCGCGTTCATAGGTGGCTTCATCTTTAGAGTGATTTGACCAATGCACTTCGAAGAACATGGTAACCTTTTGACTAGTCTAACATTCAGTTTGATCGAGAATACGGACCGGGTGCTCTTTATAAGAAAGGTCCCGTTGCAGCTCACTACTGGAATTAGATTATTTGTCATATGCCGTAGCACATTGCAAAGGGCCACTCCACGAACGGTAAAGCCCTTTGTAGTCCGTCGGCTGATGACAAAATTTCCACGGTTGCTAGCATCGCTAAAGGACCTTCATTTCCATTTGTGTGACATGACAAGCATATGGAAAAGTAGTTAGACGATATCCAAGAGGAACCTACTGTGTTAGGTGGCTAACGGAGTATTTGCCGTCTACCCTTGATGAGGCCTTTGTCGTCTATCATCGGGCCAGTCTTTGTCGTCTGCCTTGTGGGGGCTTTGTCGTCTGCCTGGCGGCCCTTTGGTGCCTGCCATGTGAAGGGATTTTCCATCTTCCAGGGGCTTGCCCTTTTCCGTCCGTCGTGGGCTGTAGAAGACGGCAAAGTGACCATATAGGTCAGACAGCTCCTCCCACGTTGCACAGGTCGGTGCCACATGGCGCCTTTGCCGTCCGCTGGCAGACGACAAAAGCCTCTGTCATCGGCTAGCACACGGCAAAATGCCTGTGTTGCCACTGTTTTGTTTGTTTTCAGTTATTTCCCTGCATTTTTACAATACACATATGATATATATAATTTCAAACATCATCTATAGTTTCAGACATCATATAAGAAGCATAGGCCATGTATCCACCATCATATAAGTGCAAGATAACGGATATGCGAGCTTCACATTGTTCATTCATATATACACAGTTTCAAACATCATAGTGTTGATCCATACATACACATAGTTTCAAACTGTTCATCAATACAAATTGAAACAAAAACTAAACAGTAGCAGTCCATCAATACTGGCTTCCATGAATGCAGCTTCCATGAAGTGAATTAAATCTGCAAAATGGGAATAAGAAAATTAGAATAAGAAGAATATGAAGGAAACTAGAAGAAGAAGAAGAAGAAGAAGAAGAAGAAGAAGAAGAAGAAGAAGAAGAAGAAGAAGAAGAAGACTAGAAGAAGAGGAAGAAGAAGAACAACGAGAAGAAGAAGAAGAAGAAGAACAAGAACAAGAACAAGAAGGAGGAGGAGGAGGAGGAGAATAAGATGGAGAAGAAGAAGAAGTAGTAGTAGAAGAAGAAGGAAGAGGAGAAGGAGAAGAAGAAAGAGGATAAGAAGAAGAAGGAGAAGGAGAAGAAGAAGAAGAAGAAGAAGAAGAAGAAGAAGAAGAAGAAGAAGAAGAAGAAGAAGAAGAAGAAGAAGAAGAAGAAGAAGAAGGAGTAGGAGGAGGAGGTGGAGGAGGAGGAGAAGGAGAAGGAGAAGAAGTAGAAGAAGAAGAAGAAGGAGGAGGAGGAGACGAAAACGAGGAGACGAAGTAGAAGAAGAAGGAGGAGAAGGAGAACAAGAAGGAGGAGGAGAAGTAGAAGAAGAAGAAGAATAAGAAGATGATGATGATGATGAT
This sequence comes from Hordeum vulgare subsp. vulgare, assembly GCF_904849725.1. Lineage (NCBI taxonomy): Eukaryota > Viridiplantae > Streptophyta > Magnoliopsida > Poales > Poaceae > Hordeum > Hordeum vulgare. The sequence continues at coordinate 196,118,258 of NC_058522.1, forward strand.
TACAATACTTATCTTATTTTGAGCTTATTATGTCATTTTCGAGGAACATAAGCTAATCAAGTTATGAGGTAACCAAGGTACTTGTGCTATTTTTGACATATCTAAGCTAATTATGTCATAAATGAACTAAATAAGCTAATTATGTCATTTTGGAGGATAATTAGCTAAGTATGTCTTTCTTGGGGGGAAATAAGCTAAGTATGTCACAGAACACTAGAGAAAACTTACCGTCGTCAGCATCAAGGATGTGAATCAATGGGGTTGCTAAGGGAGGGTTCACTTGAAGAAGGTTGCCCTGGAGAAGGGTTGTGCGATATGGCTCGGGAGTTATTCTGCACCAATGATATTTTGCAATGTCTCGTTAGCATGATGACACTCAAGTGTTAATACTAGTAACTAATGACCATTGAAATGAATCTCACCGTTCCATCCGCAGAGATGTCGCGCATCCGTGGAGGGGTCTGACCATTCTGGAGGCACATGATTTGGCTAATGTGAAAAAGAAACTTACCACAAGGAAATCGCACATGGCCCGGTTAGCCGCCTCATTCCGTGCTCTCTCGTCCTCCAACAACCAAGCCGTGTTCTGCTCCGCGGCCCGAGCCGTCTCCGCCGCTGCTACCTCTTGAGCTTGCATTGGTGTTTCCCTTAAAGAGGAAAGGGTGATGCAACACAGTAGCAGTAAGTATTTCCCTCTGTTTTAGAACCAAGGTATCAATCCAGTAGCAATATCAAGGCAAGTCTCCAAAGTACCTGCACAAAAACAAAAAACTTGCACCCAACGCTATAAAGGGGTTGTCAATCCCTTCACGATTGATTGCAAAGTGAGATCTGAAGGCGGAAAGTGCAACAAAGTGAAAGTGTAGAGCTGAAAATATGAAGTGAAGTATACCCGGGGGGCATAGTGTTCACTAGAGGCTTCTCTCAAGATAGAAAGTATTACAGTGGGTGAACAAATTACTATCGAGCAATCGATAGAACCGCGCAAAGTCATGATGAGATCTAAGGCAATGATCATACATATAGGCATCACCTCTGAGACAAGTAGACCGATACTGTCTGCATGTACTACTATTACTCCACACATCGACCGCTATCCAGCATGCATCTAGTGTATTAAGTTCATGATAAACGGAGTAACGCCTTAAGCAAGATGACATGATGTAGAGGGATAAATTCAGGCAATAGATCTAAACCCCATATTTTTACCCTTGATGGGAACAACACGATGCGTGCCTCGCTACCCCTTCTGTCACTTGGTGAGGTCACCAGACGGTATGAACCCAAAAACAAGCACTTCTCCCATTGCAAGAATTATAGATCAAGTTGGCCAAACGAAACCCACAACTCGACAAGAATTACAAGGATAAGAAATCATGCATATAAGAGATCAGAGGAGACTCAAATAATAATCATAGATAATCTGATCATATATCCACAATTCATCGGATCTCGACAAACACACTGCAAAAGAAGATTACATCAGATAGATCTCCATCAAGATCATGGAGAACTTTGTATTGAAGATCCAAGAGAGAGAAGAAGCCATCTAGCTACTAGGTATGGACCCGAAGGTCTGCGGTGAACTACTCACGCATCACCGGAGAGGTAATGGTGTTGATGAAGAGGCCCTCTGTGTCCGAATCCCCCCTCCGGCAGGGCACCAGAACGTGCCCCAGATGGGATCTTGCGGAGACAGAAGCTTGCGGCGGCGGAAAAGTATTTTCGTGGCTCTCTTCCGTGGTTTCAGATTTTTAGGGAATCTATAGGCGGAAGAGGTAGGGCAAAGGAGCCACGGGGGGGCCACAAGCCTGCTAGGTGCGGGCCCCCTAGGCCGCGGCTAGGGGGCTTGTGGCCTCCCTCGGGACCCTTTGCCTTGGTTCTCAAGATCCCTGCGTATCTTCTGTTCCGGAAAAAATCATTCCGAAGATTTTTTTTCCGTTTGGACTCTGTTTAAAATTGTTCTCTGAAAAGGGTCAAAAACACGGAAAAAACAGGAACTCGCACTTGGCACTGAGTTAATAGGTTAGTCCCAAAAAAGATATAAAATGCATACAAAACATCCAAAGTTGACAAGATAATAGCATGGAACCATCAAAAAGTTATAGATACGTTGGAGACGTATAAGCCACCACCCAATCCGTCTCCTTCACAAGCTCCTGGATAGAAGCCAGGGTTTTCGCTCTCTCTCTCTGAAGAGCAGCATGCAACACCATTCCTCATTACCACTGTAATCATCGGTGGCCACAGACACAATGTAATGGACCAAATTTTTCTGAGTCCGTATAACGAACCTCGATGGCAAGATCGAATTTTTGTGGACAACGCCTTATCTCAGGACAGGAGCTCGTCTGGCACGCCTTGATCTCCGAGAGAGTGAGAGGACAACGTATCAACCCATCTCCAAAGGCTATCGAGCCATGGGGCCTCCCGCCACAAGATATTATCACTAGCTCTAGATCCAAAGGTTCCTGGCTCAGGTTAAAATCCTCCCCTTTCCTCTCCTTCCCCTCCTCCTTGTATCTCACGAGCTTTTTATGGGAGGATACGCTGGTGTACTTCTCTAGATGATAGAGGTCAGACTCAGAGAATGCCTTGGCCTTCTTGTAGGAGGCAGTATGGGAAATGCCATAAAGATCATACAACTCTCGCACCTCCATGTTATTGTGATGCGCCTAAAAGAGAGGAACAAAGTATTAGGAAAGGGATCAAGCTAGCATGAAGAATGAATTGCATGAATCATGAAGCAAAGCACATACCCATTTCCGTCCGAACTGAAATAAGTTGGCACTACCTTGATGGTGTGGCACACCAACCATTCGGGCACGTCGGTCATTCGTATTGTCGTGGACGACTCGCCATTGGCCTATACACCACTCATCCACCAACACCTCCCAACAATCCATCTTATCCGCACATCATCTCGGGGGCACCTATAAGTTAGTAAAGCGAAATTTGAGCACTATGCCTACGAATCAAATCAAGAAAACTATGTACAATGTTTTAAGAATAGGTAATTACCTTCATGTACTGCTCCTTCTTCACATACTTCCCGCGGCATGATGACTTGTCCTTCTTAATACCATGCATGGTGTAGAAGTCTCGAACAGCCTGCGGCCGAGCCTCTTGGCGTAAGTTGTGTAATAAACGCTTGCACTTGACCTCGATAACCTTGGTCACTACCTCCTCATATCTCTCCTCACACTTGTAGAAGTTTTGCGATCAAATGAGAAAACACTGATTAGTACAATAAATAGCTATATTGTTAATCTTTTATTGTGTAAAAGGAGAAATTACCCAAAAGTTGTTGATCACCATCTCGGCCCTCGTGTGGCACAAGACAGCATTGATTATCTCCTCCAGCGGGGCCTGGGAAGACTGGTAGTGCTCCTAGGTAAATCCTAGTGTAGGAACCTCACCCTCTGCGGGCAACATGAAAAACCCCGGGAAATTATGTCGGCAAGCACACCAAGGATGGTGTTCAGCTTGCATACTCTAGGGGGTAATTCCAACCCCTGAAGTATGACAAGATTAAAATATTAGATATTTGAGGAAACTTGAAGACAAAAGGTACAAAAAGAGTAAATGCACATACTTCTGCCCTTCAGACCTAATCACCGGCCTGTGCTCGCGGGCACCGGCTCGACTGGGAGACGCGTACTACCACGCTGGTACACGGTGACCCCCTCAACCACCTCGCCCTCACTATAGTACACTCATCCCTGCCACTATTAGAATGGTCACATGTCCCCTCGGTCCGGTCTGTCCAAGTACCCCATCCGGCTGTCTCTGCATTGGCCGAAGCCTCTTGGGCAGGAGTCTCCTAGGACGTAGCCCCCGGTACAGGAGTATCATGGGATGATGGAGATCATGGTGTGGCGCCGGTGACGATGTTATGCCGGTGCTTTGGTGATGGAGATCAAGAAGCACAACTCATGGCCATATCATATCACTTATGAATTGCATGTGATGTTAATCCTTTCATGCACCTTATCTTGATTAGAACGACGGTAGAATTATAAGGTGATCCCTCACTAAAATTTCAAGATGAAATTAAGTTCTCCCCAACTGTGCACCATTGCAAAAGTTCGTCGTTTCGAGACACCATGTGATGATCGGGTGTGATAGACTCAACGTTCACATACAACGGGTGCATGATAGTTGCACACACGGAACACTCGGGTTAAAATTGACGAGCCTGGCATACACATATATGGCCTCGGAACACAAGAGACCAAAAGGTAGAGCATGAATCGTATGGCAGATATGATTAACATAGAGATGTTTACCACGGAAACTACACTCAACTCACGTGATGATCGGACTTGTGTTAGTGAATTTGGATGATGACACACTCAAATAACTAGAGGGATATCTATTTTAGTGGGAGTTTAATAGTAATATGATTAGCTAAATTCTAATTGTCTTAAACATAGTCTAAGTAAATTTTGCAATATTTTTATGTTGTAGATCAATGGCTTGCGCAGTAGCAACCCTGAATTTCAATAAGTTCCTAGAGAAAGCTAAGCGGAAAGATGATGGTAGAAAATTTGTAGACTAGGCTCGTAATATGAGGCTTATCCTACAAGGTCGGCAAAATAATTATGGCCTTGATGCAGCGCTAGGAGATGAATCACCAGCTACGGCTGAACAAGATGTTTTGAACGCTTGGCAAGCGCGTAAGGATGAGTACTCACTAGTTCAATGTGCAGTCTTGTATGGCTTAGAACGAAGACTTCAACGATGCTTTGAACATCATGGAGCATATGAGATGTTCCAGGAGTTGAAGTTTATCTTTGAGAAGAATTCCCGGATCGAGAGGTATGAGACCTCCAATAAATTCTATGCTGGCAAAATGGAGGAGAATTCGTGTGTCACTCAACATGTGCTCAAAATGTCTAGGCACTCAAACCGTCTAGCTGAGCTAGGGATTTATCGCCCGCAAGAGGCTATCACTGACCGAATTCTTCAATCACTGCCACCTAGCTACAAGAGCTTTGTGTTGAACTATAACATGCAAGGGTTGAATAAGTCACCCGATGAGTTATTTGCGATGCTGAAAGTCGCGGAGTCAGAAATCCGGAAAGAACATCAAGTGTTGATGGTCAATAAGACCACTGGTTTCAAGAAAAGCGGCAAAGGCAAGAAGGGTAACTCCAAGAAGAGCGGCAAAACTGTTGCCCCTCCGACAAAGAAACCCAAGGTTGGACCTAAGCCAGAAACTGAGTGCTATTATTGCAAGGGGATGGGTCACTAGAAGCGCAACTGCCCCAAGTATTTGGCTGATAATAAGGCGGCCAACACCAAACAAGGTGTATGTGATATACATGTTATTGATGTGTACCTAACCAACTCTCGTAGTAGTGCCTGGGTATTTGATACCGGTCCTGTTGCTCACATTTGCAACTCGAAGCAGGAAGTGCGGAATAAACGAAGGTTGGCGAAGGATGAAGTGACGATGCGCATGGGAAATGGTTCCAAGGTTGATGCAGTCGTCGTCGGCACGGTCTCACTTCAGTTACCATCGGGATTAGTTGTGAACTTAAATAATTGTTATTTAGTGCCTGAGTTAAGCATGAACATTGTATCTGGATCTTGTTTATTGCGAGACGGTTACTCATTTAAGTCGGAGAATAATGGTTGTTCTATTTATATCAGTAATATCTTTTATAGGCTTGCACCCAATGTGAGGGGTTTGTTCATATTGAATCTTGATTGTGATGACACTCATATCCATAACATTGAGACCAAAAGATGTAGAGTTAACAATGATAGCGCCACCTTTTTGTGGCACTGACGCTTAGGTCATATTGGTGTAAAGAGGACGAAGAAACTCCACACTGATGGGCTTTTGGAGTCACTTGATTTTGAATCACTTGATAGGTGTGAACCATGCCTCATGGGCAAGATGACTAAGACTCCGTTCTCTGGAACAATGGAGCGTGCAAGTGACTTGTTGGAAATCATACATACTGACGTGTGTGGACCAATGAGTGTGGAGGCGCGCAGCGGATATCGTTATTTTGTCGTCTTCACTGATGATTTCAGTAGGTATGGATATATCTACTTGATGAAGCACAAGTCTGAAACATTTGAAAAGTTCAAACAATTCTAGAGTGAAGTTGAAAATCATCATAGCAAGAAGATCAAGTTCCTACGATATGATCGAGGGGGTGAATATCTGAGTTACGCGTTTGGTGCTCACTTAAGACAATGTGGAATCGTTTCACAATTGACACCGCCTGGAACACCACAGCGTAATGGTGTGTTCGAACGTCGTAATCATACTTAGTTAGATATGGTGCGATCTATGATGTCTCTTACTGATTTGCCATTATCATTTTGGGGCTATGCATTAGAGACAACTGCATTCACTTTAAATAGGGCACCATTAAAATCATTTGAGACAACACCATATGAGCTATGGCATGGGAAGAAGCCAAAGTTGTCATTTCTTAAAGTTTGGGGATGTGATGCTTATGTCAAAAAGCTTCAGCCTAAAAAGCTGGAACCCAAAGCCGAAAAGTGCCTCTTCATCGGTTACCCCAAAGAAATAGTTGGGTACACCTTCTATCTCAGATCCGAGGGCAAAGTGTATGTTGCTAAGAATGGAGCTTTTCTTGAGAAACAGTTTCTCTCGAAAGAATTGAGTGGGAGGAAGATATAACTTCATGAGCTTGTGGAACCTCTGTTTCAACAGGATGGTGGTGCAGGGCAGAGGGAAATCTCTGTCGAGGCAACACCAGTTGAGGAGGAAACTAATTATGATGATCATGAAGCTTCAGATCAAGTTACTATCGGACCTCGGAAGTCGACAAGATCACGTACTGCTCTTGAGTGGTACAGGAATCCTGTCTTATCTATCACGTTGTTAGACAACAATGAGCCTGCGAACTATGCAGAAGCAATGGTGGGCCCAGATTCAAACAAATAGTTAGAGGCCATGAAATCTGAGATAGGATCTATGTATGAAAACAAAGTGTGGACTTTGGAAGTATTACCTGAAGGTCGCAAGGCTATTCAGAACAAATGGATCTTTAAGAAGAAGACGGACGCGGACGGTAATGTGACCGTTTATAAAGCTTGACTTGTGGCAAAGGGTTTTTCGCAAGTTCAAGGAGTTGACTACGATGAGACATTCTCACCCGTCGCGATGCTTAAATCCATCCGAATGATGTTAGCAATAGCTGCATTTTTCGATTACGAAATCTGGCAGATGGATGTCAAAAAACGTTCCTTAATAGGTTTCTTAAGGAAGAGTTGTATATGATGCAACCCTAAGGTTTTGTCGATCCAAAGAATGCTGACAAAGTATGCAAGCTCCAGCGATCGATTTATGGACTGGTGCAAGCATCTCGGAGTTGGAATAAGCTCTTTGATGAGGTGTTCAAGGCGTTTGGGTTTATACAAGTTGTAGGAGAATCTTGTATATACAAGAAAGTGAGTGGGAGCTCTGTAGATTTTCTAAAATTATATGTGGATGACATATTGCTGATTGGAAACAATGTGCAGTTTTTGGAGACCGTAAAGGATTACTTGAACAAAAGTTTTTCAATGAAAGACCTAGGAGAAGTTGCTTACATAATAGGTATTAAGATCTATACAGATAGATCGCGACACCTGATAGGAGTTTCACAAAGCACATACCTTGAGAAAGTTTTGAAGAAGTTCAAAATGGAACAATCCAAGAAAGGGTTCTTACCTGTGTTGCAAGATGTAATGTTGAGTAAGACTCAATGTCGAGTAACTTCAGAAGATAGAGAAAAGATGAGTACAGTCCCCTATGCTTCAGCCATAGGGTCTATCATGTATGCAATGTTTTCCACAAGACCAGACGTCAGCCTGGCCATAAGTATGGCAGGCAGGTTTCAAAGTGATCCAGGAGTGGAACACTGGGGAGCGGTCAAGAATATTCTGAAGTACCTAAAAAGGACTAAGGAAATGTTTCTCGTTTATGGAGGTGATGAAGAGCTCGTCCTAAAGGGTTACGTTGATGTAAGCTTTGACACTGCTCCGGGTGACTCTAAGTCTCAAACTGGATACGTATTTATTCACAATGGGGGTGCAGTAAGCTGTTGTAGTTCCAAGCAAAGCGTCGTAGCAGATTCTACATGTGAAGCAGAGTACATGGCTGCCTGGGAGGCGGCTAAGGAGGGTGTCTGGATGAAGCAGTTCATGACGGATCTTGGAATTGTGTCGAGTGCTCTAAATCCAATAACTATGTTGTGTCAAAACACTAGTGCCATTGCTCTAGCCAAGGAACCAAGGTTTCACAAGAAGACCAAACACATCAAACGACGCTTCAACCTCATCCGCGACTATGTCGAAGGAGAGGACGTAAATATTTGCAAAGTGCACACGGATCTAAATGTTGCAGATCCGCTTACTAAAGCTCTTCCACGAGCGAAGCATGATCAACACCACAACTGTATGGGTGTTAGATTCATTCCAATGTAAATCACATAGCGATGTGAGACTAGATTATTGACTCTAGTGCAAGTGGGAGACTATTGGAAATATGCCCTAGTGGCAATAATAAAATAGTTATTATTATATTTCCTGTTTCAAGATAATCGTTTATTATCCATGCTATAATTGTATTGAATGAAAACATCAATGCATGTGTGGATATATAGACAAAACTATGTCCGTAGTAAGCCTCTAGTTGACTAGCTAGTTGATCAAGGATGGTTAAGGTTTTCTGACCATATACAAGTGTTGTCACTTGATGACTGGATCACATCATTGGGAGAATGATGTGATGGACAAGATCCAAACTATAAACGTAGCATGTGATCGTGTCATTTTGTTGCTATTGTTTTCTGCGTGTCAAGTATTCATTCCTATGACCATGAGATCATGTAATTCACTAACACCGGAGGAATACCTTGTGTTTATCAAAAGTCGCAATGTTACTGGTTGACTATAAAGGTGCACTACAGGTATCTCCGAATGTGTCTATTGAGTTAGCATGGATCAAGACTGGGATTTGTCACTCCGTGTGACGGAGATATATCTCGGGGCCCACTCGGTAATACAACATCACATACAAGCCTTGCAAGCAATGTGACTAAAGTGTTAGTCACGGGATCTTGTATTACGGAACAAGTAAAGAGACTTTTCGTAACGATATTGAAATAGGTATAGGGATACCGATGATCAAATCTCGGGCAAGTAACATACCGAAGGACAAAGGGAATAGTATACGAGATTATATGAATCCTTGGCATAGAGGTTGAACCGATAAGATCTTTGTAGAATATGTAGGATCCAATGTGGACATCCAGGTCCCGCTATTGGATATTGACCGGGGAGTGTATGAGGTCATGTGTGCATAGTTCTCGAACCCGCAGGGTCTGCACACTTAAGGTTCGGTGACGTTTTGGTATAGTGGAGTTATAAGTGATGGTGACCGAAGTTTTGTTCGGATTCCCGGATGAGATCACTGACGTCACGCGGGTTTCCAGAATGGTCCGGAAACAAAGATTAATATATAGGATTGTATCATTTGGATTCCGGAAAGATTTCGGGCATTACGAGCAGTGTACCGCGAGTGACGAATGGGTTCCGGGTTTTTGCCGGGAGGGGCCACCCACCCGGGAGAGAACCTAATAGGCCCATGGGTGGCGCACCATCCCTTAGTGGGCTGGTGAGGCCAGCCCAATAGGACTATTTCAACCGGGAGGAAGAAATCAAAGAAGAAAGAAAAAAGATTAGGTAGGAAGGAAGGAAGGGACTCCTCCTTCCAAACCGAATTGGACTAGGAGTCCCTCCTGCCTCTCGGCTGGCGCCCTCCTACTTGGAGTAGGAGGAAAGCCCCACCCCTTGGCTCCTTCTATATATACTAGAGGTTTAGGGCTTTTTGAGACACAACTTTGCCCCGTGCAACCCTAAACCTCTACTTCGTAGTTCTTCCTCTAGATCGGATTTCTCCGGAGCTCGGGCGGAGCCCTGCAGGAATAAGATCATCACCATCATCGACGTGACGTCACGCTGTCGGAGAACTCATCTACTTCCCCGTCTCTCTTGCTGGATCAGGGAGGCGGAGATCGTCATTCAGTTGTACGTGTGTTGAACGCGGAGGTGTCGTCCGTTCGGTGCTAGATCGGGACGGATCGTGGGACGACGGTGATTTGAAGCACGAAGCAGTTCCACTACATCAACCGCATTTCTTAACGCTTAACGCTTAGCGATCTACAAGGGTATGTGGATCCGATCTCCCTCTTGTAGATGAACATCACCATGATAGGTCTTCGTGTGTGTAGGAATTTTCTTGTTTCCCATGCAACGTTCCCCAACAGATAGCCGCCTCCATGCTTTGCCACAACCTCATACTCTTCGACGAAATCAGTTTGGATCACCGCTCCATCCGAGAATTCGGAGACGTATTGACTGTATCAAATATCTAGGAATAAGATCAGTTCAAAGGAATTAGAAGTCGCGGAAAAATGTTTTGAGAACATACTCGATGTACGGCCGCACTTATGTTAGGTTGTTGAAGACATACAACAAAATTGTCCACCATTCTTCGACATCCAACGTTATTGGTTTTGAGGCACCGGCTGGTGCGAGCTTCCCTTTGAATAGGCTGAGGTTGGATCCACCTTTTCTAGGGTCACCATCATTGTATTGAGGCTTCCGATTATGCAAATGATGATTTTTGCCTTCTTAGTGTGCTGTCACGAAGTTTTCCACCTCCTGAGTAATGAATGCCTCGGCCATCAATGCTTCAATTCTATATTTATTTTTGCATTTAGCTCGAAGCATCTTCTGCATCCTCTCAGTTGCAAAGCACCAACGATTTAGCACAAGCCCACCCAATCTTGCCTCAGTTGGGAGATGTAAAATCAAATGCTCATTGGTTTAAAGAAGCCCAGTGAAAAGATCGTCTATAACTTGCAGAGCAACTCTGGCGCCAACTCCTCCATGTCATATACCATGCTAGGCGATAGTTTTTTCACACAAAGAACACGGAAGAAATAGCTCAGCTCTGCTAGTACTAGCCATTCACCCTCACGAATAAAGCCACGTAACATCACCGGCATTAACCGCTCAAGCCATATGTGCCAATCATGACTCTTGAAACCAAATATTTTCAATTTTTCAAGACTCGCTCCCTTCTGTAGATTTTTTGCATACCCATCGGGGAACATCAATTGCATTTTGATCGACAAGATAATTTCCCTCATAGCTTGCCTTCCAAGATTGAACGAGGCCTTTGGCTTCGACCAGTTCTGCTTTCCTTTCAATTGTCGCATGTTTTGTAACGGTCTATGACATAGAGTTCCTTGATCGACTCTAGCCTTAGTATTATCCTTTAAATTCCCCACTGTGTCCAACAATGTATCAAAAATGGCCTCTATGATATTCTTGTCAATGTGCATCAGGTCGATGTTGTGTGGAAGAAGGAGGTCTTTGAAGTAAGGAAGATCCCTCAAGAAAGTCTTGTGAGTCCACGCGTGTTCTGAGTTATACCCGTTGAAATACCCTAGACACTCTGAATCAGGCTCGAGAGCATTTAACTCATCTAGGATCTATTGGCCTATCAATGCAGGTGGTGCCGAGTTTTTGACAACTTTACCTTTGGTAAAGTTCTTCTTGTCTTTTCTGAACTGTTGCTGAGGAACCAGGAACTTTCTATGCAAGCCAAAGCAAGAATACTTCCGACCCGCCCACAACCAATGAAACGGAAGAGCTGCCTTGCATGTGGGGCACGGGAACCTTCCATGCACACACCAGCCAGAGAAATAGCACATACGTTGGCAGGTCATGCATCGAGTACATGTACCAGACATGCATTTTGAAGTTTTCATTTCTAGCAGCACCGTATGTCTTGAACCCATTATCCCCAGCTTCTTGCAATTCATCCTTAAGCGACTACATGTACACACAGATATTCTTCCCCGAATAGTTGGGCCCGGGAATTATCATCGTCGGGAATATGTTCTTTCTTTGCATAATCCTTCTAGGGGGAGATTGAGTGGAATGACAAATATAGGCCAACAACTCTATTGGGTTGCCTTAATATCAACGGGATTGAACTCATCCGTGTCGACGCAGACTCGAGGATGCCTTGGATATGCCGCTTTATCTGGATGTAATGCATCTAAGTTCTTCCACGCTTCCCCATCCGATGTGTGTACCGCCATCTTATTCCCATATGCATCTAGTTTGGTTCTTGTGCTCAATTTGTGCCATGTCATCTGTGTGGCCATCACTTCGACCATGAAAAGACGTTGAAGCCTTGGTATGATTGGCATATACCGAAGAACATTTACTGGGATTTGGGTCTAGCTCTTCTCACCCATACTGTTGTCTACCACAACATACCTGGAAGAGTTGCAAATGGGACAGTAGTTCAAGTGCGCATACTCAAGCCTAAATAAGGCACATCCTTTCTCACAGGCATGTATCTTCTCAGAGGGCATCTTAAGTACACGAAGTAATTTGTCTGACTGAGACAGGTTTGCAAGCATAACATGGCCTTTTGTGTAGAAAGCTTCCAAATAGTGTCATCCTCGCGTCGTAGCATTCTATTCCCAAGTTGAATTGAGCCTTCAGAGCCATTACTTGTACAATGGCATCCAGCTGACAAAGCTCAGTGTGCTCGTGGAGAGAACATTTTGAAGACTCCAACATTTCATAGAATGCCTTTGCATATTCCTCCATCTCATCGTCCCAATCCCGACCATCATCAAAGTCTTGCACCATGTCTTCGATCCCGGTACCATGCTCGTCGGTGCAACGACGAACCACCTCAGCTCTGGTGCATTGGGCAGACTCACCATGAAATGTCCACACCATATAATCAGACTTAAAACCCCTCCCCTGCAGGTGTTTACCCATTTCAGCCTTTGTCCTCTTCTCAAAGTTGTCGCACCGAGGACAGGGCCGCCAATTTGTTGTCTGGCCATTTGCAAATGCGGCTTCCACAAACTCCTTGGTTTTTGTAAACCATTCTTTGGCCATCTATTTTGGACTAGTATGGCCATTGTACATCCACGCACGATCACTCATATTGCCTAGCTGCTAAAGACACCAAATATATTACGTCCATGCCAGATGAGTAATTCCTTCTCCTCTTCTTCTTCTTCTTTCCTTCTGCTCCTCTTCTTCTTCTTCTTCTTCTTCTTCTTCTTCTTCTTTCCTACACCTCCTCTTCTTCTTCCTTCTTTTCCTTTTTCCTCTTCTTTATTCTCCTCTTCTCCTCCTCCTCTTCTCCTCCTCCTCCACCTCCTCCTCCTGCTCCTCCTCCTCTTCTTCTTCTTCTTCTTCCTCCTCCTTGTACTTATTCTTCTTTTCTTCTTCCTCTTTCTTCCTCTTTTTTCTACTTCTTCTAATTATGACTAATTAACTAAAACCTATCAATAATATAATGTAATATAATCTAGCACTGAACTATATATGTAATCTAATCTAACAATGAAACAGCAAAAAAGAAGAATAAAAAGGAGAAAAAGGTCATCGGAGGGCATTGTGGCGCCGGAGCGGCACGGTGCGGATGCGCCTGGTGGTGGGGCCCCAGGGCAGTGCGAGCGACAGGCTCAGGTGGTGCCGCGTGCCAGTGGCGAGGAGGGGTGACCGCGGGGAGGGTGGCCATGTGGAGGATGGTCGCTGCTAGGAGGGTTGGCCTCAGGGAGGAGGTCCGGTGAGGGGTGGCCGGCCGCGAGCATCTGAAGTGGTGGTGGAGGAGAAGGGGATCGAGGGAGAGGCCGGGCAGTGTGTGGGTGGAGAGAGAGGGGGGAGGAAGAGAGGGGGTGGGGCTAGGGGAAACTCCCGTTACAGGTAGCATCCTCTTTGTTGTCCGCTAGCGGACGACAAAGGATGTCGTCCTCTTTAACGTCTCCCTTTATTGTGTGTGTCGTCAGCTGGCAGATGACAAAGAAATGGCTAATGGCAAACATAATCTTTTCTATCAGCCAGTTCTTTGCCGTCAGCTGGCTGACGGCAAAGAACTGGCAGATGGCAAAGATAAACTTTGCCATCATGAAATTATTTGCCATCTGTTTTCTGGAAGCTGATGGCAAACACCATCTTTGCCGTCTGCTGGCAGAGTATAAAGAAATGGCCGATGGAAAATCCTCTGATTCTAGTAGTGTAAAGCAAATCATGATCCACTGCTTGTACAGGATCCTTGAAGAAGCGGCGGAGTTGTGACACATGGAAGACATCGTGAACCTGAGAAAGGTGCGACGGTAGTTCCAATTGAGATGCCACCTTTTCCACGCCTTTCGATAATAGTGAACGAAGCAATATAGCGACGAGATAGCTTGCCCTTGATCCCAAAGTAGTGTGCACCCCTCATTGGTGTGAATCGAAGATAAACCATTTTTCGAGGTTGATAGACCATAGCTTGGTGATGACGGCCATACTGACTATTGTGACGAGACTGAGCAGCCTTCAGGTTCTCAGAATAACGCGGACTTGATCTTCAGCATGTTTGATAACATCCAGAACAAAGGGTGATCGTTCCCCAGTTTCTGACCAATTCAAAGGAGTTCGACACTTTCGTCCATACAACACTTCAAAGGGGGCCATTTGCAAACTAGGTTGATAGATATTTTTGTAGGAGAACTCGGCATACAGGAGAGATTCCTCACATTTCTTGTCGAAAGAAATGACACAAGCTTGAAACATGTCTTTGAGAATCTGGTTGACTCGTTCAACTTACCCTTGGGATCGAGGATAAAAAGAGGTGCTAAAGGACAGATGAGTTCCCATAGCCTTGTCCAAACTTTCCCAGAATCTCGACGTGAATAAGTTGCCATGGTCTAAACTAATTACCAACGGAATACCGTCGAGTGAAACAATTCTGGACATATATAGATCTGCCAGCTGACTCGAAGTGATTGTTTCCTTGACGGCGAGAAAATGTACAACTTTGGACATTCGGTCAATGACAACATGAATAGCATCATTACTTGTCTGCCATCTGGGAAAACCAGTGAGAAAGTCCATTTCGACATGGTCTCATTTCCATTCACGAATAGTAAGAGGTTGCAGAGTTCGAGCGGGCCTTTGATATTCTGTGTTGATTCAATAGCAATGTCACATTCTACACACATAGCATGCAATGTATTCTCTCATGTTTGACTACGAGAATCTTTGACGGATGTCTTGGTACATCTTGGTAATACTCAAATAAATAGACAGATGTGTCTCATGAGCTTCTTTCATCATCCTCTCAGTCATATTCAGGTTTCCCCTCTGCCTAGGAACGAATAGGCCAACCTTGAAGTAGAAGGTTCCATCATCAGCAACACTGAAGCAAGAGGGTTTATGTTCTGTAAGATAACCCTTAATCTTTTTGACTTTATCGTCATAGTGCTGAATAGTTTTGATGTTGCCCACGAGATCGGGTTCAGCAGCTCAGTTATTAAGGGAACCCCGGTTACCAATTCGGACATTCATCTTGCAGAAATCATTAGGAGGGTGAGCAAGATAACCCTGAGGAACAATATGGAGGTTCGACTTGCTGAATTCTTCTTGAAGATGAACCTGAACCTTATGAACCTGGAGGTGGTTGCAGTATGACTTGCGACTCAAGGCATCAACCATTACATTATCTTTGCTAAGTGTATAAGAAATACCCAAGTTGAGATCTGCTATGCTCTCCATCCAACTTTGTTGACAGAGGTTCAGATCCGCCTGAGTAAACACGTACTTCAGACTTTGGTGATCGGTGTAGATCCGAGAATGATTACCGAGAAGGTAATGTCGCCATACAAATAACGAGTACATAACTGTAGTAAGTTCGAGGTCAAGAACTGTATAGTTCACTTCACGAGCACGCAACTATTGTGAGCCATAGGAAATCACTCTATGCTCTTGCATTAGAACACAACTTCGTCCTTGACAAGAAGCGTCACAATAAATGACAAAGTCATTGCGAATATCCAGAGGAGCAAGAACTCGAGGAGATGTCAGTCTATCCTTGAGTGTCTCGAAACTTTCATGACATTTTTCTGTCCACTCATACTTAACACCTTTATGAAGCAGACTAGTCAAGGGTTTGGCAATATTGGAGAAGTTCTCGACAAAACGACGGCAATAGCTGGTGAGTCCGAGAAAACTTCTGACTTGCTTGACATTCTTCAGGGGAGTCCAGTCAAGAATAGCCTGAACTCGTTCAGGATTGAACGCAATACCATCCTTGGAGATCACATGACCAAGGTAGGTCACTTTGTCCAACCAGAATTCAGACTTGGAATACTTGGCCTATAGTTGATGATCCCGAAGTTTTTCCAGTACAAGACGAAGGTGTTCAACATGCTCTTCTTTTTTCTTGGAGTACACCAGGATATCATCCAGATTAACCACGAAAAATTTGTCGAGGTAGTCCATGAAGATGTAATTCATCAATCGAGAGAAGGTTGCTAGAGCATTGGTTAAGCTGAAGGACATGACAGTGTACTCGTATGAACCATATCAAGCAACGAAGGCGGTTTTTGGGATACCCTCTTCGCGAACACGGATCTAGTGGTATCCCAACCTCAAGTAGAGTTTAGAAAAGACTGAGGAGCCAACAAGTTGATCATACAGATCATTTATTCCAGGAGGAGGATAGTTATTCTAAATAGTTGCATGGTCGATAGGACAATAATCTTGAACCAAACGATTTGTTCAATCCTTCTTCTTAATAAAAAAGAGAAGTTGCTCCCCAAGCAGAGGGACTTGGACGAATGAAACCACAACAAAGAGATTTGTCAATTTCTCCCTTAAGTTCAAGGAGTTCATATGGTGGCATTTTGTAGGGTCGCTTGGCGATTAGTGTGGTATGTGGTACTAAGTCGATGACAAACTTGACAACTCTCATAGGGGGGATTCTTGGGAGTTCTTTTGGAAAGATCTCTTGAAAGTCACGGACAAGAGAATGCTTTCAATCCCATCAAGAGGTGATGCATTCAAGGCATTCAAAACACAGAGTCTTCCTTCAACCTCGCAAACAAGATGAGCATGGTAGCTTACTATCTCATTTGAAGGATGCAGGAGATGGACGGTTTTGGTGGCACAAAAAATTGAAGTTGTATGAGTTTTCAACCAGTCCACTCCTACAATGAGGTAAATATTGGAAGACTTCAGCATTATGGGAGAGGCAAGGAATTCCAACTCTTCAATTTGAACAGAGACAATGGGGCTAACCATGGAGGTTCGACATTGTCCCGCGGGGGTGTTTACCATTATTGGAACGTTCATGTCTTCACATTTAATGTCATGCATGGATGCGAAATTTTATAACATGAAAGAATGTGATGCTCCCGAAGTAAACAATATAGAAGCTGGTCTTGAGTTAACAAGAAGTGTACCCATCACAGTAGTAGGCTGGTTTTGAGCTTGGCTCAGTTCAATGTTGTTAGCCTCACCAGACCATAAGAAGTCCTGACATTGTTGTTTCTGTTCTCATTGTTACCACTACCAGTTGAAGGTAGTGCAAGCTAATTCTGATGTTGTCTGCAATCTCTCGCATAGTGACCTGGACGACCACACTTGAAGCACAACCCATCATCAGGATGGGAATGAGGAACTCGGGTTAGTGGAGCTAGGAGCCTGAGTTGCCTAGCTGGTGGAGGACATACGTGAGGTGCAACATAAGACGGCCTTGGAGCAGGAGCATGTGCATGGTACATGTTGTGGGGAATCCAGATTTTCAACTTCTGTGCACATGAGCCCGAAGATGAGCCCATGTCATAGTTGTGCTTGCTGCCATCCTTGTATTCTTGCAAATCTGTTTCGACCTGGATGGCCTTTTTCACCAAGGTGGTGAAATCAGGAAAGTCATGAAGAAAGAGGGCGAGCTTGATGTCAATGTGGAGGCCATCGTGAAACTTCTCCTATCTGCAAGCATCAGTAGCAATGTCTTCTTCAGCATAGTGGGACAAGTCCAGAAACTCTCGCTGATAAGCATTCGTAGTCTTGTTACCTTGGGTGAGGTTGCGGAACACACGCTTCTTCCGGTCCATGATTCCCTAAGGAATGTAGTAGGCACGGAAAGTAGCTTGGAACACCGGCTAGGCAATGATGGTTCCAACAGGCTAAGAACGCTTGTGACTATCCCACTATTGAGCAGCAGGACCCTTCAGGAAGTATGTCGCAAAGGTGACATAGCTTTCCAAGGGAACATTAGCATACTCCAGCTCATAAGATATGTCGTGGAGCCAGTCATAAGTATCAAAGGGCCGAGTTGAGATGCGGTAAATTGCAGGGTTGAGATGACACAAGTCCCAGAGTGTCACAGCTTGCTGCTGGTTCATGTTCAGACATGGGAACTGGTCCATGAGACCTTGCATCAACTGAAAGTTCAACTCAAACTATTGTATCATTCCAGCCATGTATTCACGGGGTGGTGGGTTGGTGGCACCACGGCCAAAGCCAGATGGTCTAACCATCCTGCTAAAATTTAATATGGATAGTTTAGCATAACGTAATTGCAGGGGTATGCAATCATTCATGAACTAATAAGCATAATGAAAGGGAAATGCGATAGATACTTCATATTAGTCAAGTATGACATACAAATCTATACATAAATTCGATTACAAACCAGCGGTTACAAGTTCGAAAATTGACAATAACCTAGACCAACTAAGCGACACACATGCACGCGGTGGATAGATACAAAAAAGGGACATAGGGACAATGATACATCAACGTCGGCGACAACCACTGAAGCTAGGTAACTCACGGTGACCCGGTATGACAAAACCGGGGGAAGGATTCTGCAATCCATGAATACTCTGATGCAGGCACTATTACCGAACAAGAAGCAGAGGGCCACGTGAAGGAGTACCACAACCAACAGCAGGGCACTCAATACCCCATGGTAGCTCTCACCTATGCGGGTAAAGGGTGTACTTAGGATGTATCCTTGCGCTGACTGCTGGTAGCAACTATATCATAGCATCGTAAAGACGAGTACGTGTGGCATACAACTCAACAGTCAGAGCTCAGACAACAGGATCCAGTGCCTCAGTGTACTAAATGAGAAACTATGGGTCGTGCCGACGATAACATAAGGGGTACAAACAGCGGTGTAGGATCGGTCGTTGTCGTACCGTACTTAATGAGTGTAGGCAACGATGTTGGATGTAGTCTCATCCCCAGCGGGAGCATACGGGGTGTATCTGAATCCAGTATCCTCCAAGCGATGGTACTCTCCACGGAGGTTAGTGATAATATTATAGGCAGCATCATGGACTGCCATATCAAGAGTCACCCTAACTCCGCAAAAGGTGGGCACCTCAGTAATGGAGATGTTCTGCCGATCGAAGATACGAACCACATCCTCGTACTGCTCCTGGTTGAACTCGTGGTAGTCCTTGTAAAGAGTCTACACAGGGTACCAGCGATATCCTAGCCTGGTTAAGAGGTCAGCTGGAATGGCAGGTATCCCAGACAAACCGACAGCCATAGTCACGCGTACGAGTCGTCTTGTGGGACGCATGTGTAACAAGGAGGATCAAAGATGTCAAAACACAGTGTGTGTAACATACTTCCGAAGGAAACAAAAGCAAATAAGATGGCTCTCCGCTGGAAGTTATTATGAGAACCTAATGTTAGAGTTAGCAAAATCTTTAACCCAAAAGAGAAGAGAGATGAGAACCCACAGTATAGAAGAGGAGTAAAAGATCCTAATCCACCCGATTGAAATGTGGGCACGTAAGCCACACAATAATGTTAGTAAAAGTTTTTCAAGGAATAGACTCAACTTCGGTCAAGGAACTGGAAAGGGGATACCTATAGGCAGTCGGCTCTGATACCAACTTATGATGCCCCCAATTTAATAATACGCTAATCATACACGCAAATGCGTACGACCAAGATTAGGGACTCACAGAAAGATATCAAAAGACAACTCTAGACACAAATTAAAGACATACAAGCTTCATATTACAAGCCAGGGGCCTCGAGAGCTCGAATACATAAGCTCAGATTCAAACGAGTCAGCAGAAGCATAATAATATCTGAGTACAGACATAAGTCAATCACTTTTGCCTTAAGAAGGCTAGCACAAACATAACATTGGATCGAAGAGGCAAGGCCTCCTGGCTGAGGACCTCCTAACTAGTCATGGTCGTTAGCGGCCTCCACATAGTAGTCGGATCCGTCGGGGTAGTAGTCGTCAGCGGGATGAGCCATCCCCTGGGCTCCGTCATCTCGTCGCGGCAATCGTATCAAGAGGAAAAGGGCGAGAAAATCAATGGTGAGTACTCATCCAAAGTACTCGCAAGATTGACATCAGAACTATGCTAAAGTATGCATCGGTATCAACAAAATGGGACTATATCTTTGGACTGACTGTAGAAATGCCAGAGTAGAGAGAAGGCCTCATCCTATCGAAGACTAGCATCTTCAGTTTCTTGCAGCATTAGAAGAGTACACATCAGTAACCCATATGTCATATTTATGTTTGCAGCAAATTTATTAAGTACACCCAAATATCCTACCTCGACTCCCTATGAGAAAGCAATCTCAGAGCCAATCATTCAATTTAAGTCACATTTCTAGTTTTATTAGATCGGGATACAACTCCAAGTCTTCCTATTACCGTGGACACGGCTATTCGAATAGATATATCCTCCCTGCAGGGGTGCACCACATTTCCCAACACGCTCGATCAACTCCGTTTGGAAACTCTTTCCATGGTCATGTCCGTCCTTCGGACATCAGCACGTCGTAGCCCTACCAACACTCAGCAGAGAGGCTAGCCCGCCGGTCTAAATCCTAAGCGTATAGGGTTTTGTTCCCAGCACCCTTTGCACTCCTGCACGTTGCGTGGGCGGCCAAGATCTGTCCTAGCAACTCTTATACAAGATCAATGCTTACGCGGACCACATGGGCGCACGCGCTCCAATGCCAACGTCCAAAGAGCTTCCCCTGATACAACAACGTTGAGCGCCCATAATTCTCCATGCATGAAGGTTAGTGCGAAAATGTCAATCGACCAACTCGAATCAAATACCAATCCTGTTAATGTTTTTTTAACTGCGGTGACGACCAATAATCCATGGTATGTGGTTCCGTCGCCCCGTCTTGGGGATGTGTGGCAAGGGCCAAGAATTCCCGTCCACGCCTGATCACAATCACGCAGGTATCCACCCGCACCACACATTTCATCATGTTCTAGTAGTAAGTGAAAGTAATAGTGTGTGTATAACATCACAGAATCTGTGGTATCACACTCAATGGATACCGATCAATGTAACCGTGAAGATGATTAGGGAGAAATCACCCTCGATGGTTCACGCTTGAGGGGTTTCACGACAGAGTCGTTATCGGAAGTGGTGAAGGAGGAATCACCCTTTGTAATCCACCTCCGGTTTACTACACTACAGAGTTAACATCAGGAGTACATTACGAGGTATCACCCTCGATACTCGATAGTATCTTTGTATGTTCGTACAACTAAGGGGGTGTGAAGTGATGTGATGGGTCATGGATTGTCGATCGGATGATCGAGTCTCTGAGTGTTCAAGTCGTCAAGTCTTCGATGATGAAGCAGCGACAACTGGGGATAAGTTGGGGCAACTTGGGATCACTAATCAAACTATACTAAACATTTAATATGAAGTAGGGTACAAAAGCAGTTTACCAAAAATAGGGTATGCATCATAATAGGAGCAATCTACAATAATAGCAAAATCTAATGCAAGCATGAGGGATAAAGAATGGGCAATATAAGGGATAATCAAGGGGGGGAGGTTGCTTGCCTTGTTGCTCTGCTGCAAAAGGCTGGTCGTCTGGTGGGTAGTTGTACCCGCCATCAGCATCAGCTTCGGTGTCTACCGAAGAGAGTAGGGGGGAAGAAACAATAAATAAAAGCAAGCAGGTGCATCACGATGCATGACACGGATGCAGTGCAAGGGATGAGCTAACACGGTACTACACGTCATGGACGCGGTAGTAAAATATCTATCGACATTTCCCGGGTCTATTGCTACTACCAAACAAGTGATCGTGACACCAAAATGGCCATGTTCATCATGCTAGGAGAATGTGACACGTGAATGGACAATGTATTCGGATTTGTGGGATTTTTGGGATAAACTTTCATCTATAAATTATTTTCACGTGACTAAAGATTATTTTATATAATTTTCAAAGTTTTAAATCTTTTTATGAAATGAACAAAATTAATTTAATTAGGAAAAATATTTATTGCATCAGCATGGCATAATGATGATGCCAGCAATCAACGGGACTGTTGACAAGTCAAATTGTTAGTTACGCCCCATCTATCATAGACATAGGGCTCATTAAAGGGTTCATTTTATCTAGTTAACTAATATAATTACCAGGGCTCATATGTTAGTGTCTTTAGTTCAAATTAAGTAGTTTAATTAATTTAACAGATTAATTAGCATAGGGTCCACTAGTCAGTTACTAGGCTCGCCTAGTCACCACACTTGACTAGGTCAACTGGGCCAGGGGACCCACAGGTTAGTGACCCTCGGGGTGGCCCCAGTCCAACCTCACCGACGGGCGGCACCGAAGTTGCTCCGGTGAGCCAAAAAACACGGCAGAGGCTCGGCTCGTGCTCGAGATTCGTCCACACGAGGTCATTTCGCGCGTGCTTTGGTGCATTTGAAAGCTAGAGTGTGAGCACGCTCGTTCCGACCATCAGGAGGTGCTGGAGTGGCTGCTAGCGTCGTCGGCGGCTAGCTTTGCGGCGGCGGTTTTTGGATGAGGACAGGGACGACACTATGTGGCAAGGGGAGGAGCAAGGACGCATGCGTCTGGCTCGTCTGAACCCTAGGAGCGCGATGGGGTGCATGGCTAGATCGGACGAGCACCGTAACGACAGCAGTGAGGTCGCCAGTGGAGCAAGGCTTCAACTCCGGTGGGATCGAGTGCTACGAGCTCGCATTCACAGAGGGGAATGAGGGGAAAAAGGAGGAGCTCACCTGGGTCTTATAGGTGAGCAAAGTGGGCTCGAGGGAGGCTCGAGGTGGCTGGAATCATCGTCGGAGCGTGGCGGTGTTCCAAGGAGGAAGACGATAAGGCATCATCGATGTAGGGGCTCCGGGCTCAAATAGCTGGGCGCAAACGAAGGAGAAGGCGATGGCGGATCTCCTGGACACGGAGGCGAGGCACGGGAGGCACGGTGACCGTGGCTAGGTGACAGCCATGGTGGCGGTTGTGATGCCCTCGGTTTAATTGTATGCTAATCATACACGCAAATCCGTACGATCAAACCCAAGGACTCACAGGAAGATATCACAACACAACTCTAGACACAAATAAAACAACATCAGCTTCATATTACAAGCAGGGGCCTCGAGGGATAGAATACGGAAGCTCGATAAACCCACAAGCCAGCGGAAGCAACAATATTTGAGTACAGACGTAAAACATGGGGTGCCTTAGAGAAGACTAGCACAAAAGAAACACGACCGAACGAGGCGAGTCCTCCTGCCTGGGAACCTCCTAAACTACTTCTATCTTCAGCGACCTCCAAGAAGAAGACACCAACGGGGTGGCAGACGTCGGCAGGAAACTCCACTCCTGGGCTCCATCATCTGGTCGCAGCATCGGATCGAGGGGATAAAGTGGGAGCAAACCAGCGGTAAGTACTCATCCAAAGTACTCGCAAGACTTACATCAAATCTATTCTAAGTATGCATCAGTATCAAAGAAGGGGGGTGTTATATGTGGACTGACTGCAGCAATGCGAGAATAGAGAGAGAAGGCCTAGTCCTATCGAAGACTAGCATCTTCAGGGTCTTGCAGCAATAGACAAGAATAGAGCAAGGTAACACAATTAATAGTCATATTGTTGCAGCAGTATTAAAGTGAGGTCACGCCCAGAGATCCTCCCTCGTATCCCTATGAGGAAGCAATCCCGAGGCAACTAATTCCAGTTAAGTAACAATTGTAGTTGTATAAGATCGGGGCCCAACTCCAAGTCGTCCTATAACCGTGGACACGTCTATTCGAATAGTTAATTTTCATCCCTGGAGGGGTGCAGCACATGTCTCGACGCGCTCGATAACACTCTCACCGGACACACTTTTCTGGGTCTTGTCGGGCCTCGGAATATCGACACGTCGCAGCCCCACCTAAGCTCAGCAGAGAGGCCAGCCCGCCGGTCTAAATCCTAAGGACAGCGGGTTCGTGGGCCCAGTTCCCCTCCGCGCTCCAGCATGATGCGAGGGCGGTCGACGTCAGTCCTAGCACCACTTAATCACAAGCGCGATGCATCTCGGGACCACTCGGGCGCGCGTCGCTACATCGCTGACGTGTGAAGAGCTTCGACTAATACCGCGACATCAAGTACCCATAATTCTTCCTACGCAGACGGTTAGTGCGAAAAGGCCTCCGACCAACCCAGATCAAATACCCAAATCCATTAACATTTTAATTGGGCCATCGACACAGTCTCGTAGGAATCCACTCATCTTAACAACTAATCACCAATGATCCCAGTAACATGGTCGAGTAACTGTGTCGTCGTAACATCGGGGGGAATCCGAGGTATCACCCTCGTTGGATTCCGAACGATGTATCCGGCAAGGTGGGCTTAGAGGAATCACCCTCGGGGGTCCCACACTTGAGGGGTTGCGTGACAGAGGCATCGTCGGGAATGGTGAAAGAGGAATCACCCTCGATAACCACGACCGACTAGCTATACTACAGAGATATCATCAGGAGTACTTAGCGAGCTGTCACCCTTGGTACTCGATAGTATCTCTGTAGCGTCGTACAACTTAGGAGGTGTATGTGTTGTGTCGGGTCTGGCTCGTCGATCAGGGATCGAGATTTGTAAACAAGCGGGGCAACTGGACTACGGGGTCAGAGGGGGGTGAATGCTCCACATATACCAAGCAGATTTAAAGGTACAGTACTGAAAGTAGCAGTTTGATCAAAAATAGGCTATGCATCAGATATAGGAGCTAACTACAACAATAGCAAAATACTAATGCAAGCAGTAGGAAGAAGGACATAGGCGATATAGGAATGATCAAGGGGGGTTTGCTTGCCTTGCTGCTCTGCGGCAAAGGACTGATCGGCAGGGTCGTAGATGTACCCGGCAGCAGCGTCAGTCTGTGGGTCTACCGGTAAGAAGAGGGGGAAGAAACAATAAATAATAGCAACGATGCAACACAATGCATGACATGGCAAGATACAGGCTAGACATGAGCTAACGCACCAACATCCGTCATAGACAGGTCGGAAGAATATGTGACGATATTTTCCGGGTCTTTGGCTACTAACGGTCGGACGGAAAACGATGGAAAAGTCTCACGTTTGCTATGTTAGGGACGCATGACACACGAATGGGCCGTGTTTCTGGGTTCCTCTCATTCTGCTCATCAACTTTCATGTGTGAAAATATTTTGATGTGACTTACGGATTATTTTATATTAATTTTGAAAGTTTTATTAATAATTTAGGAATTAAAACAGATTTGATTAAATTGATTAAAAGCAAAATATGACATCAGCATGATGTCACGCTGACATCAGCAGTTGACTGGTCAACTGACCAGTGGGTCCCATGCGTCATAGACACAAGTTTTAAATTAGGTTTAATATTAATTAATTAGATTAATTTAGTGAGGGACCCACGTGGCATTCTCTATTAGGTTAATTGATTGTTCTAATTAACACATTATCTTATATATCTATTTAACTAATTCATTCACTAATTAATTAATTATTATATCTAATTGTTTATTTATTTAATAAAAACATATATCTTTATTATTATTATTTTCTTAACAATGGGTGTGGGGCCTCCCTGTCATTGGGAGTGGGGGGTTTGGCCCCACATGGCAATGGCCTAATGGCCACACACACACAACTCTTGTACACATATTTTATACACACACATATACCATATACATACATAGTACATACATCCATTCATACATATATGTCTATACATAATATATACATGCATCTAATACATACATATCTCATCTCTCTTTTCTAACAACTCTCTCAACATCTCTCTCTGTTTTGTGTCAATGTCAACACAGGGACACATAGAGAACCTCCACCTCCAACAAGAGACCAACAGCACCGGAACGAGGCGACGATCGCCGGAATGGAACCGGAGGTGAAGGAGAGGGAGAGGGGCGTTCTCACCGAGCCATGTAGATGTGCAAGAATGAGCTCGGGGGAGGCTCGATGGAGGTCGGCGTCGAGGAAAGCTCCGGTGGGGGAGGGCCCCCATGTGGTTCCGGCGCGGGACCGGTGGATTCCGACATGGGAGGGACTCGGCGATGCAGCTGGCGATGGCGAGCCGGTCGCCGGTGGCCGGTGGGATGGAGGCGACGTGGAGGGGTCGGCGACGGGGAGCTTGCCGGCATGACGGTTCGGTGGAGGCAGTGGATCTGGCAAGGTAGGGGCTTGTCGGCGCGGCGCTTCGGCCGCCGGCCCGGTGAGTGGCCGGGAGACGGGCTGGCGCGGTAGGGGCTCCGGGCGGAAGTGGGGGTTGGGGCCATCGGATCTCGTGGGAAGAGAGAGGGAGGGAGCTCGAGGTGGGGGGACGGGGGCCACGGGCGACGAGCGGGAGGCTCGGTCGCGGTTTCTGTGGAAGTTGGCGCCCGGGACTCGCGGGGTCGGGGATGGGGGCCGTCGGCAGGATGGGGTGGCTGGGGCCTCGGGGCTGGAGTGGGACTCGGCTCGGGGGGCTCTGGGAGGGAGGCCGACATTGGGGCCGATCTGGGAGGGAGGCCGGAGGGGGTTTCTGTCGGGGGGAGGTGCTGGTGCATGGGGGGGCTCGGTGGGGAGGGATAAGATCGAGGCCAGGGGCTCTCGAGGGGAGGGGTGGTGTCGCGGGATGAGAGGGAATTGTCGGTGGGGGGTTAGGTGGGTCTCGTGGGTAGTGGTGGGGATCGGGGCGAGGGGTTGGTGGCCGAGAGGGTTAGGTGGGGGCTGGCGAGCGAGCGGGTGGGGTGGCGGCAGCGGCCAAGGGGAGGGGAGCGAGGGGCGTTCTCGGCAATGCTAGGGTTTGCCCCCTAGGGGGCTGGGCCGGGATGGGGGTGGCCTGGATCGGCCACTTTTGGCCTAGTTTGGCCACGGGGGTTCTTTTCCTTTTTTTTCTTATTATTATTTCTTTTTATTATTTTATTTTATTTACTTTCTTTTACAATTTATTATATATACTTCTAATACTTTATTTTATTTATTTATTTTCATTTACTATATTTCCTTTATTTATTTTATTCAAAGCTCCACTTTTAAATATATAGGGGTTACCAATGATTCCTAAAGTGTCTGATTTAGTATTATAACCCGCTAGGGAATTTTTATAACTCCCCGACGTTTTTATTTTCACAACCGAAATCTTTTCTCGTATGACTTTATCTTATGCTTCGAATTCTGATTCGGTTTCAACCAACACGAGATCATTGATATAATTAACGGTGACATGTCATCATTAGCGCGGGATCACTATCGCTTTATTACAATCATCACTGTAGCAAAAGTCAAGGATGTCACAATTCTCCCCTACTAACAAGAATTCTCGTCCTGAGAATTAAGAGGTAGAAGGAAAGAGCTCGGGGTATTCATCATGAAGATGATCCTCGTGTTCCCAAGTGGCTTCATCTTCAGAATGATTTGACCATTGCACTTTAAGGAACTTGGTGACTTTGCGACGAGTTTTACGCTCAGCTTCATCGAGAATGCAAACCGGATGCTCTTTATGAGAGAGGTCTTGTTGCAGCTCAAGCATACCATGATCCACTGCTCGAATAGGATCCTTGAAGCAGCGACGGAGCTGAGAAACATGGAAGACATCGTGAACCTGAGAAAGGTTCGCCGACAGTTCCAATCGATAAGCCACTCTTCCACGCCTTTCGAGAACAGTGAAAGGACCAATATAGCGAGGATCCAACTTGCCCTTGATCCCGAAACGATGTGCACCTCTCATTGGTGTGACACGAAGATAAGGCTTTTCGCCAGGTTGATAGACCATATCTTGATGATGACGGTCATACTGACTCTTCTGACGAGACTGAGCAGCCTTCAGATTCTCATGAACAATGCGGACTTGATCTTCAGCATATTGGATAACATCTAGACCAAAGATTGATCGGCCCATTCAACGGTGGCTCGAGAATTTCATACGAAGCCAAGTGTAAAGGATACTTTGGAGTCAAAGATGTACAGGAGAGTCAGGTTTCAATCGTGTGGAACTTTGGGTTATGGTGCCACCATGTGGGCCGGGAGTAGGTAGAGGGGTGAGATATTATATGGTCTTGGTAGCAAGACATGTCAGAGGATAACCTGTCAGTTATGTTGGCAACAATGTAAGTACCAAATGCGGGGAACGAATAGAACCATTTTCCTGCTCGTTGAAACGAGGCGGACCAATGGCAAGGCTCTCGTCCACCAGCGTCTACCGGAATGTTATCCACAATAGTAACAGGGCCTTACAGACAGAGTCGTATACCGACAATTTTACCTAAGCAGGGAATTAACACTGCTTATATAAGTTATGCCACAAGAAAGGTCAAACAGACCAATAGGAAGGAAAATGTGTTCACACACAAGTATCAAAGTATACCATTCCCGAGGAAAACCCAGAGCATGGTATACAGGATAGGTCATCAAGTACATACCCATTTAGATAAAGAGGCAAGAAGAATCATGATGCTTACCCATACCATGTGGTTTGGATAATTTATTAGGAACAATTTAGCATTTCGCTTCCAATGTTCCTGTTGGAATTTGAAGTACCACATCCGTAATTCGAGGTAGTATCGACATGGTCATCAGGTAAGGGTCGGACCAATGGGTACAAAAAGAGGATTCGTGAGGAACAACTTATGAAATAAGTCATATAGTTTTCGCATGGAAGATGGCGAATATTTGATATGAAAGAATTAATAACAATAGGTCCTTCGGCCGGGTGTGCGAGACAAGCCATCACCGTACCGGGTTACATAAGACCAAAGTTATAATTATTGGGAAAATATTCCAACCATCATATCTGACCGAGATTTAGATTTGATTGGTTTTAGGATACCTTAGACTCAAGATACCAGAGAAGAAAAGATGAAGATGCAAGATTCTCATGATATGAGATACGGAAGCAAGTATTGGATCATGACTTGGATTGTAAAACACATGAACACAATGTCAAAACAGTTGTGCCCACGTGGAATTCTTATAACTCAATGCAATCGAGTTCTGTTTTGAGAACTACCATCAAAGATACCAAGGACCATGTATAGGTCTAAATTAGCTCTTATGAAGGAACTTCTTTTCCTTAATCAAATCAGTCAGTGACTTTGCGTGCTAAGAGAAATTATAAGAAGTGAAGATAACAAATCTTCAAAACATATAACACTTCGCGCATGCGTGAATGATTTGGTATTTCCGAGAGGAAGCGAAACAAAAATTTCACTTATTCACAGCGGAAAGAGTGCACATGAACTTTGGGCAATACACTTCTTCTACCCAACCTATTCTTCATGAGCTAGACACAAGGACAATTCCTTCAAGAGCTTCATCGTGGGACATGGAGAAGTTGAGGGTGTATCTGATGGCCTCAACAACAATCCCTCAAGATTTTGACAGGGATGAATTTCTGAAATTATAACATCAAAGAGATAGCATTTGTTGAATACTCAAGGGAAACAACAACAATTAATCATTGGTAAAAGGGTGCACTTGTAAATACTGAGTGAGTAGCACAACTAATGCTAAAATGATGAGTCAACACCCAACACACTAAGAATGAAACAATCAGTTGTTAAACTCAAGGCAACAGGGTTGCCAGAAATATTGGAATCACACATCAGAGTTCACTTGTTGG
This sequence comes from Hordeum vulgare subsp. vulgare, assembly GCF_904849725.1. Lineage (NCBI taxonomy): Eukaryota > Viridiplantae > Streptophyta > Magnoliopsida > Poales > Poaceae > Hordeum > Hordeum vulgare. The sequence continues at coordinate 196,148,027 of NC_058522.1, forward strand.
TATTCCGGTTTGAAACAACACGGAACGAAGAAATAAATGGTGATTGCGAGAAATATTGCCATATCAAGAATTCTTAAGAGGCGTGCAATCCTCACGACATTCTTGACAGAAAAGATAGTAATACTTCAAGGTAGAAGATAACATAAGCTGAAAAGCAAGGAACTTAAGGGACAACACCAAACACGAAGATGTTTGTGTTGGCGGGGAGACAAAAAGTTTGTTGATGAAAACACAAATAATCGAGGGGCAAGGATGGCATTTCTCATCATGCATTCGATTGATACCGTGCAAGAGCTCGGAATGCTGATGAGGATCACGACACAATTGTCGAGAACTTCACGAAGATGTAATCGATCAGCGACGACATCAAGCAAGGGAATGGTGAAGCTATAGGTTGCCAGAAACACAGTTAAGACTGCTAGCTTAGAATTGAGATTGCCTTTCAGGACCACCAACATGATGTGGAAAGCTCGATGCAAGCTTAACGCACAGTTGGAATTGTGTTCCAAGGATGAAGGGTATAGATAGCATGGTCAAGTTTTAGCATGACGATGATGATATAGCTTTACATCTTGGAAGGACATGATCGAATACAAACTCGTTAACAAGGAAGATTGATAAAAGTTGTTGAATCACAATGCATACTTGATTCAGTTATCGATGTTCTCGTGTGTCCAACAACGCAAACACGAGGCAACTGGAATTAAGGAAAATATCACAGTTGATGAGGAGCTCACAAGAAGTTTTATAGCTCCGCGATATCGTCGAGCTACAAGGAATAATACTCGGAGGTAGATCAACATTAAGGTTTGGATCGATGTATTGATCTGAAGAAGACAAGTACTTTAACTCGTCTGAGAATAAAATCAAGGTAGGATAACATGGTCGGAACCACGATTGTAAAGGACAAGATCACGGATACCAGATTTAAACCACAGAATGAATGATTATTGATACGAGAAGTTTCTATGGTAAGATCAACGTCGTTTCCATGGGCATGAACACAAAGTTCAAGGTCGACTCCCACTTCATCAATGCATCACCTGCCATTTATCCCTCGCCTTTGATTAGGTTGTAGCTTTGAAGGAACATTCGGCAAAAACACGAGAAGAGCTAGACTCGTGAAAACTCTTCGGGTCATATTGATTTAGTAAGGCATAGGTTCAACCCATAGGGGCATCTTAGGAACATATACCATACACTCCAAGAGTAATTAACACATGCTTGACAATAGCGCATGGCCGACAAAGTATAGGATACAATTTATCAGAGGGAGAAGACACAATTTACGAATGACATTATGTATTAGGGGAACACTATCACAAGAATTTTTTGGACGTAAGGGATGCCGTCGGATAATAACTTAGGATGAGTCTGGCAATCCACAAATGATTTGATGTGAGTATCGGTACACAATCAGAGGGAGACAGGATGCAATGCATCGTGTTATTAGAACATCTGAAAAATATCGATACTTAAATACCAAAGGAATTTATAATTTCCACATTGGTGTATCAGATTCAGAGGCTCCGATGAAGGATGAATAAGCTGATTAGAATTAGATGGGCAATCAACCAAAGTTGATTTGTTGAGAACCATCTATGTCTGGAAGGACGTCTCAGCCGGAAGATAATTTATGAATATCAACAGATGATTGGGCGTATTCACACAAAGGTGGAATCTATAAGATCATAGGAAATTCACAAAGGAATTTAATGAATGCAGCTAGTCATATGGATTTAACCATAACACAAGCAGGTGAGAAGGTCAAGAGCAATAGGCTACTAGGGATTCCGAAATATTGAAAAGTAATTCGAAGGACTTTCGGAACCCATGACAACTAATGATGGACGAATCCCCGATAATATAATTCGTTGCATCTCGTAAAACAAGAGTAATTGGAGAAGAATGTATGAATGACATTTGTATCTAGTCATCCATAGTGGTTGACAAAGGAAAGGAAATCGCAAGAGCGATGGGCACAAGTTCACGAGAGAAACATCGAAGAGTATCATCAAAGTCTTCTGACGGATCAAGCCATCGTCTGGAATACGGGGCTCTCCGGGAGGAATTATTTATGAGAACCTAGAGTTAGAGTTAGTAAAAATTTAACCTGAAAGAGAAGAGAGAGTAGAACCCAGAGTATATGAAAGGAGAAAAAGATACTAATACCACCCAATTGAGATGTGGGCCCGTAAGCCACAACATCAGTGTTAGTAAAGCTTTTTCAAACACTAGACTCAACTTCGTCGAAGGAGTTGGAAAGGGGGCTACCTACAGGCAGTCGGCTCTGATACCAACTTGTGACGCCCTCGGTTTAATCGTATGCTAATCATACACGCAAATGCGTACGATCAAACCCAAGGACTCACGGGAAGATATCACAACACAACTCTAGACACAAATAAAACAACATCAGCTTCATATTACAAGCCAGGGGCCTCGAGGGCTAGAATACGGAAGCTCGATAAACACACGAGTCAACGGAAGCAACAATATCTGAGTACAGACATAAAACATGAGGTGTCTTAGAGAAGGCTAGCACAAAACAAACACGATCGAATGAGGCAAGGCCTCCTGCCTGGGAACCTCCTAAACTACTCCTATCTTCGGCGGCCTCCAAGAAGAAGACACCAACGGGGTGGCTGACGTCGGCAGGAAACTCCACTCCTGGGCTCCATCATCTGGTCGCAACATCGGATCGAGGGGACAAGGGGGAGCAAAGCAGCGGTGAGTACTCATCCAAAGTACTCGCAAGACTTACATCAGAACTATTCTAAGTATGCATCAGTATCAAAGAAGGGGGTGTTATATGTGGACTGACTACAGCAATGCGAGAATAGAGAGAGAAGGCCTAGTCCTATCGAAGACTAGCATCTTTAGGGTCTTGCAGCAATAGACGAGAATAGAGCAAGGTAACACAATTAATAGTCATATTGTTGCAGCAGTATTAAAGTGAGGTCATGCCCAGAGATCCTCCCTCGACTCCCCACGAGGAAGCAATCCCGAGGGAACTAATTCCAGTTAAGTCACAATTGTAGTTGTATAAGATCGGGGCACAACTCCAAGTCGTCCTGTAACCGTGGACACGGCTATTCGAATAGTTAATTTTCATCCCTGCACGGGTGCACCACATGTCCCGACTTGCTCGATAACACTCTGGCCGGACACACTTTTCTGGGTCCTGCCCGACCTCCGAATATCGATACGTCGCAGCCCCACCTAAGGTCAGCACAGAGGCCAGCCTGCCGGTTTAAATCTTAAGCACAGCGGGTTCGTGGGCCCAGTTCCCCTCCGCGCTACTGCATGATGCGAGGGCGGCCGACGTTGGTCCTAGCGCCCCTTAATCACAAGCGTGATGCATCTTGGGACCACTCGGGCGCGCGCCGCTACATCGCTGACGTCTGAAGAGCTTCGGCTGATACCGCGACGTCGAGTACCCATAATTCTTCCCACGCAGACGGTTAGTGCGGATAGGTCTCCGACCAACCCAGATCAAATACCCAAATCCATTAACATTTTAATTAGGCCATCGACACAGTCTCGTAGGAATCCACCGGTCTAAACAACTAATCAACAATGATCCCATTAACATGGTCGAGTAACTGTGTGCTTGTAATATCGGGGGGAATCCGAGGTATCACCCTCGTTGAATTCCGAACGATGTATGCGTCAAGGTGGGCTTAGAGGAATCACCCTCGGGGGTCCCACACTTGAGGGGTTGCGTGACAGAGGCATCGTCGGGAATGGTGAAAGAGGAATCACCCTCGATAACCACGACCGACTAGCTATACTACAGAGATATCATCAGGAGTACTTAGCGAGGTGTCACCCTCGGTACTCGATAGTATATCTGTAGCGTCATACAACTAAGGAGGTGTATGTGTTGTGTCGGGTCTGGCTCGTCGATCAGGGATCGAGATTTGAAAACAAGCGGGGCAACTGGACTACGGGGTCAGAGGGGGTGACTGCTCCATCTATACTAAGCAGATTTAAAGGTACAGTACTGAAAGTAGAAGTTTCATCAAAAATAGGCTATGCATCAGATATAGGAGCTAACTTCAGCAGTAGCAAAATAATAATGCAAGCAGTAGGAAGAAAGACATAGGCGATATAGGAATTATGAAGGGGGGTTTCTTGCCTTGCTACTCTGCGGCAAAGGACTGACCGGCAGGGTCGTAGATGTACCCGGCAGCAGCGTTAATCTCGGGGTCTACCGGTAAGAAGAGGGGGAAGAAACAATAAATAATAGCAACGGTGCAACACCATGCATGACATGGCAAGATGCAGGCTAGACAAGGGCTAACGCAGCAACATCCGTCATAGACAGGTCGGAAGAATATACGATATTTTCCGGGTCTCTCGCTACTACCGGTCGAACGGAAAACGATGGAAAAGTTTCATGTTTGCTATGCTAGGGACGCGTGATAGATGAATGGGCCATGTATCCGGGTTCGTCTCGTTCTGCTGATCAACTTTCATGTTGAAAATATTTTGATCTCACTTACGGATATTTTATATTAATTTTTAAAGTTTTATTAATTATTTAGGAATTAAAAAAAAATTAAATTGATTAAAAGCAAAATATGACATCAGCATGATGTCACGCTGACATCAGTAGTTGACTGGTCAACTGACTAGTGGGTCCCATGCGTCATAGACACAAGTTTAATAAGGTTTAATATTATTTAATCAGATTAATTTAGTGAGGGACCCACGTGGCATTCTCTATTAGGTTAATTGATTATTCTAATTGACAGATTATCTTATATATCTATTTAACTAAGTCATTAACTTATTAATTAATTATTATATCTATTTATTTATTTATTTAATAAAACATATATCTTTATTATTATTATTTTCTTAACAATGTGTGTGGGGCCTCCCTGTCATTGGGAGTGGGGGGTTTGGCCCCACATGGCAATGGCCTAATGGCCACACACACACAACTCTTGTACACATATTTTATACACACACATATACCATATACATACATAATACATACATCCATTCATACATATACGTACATACATAATATATACATGCATCTAATACATACATACCTCATCTCTCTTATCTAACAACTCTCTCTACATCTCTCTCTGTTCTCTGTCAATGTCAACGGAGAGACACATAGAGAACCTCCACCTCCAACAAGAGACCAACGGTGCTGGAACGAGGCAACGATCACCGGATGGAACCAGAGGTGAAGGAGAGGGAGAGGGGCGTTCTCAACGAGCCCTGTAGATGTGCAAGAATGAGCTCGGAGGAGGCTCGATGGAGGTCGCCGTCGAGGAAAGCTCCGATGGGGGAGGGCCCCCGTGTGGTTCCGGCGCGGGACCGACGGATTCCAACGCAGGAGGGAGTCGGCGATGCAGCTGGTGACGGCGAGCTGGCCGCCGGTGGCCGGTCGGATAGAGGCGACGTGGAGCGGCCGGTGACGGGGAGCTTGCCGGCGTGACGGTCCGGTGGAGGCGGTGGATCCCGCGAGGTAGGGGCTTGCCGGCATGGGGCTTGATACGTCTCCATCGTCTCTATAATTTTTGATTGTTTCAAGCCAATATTCTACAACTTTCATATATTTTTGGCAACTTTTTATACTATATTTAGGACTAACATATTGATCCAGTGCCCAGTGCCAGTTCCTATTTGTTGCATGTTTTTTGTTTCACAGAATATTCATACCAAACGAAGTCCAAATGTAATAAAAACTTACGGGGATTTTTTTGGAATATTTATGATTTTTGGGAAGATGAATCAACGCGAGGCGATGCACGGAGTGCCCACAAGCCCTGTCGCCGCGGCCACGGGGTGGGCCCGTGGCAGGGGGCTTGTGGCCACTCCTTAAGGCGGTTGGAGCCCTTCTTTCTCCGCAAAAAGTTAATATCCGTAAGAAAATCGTGTTAAAATTTCAGCCCAATCGGAGTTACGGATCTATGGGAATTTAAGAAACGGTGAAACTCAGAATGTCGGAGCGCCGAAACGGAAGGACACAGAGAGAGATATCCAATCTCGGAGGGCTCTCGCCCCTCCGCCGCCATGGAGACCATGGACCAGAGGGGAAACCCTTCTCCCATATAGGGAGGAGGTCAAGGAAGAAGAAGAAGTAGGGGGGCCCTCTCCCCCTCTCTCCCGGCGGCGCCGGAACGCCGCCCGGGACATCATCGTGTGACGGCGATCTACACCAACACCTCTGTCATCTTCACCAACATCTCCATCATCTTCCCCCATCTATATTGAGCGGTTCACTCTCCCGCAACCCGCTGTACCCTCTACTTGAACATGGTGCTTTATGCTACATATTATTATCCAATGATGTGTTGCTATCCTATGATGTCTGAGTAGATTATCGTTGTCCTATCGGTGATTGATGAATTGCTATGATTGGTTTAGTTTGCTTGTGGTTATGTTGTTGTCCTTTGGTGCCCATCATATGATCGCGCACGTGGATCACACCATAGGGTTAGTTGTATGTTGATAGGACTATGTATTGGCAGGCTAGAGTGACAGAAGCTTCAAACCTAGCATAGAAATTAATGCATATGGGATTGAAGGGGGACCAATATATCTTATTGCTATGGTTGGGTTTTACCTTACTGAACGTTAGTAGTTGCGGACGCTTGCTAATAGTTCCAATCATAATTTCATAGAATTCCAAGTAAGGGATGACATGCTAGCAGAGGCCTCTCCCACATGATACTTGCTATCGATCTAGTAACGTAGTCAATTGCTTAGGGACAATTCCGCAACTCCTACCACCACTTTTACACACTCGTTAGACACTCGTAGTTGTTTCTTTATCTAATCAGCCCCTAGTTCTATTTACGTGTTTTTTACTTTCTTGCAAGCCTATCCTATCACTCCTACAAAGTACTTCTAGTTTCATACTTGTTCTAGGTAAAGCGAACGTAAAGTGTGCGTAGAGTTGTATCGGTGGTCGATAGAACTTGAGGGAATATTTGTCCTACCTTTACCTCTTCGTTGGGTTCGACACTCTTACTTATCGAGAAAGGCTACAATTGATCCCCTATACTTGTGGGTTATCAAGACCTTTTTCTCGCGCCGTTGCCGGGGAGCAATAGCGTGGGGTGAATATTCTCGTGTGTGCTTGTTTGCTTTATCACTAAATAGATTTATTTGCTATTCTAAGCTGTTCTTTATATTTAGTTATGGATATGGAACACGAAATACCAAAAAAATTAGGTGTACTTGCTACTCACGGAGATGGGGAACCTCCTAAAACCCTCGATGCTCGTTACGTGGAAAATATTATATACTTCTTTAATAATCCTGAGAAAGCCCCATTCAATTATATAATGGGATACATGTTGGATCAACGTGAATACTGTAGGGATTATCGCTTGACTCAAAAAGGGAAACTTTTATGGGATCAAATCCATTTGTTGAAATGGTATGCTTGGGAACTATGCAAGAGATATGGTGTTACTTGTTGCTCTAGGATAAAGGCTCCACACCTTCCCTTTTCTTGTGAATTTAATGATCATAGAACCTTGGGTTCTTATGCTAATGATATATATGATTACTATGATGTGGAGCAAATAGAAGAGTTTGTTGCTTTTATGGGTGCTTATGAAATTGAGGCTGTTTTTAAAGGGTGTGATGATAATGATGATGCTCCTTACCGATCTCAAAATTTGGCTATGCTTCGTTATTATTATACTAATTATGAATATAATGCCCATATTGAACGATTTAAGGAGAAATCATATGCTGCCCAAGAAGAGACTATTATTTTGTAGGAAACTATGGAAGAAGAAAATGATGAAACTGTGAGCTCATTAGATGAAAAAGATGACGAGGAGAGCGAAGAACAAAAGGAGGAAGAGCGGACTAGCTACCCGTGCCCACATTCTAATGACAGTAACTCTTCAACTCATAGATTGTTTAATTTCCCTTCGTTCTTACCGAAGGATGAATGCTATGATCCCTTGGATTCGTTTGAAATATCCCTTTTTGATGAACTTGATGCATGCTATGCTTGTGGCCATGCTGCCAATATGAATGATGCTTATGAAGATGAGCTAGTTATAGTCCCTTATGTTAAACATGATGATTTTTATGAATATAATATGCATGTGCTTGCTGCTCCTACTTGCAATTATTATGAGAGAGGTACTACATCTCCACCTCTCTATGTTTCCAATGCGATAAAATTGCAAGAAACTGCTTATGCTATGTATTGGCCTTTACTTGATGTGCATGAATTGTTCTTTTATGACATGCCAATGCATAGGAAGAGAGTTAGACTTCGTCATTGCATGATATATGTTACCTTGTGCTCACTACTAAATTTCAAATCATTGCTAATTAAAATTGGCTTTGATATACCTTGGGATCCGGGTGGATCCATTACTTGAGCACTTTATGCCTACCTTAATGGCTTTAAGGAAAGCACTGCCTGGGAGACAACCCAGAAGTTTTAGAGAGTCATTTATTTCTGTTGAGTGCTTTTATTTAGTTTAAAAACAAAAAATATATAGAGAGGAACTTAAAACTTTTTCAAAAAGAGAAGCGATTGAAAGGTGATGCATTGCGGAAGTGAGGGTCGACCTTGAACACTTGTGTCCATGCTCATGGAAACAATGTAGAATTTTTCATGGAAGTTTCTCACAAAAATAATTATCCCCTTGTACAATTCCTTTGTGTTTTTTAAAAATAATGTGCCAAGTAAAGCCTTTACAATTAGTTTGGGTAATAGTTGTTTGATCACGCTGAGAAAAGACAGAAACTTTCTGCTCACGAAATTAATTTTAATTTTTATTCTGGAATATATTTTGAGGTGATTCTTTTTTCTGCTAATTCATATGCAAATTTTCCAGACGTTCGTAATTTTTCAGATTTTTTTGAGATATCAAAAGTATACGGAATATACATATTGCTACAGACTGTTCTGTTTTGATGGATTTTGTTTTCTATGCATTGTTCTCTTATTTTGATGAATCTATGGGTAGTATCGGAGGGTATGAACCATGGTGAAGTTGTATTACAGTAGATATAATGCTAATATGAATTTAAAATGAGTTCACAACAGTACTTGAAGTGGTGATTTATTTTATTATACTAACGGATCTCACAAAGTTTTGTTGAGTTTTGTGTGATTGAAGTTTTCAAGTTTTGGGTGAGAGCACGATCGATGAAGGAATAAGGAGTGGCAAGAGCCTAAGCTTGGGGATGCTTGAGGCACCCCAAGGTAATATTCAAGGAAGACTCAAGCGTCTAAGCTTGGGGATGCCCCGGAAGGCATCCCCTCATTCGTCTACAATCTATCGGTAATTTTACTCAGAGCTATATTTTAATTCGTCACATGATATGTGCAAATGCTTGGAGCACCTTTTGTGTTTATTTTTCCTTTTTCTTTTATGCACCATGCTGGTATGAGATAGTCCTTGGTTGGCTTTATAGAATGCTTCTTGTGCTTCACTTATATCTTTTGAAGTTTGGATTGCCTGTTTCCCTACACATAGAAAACCGCCATTTGTAGAATGCTCTTTTGCTTCACTTATATTTGTTAGAGCGGAGCATATCTTTTGTAGAAAGAATTAAACTCTCATGCTTCACTTATACCTATTTCGAGACTTAACAGGAGTTGGCCATTCACATGGTTAGTCATAAAATCCTACATAAAACTTGCAGATCACTGAATATGATATGTTTGATTCCTTGCAATAGTTTTGCGACATGAATATGTGATATTAGAGTCATGCTAGTGAGTAATTGTGTATTTTTATAAATACTTGTGTTAAGGTTTGTGATTCCCATAGCATGCACGTATGGTGAACCGTTATGTGATGAAGTCGGAGCATGATTTATTTTTTGATTGTCATACTTTGTGTGGAGGTCTGGATCGCGCGATGGTTAACTCCTACCAACCTCTCCCCTAGGAGTATGCGTGTAGTACCTTGTTTCGATGACTAATAGACTTTTGCAATAATTATGTGAGTTCTTTATGACTAATGTTGAGTCCATGGATTATACGCACTCTCACCCTTCCACCATTGCTAGCCTCTCTAGTACCGCGCAACTTTCGCCGGTGCATTACACCCACCATATAGCCTCCCTCAAAACAGCCACCATACCTACCTATTATGGCATTTTCATAGACATTCCAAGATATATTGCCATGCAACTACCACCGTTCCGTCTCATTACATGTGCCACCACTTCCATATTTCCATTGCATGATCGTAAGATAGCTAGCATGATGTTTCCTTGGCTTGTCCATTTTTTGATGTCATTGTTATGCTAGATCATTGTCACGGTACACTACCGAAGGCATTTCATATAGAGTCATCATTGCTCTAAGTATTGAGTTGTAAGTGTGATGATCATTATTAATAGAGCATTGTCCCATGTGAGGAAATAAAAGAGGCCAGCGAAGCCCATTTATAAAAAAGAGGCCAAAGATGCCCACCCAAAAAAAGAGGCCAAAGAGCCCACAAAATAAATGAGAGAAAAGAGAGAAGGGACAATTGCTACTATCCTCTTTCTACACTTGTGCTTCAAATAGCACTATGATCTTCATGACAGAGAATCTCCTATGTTGTCACTTCCATATACTAGTGGGAAATTATCATTATATAACTTGGCTTGTATATTCCAATGATGGGCTTCCTCAAAATTGTCCTAGGTATTCGTGAGCAAGCAAGTTGGGTGCACACCCACTAGTTTCTTTTGTGAGCTTTCATACACTTATAAGCTCTAGTGCATCTGTTGCATGGCAATCCCAACTCACTCACATTGATATCTATTGATGGGCATCTCCATTTCCCATTGATACACCTAGTTGATGTGAGACTATCTCCTCCTTTTTGTCTTCTCCACAACCACCATATTCTATTCCACCTATAGTGCTATGTCCATGGCTCACGCTCATGTATTGCGTGAAAGTTGAAAAAGTTTGAGAACACTAAAGTATGAAACAATTGCTTGGCTAAAACCGGGGTTGTGCATGATTTAAATACGTTGTGTGGGGAAGATGGAGCATAGCCAAACTATATGATTTTGTAGGGATAACTTTCTTTGGCCATGATATTTTGAGAAGACATGATTGCTCTATTAGTATGCTTGAAATATTATTGTCTTTATCTCAAATGATAGACTATTGCTTCGAATCACTCGTGTTTTAGTATTCATGCCGTGATTAGATTATATGATCAAGATTATGCTAGGTAGCATTCCACATCAAAAATTATCTTTTTTATCATTTACCTACTCGAGGACGAGCAGGAATTAAGCTTGGGGATGTTGATACGTCTCTGTCGTATCTATAAGTTTTGATTGTTTCATGCCAATATTCTACAACTTTCATATACTTTTGGCAACTTTTTATACTATTTTTGGGACTAACATATTGATCCAGTGCCCAGTGCCAGTTCCTGTTTGTTACATGTTTTTTGTTTCGCAGAATATCCATACCAAACGAAGTCCAAACGTAATAAAAACTTACGGGGATTTTTTTTGGAATGTTTATGATTTTTGGGAAGAAGAATCAACGCGAGGCGATGCACGGAGTGCCCACAAGCCCTGTCGCCGCGACCAGGGGGTGGGCCCGTGACAGGGGGGCTTGTGGCTACTCCTTAAGGCGGTTGGAGCCCTTCTTTCGCCACAATAAAGAAAATATCCGTAAGAAAATCGTGTTAAAATTTCATCCCAATCAGAGTTATGGATCTCCGGGAATTTAAGAAACGGTGAAACGCAGAATCTGAGAGCGCAGAAACAGAAGAACACAGAGAGAGAGAGAGATCCAATCTCGGAGGGGCTCTCGCCCCTCCGCCGCCCTGGAGACCATGGACCAGAGGGGAAACCCTTCTCCCATCTAGGGAGGCGGTCAAGGAAGAAGAAGAAGGAGGGGGCTCTCTCCCTCTCTATCCCGGCGGCGCCGGAACGCCGCCCGGGACATCATCGTGTGACGTCGATCTACACCAACACCTCCGTCATCTTCACCAACATCTCCATCATCTTCCCCCATCTATATTCAGCGGTTCACTCTCCCGCAACCCGTTGTACCCTCTACTTGAACATGGTGCTCTATGCTACATATTATTATCCAATGATGTGTTGCTATCCTATGATGTCTGAGTATATTATCGTTGTCCTATCTGTGATTGATGAATTGCTATGATTGATTTAATTTGCTTGTGGTTATGTTTCTGTCCTTTGGTGCCCATCATATGATCGCGTGCGTGGATCACACCATAGGGTTAGTTGTATGTTGATAGGACTATGTATTGGCAGGCTAGAGTGACAGAAGCTTCAAACCTAGCATAGAAATTGATGCATATGGGATTGAAGGGGGACCAATATATCTTATTTCTATGGTTGGGTTTTACCTTAATGAACGTTAGTAGTTGCGGACGCTTGCTAATAGTTCAAATCATAAGTGCATAGAATTACAAGTAAGGGATGACATGCTAGCACAGGCCTCTCCCACATGATACTTGCTATCGATCTAGTAACGTAGTCAATTGCTTAGGGACAATTCCGCAACTCCTACCACCACTTTTCCATTCTCGTTAGACACTCGTAGTTGTTTCTTTATCTAACCAGCGCCTAGTTTTATTTACGTGTTCTTTACTTTCTTGCAAGCCTATCCTATCACTCCTACAAAGTACTTCTAGTTTCATACTTGTTCTAGGTAAAGCGAACGTAAAGTGTGTGTAGAGTTGTATCGGTGGTCGATAGAACTTGAGGGAATATTTGTCCTACCTTTAGCTCCTCGCTGGGTTCAACACTCTTACTTATCGAGAAAGGCTACAATTGATGCCCTATACTTGTGGGTTATCAGGGCTTCGGCCGCCAGCATGGTGAGTGGCCGGGAGACGAGCTGACGCGGTAGGGGCTCCGGCCGGAAGTGGGGGTTGGGCCCATCGGATCTCGTGGGGAGAGAGGGAGGGAGCTCGAGGTGGGGGGAACGGGGGCCAGTGGCGACGAGCGGGAGGCTCGGTCGCGGTTTCTATGGAAGCTGGCACCACGGACTCGCGAGATCGGGGATGGGGGCCGCCGGTGGGATGGGGTGGCTGGGGCCTCGGTGCTGGAGTGGGGCTCGGCTCGGGGGGCTTTGGGGAGGGAGGCCGACGTTGGGGCCGATCTGGGAGGGAGGCCGGAGGGGGTTTTTGTCGGGGGGGAGGTGCTGGTGCTTGGGGGGCTCGGTGGGGAGGGATCAGATCGAGGCCAGGGGCTCTCGAGCGGAGGGGTCGTGTCGCGGGGTGGGAGGGAGTTGTCGGTGGGGGGTTGGTGGGGTTAGGTGACCGAGAGGAGGGTGGGTCTCGTGGGGAGTGGTGGGGATCGGGCCAGGGGTTGGTGGCCGAGAGGGTTAGGTGGGGGGCTGGCGAGCGAGCGGGTGGGGTGGCGGCGGCCGCCACGGGGAGGGAGCGAGTGGGGTTCTCGGCTAGGCTATGGTTTGCCCCCTGGGGGGGCTGGGCTGGGATGGGGCTGGCCTAGCTGGGCCACTTTTGCCCAGTTAGGCCAGGGGGATTCTTTTCCTTTTTTTCTTATTATTATTTCTTTTTATCATTTAATTTTATTTAATTTCTTTTAAAATTTATTATATATACTTTTAATACTTTCTTTTATTTATTTCTTTTCATTTACTATATTTCCTTTATTTATTTTATTCAAAGCTCCACTTTTAAATATATAGGGGTTACCAATGATTCCTAAAGTGTCTGATTTAGTATTATAACCCGCTAGGGAATTTTTATAACTCCCCGACGTTTTTATTTTCACAACCGAAATCTTTTCTCGTTTGACTTTATCTTAAAGCTTCGAATTCTGATTCGGTTTCAACCAACACGAGATCATTGATATAATTAACGGTGATGTGGCATCCTTAGCGCGGGATCAGTGTCGCTTAATTACAATCATCACTGTAGCAAAAGTCGAGGATGTCACAGCGGTTCCGCTGGGTAGAGGCAAGAGGAACTTCGAGGGGGAAATGTGGGTGGCTACGGTTCCAGGAGTGTACGGGATCTTGTAGCCGCCGAGGGGTGTCGGATGTGCGCCACGGCGACACGGGCTGCCATGCCCACATCCTCGTGTGTGAACAAGAGGAGAAAGAAGGGGCCACATGGGCTCGGCCAGCAAGCTGGGCCGGCAGGCCTAAGTGCACAGTGCACTTAGGCATATTTCTTTTATTTATTTTCCTTTTTTCTTTTCCCTTTTATTTCTTTTCTATTTTTTTTTATTTTTGTAACAAAATTCTATTTCAAAATTATGGCACTTGGTCCATTCTTCCATTTGCAATATATGACACTCGCATAAAATGTTTGGGCACCCTTAGAATTTATATAGAATTTATTTAAACCTAAAGAACATTCAATAATTGATTTGGCCTCTATTATAATTATTTTGAGGCACCAAAATACTTGATATAACGTTGGTTCATATTTTATAATTACTATGTGAATTTCTGCAATCGAACCATGATTTTAGTTTTCATGCTTGAAAAAATATTGAATCTGCTTATTATTTGGATTTTGAATTCCAAATGGGAATTTGAAATGAGATATGATTCGAAGATTGATTCAAGCACTATTTAGCAAAAGCATTAGCTTAACCTTGGTCATCATTGTAGCTTAATTACAATGGTCACTATAGCTTGATCCAAGGTGTCACGCATCTTTCATCATTGTTTACATGTTACGCTCCATCATTACACATCCTTCTACACTTTAAAGGCATTCATATAGAGTCATTTTTTATAAGATTAACCAATTGCAAGTTGATATTTCTCCAACATATTTATAATTTTTTATTGTTCCATGCTATAATATTATCATTCTAGGATACTTTTTGGGCATTTGTTTACCAATTCATATTATTTTTAGCACTAACCTATTAATCTAGTGCCCAATGCCAGTTGTTGTTTTCTACATGATTTTGGCTTTCCAGATTTACACTATAAAACAAAGTCCAATTGCCATGAAACATTTTTACATTTTTTTCTGGACCAAAAGACCGGAGGTTGCATGGGAGAGGAAGCACACAACAACGCGCGACCAGCGGTGGCCATGCCCTGATGTGTGCTGGCCCCTCCTGGCATCTCCCGACGTCCCTCTCTGGCCCATAAATTCCAATATATCTCAAAAACTCTAAGGAGCGTCCTAAAACACTTTTTTGCTACCGCAAGTCTCAGTTGTGTCGTGTGCCCATCTGGAGCCATGTTCCGGTGTCATGCCATAGGGGGTTGATAACGGAGGGCCTCTGCATCAACCTTATTGCACTCCTATTGGTTCTATAACCTTAGTTTTCACTGAGATAAGTACTTATCTATACTGTGATGCATCACCCGTTCCTCTTCATGGAAAACCCAACGCATACCATAAGTATCATAAGTACATAAAAGTGTGATGATCGCCATTATTAGAGCATTGTCTTAGTGCGAAAATGACGATGGAGACTGTGATTCCCCCACAAGTCGGGACGAGACTCGAGACAAAAATTAAAAAGAGAGAGAGAAAATGGGGGAGGCAAAAAATATTCCACCTTCCAAAAAAAGAGAGACAAAGAGAGAAGGGGCAATGTTACTATCTTTTTACAACACTTATTCTTCAAAGTAGCATCATTTTTTGATATAAAGAGTCCCCTGAGTTTAATTCATTATACTAGTGGGAATTTTTCCTTATAGAACTTGGCCAGTATATTCTCATGACACGCTCCCTCAAATGCACCAGGTCTTCATGAGAAAGCAAGTTGGATGCACACCCACTTAGTCTCATTTGAGCTTTCATACACTTATAGCTCTAGTGAACCCGTTGCATGGCAATCCCAACTCCTTGCAATGATATTAATTGATGGGCATGTCCATAGCCTGTTGGTCCACCTAGTTGATGCGAGTCATTCTTCCTTTTTGACTCCTTTGATCTTTATCACCATACTCTATTTTAACTATATGTTATATCCATGGTTCACGCTCATGTATTGCGTGATGTTAAAAATGCTCAAGTGTGTTAGAAGTGTGATCCAATTGCCCGGTTTGACACCGGGGTGCTCACGATTTATACTTATGTGGTGAAGTATGCCATGCTAATACGATAAAATGAGTAGGGATAACATTCTTTAAGGATCGTATATTTTGAAAAAGTAATGATTATGCTTCTTATGTTTATGGGTATTATTATGTTGATATCAATTATTCATTACTTCTCAATAATTATACCTGAAAGAGTTTACATGTTGGGTAGCATGCCACATCGAAAATTCTAATTTTATCATTTACCTACTCGAGGATGAGCAGGAATTAAGCTTGGGGATGCTGATATGTCTCCAACTCATCAATCATTTTAGATTATTTTGTGCTATTTTATTATGAATCTTAGATACTTTATATGCAATAATATGCTATTTTATATCATTTTTTAGGACTAACCTATTAACCCACTCCCCAATGCCAGTTCCTATTTTTTGCATGATTTTTACTTCTACAAAAAATCAGTGACAAAAGGAATCCAAGTACGATGACACTTTTTGGTGTTTTTCTGGACCAAAAGAGACCCTAGAAGCTTCGAGAGGTGGCCAAAAGGTGCACGAGGGAGTGACGAGCCTGGAGGGCGCACCCTGGAGTATACAGTGCCCCCCCGTGAGATCGTTTGACCCTTGCAAGTCACCCATACCTAATTCCACATTTATAAATCCAAAAATATTACAAAACCAACAGAGAGCCACGAGAAACACCTTTTTCCCCACGATACCATATGGAGATTTTTTTTTCTAGTAGCCTGGATGAGGTAGTTTTGATCACGGAGGCCATCTACATCAACCTTGTGGCATTCATGATGATGTGTGAGTAGTCCACCATAGACCTGCATGTCCATAGCTAGTACCTAGATAGCTTGCTCTTTGTCTTTGATCTTCAATGCCATGTTTGTCACGATTCCCGTGGTGATCTATCTGATGCAATCTTCTTTTGCGGTGTGTTCGTTGGGATCCGATGAATGGTGGGTTTATGATCAGATTATTTACTGAAAGTAATTGTGTCTTTTCTGAACTTTATTATGCATGATTGGTATAGCTTCGTATTTCTCTCAGATTTATTCGTTCGGTGGCCAACTAGATTGATTTACCTCCAGTGGGAGTGGTGCGTTGTAATGGGTTCAATCTTGCGGTGTTTTATATCCCAGTGATAGAAAGGGTACAAGACAAGAATTTGTATTATTTCCATTAAGTATAAAAGTACAGGGTATATTCATATTGCTTGAGTTTACTTTGTGTACATCATGTCATCTTGCTCGAATCATTACCTTGTTTGTCATGAACTTAATACCTAGGAACGCAAACATAGAGGCTCTTTCGAACTGGAATAATAGTAGTACATGCACAATCGTTTCGGTATACTTGTTTATGACTGTGATGCCTATATAACTGATAATTGCCGTGAATAACATGTCATAACTATGCACTATTCTGTTAATTTCCCAACAATAACTTATTTACCCACGGTATGCCATGTTCCAGAGAGAAGTCTCTAGTGAAAACTATGACCCTCGGGTTTGCTTAATAATAATTCCTCCGTCCCAAAATCAATGTCGTAAATTTGGTACTAAGTTAGTACAAATTAAAACTAATGGAGTGACACATATTTTGGGACGAAGGGAGTATTTGCTAAAACCCTAAAAATATCTTGCTGCAATTTATTATTTATTTTACTTTTTATATTTATATATCTATCTCTACCAGAATTAATCCTTGCAAGTAACCGATTTAAGTGGCTTGACAACCCTCTTATCCGCGTTGGGTGCAAGTCTTTAGTTTTATGTGCGTAGGTGTCGACAACGAGAGTTTGTTTTGATTGTCCTACTGGTTTTTTAACCTTGATTCTCACCGAGGAAATACTTATTGTTAATATATTTATTCACCCTTCCTCTTCGGGGATTAACATAACACTCTAGGAAAAGGGACTGCTAGAGTATATCTCTCCTAATCAAGGGGGAAATCCCATCTTGGTCGTCCATGTCTAGCCGCATGGGAGTGGACAAGTTCAAGACCTACCTTTATAATTACCTACTTATTGAGTGTTGTTTGGTTGATCCAAAACAAGTCTGTCACCATCCTGAATGCACCAGGAGCATTCTCGTGCGATATGGCCCGAGATCCATAAATAATGGCAACGAATCTCCCCGGAGCACTGGCCTTCACATGGCCGTGTCGAGGCACTTAAAGGAGCGCCCAACCAACCACCGCGGGATCTTGGGGACTGGTGCCGCGTCGAGAGCAAACACCCCCTCGTAACAACGCTCGCGATGACAATTCCTCACCTCGGTCCAGCCCTCTCTCTGGCTCGATGTCTTGAGAGGCCGGGCGGGACCGGCCTAACAGCGCGGTCAAGCCCGCCCCACGGGAAACAGCAGCAATGCAGGATTGAGGAGGACCGGAAGCGTCATCTAACCGTTGGTGCTCGGAGCAACGTGCCGACGGGTGGGGCTCTGGTTGGGATGCACGGCAGACAAAGGGAAGGCGACACACGCCGGCAGCCGGCTGGCGAGGCAAGGTGACTATTGAGGAGCTATCGAGTAAAACCATTGACAACTGGCCTATATTTTTTTCTTAATTCATCTCCTACTCGACTGCTGGTCATCCACCCAGGTTATAGGCTGTGGGGGCAGCTGCCCCCACTCGATTTTTCTATCTGATTAGAGTTGGTCCGACGTGTATTCGATGTGCCCCACTCATGCGAATTTCCTGCCCCCACTCAGCCTAGTATCTCTTTATTTCCAAAAGCCCAACTCCATAGGAAAAGCCCGATATATATAAGAAAAAGAATTGCTACCGGCCTCAGCATAAGTCAGATGCCTCCTTCCTGTAGGTTACGCACGTTGCCTAGCTCAATTAAATGGCCAGATTTCGTGTACACGCACACATCGTCCACTCAAAGAAAAACCACACACGCAGCCACGCACGGAGTCATCGCCTCGAGCCCTCGACCTCGCCTCTCACGCCGCCGCGGTCCTGCGGAGTCATCAGCTCACCGGCTAATTACGGCAAATCGCTGACTTACCGTCGCCGGCCCCTTACACCATCAGACTTGCACTACTTCATCGGAGAACAGAGATCTTAATTCCACAACTCCCTAGTTCGAAATGACTTCAAGGTAATGCGTCAAATTCTTTAATTTCAAATCAACTTACATGTATAGTTTATCAATTTGGATGATTAGGTCAGTTTAAATTTTGTGTAACATACTCTCCCCTTTCCTAAATATAAATCTTTTTAGAGGTTTCACTAGGGGCATACATATGTATATACACATACTTTATACTATAGATTCACTCATTTTGTTTCGTATATATCACAACTCATCTTCATGTATGTTGTATGGAAATTTATCCATTCATTTAACATCCATTATTTTAACTTAAAGTTGCAGGGAAATAAATGAAGAGGTTTTTCTTTTCAAAAATCAACAACTTTCAAGATGCCTGAACTTGTTGATTTGTACAAGCTTCCTAGGGATCCATCTAAAAGACTAGAATTCCTACCAAAAGTGATAGTTAAACCTTTTCATACAGTCAAAGATCATCGAGGGATAAATAAAAGGTAATGCGCTAAAGTGTTTCTTTTTCTTTTTCGAAGTACCATCCTTCTTCAATGTTTCCATTCTTTCTCAATTTGATAATGTAATTTCTTACAGGTTGTAGGTTGATTGGTAGAACAATGTGTCACATTTGCAACTTCGAAACAAGATATTACCATATGTAATTCATTTAATCTCAAATGGTTAGTCTTCTTTCATTTTTGATGAATTTGGTTAATGCATGAAAAAGGAGGTGTGCAAAAATTAGGTGATTATGCCCGTGTTTTATTTACATTAATACATTTTTTTGCCCCCTCTCATTTTTTTTCCTGGGTCCGCCCCTGTGGTCATCTACTGCTTTTTCTAAAAAGTGCATAGGCCTAAAGTAGTACTACTTCACGTAATTGACTGCCAGTACTAACTAAATTGACTACTAGTTTTGTAGCACGGTACCTTAGATGTGGTTGAACTTTAGTAGTCCAAATATTACTATTTCACGTAAAGATCAAAGCGAATCTATTCGTGGCACTAGTTCATACTTGTTTTGAACAGATCGTTTTCGCTTAGTTGCTTTGGTCTGCTACAGCGGCCATCGTCAAACATGTTTAATTCTTTTTTCTAACTATCCCTTTAGAACGAAAAATTATTATATACTTTTTCCATTTTGATGACTTAATTTTATACTAACTTTGTACTATAGTTAATAAAAAGTTAAGTCATTTGTTTTGGAACAGAGGGAGTATAATATTTTCAGCTGGTTTGCACCGTATTATTTTAAGAAATATTCTACCAACACTCAACGCGTCTCTTACCATCACCTCGGCAGTCGACCTATGTCGACATCTTCGTGTCAAGAAATATCTGACCTACACATCGGAACTTTGTCGAATCTGTTAGGAATAAGCAACTTGTATTCCCATGAGGCCATAGGCCAGTATATATACATGTACAGGTGGTGGACTATATGCAGGAAACCCCTTATATATTGGGATAAATACAAAAGGGTACATGACTTATATTATAACTCTAACACCCCCCCCCCCTCAAACTCATGGTGGATGAACAACACTGAGTTTGGAGAGATAGAAGCCATGTTGTGCTCTAGTCTGGGCCTTCGTCAGGAAATCCGCCAACTGTAACTCGAAAGGCACATACTGAAGAGCAATAACCTGATCCTGCACAGCAGCGCGCACAGACAGAAACACCAAAATCCTGAAGTAACCACCGTAACCAAGTCACCTCTGCCGTCAAAAGAGACATCGCTCGCAACTCAGCCTCTGCACTCGAACGGGAAACTGCAATCTGTTTCTTCGTCTTCCAGGCAATGAGAGAACCACCAAGAAAAACACAGTAAGCAGAAAGTGAACGGCGATCTGAAGGATCACTAGCCCACGTAGCATGCGAATAGGCCTCAAGCTGTAAAGAACTGGAGCGAGGAAAGAATAGACGGTGAGAGATCGTGCCCCGAAGATATCGGAGAACACGGAGGAGATGACTATAGTGAACCGATGTGGGAGCAGAGACGAACTGACTTAGAATATGAACCGGATAAGAGATATCCGGACGAGTGACAACCAGGTAAACAAGACTGCCAACAAGATGACGATAACGCGTCGGGTCAGGCAGGGGATCACCATCAGTAGCGCATAGGTGAACATTGAGCTCCATAGGAGTCTCAACAATGCGCTCATCAGTAAGAGCAGCACGAGCAAGAAGATCCTGGATATACTTTGCCTGGGATATAAAGAAGCCATCAGAGGTAGAAGAAACTTCAATCCCAAGAAAGTAGCGAAGATGTCCAAGATCAGACATAAGGAACTGCTCACTAAGACGGGCCTTGACAAAGGCAATATACTCGGGGTCATCCCCAGTGATGACCATATCATCAACATAGAGAAGAAGAAGAGTCCGACCACGAGGAGAAAGGTGAATAAATAACACTGGTTCATGCACATTGGGTGAAAAACCAGCGGCAGTCGCCACAGAGGCAAAACGCTCAAACCAGGCACGGGGGGCTTGCTTAAGGCCATAGAGAGAGCGACGAAGACGACATACCATGCCATCAGGAACAGAATACCCAGGTGGTGGCTGCATGTACACCTCCTCACGCAGCTCACCATTAAGAAAAGCATTCTTAACATCAAGCTGAGAGATAGACCAGTGGCGTGTAGAGGCCACGGCAAGAAGTGTACGAACAGTGGTCATATGAGCCACAGGAGCAAAAGTCTCGTCATAATCACGACCATGCTCCTGCTGAAAACCACAAGCCACAAGACGAGCTTTGTGACGCTCAAGAGAACCATCAGAGCGAGTCTTAACCTTGTAGACCCACTTACAAGTGATGGCACGAACTCCGGGAGGAAGGGAAACAAGATCCCACGTACCAGTGCGTTCAAGAGCAGTAATCTCCTCTGCCATCGCAAACTGCCATTCAGGATGAACAATAGCCTGATGATAAGTAGTCGGCTCAAGAACAGCAGCACCAGCGGTGGAAAATCCAAAGCGATCAACAGGCGGACGAGGACGAGAACGCAAACCATAAGTAGGCTGAGATGAGGATGACGACACATCCACAGAGGCATCCACAAAACGTGAATGACGAGTGTAACACTGAGGAAAAGATGGAACAATGGAAGGAGGAATCGCCAAGGTACAATCGGGGAGTGACGACGAAGAAGTCACCGGAGAGGAAGGTGTAGACTCCGGTGACATGCTAGACGAGGAGACCGTGGAAGATGGTGGCGACAAATCGACTGGAGGTGGAGAAGGAGAGGGAGCGGAACGAATAGGCAAAGGCTCGACAGGTGTGATAGGTGTGTCAGGAAAAGTGAGAAAAGAGACATCCGCCACTGAAAAGGTCGAGGAAGATGGGCGTGGGTAGAAGGGACGAGACTCATCGAAAGTCACATCCCGAGAGATACGCATCCGACGACCGATAGGATCCCAACAAAAACAGCCCTTATGCTCATCACTATAGCCTAAGAAGACACACTCAACAGACTGAGCGGTCAGTTTGGTGCATTCGCGGGGGCAAGAAGAACATAGCAAACACAACCAAACAAGCGAAGCATCGAATAATCAGGAGAATGGTCAAAAAGACGCTCGAAAGGAACACCACCCTGTAGAGCAGAGGAAGGCTGGAAATTGATGAGATAGGTGGAGGTGGAGACGGCCTCAGCCCAAAAATGAGGCGGGAGAGAGGCAGCAATCATCAATGCACGAGCCGTCTCAAGAAGATGACGATGCTTGCGCTCAGCCACGCCATTCTGAGCATGAGCACCAGGACAAGAGAATTGAGAGAGAGTCCCTTGCTCAGCAAGAACACCACGCAACATCTTAGAGATATACTCGCCAGCGGAGTCAGCACGAAACACACGAATGGGAGAAGAGAACTGAGTATGAACCATGGCAGCAAAACGCTTATAAATGGACAACACCTCACTACGAGAAGTCATGAAATAAAGCCATGTGTAACGAGAGAAGTCATCTATGAAAATAATATAGTATTTATGACCCCCTTTCCAAGCGAAGGGAGCCGGACCCCATACATTGGAATGGACTAAATCAAAAGGACGCTTAGACACTGACTCACTATATGGATATGGTAACTGAATCTGCTTGCCAAGACGACAACTCTGACACTCCAAGGAGGCATCTCCTGAGACAGACCCCAGAAGACCTCGACAAACTAATGACGACAAACGAGAACCACACAGATGACCAAGTCGATGATGCCACTGCTGGAAAGAACCAGTAGCCGAGGCAACCAAACCAGAAGAACTGGCGATAGAGTGGGCAGCGGAAGGAACATGAAGCCAGTCCAACCCCCAAAGACCCTCAGAATCACGGCGGCGAGGACCAGCCCCAACCAGAGTGTGCGTGCGACAGTCCTGGACAGAACAAGAGTCAAGGTCAAGGATGACACGACAACCAGAATCAGCAAGTTGACCAGCGGAAAACAAATTCATGGTAAGTCGAGGAACATGAGCAACATGAGGAACAGAATAAGAAGGAGTGGTAAGAGTGCCTCTACTAACGACAGGAAGGGGAGTACCATCAGCGGTGAGGACATGAACAGGAGAATCAAGCGATCGAAGAGAGGACAGAGTGGAAGAATTAGAAGTCATATGAAAGGAAGCTCCAGAGTCCAGAACCCATGGGGATGTACCTGACTGTGTAGAAGGTGGTTGCTCAGTGCGGGAAGCCTCAGTCACAGAACAAGCAGTACCCGTTGAGGAAGAACCTGAAGCAGCGAGCAGACGCTTAAGTCTCAGAATATACTGCTCAGTCAAAGTGATGGCTGAAGCTGTCGAGGTAGACGACGAAGTCGCTGTAGATGATGACTGCGCCTTGCGCAAGTGTTTCTTCTTCGTGTAACAGTGGGACTCAATATGACCATCATTGTTGCAGTAGTTACAATGTGGACGGGGGCGACCTGAGCCGCTAGAAGGAGTGGGCAAGAGCGGCGGAGCACTCGAGCGAGAAGGGGTCGGTGCAGCAGGTGGCGTAGAAAAAGTCCGAGCAACGAGCACTGAGGGAACCTCCAGCAAACCAGCACCACGTAAGCGAGTCTCCTCAGCACGAATCTCAGAAAGCGCCTCCATGAGAGAAATACGGCCACGAGCAAACAACTGAGCACGCCGGGGCTCAAACTCCTTACGGAGCCGAGACAGGAACTCGTAGACGCGATGAAACTCCAAGTCGGCCTGGACAGCCTGGCAACAGGGGCAAGTACGACAACCAGCACTGCGGAGAGAATCAAGCTGCCGCCAGATAGCAGAACTCTGTGCATAGAAGTCATCAAAAGTAGAGTCACCCTGCTGAAGAGCATGCTCCTGACGGACCATAGAGAGGTATAAGGCATCACCAGAGGGCTCATAGCGCTGACGAAGGCGGGTCCACATCTCAAATACAGTAGGAAGGCCCAGAAACTCAGAAGCAAACTGAGGCAGAACACTAGCAGTGAGAACAGCGGCAGCACGAGCATCATCATCAAGCCACTGGGTGTAAACGGACAGAGCATCATGATACACCTGAAGAGCCTCCTCATAAGCCAAGACCTTCTCATCATAAGCACTCACAACGGCCTCATCAGCAAGCTTAGTCGCATCCTTTGCGGCCTGAGAAGCATCCGCAGGAAGAGCCGGTGGGGTCGGCGGAGTGGGAGCCACGGGAGGAACCGGACATGGCGGACAACAGACCTCGCCGGAAAGAAAAACCCCATAGGCAGATAACACGCACGTGAATGCGCATGAAGCCAATGAACTCGGTGTAGTTAGTGCCATCAAAGATCACTGGACAACGAGGAACAACAACGTAGCCGGATGCAGCACACATTTTTTTTAGAGCTCACGTCGGGACCGACGAAATCGGAAGCAGCAGGCCCGCGCCTCGATCTGGTGGTGACGGGAACCAGCAGGGGAACGGGAACCAGCAGAGGCGACGGGAACCAGCAGACGGCCTCGCCTCGATCTGGTGGTGACGGGAAACAGCAGGCCCGCGCCTCGATCTGGTGGTGACGGAACCAGCAGGGGAACGGGAGAGCGACGGGAACAAGCTGGCTGCCGCGCGTCCATCTGGTGGCGACGGGGATCAGCAGAGGCGACGGGGATCAGCAGAGCCCGCGCCTCGATCTAGTGGTGACGGAACCAGCAGGGGAACGGGAGAGCGACGGGAACCAGCCGACTGCCGCGCCTCACGAGGATCAGCAGAGCCTCGCCTCGATCTGGTGGCGACGGGAATCAGCAGAGGAGACGGGGACGGGATGCAGGCGGCCGCGCCTCGAGTTGGTGAGGACGAGAACCAGCAGGGCGACCGGGACCAGCAGGGCGACGGGAGTAGGCGATGGGGAACGACCCGGACAACACCCAGAATGACTTCAGCCAGGAGCGAAGCGAGATTCCAGGAGCCAAGAGCCCGGTGTTGACTTGAGCCGTTGAGCGCGACGGGAACCAGCAGCGAGACAGAAGGCGACTGCGGGGAGACGAGATTGGATCGGAGCACGAGTTGCGCGTGCGAGAAAAAACCCTAAGGCTCTGATACCATGTTAGGAATAAGCAACTTGTATTCCCATGAGGCCATAGACCAGTATATATACATGTACAGGTGGTGGACTATATGCAGGAAACCCCTTATATATTGGAATAAATACAAAAGGGTACATGACTTATATTATAACTCTAACAGAATCAACCTTGACGCCAAGGTCGTATTTATCACATTATTCACTTCGTATAAATTAATTATGCATTTTTAATTATTATTATTTTTCTTGCACTATTTTATGTGTGCAGTGCATGGGATCCATTTCTCTGCACGGTTAGATCGACGTGCCGACATCATCACCTCGTATTCATCGACCAAATTATGTCCTCGCATCAGCCCATCGTCTTTTCCAGGCATCGCCACACACTAGTGGAAAAAGGGGCTTTAGTCCTGGTTTCAGAGGGCTTTTAGTCCCGGTTGTGTAGCCAGGACTAAGCCTTCGGGGCTAAAGGCCCCACCTTTTAGTCCCGGTTGTGCTGGAAACCGGGATTAAAACCAAGTTATCACAAGGTTGAAACACTAACTACTCGTCTCTCTTAGGTAAAAAAGCATAATAAAGGGGAACTCCGACATCTCCCCATTGAAGAACACAAATCAACCTATCTCCAACTTATGAGATGCGTAAGTATTCCTCTTCAAGTGGCAGTGTGGATGCTTATATTGCATTTATCCATCCTTTGATATTCTGAATTTTTTCACTTTGAGATATCCTGTATTTACCACGGTAATTAATCGGGATTGGTCGTAAGCTAACCATTTGGAAATCACCATTTCTAAACATCCATTTATGCACGGTCTCTGGCGGGAGTACCCATTGAAGAACATTAGTAATAGTAATATTGTTAGCAAACTAGTCTTTCTTAAGAACAACGTATAAAAAAGATGGACTAGTGACATAATGGTAAAAAAGTTCTTACAGAGTTGTTTGAAGTGATGTTATAAGGGTTCAACTAGTTCACTAGTGGCACATATCCATGATAAATGTTGCCAGTCATGTAATGTTTAGTACGATACTCAACATCGTGAATAAATGAGATTAGATGGTTTTTCTCCAACCAAGTAAGCTCAGAGCCATAACTGTAGTAGGTCTGATCTATTATCTATCGAATCGTTCTTGTAGCAGGGAAATAAGATAATAATCAAAAATAAAGAAATTTACTCGGGATGAGTACCGGATACTTTTCAATAATGAATATAAATTACCTAACAAATTTATTGACAAACGCCCCTGCAGGTAGAACTGAAATCAAGTCATCGTCCGCATGCACCCAAATTTCTATATTATTATCACGAACATCGTCATTGCCAAAATCAAAGGTAGTATTCATGTCCTCATCCAACCCATATGCCTTGCAAAATGCTCTTCAACTAGAACAACCAAAATATGTGCGATCTTCTTCATTATTTACCTTAACAACAAAAGTGAAATGCTCCGCTCTTTGGTGAGCTATCTTAGGCTATGTACTTTCCTTGTCTTTGAAATGAAACTTGTCCAAGATAGCGAATCTTGCATGGGAGGGAACGCATTAGTCGAATTGAACAAAAGAAAATTAAAGGTTAACTAAAGCAAAAAAAGCACATGTCATCTTTATTAACAAAAAATACATGCCGCCTTTACATACCGTAATAATCGCAAAGTCATCATGTAGCTTTACGGTGAAGGATGTACTATTGTCTAGGTGAGGATAACGGTCCATATACCCCTGTCATCCCAACACAAATGGCACACACGGATCCTATCGTCGTCGGGCCACGCCATTTCCTGTGTTCATGATTTTATAAGATAAAAAATCGACGGCAATTGTTTTCTTAATGCTCATTGATTCTAAGATTAACATATGAGTATTTAATGAAAAAATGGAATGATGCTCTCTTTATTTACAATCAATACAAACTAAAGAAAGGAAAAGAAACTATAGCCTAACTACCAATTCTTAGATTCAGTCAGATAACTACCTATTCTTTTAATACAATTATGCTCTCTTTATTTCGAACCGAAACAAACTAAAGAAAGGAAAATAAACTATAGCCAAGAAGGCATGCATGGATGTATCTTGGATCTTGACATTTACTCATGGACTATGCATCATTTTCTCGCACGTCAATTAATCAGATTACAACATTACGAACTTGTGAATCAATTTTCAAGACATCACAAGCGGCAAGAGTTCTACAACAGCACTTCTACTGAATTTTGTACACTGATTTTTCTCGAGTTTATGGTTTGCACAGATTTTTTTTCACTAATTTGCACTGGATTTCGTAAATGCAATCTCTAATAAAACATTCTTGTTTGACTCAAGAAACTTCAAATCACAAAATGACCAGCAAACATATTTGCTATATTAATAGCCAACATTATCATAAAACATCAAATATGATGTAATCCAAAATGACCAGCAAACATGTTATCTAATAAAAAGTTCATTATTGAATATTCACATCATGGCATATCACAGAGTAAACAGTAAGGTGATATTGAGAGTGGAAATGACATTATGAACATTCTCCAAATAAAATTTGGATCTTACATCATGGATTCACCATATATTAGCATTTGGTAAACATTTAGAGTTAAATAAGTGACAACACATGACGATGACATCTCATTAAAATTCTCTAAAAAACTAAATTCACTATTTTGATATCTAGGAGGAACCACCGCGCACGGCGAGGGGCGAACGCAGAGGGGGAGGGGGAGGCGGAGGCTCACTTTGGGAGGACGCGGCGTAATTGATGGAGGTGGCCGGTGGCCGGCGTCGGGGTCAATTGAGTGGGTCGGGATGAGGAGCAGCGATGGCGGCAATGACGGCGTCGGGGTTAGAGACGTGAGGAGCAGCGACGGCAGCGTCGGTGTCGGAGACGAGAAGAGCGGCGATGGCGGCATCGGGGGTCAGGGGGATTGGAGAGGGCGGCGATATTATCCGGTAATTTGGCGGCATCTTGTGTCGGTTCGGCATCGCGGGAGTGGAGGAAAATTGGTGGGGAGGGCCTCGGGCGGTTATATACCCCCACCCTTTAGTCTCGGTTGGTGGTTGGTGGATCCAACCGGGAATAAAGGCCCGCCTTTAGTCCCGGGTGGCCTTTAGTCCCGGTCCGAGCCACCACCCGGGACTGATGACGAGATGATGTATATACTTCTCGCACCTCGTTGGTTATTCCAAGTGTAAGGTTGAGATGTAGTCAGCTGCAATTTTCCCCTTACACGTGAATTGTAAGGTTTATCGAACCAGAAGGACTCCTAGGCTCAACAAGTATGTGTCTCCTGTCCTGGTCAGCTGAAGACGTGGACCTGCACACACAAAAAATAACTTTGCTCCCAACGAGTACAGAGAGGTTGTCAATCTCTCCGGCCTTGTAGTTTGCAAAGGATCAAAAAACAAGCGGGAAGGTAATAGTGATTGCACCGGAAAAGTAAATAAAAGCGGTAAATGATGGAGGTGTAAACAATGATGGTGATATGGACCGGAGTCGCATGATGTTCACTAGTGATGTCTCTCTCTCAAAAGACAATAAACAACTATGCTTGGGTAAATAAATCAAAGTTGGGCAATTGACAGAATTATGAATGCACCGCAATGCTAATTATGCTACTTGATAGTTAGAGGTTCAATAGTAATGGGCAGTACGCCAAGACAAGTAGACCGTTTATTCATCAGCATCTACTTACTAATCATCCACCTTGAGATATCTATCCATAACATCTCTCCGGTATTAAGTTGTGAGCCCCATCCTAAGTGTAAACTCAAAGCAACGGACAACTGCATTAACGAACTATGTGTAAGGTAAACAATCCTTGCAACCGTGGTCACAAGCACCGTTGTTTTCTCCCTGGTGGTAACAAGCACATCCCCTAGTCTCATGTTTCTATCACTCAAGCTAGACATCGAGGGGCACGAACGCACAATCATGCATAACGCTCCCTCTTGGAGTTACAATCTACTACTCGGCCAAAGCAATAAATATCAACGGCGAACATGCACGAATCACTAAGGAACATAATATAAAAGGATAATCAAATATATAACTCATAACAATTTGAACATAATCTCATAATCCATCGGATCCCAACTAACCGAGCATAGCAATAGTAAGAGAATTACATAGATGCCTTGATCATGTAGGGCAGCTCACAAGGACTAACGATTGAAGCACAAGATTGGAGAGAAGACATCATATAGATACTGGTCATGGACTCATGGTCAAAGGAGGACTACTCACGGCACGTCTGGGAAGCGTCCATGGCGGTGGCGAAGCTCCCGGAGGTCAATCCTCCCTCCAGCAGGGTGCCGGGAAGAGGTCTCCTGACGCTCCCGATCTCGGAAGCGCTGCGGCGGCGGAACGATGGAGAAATTTGCGATCCTGGAAGTTGTGGAAGGGTTTCCTCTCGGGACTCTAAATATAGGCCAAAGAAGGGCACCGGAGGAGGTGGGCCCCACCCAGGTGGCCTCTTGGCGCGGCCTAGGGCCTGGTCGCGCCAGCAGGTCGCCTGGGAGGCCCCTCGCCCCCCTCTGGCCCATCTTCGATGATCCGGAAGCTTCTGTTTCGCTGATTTTTTATATATTTTTTCTGGAATTTTTCGGGTTTTGGAAAATTGGGTAAAATCCCCTGCAAAATAGACTTCAGCAAACAGAAACTGGCACTGGGTGCACTGAGTTAGTAGGTTAAAATGATATAAAAGTGTAGCAAAACATATAACAATGTCACCCAAAATTTCATGGAACAAGGAGAAATTATAGATACGTTTGGGACGTATCAGTGACTAAAGGTGACTTTCACCAGCCCAAAGGGCAGGAAACCCACGGCTTTAGTATGGTTGGTTGCTCCGACCCGGACTAAAGGTTGGCCCTTAGTCCCGGTTGAAACCACCAACCGGGACTAAATACCTTTTTTCTATTGTTTGTTTTAGACCTTTTGAGGGTATTTTAGTTTTAGATTTATTTTAAACACATGCATACATGCCTAGTTTTCATTTAATTATGTTTCCTATTAAAGTTTTTAAGAAAAAAAATACTTTATGGAAATTTTAGTTGGATACATTTTATATAATTTTAAGGTAATATTATTTTGATCATAACTAGAGTTTTATAAAAGCTTTCTCGTTGATTCTTTTCACTATTAAAGAATATTATAAAATACTTTTTGTTAACCTAATAACCTTATTGTTTTCTTTATTGCTTTATTCATTGATTGTATGGTTTGTCAATATGTTTTTGAAAATATGACACAAGGCAATCAATGCTGTCAAAATCTTTCTCTCGGAATCATCATTTCACCCACATTTTAATTTGAAACGCACTACAAATGAACACTGAAAAGGTTGAAATTTGGCATGCTATCATAATTTCACCAACATAGCATGTGCTTAAAAGTTGAGAGGGTTACGGAAAAAACAGCATGCACTTCATGTAGAGACTGGACTATCTCTTTCGAAGTATGAGGATTTCGAATGAAAATTCATCTATTACAAAGGCATTTCATTTTTAAGATTATTTCAACTACATACTTTTTGTGCATTCAATACGCACCATTCAAAACCACATCACCAATTTTCAACCCTTTCTGACTTCATTTGCTATTTTTCATGCATTTAATGATTTTCTTGAGCTAAATGACCCTGAAATTGAAAAGCACTACAAATGAACTCTGAAAAGGTTGAAATTTCGCATGGTATCATCATTTCACACATAGCATGTCTTAAAAAGTTGAGAGGGTTACGACAAAATCAGGATGCACTTCATGTATAAACTGGACAATCTCTTCCGAAGTATGAGGGTCTCACAAAAACTCATCTGTTACAAAGGCACTTCATTTTTAAGCTTATTTCAACTATAGACGTTTTGTGCATTCAATATGCACCATTCAAAGCTACATCATCAATTTTCAACCCTTTCTTACTTCATTTGTTGTTTTTCATGCATTTAATGAATTTTTTTTAGATAAATGACCCTGAAATTGAAAAACACTACAAATGAACTCTGAAAATGTTGAAATTTGGCATGGTACCATCATTTCTCACATAAAATGTGCTAAAAAGTTGAGAGGGTTGTGGCAAAAACTGGATGCATTTCGTGTACAAACTAGACAATCACTTTTGAACCTCACGCGGCTTATCTCAAATGCTAAAAGACACGAATAATTGAAAATTCATAACTTAATAAATAAATATTATACAATCATGTTTAAAATGCCAAAATTCCCTAGCTAAGATCCCCTCCGGTTTGTCCCTGGCTTATTACGCCGTACAACCATGGATAATCTTCATCATTTAATAAGATGCTTGGGTCAGTCTTCACTGTGAAGGGAGCAATTTCATGAAATTTACATAATCTACTCACAAGTTTGTCTTGTCCTCTACTATCATGATGTTTCTTTTCCCTAAAAGAACTATGTGATGCTTTGGCTCATCGTATGATGCATTCGCTTCCTTATCTTCTCTTTTTCTCGGTTTGGTAGACATGTCCTTCACATAGAAAACCTGCGCCACATCGTTGGCTAGGACGAACGTTTTGTCTGTGTACCCAAGATCGTTGAGATCCACTATTGCATTCCGTAACGCGTGTCTACCTGTACTCCTGCCTCCCGTCAGATTAACCCATTTGCACAGAAACAAAGGGACCCTAAAATCACGTCCATAGTTAAGTTCCCATATATCCTCTATAAAGCCATAATATGTGTCGTTTGCCCTATTGTTGTTTGCTGCATCAAAGTGGACACCACTCTTTTGGTTGGTGTTCTTTTTATCTTGGCCGGTTGTGTAAAATGTATTCCCATTTATCTCATACCTGTGGAAAGTCAATACAGTCGAAGATGGTGACCTGGCCAACAAGTACAGATCATCTCCAAGAATGTTGTTACTCCTGAGATGTGTTTGCAGCCAACCGCAGAAAGTCCCCATGTGTTCACGTGTAATCTAGTCGCCAAACTGCGCCGGGTGTTTGGAGGGTAGAATATTCTTGTGTTCATTGATATATGGGGCGACCAAGGTAGAATTTTGTAGAACTATATATTGTGCTTGTGCCCAAGAATGCACGTCCCTACATATTATTGAGTTCGATCTAGCATGCATTTTCCACTCAGGAATAAACTTAACACAAAAATCAGTGACCTCCCCTATTACATGGCCCTTGGGGATGCTTCCTTCTGGCCTAGCACAGTTACGAACATATTTCTTTAGGACTCCCATGAACCTCTCAAAGGGGAACATGTTGTGTAGTAATAGAGGCTCCAAAATGGCAATCTCGTCGACTAGGTGAACTAGGATGTGCGTCATGTTATTGAGGAAAGATGGTGGGAATATCAACTCAAAACTGACAAGACATTGTACCCAATCATTTTGTAAACTTGGCAGGATTTTTGGATCGACTACCTTTTGAGAAATTGCATTGAGGAATGCACATAGCTTCACCATGGCTAATCGAACATTTGCAGGTAGAAGCCCCCTCAATGCAACCGAAAGCAGTTGCGTCATAATCACGTGGCAGTCATGAGACTTTAGGTTCTCGAAAGTTTTTTCTCTGCCATATTTATTATGGGACAATTACATTTGTTCCCCTAACTTGAGCCACCACCTCGCATTTGCCCATAATTTTCGAGTATGCTCAAAAATACCCCTCTCCCGTGTGTTGCCCTTACAGAAATCCCCCTCCGTGTCGTTTCTGTCAGGTCAAGGGCGTTTGACCGGTAACTCGCGTTAGTTGGACATATTAGCCCTTGCTTCTTACATGTGGGCCCGTCACAAATGCTATCCACCCTCTCACTCTCTTCTCCCTTGTGACGCTTCTCGCCTCTTGTTCCCCTCTTGGCGACCGAAACCCTAAACATAGCTCGCCCCAAATCTCTTCATCGGTGGCAGATCTGTAGGACTGCGGGCGTCGAGATGCGGTGGTAGTGGATTTGAATACCCAACGCATCTTCTTTCTCTTCTACGGCGCTAGAGGAGGCGGCCACTGGAGGTTGCATCCTCAAAAGAAGATGGCGGCCGCTGGTGGTTGCGGTGGTGGCAAAGAAGCATCTTCGCAAACGACATAGATATTGGGAATGCAGATTCCACTCGGGTAAGTTTCTATCAATCTTGACCTAGATCTTTTCTCTGCTACTGTAGGTAGATTTCCACCGATTTGATGTGCTCTTAGTGGTTACTGCTAGCTTGTAATGGTATTTTATTGCAAATATCGTAGGATGAAACCAGAGAGAGCTTTTGGTCTCAATTGTAGAATGGAGACCACTGTGATAAGCAACGGTGGCACCAAAGGAGCCTGTACAGGCTTCACATTTACATTTGTGGTTGACAAAACATCGACATTTGTGTAATTCAGAGGTGCTATTAGTGATAAATATCCATGGGATATTTTTGATGTTGTAGATTTTAGATATTGGGGCATGCAGAATACTATGTGGTTGCCAGTTCAAAATATTGATGAGTTAGGACTAATGTTTGCCAGAAATGCTGAGAGCAATTGAGTGCAACCAGAAATTAATGTCATACAAAGGAAAAGAGCAGAATAGAGAGCAGAACTAAAAGATCTGCAGCTACTACTTCCAAACATAGAAGCATTCTAAACAGTGGAAGGAAAGCAACAGCTGGTAGTTCACAGTCTCAAAGCTGTCACTCTAAAAGAAGGAAATCAGCACCTACAACTTTAGAGCCTGAAAGCACAATTCAACAAGCAGGAATCCCAAGTGCCAACTTGCCTTGTCAAGTATGTCCTGAGTATAGCAAAACACAACACATCCAATCGTAGAAGAGGAATTTCCTGATGAAGTGCCCACAGATGATGAGGATGAAAGAATGCACCTAGAGTTTATTGTTAGGAAACCACCCAATGAGGATGGTGAAGATTTAATTCCACCACCCCCAATTTGAGGAGACACACTCTCATCAGAGAGAGGAGGACATGGACATGGGATATTCTCAGAAACAGGATGAGGTTAGACCTGAAGTGCAGTATAAGAGAGATGATCCTTCTTTGGTAGAAGGAACTATTTTTCACATGTCATAGATTGTAGGAATGCACTTGCCACCTTTGCAATCAAGACCCAGAGTGAATTTGTAATTGGCAAGAGTGAACTTGGTAGATTAACTATTCATTGTGCTTAGAAAAGGTCTAACTGGAGTATGCATGCCTCCAGAATGAGAAATAGCACACTTTTTCAGGTATATTAATTGTTCATTGTGCTTATAAATTGTTCAAAATGATAAAAGGTGTTAGTGTTGCTAGTAAGTTGTCTTGAATATGCATTCTAATATTTTAGTCCCTTAAATGTTGTTGACTGGAGGTCAAAGTGAACAAGACAGGTCACACTTGCCCAAGTGTTACCAGGAGGCAAAGGCTCGGGTCTGCAAAGACTAGGTGGGTGGCAAATGCTGTCAAGAATGGGGTCAGGGAGAATTCAAATATTTCAGTGCCAACTATGCAAACTGATTTGAAGAAAAAGTATGGGGTGCAGCTGCCTTACATGAGAGCATTTTATGGCAAGCAAATGGCTCTCGACAACATCTATGGTAAGTGGTCTGATTCATCCCAACTGTTGTATACTTTCAAAGCTGAAGTAGAAAAGGCATCTCCTGGTAGTGTGGTTAATATTGAAAGACACACAGTAGAGTTTAAACTCAATGGACAAAAAAGGTACAAAGAGTGCTTTAGGAGAGTTTGTGTATCATTTAAGGCCTCTTGCAAGGATTTTCGGCTGGCTGTAGGCCATATATAGCAGTAGATGCAACAACATTAAATAGAAGGTTTAAAGATCAGCTTGTAAGTGCTTGTGATGTAGATACATGCAACTGGATCTTTCCAGTTGCATATGGAGTGCTAGAGACAGAGAACATAGAGAGTTGGACCTGGTTTTTCCAAAACATAAAAGACATAATAGGGAACCCAGAAGGACTGGTTATTCACACTGATGCGTGCAAGGGACTTGAGTCAACTGAAGAAGTTGCTGTCGGGACCCCGATCCTAAGCCATAGGAATCCAGCCTGTAACACATCGCATCCCTTTGCGGTCTCACACACGGTTAACTCCACGGCTGCAGACT
This sequence comes from Hordeum vulgare subsp. vulgare, assembly GCF_904849725.1. Taxonomy (NCBI): domain Eukaryota; kingdom Viridiplantae; phylum Streptophyta; class Magnoliopsida; order Poales; family Poaceae; genus Hordeum; species Hordeum vulgare. The sequence goes on from NC_058522.1 coordinate 196,183,638, forward strand.
TACCTTAGCCGGAACCGTTTGCGTCTTTTGACTCACGTATGCAATAGTGTCGCTAGCATTCCAATGTCAAAGAACCCAGATCGACATGTCTAGTCATAAACCAAAGTGGCAGTACCGCACAAGGACAGGCATACATGACCCAACAAAGCAGGTGTCGGTCACCAGCGAGTGTAGACGAGTCGTAGCAAGCTACAAGGACTCCATTACATCGCGTGACATTTCCCCAAGAGGACAGACACAGCAGCTAAGAAGGACACATGCCGGTCAACCAATGTGTCCGGAGCAGTAGCGAGCTACCAAGGCTCGTTGGATCACAAAGGGGCATTTCCTTGTAAGGAATGCTACTAGAGTTCACGACTAGGTAATCGAACCCCATACATATCAAGTACGACACACGTACGCATGGCATACCGATATGTATAGATACATCGATGGCATCACAACATAACCATAAACATACAAGCTTTATTTAAGAGGCTCGGAAGAGCCACACACATAATATTACACATTAAGGGTCCCACGACCCATAATAGCAGTCATTCAGTTACAAGCCAGCGGAAGAGTTTAAACTGTCTGAGTACAGACAAGTCAACTAGAGGGCACATGGCCTGACTATACTACAGATCCAACGTAGGGCCAGATCGTAGCTGGGACACCAGCTACTCGTCGTCGTCGATGTCTACGAAGAACCCTCCATTAGGGTCATTAGCAACCTCTGCAACATTTATTAAGCAAACATGAGTACGAAGGTACTCAGCAAGACTTTAGGATAACTAACTACTCATGCAAGGTATCAAGAAGGTATTGTGGGGTTTCATGCGGAAAGCCAGCATCTGACTCGTGGCTAGACAACTTGCATTTTTAAATAATTTTGACAACTTGATTTCTCGCACACGAGTCCACTAACACCACAACAATACACCATCCTGGAATCATTCCGTCTCCATACAGAAATGCCGTCCACGACACTCACGCTTATCTTGGCAATTTTATGAGTAGGCATTGAAGTTATCTATGAACAACATATGTCTCCAAGTAGTCCATATCCGCGGACGCGGCTATTCGAATAGATCATAACCCTGTAGGGGTGTACTTCGTCACACACGCTCTCGCCACTTATCGCCATGTGCACGTCATGCAGCTCGGCAACCTTCAAGCGGAAGCCCAGCGAGGGAGTCGGCCACGACCGTTAACCACACTAGTACCTAGTCCAGGTTTATCGCCTATCTCAGAGTAACCCGTACGGAAGTCCGGCCGAGGTTTCCACCACGGCCTCAAACGATGTGCGTAGGGTTCCCAAGCCCACCATCCGGGTGCCACTTGGTACACCGTGCCACTGCCTACCGCATCACGGCCCACCTCTCAGGTCAGCACCATGCACGGCCTCCAGCATTACTATAAACACCAGAAACTACTTGCAACTCCTGGACCGAGTACTAAGCGATTAATAGGCCGAGCGGGGTCATATTTCAGGGCCCAGCATGTGGTAGTATCTAGTCTTGGATTACATACACGGAACTCAGTTCCTATGAGCGGTTCCAATGAAACAACCCGCCATGTACTCCTACACAGCCTTTCACCGGTACCTTTACCAAGTCAGGTTCAACACACAACCTTTGCTTACCGAACACATTCTCACAATTCTGTTCATCTCCCAGATGACAGACCATACACAACTCTAAGCATAGCATGCATAGCAGGATAAGGCACATCATAGCTCAAGCAACTACCAGGTATGCTAGGTTGCAAGGTTCGGCTATTTACTGTGACAAGGTTAGGTCATGCAAATGAGGTGGGTTCAACTAACGTGGCAAAAGGAGTTGAAGCATTTGATCCTAATGCAATAAATAAGTGCAGGAGCAAGAACATGGGAATTATCGGGATGATCAAAAGGGTTGCTTCCCTTGTTGCTCAGAGGAGGGACAATATCCGTCGGGCGGATATTCGGTGGAATCCGGGGGTGCGGAGCCTACCGAAATGAATGGCAACAATCAATAACAATCATATGGAAGCAAGATGATGCATGAGCATGGCATGAGAATGCAAGGTGATATGCTATTATAATCAACATGTATTAGGTTTGAAGTTGATTTGAATTGAATTCAAATATCAATTCAAACGAGGTATTCTCGGATACCGATTTAATTGATTCGACCTGATGCTCAGATCAACTTGATGTTAGCATGCATGAGATGTCATGTTAAGGTACTGGTTTGTTATTATAAAAATGTTTGATCATGTCAAACAAAAAGAAATTTAATTACTTTTCATATTCCATTTATAAAGTATTTATAAGAGTTGACATATTCAGTAATCTACATGTTTGGGTTCTGTAACTTTTTCAAACATGATTGAAAGTAGCATATTCAGATTCCTTGAATTTTTCTGATACTTTTTCATATATAAATTATTTTTCATTGGAGTTACAGATTAATTTCTATGAATTTTTCAAGTTTTAAACATTTCTGGAATTATTCTTATACTGAAAAATCTCTTTATTGCGTCAGCCTGACATCAACACGTCAGCCGACCTGTTCAGGTCAAACCTGACAGGGGGACCCACTGGTCAGCCTCTCTAGGGTTAATCCCGCGTTGACCGGCCCCTTAACTAAGTTGACTTGGCCTTGGGCCCACTGTCAGCGAGAGTTTAAGCCTCTAAACTACCGGATTAACTTGGCCACGTCGGCCCCCACCAGAGTATGGCCGGCGGCGACCGCGGGCGCGGCGGAGGGCTCACCGGAGAGAGCCAGACAGCGATACGGCCGTCGGTTTTGGATGCAGAAGAGAGCTACAGGCAGCTGGTGAAACGCCGCATCTATCTGGAGTGGAGCTGGACCCGGTGGTCACCGGAATCCTTGCCGGCGATCAGGCCAGCGGCGGCTGCGGCTCGGGCGTCGACGAAAGTGCCAATGCAGGGGGCTAGCGAGCTGGGAGAGAGACCCTACGCCATCTACAGAGCTCGAGGAGCTCATTCCTGAGCTCGGCCTCGCGAGCCGAGTACCACAACGACGCCAATGACATGGCCGGCGACGAGGTCCTTCGGGCTCCGGCGGCTAACGTGGTTAGAGGAGGGGGAAGGCCTCGGGAAGAGGGGGAACAGGAAGAGGAGCTCACGGCGGATCTTGTGAGGCTGCCGGCAGGGTCGGGGAGGACCGGGAGACGACAGATCGACGGTGACCGGAGCTTCGGGGAGAGAGAGATCCGAGAGGGAAAGGGGATCGAGAGGCCTAGGGAGAGGATAGAGCCGCGGGGAGGAGGATAAGAAGACGCGGGCGTCGCGCTGGCGCTTCTGGAGGCCTGCAGCAGCGAGCAGGCAGGCAGGAGGTGGCCGGCTCGGCCGCCGTGCTCATCTTCTCCCCTGCCTTCTGGCAGGAGGAGGAAGATGACCGGGGAGCCCCTGGTGGGCTCGGCCGGCGACAAATAGAGGTAAGTCATTTCTTTCTCTTATTTCTTTTCTATTTTGTTTCTGTTTTGCTAACTATTGTTTTGCTATTTATTTCAGCTCCAAAATGGTTTGTAAAAACTATTTTAAACACACCTGAATATTTGTTGGAATATTTCCAACCATTTCCAAAGTTTTCAACATTTTTGAAAATTTAAAGTTTCTGATTCAAATTTAAAACTTGAAACCATTAGCTTCTGTATTTATTTAAAATGCTTAAAGTGTCAAGAAAATGGTGATCTTCATTGCTCATTTACTTTCAAGATTTATCAGAAAGTTTGAACTTTTCTTGAGGCCATTTTGGGTTCATTGATTTTAACTAGTTTTGAGATTTCCTTTATTTGAAGAAGTGGCTAGGGTTTGAGTTTTTCCTTCACCTCTTTCTTTGTTCTTGTTGAAGATTTCTTAGATGCAATGCAAAGAAGACATGAGCACAAGACTAACTTGCTTAAGGTGTCAGGGATGTGACAACTCACCCCCACTCAAAGAATCTCGTCCCGAGATTTAAAAGTCGTCGGGAATAACGCAGGATACTCAAGTCGGAGACGATCCTCTCTTTCCCAAGTTGCCTCCTTTTCAGAATGATTTGACCATTGAACTTTAAGAAACTTGAGGTTTCAACGTCGAGTGGTACGCTCAGCTTGATCAAGAATACGCATGGGGTATTCTCGGTATGAAAGGTTATCTTGGAGATCAAGCGTTTCCTGGTCCACTTCACGGATAGGATCCGAAAAGCAACGCCTGAGTTGGGAGACGTGGAAGAAATCATGAACCTTGGAAAGATGCGGGGGAAGCTCCAACTGGTAGGAAACTTCTCCTCGTTTGGCAAGAATGCGAAAAGGACCAATGTAACAAGGAGCCAACTTGCCCTTGATACCGAAACGATGGGTACCCTTCAAAGGTGTAACCCGAAGGTAAGCCTTCTCGTCAACTTCAAAGGTCACAACCTTACGATGACGATCATATTGGCTCTTTTGACGAGACTGGGTTGTTTTCAACTTTTCACGAATAATGCGAACCTGCTCTTCTGCATCCTGGATCATATCCGGGCCAAAGAGTTGCCTATCTCCGGTTTCTGACCAATTAAGGGGTGTTCGACATCTTCGTCCATAGAGAACTTCAAAAGGGGCTTTGCCCAAGCTTGATTGATAACTATTGTTATAAGCGAATTCGGCGAATGGAAGGCACTTCTCTCAATTCATACCGAACGATATAGCACAAGCTCGGAGCATATCTTCTAGTATTTGATTAACTCTTTCTACTTGACCACTTGATTGGGGATGGAAAGCAGTGCTAAAAGATAAGTGAGTCCCCATGGCATTTTGAAAGCTTTCCCAGAAGCGAGAAGTAAAGATACTTCCACGGTCCGAGTTAATCTCCAGGGGAACACCATGAAGAGACACTATTCGGGAGATATATAACTCTGCTAGCTCGCTAGCTGTTATACTCTCACGAACATGAAGAAAATGAGCCACTTTGGAAAGATGGTCAATGACCACAAAGATAGCATTATTCCCTTTCTTGGTCTTGGGAAATCCGGTAATGAAATCCATGCTAACTTTATCCCATTTCCATTCAGGAATAGCTAGAGGTTGAAGGGTGCCAGCAGGCCTTTGATGTTCTGCCTTAACTCGACGACAAACGTCGCAGTTAGCAACGAACTCAGCAATTTCTCTCTTCATCCTAGTCCACCAGAACCTCTGGCGTAGGTCCTGATACATCTTAGTACTACCGGGATGAATGGTGAGAGGAGAATCATGAGCCTCCTTAAGGATTAACTGCCTTAGATGTGGGTTCTTAGGAACCACTAGACGATTCTGGAAGAACACAACACCTTGATCGTTCATGGAAAATTCTTTAGCGTTTCCGCTAGAAATATTCTCCTTGATCCGTGATATACCCTTGTCACGCTTTTGGCCAGCTATAATTTGATCCTTAAGAGTAGGCTTCGCCACCAGGGTAGAAAGGAATCCTTGAGGAACAATATGAAGATTCAACTTCCGAAAGTCCTCATGGAGAAGTGGTTGACCTTGTTGTAGCATCAAATTGTTACAATAAGATTTACGACTTAGTGCATCGGCCATAACATTGGCCTTCCCCGGGGTCTAAGTTATCCCTAAGTCGTAATCCGAGATCAACTCAACCCACCTTCTTTGCCTGAGATTCAAATCCGGCTGGGTGAAGATATATTTCAGACTTTGGTGATCAGTGAATATTTCGCAACGATTACCCAGAAGGTAATGTCGCCAGGTTTTTAGTGCATGGACCACAGCTGCAAGCTCAAGGTCATGTGTGGGATAATTATCCTCATGTGGACGCAACTGTCGAGATGCGTATGCGATCACATGACGATCTTGCATGAGAATGCAACCCAATCCTTGTCGCGAGGCGTCGCAGTAGATAACAAAGTCCTTAGAAAAATCTGGTGGTAGCAACACAGGTGGGGAAGTCAGGCGTCTTTTCAGTTCCTGAAAACTATGCTCACACTGTGGTGTCCACTCGAACCTTTTCTCTTTCTTGAGGAGTTCAGTTAGAGGCTTTGCAACCTTTGAGAAATTCTCGACGAAGCGGCGACAATAGCTCGCTAGACCAAGAAAACTCCTAACTTGCTTAACCGATTCAGGTTGAGTCCAATCAAGGACAGCTTGAACTCTCTCGGGATTGACAGCAATACCCTTACGAGAGATTACGTGACCCAGATAGGTCACTTCTGGTAACCAGAATTCACATTTTGAAAACTTGGCATAAAGGCGATGCTCTCGAAGTTTCATCAATACCAGCCTTAGATGCTCGGCATGTTCTTGTTCGTTCTTCAAGTAGATGAGAATATCATCGAGGTATACCACGATGAATTTATCCAAATACTCCATGAAGATTGAATTCATCAGTCGAGAGAAGGTGGCTGGGGCATTTGTTAAACCGAAGGACATGACGGTGTACTCGTATTGGCCATAACGAGTAACAAAAGCCATTTTTGGAATGTCCCCGTTCTTGATCTTGATTTGATGGTATCCCAACCTCAAATCCATTTTGGATAAGATTGAGGATCCAGCGAGCTGATCGTACAGATCGTTGATCCTGGGGAGCGGATACTTGTTCTTTATGGTGACCAGATTAACTGGTCGGTAATCTACAACCATCCGATCCGTTCCGTCTTTCTTCTTGACGAAGAGGACGGGACAAGCCCAAGGAGAAGAGCTAGGATGAATGAAACCTTTGTTCAAGGCCTCATCTAGTTGCTTCTTAAGTTCGGCTAGCTCCAGGGGTGCCATCTTATAAGGTCTTCTGGCTATTGGGACAGTTCCCGGAACAAGATCTATCACAAACTCTACATCTCTGTGAGGTGGAATTCCTGGCAGTTCCTCTGGAAAAACATCTGGGAAGTCACGGACTACCGGAATGTCTTCAAGTTCCGGAAGAGGGTTGGCATTCAAGGAATAGAGTTGGCATTTGGCAACTCGAGTAGAGACATTTACTATCTCACCCGAGGGATGGGTAAGCTGGACATTTCTAGAATGAGTATCAATCTTGGCATAGTGAGCTGACATCCAGTCCATGCCCAAGATGATATTAATATCCGAAGATTTCAATGCTATCAATGAGGCTAGAAAAAATAGCCTGTCTACTAGAATTTCATTGTCATAGGTTATCCTAGAGGTTTGCCATTTACTACCAGGAGTTTGGACAACCAATGGGATTGGCATATCACAAAAAGACATGTTATGCAACTGTGCATAACTTTCTGAAATGAAGGAATGAGAAGACCCAGTGTCAAAGAGAACGGACGCTGGGTGGTGATTAACAAGAAGCGTACCCAGCATGACTTCGGGATCCTCTGCAGCTTCTTCTGCTGACACATAGTTCACAAGGCCACGTACAGGAGTTGACTTCACATAGTAAGCTTTGCCCGACTTGGCTTGCCCGACGGACTTTCCGGGTTGCTTGGCACCCACATTCTGAGGACACTCACGGGAATAGTGCCCTGGTTCTCCACACTTATAGCATATCACTTGGTTGGTACGTGGTGGAGCATTGCTAGCTGGACCACCACAAGCTTTTGCTGGAGGGTTGGCCTGATTCGTCTGAGGCGCCACGTAGGATGGCCTCGGAGTGTATCTTGGCGGCACAGAACTGTTTGGAACCCACAGCCCGCGTTTTGGAAATGCGGAACCAGAAGACGAGCCGAAGTCACGGAAGTGCTTCCTTGTGGCTTCGAAGTCAGTATGACCAGTCTCGGCACTGATCGCTTTGTTGACCAGGGCTTGAAAGCTTGCACACTCATGGAGGCGCAGATCACGACGAAGCTCAGGGCTCAGACCCTTACGGAATCTTGCTTGCTTCGTGGCGTCAGTAGACACCTCCTCTGTTGCAAAGCGGGCAAGGTTACCTAACTCGCGGCTATAGGCATCCACAGACAACTTGCCCTGAGTGAAGGCACAGAACTCCTCTCTCTTTGTGTCCATCAGGCCCTCTGGAATATGGTGCAGACAAAAAGATGCACTGAAGTCTGCCCATGTGGCTGCTGGTTCAGCGGGACGCATTGCTTCAAAATTCTCCCACCACAGATTGCCGGGTCCTTCTAGGAAATACGCCGCAAAGGTCACCTTGTCGGCCTCAAACACATTAGCAGAGCGAATCTTGCGTGAGATGCTGCACAGCCAGTCATCAGCGTCGAGGGGATCGACGGAATGATGAAACTTTGGAGGATTCAACTTCACAAAGTCATTGAGGGACACTGCGGCATTCCTAGGCTGTCGAGCCGTATTCTGCTCAATACGCTCTAACAGTCGATTGGTCTCCCTTTTGTTTCTCTCTGCCTCAAGCATCACTTCCGCCAGAGAGGGCGGATGAGGCAGGTCTTCCTGCGACGCTTGACTACCCTCGCCTTGCTCATGACCAGGGGCACGGTTCAACCTGGTGAACACCATCCTGACAAACAAACTCATAGCTTAGACCAATATCATATCAATACTAGCTATGGATTAAGAATGTACTGAACACACGGAATGCGGAAATGAATATCCGAACAGCATGGTAACAAGCAACTGCTATATATACACCATGGTTCATACACACCCTTACATAGTTCAGTACAAACTTACTCGAAGAGTAAACTACTGAAATTATGAAACTACTCATCAGAGGCTTACAAGCTTCCTATACATTATTTATCTAGGCCTCTGGAATTCGTTTCACATTACACGCGTACTTCACAATTCACACAGGACTGTGAACGTACGGCTACTACCATACTATCCTTCCACTCACAGCTCAGGCATCCGCATAGAACATCTCATAGAGATTACCTCCATGACCTGGAAGCTCAACATGCGGATCAGGAAACACTCTAGCCTGAGATCCCTGGGATCCATAAGGACACGGATGCGGCCTTGGTCCCCTGACTGGTGGTAAGAGGGGTCCCCGAAGAGGTGTGAATCCTCCTATAGCTGGCCAGTCAACGTGGGTCGGAAGATGGGTCCTAACAGGGTTCAGCATCTCCATCTCTCCATACCCTGTCTGGACTACCGGTGCCAGCTGCGTCAAAGCCGTCCACAGACGGGCACGGGTAGCATAAAGCTCCATGCGGAGAGCACAAGCATCCCTCTCTCTGTTCTCTAGCATCTCAACAGTGGACTGCAGTAGTCGATCCTCCATAGAAGAATCAAAATAGACTCCACTGAGGTATCCCTCTTCACCAGGCTGAGAGGCCGGAACATAGCAGAACTCTGAATTCTGCAGCAGTGCATGTCTCGCTCTCATAATGGTCAGCATTGAATAGGCAGCATCCTGTACTGCCATGTCAACGGTGACCCCCAACCCATAGGACCAATGGATTGGTTTCTCAGCTCCAGGGTAGTCTGGAAATACCCTAACAGTGCAGATGTACTGGCTCTGATTGAAGTCTCGGTACTGTTCCTCCACTATGTACTCGGGGTACCAGCGGTAACCGCACACCGACATCACCCTGACCAGCATGGCCGTATGACCCGTGTAATGCCCCAAGTATAGAACTTTCCCTTCTTGTAACCTTCCATGTGGGGCCACCTTGTCAGAGATCTTGATGATATCATTTTGTGCCTTGAATTCATGTGTGTTCCCTAGTGCTTACTTCCCTTGCATGCATGAATTACATATCATTCCTTGCCATACTTATGATCGCATGCCATGATCATGTTGCAGTTGAGTTTAATAGGAGTAGTGTTGTGGTGTTGTGAGTGCATGTGATCTTGCTAGGATTAAGTGGTGGTTTTGCACTACCTTGTGATGCATGTGATAATGGTGTGGGTGATGTAGTAGTGAGTGCTAGTCTTTTAAGCTCTTGCCTTTTAAACTCCTTTTCCCTCCTATTTTTATTCTTGTCAAAATTCCTTCTTCCCAAAGATGATTCTAAAATGTCTAGTGGTTAGATAAAATGTGCTTGGGAGGGGTTGCAATTTTTCTGATTTGATTCTTTGATTTAAGTGGTGCAAATAAACTCAAAACAGTAGCTTAATTACTGTTTTGCATTTATTTCAAACATCTCCAAATATTGCATTCCTATTTTTCCCTATTGGGCCAAAATTCCTTAAGTCCAGCAGGATTTTCCTTTTGATTTTTGTGCCACAATAGCTTATATGTGGGTTATTTTCTTGAGTGTGTTTAAAACTATATAGGAATACCCTCCCCAATATTTCTTTTCCTTTCTTCCTGGACAGCATGGGCCTCTTTCCTCCCTCCTGGCCCAGCTGTTCCCTCCAGAGAGAGAGTCCACGCGAAGCCCCTCCCTCCTTCCTGACGGCGTCCTCCTCCTTCCCTCGCTATCTGCTTTCCGTCAGCACGTGTGAGAGAGAGAGAGCGCGCCGTGAGCAGCACGTCGAGGGCCCCCTGTAAGTTGCGTTGGCGTCCGTGCCCGAAGCCTAGGGTTCCTCTTCTCCCCTCAGCCGCCGCTGCCACCTCTCCCAAACCCATCTCGTTCCCATCTCTCTTCCTTCTTCTCTGTCAGGTAAGTTAGCAGAGGGTGCAGAGAGAGAGAGAGTCGCCGGCTTCTTCCGCGGGCGTCGTCGGGCGGCACGGCCGCCATGTCCGGGTGCTCGGGGCGGCTCCCCGCGTCCCATTCCCGGCGCTAGAAGCCCCAGAGAGCGGCCACGCCGACGACCCCGAGCCCGTCCAGGACGTGGCCGTGGTGCTTCTTCCTCCCCGTCGGTCCGGCAGTGCAAGGACGTCTTCGTCGTCGGCTTCTTCCTCTCCGGCGCTCCTCCTTCCTGTTCGGCGCTCCCTCTCCCCCCCCCCAAGGTGAGGACCAACACCCGTGCTTCCTCCTCCTCGGGTCGGTCCGGATCCGAGGCAGAGTTCCTCGTTCTCCCCTGTTGTCGTTCGTTAGGGGATAGCTGTTGTGTGCGGGCAGTAGCAGGGCGAGTGGGCATGCGTATGTGTTCGTAGCCGGTGCCTTCCCTGCGTAGTAGCAGCAGCAGCAGCCAACGGTAGGCGCTAGCAGTAGCAGCAGCAGCTAGCCGGTGCAGCTTAACAGCTGCAGCGGCAGGGAACGCCGCTGTCGTTCCGGGCAGCCAAAGGAGGGACCTTTTCCCGTGCTCAGGGCGGGAATGGAGCCCCTGAGAGTCCCGCGGGCCCCGCCGATGGTTTCCCCTGCCAGTGGTGGCCGGGAGTGGCGCCGCCAGCGTCCTCGGGTCCGGCCGCCGGCGGAGTGCTTCTCGTGAGTGGAGTGTTTTTCTATTTTTACCTTCTTGTCTAAGCAGTTCTCGATCCGTAGCCCGATGGTAGTGTTGGGCTGGCTTATTCTAGCGCCTGTAGGAGCGCGTGGGTTCGAGTCCCCCCCTTGGCGCCTTTTTATTATTCTGTTTTGATTTATGTTGCGGGTAGATTACCTTGCCTTTACTCTCCTCTTGTCCACAACTGGTGCAGCAGCGCAGTGGTGAGATAGTGGTGCTGGACACCAGGGGCCTGAGTTCGAATCCCAGCAGCCCCTGGCCTATTTTTTTTTTGCTTCCTGTTCTTTTCCTGCCTTTTAATTTCTGTTTCCCTAACTCCATACAAAGTGGTTTGTTAGTCTTTGTGATTTCTTGTGATTTCTAACTCTCTTACACAGTGGGGATGATTTAGTTCCTGCTAAAATAGATAGGGTAGATTTAGTAATGTGTGTGTCTTGCACACTAAGAGGTGATGTGTGATCTTGCTATACTTGTGATGGTTTTGGTGGGTGCACCTTGGTGAAGTGGAGCTAACCTTGTTAAGTGGATGATGTTAGATGCCTTGACATTTGTGTGTGTTGTGCTTTGAGGTGATAAGAGGCACTAGCTACTCTTGTATAGCCCCAAACTTTTGAACTTTGGTGTGGGCTAAGGGATCTTGTAGTTTTATTTGCTTGCATTGATTTAGTGGGGTGTGGGTGCCTCCCCCTCATCACATGTTTTGGTGTGAAGTGATGTTCTAGATAGCTATCTATGTAAGCATGTGAGGGTGTGGATTGTTGTGGTGGTTTGCATATTGATGGTGGCATGAATACTAGGAAGATCCTAGTGATGCTTGTGAGAGTGTGCACCATCACATGCCCATATGTGGGGGGTGTGCATACTCTCTTGTTAGTTTAAAGATTTCTTATGTGTGAGCTTGATGCTAGTGCTTGAGAGAAATTGTGTGGGTTGGTGTTGTTGATGTGCATGACACAAACATGGGGTTCAAACCCCCATGTCACTTTGTCATTGTGCACATGAAACTCTCCTATGTACTTGTCATCTTAGAAGCATACCTTATGGATTTGCATTTTCATTTTGTTGAAAGTTTGGGCTTTGTTTCCATGATATAGATGGAGCCCAAAGGCATGGATCTTGGTGTGTTAGTTGTAGGGGTTTGTGCTCAATACAATAGTGGTGTCAAACACCTCTTGGGAACTTGTGTGTGCAAACTATGCCTAGACAAAGTGGGCATGTGGTTGGGAAATTCCAGATTTTTGAACTCTGAAAATTTCACTAAGTCTGGAATGCTGAAAACATTTTCTTCCCCTGTAGATAAGGTTGTTCTGGTCATTATATTGAGAACTGGACTTAGTTCAGTGCTAGTGTTTTGAACCTGGGATGTTTGTGAAGCTTCCTGGAAATTGTCAAGTCATTTGGAGTCCAGTAGCTTGTGTTTTGATTGCTGTCAAAAAGCTTCAGAACAGAAACAGAAACTCAGGTGCAGGAATTTTCACTAAGTCCCTGAGAACTGAGGGTTTTGGGAAAGTTTGTGGCCTTGTATCTTCTAGAGTTTAATTTATTTTGCTGTGATTCTTGCTGGAGATTGTAGTGTTCTTGGTTGGCAACAGCCACATATATTATTTGTCATATTTTAAGACCTGTAGCTATGTTGCATGTGGCTCACAAACAGCTAAGATGCAGAAACTGGCAGATTGCGTAGTTTTGACATTTTGTTCAAAGTTTGTGTTTAATTGTTGTTGTGGTGTCCTACCTTGCTCCATTTCATTCATGTTGGGTTAATATATGTCTTGGCAACCTGGGAACACCAGATTTGTGCCAATTGTGGGAGTGGTGATGAATCTTTCACGTAGGGCTTCATATCGTGTTTCGTTGATTCCCGTTGATCCGTTGCTCCGTTTGCAAAGTTCTTTATATGGTTTTGCACCGCTTTCACGAGATGCATCTGTTCATATCATTCCCATGCATGTCCAAATAGTTTAGTGCAAAGTTCTGTCCAGGAACTTGTTGTAGTTTATCTTGCTGGTGCTAGTGTTAGAAATAGTGGTGCATGCTCAACTTTCATCTCATGCATCATGTGATTGTTGCATTTTGTGGTGCTGCTGTTCATTGGCTGTTATTCTTGTGTTGGGTAGCACCGGGAGCGGAGACCGATTACGTGGAGTCAGGAGAGTACTTGCAGGACGATCCAGAACCATTCCAAGCTGAGGATATCACAGGCAAGATGACATGACCTTGATCCCATATCTAGACTTGTTATGTTAGTTTCGATTCCACGTCATATTGCTCGCTGCCTATCACTGAAAATATATTGCCTCTTCATATGCCATGAGCCTAAACACCTTACCCTTTCCTAGCAAACTTGCATGGCTAGGTAGGCTTGCTCAGCTACTAAGGTTAGCATTGTTAGTTGCAGGTGCTTATAACTCATGAGTTGCCATGAGCTTGATATCATTATATTAATTTCTGTTATTTAATTAATGTATCTATATATTTGGTAAATGACGGGAGGCCTAGCCTTTTGTCGGGTGTCTTGTTCCGTTATTGCCGCCTTAGTTACCGGTTACCGGTGTTTGATTCCATAATGATCGCTCCTAACACGTTCGGGGTTGTTATGGGGACCCCCTTGATAAATCGCGTAGTGTTAAGGCTTGTCCGGCAGGACCCAACATTGGTTTTAATTTGCTAATCACTTAATAATAAAATGCATAGGGAATAGCTATCCCGAGGATCCTAATCAACAACCCGGGCCAGTGCTCCTCATGAGTGTTGGTCCAACCACCTAGCAGTCGGCAAGACCACCCCGGGGAAACTTGAGGTTTGGTCCTTGTCCACTTTGCATAGACGGTGTTGTCCTGAGACTGAGATACGCGGCTCTTATCGGGTCGTCGACACACCGGGAGGTCCTGCTAGTCTTGTCTTGCCTTAGCGGTATATCTTGCGTATAGGAATCCCGGTGAAGCTTTGGTTTTCCCGAGAGTTGAGGTTTTCCTCTAAGGAATCCGACGAGATCACGAGATTCGTGATAGAGGATGCCTTTGCGGCCTCTGTTCGTTTGTGATGGACTAGTTGGAGCACCCCTGCAGGGTTTAATCTTTCGGAAAGCCGTGCCCGCGGTTACGTGGCAACTTGGAATATTTTGTTAACATCCGGTATTAGAAAACTTAAACATAAACTAATAAAATATGCCAACTGTGTGCGTAACCGTGACTGTCCCTTCGAAGATCTCTCTTCGATCGGGAACACGGTGGGGTTATGAATGCCGTAGGTAGGTGTTCAGGATCACTTTCTGATCAAGTATTTACGATCGTTAGTATAGAACACTGTCACTTCTCCTTTGCGTAAGCTAGCCACTTATTCAACCTTAGGATGCAGCAGCCTGAAACACTTCACCCCTTCCTTACCCAATAACATGACTAGTTCTGGCACCAAGGTCTTAGATTGCTGAGTCCCCGTGACTCACGGATTCCTCCGAAACTCCCAGCAGGTACAGGTACCCCAGAGGCAGATGATCCCGACGGCACCCAGCTGGCGTGGCAGTACGACGAGGAGACAGATCGCCTTTACGTGAACTATCCAGAGGACTGAGCCGTGGTCGTGATCGTGGGCCTGCAGCGGGTAGCATAGCATTTTCCTTGTTTTGTAGTCCGTACCGGAACTACCTTGTTTGTATCTGCGTTGTACTCTGTATTTTAATAAGAAGACAGTTGAATCCCAGATTGTCTACTTTATTTATTATTATGTGCTATGTTTACTTGCTTGCAAAACACTTAGATGCGCTTCTTTCCTATTCGGGGCCTCGACCCCCAGATCGGAAAGGACCGCATCTTGGTCGTTACAACCCGGCACATCAATGCACCTGGTCAGACATACCACCTGACGAGAAGGACGGCCAGGCATCTGTAAATAGAGAGTAATGCAAAAGCATTAGAGCTCTGAATGCAAAATTGGGCAGCATAACGGCTGTAAATGCTCAAAATCAAATTTTGAGACAACCTAAAATGGAATAGCGTAACCACTCAACTATCAATTCAACTCTCTGGTCATCAAACTTACTTCCTTTTTCCTAGGAATGACAGAAACCCAATATCTCTTGACCCGTAGTCCTATAATCTACCGATCAGAAACACGAGCCTAGAAGAGGATGAGTAACCTAGTCCTTAATTCCCGCAGAAAAGACGAGGATGACCAGAATAGAATAACTTGAGAAGAGAACAAGAGTCTTACGTTCCCTTGCACAAAAAATTCCCTTATATATAACTAAAGCAATTCTAGACTCAACTTCGACCAGTTTGGCTTAGTAATCCTACAGTCAGTCAGGCTCTGATACCAACGCTGTCGGGACCCCGATCCTAAGCCATAGGAATCCAGCATGTAACACATCGCATCCCTTTGCGGTCTCACGCACGGTTAACTCCACGGCTGCAGCCTTACCTTAGCCGGAACCGTTTGCGTCTTTTGACTCACGTATGCAATAGTGTCGCTAGCATTCCAATGTCAAAGAACCCGGATCGACATGTCTACTCATAAACCAAAGTGGCAGTACCGCACAAGGACAGGCATACATGACCCAACAAAGTAGGTGTCGGTCACCAGCGAGTGTAGACGAGTCGTAGCAAGCTACAAGGACTCCATTACATCGCATGACATTTCCCCAACAGGACAGACACAACAGCTAAGAAGGACACATGCCGGTCAACCAATGTGTCCGGAGCAGTAGCGAGCTACCAAGGCTCGTTGGATCACAAAGGGGCATTTCCTTGTAAGGAATGCTACTAGAGTTCACGACTAGGTAATCGAACCCCATACATATCAAGTACGACACACGTACACATGGCATACCGATATGTATAGATACATCCATGGCATCACAACATAACCATAAACATACAAGCTTTATTTAAGAGGCTCGGAAGAGCCACACACATAATATTACACATTAAGGGTCTCACGACCCATAATAGTAGTCATTCAGTTACAAGCCAGCGGAAGAGTTTAAACTGTCTGAGTACAGACAGGTCAACTAGAAGGCACATGGCCTGACTATACTACAGATCCAACGTAGGGCCAGATCGTAGCTGGGACACCAGCTACTCGTCGTCGTCGATGTCTACGAAGAACCCTCCATTAGGGTCATTAGCAACCTCTGCAACATTTATTAAGCAAACATGAGTACGAAGGTACTCAGCAAGACTTTAGGATAACTAACTACTCATGCAAGGTATCAAGAAGGTATTGTGGGGTTTCATGCGGAAAGCCAGCATCTGACTCGTGGCTAGACAACTTGCATTTTTAAATAATATTGACAACTTGATTTCTCGCACACGAGTCCACTAACACCACAACAATACACCATCGTGGAATCATTCCGTCTCCATACAAAAATGCCGTCCACGACACTCACGCTTATCTTGGCAATTTTATGAGTAGGCATTGAAGTTATCTATGAACAACATATGTCTCCAAGTAGTCCATATCCGCGGACGCGGCTATTCGAATAGATTATAACCCTGCAGGGGTGTACTTCGTCACACACGCTCTCGCCACTTATCGCCATGCGCACGTCATGCACCTCGGCAACCTTCAAGCGGAAGCCCAGCGAGGGAGTCGGCCACGACCGTTAACCACACTAGTACCTAGTCTAGGTTTATCGCCTATCTGAGAGTAACCCGTACGGAAGTCCGGCCAAGGTTTCCGCCACGGCCTCAAACGATGTGCGCAGGGTTCCCAAGCCCACCATCCGGGTGTCACTTGGTACACCGTGCCACTGCCTACCGCATCACGGCCCACCTCTCAGGTCAGCACCATGCACGGCCTCCAGCATTACTATAAACACCAGAAACTACTTGCAACTCCTGGACCGAGTACTAAGCGATTAATAGGCCGAGCGGGGTCATATTTCAGGGCCCATCATGTGGTAGTATCTAGTCTTGGATTACATACACGGAACTCAGTTCCTATGAACGGTTCCAATGAAACAACCCGCCATGTACTCCTATACAGCCTTTCACCGGTACCTTTACCAAGTCAGGTTCAACACACAACCTTTGCTTACCGAACACATTCTCACAATTCTGTTCATCTCCCAGATGACAGACCATACACAACTCTAAGCATAGCATGCATAGCAGGATAAGGCACATCATAGCTCAAGCAACTACCAGGTATGCTAGGTTGCAAGGTTCGGCTATTTACTGTGACAAGGTTAGGTCATGCAAAGGAGGTGGGTTCAACTAACGTGGCAAAAGCAGTTGAAGCATTTGATCCTAATGCAATAAATAAGTGCAGGAGCAAGAACATGGGAATTATCGGGATGATCAAAAGGGTTGCTTGCCTTGTTGCTCAGAGGAGGGACAATATCCGTCAGACGGATATTCGGTGGAATCCGGGGGTGCGGAGCCTACCGAAATGAATGGCAACAATCAATAACAATCATATGCAAGCAAGATGATGCATGAGCATGGCATGAGAATGCAAGGTGATATGCTATTATAATCAACATGTATTAGGTTTGAAGTTGATTTGAATTGAATTCAAATATCAATTCAAACGAGGTATTCTCGGATACCGATTTAATTGATTCGACCTGATGCTCAGATCAACTTGATGTTAGCATGCATGAGATGTCATGTTAAGGTACTGGTTTGTTATTATAACAATGTTTGATCATGTCAAACAAAAAGAAATTTAATTACTTTTCATATTCCATTTATAAAGTATTTATAAGAGTTGACATATTCAGTAATCTACATGTTTGGGTTCTGTAACTTTTTCAAACATGATTGAAAGTAGCATATTCAGATTCCTTGAATTTTTCTGATACTTTTTCATATATAAATTATTTTCATTGGAGTTACAGATTAATTTCTATGAATTTTTGAAGTTTTAAACATTTCTGGAATTATTCTTATACTGAAAAATCTCTTTATTGCGTCAGCCTGATATCAGCAGGTCAGCCGACCTGTTCAGGTCAAACCTGACAGGGGGGACCCACTGGTCAGCCTCTCTGGGGTTAATCCCGCGCTGACCGGCCCCTTAACTAAGTTGACTTGGCCTTGGGCCCACTGTCAGCGAGAGTTTAAGCCTCTAAACTACCGGATTAACTTGGCCACGTCGGCCCCCACCGGAGTATGGCCGGCGGCGACCGCGGGCGTGGCGGAGGGCTCGCCGGAGAGAGCCAGACAGCGATACGGCCGTCGGTTTTGGGTGCAGAAGAGAGCTACAGGCAGCTGGTGAAACGCCGCATCTATCTGGAGTGGAGCTGGACCCGGTGGTCACCGGAATCCTTGCCGGCGATGAGGCCAGCGGCGGCTGCGGCTCGGGCGTCGCCGAAAGTGCCGATGCAGGGGGCTAGCGAGCTGGGAGAGAGACCCTACGCCATCTACAGAGCTCGAGGAGCTCATTCCTGAGCTCGGCCTCGCGAGCCGAGTACCACAACGACGGCAATGACATCGCCGGCGACAAGGTCCTTCGGGCTCCGGCAGCTAACGTGGTTAGAGGAGGGGGAAGGCCTCGAGAAGAGGGGGAACAGGAAGAGGAGCTCACGACGGATCTTGTGAGGCTGCCGGCAGGGTCGGGGAGGACCGGGAGACGACAGATCGACGGCGACCGGAGCTTCGGGGAGAGAGAGATCCGAGAGGGAAAGGGGATCGAGAGGCCTAGGGAGAGGATAGAGCCGCGGGGAGGAGGATAAGAAGACGCGGGCATCGCACTGGCACTCCTGGAGGCCTCCAGCAGCGAGCAGGCAGGCAGGAGGTGGCCGGCTCGGCGCCGTGCTCATCTTCTCCCCTGCCTTCTGGCAGGAGGAGGAAGATGACCGGGGAGCCCCTGGTGGGCTCGGCCGGCGACAAATAGAGGTAAGTCATTTCTTTCTCTTATTTGTTTTCTATTTTGTTTCTGTTTTGCTAACTATTGTTTTGCTATTTATTTCAGCTCCAAAATGGTTTGTAAAAACTATTTTAAACACACCTGAATATTTGTTGGAATATTTCCAACCATTTCCAAAGTTTTCAACATTTTTGAAAATTTAAAGTTTCTGATTCAAATTTAAAACTTGAAACCATTAGCTTCTGTATTTATTTAAAATGCTTAAAGTGTCAAGAAAATGGTGATCTTCATTGCTCATTTACTTTCAAGATTTATCAGAAAGTTTGAACTTTTCTTGAGGCCATTTTGGGTTCATTGATTTTAACTAGTTTTGAGATTTCCTTTATTTGAAGAAGTGGCTAGGGTTTGAGTTTTTCCTTCACCTCTTTCTTTGTTCTTGTTGAAGATTTCTTAGATGCAATGCAAAGAAGACATGAGCACAAGACTAACTTGCTTAAGGTGTCAGGGATGTGACAGTTGCGTTCCCAGGTGTAGAGCACAGGGAATGCATGAGGAAACTTGCAGCTAATTTCAGTAAAAAAATAGAGGAAAATTCTTTGATGAGAACTTGTGGCCCTGTTCTTTGACATATAGTTTGAAAAAGCACAAGTACCATCTCACTCAGTTGTACAGCAAGCCAGGTGTGCAAGAGTATATTGAGGAGCACCACACTAAGTTATGGGCAAGGGCTCTTTTTAATGAAATATGCAAGTTGGATTATGTTAACAATAATCTTGCGGAGTCTTTTAATTCCGAGATTATAAAGTGGAAAGGACTACACATTTTTGATCTACTTGACACAATAAGACAATACATAATGGAGAAATTTGACATTAGGCAGAGCATTGCAGCAGCAACATATGTTGGGCATCCAAAAGTTATGAAAGTGTTGCTGGCAAAATCAAAGGGGTTCGACATGACTGTAGTGAAAAGAAGAACACATGAGGCTGAGGTCACTCCAGTTGTCAAAGAAAACAGGGAGTGGAGATATCATGTGGACTTAAAAGCTAGGACTTGCACCTGTAGAAAGTGGCAAATTACAAGCCAACCTTGCATACATGCATTGTATTTCATAACATCAATGAGAGGCCCAGCCTATGAGATTGACCAGTATGTGCACCCATATTACTCAGTGCAAATGTTCAATGCAACATATGTTGGCAACTTGCCTGCAATGGAGGGGAAGCAACAGTGCGATGTAGTTCACCCTGGGTTCAAGTTGTGTGCTCCAGTTCAAAACAGCCCCCCTAGTAGACATAGAAAGACCAGGATTAGGGCAAAGTTAGAAGGAAAAGGACTTGGGGCCAGGAGAAAGAAGTGTTCTAGGTGTGGCAGACTTGGTCACCATGGCACACATTGCAAAGAGTCAATTGACCCAGCATTTGGAGAAGAGGATGAGCATTGGGGTGCTGACAATGCACCTAAAGCATCTGAGTCAAATGAACCTACAAAACCTAAGACAATTGAACCTACAGAAACTAACACACGAGAACCTACAGCAGCAGACACAAAAGAACCTACAGCAGCACAGACAGATGCACCTAGAGCAGCTGAGACAGAAGCAGCAAGTGCAGATCTTGCACCACAAACAGATGATATAGCTCGTGTAAGTGATGCACCAACTGTAGCAAGTGCTACAACGGGTGTTGTGAGGTAACTTGCTATTTTAACTACAACTAATTGATTTATCTGTCTAATTATTTAATTACTAACTAATAAATCTTGTGTTGTTACTTTTCAACCCAAGGAAAAACTACAAAAGACAAGTAGAGAGAGGTGACAACCCTCTTTCACCAAAGAAGATGGCGAAAGGTGATACGCTCTCGACTGGTGATGGTTCTGTTAATGGAAGCAGCCAGCTAGGCATGTCTTCCTCTCCTAAGAAGGTGACAGCCGTTGCTAGGAGCACTAGGAGCAAGTCCAGGCTCTTTACTAATCCTACATGCAACACTAGGAGCTAGAACGGAAACCTGTTGTGAACACTCTGTGAGCACGTCCAGACTGTGTGATGAAGTGTCGGGCACTCTAAGTATATACCAGAAGCATTGGACCATGTGTCCCTTTGTTTGAACTATTTAGTTGATGTTGTTGTGTGATGCAACTATTGAACCTGTGTACAACTGTTTGAACTATGTATGTGATGTTGTTGTTGGTCAAGCCTTGTTGTTGATCCTGCCATTTTCTTGGTCCACCAGATCACAAGATCACAAACAAAAACAATGAGACATAGAGATCACAAGATCTAAGTAATGTTTCTCAATTACTTTGTCTCTGCCAAAAGATGAACAACATCAAAGTAACACATCCAGGAACAATTCACATCATTTCAAAGTTTACAACATCAATCTAACTTCAACTCAGTGCCAAATAAGCTAATTCATTACAGTCCCACTGAAAATTATGCATTCTTTGAACCAAACAAGTAGGACATAATGCATTGCTAACAATTATCATCAGAAATGCCTCTTTTTTCATTTGTTCATGCATCTTCTTCATCTCTAGCTTCATATTATTCTTTTTCTCTCTAAGATGTGTCACCCTCCTCTCTAAATGGTCAGCTTTGAGCCAACTTGCTACGAGCCCATCATAAAGTGTCTCAAAAGCACGCCCAACAAGATCTGGAGGAGGAGGGTCGACCCAAATAGCCCATTCACATTCATGAGGAAGTTGCAACATCCAAAAAATCATCAAAATGCAATCTTCGCAAAGCAAAACAAACAAACCAAATTACATCAAGTGGGCATCCAAGAAATTGTCGCCGTTCTTGCTCCTCCCAAGGAGACACGGCGAGCGGGAACGAGCCCGTGCCCCGGGCATCGGTGCTTGGAAAGCTTCTCAAGGCCGCAATAGCTCGGATCCGGCATGTAGATCTCGGACGAGAACTGCACTATGCCAGCCCCATCGACCTATGAGCGAGCAAATCCCTAATTTGAGATCAAACCCTAATGAGAAATCCAAAAATCAAAGAAGAAAAACTAGCCTCCACGACAACAGACGAGCTCACGTATGACATGCCTGAGGTGCACATCACCGCGGCCTCACTCCGTGAGCTCCAAAAGGTTGTAGTTCGTGTGCCGCCGGTGAATCATCAAGCTACAGGCCGGTAACTGTCGCGAGGTAGAAGAAATAGAGTGAGAGGGTGGATAGCGTTTGAGACGGGCCCACATGTAAGAAGTAGGGGCTAATATGTCCAAGTGACGCCCAGTTACCGGTCAAACACCCTTGACTAGACGAAACCGGCACGGAGGGGGATTTCTATAAGGGAAACACACGAGAGAGGGGTATTTTTGAGCATACCCGAAAATTAGGGGCATATGCCAGGTGGTGGTTCAAGTTAGGGGAAAAATGGAAATGTCCCATTTAATATTCCCTTTATATTCGACAAGAAGCAAGGGGGACCTTGATACTAAGCAGACATTCACAAAAGGTTACCTTCTCTTCTCTAGTAAGAGCGTAGCTAGCAGGACCTTGATACTGCTTTGGATGCATGCCATCTTTTTCGTTCATACATTTATGGTCCTCTTGTGCCTCTGGTGTATCTTTTGTCATCCCATACATGCCCAAGAAGCCTAGCAGGTTCATGCAAAGATTCTTCGTCACGTGCATCACATCGATTGCACAGCGGACCTCTAGGTTTGTCCAATAAGGTAGGTCCAGAATATAGATTTCTCTTCCACATGTGTGTGTGTCCGTGAGTGTCATTCGGAACAGACTGTCTGTCAGGACCCTTTCCAAAGATTGCTTTTAAATCCTTGGTCATATCAAATTTAGCATCACCTGTACGGAGGACATGCTTCTTCCTGGTGATCCGCCTCACCTTTGAAATGCTTGCCTTTCTTTCTTAAGGGATGCCTACTCTCAAGAAATCGACGATGTCCCATGTACACATTTTTCTTACATATGTCCAAATATATACTTTCAGTCTCATCTAAACAGTGCGTGCATACAACGCTTGTTTGTCTGTCCTGAAAGATTACTAAGAGCAGGACAATCATTGATGGTTACAAACAGCAACGCTTGTAGGTCAAATTCCTCCTATTTGTGCTCATCCCACACACGTACACCTTTGATATTCCACAACTGTAAAAGTTCTTCAGCTAATGGTCTTAGGTACACATCAATCTCGTTGTCGGGTTTCTTAGAGTCTTGGATGAGCACTGACATCATAATGACCTTTCTCTTCATGCACAACAAAGGAGGAAGGTTATAGATACATGGA
Organism: Hordeum vulgare subsp. vulgare; assembly: GCF_904849725.1. Classification (NCBI taxonomy): domain Eukaryota; kingdom Viridiplantae; phylum Streptophyta; class Magnoliopsida; order Poales; family Poaceae; genus Hordeum; species Hordeum vulgare. The sequence goes on from NC_058522.1 coordinate 196,206,853, forward strand.
GTCAGAGGCCACGTGCTATGATTGCTACTCTGCTCCACGAAAGGATTAATTCCATCTGCACTTAAACCAAACCATAAGTTCCTCGCGCCATCTACAAACTCTAGCCACTTTCTCTCGATTTTTCTCCACTCCGTCCCATCAGCGGGTACTCTCAACATCCTATATTTCTTACGGTCTTCTTTGTGCCATTGCAACAACTTGGCATGCTCTTTTTTTCTGAACAAACATTTAAACCATGGTATCATAGGAGCATATCACATCACCATGGCGAGGACCATCTTACTGAGGTGCTCGTCCTCAACATCACCAAGGTCATCTCGTGTGATCTTATACCACAATGCACCGCATACCGGCCATGCGTTCAAATTCTCGTACTCCTCACCGCGATAGAGGATGCAGTCATTAGGGCATGCATGTATGTTCGTCACCACTAATCCTAGAGGGTAGATAACCTTCTTTGCGTCGTACGTAGTGTCAGGCAATTTTTTATCCTTTGAAAGCTTCTTCTTCATTATTTTCAGTAGATTTTCAAATCCCTTGTCAGATAAACCATTCTCCGCCTTCCATTGCAGCGATTCCAGTGTGGTACTAATCTTTGTGTTGCCATCTTCGCAATTTGGACACAGCCCTTTTTGTGATCCTTTAACATGCGGTTGAACTTCCACTTTTCCCTTTCAATTTCGCATTCTCTCTGTGCATCAACAATGACCCGACGAAGATCACCATCAGCACGCACATCTGGTGCCTCTTGATCTTCAGCTTCCCCCGTTGCAGTATCACTATATTCAGAGGACATATGATAGTTGTCATCTTCCTCTTCTTCTTCATTGTCTTCCATCATAACTCCTATTTCTACGTGCTTGTTAACAACTTTAGTGGGGCATGAAACCGAACTTAAGCAGGTGGAAGTGTATCGTTTTCGAGGAAGATTAATCCCACATATTCCCACAGACAATACATGGACAATACATAAAACCATTCTGATTGTTTGCCGCACCCACATCGATAAAATTATGCAGGCCCGTAATGTACTCGGAAGTGCGTCGGTCACCGTACATCCATTGCCGATTCATCTACGTGTATTATATAATTAAGTATATCAAAAACCCTTACAGAACATCATGAATAGAGAAATGATCAAATTAATACAAGTTCATCATCACATTAAAACCAAACAACAGTAGTCATCAAATGTTATTACTACAAAACTAAATACATAAAGTTCATACATAGTTATCATAGAACAACATACATCGCTCTAGATCATTTAATTAAAACATACATTGAAACTAACATAGAACATATATCTCTCTAGAGCATTTGAAATGAGCTAAACTAGCAGTGGAAGATGAAAGAATGAAGTTGCTAACCTTTTTAGAACACTTGAATAGTTGGTGCACCGACAAACCTAGACAAATCTTGGAAAAATGGAGTTTGGAGGTCAAGCTTGGAGGAAGAACAGAAGAGAAAGCTTACTAAGTGTGCCCCGGCATTTCATCGAACACCTAATATGCATAGAAAGTGAGAACAGAATACAACATACACCTCCCACCACCTACAACAAAAAATCAGAGGAGGCCACGCGGGCTGGGCGTATATATAGGAATCTTTTTAGTCTTGGTTGGTGTTTAGAACCGAGACTGAAGAATGACATTTAGTCCTGGTTACTAACACCAACCGGGACAAAAGGGGCTACGTGAGGAGCGAGGAGCTTTAGTCCGGGTTGGTGTCCGGAACCGGGACTAAAGGTCCTAGCCGAACCGAGACTGATGTCTGCCGAGGCCCGGCCGGCGTCCAGGCCGCTCGAACCGTGACTAATACTTTCATTAATCTCTATTGATAGCACGACGGGGGCTATTGCCCTTGTTTGACGAGAACCAAAGCCCTGATTTTTACTACTGACAATATTACTTCATCGAGGTGACGACCACAACGTGGACCTGCTCTGTCACCTTGGTTGGACTGGAGGCTTCGTCATCATTTCATGGACGCCCTATCGGGAGAAATCTGTGCCATTGGCTCTCGGTGAAACGCGGCCGCAAGTTATGATGTCAGCCATCATGAGGCCAGCAACGTTCCCACGGATGGATCAGGTGCAGGAATTTTCTCGTCTTTTGTTTTACACGGTGCACATAAACATGGGGAATTGCAATTGTGCATTAAAAAGGGGGTGACGACTGGCGCGATGGACGGACAGCCAGCCATTGAGCCATCCAAACCTCCACCCCACACCTCATATCTCCTTGTGCCACCCATTCAAATATGAGTCCAGTGGTCTCAACGAAGCAGAGAGGATAGCTAGCATCTTGAGCTTGAGGTCAGTGGCAAGCAAGGAACGAAGGAAGAACAACAAGAAGAAGAAAGGACATGGCATCTGCTACTCTCCTCAAGTCCTCCTTCCTCCCCAAGAAGGCCGAATGGGGCGTCGCGCGTCAGGTCGCCGCCCCCAGGGTGTCCATGGTCGTTCGCGCCGGCGCCTACGACGATGAGCTCGTCAAGACAGCGGTACGTACGCTGCAGCTTCTCGCCGTCCGAATTATAATTGACTCATGGACTGGGCTGACATGCTGTTGGTTTGCACGCACATGCAGAAAACCATCGCGTCGCCGGGGCGCGGCATCCTGGCCATGGACGAGTCCAACGCCACCTGCGGGAAGCGCCTCGACTCGATCGGCCTGGAGAACACGGAGGCCAACCGGCAGGCGTTCCGCACGCTGCTGGTCTCCGTACCTGGCCTCGGCAACCACATTTCCGGCGCCATCCTCTTCGAGGAGACGCTCTACCAGTCCACCGTCGACGGCAAGAAGATTGTCGACATCCTGGCAGAGCAGGGCATCGTGCCCGGGATCAAGGTGGACAAGGGCCTCGTGCCGCTCACCGGCTCCAACGACGAGTCTTGGTGTCAGGGCCTCGACGGCCTCGCCTCCCGGGAGGCCGCCTACTACCAGCAGGGCGCCCGCTTCGCCAAGTGGCGCACCGTGGTCAGCATCCCCAACGGCCCCTCCGAGCTCGCCGTCAAGGAGGCCGCCTGGGGCCTCGCCCGCTACGCCGCCATCTCGCAGGACAACGGCCTGGTGCCCATAGTGGAGCCGGAGATCCTGCTGGACGGGGAGCACGGCATCGGGCGCACCTTCGAGGTGGCGCAGAAGGTGTGGGCCGAGACATTCTACCAGATGTCCCAGAACAACGTCATGTTCGAGGGCATCCTGCTCAAACCCAGCATGGTCACCCCTGGCGCTGAGTGCAAGGACAGGGCCACGCCGGAGCAGGTGGCCGACTACACCCTCAAGCTCCTCAGCCGCCGCGTGCCGCCCGCCGTCCCGGGCATCATGTTCCTGTCGGGAGGGCAGTCCGAGGTGGAGGCCACGCTCAACCTCAACGCCATGAACCAGGGGCCCAACCCGTGGCACGTCTCCTTCTCCTACGCCAGGGCGCTGCAGAACACGTGCCTCAAGACGTGGGGTGGCCGGCCGGAGAACGTCAAGGCGGCGCAGGAGGCGCTGTTGCTGCGTGCCAAGGCCAACTCGCTCGCGCAGCTCGGAAAGTACACCAGCGACGGCGAGGCTGCCGAGGCCAAAGAGGGCATGTTCGTCAAAAACTACAGCTATTAATCGAACCATTCCAATCAACACTACTACGTACGTTCGTTACCAAGCAGAAAGATGCATGATATATCGATCGAGCTGGGAGCCTGAACCTGAGATGATGATTACTGTATTTTCTAGATCCTTTTTTACACGTTAATTTGCCTCTCGATATGCACTTTACTGCTCCAGTAGATTATTCTAAAGCTACTTTTACGTGTGTGATCCATGGATTTGCATGGTTACTGCAAAATTTTGGTACTTGTCCCTAAAGACAAATATAATAAGATATAGTTAGCATACTATAAAGATTAAAGTATTATGTTTTTATTAAGTTGGATGAAAGGGAAGAAAAGAGAGAAGAGAAGCGGGCTACAGATTAACAGTCGGCTGTAGCACGAGCTTTAAGAAACATTATGAGGATATAACACTAGTGGAAAACGGGCCTTTGGCCTGGACCCTTTAGTCCCGGCCTCCCTCTGAGCCAGGACTAAAGGCCCGGCCACGTCGCCCCAAATCGCAATGCCGCCCACGAGGCTTTGGTCCCGGCCCGTAAGGAGCCTTTACTCCCGGTTTGTGTCTCAAACCGGGACTAAAGGGTTACGCGGTGTGCAGCTCGCATGTGCGCCACCTTTAGTCCCGGTTTGCGTCTCAAACCGGGACTAAAGTCCTCTGCCTATATATAGCACAGCCCCCCTCTCTCCTCTTCCTTGCATTTTTTTATGCACTAGAGGTGTTTGTTGAAATATGTGTTAGAGCGATGCCGCTTGAGTTCACCGAACACAACTACGATATGAGATGCCCGAGCCACGCTTAAACCTCTTCCTCTTTATTTCTACTTATTCTAAAAGGTTAGCAACTATATTTCCTCGTTTTGGATCGTGCGGTACTAATTTTTAGGATCGTGATTGTATTTGATATATTGTCGTATAACGCAAATGAGCCATCCATGGATGTATGGTGATAGACGCACAACCGCTTACAGAGAAGGCGTGCATTCTTTTCGAGATGCAGCCGATGCGAATAAGCATGGTGGTGGCTATATGTTTTGTCCATGTGTTGAATGTCGGAATGAGAAGGATTACACTTCCTCAAGAGTCATTCAGAGCCACCTGCTTCCGTCCGGTTTTATGTCGGGCTATAATGTTTGGACCAAGCACGGAGAAAGAGGGGTTATGATGGAAGACGACGATGAAGAAGAAGAGAATGATGATGACAACTACCGATCTATGTTCCCTGAGTATGCTGATACCGCAATGGAAGACAATGAAGAAGAAGATCAGGATGAAGAACGGGAACCAGATGAGCCCGCTGATGATCTTGGCCGGGTCATTTCTGATGCACGGCGAGGTTGCGACACAGAAAAGGAGAGGTTGCAGTTCGAGCAGATGTTACAGGACCACAACAAATTGTTGTACCCAACTTGTGAAGATGGCCAGAAGAAGTTGGGTCGCACACTGGAATTGCTGAAGTGGAAGGCAGAGACCGGTGTGACTGACTCGTCATTCGAAAAGTTGCTGGTACTGATGAAGAAGATGCTTCCAAGAAAGAACGAATTGTCCGCCAGCAAGTACGAAGCAAAGAAGCTTGTCTGCCCTCTAGGATTAGACGTGCAGAAGATACATGCATGCCCTAATGACTGCATCCTCTACCGCGGTGAGAAGTACGAGAATATGGATAAATGCCCGGTATACACTGCATTGCGGTATAAGATCAGAAAAGATGACCCTGGTGATATTGAGGGCGAGCCACCCAGGAAGAGGGTTCCTGCCAAGGTGATGTGGTATGCTCCTATAATACCACGGTTGAAACGTCTGTTCAGAAATAAAGATCATGCGAAGTTGTTGCGATGGCACATGGAAGATCGTATGAAAGACGATAAGTTGAGGCACACCGCTGATGGTCGGCAGTGGAGAAAAATCGAGAGAGAGTTCCCGAGATTTGCAGCTGACGCAAGGAACTTATGGTTAGGTCTGAGTACACATGGCATGAATCCTTTTGGGGAGCAGAGTTGCAGTCACAGCGCCTGGCCCGTTACTCTATGTATCTACAACCTTCCTCCTTGGTTGTGCATGAAGCGGAAGTTCATTATGATGCCAGTGCTTATCCAAGGTCCAAAGCAACCCGGCAACGATATTGATGTGTACCTAAGGCCATTAGTTGATGAACTTTTACAGCTGTGGGCCGAACCAGGTGTACGTGTGTGGGACAAGCACAAACAAGAGGAATTTGACCTTGGAGCGTTGCTTTTCGTAACCATCAATGATTGGCCTGCTCTTAGTAACATTTCAGGACAGTCAAACAAGGGATACAATGCATGCACGCACTGTTTGGATCAGACAGAAAGTATATATATCTGGACAAATGTAGGAAGAATGTGTACCCGTACAATCGTCGTTTTCTTCCGCCCAAGCATCCCTTAAAGAAAAAAGGCAAGCATTTCAATGGCAAGGCAGAACCCCGGGGGAAGCCTGTCATCCGTACTGGTGCTGAAGTATTTGATATGGTCAAAGATTTAAAAGTAATCTTTGGAAAGGGTCCTGGCAGCCAACATGTTCCTAACGCCCCTGATAAGCGCGTACCCATGTGGAAGAAGAAATCTATATTTTGGGAGCTACCCTACTGGAAAGTCCATGAGGTCCGCTCGGCAATCGACGTGATGCACCTGACGAAGAATCTCTCCGTGAATATTCTAGGCTTCCTGGGCTTGTATGGGAAGTCAAAAGATACACCGGAAGCACGGGAGGACCAGGAATGGCGTGCCAGCTACGCTCTTACTAAGGAAGAGAAGGAAATCTTCTTTGAAGTCTTTTTCAGTATCAAGGTCCCGACTAGCTTCTCGTCGAATATAAAGGGAATCGTAAATATGAAAGACAAAAAATTCCAAAACCTAAAGTCTCATGACTGCCACGTGCTTATGACGCAATTGCTTCCGGTTGCATTGAGGGGAATTCTACCGGAAAATGTTCACCTGGCAATTGTGAAGGTATGTTCATTCCTCAATGCAATTTCTCAGAAGGTAATCGATCGAGAAAGTCTATCAGGGTTACAGATTGATGTGGTCCAATGTCTGGTCAGCTTTGAGTTGTTGTTCCCGCCATCCTTCTTCAATATAATGACACACCTCCTAATTCACCTAGTCGAAGATATTAGAATTCTCGGTCCTGTGTTTCTACACAATATGTTCCCCTTCGATAGGTTCATGGGAGTCTTAAAGAAATATGTTCGTAACCGTGCTAGGCCAGAAGGAAGCATCTCCAAGGGCTATGGAACAGAGGAGGTCATTGAGTTTTGTGTGGACTTTCTTCCTGACCTTAAGCCGATTGGTGTTCCTGAATCTCGGTATGAGGGTAGGCTGACAGGAAAAGGCACACTAGGAAGGAAAGCAAAAGTATGTATGGACGGGCATTCTTTCTCTCAAGCACACTACATAGTTCTACACAATTCCACCGTGGTGGCTCCGTATATCGTGAGACACAAGAATATTCTACGCTCCGAAAACCCGGGGAAGGCTGACTCTTGGATTAAAGGAGAACACGAGAAGACTTTCGGCAGTTGGTTGCAGACACATCTCATGAATGACGACAACGTTGGAGATCAGCTGTACTGTTTGGCCAGACCACCATCTTCGACCATATGTACTTTCCAAGGATATGAGATAAATGGGAATACATTTTACACGGTTGCCCAAGATAAAAAGAGCACCAACCAAAATAGTGGTGTCCGCTTTGATGCAACAGACAAGAATGGGCACTGTTTGGAAACATATTACGGGTACATAGAGGAGATATGGGAACTTGACTATGGACCTACTTTTAAGATCCCTTTGTTTCGGTGCAAATGGGTGAAGCTGATAGGAGGCGGAGTAGTTGTAGACCAAAAGTACGGCATGACAACAGTGGATCTCAACAATCTTGCGTACATGGACGAACCATTTGTCCTAGCCAATGATGTCGCTCAGGTTTTCTATGTGAAGGACATGTCTACAAAAACGAGAAAAAGAAATCAGCAAAAGAAGATATCGTCCGATGAGCCAAAACGCCACATAGTTCTTTCACGGAAAAGAAACATTGTGGGAGTAGATGACAAGACAGACATGTCAGTAGATTATAATAAGTTTCATGAAATTCCGCCCTTCAAAGTGAAAACGGACCCAAGCATCCTACTGAATGATGAAGATTCTCCATGGCTACGACCCAGAAGAAAACAGAAATAATAGATAGGAATATTGGTGCAATAATGTAATAATGTATTAAACCTTTTATGTAATGCATGTATGGAATGTACTAAACCTTTTAGTTTTGAATTATTTATTCAATTTCAAATACTTTTCATTTTCATAGTTTTGTCAAATTCTCAAATATGCAAAAAGAATTTTAATAAACCTTTGTAAGAGATGGGTTCTCGTTCGAAACGCTGATACTTCGAGAGAGCTTGTCCGTTTTGTACACGAAGTGCATCCAGTTTTTGTCGTAGCCCTCTAAACTTTTTAACACATGCTATATGGGTGAAATGATTATAGCATGCCAACTTTCAACATTTTCAGAGTTCATTTGTAGTGCTTTTCAATTTCAGGGTCAACTAGCTCAAAAAAAAAGTAAATGCACGAAGAATACCAAATGAAGTCAGAAATTGTTGAAAGTTTGTGATGTGCCTTTGAATGGTGCATTTTGAACACACAAAAAGTATGGAGTTCAAATAAGTTCAAAAAATGAAATCCCTTTGTATGAGATGAGTTCTCGTTCGAAACCCTCATACTTCGAGAGAGATTGTCCGTTTTGTACACGAAGTACATCCAGTTTTTGTCGTAGCCCTCTCAACTTTTTACACACATGCTATGTGGGTGAAATGATGATAGCATGCCAACTTTCAACATTTTCAGAGTTCATATGTAGTGCTTTTCAATTTCAGGGTCAACTAGCTTAAAAAAATAAGGAAATGCACGAAGAATACCAAATGAAGTCAGAAATTGTTGAAATTTTGTGATGTGCCTTTGAATGGTTCATTTTGTACACACAAAAACTATGGAGTTCAAATAAGTTCAAAAAAAATGAAATCCCTTTGTAGGAGATGAGTTCTCGTTTGAAACCCTGATACTTCGAGAGATATTGTCCGTTTTGTACACGAAGTGCATCCAGTTTTTGTCGTAGCCCTCTCAACTTTTGAACACATGCTATGTGGGTGAAATGATGATAGCATGCCAACTTTCAACATTTTCAGAGTTCATTTGTAGTGCTTTTCAATTTCAGGGTCAACTAGCTCAATAACAAATAAGTAAATGCACGAAGAATACCAAATGAAGTCAGAAATTGTTGAAATTTTGTGATGTGCCTTTGAACGGTGCATTTTGAACACACAAAAAGTATGGAGTTCAAATAAGTTCAAAAAAATGAAATCCCTTTGTAAGAGATGAGTTCTCGTTCGAAACCCTGATACTTCGAAAGAGATTGTCCGTTTTGTACACGAAGTGCATCCAGTTTTTGTCGTAGCCCTCTCAACTTTTTAACACATGCTATGCGGCTGAAATGATGATAGCATGCCAACTTTCAACATTTCCAGAGTTCATTTGTAGTGCTTTTCAATTTCAGGGTCAACTAGCTCAAAAAAAAGTAAATGCACGAAGAATACCTAATGAAGTAAGAAATGTTGAAATTTTGTGATGTGCCTTTGAATGGTGCATTTTGAACACACAAAAACTATGGAGTTCAAATAAGTTCAAAAAAATGAAATCCCTTTGTAAGAGATGAGTTCTCGTTCGAAACACTGATACTTCGAGAGAGATTGTCCGTTTTGTACACGAAGTGCATCCAGTTTTTGTCGTAGCCCTCTCAACTTTTTAACACATGCTATGTAGGTGAAATGATGATAGCATGCCAACTTTCAACATTTTCAGAGTTCATTTGTAGTGCTTTTCAATTTCAGGGTCAACTAGCTCAAAAAAAAATAAGTAAATGCACGAAGAATACCAAATGAAGTCAGAAATTGTTGAAATTTTGTGATGTGCCTTTGAATGGTGCCTTTTGAACACACAAAAAGTATGGAGTTCAAATAAGTTCAAAAAATGAAATCCCTTTGTAAGAGATGAGTTCTCGTTCGAAACCCTCAAACTTCGAGAGAGATTGTCTACATCGGATAGTTTGGATAGTCAAAATAATTAATTTTTAAAATAGAAAATAGTTTTGAATTATTTATTCAATTTCAAACACTTTTCATTATCATAGTTTTGTCAAATTCTCATATATGCAAAAAGAATTTTAAGAATTGAAAATAACAAAATAGTTAATAGTTTGGATAGTCAAAATAAGTAATTTTGAAAATAGAAAATAGTTTTGAATTATTTATTCAATTTCAAACACTTTTCATTATCATAGTTTTGTCAAATTCTCAAATATGCAAAAAGAATTTTAATAAACATAGTTTTTAATTGAAAATAACAAAATAGTTAATAGTTTGGATAGTCAAAATAATTAATTTTGAAAATAGAAAATAGTTTTGAATTATTTATTCAATTTCAAACACTTTTCATTATCATAGTTTTGTCAAATTCTGAAATATGCAAAAAGAATTTTAATAAACATAGTTCTTAATTGAAAATAACAAAATAGTTAATAGTTTGGATAGTCAAAATAATTAATTTTGAAAATAGAAAATAGTTTTGAATTATTTATTCAATTTCAAACACTTTTCATTATCATAGTTTTGTCAAATTCTGAAATATGCAAAAATAATTTTAATAAACATAGTTTTTAATTGAAAATAACAAAGTATTTAATAGTTTGGATAGTCAAAATAATTAATTTTGAAAATACAAAATAGTTTTGAATTATTTATTCATTTCAAACACTTTTCATTATCATAGTTTTATCAAATTCTCAAATATGCAAAAAGAATTTTAATAAACATATTTTTTAATTGAAAATAACAAAATAGTTAATAGTTTGGATAGTAAAAATAATTAATTTTGAAAATAGAAAATAGTTTTGAATTATTTATTAAATTTCAAACACTTCTCATTATCATAGTTTTGTCAAATTCTCAAATATGCAAAAAGAATTTTAATAAACATAGTTTTTAATTGAAAATAAGAAAATAGTTAATAGTTTGGATAGTCAAAATAATTAATTTTGAAAATAGAAAATAGTTTTGAATTAATTATTCAATTTCAAACACTTTTCATTATCATAGTTTTGTCAAATTATGAAATATGCAAAAAGATTTTTAATAAACATAGTTTTTAATTGAAAATAACAAAATAGTTAATTTTGAAAATAGTAAAAAATTGAAACCATATGAGAATTTATAGAGAAACTTAAACCTAAATTCAAAGTGACCTCACTTTGAATTCAGGTTTAATTTTCTCCATAATTTCAAATATAGTTTCAATTTTTAAATTTACAATCAGTTTAGGCCCGTAAGCCTGCTTTACATAGGAGCTCAATGGAGATGTTGCTACGGGGCTTATAAACTAGTGTTAGTCCCCCTCACTGGACGAGGTGGGACTAAACTTATCGTGCAGCCGAGGAGGGGCTTTAGTCCCGGGTGGAGCCACGACCCAGGACTAAAGCCCCTCGCATGCCGCGTGCCGAGCACGGGCCTTTAGTCCCGGGTCGTGGCTCCACCCGGGACTAAAGGGTGCCTTTAGTCCCGGCTCGAGCCCCGACCCGGGACTAAAGGCCCCTGCTACCCACCTTTTGGTCTGCTGAAAAAGGGCCTTTAGTCCCGGGACGTGGCTCCACCCGGGACTAAAGGGTGTCTTTAGTCCCGGTTCGAGCCCCGAACCGGGACTAAAGATCCACCTATATAAACGGGAGTTAGAAAATTTCCAACCCAAATCGCATTTCGTTCTCACTTCTTCCTCGTTCTCCTGCCCGGAGCGGCACCACCGACGAACTCGACGACGCCGTCAGGCTGCCCGCCGTCCTCCTCGCCGCCGCCTGTCGTCCTCCTCGCCGTCGCCGTCATCCTCCTTGCCGCCGCCGTCCTCCTCACCGTCGTCGACGCCTCCGGCTGGTAAGCCCCCCGCCCCCTCCTCCCCAACACTCCGGCCGGTAGAAGAAAAGAAGAAAAAGGAGAAGAAAAGAAGAAAAAGGAGAAGAAAAGAAGAAAAGAAGAAAAAGGAGAAGAAAAGAAGAAAAAGGGAAGAAAAGAAGAAAAAGGAGAAGAAAAGAAGAAAAAGGAGAAGAAAAGAAGAAAAAGGAGAAGAACTTTTTTTTGTCATTTAATTCCTATTGTTATTAGGTTTGTGCTAGATTATTAGGGTTAGTAATATTTAGAATTATGTTAAGGTTACAAGAAGAAGAAAGATGAACAAAAATAAGAAAATAAGATTAGGAAAAAGGAAAATAAGAAGAGGAGGAGAACAAAAGAAGAAAAAGGAGAATAAGAAGAGGAGGAGAGGAGAAGAAGAGGAAAAATAGAATAAGAGGAGAAGTAGAAGAAGAGAAGTAGAAGAAGAGAAGTTGAAGAAGAAGTGGAGAAGAAAATAAGAAAGAAGAAGAAGAAGAAGAAGACATTTCTACGTATATAGATGCTTAATTAGTGTTTCTTAGATTATTGCTTAATTTTGCTATTGTATATGCTTAAGTGTTAATAGTTTATTTTACTATATATAGAATTAGTTTATTTTTAGCAAGAAAATTAATAGAACTAGTTTATTTTTTTAGTTCATTTTACGATGCATATCCCGCATCCTCGTCGTCGACTCGACGGAGGACACGTGCTTGATCAGAGGGGCCATGTCCGGGACTGGGCTCCGCCCGGCTGGGGTGCTACCTTCCGGGGGGCGTAGGTTGGTGAGGAGCCAGCCCGTTGTTGACCTGATCCTTGTTTGGTGGCGGTCGCATGGGCCAGTGACGGTGCCGAGGCTTCCGGACACCGCGGAGGTGGTACGTCACCGTGTCAGCGAGGAGGATGAGCACGTCCGTCGCTACATGGTTGCGTTGGAGGGCAGGTTCGAGCATACCTGACAGGTTCTTCAGGGATCTCACTGGAGCTATGATCCTGTGATGGTTCCTTCTCTTTGGGTGTCCACCGCCCGCGACGATACCCGTCGGGCGTTACGGTTCTAGCTGTATCAGTGATGCTATATGTATGATAGTATTCGAGGAGTATTAGTGATAATATTCGACGATGTACGGACAAAAGAGATGATGTAGTTTTTCTTATAATTGAATGCATGCTAATTTGAATACTACTTTATTTTACGATTTGGTTTTGCTTATTGAATGCTCAAATTGGAAAAGTACTCCTACTTTGAATACTATGCAGATAACTAGGAGTCCCGGGTGGAGCCACGACCTGGGACTAAAGTTGTTTTGGAACGGAGTTCCTGATAGAATAATTCTTTTTTGGTACAAAGTTCAACAAAGTCCTTTGACACTAGACAATGTGACATATAGAAGGGTAGATGAGATCAGGAAAAATAGATCATTTTCTACACATCTAGAATGTCGCCATTTTGTTAAATCCTTAAAGGTTAAGAGAATCCGTTAGACATATTTTAGAGTTTAGGTTCTAGTCAAGAACCGGGACTAAAGGTCCTCCTATATAGAATGACACTTTGAAGTTTCCAACCCCTCTTATATAGTTTGTTAGTTTATTAGTTAATCAAATGTCCGTTTTTTGCAGAACTATGGATCCACATATCAGGAACCTCGAAGAGGAAGAACTTCTCGAAGATATAATCAAAGACGGCCCCGACGTTGAACCAGCTGAATCTCCGTCGTCATATCTAAACCCCTCCGGATATGGAATGGAAGTCGACCGACACGAAGATGAAGCCGATGGGGCAGGAAATAGGTCCAATGACGGAGAAGGTGATAGCTCCACTAATGGAGAAGCTGGTGGAGAAATAATAAAGTCCGGCAAGGTATACATATGAAGTTCGACAATCACTTGTAATATGTGAAAAATATTAGAGATAGCTCTATATTGTATACATATACATTCATTTGACGAATGTTTCTCCCTCTTAGGCCTCCACATCGAGCAAAGCTACGAAACGAGGCCCGACTAGAAAGTTGGATGCACGGACGCATTACACCTTTGAGGTGATATTGCCTACGGGCGAACCCAAGCTTCCTAAGAATGCTGCTAACACATTCAAGATGCAATGCGGAGTTCTCGTTGGGGATCACGTCCCGATCAGCTTTCGGGAGTGGAACAAGCGCAAAGGGGCAGCCGATAGTGACTATGTCGCCGAAAGGTACAAAGATAATCTTTGGAATGATCTCATGTCACATTTCAACCTGCCACAATGTGAGAATGAAGACGCCGCAAAAAAAACTAAGGGCCAAAGTCAAGCAATGGACTCTAAAGAAGATGGCCGAACTGTTCCGTAGCTGGAAGAAGAAGCTATGGAAAAACTATCTGAAGACAAAGAATGTGCCAGTATTCGAGGGGTATCTAGCCAAGCAGGCGAATCACTGGAAGGCATTTCAAGAGTACAAGGAGTCAGAAGATGCCCAGGTATTATCAGAAAAGAACAAGAAAAATGCCGACAAGAAGAAATATCACCACAAGCTGGGGCCAGGGGGCTATGAGACTGCCATCCCAAAGTGGGATAAGAAAGAGCAACATCTGCTAGCTAAAGGCATCATACCTGAACCACTCCGTGATGAGTGGGAATTGAGAGCAAGAAATTGGTTCCTTGCGCATGGTGGTTCGTACGACGAAGAAACAGGGGACCTCATCTGCAGTGACGGTCTTAGGATACCCAGGGAGAATTGGAAAAAGATAGTGAAAGAAATTAAGGAGGGAAAAAGACAGTTCACTGCAGATAGAGAGAAAGATTTGCTCACACTGGTCCTCGGCAATGACGAACATGGAGGACGAACGCGAGGCTTCGGTCCTTCTTACCCGTGGTGGCTTGGGTTTGCCGGAGACCAAGACACTTACAGAAGCCGAGCGAGAGCAAAGAAGCGGCAGCAGGATGAGGAGAATGACAAGTTCAACGAGTTGCTTGCCAGGATTAATGAGCAACAGAAGCAGATTGATGAGCTTAGAGGAGTAGCGCGCCAGGAAGATCGTGCACTCGATATTACCGGCGCCCCATCTAAGTGGAAAAGCAGCGTGGCTGAATCTGAGGCCCCGCCCGACGATGCACGAAGAATGATAGAGGGCGGTCCCGGCTACCCCGTGGATGGAATCAAGGAGTCAACATCATGTGAACTCCATCAGAAATTCAAGAACATATCCATGAAGGTGGCCGTCGGACAAGCTTTACCTTCTGGCCCTGATGCACGCTGGCATGGCCGTGAGATTCCAGCTGGCTTTGCTAAACTCGGGGTGGATGAAATCATGGCGGGGTTTCATGATATGGAGCTCGACATAGCTGGACCCGAAGATGAGAAGACACTCGGAGAAGTACTGGGTGGAGTCATCCTATGGGACAAGAACTACATCAAGCTTCCAGGCTCGGCCCCAGGGACAACACCGCCTTCGAGTCGTCGCAGGTCACCTACACCTCCATCACCTCCAAGCCCTCCACATGACGTCGGCCAGCACAACACGAGTCCATCTCGATCACCGCCGCCGGACTTGGGTCGTCCGTCTCCGTCGCCGCCCGCTCCGGATACTAAGCGGAAGCATGCCAGCAAGAACGCTCTGCCGATGATTTCTAAGCGACGGAGCCCCCCAAAGCGCAAACTGTCGCCCCTCCCAAAGGTACCTCATGCTAATCTTCCTATCAGACCTTATGATCGTACCGCCGAGGAAAACGACAGGATAGCAAAGGAACATCATGATGCGCAGATGAAAAAGAAGGAACCCGAGCTCCGCCCGAAATACACCGAGAAGCAAATAGCATTTGCAAAATACTTCACGAACCTTCCATCACAGTATGATTTACACCATAAGCCCGATGACTATACACGCACTTTGCAGAAGGAAGTGAAAAAGAGCAGATCACGTGCAAGTGCAAGTGGGAGCAAATCAAGTTCAACTACAAGCAAAAAAAGATCAGACGTTCTTCAGCTTGGACAACAGGCCAAACAGTCGATCCCACCCCTCAGGGTGTTACCCGAGAATGTCCCCCCTCTCGTGCAGGGGCAAGATTTGGAATTAGCAAAGAAGTGGGCGGATGAATGGGGTATCCCGGTTGAAGACATTCTGGCTTCCCAAGACGAGAGGTTACCCAAGGCTGTGGTAGCCCCTAAGCCACAGTTTGTCATGGGAGCGCCTTTGGTCAGCAAAGATGATCTCCCAGCAAATATGCATTACTTGCATACATGGTACTTAAGTGAATCAAAGAATGGGAGAACGATGATCGTGGTGAGTATCCCACGGGAGTACTACGGCCGCCCCGAAGAAATCCATATCGACTTTGATGAACTCTTCCAGATGTACAATGCCGACGCCCTCGACAAATCGCTTATGAGTTGCTATTGTCTGTAAGTTTTTCAATTCGTTGTCTACATATAACTTGTTTAGATATTTCAATTCATTGTCTACATATAACTTGTACTCTATTATGCAGAATGAAGATTCTAGATTGTAAAAATAGGAACATCCTAAATATTGGGTTTATTGACCCAGATAAAATACATATAGCGACGCTAAGTGATAAACCCAAGGAGACGGAGGAAAACCTTCTAAGATTTCTAACAGATCAAAATTTCTGTGACCACATACTATTTCCATACAACTTCAGGTGAGGGCCTTTACTCTGTTGTGTCCATTCACTTATAAGTGTAATTGATAAGTTACTGACATATATATATATATATATATATATATATATATATATATATATATATATATATATATATACATGTGCAGCTTCCATTGAATTCTGTTGGACATTCAAATTGATAAGGGAAGAGTTGATGCCTTCGACCCATTATCGAGACCCTTGGAACAGTTCCAAAGCCTGCAGGACATGCTCCAAGGGTAATTTCAATCATTCTTGCGCTCTATCGGACTCTTTCGATGATATTCTGATATATCAATTAATGAAAAACTTAGCAAATCATTTTCCTTGTCCGGCAGGGTTTGGAAGCGGTTCAAGTGCGTGACTCCCGGTATCGAGCCTAAGAAGCTGACCTTTAGAGCGGCTCAGGTAAATAGTAGTATGATATACTTCTATTTTCAATATATTTATGATGCTAGATTATTATTTTGATTATATATATTCTATTCTCGTAAAGTGCGACCAACAGCCACGGGGGACGCATCTATGCGGATACTATGTTTGCGAGACCATTCGCACGTTTACCTCTGAGCACAAGGATCACAGATACGACGTAAGCAATGAACATTCACACCTCTATTTTTACCCGTCATTCTTTGTTATCATGATTGATATTCATATTCATCTCCTCTTCTTATATATTACACGGCCATGAGGGAGAAGTCCCTACCAGAGCAACGCGCGATTGCTGTTGCAGAGGAGCTTGCGACCTTTCTGAGGACAGAAGCTATAGATGACAAAGGAAAATTTAGTGTACCTAGGGGCCATTACTGATGTTGGTCCATGTAATCGAATAGACGGGCTCTAGTCCCGATAATTCAGATCTCCATATAATTGTATATATATGCTCGCTTGTAAGATAAGTTAATCTTATATATATATATATGCATAATTATTTCTATTTAGAATTATATCAAAACTAATTCCCGAACACCAAACGAGGCATCACGTTAATCTCCAGAACACCTAAACCCTAAAACCCTAAAACCCAAAAATAAACAAAATCTGAAACTCTTTAGTCCCGGTCCGTGTTAAGAACCGGGACTAAAGGGCCTGCCCGTGAGGGCGCTCCGAGGCGGCCACGTGGAGCACCTTTGGTCCCGGCTTGGACCAGGGCCGGGACTAAAGGTTAGGCCTTTAGTCCCGCCCCTTTAGTCCTGGTTGGTGAACCGGGACTAAAGCCCCTTACGGGCCGGGGCTATAGGCCCTGTCCCCACTAGTGTAAGATGGACCATGTAGTAATAAAGTAATACTCCCTCCATCCGGAAATACTTGTCCTAGGAATGGATGAATCTATACTTATTTTAATTATAGATACATCACATATATCTATTTTTAGGACAAGTATTTTCGGACGGAAGGAATACTTCTTACCAACTCGTTTAGGTCGACTATATATAATACGACAACTCCTTATAGCCGGCAGTTGGCTATACTATTAACCATGCTCTAACCTTGACCTCCTTCGAGTCTGCAAGCGTGCGGGAATACCTCGTCAGCCTTAGCTCTCTCCACTTCTGCGGCAACCAGATATTTTTTGAGCCGGTTGAGGTGGCCGACCGCATGTCGCCGGTTTTCGACCAGCTCATCAAGGTCAAAGCCTTGGAGTTCCCGCATGAACCTTGAAGTCCCCGCACGACGCATGCATGTACCAATGCAAATCTCTTGACGCGGTTTTATAGACATTTTGCTTATGCGGCACTGTAT
This sequence comes from Hordeum vulgare subsp. vulgare, assembly GCF_904849725.1. NCBI lineage: Eukaryota > Viridiplantae > Streptophyta > Magnoliopsida > Poales > Poaceae > Hordeum > Hordeum vulgare. The sequence continues at coordinate 196,224,832 of NC_058522.1, forward strand.
TTAATGGAGAAAGACAGTACTCCCTCCGTCACGGTTTAGAAGGCACAGTTAAACCTGCGTGCGTTTCCAAAATAGACAAGGTTTAAGGCACGAAAACAATTACTCCTATTAATTAGTACTAGTACTACTCATGCATGTGCCCTCTTAATTTGCTGCTCACGCATTAGTACTAGTATTTTCTCAGTTGATTAGGCACATTAGCATCTACACCTGCTACATCTCACAACCAATCGATGACTACCTTGGTCCCAGAGATTTTCCATACGCGGCTTCTAAACCGTGACAGAGGGAGTAAGGTTGTATCTTAGCTACTAGCGATTTCAATTTGTTCCGAAATCCTTCAGAAATAAGGCATGTTAACATTTAATTGGCCTAATTAATCAGCAGAACTGCCCTTTCTCTCTTCTAGGAAATTAACTACTAGCGACACCCATGCATGGCCTCATTAATAAGTAGAAATTTTGGAGGGAGAAGGAAACGGACCAATGCATTGCACACGGTAGTGTGAGAATCGTGGGCATGCATGCCTCGCCGTTTGTTTTGCTTTCCTCTTTAATACCTAATAGACGAGCTTGGCTTAAATGGTCACTTTAGTGTTAGAACTTGCGACATATATTGAAGTGGTGCAAAAACATGGTTCAAACGTATAAATACGGTGCAAGTCTTGTTTGTACGTCTTGTTTGTACGCCAACGACGCTGACAAGGCATGACAACAGGTCGTAGGGCCCATTGTCAATGACACGCGTGGCGTGCTCTTTTTGGAAAAGAAAACTTGAATTTTTATTTATCACTTTTTTCACGCAAATGCCCCTCACTAGTAGAAAAAGGGTCTTTAGCCTCGGTTTGGTTGGGCCATTAGTCCCGATTCGCGAATCGGGACTAATCAACCAGGACTAATGCTAGCCCCGGTTCATTCCCGAACTAGGGCTAATGGCCTTCCACGTGGCGGGGCTGGAAGGGGGAGGGGTATTAGTCCCGATTCGTATTACGAACCGGGGCTATTTCTTCGCAGTTTTTTGAGCAATTTTTGGGTTTAGGGTTTTGCACTAAATTGGACGGGGCTATTTTACTGTCCCCTATTTTTCCATTTATTTGTTTTGGGCATTTTTAATTTTTTTTGCACTAAATTGGATGGTACATACACAGCAATAAAGGAACAACTATATTGCACATCGTTACGAATATATTACATCATCTCATCCGTCATGCTTTGTCGAACATATTTACAAAATGTAGACACGAGTTACATGCACATATATGGATCTTTTTTATACTATATCATTTCATATTATTTCCGTCGAATGGCAATAGTATTCTCCCTCGACATCTAGGACCTCTGCATCTAAGAATCCGGCAATTTCCTCTTGAATTGATTGTACACGTTCCTGTGGTAGAAGACCGTCCCGCAACCGTTCGATCTAATTTAAAGAATGGGTCAATATAGATATCAATGAAACCGAACACAATTCACGGTAATAAAATAAAGCTGTGAGTATTGTTTATCGTACTTCGATTTTTTTGATGTCTTGGGTTTTGCCTTTCTTATGGGTCGTCTGGCGAATGAACCCGCAAACATAGTATCCACATAAATTGTTTCTGTGTTCCTGCCTCAAGCAATTTACAAGAATAGAGTTCAATCAAAAACATAATCAAGAATTATAATGGTATTAAAACTAGAATAAAGAGATGCACGGATCTAGCTAGTAGTTACTTACATCTATTTGTTTAAATGTAAGCTCTGGCTTCCAATCACCTCGAGCCTTGGCGGTGAACCGTTTCCAAGCCCTGCCAAGAAAAGGAAATGAATAAAGGAGTTCTATATTAATTCCTTGCTATCAGGGAATGAATGAGAAGTTGACGATATAGTGCCATAATGATTGAAATTACCTCTGGAGGCATTCCTGCATGTTCGTCCATTCAGCGAGGGGTGTGCATTTCGGGTCCATGACTATTACTTGTCCCTCGTGAGGTACAATAATTAACAAAATAAAGTGGAACCTGCGCGCGCATAACGAGTCAATTATACGTACACTTATAATAACATCGAGCAAGCGAAAATAGAATGTGTGTATAGTAACACTCACTTGAAGTTGTAATGAAATCGTATTTCCCTTTTGGTAAAGCAAAACCTTAACCCTTGTACCAAGTTATTCTCTGTCTCGCGGGGATTCTTTTCGGCACTTTGGTGATGATTGTAATATGGGTCAATGAACCCAATGTCACTTTTGCATTCGAGAATCTTCATTCTGCAAAATTAATATAGTGATGAGTAATATTATACATGCAAGAACGAGCTGAGTAGGACTTAATGACATAAATTGATAATACTTACAAACAATAGACACTGTTGATAGATTTGTCGAGGGCGTCTTGTTTGTATAAGTGAAATAATTCGTCGAATGCAATCATGTGCACGCCTCGTCCAGTCCCCAAATGATCGTCTTCATATGCAACGTAGATCTAGTTTTTCTGTTTAGCACATGCTTGCATGTACCAGTCATGCAATCTTCGCATTTTTGTTGGTAGCTCGTTGACTAACTTAGGTTTGACCAGAGGACGCCCGTACCGGTACGTGTATTCTATCTCAGTGAATACCTTCAAATGGTTTAAGTACTCATCAATAGACATGACTTGAGCCTTGGCCGCTTCTCCGTCTTGTGCAAGAAATTCTGGATCGATGTTAGCTGTTTCATCATTCCTCTCCTAGACCGCACCTCCGCTCGAGCACATATTTGTATCGGAATACACTCTGAGCGGGGGCAATGATTGGTTTTTCTGTTGTCCGAGCTGGACAACTGATTTTCCGCTGGACGTACTACTCTTCAACCGTTGCTTTTTTACCTGAGCCGACTTGATAATAGAGTATTCATAGTTTGATGGCAACGGTAGCGGGGGATCTGCAAGGTTTTTCAGCGTTTTCACGCACGTGGCGTGATCTTCTGGGGTGACCGGGAACTCTGGCTCTTTCGATTTCTTCTTGTTAGCCACTTGAGCCTTCCACTGTTCATGATGGGCATATGCCCTCTTAATATTGTCCTCTCCAATATAGTCCCAAGGTCTCTTCTCCATATTCTTATGAGGTACTTTTGGGAGGGGCGAAAACTTGCGTTTTGGTGATCGGATCCCCTTTCTGCCGCCACTACTAGCGGGGGTACGTTTCCGCTTTTTGCTCTGATCCTCAGTGGATGGAGACGGCTGACGCTGCAGTGGAGACGGCTGCGCTAGAGACTGGTGAGGCGGCGAAGACGACGGTTGATCTGGAGATTGGTGAGGCGGTGAAGACAACGGTTGCGCTGGATACTCGTGAGGTGGAGGCGAAGAAGGATTGTTGCTATGAGGAGTCGGTGGCCTTGTCATCCAATTAGGAAGGAAGATGTCCTCCTTTGGCCATACAACGGTTTGTTTCTTGACTTCTAGAAGTTGAGTCAAATCCCTATCTTCACCTGCAGAGTGGTCGAGCTTTAGCTCCTCATAATCTTTCATCACTTCATCCACCGCGACGACATCGTACACTTGTGGAACCGGAGAGCAATGCCAAGTTGGATTACGTCCAATTGGTATGGCCATGCCGACCGCCACCGTCAACCTTAAGTTAGCAAGTTTCACCTTTAGCTCACAAGGTGTGCTCTCTGTGATATCATCCACTCGGTAGCGACGAGGAGGATCCGTCATCAGTGCATCATCACCCTCGTCCTGGAGCTGCGTGGAAGCGAAACTGGTTTTCCGATTCGATGCAGCTTCTATCATGAGCCGCTGAGATTGGCCGCTACCTTGTTGTCTGTAGATTTGATCCTGCTGCAGCCGCTTTACCGCAGCTTTCTCCAAATGTTTTCTTTGGCTATTGTGCCGACATATGAGACTCCTTCCTCCCTTTGCTTAATCCATTCTCGAGTGGTGATAGGGATGTGGTCCCTAAAAACTACTCTGCATGCCTTCACAAACTTATGCTTTACATCTGTGGGAGCAATTGATTGCCCGGCATTTGAGACTCTTTCAATCCTGTATCTCTCACTGTCATCCAGCTTCTTGGTTGGGCCTCGTTTCGTCCGTACTGAAGATTTTCTCGATCCGGAGGCCTAAAAGAAAGAGCGTTAATATATGTATATAGATAGCACATGATTAATTTATTAATATATATATGCACCTCACCGGAGTGGTCGGCTTCTTCCTCATTGGAGCCGTCGATTCCTCCCTCGCCTGAGGCGTGGGCGTCTACCTCACCGGAGCTTCTACCTCGTGTGTTGAGAGACTCATCTCCCTTGCCAGACTCGTTTGGAAACTGATTGGTGACATCGACATCGCGAACTAAAATATCATCCCCGTGGATGACACCATGCATCACGTCTTCATGATAATCGTCTCTGCTGTGTATTGGATCCATAGTATCTACAAATTAATTAAACATCATCGAATAATCCAGTTAATTAATGCATCATCAGATAATCCACTTAATATTATCAAATATATAATCTGGAATACATAAATAATACATCTCTCAAATACAGTAATACATCGAATAATATATAACTGATCAACCAACAAAGAGTCGTCGCTGTACTGAGGCGCGGGCGGTGGACACCCAAAGAGCAGGGACCATCACCCGATCATAGCTTGGGTGAGATCCTGGAAGAACCTGCCAGGTACTGGAGAACCTGGCATCCAACGCCTCCATGTACCGACGGACGTGCTCGTCCTCCTCCCTGACACGGCGACGTACGTCCTCCTCGGGGGCCGGCAACCTAGGCACCGAAAGTGGCCCCCGCGACCGCCACCAAAGAAGCTCCGAGTCGACGACGGGAGCCTCGTTCCTCACCAAGTTGCGCGACCCGGAAGGTAACTCCTCCCAGTGCCAGCCCGGCGCAGCCCAGTCCCGCACATGCTGGTGCCTATCAAGTAGGTGGCCGCCACCGAGTCGACGACGAGGATGCGGGCCGGGCATCGTATGTCCTACTATTTAAATTCCTACTATTTAATAAACTTTTCTAAACTGCTTGTACTACCTCCGTTCCAAAATATAAGAACTTTTACAGATTTCATCACAAATTTAGGTAACAAAAATAACATAAATAACCTAATCTACAAATAACCTAATTAATCTACTAATTAAACGAAAAGGCCTAAACTAATTAATACTAATTAACATATTTAACACTACTAACGTACCTAACCCTAAATTCACTAAATATTCTACAAAACACTAATTAAGCAATAATCTACAAAACACTAAGCCTAAATAATCTACAAAACACTAACGCTAAACAATTAAGCACATACATATAATCTACAAAAACACTAATTAAACAATTATAAACATATACGTACACATGCTTGTCGATCGACAATCGATCGAGAGGAGAGGAGAGGAGAGAGGCTCACTGGCGGGGAGGTCCGGCACCGGCGAGGAGGACGGCAGGGCGACAGCGACGGCGAGGAGGATGGCACGAGGGCGCGTGACGGTGACGACGGCGTGGTGGTACGACGCAGGGGCAACGGCGCGTGTACGGCGACGGAGACGACGAGGAGGACGATAGGGGCGACGACGACGAGGAGGAGGTCGGCAGGGGTGACGGCGACGGCGCGTAGCCTGGCAGCGTCGCGAGTTCGTCCGGTTGCAGAGGCGAGCGAGACGAGGAAGACGATCGAACTGCGGCGATTTGGGTTGGAAATTTCCAACTCCCGCTTATATGGGCGAAGCTTTAGTCTCGGGTCGTGGCAAGAACCGGGACTAAAGACACCCTTTAGTCCCGGGTAGCGCCACGACCCGGGACTAAGGACTAATTTTTGGCAGGCGGAGGGGAGGGAAGCGAGGGTCTTTAGTCCCGGGTCGTGGCTCGACCCGGGACTAAAGGGGGTCTTTAATCCCGGTTCGAGCCACGACCCGGGACTAAAGGGTTGGGCTGCCTCCGGTGCAGTGCAACGCAACCTTTAGTCCCACCTCGCTTAGCGAGGAGCGCTCGCAGTGCTTTATAAGCACCGTTGTGCGTGCTCTTTCGAGCTTCTATCTAAAGCAGGCTTACGTGTTCGAAATATGCCCTAGAGGCAATAATAAATTAGTTATTATTACATTTCCTTGTTCATAATAATTGTTATTTATCCATGCTAGAATTGTATTGATTGGAAACTCAAATACATGTGTGGATACATAGACAGCACGGGATCTTGTATTACGGAACGAGTAAATAGACTTGTCGGTAACGAGATTGAAATAGGTATGCGGATACCGACGATCAAATCTCGGGCAAGTAACATACCAAAGGACAAAGGGAATGACATACGGGATTATATGAATCCTTGGCACTGAGGTTCAACCGATAAGATCTTCGTAGAATATGTAGGATCCAATATGGGCATCCAGGTCCCGCTATTGGATATTGACCGAGGAGTACCTCGGGGCATGTCTACATAGTTCTCGAACCCGCAGGGTCTTCACACTTCAGGTTCGATGATGTTTTAGTATAGTTGAGTTATATGTGTGGTTACCGAATGTTGTTCGGAGTCCCGAATGAGATCACGTATGTCACGAGGGTTTCTGGAATGGTCCGGAAATGAAGATTGATATATAGGATGGTTTCATTTGGTTACCGGAAGGTTTTCAAGGAATTACAGGCATTGTACTCGAAGTGACGAATGGGTTCCGGGAGTTCACCGGGAGGGGCTTACCCACCCGGGAGTGAGCCCAAGGCTATAGGGTGGCGCCATCAGCCCTTAGTGGGCTGGTGGGACAGCCCAATAAGGCCTTGGCGCCAAGAAGAGAAAAAACCAAAGAGAAAGAAAAAAAAGAAGGGGAGGTGGGAAGGAAGAGAAGGACTCCACTTTCCAATCCTAATTGGAGTAGGATTCCTCCTCTCCTTCCTGGCCGCCGCACCCTTGGGGACTTGGTCCTCAAGGCAAGCCTCCTCCCCCTCCCTACTATATATAGTCGTGATTTAGGGCTGATTTGTGACAATTTTTGCCACGTGCAACTCAGATCTAGACACCATAGTTCTTCCTCTAGATCGTATTTCTGCGGAGCTCGGGCGGAGCCGTGCAGGAGTAGATCGTCACCACCACCGGAGCGCCGTCACGCTGTCAGAGAACTCATCTACTTCTCCGTCTTGCTTGCTGGATCAAGAAGGCCGAGATCATCGTCGAGCTGTATGTGTGCTGAACGCAGAGGTGCCATCCGTTCGGCACTAGATCGGAACGCATCGTGGGACGGATCGCGGGACGGTTCGTGGGACGGTTCGTGGGGCTGATCAAGGGACATGAAGACGTTCCACTACATCAACCGCGTTTCTTAACGCTTCCTATTGTGCGATCTACAAGGGTACGTAGATCCAAATCTCCTCTCGTAGATGGACATCACCATGATAGGTCTTCGTGTGCGTAGGAAATTTTTTGTTTCCCTTGCAACGTTCCCCAACATTACGGGCCTAAATGCACTCTCTCTGCCTAAATTTAAAAATTGAAAATGTATGTGAATTTAAAGACAAAATTCAACCTAAATTCAAAGTGAGCTCACTTTAAATTTAGGTTGAATTTTCTCTATAATTTCTCATATATTTTCAATTTATTCCATTATTTTTGTTTTGTTCTTTGCTTTATTTATTTTGTTTTTTCTACTTACACCTAAATACTTAGAGCTAAGTATTTAGTTTTCAAATTTGAATTCTCTGAAATTTGTGAATAACTTTACTTTCAATTTTTGCTATTAAAGATTTTTTTCTCTTCTATTATAGTTTTCTATTAAAGATTTTAACCAAAAAACTTTATGAAAAGTCTTTTGAGTTGATCTTTTTTTGTTTCTTTTTAGTTAATGTTTTACTTGATTCTTTTTAACAAATAAGCACTTTGATAATTTTAGTTGATTATTTTTAATTCATTCATTTTAGTTAATGTTTTAGTTGATTCTTTTTAGTTGGCTTTTTTTGTTTTCTATTAAATATATTAACAAATTTTCAACAATTTCTGACTTCATTTCGTATTTTCTGTGCATTTACTTATTTTTTTGAGCTAGTTGACCCTGAAATTGAAAAGCACTACAAATGAACTCTGAAAATGTTGAAAGTTGGCATGGTATCATCATTTCACCCACATAGAATGTGCTAAAAAGTTGAGAGGGTTACGAAAAAACTGGATGCACTTCGTGTACAAAACGGACAATCTCTCTTGAAGTATCACGGTTTCGAACGAGAACTTATCTGTTACAAAGGGATTTCATTTTTTGAACTTATTTGAACTCCATACTTTTTATGTGTTCAGAATGCACCATTCAAAGGCACTTCACAAATTTTCAACAATTTCTCACTTCATTTGGTATTTTCTATGCATTTACTTATTTTTTTGAGCTAGTTGACCCTGAAATTGAAAAGCACTACAAATGAACTCTCAAAATGTTGAAAGTTAGCGTGGTATCATCATTTCACCCACATATCATGTGCTAAAAAGTTGAGACTGTTACGACAAAAACTGGATGCACTTCTTGTACAAAATGGTACATAAAGTTTAATACATTAGTACACATCACATAAAGTTTAATACATTAGTACACATCACATAAAGTTTAATACATTACATAGATTTATATTTAGATCCCTTGCCTATGGTCACTTTGGCCGTAACCATGGAGCATCTTCATTATTTAACAGGATGCTTGGGTCAATTCTCACTATGAAGGGCGGAATTTCATCAAACTTATTATAATCTGCTGACATGGTTTGTCTTGTCCTCGATCCCCATGATGTTTCTTTTTCCTGAAAGAACTATGTGACGCTTTGGCTCATCGTCCGATGTATTCATTTGCTTATTTTTACTTTTTTCGGTCTGGAGGACATGTCTTCGAAGTAGAAAACCTGAGCCACATCATTGGCTAGGACGAATGGCTCGTCTCTATAACCAAGGTTCTTGAGATAAACTGTTGTCATTCCGTACAACTGGTCTACCTTTACCCCTTCTCCATTCATGTTCACCCAAGTACACCGAAACAAAGGGACCCTAAAAGTAGGTCCGTAGTCAAGTTCACATATCTCCTCTATGTAACCATAGTATGTGTCCCTTTTCCCATTCTCGTCTGTCGCATCATAGCGGACACCACTGTTTTGGTTGGTGTTCTTTTTATCTTGGGCAGCTGTGTAAAATGTATTCCCGTTTATCTCGTACCCTTGGAAATGTAACACAGTCGAAGAAGGTGACGCGGCCAACAAGTAGAGTTGATCTCCAACAGTGTTGTCATTCATGAGACGTGCTCACAACCAACTGCCAAAAGTATCCATGTGTTTTTCTTCAATCCAGGAGATAGCCTTCACCGGGAACTTGGAGCGTACAAAATTCTTGTGCTCCTCGATATACGAAGCCACGAAGGTGGAACTTTTCAGAACTGTGTAGTGTGCTTGAGTGAAAGAATGCCCGTCCCTACATATCATTGCTTTCTTTCCTAGTGTTCCTTTTCCACTCAGTCTCCCCTCATGTCACGATTCAGGAACACCAATCGGCTTAAGGTTAGGAAGAAAGTCTACACATAATACAATGACCTCCTCTATTCCATAGGCCTTGGAGATGCTTCCTTCTGGCCTAGCACGGTTATGAACATATTTCTTTAAGACTCCCATAAACCTCTCCATGGGGAACATATTGTGTAGAAATACAGGATGGAGAATGGAAATCTCGTCGACTAGGTGAACCAGGAGATGCGTCATAATATTGAAGAAGGAGGGGGGGACACCAACTCAAAACAGACAAGACATTGGACCACATCCTTCTGTAGCCTTTCGAGACGTTCTCGATCGATTACCTTCTGAGATATTGCATTGAGGAATGCACATAGCTTCACAATGGGTAACCGAACATTTTCCGGTGGAAGCCCCCTCAATCCAACCGGAAGCAACTTCGTCATAATCACGTGGCAATCATGAGACTTCAGGTTCTGGAATTTTTTTTCTGCCATATTTATTATTCCCTTTATTTTAGACGAGAAGCCAGCGGGGACCTTCATACTGCTCAGGCATTTAAAAACTATTTCCTTCTCAGCTTTGGTAAGAGTGTAGCTGCTTAAGTATTGACGCACTTTATCAGTCTTCTTGTCGTATGGGTCTTTCATACGTTGCTCCTCCTCTTGTGCTTCTGTTGTATCTTTTGTCTTTCCATACACTCATAGGAAGCCTAGAAGGTTCACGCAAAGATTCTTCGTCACGTGCATCACGTCGATTGAAGACCGGACCTCTAGGTGTTTCCAATAGGGTAGCTCCCAAAATAAAGATTTCTTTTTCCACACGGGCACTTGTCCGGTAACGTCGTATTTCGGAACAGATTGACCGCCAGGACTCTTTCCAAAGATTACTGTTTGATCCAAATCCTTGACCATAGCCAATAACTCATCACCAGTAGGGAGGTTAGGCTTCTTCCAGTGATCTGCCTCACCATTGAAATGCTTGCCTTTCTTTCTTACGGGATGATTGGTCGGAAGAAATTGACGACACCCCAGGTAGACAACCTTCTTAAATTTTTCCAAATATGTACCTTTAGTCTTATCTAAACAGTGCATGCATGCATTGTATCCCTTGTTTGACTATCCTGAAATGTTACTAAGAGCAGGCCAATCCTTGATGGTTACGAACAACAATGCTCGTAGGTCAAATTCGTGTTGTTTGTGCTCATCCCACACACGTACACCTGGTTTGGCCCACAACTGCAAAAGTTCATCAGCTAATGGCCTTAGGTACACATCAATGTCGTTGTCGGGTTGCTTCGGTCCTTGGATGAGCACTGGCATCATAATGAACTTCCGCTTCATGCACAACCAAGGAGGAAGGTTGTAGATACATAGAGTCACGAGCCAGGTGCTGTGACTGCAGCTCTGCTCCCCAAAAGGACTCATGTCGTCTGTACTTAGACCAAGCCATAAGTTCCTTGGGTCATCTGCAAAGTCCGGCTACTCCCTCTCAATTTTCCTCCACTGCGACCCATCTGCGAGGTGTCTCAACTTTTTCCCATCTTTCTGACGCTCGTCTTTGTGCCATCACATCAACTTGGCATGCTCATTGTTTCTGAACAGACATTTCAACCGTGGTATTATAGGAGCATACCACATAACCTTAGCAGGAACCTTCTTCCCGGGGGGCTTGTCATCGCCCTCAACATCACCAGGGTCATCCTGTCTGATCTTGTACCGACATGCAGTGCATACCGGGCATTTATCCATATTCTCGTACTTCTCACCGCGGTACAGGATGCAGTCATTAATGCATGCATGTATCTTCTACACATCTAATCCAAGAGGGCAGATAACCTTCTTTGCTTCGTATGTAGTCTCGGGCAATTCGTTATCCTTTGGAAGCTTCGGCTTCAATATTTTCAGTAACTTCTCAAATCCCTTGTCAGATAAACTAGTTGTTGCCTTCCATTTCAACAGTTCCAGTGTGGTACCGAGCTTTGTGCTGCCATCTTCGCAATTTGGGTACAACAACTTTTAAGATCCTTTAGCATGGCCTCCGATTTCAGCTTCTCCTTTTCTGTATCGCATTCTCTCTTTGCATCAGAAATGACCCGACCAAGACCATCAACGGGCTCATCTGATGCCAGTTGTTCTTCACCTCCTTCTTCTTCATTGTCTTCCATTGTAGTATCACCGTATTCTTCATTGAACATAGGATAGTTGTCATCATCATCTTCTTCTTCATTGTCTTCCATCCTAACCCCTCTCTCTCCGTGCATGGTCCAACAATAATATGTGGGCATGAAACCTCTCTCAAGCAAGTGGAGATGAATGTTTTTCGAGCTAGAGTACTCCTTCACGTTTCGAAAGACAACACATGGACAAGGCATAAAATTATCCACTTTGTTTGCCTCAGCCACATCGATAAATTTATGCAGGACTTTTATAAATCCGGAACCGCGTCGTTCGCCGTACATCCATCGCTTCCGTGCATCGATCTGGCATCATACATGAATAGTGAAATGACCACCGTACATTGACACTTGCAATATTTTTGTATCAATTATAGATGAAAAGGATAAGGTTGCTAACCTCAGTTGAGGATACCATTTTGTGTGAACTTAAGTGTGACTCGGGCAGTAGTCCCGGTTCGTAATGTAGTCTGAAGTGCGTCGGTGACCGTACATCCATTGGCGGTTCATCTCTATTATGAAATTAAGTATATCAAAAAACCATTGCATAACATATGACCAAATTAATACAAGTTCATCATCACATTAAAACCAAAGCATAGTAGTGATCATATGTTATTATTGCAAAAAATAAATACATAAAGTTCTGTCATAAAACAACATACAACTATGTAAAATATTTAAATGCAACAACAAATGCGATCAAAATCACAACTAAGGTAACAATTGACCCAACAACATAATCATACCAAGCCTCTTTATGAATGGCATTTTTTTTCTAAAATTCCTAATCTTCAAGCGCATTTCATCCATCTTCAAGCGCATTGCATCCATCTTGAACTTCATCGCATCGATCATCATCTTGCGATCATCGATGACATAGGGGACATGCAACTCCAGTTCCATATTCTTATCCTCAATTATTTTCAATTTTTCCTTCAAGTATTTGTTTTCTTTTACAACGAAATTTAACTTCTCGACAAGAATTTCTATGTGGGTTGGAATTTCCGGTTCACATACCTCCTAGATTAAAAAATATATGTCACGTTGGTTGTCATAATTATCATAAACACTAAATAAAACAAATAGTTATAAAAGATAATATATACCACATCCCAATCATAGACAGGACGAGGGCCGGCGGAGGCGGATACCAAAACCATCGCACTATATAATAACAAAAAATAATAAAACTAAGTAATTTATACAAGTATGTATCTAAATCATACAAGTAGGATTTTTTTAAAAGAAGATAAGAACAAGAGGCTCACCACGGTGGTGCTCGCGACGAGATCGGCGCGTGTCGATCGACAACGGTTAGGACGGGCACGGGACGGCACCCTACACATATACAGACTATAAGAAGTTAATTTAAGCATTTGAAATGAGTTAAACTAGCAGTCATAGATGAAAGGATGAAGTAGCTAACCTTTTAAAACACTTTTGCAGTTGGTGCACGGCCAAACCTAGACAAATGTTGAGGAAAATGGAGCTTGGAGAGGAGAAAGCTTAAGCAGTGTGGCTCGGTCATTTGATCGAACATGTCATGTGCATGAACTAGAGTGGCAAGACCATGGCATGGTCACACTTCAACAGCCAAAAAACAGAGAAGAGGGTGGGCAGGGGGTGAGGGTTTATATAGGAAACACTTTAGTCTCGGTTTTTGTCTAAAACCGGGACTAATAGCCTACCCTTTAGTGCCGGTTCTTAGCACAAACCGGAACTAATGCTCCGCGGCACGCCACGTGGCAGTCGTTGAATCTTTAGTCCCAATTTTTGTCCCAAACCGGGACTAATGAGATGAACCGAACCAGGACCAATGCCCCGGCAAATCGAACCGGGACCAATGCCTCGCATTGGTCCCGGTTTTCGTTTGAATCGGGATTTTTCTACTAATGCTTGTGCGTGTGTACCAGCTAGCAAACGTATAACAATTGATGTTCTACAAGGATAACAAGCCTTTATATTATGTTGACGTAAAATATGTTTTTTAATTCAAAAAAAGGACACCACAATGCGCTTTTGTACCAGCTACCTTACCACTAGGAGGACCTAGCAATACAACCACGGGCATTTCATTTCGGGCTTTAATAGAATTGTTAACATTAATATAGCCTAGTGTGGCTCGGACTGCAGATTCTCACATGAATACATATTTACAATTATATGTATAATTATATTTACATTTTTATGGCAAAAAATGAAAAAAGTATCTAAAATACAAATATAATTTATAGAGAACACACAAAATTTATTAAAATAGATGAACACTTCTAAAACAGCATTAAAAATTAAATCTTGGAAATTTCTATATACTCCCTCCGTTCCTAAATATAAGTCTTTTAAATGATTTCACTAAGGGACTACATACGAACCAAAATGAATGAATCTACACTCTAAAACATGTCTATATACATCCGTATGTAGTCCTTTAATGAAATTGCTAAAAAGACTTATATTATGAAACGAAGGGAGTACAACATAAATATTTTACAAAAAGAATGTACTTTTTGAACTTATATGATCTTTTATTTAAATACACATATTTTTTAAAATTAATCTGGTATTTTATTTAATACGATTATTTTAAATGTATAAAAATAATTCATAATTTAATATGATGGATTTTTTAAATTAATATGTGAGCATTTTTTTAGTCTAGTATATTTCATTTATATGTTTATTTAGAATTTACATTTTTTATAACTTTAAAAGTGGAAAACAATAACATAAATTGTAGCCGAGGAGCCCATTATGTAACAATTAAATATACACCTCAGAATACATAGTTGGAGTGGAACGCCCTTCCACTTGTTTTACATGTTTCGCTTGTTTGAAGCCACACGGCAAAATCTTTTGACGGATTAAAATTTCTAATTATGTTACTTAATTCGAGATATAAAACATGTGGTATGCATCTACAATGCCAGGTGATCTGTGACGTGTGGCTAGCCACTTACGCCGGTTAGACCGTAGTCACGGGTATGAGTCCCTCCGTCGCATATTTTTCATTCTAATAAAATTTGTGATGTTCAACACAAATGTAACCAACGGATGTCACGCATCTGAGAGGGGTCTTTTCCGTGAGAATATATATATAAATATTAGGGTGTTATTAGAAAAAAGCACGTCTCGTCAACATTATGGCCGTATATGGCCGTATACAAACATGATTTGCATCGTATTTGCATGTCCCAGCCAAGTTTTTGCATCACTTTAATGTATGTCGCAAGATCTAACACTAAAGTGACCGTTTGGGTTAAGTTTTAGCACTATCGGTGTAATTGACTCCTAATAAACAGTAAAACTTGCATCTGTGCGCCCATTCAAGAAAACAAAACTGAACAAGGTATGGCTAGTAGCGAGTAGTCTATCACCTTGGCCGCGCTACGATTTTTAATAAGCCCTACACACCGGATCGGAGGGAGTAACATATAACCTTGGCACGTGGCCATAGGTAATAAAATGTACTAACCCAATCACATGCATGCATGAGCCACAAATCGTTAAATTTAGATACAACATATAGGATACAATGCACTGTACTAGTTGTTTCTTATGTTTTTTCTTATGTTTTTATTACTCATATGATTACGCGCAAAGGCCTGTGCCAATGCAAGTCTCTTAGCGCGGTTTCATAGCCATTTTGCTTATGTGGCACTGTATTTAATAAAAAGAGATATTGAGATTGTATCTTAACCACTAATGCTTCAAGGGTCGTGACTTTACCGTCGTCCAGGCCCTCATCATTGTCGACCGGCGCAAGCAGCTTCCACACTCCCTGCCCATCTAGATTCCTCCAACAAACGACATCAAGGTCATCAAAATCACCAGGCTCGCCACGGTCCTCGACCAGATGGGACCCATGGACCCGTTTCCATTCTCTTCCGACTCCGACTCGGACGTGGACAACCGATCGGTCGACTGCGGCCATTGCACCTTCAATGCCCACTCCACCAATGACGACATGCCTCGCGGCCCTCCATCGTCCCCTGCCTTTGGTGACTCGATTGCTTATCCCATCCATGTCGGCAACTCTGCTAACATGCCCATCCACGTCTCGTCCGGCGACGGAGGCCCTGCTCACCATGGTCATCCCATCAACAACATCTCATCCGATAGTGACTCCGCCCCACCATCGTAGATGGCGTCGCCTCCCTCAGCGTTCCCTGCCTCAACCGTCGTCGGTTCGTTCTCCACGCCTGCCACCGTCACCAACCCTTCGCCGCACCTCGCTAATTCTTCCAAGGGAATACCATCGCCCTGCCTCCAACCTTGGCGGCCGACTCCAAGGACAATGCCTTCGACGACCTACCTCCACCCTCTCCCATGCAGCTGTCGTCAACATTCCGCCCATACGACATCTCCAACTCGTCAGCCCTTGGCATAGACGTCTCCATCATTGCCTTCTCGGCCAGGGCATCCTCCTCTGGTACGGTTCCAATTCTGACATGTCCTTCTCCTTCCGCCGCATGTCAACCCATTCACAACCTAACCATGGTCACTCCCACAACGGAACCTTCAAACTCTCCCCGCCATGAGTGTGTGATTTGCAAGTTGCGCCACAGCGCCAAGCGCTCGGCGGACAAGAACAAGAGCCTACATCGGAGCTCTTGCGTGGCAGCCAAGGAACCAAGAGTCTTGACCGACATGACCAATAAGGTTGTCCGTGCAAGAGCTACACGCCTCACTACCTTAGACGTAACAAAAGCGCTCCAAGACGCCATCCACGACGCCCAACTCCACATTCCTGATGCCCCACCAGCCTGTGCAGCAGCCGTCGCGGAAATTTCCATGCTTTGCGGCGCAGACAATGCGGCTGCTGCTTCTATTGCCCAAGCCGACGACAACAACGACGTCGGTGCTGCTAACGTTGCACCATGATGTGTCTAATCAAACATGCAAGCCCCTGTGGCGTCCCCACGATGACCGGCCGCCTCTATTGTGGCCCTACATCAAGGATCTACTTATTCTCCCGCGCATGTGCTTGTAGCAATCAGATGTTCTGCTCCACTTATGTTACTATCTCGCACGTTTCTATTAGCTTCTTGCCCCCGTTTATGCCTAGGTGCCCATTTGTGTCTTTATGAGTAGTACCACTCTATCTATCTGTTCATGGAATGTAAGAGGACTTGGTGATGAATCAAAATGTGTTGATATCCTCTTCGAACTAATCAGTATCAACCCTCATTGTGCCCTTCTACAAGAATCAAAACTAAATGAGATTAATGAACAAAAATTCAAGTCCTTCCTACCACGATCTCCAGACCAAAGAATTTTTCTACCAGCGGATGGATCGGCTGGCGGAATCATTTCCGCATTTAACAAAAACTACTTCTCCCTAATCTCTCACTCTCATCATAACTTTGCCACATCCATCAAACTTCACTCGTTCACCTCCTTCCTTTTGTCATCACTAACATATATGCACCATCAAATTGTAACCTGAAACAAACACTCCTAGATGCGCTCAAACTAATCCAGGAGGATAACCAAACACCATGGCTAATTTTAGGAGATTTTAACCTGGTCTATTTTTCCCGCAAAAAAATAACCGCAACTTCCGCCAACGAGAAGCTAACGCATTCAACACCACGATCAACTACCTAGCACTAATAGAACTACCCCTACTAGATAGATGCTCTACCTAGTCCAACAAACGAGCTACGCCAACCCTAGAACGACTAGACCGAGCCTTTATCAATCTGGCTTGGAACAATTGCGTCCTCAATTCAACTGTGTCATCTCTTCCACGTGTCACATCTGATCACGTTTCACTAATTATAAATATTCAAACAACTATTCCATAGTTGCGTCACTTTAGATTCGAATCATCATGGACCCTAACCGCAGCTTGCCAGGAAATAATACAAAAATGTTGGGCCCAAAATCACTACTCGACCGAACGACTACTTCCGTTGCTGCCCTTGCAAAAGTTCTAAAAACAACAAGGTGCACACTAAAAAAATGGTCCTCCAATCGATCACGAACACACCATCGTGAGGTTTCTGCAAAAAAAATCATCAATCTCATCGACCTCAACGAG
This sequence comes from Hordeum vulgare subsp. vulgare, assembly GCF_904849725.1. Taxonomy (NCBI): domain Eukaryota; kingdom Viridiplantae; phylum Streptophyta; class Magnoliopsida; order Poales; family Poaceae; genus Hordeum; species Hordeum vulgare. Next base: position 196,242,480 of record NC_058522.1, read on the forward strand.
GAAGTTCGACCTCTCTCCCATGCCGAAAACTATTGCGAATTGTCGTCTCTCGCACCCTTCACTCAGTTGTTACTCAAAAAATGGTCTTTTGGAAACAACGAGGCAAAGTTCGTGCTGCAATTGAAGGAGAGAAAAACGCTCAGTGTTTCCATGCTGCCGCGTCTCAGCATCTCCAAAAAAATACTATAACATCCCTCCTAGATGACGGGAATGAGGTCCACGCTCGTGCTCAAAAAGCGACCATTCTAAAAGATCATTTCACAACAATTATAGGATCCTCGCCTCACACCCACTAGTCATTCCAACCACAAAAATACTACCCACATCCATTACCTCAGCTTAGCACACTGGGCTCTCCCTTCTCAAATGAAGAGATAAAAGATGTGTTCCTCCAAATGAACCCCCTCGCTAGCCCTGGACCAGATGGTTTCGGCCCGCAGTTCTATAGAAAATATTGGAACATTGTCAAGGCTCATATTAACTCCTTCATGATAGATTTCCAAAACTTCACTGCACAAACTGAACGCTTAAACAAAGCCCACCTAATTCTGCTACCCAAAAAAAGATCATGCAAACACACCCGACGCGTACCACCCGATCTCCGTCCATAATTGCCCCGTCAAAGCCGTCGCAAAGGTTCTCACCAATAAACTAAAACTGATGATTCCACTTCTTGTTCATGGCAACCAAACTAGGTTCATCTCAGGCCTTAGCATTGCTGGAAACTTTGTATACGTTGCGGACCTCGTCGGCGCCTGCCATACTAGAAAAGCTAAAACCATGGTAATTAAACTAGACTTTAGCAAAGCCTCCGACTCTCTCTCTTGGGACTCCCTTACACCAATATTACACTGCGGGGGTTTCCAGCCTAAATTTTTAGCCTCGGTCGATTACCTTCTCTCAACCGGAAAAACTGTCGGCATGCTCAATGGGATCCCCGGACTAGATTAATTGTAAAAACGGCCTTAGAGAGGGAGACCCCATTTCCCCTACCTCTTCATCATCGTTGCAGACCTTTTACAACAAATGATCCAGCAAGACTGTGACCTCGTTCACCTTAGCCACCCTATGTTCTCACATCTTCCGCCAACTGTTTTACAATATGCCGACGACACCCTCATCATCGCCAAGTCATCAACTAGCGCTACCCGACAATTAACAAACATTCTCCACAATTTCGCCATGGCAACCGGCCTCACTATCAACTTCTCAAAAACAACGTTGGTACCCATGCATGTCTACCCTGCCATTGCGGCCTCCATTGCCTCCACCATGCAATGCCCAACCTCAACCTTGCCACAGATCTGCCTAGGCCTACCCCTAGCACCCACACGCCTACCTACAAATGCCTTCCTACCTATTATAGAAGGATGTCGAAATGTTTTGACGGGCTGGCGCGCCAAGATCCTCTTCAAAGGAGATAGGCTCATCCTTAAATCGCCTGTCCTCGACTCAATCTTGGTCTATTTTATGTCTACCTTCCTCATCCCCAAAAGCGTTTTAGAAACCCTAGACTCTATACGACGAGGCTTTTTTGGGTTGCGGAGGAAACTTGCACTGGTGCTCAATGCTTTGTTGCGTGAAAAAATATGTGTAAACCAATAAAGTGTGGTGGTTTAGGTCTAAAAAACGTACATGAGCAGAACAACTATTTAATTCAGAAATTTCCTGTAAAAGCACTCATGCCAGACTAAACACGTTGGCTAGACTGGATCGCCTTGCAACACCAAAAGGCTCTCATTGCTCCACAAAATTGCCAATCGTTTATTTACCAAACTATAAACCAACAACTGCCAGCACTCCATGCCATCTCCTTTGTACTCACAAACTCTAGCACTAACACATATTTCTGGTTGGATGCCTGGTTATACCAGAAACCTCTTGCTACTCTATTCCCCTGCCTCTACTCCCACACCACTATACCACTTGCTCGTGTGACTACTATTCTGAAGCACGGTTTAGAATCAATCCTACGGAACCTCCTAACATCTAATCCTGCTACCGAGTTGTGCTCTGTGTTGTCTCTCCTACAGGATTTCCAACTGTTGTCAGGACCGGACGAGCGCTACCTCAACGGTGGCATGCGCTTCTCCAAAAGGGCAGCATATGCGCTGACCATGGGCAACGACGACGACATGGACGTGCATGTCGTATCCATTTGGTCTTCATACATTCCAACCCGTGTGAAGATCTTTGCATGGCTTCTGTTTCGTGATCAACTCAACTCCAAAAGCAACCTCCTACACAAGCCTATCGTCTCAGACTCACTATGCCCGTGATGCGGGTTCGATGGTGAAATCAGTTCACACATCTTCATCGATTGCCCGCTCCCGCAACGGATATGGAAACAGATTGTGCTCTCACCTTCGGGCAACATTGATGACCTTTGGGACTACCGTCTCCCTGCACAGATGGATCCGATAGTCTGGAAATCCATACTCCTCATTATTCTATGGAAGATTTGGGACTCCAGAAATGCTATGACTTTTGGGCAGTACAATCACCACAATATCTTCACCCTTAGACGAATCCTTGATGACCTCATGCTCTGGACGCACCGGATGAAGAAACCAGAGCACAAGCAGGCCTCCTCCTCATGATGTTCCTACCTCTTATCATGATTACACATGCTTACGTAATTTCCCTTTGTAATCAAGCACATGTTGGGTTACAAAATTGAGAAATATATTCAGGTGGGGAGCTCCCCCATTGATTTTTTGAAAAAACCTTGAGCTCCTATGGAATTTCGAACGAGAGTGAGAGACGCTGTTTTGCGCGTTGCACCACCAACTTCTTTTCCTTCTTTCTCTATTTATTCTGTTGGAAAACGAAGGCAAGGCACGATGCAGCCCCATCTACCGGTCGTTCTATCACGTGTTCGAGGACATGCCTCGCACAGCCGATCCCTACGCCACGGGGTCACACATATGTGTAAGACTAGTCACAATGGGAAGTAACAAAGAGTAGTAACATACATATATTACTAGCCTAAGTTACTACCTTCATAGTTGATAGTAACATAGGGTAGTAACATTGAACCTTTCATTTATTAGCATATGGACTCATCTTGCCTTGGTATCCACTATGTTACTCTTAGTATGAGTAACATGCTAAGTTATTCAATTTCTCTTTCTTTTCATTAATTAGTTGCCACATCATATTTCTTGCTTAGGTCGCATCTATGTTACTAGTTATGTTACCCACAATTCCATTGGGGAACCTCTAGGCATCAGACTACTGATGCCTAGCATTATATCAGACCAGTAGGGAGGCGTTCGATTTGATCCCATGCACTCGTTGGATAAGCAAGGCACCTTTTGTTGGGTGAACCCAAAATTGAAACTAGTTAATGCTGGTTATCCTTGATTCCGGCGCTGGATTTCAGCAGGTTGATTGCTAGTCCTTTTAATCGGAGATCTCTAGTATAGTATATGTAGCTTGCTTCCATATAAATTGATGCATCCTACACATAAATCGGTATTTTTTCGGATTGCTTTCTCCATGCTTCAAAATCTACTGTATTTGAAACGGTGCATGTGCCAAACCGGATGCATCTGATGCAATTGATGTTCTATTAATAGTGGAAGCATATTGATTCATTTTGCTTCTATCGGCTAGAAATTTTGCTTTCGTATCAACTTTATATTATTTCAATTTGTTCAACATGAAAATTTATTTTGTATCGTCTAAGTTCAATGCACACACCTTCCTTCCAACAAATGCATGCTTCCATCAAACATCTTTTTTTACCATTATTACATACTCTTTAAAAAAAAATTAAATTGAAACTTGTCCTCAAAATCTTGTATATGCATCCGAATAACTAGGAACTTGCCTCCACCAAATTTGGAATTCACATCTACCATATTTGGAATCTGGATCCAAAGAAATGAGTATTTGCATCCATAGAATTTGGAATCTGAAACTTGACTTCTACCATTATTACAGACTCTTACAAACTAATTAAATGGGAACTTGTTTTCCAAAGAATCCGGTATCTGCAACCGAATAAATAGGAGTTTGTTTCCAAAGAATTTGGAATTTTCATCTAAAGAAATGAGTATTTGCATCCATAGGATTTGGAATCTGAATAGAAAGAATCCAGAATTTGCTTTCTCACGACAAAATTGATGCCTAGCTTGGAGAGATATATACTTTCCTTCCAAATCATTATGATACTATTTTCATAGAGTAGAAAAATTGCTTACACACACACACACACACACACACACACACACACACACACACACACACACACACACACACACACACACACACACACACACATATATATATATATATATATATATGTTTCCATTAAAAAGAAAAGGAAAAACTATATCAAATAACATTGGAAGTGATTCCATGCTGATGATCATGTGTCTCTGCTAAATATAGAATTTTCTTTTGTGATGGTAAGTAAGCTCCACACAACCATCTACCGTACTGATACACACTGGAATCAAAAGTTCGACGACCTTGTCCCTTGCACTGTTGCCATGCAAACATATGTGATGCTTCTTCCTAACTTCTTATGTGCTTCCCGCAACCAGAGTACATAAGCGATGCTTCTTCCTAACTTTTTAGGTGCTTCCTGCAACCAGAGTACATAAGCATGTGACGGAGTTAGAAAACTCTGATGAACAAATCCAAGAGATGGAGAAGGAAGAACTCATGAACTACAATACTTCAAATAATAGAGATGTTTCTTGCATCGGCGATTGACACACTAACCTTCAACTCCGATCTGGGACTCTTCAAAGAGGGGAACACTGGAGTCCACTGCATGTTGTTCGACCATTGGGTGCTACTCTAACATTGGGGGGGGGGGGGTAACCCGTCTGGTGCCACTCCGATTTAGAAAGAAAATAGAACAACAGAATTGTAGATGAGGATGAGGATCGATCCATGCGAGAATGGAGCACCAGCATTGTCGCATCGGTGTAGAAGACGATGTCGTTTGGTGAAGCAGTGGCGGAGCTGACCAGCGGGGCGGCCGTGCTGCTTGACGTCAGGGAGAGTAGGAAGCTGCTGCATGCGAGGCAGGGTAGAAGGAAATTTGGGCGAGGCACTTCAGGCGGTGCATGGGAGCTGGACGAGCTTGATCCGGAATATAGGAGAGATTAATTAGGGAGCGATTAGGGAGAGATTTACGGCAGGGCTAGGGACAGTTAATTCCGTGTCGATGTTTTAAATTTTTTTTACAAAAGCAACAGAGTTTGTGAGGTGTCAGATTTCAATTAAATGGATGGCATTGGAATGGTCTGATATTGGACTTCTACCAGATTATAGATAACAAGTGTTTCCCATTCCATTGTGGGTAGTCTAAGGAAGGTGATAGTGGCTAGCTTGTATAGATCGATCTCTCTCACGAGTAGCAATACAGAGAATTGATTACAGGAGAATTACACCATGAAGGACAAGAAGAAAGAAGCTCGCAGCAGGGAAAAGAGGAAGGTACAAGAAAGGGGATAGCCACCATCCGAGCCGTGATCCACTGGATGCCCTTGCTCGTAGCCATCTTGCATATATGTAGTCGTCTTGCTCGAGTGGTGCTCAAGTGTCTAACTAGACTGAGCCCACGATGATGGCCCATAGTAACAACTTCCTTGCCCTCAAGCCAACACCGACTTTTCTCTTGTCCATGCGAGATGCCAGGGTCCCATGGTACCAGTGCAAGATTTATAGCAGTATCATTTGTATGATGTCCCATACTAACGGCAGTCCTGTTGATTGTAGTAGTTTTGAGCGCATGCTTTTTTCCTTGGACATGGAGCTTCCATACAAACTGAAACTGGGTATAGACCATGCAATAACAGTCCTCCTGGATCCCATAACACTCCCAACTTGGAGCTGCCCATGGCACACTGCCTCACGTCAATAATGGTGTCGAACAGATGGCTAGATTGGAGCCAGTAAACGAAACTTGTATAATCACCAGGCTGCAACTCGAAGAAGCCCACATGTGCATGAATAAGTAATGGGAAATTGCTCCAATTCTAGCAAGAATTACCCATGAAGTTGACTGAACTTTTATGTTGTTGACTTGTGAGGTATGCACCTATCACTTCGCATGGCCATGAAGTAAACAACCAGCAGATAAATCAGACATTGTGCAGTTTGCTCGCCCCAGCAAAAAAAAAAAAATAGTTCCTGAATTTCTCATTGTGGGAAGAATCATCTCATCACAACATTTGGTCAGCTCAGCAGCAACCAAGCAAGTAAGTTGGCAGGCATGCCATGCTTGAAGCATCACCACAGAGGCCAGAAAAAAAATACAATCTTAAGAACTTCAAAAGCATAATAACCTCAAAATTAATCAGCGTCCAAGAGAGCTTCTTGTCAAGCAGAGACTTAGTTATGGCCTTCTCACTGAACAAAGACAACTGAGCAGGAATAATGATGTTAAGTGGATTTAAGGACATCGACTGGAACAATGCAAAATAATTCCCAGGCTCTGTAACATGTTGCTGCGAATCAGTGACAATAGATTTCATAAGCAGTTGATAAGCATTCCACCAAGCATTATTTCACCAAATGTGGAGCAACACTCAAAAGTGACCAGTAGTAGAGTAAGCTGAATTCTAGCTCTGAAACCTGTTTGTTTAGAATTGTAGTTCTTATCAAGATGGTCGCTCCTCTTATATTCCCTTTGACTAAAAAATAGTCAATACATGCTCATGGTCTTCATGGTTCCCTGCAATTTCTCATGCCAGGGAATATTACATATAGCAGTCTGCTCTAGAACGTGATGTTTAGACAAGTTCCACTGCTCCTGGCTTTGATGTACAAGGTCACTAGCGTCCCATAATTTCTCAAGGAAAAAACACCCAACCAACTCACTGGTGTGCACATGATTAATAAACCGATACGCAAAACGTTCCACAATCTTTAGTTCAGACCAAACATGCACTTGTTTAGGATTGTTGGATGGTAGTAGGAACTGAAAATTATACCTAATTTTTCTCACAAAACTGGGACTCAATGGAACTCCACACTGTAACTGTTCAAAAGAGCTAAGGAGAGCAAACTGAATGGTACAATCCTTGCTATTTGGTCCAGGATGTGCACAATTAGTTCAGTGAAACCCAAGAAAGTGAGCTGTCCTTTTTCCTGTTTATGATAAGAAGATAGCTTGACCTACTTACTGGGACTTGAAGCAACACTGTTCTATTGCAAAGGCCACAAGCACAAGAGCTCGACGGGGAGTATCCGCATGCGGTGTCCATGGTGATTGCCCACAAGACCTCCAACATGACATGATTCCATAGGAAAGGTGCTTCTACTCAAACTCATGTCAAGCACTTGTACAAATTGAAATGCATGCTCCATGAAACTTTCCGAAGTGATGGCCACTTCATCGGGCGTCGCAACATCCCCTGGTGCCTTTTGGGCTGCAAGACGTCTAGGTTATGATTCATGAACGGTTGCGTTGCGTTGACAACTGGAAGCATCAAAGGAGATGGGGTGGTCAGGAGCTCGTCTTCCATGGCCAGGCATGCTGGTCGGGTACGACCACAGTTGGTAGCAGGATGATCAAGGTCGGCGATGAGCGCAAGTGGGACTGCTGGGAGCAGCGACACTTCCACGATTGCAGTTGAGAACGACAATGTGATGTTGTCTTGTGTTGCGCACTCTGTCGAACAGGCCAGGGGCGCCATTGTGATGCAGCCAGGGGACACACCATGGAGGACCTGGAGGACCTCCGGGGCCTTGGCTGAGGATAAGGAGACGTCGGTAACAACTGCAGTGACCGATGCGTGGATGGTGAGGTCGACTCCAAGCTCATGGCAGAAGTCTTATGCGGCGTCGTGGATCTCGTCGGCCTTGGCGACGGCGACGGCGACAACTTGGGTCGAGCCATCCGTCGAACAAGTGACGGCCGTCCGTGAGATGTAGGCAGGGGACACATCAAGGTTGACTTCGAGGACCTCCTGGGTCATGGTGGTGGAGTAGGGGACATCAAGGATGGGTGCCGACAGCTCAGTAGTGGTCTTCAGCGCAAGGGTAGGCGCTGGTGGACCGTGAAGGACGACGGTGACGGAGGACCTCTTCTCGAGGTCTGGCCGCCACGCGACGACCAGAGCATGCACTTTCTCAGTGAGAGACCTGGTGGCGTCGGTGTAGGTGTCGAGCATGGCGTCTATCCGCCCGAGGTACTCCTGGAAGAACGGATCCATGGCTTCCCGATGAAGCCAAGCTTGACGAAACGCAAGGAAGGAGTGGTGGTTGGTGTGATACCAGATGTAAGGTCCTGTTTGGATTCATAATAGATTATAATAATCTAAATTATGAATATAGATTATATAATCTGGTTTATAAAAATAATTCAGGTGGGCATGTTTGGAGGTCAGATTATATAAACTGTAAACCAGCTTTTAAATTGTACAATGACATGTCTGCCCTCAGTTTACAAGGAAAAATAGGAAAGTGGCGGTGGCACTGCGTAATTCTCTTGAAGTTTACAAGAATAACACGTCATTTGTAATCCATAATCTCATTTTAGCTGGGGTAGAGGAGATTATGAGATTATAATAATTTGGTCATCTAGTTTATAAAATCTACAATATAAACTGTCCTGTTTGAAAATACAATAGATTATAAAAACCAGATTATATAATCTAGGTGGTTCCAAACAGGACCTAAGTGAGGTGATAGTGGCTAGGTTGTATAGATCGATCTCTCTCATGAGTAGAAATACAGAGAATTGATTACAGGAGAATTACACCGTGAAGGAAAACAACAGAGAAGCTCGCACTAGGGGAAAGATGGAGTTTTTTCACTGTTGTGACCTTAATCTGAAACTATAGCACAAAATAAACTCGATACGAAACTATTTCACGATCCCTTTTAGAAACGTCATAACCCGTGACGTTGCTGCTGTACATGAAAACGCCAGTCTACCGGGGCGTTTCTACTCCATATTCACACGCCGAAGTAGCTCGTGTTGCAGTCCACATACAAAACGCTAACGGTTCTGGCGTTGCTACCCACGGAGCAAACGCCATGGGCCATGGCGTTTTCACTCCTTATTCAAACGACAATGGCGTTTGCTGCACGCTCCTGCCTCGGGCAAAAGATTTGTGGACGGCAGTACGTTCTCAGGCTGCCGCGATTGGACTGCATCTGGCTGGTGCTGCTCCTTGTGCTGCAGCTAGGCTGTAGCCACCCCCGCCTAGGAGGTTAGGAGCAAGAAGGAGTCTGTCGAGAGCTGTGAAATATTACTATATTGGTTTCTGCATGAACTGAAATCTCTGTTAGACATATCCCTCTCTCCTCACGTCCTGTCTCATCTTCTCATAAAATATTCTGCATGCATATGTAACATCTGTCAGACATTTCTCTCTCTCCCCACATGCATGCATGCATCGGAGTAGCACTGCTCATTACCATGGCCAGGAGGTGCAGTGCTACTCCGATGCATGCACATGTAACAGTGAATTTGTCCGTCCGAAAAGAATTCACGCAGCATGCCTGACTGATGTTCATCACTTGGACCCGTTGCGTCATGGCAGCAGTCGCCGCTGGCCGGGCTGCATGAGGCAGTGGTACGCTGTTGTATTTGACCGGGCCACGCAGGTGCAATGCATGGCGTGGCGCGCGGGAGTAAAAGAAAACTAATGTTGCTCCTGCTGGCACGGTGACACCGGCACAGTAGCGCATGCATGGATATTTACCCCAGAAACGCCAAGGCGCATGGCGTTTCACAGCGGCCCAGAAACGCCAAGGGAGACTGGCGTTTTGCGTGCTCTGCAACGCTAGATAGACTGGCGTTTCCCTATGGGTATGCAACACCAAGGGTGACTGGCGTTTCTATATGGTAAGAAACGCCACGATTTACAGCGTTTCAAAAAGGGTCAAATCGTGATTCTTTTCGGACGAAGTTCGTTTTGTGAATTCCTTACGCATATAGAGTCAAAACAGCGAATTTGTCCGAAAAGATGAAGGTAGGAGAAAGGGGATAGCCGCCGTCCAAGCCATGATCCACTAGATGCCCTTGCTCGTAGCCATCTTGCTTATATGTAGTCGTCTTGCTCGACCGATGCTCAAGTGTCCAACTAGGACCAGCCCACGACGATGACCCATTAAGGACATTAAAACTGAACCTAAACCAAGGCTTCTCACGCATCCACCACTTCTGGCCGTTGGATCCAGTTTCCTGACCATGTCTGGACGTTCGATGCGTTATTTACTCCCACCTGGGCTGCTCCTCGTCCTATGGTTCCAGAGGCCAAATCCGATGGATCTCATTCACTCCTATCGGTTAACGTCAGATCCGAGAGGAACGGTGGTGATTTTGACCCGTGTCCACTTCTACAACCCACTCCCCTCCGTGAAACTGGGGGTCTGCCCCCTCGCCGCTATCGCGACACCTCCCGGTCTCGCCCAATAAGAATTGCTTGATGGCGGCGACGGTGGCGCCGCCGACCTCTGACGAAAGGTGCACCGCCCAACATGAACACCTCCGCCACTCAGCCTGTTGGCTTCACGCGAAATGGTGGACGCCTCCACTCCTATGCCGCCGCCGTCTCGATTACTCTTCTGCAGGTCATCCAATGCAAAGGTAGGTTTGGGGCTTAATTCAGCATATCTTTTCGCACTAGATACGATCTATGCAAGTTTGTTGTACTTCTAATTGACACTAAAACTGAACCTAAATCGAGGCTTCTCACGCATCCACCACTTCTGGCCGTTGGATCCAGTGTCCTGACCATGTCTGGACGTTCGATGCATTATTTACTCCCACCTAGGCTGCTCCTCGTCCTATGGTTCCAGAGGCCAAATCCGATGGATCTCATTCACTCCTACTGGTTAACGTCAGATCCGAGAGGAACGGTGGTGATTTTGCCCCGTGTCCACTTCGACAACCCACTCCCCTCCGTGAAACTGGGGGTCTGCCCCCTCGCCGCTATCGCGACACCTCCCGGTCTCGCCCAATAAGAATTGCTTGATGGCGGCGACGGTGGCGCCGCCGACCTCTGGCGAAAGGTGCACCGCCCAACATGAACACCTCCGCCACTCAGCCTGTTGGCTTCACGCGAAATGGTGGAGGCCTCGACTCCTATGCCGCCGTCGTCTCGATTACTCTTCTGCAGGTCATCCAGTGCAAAGGTAGGTTTGGGGCTTAATTCCGCATATCTTTTCGCACTGGATTCGATCTATGCAGGTTTGTTGTACTTCTAATTCTTTCATCGATCTAATGTTTCTGAATATAAATTTCAGCCATGAATGGTTTCAGTATTCATCTTTGATATATGTGATGTGCTTGTGTACTGGACGTGTTATTCGTCTTTTCTGGTGCATTTTTGTACTGTTTAATTCGCTGCGTTGGTGGACAAACGAGGTTACTGAAAGAAGGGTGCCTCGAAACGTAGAGGAGGATGGGTGTTGCCGTCCGCCACATCATCTGGCATGTCCCCAAAATTGTTGAACTTCTACCCATGAAGAGAGAAAAGTGATGCAGCTACGGGGCGAGGAGATCAGCGTGCTGTTCGGAAGCCTCCCGTTCCACACGTTTAGTACTTGCACCTCAACGTCACTTTTGAGCATGTTAGGTCGATCCTTAATCTCTGTTCCAATTTATTCCGTGGTCACTATTCTCAAGTTCCTTTTAAATTAGTGATTTATGCTTTGCTTCTGTATTTTCTTTAGTTTGCAGGTTCTAAGTTGATTTAGATTGCTAGCTAGATTCATTAACTAATTGTCAATTCATTTGTATATTTCCTAGAGAATTAACCTAGCCTACATAAGTAGATTGGCGCCATATTTGGACCGACTAGTGTACTTACATTAAGTTCAACATGGTTTAATTTTGTCAAATGCAGGATAAACATCAACATGACTAGAGACATGCATAATGCAATTTGAAATCGATAATTACTACTGTTGTGTTAGTTTGCTTTCTGATCATGATCATTCTCACGACATGTTGCTCTACATTGAAAGTACATCATCTTTCCCTTCTTGATTATTTTCTTCAGTAACTCAAGTGTTGTAGGCCTTGGTCAGAATAAGCATAAAAAGGAACTGAAGTAGCTCGGTGCCAATGAGGGGTTTACATAAGGATAGCTACAAATAAAGAATGTCAATAGCTTGTAGGTACTACTATGAACGTGCATTTCCACCTTATCAATCCATTCATAACATTTATTATAGTAGTATTCCTTATGCTAGTTTTATTTGGTTTCTCTGGTGCTTTACGAGAGCCCATATTTGGATTTATCTCATTATTCCAAATTTTTATCTCCTTGAGAAGATTAGGAGATTAGCTCATTAGTGAAACTAGACATTTTTCTCATGAGAAGGCCTGGTACATAACATACGGGGCTATACTGACATCCTATGTTTATTGTTTTTATGAAACAACCCGCGTTAGTAATATTTCTTGTCCCAGTAGAAGATATTAATAGATGTGTTATATTGTTGATCTTACAGTTGATTTTTCTAGATTAGACATGTAAGTTTACAATCAAAGACGGGAAATATATTATATGTGCTACTTTCCTTCCATTTTCCTTAGAAGCCTGCATATATTTTGCTCCCTTCTCTCTACCTTTGGCAGCCATGTTTAGTGCGTCAGGTTCATTTGGCTGGGGTCAATGCTTTTTTGATAGACATTGCTGGTCTTGCATCGTATCACAAACTATGTCCCTTAATAAGCGCTCCACCACTGGTGGCGTTATGTAGAAGATAAAGATCGACTATTATTGGAGGTGTCTGATGCTTCTATGTACCATTTAGTTTGCATTGTTGGTGGAAAAGCGAGCTTACTAGAAGAAGGGGAAATTCTGAAGGAGATAAAAATGTTATTTTCTTCCATTTTCCTCAGAAGCCTCCCTATATTTTGATCCTTTTTATGGACCTTCAGCAGCCATGTCCGTTGTGTAGGGTTTGTATCATCTCCACCTATCTTCTCACTCTTGAACCATTTGTTCGCGGGTCGATGTATTTTGAATACATGCAATATATCTTGCATCGCATCAGAAAATATGCCCGTAAATAAGCCTCCCCCACCCCCGGTGTATATTCAATGTATATGTCCTTGCTTATCCGTTCTTGAGATACTTCATATATGTGCAGAAGATAAAGATAGACTATTATCGGAGGTTATTTTACTTAGGTGTAGATACTAAATAGTTAGTTTAACATGGTGATATTCTAAAGGAAAATTATGGTGAGGTGAAGTAACAGTTGTAAATTTTAAAACCACCGACCTTGCATCATATTTTTGTTGTGAATGCGAGCAATGTGGTGAAGTTGATCTGGAAGGTTTCCTCGACACAAAAACTTCAACCAAGGTTCATTTGAGTAGCTTGCATTATTATAGAAGTTCCAGGAGCTTTGCCACCTTTTGTATGTTTTGTTACAAAGTTTAATAATTGGCCCTTTTTGGTATGTGGAACATGTAGCATTTATTTGATTTTATCTAATTCAATTCTTGGCGACCGTCTTTGGGCTCTCGCTTTCAACAATTGCAATATCAGTTATTCATTTTCTTGACACGGCGCTTTAGGCAATGGTTTAGATCCTCTTGAGCCAATCTCTATTTATTGTTGACGGATCTTCCAAAATAAACGAAAGATGTTTTGTCCATATATGAATGGCACACTGAAACTATGGATTTTACATGCAACTAATTCTCCTAAGCCTCATCCTGCATTCAATACATTTGTGTTTCATTGTTAATTAATGTTCATATTTGATGCCTTCCTTAGGATGGAAATGTTCCTCGACACCATGATAACCATAAGTGGAGGGACAACCTTTTATTTAATTTTCTGCTGCCGCTTCTATATTGTCGATGCCACGAAGATTACTTGGACACAAAGGCATGGTGTGTTTAAAAAAAATTACATTATCCTTTTCTAAGCTGATGGTGTAAGAAACATCCTACCATTTGGGCAGGATTAGCTAGCTCTTTCATGCATTTGTTTCTCATACTAACATGTTTTGACTTTTGTAAGTCTGCGGTATCCACTAGTCATACTTGGACACTAAGACATGGTGTGTTTAAAAATGGGGTTTTCAATCCGTTATCAGTTTAAGTTCCTCTACTGTACATATTTTCATACCTACTATTTGTGGATATATTCTAACTTTGCTTCATATCAAGAACAACAGAAATGGCTGACTGAGTTTCTATTTAATGGGTGGTTGTGTGCGCCTGCGAATGGAAAATTAACCCGAGAAAAGAAATCATATTAATGCTGTTAGATTGAAACTATTGTTCCTTTCCTGAGATCCACTAGATACTGCCTACCCAGTCTGCATATACCCTTCTACATTTGAGCAAGCTAAATGAGAATTTGAAACACTAGGGATTTGGCGAGGGTTCCAAAATTAATTGCTATCAGCTGGCTCTGGAGAAGGAACCAAATGACAAATACTTGTGCGTTATTTTTGAAGGTAAGATATGGTCCTATACATTTGGAAATTATGTATTAGTTTATTGAAAAGTTGATGGACACCCAAACATGAGCTAATTAACTTATTGCACTGTAAGTGCTTGTAAAAATATGACCGCATCTGAACTGCTACCGTGCCATCCCAAAAATATTATCATGGCAACAAAACTGCACTCGCGCTATCACGCTAGTTTATTTAAAACCACACACACCCACTAAGGTATAAAGGTGATGGTCCCGGTCTTTTGATGAGATGGTTACTAACGATTTGCTGGAGACGACTTTTAAGATACGACTACAAACATGCACGATGTTGTGCCTTGGCAATCGCTAAAATAGTCTTCAAGAGGTTATTGACCATGCCGAAACACGATCATTCTGACCATGAAGGTCTAGTCCCGCAAGCAATCAAAGAACAAGCAAGAATATGATAAAAAAATCTTAATATTGCAAATATATATCAAATATTGATAAAGGTGGGGATCTGACAATGGTCTTGATCTCGTCGTTGGACACAAACGAAGTACACGAAGTTGCAATGGCTAAATTTTAACTAAACAAATCTCTAGCAAAAAGCTACTAGATTTGATCTACTGATATAGGACCGAGGGGTGCCAGTGAAGGAGGTGGGGAATATCTCAGAAAACTAACCCTAGGTCATACAAGGCCCATGGGCTGAAGTGGTGGTGATGCAACACATTTAGACTTATAGTTTGACTCGAATTCTGCTGCAGCGTCAAATTGTTTCGTCAATATCTCCATGCTCCGGACTAATTTGAAAGTGAATCCAATTCGGTTGGAAAGCACATGAAATCTACCTACTAACAAAAAGAGAATCACCCAATTCAGAGTCAGGATGCAAAATTTCTTGGCGTTTTGGGACATGTATGTGTGTGGAGTCCGAATCCAAGTCCACGACATGAAAGACTTGGACTCTATCTTCTCTTGAGCTAAAAGTGACATGAGAAAACTTCTTGAACAACTCCTAAACGTCTCTTTTTTCCTTATCTTCATATGTGGATCGTACAAGTGTTCGGTAGTTCTGCAATTAGGCATGATAGAAAAAGAGGTGAAGTACCTGTTCTGCAATTAGGATGAAAGAAAAAGAGGCGAAGTACTTTTGTTCTGTATAAAAAAAATAAACTGTCGCATAACTTTTATTAGAAATCACCTTAAATAAATACGCATGTGAAATATTTGTGATCATATCCAAGGTAGCGATGTCCTCATCATCCTCCCCTTCTTGAAAACAAAGCCGTCCTCGGCGTTGGTTAATCCAAAATGTGGCTAACAAAAGAGACAAGGTGTACATGTTGTACATGTATGTGTCCTCCGTTTTTACTTCCCATGCTTTTTTGCACATATGACACATGTAGTCATGAGTAACTTCTATATGTTAAAGCCAAAATATTATCACATGATGTAGAAAGCATGAAATATGGCAACTTAGTTTGCACATATAAGTGAATCCCTTATTAGTATCAAAATATTGAAAATGTTTATCATTAAAGCATCCCAACATTGGAAAATAAACTTGAATTGTTTCAAATTTACATGCTACATCATGCTTAAATAAGCAAACATGCAGCATGCCATTTGACACAAAATCATCACTAGGATTGGAGGTCATATCAACATGATTAAACATTGGCACAATTATTTCAAACATATTTGATCCAAATTTGGTTTATTCCCTCATTCACTTGGTTCCTTCTCATCAATAGTTAATTCAATGGATGCACACAAATTTTTTGATATTGTAGTTGTTTGATCTTGTGGCAAAGTCAAATCATGAACATAGTCCTCTAAAATAGGTGGTGTGATCAAGGTAATGTGTATCTCATCACATGGTACATTGGAATTGAAAAGGCATTCATCATACTCATGTGAAGGTGGAAGATGGGTACCTTTGTCATTACCTCTTATCATCAACTCACATGATGTAGGCACTCTCGATGGTGAGGTGTCACATGGTGAAGGTGATGTAGCCCTCACAACCATTGATGTGGTTGTAATAGTACGCCTAGTAGTTGAAGGGACAACCTTATCAACTCTTGGAATGTGCACCTTGCGCTCGTTCTCCTTGTGGGCAACACATTGTTTCATTTCTTGTTCCGCTTTGCAAGAAGACAAAACAAATGATCCATAGGATAAAATTTTTCATGAATTAGTATCTCTTCAATATGAAGGTTTAATCCTCCCCAAAATCTATCCATAAAATTTTCTTCACTTTCTTCTAATGAGTGCAACAAGGTCGTTTGTAAGTCATCATAATATTTCATGACAGTGTCACTACCTTATTTTAAATGTTGTAACTTTTTAATAATGTCACGAGTACAATAAACAGGAATGAATGTGTGCCTCATGGCAAGTTTTAAATCATCCCAAGTAGTAGGTATATAATCAGGGCGTATCCGACAATATTCGCTCCACCAAACTGAAGCATAACCAGTGAAACAACCAAGTGCAACCTTAACTTTTTAATGTTCAACAAAGTTATTGGAAGAAAATATATCATATACTTCAAACTCCCATTCAATATATAAAGCAGGTCCAAAACGACCATTAAATGGTGGTATAGAATCATTAACATTCTCATATGCATTTGGATCTTTGTACACCTCTCGTAATGGTTGATGTGACGACATATCTCCCACAATAGAAGAAGCCCTTGAACTGATAAAACTGGATCCTATCATGACTAGTAGAAACAAGATGCGAAAATCCAAGAATATTGTTCCTATGAACTTATGGGATGTGGTGGTAAAATGCTCATAGTAAAGCAAATACCAATGTATTACAAATTCTTACAATGCAGGAGGTCGTGACCCACAACCGACAGGGTCAATATCTCTGAAGATTGAGCAAAGCGATTACCAAGTGATCGTATGTATAGACTGTGTAGAAATATGTGGATCTTGGAAAGGTTAATATACTGTATCCAAATATTAGCAATAATGAATTCAGAGATGCAATATTGAATAAACGCTCAACGACAATATTGTGCTGGTCCTAGGCTAGACCATACTAGAGACGCTAGCCTAGAACACTAACACAGTCACGGCATGATACATCTCCAACGTATATATAATATTTTGTTCCACGCTATTATATTATCAATCTTGGATGTTTTATATACATTTATTAGATACTTTATATGATTTATGGGACTAATCTATTAACTTAGTGCCGAGTGCGAGTTGTTGTTTTTTTCTTGTTTTTTTTACTTTGTAGCACATCAATACCAAACAAAGTCCAAATGCCATGAAACTGTTTGGTGATTTTTTTGGCAAGATGAGACCCTAGAAGCTTCTGGAGGCCACGAGAGGAGGCCTGTGGGGCCCACTAGGCACCAGGGCGTGCCCTGGTGTGTAGTGAGCCCACGGGAACCGCCTTGACCTACCTCCGGCTCTATAAATACTCTAAAATCCCATAAACCCAAGAGGAGTCATCGAAATACATTTTCTGCCGCCGCAAGTTCCAGATTCACGAGATCCAATCTAGAGGCGTTTTCCGGCTCTTTGCCGGACGGGGCAACGATCACAGAGGGGTTCTTGATCATCCTTGTCCCCCCTCCGATGATGCGTGATTATTTTACCACAGACCTACGGGTCCGTAGTTAGTAGCTAGATGGCTTCTTCTATCTTTTTGATCTTCAATACAATGTTCTCCTCGATGTTCTTGGAGATTTATTTGATGTAACTCTTTTGCGGTGTGTTTGTTGGGATCCAATGAATTGTGAGTTTATGATTTGATCTATCCATGAATATTATTTGAGTCTTCCTTGAACTCTTTGATGCATGATTGTTACAGCCTCGTAATTCTTCTCTCATTTATTGGTTTGGTTTGGTCAACTAGATTGATTTATCTTGCGATGGGAAGAGGTGCTTTGTGATGGGTTTGATCTTTTCGTGCTCAATCTCACTGACAGAAATAGGCATGACATGCATGTATCGTTGCAATTAAGGGTAACAAGATGGGATTTATTCATACATGAGTTTATCTTCTCTACATAATGTCATCATTCTTAATGCATTACTCTGTTTTTTCATGAACTTAATACACTAGATGCATGCTGGATAGCGGTTGATGTGTGGAGTAATAGTAGTAGATGTAGGAAGGAGTGGGTCTGCTAATCTTGGACGTGATGCATATATACATGATCATTGCCTTGAATATCATCATGATTATTCTGTTTCCTATCAACTCCACAACAATAATTTGTTTACCCACTTTATACTATTTTTTTGAGAGAAGCCTCCAGTGA
This sequence comes from Hordeum vulgare subsp. vulgare, assembly GCF_904849725.1. Lineage (NCBI taxonomy): Eukaryota > Viridiplantae > Streptophyta > Magnoliopsida > Poales > Poaceae > Hordeum > Hordeum vulgare. The sequence goes on from NC_058522.1 coordinate 196,261,152, forward strand.
AAACTATGGCCCGTGGGTCTATTCCTATTATATATTAAAACCTTGCTATGATTTTTATTTATTTTGTGTTTTAGTTAGATCTATTTATCAAATCCTATACAATTTAATCTATCTAAATACCATTGAGGGATTGACAACCCCTCTATGCATTGGGTTGCAAGTATTTGTTGTTTGTGTGTAAGTGTGGTTTACATAATGTTGCTTGGTTTCCTACTGGATTGATAACCTTGGTTCATAACTGAGGGAAATACTTATCTCTACTATATTGAATCATCCATTCCTCTTTGGGGAATTCTCAATGGAGCTCACAAGTCACACGACATACCACAAGTAGCAACAACGGATGATATGAAGTAGCTTTGGATAGCAAGTTATAAGTGAAGATCACACTTATAGTAAAGATAATGAGGATAAATGACCGCCAAGCAGGATATACCAAAACTCTCTCTACAACTTCCCTCTAGAATATCATGTCAGATTTGTGATATTTTTTCTCAACAATTCTACTGACTCAAGATTTCCAATGCAAAAAGAATCACTTAATTCCGAGTTCGTATGAGGAGTTAAATTTTTTGGCAACAGACCTGAAAAATAATGACAAACTGTGTTCGTGACCTTGACTGGGGAAAAAGTCCTAGTTAGAAGCCGATTTGGAAGTAATAATAATGAACAAGATAGATGAACTATTTAGATGCGGCTCATCGGTAGCTTGAATTTGAGTAGTTGTGGAGCCAAAACGGACTTTTTGTGAGGAAGATATGCCTGTTTTACTCAATAGTGTGCAAAAGAAATTTCAAGCTGAATTCAGATATGGAATTTAGTTTGTATAGATCCGAATTTTTTCCCTTTTTCCCTTTTCTTTTTTTCTCTCACTTTTTTATTTTTTTTTCTCTCCATTTTTCTCTCACTTTTTATTTTCTTTCTCTCTCTCTTTTTTTCCTTTTTTCCTTCTTGTTTTAAAAAAAAATCATATATGATGCAGATTATATCAAGGGTAGATGTGAACATCCTCAAGTATGATAATGACAATGAACGATGGTGAGCATGTGATGAAAATTGATGGATGGTGATGGGCGACAACGGAAGTGGTGATGATGCAGCGGTGACGTGACAAATGTGAACAAAACTCAAAACTCTAAAGGAACTAGACACTAAGATAAACAACTCGACACGACGATGCAATCGATAATGCAATTATGCAAGAACTGAAAAGAAAATTGCAAACGCTTAGACTGGCTTGGACATAGGGTGATTAGATCTAACCATTTTTGTGGCTTTTTCATGGGGAGTAGGTAAGAAAAATAAATCTAATCTAGGGATACCTGGAAATTCTCACCGAGGAACCTGAGCTATGATATCACTTGAGATGGTGGCTAATGATTTGGCGGAGACGACTTTGATGATCTAACTACAAATGTGCACGAAATTGCGCCTTAGCAATCGCTAAACCGATATCCAAGAGGTTACTAACCACGCCGGAGCATGATCAACCTGACCACGAAGGTCTATTTCTGCAAGCAATCTAAGAAGAAGCAAAAATATGAGAAAAGCAATATGAATATTATGAATATATATGAAGTATTGATAAAGGTGGGGATCCGAAAGCTGTCTTGGTCTCGTCGTTGGATATAAACAAAGTACACGAAGTTGCAATGACTAACATTTAACTAAACAAATACCCCAGGAAAAAGCTACTCGATTGGTCTACTTATATAGGAGCAAGGGATGCTAGCCAAGGAGGTGGGAGGATGTCCCAAGGAAGCCTAAAACTAACCCTAGGTTGTACAAGGCCCATGGGCACAAGTGGAGGTGATGCAACACCTTTGGACTTATAGTTTGACTCGGATTCTGCTACAGCTTCAGATTGTTTCGTTAATATCTCCACGCTCGGGACAAATTTGAAGGTGAATCGAATTGGGTTGGAAATGACGTGAAATCTACTTTCAACAAATAAAGAATCACTCTATTCAAAGTATAGATGCAAAGGTTCTTAGCATTTTGGGACAAGTATGTTTTGGGACATGTATGTATATTTTGGGACACGACTATTGTCGAATACACCCAGATTATATACTTACTACTTGGGATGATTTAAAACTTGCCATGAGACACACATTCGTTCCTACTTATTATACTCGTGACATGATTCAAAAGTTACAACATTTAAAGCAAGGTAGTGACACCGTCATGAAATATTATGATGACTTACAAATGACCTTGTTGCATTCCTCATTAGAAGAAAGTGAAGAAGATTTTATGGATATATTTTGGGGAGGATTAACTTCCGAATCTGAGTCTAGAACGTGAAAGACTTGGACTCTATCTTCTCTTGAGCTAAAAGTGACGTAAGAAAACTTCTTGAACAACACCTAAACATATTCTTTTATTTTATCTTCATATGTTCATTGTACAAGTATCTGGTAGTTCTGTAATTAGGTATGAAACAAAAAGTGGTGAAGTAGTGTTGTTCTGTATAACATAAAAAAATTGTTGCATACCTTTTATCAGAAATCACCTCAAATAAATACGCATATGCAATATTTGTGATCGTATCTGTCACAGCCCCAGACCTAGAATTGTTTGTCTTTGCATCTCATGCATGCATTCCTATTTTTTTCTTTCGGAAATGAAATGAGGAGTGATCAAGCCTCATCATTTATATTTTTGTCAAACAAGCAACATAAATATTGCTTCAAATTGATTCAAGGAAATGTCCCTGATTTTCCAATAAAATATTGGACTGAAATAAACATGTCAACCAATATTTTGGATCACAGAAACTTTTCATATTGGATTTTTTGATTTAATCAAACAACTATTTTAAATGGAATTATATTTTCTATATATAAATATAGCTTTGTAAATACTGAAACTATTATGTGGTATTGGACATTTATATTTATGCCACATAAAAATATTATAAGGATTTTGCAAAATGATTTGGATTTATTTTCAAATCAACACAAATGTTAGCAAATAGAAAACAGAAAAGAATAAAGAGAAGAAAATAGAAAGCTTACCTGTCACCCCTCCAGGCCCAGTCCATCAGGGGCGAGGAGGTCATCTTCCTCCTGTGCCAGGAGGACGGGCAGAGCCGTGGCGAGCTCGCCGTCGTGCCTCGCCACCTCCTGCTTCCACCTCATCCCTGAGTGCCTGCCTCGTCGCCGTCCTCTCCCTTATCTTCGCGCCGCTGAGCAGCCCCCGACCCCTCTGCCTCATCTTCTTTCTCCCTCTCTTCTCTGTTTCCTCTCTTCTCTCGTCGCCATTGTCGAGCTCTGCTCAAGTTCGTCGCCATCGACCCCGGCCACCCCTTGCCTCCGTGTCGCTCTCCACACCTCCGCCTCGACGAGCTGCTTCTCTCCATCAACTCCTTCGAGCTCCCGAGCCCCCGCAGCGTCACCATCGTCGCCGTTTCTCCCTCCGGTCACCGGATCCGCCGCCATCGATTCGGCCTGCTCTGAGCCTCCCCTTTGTCGCCGATGCCAGAAATGGAGCCACCGTGAGCTCCTGCTCCTCCTCCTATGCTCTCCCCCTCCGTTCCCGCCCTCTAGCGCCAACCCCCACCATGGCCGACTCCGGCCACCGCCCGAGGTCGTCGCCGGCCTCGCTCCGGCCACCTTCTGGCCCATGGCTTGGTCGGAACGGATGCTGCGCTTCATCAGCTAGCCGTAGAGCCAAACCGCGACCGAAATGGATGCTCGTAGGGATTTTCCGATGAGCTCCGCCGCGTTTGTAGTCGCCGGCGTTGAGCGACCGGTGGTCTCGACCCCGTGTAACCGTGGGTTCACTCCCCTGAGTCACAGATAGGTGGGGCCCAGCCCTATTTAACTTAAGTCAATCACAAAATTAACTAACCAGATTAACTAACCTAAAGACTTACTGACAGTGGGCCCTATGATTCTAAAACAGGAATTAAAACTAATCTAACCCTCCTAATTAACCTCTGTCACTGACGTGTGGACAACACACGTCAGGTTTGACTCTGACCAAGCCATTGACTGCTGACGCAATGCTGATGCAGTGCTGACGCAGTAATTGATTTTCAAGTATAAGATAAATCCAGGAAATTGCTAAAACTTGTAAAAATCATAGAAATTAAAATATAACTCGGATGAAAATAATTTATATATGAAAAAGGATCAGAAAAATCCAAAGAATTTGATTATGGCATTTTCGTGCATGTTTGAAAAAGTTGACATCACCAAATAGGGAAAATGGTGTATATGATAAATTTCATATTAGTTTGGAGATGGAATTTGATACTTATCTGAATTCCACTTGAATTGTTATCACCAAACATTGGTCAACGCAAATCAGTACCTCAAAATACTAACTCCATGCCTGTTGGAACAATTTGTTATGAGCATCAGGTCGAATCAATTAAAAGGGTATCCGGAAAATACCTTGTTGAAGTGATGTCTGAACCCTGATTCAAACCCAGCTTCACCTTAAGAAATGGTAGCTATTTTGGCCCTCCCACATTTCATCTCCATTTCTTGATCATGCATCATAGTGTTGCATTTCCGTGAAGTGATTGTTGTTCTTTTCTTGTTTGCCGGTGTTGTTCCCTCTCGATAAACGATGTTTCCGATGATGTGATCGTTGACATCGATGAAGACTCATTGCTATCTTCAGACGTGTCAAGCAAGCAAACCCACTTGACCATATTGATATAAACCCACTCTCTCGCTCCTGCTCTCTTTTACTGCATTAGGACAAAAACGATTCAACTGTACATGTTATCAGTAGTTGAACCCATTCCTTTGCATGAACTGATTTTGTGACAGTAAATAGTTGAAACCACTTAGCATGAGTAGCAATTGCTTGAGCCCTTTTGTGCTTACTCATCCATGCTTGTTTACAATGCCTGCTATGCTTAGAGTCGTGCCGGGTCTGATCCATCTGGATGATGAATCGGAATGGTTGTGATCATGTTCTACAGTGTGAGAGTAAAAGTGTGAATCCGATTTGGTAAAGGTAGCGATGAGAGGCCATGTAGGAGTACATGGTGGGTTGTCTCATTGAGACCGTCCTTAAGAACTGAGTTCTGTGTATGTTATCCAAGACAAGATACTACCATGCATTGGGCCCTGAAATATGACCCCGCTCGGCTTATTAATTGCCTAGATCTCTCTCCAGGAGTTGCAATTAGTTTCTGGTGCTTGTAGGAAAAGTGTTGGCGCCGTGTTTAGCTCTGCCCGACGGGGTAGGCTTCTCTGCGGTAGATACACAGTGGCACGGTGTACCATGTGGCACCCGGATGGTGGGCTTGGGAACCCTGGGCACATAGTTTGGGGCCATAGAGGAAACCTCGGCCGGACTTCCTTGCGGGTTCAGTCTCAAAAGGGGATAAACCTGGACTAGGGTCTTGTGTGGTTAACGGTCGTGGCTGACACCCACACCAGTGCTTCCGCTTGAAGGTTGCCGAGATGCATGACGTGCATATGGTGCTAAGTGGTGAGAGCATGTGTGAAGAAGTATACCCCTGCAGGGTGAATTAATCTGTTTGAATAGCCGCGTCCTCGGATATGGACTACTTGGGAACATTATGTGGTACATAGACAACTTAAATGGATACTATAAAACATGGAAGATAAGTGTGAGTGCTATGGAAGGCCTTCTCGTAGGGAGACGAGAGTGGATCCATAGTGGTGTATTGAATTGGTGAATATGTGGACTCGTGTGCGCTATCCCACCTCAAAGAAAGAACTTGTAATCGTAGTACAGGTTAGCCAAGAGTCAAAGCTTGCTTGCTGCAATCAAACCCCACAATCCTTTCATTGAAACATGATGCATATGTAGATAGTTCTGATGTAAGACTTGCTGAGTACCTTTGTACTAACGGTTGCTTTATTTATGTTTCTGCAGAGAAGACTTAGTCTCATTAAAAGGTTCTACGCGATGTGTTCGATGTTGACCGGAATAGCTTGGGAATCCCAGACAGAGGTCTGGCTCCTTTGGTAGGGTCGTAGTAGCTTTTCAGGCTATTCCAACCACTTTTAGTAGATGTCTGTACCCAGACATGATTTGCTTCCGCTTGTTGTTTGTATGACTTGAGTGTCAGGTCACGAGACCCCTGTTTGTAATATCATACTATGTTGACTCTTATGAGTCTTTAATAAATGCTTGAGTCATAGAGTTATGTTGTGATGCCATGTTGTATCTACACATATCATGCATAATGTGTGTATGTTTAAAATGCATTATATGTGTGGGATTCGACACCTAGTTGTTTGCCTTTAGTAGTACTCTTTACAGGGAAAAGCCTCTTTGTGTTTCCATCGGGCCTTGGTAGCTTGCTACTGCTCGGAACACATTGATTGACCGGCATGTATCCTTCTTTGCTGCTGTGTCTGTCCCCTCGGGGAAATGTCACGCGGTGTAATGGAGTCCTTGTAGCTTGCTATGACTCGTCTACACACGCTGATGACCGACACCTGCTTTGCTGGGTTATGTATGCCTGTCCCTGTACGGATGTACCGCTTGCGTTTATAACTAGTCATGTCGACCCGGGTTCTTGTCGTTTGAACGCTGGCGACACATTCATATACGTGAGCCAAAAGACGCAAACGGTCCCGGCCAAGGTAAGGTGGCGACCGTGGAGTTTACTGTGCGTGAGGACGCAAAGTGATGTGATGTGTTACAGGCTGGGTTCTTATGACCTAGGATCGGGGTCCCGACAGTATCCAAGGTATCCATGTCCTCGCCAGTAGTCGTGCCAGCTTACTTAATCTCGATCATGGCAATGCATGCACGTTGCTCCTAAAACCATGCGCGTTGTTGCCTGGATTACACACACGCACCAACCCGCATGAAACTTAAAGCGCTCTCTGCCAGGCCCGTCAAGAACGCTTAGGTCGATCGTTTTTTCGCATGCAGACTCAGCGTAGTGCATTCAGACTACGAGGAGGATGCGAGATGGGCTTGATGCAGCCTACAAACGACATGGAAAACATGGCTAGAGCATGTATACACTGAAACAAGCTCCACTCAGATAGGCTACACTCGGCGAGGCTCCACCGAGAATGTAACCAAACACGTCCATGGTGAGCATGTTTGCAAGATGGTCATTGGTGGCGATGTAATCGACGTTGATCATTCTACCTTTGATGCACCCATGAACAAACTAGTACCACTCCTCAATGTCTTGGCTCCGGTCATGGAATACATGTTTTTTGCACGGTTGGATAGTCGATTTGTTGTCAACAAGGTTAGTAGCGTCTTCGTCGCCCTTTTCTAGTAAGTCAACGAGGAGCTTGTTCAGCCACACTACTGCATGCCATGGTGGTCGCAGCCACATATCCAGCCTCACACGTTGACAAGGCCACAATGTTTTTGTGTGACTACCACATGTGAAAGGATCGAGATGGACTTAGAGGAAGGGAGTGAATAAGTACATTTATTAAAATTTATTTTTTACTTAGCAATTTTAGGCAATAATCCAGAATATGAAAGTATGTCTAACAATTGCAAAGGTGAATCTAGTGCCAAGAGATATAGTCAACTACAATAAGTAGTAAGGTAAGCAAGCATAATGTAATATAAGTAAGGACTAAGTAACAAATAACCACAAGTAGAGAGTTAGGGTTGGGAAAAACTATACCTCTGGGAGACAAGGATGTATGCCAACGTTCACTTCCTTGTAGGGAAGCTAGTCATCATCTAAGGGGTGGATGTTACCATCAAGGCACCCAAACGCCACAAAGGCTCACCTTATTTTCCCCTTGAGACAACACCATGAAGGCGTTTCTCAACCACTAGTGGTATATCTTGGGGTGGTCTCCGAACCCTAACAACCTTTCCGGGAGTACTCACAATAAATGAATCCTCTCCGAAGAACTCCTGCTGCTTAGGAGTCTCCAACCTCCAAGAGGAACAATATCTAGGGGGAAAACTCAAGACTTGCTCACGTCATGATTTTCTTTACTCACAAGAAGGAAAGGGATTACATCTTTCTTATGGTTGGAACAACTCTCATGAATTCTCATAAATCATCTCGAGATCTTAGATTTAATGTGGAAGGGTATGAGAGCGAGTACTTGTGTTTTAGTGGAATATATGAATGTAGTGGACAACCCTTTCCCGGAGTGGGAAACGGGTATTTATAGTTCCCTACAAAAGTAACCGTTTGGTATAGTAAGTGACCTGCATGGTGATCCATATGTTTACCCAGATGATCCGGCTATGTAAACACATCACTGCCACGCCAAGGGATATGGACGACCAGGAGAAAATCCAGATAGAAATAGCACATGCGATTGTGCATAGGGTACCCAAACATCTGGGAAGGGATCTATATGATCCGGGCGTAGCCGGATGATAACCATCTCTGTTAAGTCATCCGAGAAAACCATTTATACGACCCCGTACATAGCCACTCTCTATTTAGTCATCCAGGCAAACCATTCAGGTTGTATCTGGGTGATACAGATAGGGAACCGGACGATCCAAGCAACGTCCAAACGGTTCGACTGCCTATGCGGATGATCCCGCTTCACCTAAGCCCTTCGACTCTTGGTTAACTAGCCGGACGATCCGGGTTCGGGTCTGCACAATCTCGGTGATGCCCCGATGATCCGTGACTTTGTCCACACGATACAACAAGGAGAGCATCGATTTTTACATGGTTTTTGCTAAGTGGTTGTTGTGATCTTATATAAGTGGGATGCTTGGTAAGAACATATATGTGGATGTGTATGTGTTGGATGATAATGACATCTAGATAACTCGAGCAAATCTTGAACGACCCACTTCAATTCCCTTTTAGTAGGGGGACCCTATAAATCAAGATTAAATAAAAGAGCCTACGCTTCTTTTCTTGTAATCGTCATGCGTGAGTCATATCTCATTTGATGTGTCCATTTGACCTACACAATGATGCCAAAGGGTCTAATATCTTGTGTATACACTTCAGTCACTATCAACGTGCAACCAAGAAACACGCCAGTCACTATCACAGAAACTTAGGGCGAAAACACATATCAAATCATGTGCCTAGATTACGTCGATGTCACCACGTAAATCCGCAAGTTGATTACCAAAACATATATGAACTGACTCGGTAGAATACCTCATTGTCACCACGGGTATCTGCATTCAAGACATACATCAAGTGATCTCATATCCAAAGTATTCAATTCAACATAATGAAACCTCAGAGGGAAAGACTTAACTCATCACATGATAGAGAAGGAAGAACACCATCTGATCCAGCTAAGTTAACAAAGCTCGTGGTACATCAAGATCTTGCCAGATCATGAAAACAAGAGAGGGACACACACACACACACACACACACACACACACACACACACACACACACAGAGAGAGAGAGAGAGAGAGAGAGAGATCGAACATATAGTTAATGGTACATACCCTCAGCCCAAGGGTGAAATACTCCCTCCTCAACATGGGGACTGTCGAGATGATTGAGATAGCATTCAATGCAGATTTCCACCGCCAATAGGGTACCTAAAAAGGGTTTTCGATGAGATCGCTTCGGAACAGAGGCTTGCGGTGTTGTTGCATAAGTAGGTTTATTTCCTGGATTTTTTGCTATTTATAAGAAATTTTTGTGCTGGTTTCACGCGGGGGGATGCCCGAGGGGCCCACGAGGTCGGAGCACCCTTCCTACACGAGGGCGCGTGGGGTGAGCTCATCTGCAAATAAGTATCTGTCAAAAAATAGAATAATTTGTAAAGATCTGAACTAAAACAAATACTTCCGTATATCTGAAAATTCTGAAAACTTAGGAAAACATAAGCAGTTTGCACATAAATGCTATGTAATAATTGCACAATATTTTGATGCTCTAGTAAATTCAGAGAACTCACATAACGCACACAAAAGATTTTGTTTTTCCACACAATCAAACCAACAAGTATCCACACCATTCGAACGACATTACTTGGCACATTATTGAAATAAAAACACAAGACATGATTAATACAATAACCTAATCATGTAAAAAAAAATTAAAATAGGAAGTATAAGTGTCTGGTTGTCTCCCAACAAGCACTTTTCTTTCATGCCTTTTAGCTAGGCATGATGATTTCAATGATGCTCACATAAGAATAGTAATTGGAACATGCAAGAGTGCATCATGAATCACACGGAAATCATATAAGCCTAGCCCACTTCCTATGCATATGTATTTCTCAATTGAACAATTTATTGTAGCAAGAATCAACTTGCACACGAAGGCAAAACAAGCATAACTTCTAAAATTTCAACACATGGAGAGGAAACTTGAAATTATTTCATTACATGCATGCTTATGTTCCTCCCTCATAATAATTTTCAGTAGCATCATGAAGGAATTAAACAATATAACTATCACACAAAGCATTCTTTTCATTATTCAAGCATAGAAAGTTTATTACTCTACACATAAGCAAACTTCCCATTTGTAATACTCGGAGTACAATTTAAAATTGGAATACTACAAAGTGTTTCCACACTAAAAGAGTAATGTTCAATAAAAGGGTATTCATAATTATGACAAGTTTTATAGGTATAGTTATCACTTTTTTAATACTTTCTGTATCATCACAATAATCATCATAAGTAGCAAAATTGTTCTCATCATAATCAATTGAAACGTCTTCCAATATAGTGGAATCATCACTAAATAAATTCATGACATCTTCAAATCCCCTTTTATCATTATAATAAGATTCAACACCCTCCAAAATAGTAGGACAATAATCACCTAAATTTGACACTCTTCCAAACCAAATTTCGTAATAATTGCAATCATCATAAATAGGAGGCATACTATCATAAAAAATTTGATCATTAAAAGTGGGGGAACTAAAAATATCATCTTGATTTGGCATAGAATCCCAAAGCTTGGAATAAAATTATTTGGAGCAAATATATTCTCAAACATACCATTCTTATCAAACATAGCATCCCCAAGATTGTGATTTTGAATATCATTAGTACAATCGCTCTTATCATGAATAGTATGAGTAACACCAATAGTATAACAATTATTATCACCATAATTTTCTAAGCTAGTCCCAAAAACATTTTCAAAAGTAGAAGGAGTATCATTATCTTCCCAATCACAACTATCATGAAAAGAAATAGGTATAACAAAATCATCATCAAGTGTATCATCGTCCAAAATACTCTAGGATTCATTCTCAGCAATGATAGGAGCAACATTATTTGGGAGAGATAACTTTTTTACTCTTCTTTTCCTTTTCTTATTCTTCTTCACCACATTATGTGTGGGTTCATTTAATTTTCCAAGATTCTTATTGAAGATATCGGTTGGAGAGGAGGCTCCTCCGTGTTACCTGATTTATCACTAACAACAATAGGAGGGTACTTGGAGACCTTTACCTTTCTATTAGTATGCTCTTCATATTCCATTGGATTTCCCGTCTTTATATAGTTAGCATGATAAACATTCTCATTTCAATTTACCAAAAAATACATATAAAGTTTCCTTAGATCAAATTCAGGAGTTTTTGTGAGAATTAATCCTTCAAACCAATTACTTGCACGTGCCACTTCTTTATATCCCAAAAACAGACTAAGTTTTTTATAATGCTCAAGGGTGATCATATACTCACCATATTTTACTCAATTCAATAATAAAGTTGTATGCATTGAAAATTAAAGTGACCACCTTCATTACAAAGTTCACAAGTAATGGGAAGAAGAGAACATAAATCTTTAGGATAATAATGTAGCATCTTAAGCAACATTTTTTAATAATGTAGCATCTTCATTACAAAGTTCACAAGTAATGGGTACTTTGATATTTATGCTTATTACAAAATTTATCAACCCTTATTGGCATGTTTTCACAAGATATATGCACACCACAATAATTTACATAAGCATGTTTTCACAAGATATATGCACACCACAATAATTTACATACTTATAAGAAACCCTTTTTCGGAGATTTTATCGTGGCTAATGCAATGATCATTAATATCCTGGATACTCACAGAAGGAACACTAATATCATTGTAATAATGCTTATAATTCAAGGATTTAGTACCAAACATTTTATTGAATTCTTCTTCTAACACTTCAACATAGATGAAGCATTTGAGTCAACCTCAATTCCAATTTTTTGTAGTTTTGTTTTGAAGAAACAAATTAGTGCATAAACAAGAAATTAAAATATTCCATTTCCGGATCTAAAGATATACCTTGAAGAACTCACCTCCCCGGCAACGGCGCTAGAAAAGAGCTTGATGTCCACTACACAACTTTATTTTTGTAGACTCTGTTGGGCCTCCAAGCGCATAGTTTTGTAGGACATTAACAACTTTCCCTCAAGTGAATGACTGAATGTTTATCAATCTGCAAGAGGTGTAGGATGAAGGTGGTTTCCCTCAAACAACCCTGCTATCAAATACAAGAAATATATTATGTCCCCAACACACCCAATACAATGACACATTGTCTAGGTTCACTAGTTAGGTGAAGAGATGGTGATACAACTGTAGTATAGACGGTAGAAATAGGTTTTTGTAATATGAAAAAATAAAAATAGCAATGTAGCAAGTGCCAAATAATGACCAAGATGTTATATGAATGCTTGAAACAAGGCCTATGGTTCATACTTTCACTAGTGGAATCTCTCAACAGTGCTAACATAATTGAATGACATAACCATCCCCTAGCTTGCAACAAAGAATCATCCTAAAGTATTTATCAAAGAATTTAGGATGAAAATGTGTATAAACCCTTGTGCCTAGATTACCCGAATGTCACCACGGGAATCCACAAGTTGATTAACAAAACATACATCAAGTGAGTCAATAGAATACCCCATTGTCACCACTTGTATCCACATGCAAGACATACGTCAAGTGTTTTCAAATACAAAGTATTCAATGCAAAATAATGAAACATCAAACTGAAAGACTTAACTCATCACAAGATGAGAGAAGAACACTATATTAACAAAGCTCATGGTACATCAAGATATTACCAAATCAAGATCACGATGGAGAGAGAGAGAGAGATATCAAACACAAAGCTACTGGTACATACCCTCAGCCCCGAGGGTGAAATACTCCCTCCTCGACATGGCGAGTGTCGGGATGATGAATATGGACTCCAGTGATGATTTCCCCCTCCAGCACTATACCACAAAAGGGCTATGGATGAGATCACTTTGGAAAAGAGGCTTGCACTAGCAATGTAGAAGTTCTAGGTTTATTTATTGGTTTTTGCTATTTATAGGAAGTTTTGGCATTGGTTTCATGCCACGGGCAGGCCCGAGGGGGCCACGAGCTCGGAGCACCCTCGCAACCCCCACGACGCATGCGGTGAGCTCGTTCCTTTCGTAGACTTCACTTGGTCCTTTGACAAATCTTCGGGGGTGTATTTTGGTAAAAAAAACCACCAAAGAGTTTCAACCCAATTTGAGAACTTTTATTTCTACACAAAAATAACGCTATGGTAGTTCTCCTAAAAATTGCGTGGGTTCGGCTTAGTTCCATTCAAATCATATAAAAGTGCACGAAAACCATATTATATTATTGTAAACATGCATGAATGCTTCCTAAATTATTGATACGTTGGAGACGTATCAAGTATTAGCATGGGCACCACGAGGTGTCCAGAGAGTGTGAGACTAAGTCTTCATGATAGGACATGGATAGACCAAATCAATGATCCTCTGAGTGAAAGGAGCATCATGAACTGTCTTGTTCTTTTGCAGGCTTGCAAAACATATCTTGTTCCAATTGAAACTTACTATATCAATGCAAAAAATGGCAGAGCTCTTTGAGTAATACATCAGGTCAATGTTATAGTTGCAAACCATGGCACAACCCCCTTCTAGGGAGCAACGGAATTGAGCACACACTGGAAGAGAAGCTTGTACTTTGGGGATGAACAAGGTAGTGTTGTTGACCTCTTTTTCATATTGACCTTGAGTCCTTTGAGCTGTCGGAACGTGAAGGCAACCATAAGATATGATTGATATCGCCTCAAACTTGGGATCAATCACATGAATAAACTATAGCCCTTCAGTATGTGAGGCATCTCAAGAGAACCTGGAAAGTCCTAAGAGTTGATAGTGTACTTGGTGTAGCGAGTCATCCAAGACATGGGGCGATCATCATGGAAGTAGCATGTAGCACCAAATTGTAAGAGGCATCACTCCTATCACCTTGCAAAGTCATGGAATGGCGAGGACCCATGCCATCGATTAGCGCAACCACGTGAGAGTACTTCTCAGGGTTCCTTCCCATGTACTCAAAGTTTACAGGGTGATGAGGAGAGAACTTCATTCGAAGAAACACGATGTGAAATGTATCCTATTGAACCGAAGTGCAAAACTGTCCATCTGTGGCAGTGTCAGGCTTAGAGAACTAGTTCACATCGCTCCTCAACTCAGTGAGAGTTAGTGGGCTCATACTCATTGTATTTTATGGGTCGACGACCTTGGGTGGTAGGAAGAAACATGGAGAGGCTGATGCGAGAGGACTCATCCTCACAAGCATGGGATATAGTGGATGACTTATTCTTCCTTGTATCAGGCTTAGTGCATGCTGGAAGAAGCTCCTCCTCTTAGATATCCTCCACATAGTCAACATCATCATCTTGTCTAACAAAGTTTGGCCGAGAACGACTACAACTAGGCTCAGCCTTGTGAGCGGTTTTATTATTGAATGGTCATTCCCACTCCTCATAATCCGATGATGCATGACAATGTGCATCTACAAAAGTGATGATGGAAGGTAGATAAAGGGGAGATCAATGAATGCGCAGTTTGCATCAAATTAACTTAGACAACAAAAGGGTGGATACGTTATCATAGCCTCGGAATATCTAGAAGACATCCAAGATGTCCCGTGCTACTCCCAAAAGAGGTGTTGGATTTCCCTAAAGATGAAGGGCGACGTAGCACAATAGCATAAACTATTTCCCTAAGTTCAGAAGTAAGGTTTATCAAACTAGTAGGAGGCACCACACAAACAAGTTTAGCGACACCTTCACACACAAAAAATATTATTTTGCACCCAACGACGACAAGGGCGTACTCACCCCCCTTGTTCTTGCCAGGTACAAGATTAAAATCAAATAGTGATAGTGATAGCAGAATAATAGTAAATTGTAGAAGCTTGCAAATTAATTGAAAATGGACCCCGGAACCATAGGTTCACTAGTGGCATCTCTCTAAAAAATAGAGTATCAAAGGGTAAAGAAAATAATGTTGGGGAATTGACAGAGTCGCAAATAGTTATGAAGACCATTCATAGCATAATAATTACATAGGGATTACGTTCGTGATAAGTAGACTGTTAAACTTACTGGCATCTACTACTATTACTCCACTGTCACACCCTATGTTTGTACCACTTTGCTATTTTTGTGAGTTATGAAAATTTGGACCAATTAATTTTTTGTGTGTGCTTGTGATGTTTGAATTTATTGCTATTTCCTTGAATGTTTGTTTGTAATTTTAATTCCCAAAAATCCTCCTACTCTTCAAACTCATCTTCTTGCTCCAAACCTTTGCCCAATGACCATACCACGTGTATAGGACCTAAAACTATTTTGAAAAAATATATTATTTTGACCAAAAAACGTTTATTTAATTGAAGCTTTCAAAAACCCGTGCATTGAGGTTTGTACTATAAGTCCTCTAATTAGGCAAGATGTTTTGCCCCAAATATTTTATTTCGATCCTATTATCAAAAAGACTTTGCAAAAGCAGAAAATTATTATTTTAAAAGTTACTTTTGCTATTTTATTAAATTATATTTTTTGAGGCCAAAACTGGTCTTTTATAAGGGAAAATTATTTTTGTGCTTAAAAAGTATTTGAGAAAATTTAGGGAAACTCAGCGGAGATATATTTTCCGTATATAACAATTTCAACACATGGTCTTGTTCAAACTATTGGACAAAACCCTTAAAAACGTTTTCTTCCTATTTCAACTATTTGAAACATTTCTATAATAAATATTCTCGAATAATGCCATGGGAATGATATATGTGATGATCGTGCCAAGTTTCATCTCAATCCTAACCTTCTCTCTCGAGAACCACGTTTGAGCAACTCTACATTGCCAAGTTTCCCCAATTGATCCCAAACTTTGTCGGCATGCTTTAATAACCAAATATTTCCACCAAACCAAGTGGTGCATTGGGGGGAATAGTTTTGCATCACTAGATCTAATGAAACTTATTTGTGCCCGTTTCTAGGGTGTACCAAGTTTACATTGCAAACTTTCTTCAAATGGGCTCAAACCTTGTGTTCAGTCTCATTTCTACCTATCATTTGATGTTGTTTAATATAGCTTGTGGGTAAAATTACCTCGCCCAAAACAACATAAGACAACTTTTGGTGATTTGGTAAAAACCTTGTTTTGACCCGTGCCACTTTCTCCTGGATCTCAAATTTTTACCACACTCATTACTATGCCTCTTTTACCTCCAGTAAGAATCCCTAACCCTTTGCTCAATGATAGGTAGGGTGAAAACCACCGTTTATCTCTATGACCAGCTGGGACAACCCCATTTCTACCCCTCTTATTTCTACCCCTGTCCTCATCTCCAAGGCATCCTAAGAGCATCTCCAAACACCCAAGTGCTAAGGGACAAGGTGGGGCAAGCTAGAGCATGTAAGGCATGCCGTGGCATGCCAAACACATGCTCTAGAGCGTGCTACAGTCACTGAGTGCTCCGGATCGAGCGGAGCACCATCGTATCGGGTCGTCGACATTCGAACGGTAGGGATATCCTCCGCCCCTCATGTCGCTCGATCTGGATCCGCCTCCTCCCCGTGAGCATGCCCCCCTCTCTCTCCCATGCGTTTGCAGCTAAGAATCATCGATGACGACCTCTCCTCGAGCCTCTCCGCCACGACCTCCTCATCACCGGCAAAACCCTGAACTCCCTTGACCTCCTCCAGCACCATCCGAATGGCGGTTCTCCCTTGAGTCCAATCCCGCTGTTCCCAAGATCGCCGCACCCTACATCATCTCCTGGGAGATCCTCCGTGGTCGCGGGGTTAGATATGATATGTGGGGCCCACCTATCATACTCACCCCTCTCTCCCTCCCTATCCAGGTTGCTCGCAGTTGGGCCCCGCCATTCAGGTCTGAACGTGGGCGTCACGCATGTCGGTTCACCCCTGGACTAGGTAGGCTTTGGGCAAGCCCTGCTGTGCCCCATTCTGGCCCAACCCGTGTGGCTGTTTTTCTTTTTCTTTTTTTGATAGTTTTTCCAAAAACTTCACACGACTAAATAATTTCCCAAACCCAGTGATTCCAATTCGTAAAATATTGTAAACTACCACCTATTTTATTATTCCACACGCGCATTATTTTGAAAACATTTTATGTGCTTTTAAAAAAAATCCCTTTTAAGTATTTTTAATCTCTGTTAAAAACATTTTCCCTACTTTTAACACTTCGAAACCAAAACCTAATAATTTTTACAATGCTAGTATTCGCCCTAGTATTTTACAATAATTGTTTGATATTTTTAGGAGTTACTTATTTTCTCTGTTTTTGCCGTGGCCTTATTTTTTTCCCGTTATTATTGCTAAGATAGATTTCATTGTTGACAAAGTATTTGGACAAGAAGAATTTGAAGACCCCGAAGACTTTGCTGTGTTGGAATTATGCCCTAGAGGCAATGATAAATAAGTTGTTATTATAATTCCTGTATCAAGATAATGGTTTATTATCCATGCTATAATTGTATTGCATGAAGACTTAGATACATGTGTGGATACATAGACAAAACGCTGTCCCTAGCAAGCCTCTAGTTGGCTAGCCAGTTGATCAAGGATAGTCAGGGTCTTCTGACTATGTACAAGGTGTTCTTTCTTGATAACTGGATCACATCATTGGGAGAATCATGTGATGGACTAGACCCAAACTAATAGACATAGCATGTTGATTGTGTCATTTTGTTGCTACCGTTTTCTGCGTGTCAAGTATTTATTCCTATGACCATGGATCATATAACTCATTGACACCGGAGGAATGCTTTGTGTGTATCAAACGTCACAATGTAACTGGGTGACTACAGGTATCTCCGAAGGTGTCCGTTGAGTTAGTATGGATCAAGACTAGGATTTGTCACTCCGTGTGACGGAGAGTTATCTCGGGGCCCACTCGGTAATACAACATCACACACAAGCCTTGCAAGCAATGTGACTTAGTGTAAGTCACGGGATCTTGTATTACGGAACGAGTAAAGAGACTTGCCGGTAAACGAGATTGAAATAGGTATGCGGATACCGACAATCGAATCTCACGCAAGTAACATACCGAAGGACAACGGAAAAGACATACGGGATTATATGAATCCTTGGCACTGAGGTTGAAATGATAAGATCTTCGTAGAATATGTAGGATCCAATATGGGCATCAAGGTCCCGCTATTGGATATTGATCGAGTAGTCCCTCGGGTCATGTCTACTTACTTCTCGAACCCACAGGGTCTGCACACTTAAGGTTTGGCGTTGTTTTATGCGTATTTGAGTTATATGGTTGGTTAACGAATGTTTTTCGGAGTCCCGGATGAGATCACGGACGTCACGAGGGTTTCTGGAATGGTCCGTAGATGAAGATTGATATATAGGATGACCTCACTTGATTACCGGAAAGTTTTCGGCATTACCGGGAATGTACCGGGAGTGACGAATGGGTTCCGGATGTTCATCGGGGGGGGGGGGGGAACCCACCCCGGGGAAGCCCATAGGCCTTAGGGTGCTGCACCATCCCTTAGTGGGCTGGTGGTCAAGCCCAAGAAGGCCCCTGCCCAGGATAAGAGAAAATCAAAGAGAAAAAAGGGGAAGTGGGAAGGAAGGGAAGGACTCCACCTTCCAATCCTAGTTGGACTAGGATTGGAGGAGGATTCCTCCTCCCCCCCTTCGGCCGAGCCCCTTGGGGCTCCTTGAGCCTCAAGTCAAGGCCCCTCCCCTCCCACCTATATATACGGAGGTATTAGGGCTGATTTGAGATAACTTTGCCACGACAGCCCGACCACATACCTCCACGGTTTTTCCTCTAGATCGCGTTTCTACGGAGCTCGGGCGGAGCCCTGCTGAGACTAGATCACCACCAACCTCCGGAGCGCCGTCACGTTGCCGGAGAACTCATCTACCTCTCCGTCTCTCTTGCTGGATCAAGAAGGCCGAGATCATCGTCGAGCTGTACGTGTGCTGAACGCGGAGGTGCCGTCCGTTCGGCACTAGATCAGAGCGGATCGTGAGACGGATCGCGGGACGGTTCGTGGGACGGTTCGCGGGGAGGATCGAGGGACGTGAGGACGTTCTACTACATCAACCGCGTTTATTAACGCTTCTGCTTTGCGATCTACAAGGGTACGTAGATTTGAAATCCCCCTCGTAGATGGACATCACCATGATAGGTCTTCGTGTGCGTAGGAAATTTTTTGTTTCCCATGCGACGTTCCCCAACGTGCTGAGCCACGCAAGCAGCCCCTTGACCATGTCCATGAAACTTTTTTGCCTGGCATATAACACTTACTTTGTTGCATCGAATCATGATGAAACGGTAACCATCCTGGATAGGTCGCCTCCGTTACTTTCTTTGTTGAAACTTTCATTAAGCATGACCCAACCTTCCTATAAGGGTTATGCGAGTGGGAAGTAGATAGGATGCTAGTTGATGCTACGCAACGGGACTGGAATACACATGGTGTTGGAAACAAAGTTGTTTTCACAGGCTTTTCAAAAACCCCGTTGGATCCCACTAATGCCCGAGGAAGATGGTGTTGAGCTAGGTAACCACTTGAGAAAGAAGTGGGTACCTAGGGAAGTGAGCGTGTTGTTTTTGAAACTAGATTGGTTTAAGTTGCAATCATTACTCCAACCTTACATGTACAAGTACGATACGCATTATGGGACGGGGTTTTGTTAATTACTTTGGTCGGTACTTGTGGGGACCCCGACTTATGAGTCGAGATCGCTGAATGAATGTGCTCAATGATCCCAGAGATCAATGCTCACTCAGAACACATAAACTGAATAACAAGTCTTACATCCTTATATACGGTTGATACAATTAATGACCACTGCGGTCAAGTTTTACATAGATAGGGCCTGGAAGGCCAACACACCAAACTTGACTAGTAGCAGACTTACTGGTCGAAAGCGTGAACCCATGCCATCATCCTTAACCTATTGGGATTCTGACTAGGAAGTATCCTAGCTCGTAGGAACGTCACCAAGGTACTCTTCACCATCTCCTGTTCTCTCTTACCCGGTCAATGAAATAACCAGTGGCAAGCCAATTAGTACTTTGAATGTACTCGCAAGCAACCCATGATGTGGAACAAGGCAATAATGAAACATGATATATCACTAGTATGCAACTTTTGCGGAAAGCAGGTTTATCCTTAATGCAGTAACATGGTCAAGTGTAGGTATATCCATGCATCACAATGTAGATGGTAATCATAAGGACATGTGCTACCTCTTGAGCTTGCGTTGGTTTTCCCTTGAAGAGGAAAGGGTGATGCAGCGAAGTAGATAAGTATTTCCCTCAGTTTTTTGAGAACCAAGGTATCAATACAGTAGGAGGAACAAGCGAGACTCCAATAGTAGTACCTACACAAATAATCAAACACTTGCACCCAACGGTAAAAAGGGGTTGTCAATCCCTTCAGAGTTATTTGCAAGGAT
Source organism: Hordeum vulgare subsp. vulgare (assembly GCF_904849725.1). NCBI lineage: Eukaryota > Viridiplantae > Streptophyta > Magnoliopsida > Poales > Poaceae > Hordeum > Hordeum vulgare. Next base: position 196,281,803 of record NC_058522.1, read on the forward strand.
GATATCTGATAGAGATAGATATAAAATATTGATAGATCTGAAAGTAAAATTAAAGTAAATAAATTGCAATAAATTATTTTTGGTATTTTTGGTTTATAGATCTGAAAATATGATATGGAAAATAGACCCTGTGGCCATAGGTTTCACTAGAGGCTTCTCTCATAAAGGAAAATAATACGGTGGGTGAACAAATTACTGTCGAGCAATTGATAGAAAAGCAAATAATTATGAAGATATCCAAGGCGATGATTATGCATATAGTCATCACATCCGTATCAAGTAGACCGAAACAATTCTGGATCTACTACTATTACTCCACACATTGACTGACTCCTGCCTGCACCTAGAGTATTAAGTTCATGAAGAACAGAGTAACGCATTAAGTAAGATGACATGATGTATAGGGATAAAGTGAAGAAATATGATGAAAACCCCATATTTTACGCTTGATGGCAACAATACAATACGTGCCTCGCTACCCCTATTGTCACTGGGTGAGGACACCGCAAGATTGAACCAAAACTAAGCACTTCTCTCATTGCAAGAATTACCAATCTAGTTGGCCAAACCAAACAAATAATTCAAAGAGACTTGCAAATATATGAAATCATGCATATAAGAATCCAGAAGAGACTCAAATAATATTCATGGATAATCTGAACATAAACCTACAATTCGCCGGATCTCAACAAACACACCACAAAAGAGTACTACATCGGATAGATCCCCATGAAGATCATGAAGAACATGGTATTGAAGATCAAAGAGAGAGAAGAAGCCATCTAGCTACAAGTTATGGACACCTAGGTCTGTGGTGAACTACTCACACATCATTGGAGGGGCAATGGAGTTGATTTAGATGCCCTCTGTGATCAATTCCCTCTCCGGCAGATTACCGAAAAAGTCTCCCAGATTGGATCTCTCGGGAACAGAGGCTCCCGACGGCGTAAAAGAATTTTCGTGGCTCTTTTCTACGTTTCTAGAATATTTGGGAATTTATAGGCCAAGAATTAGGGTTAGGAGACTTGCAGGGGCCCACAAGCCAGGGCCGCGGCCACCCCTAGGGCACGCCCTACAGTCTTGTGGTCTCCCGGCAACTTCCTTGCCCCCTAATCCAAGTCTGTTGCGTGTCTTCTGGTCCAGAAAAATCTTTCCAGAGATTTTATTCCGTTTGGACTCCGTTTAATATTCCTTATCTGCAATATTCAAAAACATGGAAAAACAGAAACTGGCACTAGGCTCTAGGTTAATAGGTTAGTCCCAAAAATAATATAAAACAACATATAAATGGATATAAAACATCCAAAACATACAATATTATAGCATGGAACAATAAAAAATTATAGATACGTTGGAGACGTATCAACATGTTATAGATATCAACATATCTGCTGAGAGTTGAATATTCCATGTTCACCCTTCATGCCAAGTCATCCGACTTGACAAGCATCATCATTATAAAAAACACACCTGCTCACACTTGGTTTATGCCAAAACGACTAGACGTAGTTTAAGAATCACCACCCAGCTGTCCTTGACCATGAACATGCTATTCGAATAGTTTTACACTCTACAGAGGTTGCGCGCTGTAACCACGAGATCAGGGAACTTCCGTGTCATCCACGACTCGCGGTATATAACATACCCGAGGTAAGTACCCGATCATTGGCTTTCCCCTGGCGACACTGGACAAAGAGTCCACTCGATTGGTACCCAGCCCACATGATGTACGTCTTACAAGCACCAACTCGAGATCGTATCATCCATGCAGGAACCAACGGTGCGCCCGGCACATGTAAAAACAACATAGTCGTCCTACGTGGCAGGACCCCGACACGAGATTGACCATATCACACACACCACTAGTAATGTGAGCTCTTTGCTAGCACCGACCAGAGTAATCAATGAAGCCCCGTCCCATAAAGGGGTATCACGGTTGCACATGTAAGGTTGGGACGGTCGACACATCTTAAATCTCTCCTTGTTTTCAGAACCACACTCACACCCCAGTTTATTTCTTGGTACACCACTTCTCTCTCAAGTGTTGATCCAACTCAATATCATCACCCTCGTGCATTAGTGGCACCCGACGGGGTTTTTGAAAACATCTTTGTAATCACCTCTGTGTTACCATCACCATGCATATGCTCATCCTATGCGTAACACTACTATCTACTTGTCAACTTTACATCAGCGTGACCCTCATACTCCCTCCGTACCTAAATATAAGTCTTTTAAGATATTTCACTAGGTGTCTACATACGGAACAAAATGAATGAATCTGTACTCTAAAGTATGTCTATATACATCCGTATGTAGTCTATTAGTTGAATCTCTAAAAAGACTTATATTTAAGAACGGAGGGACTAGATGGTAAGGTCATGCTGAAATGGAAGTACTCCAGAGGAGCCAACGGTAACACCATACTGAGGGTTTACCGATTAATCATTATCATATGCATCGGAATAAAGTAGTCAACATGGATGCATAAAGTATTTTCTCACACATGGTCAAAGGGCTGCTTGCCTTGCTCACATAATTCTTCAGGGTCTTTGAGGTCTTCCGGTCCAACTCCGGGTACTTCTTCTACTACGTCAACTATCGTCGGAAACAATAACAGTAAGCCACACAACAAACAGAAATAAAAGTGTTCCATAAATAGGAGTTTTATTTTTATTGGACATCTCTGGTCATAAGAAAAATTCCTAAAGTTTCTGAGGGATTTGGATTATGAGAAAATTTTGAATGGTGGAAATGGACGCATCATTGGCCCCACAACAATATAGAGATTTTTTAATTAAAAATGAGTGTAGGGACTCATTTAATAGGGCATGAATTTAGAAATATTTAGGAAGTTGTTTCACTCGATTTGGAATTGTTATGAATTTCCTATTGATTTTCTAACATTGAATAAATAGCAAAAAGGGGCTATTTATTTAGTGCAAAAAAACATGACAAATAAAAATGTTGACTAATGTTACAAAAATAGTGCATGACATTAGAAGTCTCTGGAAATTGGAATCACTCTGATTGGAGTTGATTTGAATCCTCTAGGATTTTTGCAAGGTGGTGTTTAGAATATTCATATTGGTATTTGAATATTAACCCCACCGAAAAGTCCTTTGGAAAAATGTGCAAAGCACATATCTGGATAGATCTTGATTCTAGGATTCTACCCGGAATCTAATGACCTAATTAGGATCTAGTATGAATTGTTTATGAAATTAATAGTCTCTAAAGAAATAAGAAAAGAAGAAAAGTTATACCACATGGGTTATAACGTGCCCATGGTGATGGGGGAGGAACTGGGCCGGCCCAGCGGCTCGTCCTGGCGTGCAGCAGGCCAGCCGAAGGCGTATTCACACTGGGGTGCTTTCTCCGCAGGGGAGGCGGGTAAGGCGAGGGCGCCTCCACTTAACACGACTGGCGGGCCCGGCAGGCCGGCCTACAGGTTGACCAGTGGGGTCGCCGGCCCCATTGGCAGTTCCTTCTTCAACCTCGTGCGGCTCTCGCGCGGCTCGACACAGGGGAGAGGATGACGCGCTGGCGGCTCACACTGCCCCCGACAAGGCCCCGACTACCGAAGCGTTGGGGGAAGAGCCCCGCACCCAACTAGAGGTCAACCCCGTAGAGGAGTGCGGGGAGAGGGGGCCCCTAGACGTGGTGGAGACCGGCGACGGTGGCCCTAGGACTGGTGCTCCGACCACTGGGAGAAGGAGGAGACGGGAGGGAGCAGACAGCGAAGGCGCTGGGGATCCGGCGTGGACTGGAGAGGGAAGGGAGGCCTAGCATGCCCGAATTTGGAGTGAGGGGTCACGGGGAGCTTCGGCCATTGGAGGCGGATGGGGAGCTCATGGCTGACTTGGGCTGGTCTGGAAGGTTGGGCTAGTCTGGAAGGTTGGGAGAGCGGGGGGGGGGGGGGGTGGTAGGAGGGAGATAGCAGGGGCTCTTGGGAGGCCCTAAATGGAGGGGGCGTAGAGGAGAGGCTCGGGAGCGCCTCGGGTGCTCTGACCACGGCGAGAGCACGCGCGTCACAGGGTATTTGGTGGCTTCCACGCATTGGGAAGGGCTGGGACGGTCAAAGGGGAGTGCCCTAGCGCGCTGGGATACGCTACCCTTGTTGGTCCCGAGCTGCAGCAAGAGAACAAGGTGCGGAGCACCATTTCTGCATGCCGGAGAGGTGGTCACCACCCTCTACATGTCGAGAGCCACCCCTGTGACCTGACCAAGGTGTCAAGCATGCAAGGCAAGCGTGCTAGAGGGCACCAGTGAAGTTTGGGCTCGAATGGAGAAAGTTAGTCAGGGTTTCATCCCTGATTGAGTCTGCTGCAGCAACTTGGGGCTATCAAAAGTGGTTTCTAGTGGGGGAATCTTGGGATGAAACTATGTCTAGTAGTGCTAGCTATGCAAGGACTACAATATTGTTAACTTTCAGCTCAGGGTGAGGCATGTAGCTAGTACCTGAAGTTCAAAGCCATATTTCTAACAAAAACAAGTTTCAGAAGGGCTGCTCATTTTCCCACATGAGCATGCCATACTTTGGTTTGAAATGATGCATTACCACACTAGAGGTGTTCTAGAAAGAGGTGGGGTCTTTGTCTTGAGCAGAAGTATAGCAAGACGGGTAAAATAGTGTTGCTAAGGTAAAAATGAGAGGTAAATAGATGGAGTCACCCTCCAATAATTGACCAGAGGCCATGACATGGTTACTGGAGGTAAAAGGGGTTTAGAGAGAGCTATGGTAAAAAATTGAGCTCACGGGAAATAGTAGAAGGGGCCAAAGCAGCAACTTTGGTAAATGGACAAAAGGTGTTTGATGGATGTTAGGGCTATGAGATGGATTCCAACTGCTATGAAACTTAAGAGGATCACATGATAGGTCAAAATGAGCTTGTGTACCAAATTGAGGATTTGTTGGAGAAAGTTTCCAATGTAGACTTGAAAAACCCAAGAAATAGACAGAAATGGCTTTCTGCATATAAAACCATGAAAATCAATTCACACTAATCCACTACTTGGTGTGGTCGCATTGTTTGAGCATTAGATCATGCCCAAAAATTTTGGGGGTCAATCGGAGAAACTTTATAATGTAAAGTTTCCCAAAGCTAGAAATCAACAAAGAAGGTTTTGAGGGGTTTGGAATGAGTTCATCTATTCTCCTTGATGCACAACTTGTTGTGGACGCATTATTAGAGTATGAGAAGATGTCCACCAAATTTGAGCACAATTGGAGACACATGGCAATGTAGAGTTGCTCAAATTTGGATTTGGACAGATATGGTTTTGGAATAATTAGCTGAACCAAAGCAACTTGGATTGAGATGAAACTTGGCAATATCATCACATATATCATGTGTGACATGCTAGAATTTTACTGGAATTTATTGAGAATATTTCTTATAGAAATATTCCGAAAGCTTGAAATAGATAGGAAGGGTTTCGAAGAGTTTTCCCTAATATTTTTAACATGACCATGTGCTATAACTCTTATATATGGAATGTATATGTCCAATAAGTTACCGTAAATTTTCTCAAATATTTTGAAAGCAATAAAAATAAATTTCCTTCATAAGGGATGATTCTAGCCTCAGAGAAAGGTATTTAAATAAAGTAGTGAAATAACTTTAAAAATAATAATATTGTGGTTTTGGGAATCATTTTAATAATGGTATTTAAATAAAATATTTGGTTCAAAATAACTTCCCTAATTTGAGGACTTGTAGTTCAAATCCCAACTCACGGGTTTTCAAAAGCTTAAATCAAGGAAATGCTTTTTGGTCAAAATAATGTTTGGTAAAAATAGTTTCTGGTCCTATACACATGGTATGATCATTAGGCAAGGGTTTGGGTCAAGGAGGTGAGTCTGGAGAGTAGCAGGAACATTGGGAGTTAAACACAGGCACACAAGCAAGCAAGCAAGCAAGCAAGCAAACAAACAACAATCACATCAAACATCACAAGCACTCACAAAAAGTTTAATTGGTCCTAATTTTTGAGATAAGATTATTTAGTGAGGAGATTCAAAACACAGGGTGTGATAGTACTCACAAAGATCATGCATTACTAGTGGCAGGAGTGACGTGGTCACACTTAATACGGGGTCACACCAGAAAGGGCGTCCATGGGCTGTTTTTATAGACAGCGGGCACACCGTTGGTCCCTTTATGGATGATACTTGTGATGTACATCATGCGGGCTGTATGCCAACGAGTGCACTGTTTGTTAGGGTCATCAGGGAAAGACATTGTTCGGGTACATACCTCGGGTATGAACAATACCGTGAGTCATGGCTTGACACGGAAGTTCCCCGAGTCTTGTAGGTAAAGTGTGAAACCTATGCAGAGCATAAAACTATTCAAATAGACGAGTCCATGGTCAACGATAGTTGGATGACCACTCTTGGGATACGTTCATTGTTTACAAACTTTGTGTGTGTGTGATAGGAAGGAGATACTTGAGCTAAGTCAGATAACTTGACATGAGGATTGAACATGAGATGTACAACCCCGACTTGTATTGATATTTGTAACTTGTTCAAATGGATACCTAACACTTCATGATGCATGCATTACAAGTGATTGAACATGTCACTTCACACAACATTAGGTTTCTACAACTTACCTACCTAGTGCTATATCATGAAATGTTATCACCTTGTTACAAACATGGGTTGCTTACGAGCATATTCAAAGTACACATTGGCTTGCCACTGATTATTTAATTGGCCAGGCATGGAAGAGCAGTGATATGGCAAAGAGTATGTTGGTGATGATCATGCAAACTAGGAAGCTTCCCAGTCAGAATGAGTGTAGACTTAAGGCGGATGTCATGGGTTCACGCTTTCGTTCATGATTTATGTTGCTATACTGGGATTGGTATCTAGCCTTTATGGACCTATCTATATAAGACTTGACCTTAATGATTTTCTTGTGTAAGGCGGTATGTACGGATATAGGACTCTTATTGTCCAACTTCTATGTGTTCCGTGAGCATTGATATCTGAGATGACTGTACAAGTGCATTTGGTGATCACGACTTATGAGTCAGGGTCCCCACATCCACCCCAAGCCCACTATCCAACATGCATCTTAAAGAATTAAATTCATAATAAATAACGCAAGAAGCAAGATGACATAATGTATACACAATAAGATCAATAGATATTACCAAACCCCATCATTTTATCCTTAAGAAACATAACACAAATACTTGCCAATATCCTTTCTTTCACTGAACAAAATCACTACAAAGGTTGAACCTACACTGTAGGATTCAAAGAATTTGCAATTAGTCCATTATATGTCGTGTGCTGGTGAACGACACATGTGGTGTTTGCCGTTTGGTTCCTAAAAGCAGAAGGCAAAGAAAAAACTTATGGCAAATTCGTGTTTTGCCATCAGTCCTTTCTTTATTGTCGGCTAGCAGATGACAAAGAGCCAAAATATCGGATGACAAAGAGCCCATATAGCGGACGACAAAGAGCCATCTAGGCCCCATTGGAGCGCGACACTAGTTAGGTCAAACAGACGACCTAGATGTGGGGACCTCGACTTGTAAGTCGATTGTCAAATGCACGTGCTCACTGAACACACAGATACTGAACAACAAGAGTCTTACATCCATACATAACGTGTTATACAAATAGGGCCATTAGGGCCAAGTCATTACATAAATTCGGCCTTGAAGGCTGACACACCAACATACTACTAAATGCGGATAACTTGGAGGATAACGTGAACCCAAGCCATCTGCCTTAACCTACAGGCATTCTGACTGCGAAGCGTCCTAGATCGCATGTTCATCCCAACAAACTCTTCTCCGAATTCCGGCTCTTCCATGCCCGGACAATTAAATACCAGTAGAAATCCCATGAGTACTTCGAATGTACTCCCAAGCAACCATGATGTGGAACATGGAAATAACGAAATATGACATAATACTAGTATGCCGATTTTGCGGAAAGCAGGTTTTCCCTAGTGCAACAACATGATAAATTCATGGATGACATGCACCACAAGGCATAGAGGCAACTCAATGAATAGGTTACATATAACAATATCAACTGGAGGTCAAACATCCCATATCCACCCATCATGCCAACTCACTTGACTTAGCTCAAGCATCATCTTTCCCATGTCACCATCTTTTCCTCAAACTCCCCCCACAGACTTGGTTTATGCAAAAACGAGTGGACGTAGTTTAAGCCGCACCACCTAACTATCCTTAACCGTGGACATGGCTATTCGAATAGTTTTACACTCTCCAGAGGTTATGCGCTATCCCCATAAGACTCGGGGAACTTCCGTGTTGTCCACGACTCGCGGTATATAACATAACGGAGGTAAGCACCTGAAGAATGGCTTTCCTCCCGTGACACTAAACAAAGAGTCCATTCGTTCGTGCCATCCCCCATGTTGTACATCATACGAGCCTCGCTCTGTACCATCCATGGGGGGCAAATAACGGTGTGCTCGGAACGTGTAAAAATAGCATTATCACCATACCTGACACAACCCCGTCTCGAGAGTGACCATGTCACTCCCATCACTAGTAATGTGGGCTCTATGTTAGCATCGACCAAAGGAATCATCAAAGCCCCGTCCCATAAGGCGTATTGTGGTCGCACATGTAAGGTTGGGACAATCGACAAATCTTAAATCTAATCCCATTTCTGAAACCACTCACACAAAACTTTCCTTGGTACACCACTTCTTTCTCAAGTGGTCATCCATATCAACACCATCACCCTTGGGCACTAGTGGCACCCGACAAGGGGGTCTCCAATCCAATAAGAATATATGCATAAGTAAGGTATCATATGACATGCAAGTATAAGTTTCTTAAGCATGGTCAAAGGGCTTCTTGCCTTGGTCAGCAAAATCTCCGGGGTCTTCGAAGTCATTGATTCCAAGTCCTTTATCAAGCACAAGATCTATCGTCGCGATAGTAATAACAATAATAAGAATCACAACAAAAACAGAACACAAAACTCACTCTAAAAATGTTACCCTACTTTGTAAAATACTAAGTTCACATCTAAAAATATTTTTCTCTGGTTTTGGAGTGAAAAAGGTTTTAAAATCTATTTTAACACACGTTGAAAATACTCAAAACTAGGTTTAAAAATAAAACTATGTATAAAAGTTTTTGTAAAAATTACATGAGTAATGTTATTAAATACTACATATTTTTGTAAGATTTATGGTGGAAAATAATTAGATTTGGAGGAATATTTTTCCCTATGGAAAATTTGGCAAATGCCAGAAAATAGAAAAAGAAAAAGGGCTAAGCACCCTAGGCTAGACTCAGCCAACAGCTGGGTCGGCCTAGGAAGCCAGCCCAAGAGCGCGCCGTCAGGTTTGAACCTCACGTGCTGGACCATGTGGGAAGTGACTCGTGACAAAAAGGGGAAGAGCTCACCAGCGTCAGCTCCGTCGATGGCAACAGAAAGCGAGCGCGGGAATGGAGTCCTCGTACTCCCACTCGTTCGGATGGGGGTCGATGGAGTGGCTGAGGTGGCTGTTGTTACCGGTGATGAGGAGGTCACAGCGGAGGGCGTTAGGAGGTGGTTGGTGCCGACGTTCAGCGAAGGGAAAGAGCGGGGATGAGGTGTAGGTGAAGCTAGGGCCTGTTGCGGTCACGATGGAGGTGGAATGGAAGCCGGAGCGGGCCTGTGTCCCGAGATCAATGGAGCCTCGACGCGGCGGCGACTCGGTCGATCTCGAGGACTGGTGCTCGAGAAGCTCAAGTGGGGTGATTGGGTTGTCGATTGGAGGTGAGAGAAAGATTCCTAAGGGGGAAGAGAGGCCGGGTGGCCTTTATATAGGTGGGTCGCAGTCCACTAAAATGTGATGTGCCGGCGAGGTCGTGGCAATGGCTAGAGGAGGAGAGAAGGCTCGGGAATGAGGCTGTGGTATTTGTGGGTGTGGTTTACGTCCGAATGAGGGACCAAGGAGGAGAGGGGCTGGCTCTTTCACGCATCACGGTGGCAAGTGCCACCTGACCGCTTCGAGTGAGCGCGGGCACGAGTCGCCACAGGCAGGAGAAAGGAAGAGTGGAGGGGCTTAACACGGTGTTGGAACCACTCGTCGAGGCAGTCAAAGCAAGACATCTTAAGGGGGCAAGATCTTGTCGGCGCTGGCCTCCCTTGGTGCGAGCGTGCACTGTGGCGCGTCGAGAGTGTAGTTTTGGCATGCCACCGCATGCTGGCGCGCTCTGGCACGCCCCTACTGTATCTACTAGTGTCCGTGGGCTTTGGAGATACCGGCGGGATAATTTGGAGCCAAGAAGAGAAGTGGGGGTCAAAGTAAAAGTGAGAAGCATTCTCTGCCAGTGATGAACTAGAAAGGGAATTGGGGATTTTGTCTTTCTCCCGTTGAATTGGAGCTGGGGCTCTTGGCTGCAGATGTGCGGCTGAACCACACACGTGTGATAAAAAGTTTGGAGTGAAGGAAGAAAGTAGAATTGGTGAAAGTAGCTGTTTTCCTAAATCACCAGAAGGTGTTTGACGCTGGATTGAGCAAGATAAACTTCACCAAATGTATTGAGAATTAACAGAACTAAGCGATGGGTAAAAATAGTCACCAAGTTTGAGCTCATTTGAGCAAGGTTGACAATGTAGGCATGGAAAACCCTAGAAATGGGCAAAATCAGATTTTTGTGAACCTAGGTGAGTAAACCAAGTACCACAAATGCACAAATTGGTGTGGCATCTTTATTTGGGGGTTGGATCACTCCTGCAAAGTTTGAGCGCAATAGAGCAAACTTGGCAATGTAGAGTTGTTCCAACTTTGTTCTGGACATGAATGGATTTGGGTTTATTAGGTGAACCAAATCAACTTGGATGGGGATGAAACTTTGTAGGGTCACCTCATATAACATGTGGGACATGCTATAATTTTCCTGGGATTTATTGGGAATATTTCCTTTGGAATTATTTCGAAATCTTAGAATAGGCAGAAAGGGTTTTGAGGGGGTTTTCACAATATTATAAATATGACCATGTGTTGAAACTCACCTATATGGAAAATATAAGATATTTTAGTTTCCCTAAATTTTCTCAAATATTTTTAAGGCAGGAAATTAACTTTTTCCTCATGAAATACCATTTCTAGCCTCACAAAGGTGTTTAAATAAAATAGGAAAATAACTTTTAAAATAATTATTTTGTGGTTTTGGGAAGTCATTTTAATAATAGAATCAAAGGAAAATCTTTGAGGTAAAACATCTCTCCTAAATTAAGGACTTGTAGTGCAAATCACAATTTAGGGGTTTTGAAGCTTTAAAATAAATAAATGCCTTTTGTTGAAATAATATTTTATTAAGAATAGTTTCTCATCGTATACACATGACATGATCATTTGGCAAGGGTTTGGGGCCAAGGATAGGAGTTTTTAGAAGGAAGGTAGTTTTGGTAAATTAAACAATACAAGCAAATTGCAATCAAATAAGTCATGACAAGCACTAAAAAAGTTTTAATTGGTTCCAAATTTTGTAAAACATAATGTGACAAAGTGGTACAAACACACGGTGTGACACTAGATGTCGTCTGCTAGATGATGACAAAGAGAAGCAAACGATAGATGGCAAAGAAAAGCTGATGGAAATCAGCTAACACTTTCTGCGACCATGACCCTGCGCCCAAACCACCTCTCACACCACTCCTCCCCTTCTCTCTCTATCTCTTGCCTCCATCAGAGCCGATGACCCATCGCCTCCGTCTTCGCCTCCTCTTAGCCCACAAGACAACTTGCACTCCTTTCCCCCTTCCGTGCGCTCACCTCCTCGCCCCCGCGAGGCCGAGGGGATCGTCCCGCCGCCTGACGCCCTGGTCGAATCTGGGAGCGCCCACTCTCCATTCCTGCTCGCTCCGTGCTTGGCTTTTGTTCCCAGCCCCGAGGCCAGCTCGTCTTTGTGGATCCGTCGCTGGTTCGATCTTAGGTACACCCTCTCCACCGTTACTGTTGCCTGGTGTGGCTTTGTAGGGTAATATTCCCGTGACTTTGCTGGTTTCTGAAATGCTATGGGCGAGGCAGGTTTCATGGATAAGGTTTTATGGTTCCGTTCTTCAATCCGTGCTTGATCCGCTAGTTCCAACATCTAGATGAGGGTTTATGTAGATGAGAGTGCGATTTATGCTTTGATATGTATCGTGAAATCTCCCCTAGTTTCAGCATGAATGAATGTGTCCTCAATTCTCCCCTAGTTTCAGCGAGAACAGATTCGTCCTGAATTTTCCGCTGGTTCGAGCATGAACGAATTTGTCGGTTGAGATCCACCACCACATGGATCATGAGGTTCTTTCTTCGGTCTTGAGGTTCTCTGTGATCATGGCTCAGTGCTCTAGATCTCAGCGCTCGTAGTCAGTCAGACACTGTACATCTTAATTTTCTAGAGTTGCTGTGGGTTGTATGTGGTGAGATGGGAGATGCGAGGCTCGTAGTGTGTGGAAATTTTTATGCGAAGTGATTTTTGTAGTCTGGGTTGGGAATTTTTGTGAGATGCCCGCCGTTTCTTTTTAGTCGAAATGGTTGCAGAAATCCTGCGTTGTTGTATGATGATTTACACTTTTAATCCGTCAGATGATTTACGGTTCTAGGTCGTTTAAGATTTTGTTTCTCCCATTGAATTTTTTCCTTTTTTCATTTAATTGCTACTGTTAGTTCTATGTTACTCATTTTTTATCAGGAGTGAATATTCGTGTTGATTAGTTGGATTTAAATGTGCAGTTGTTTTGTCGCTGCGAGGGTCTATAGTTCGACGACCTCCAACGTGCGTTCGACGAGCTCCCCTTCATTCGTAGGTGAGCACAAATGACATCTCCTCCTCCCCCCTTAATTTTCTCTGTTCCAGTCTTCGTGCCAATGATACTGCCTAGCTATAGGTAGATTCAATTATCAGTATGCGTGACCAGTATGCGTATCTCATTTGAAATTGTGGCATCTATAAATATGCATGTCTTTGCATATTTATAACCGTCATCCTTTTGAATTGTCAATGTTATGTTGGAAATATGCCCTAGAGGCAATAGTAAAGTGGTTATTATTATATTTCCTAGTTCACGATAATAGTCTATTATTCATGCTATAATTGTATTAAACCGGAAACTGTAATACATGTGTGAATATATAGATCACAATGTGTCCCTAGTGAGCCTCTCGTTGGCTAGCTCGCTGATGAATAGATGATCATGGTTTCCTGATCATGGACATTGGATGTCATTGATAATGGGATCACATCGTTGGGGAATGATGTGATGGACAAGACCTAATCCTAAGCATAGCACTAGATTGTGTTGTTCATCTGCTAAAGCTTTTCTTATGTCAAGTATCATTTCCTTAGACCATGAGATTGTGCAACTCCTGGATACCGTAGGAGTTCTTTGGGTGTATCAAATGTCAGAACGTAACTGGATGATTATAAAGGTGCACTACAGGTATCTCCGAAAGTATCTGTTGGGTTGTACGAATTGAGACTAGGATTTGTCACTCCGGGTGACGAAGAGGTATTTCTGGGCCCACTCGGTAATCCAACATCATATTGAGCTCAGTGTGACTAAGGGGTTAGCCAAGGGATGATGTGTTACAGAACGAGTAAAGAGACTTGTCGGTAACGAGATTGAACAAGGTATAGGGATACCGACGATCGAATCTCGGGCAAGTATCATACCGGTAGACAAAGGGAATTGCATACGTGATTGATTGATTCCCCGACATCGTGGTTCATCCGATGAGATCATCGAGGAACATGCGGGAACCAACATGGATATCCAGACCCCTCTGTTGGTTGTTGACCAGAGAGGTCTCTCTATCATGTCTACATGCTTCCCGAACTCGTAGTCGTAGGGTCTACACACTTAAGGTTCGATGACGCTAGGGTTATAGGGAAATAGTGTACGTGGTTACCGAAGGTTGTTTGGAGTCCTGGATGATATCCCGGACGTCACGAGAAGTTCCAGAATGGTCCCTAGGTAAATATTTATATATAGGAAGTGAGGAATTGGTCACCAGAACTGTTTCAGGCGACACCGGTAATGTACAGGGACCATCTAAAGGGTTCCAGGGGTCCACCGGGAAGGGCCACCAGCCCCAAGCTGCTACATGGGCCAAAAGTGGATGGGAACTAGCCCCTAGGTGGGCTGGTGCGCCACCACTAAGGGCCCAAGGCGCAGCAAGGGGTGGAGGGGGCCAAAACCTAGACCTGGGAGGCCACCTTGGGCCTCAAGGCCCACCCTAGAGCGCCTCCACCTTGGCCGCCGCCCCAAGGGCCATCTAGGGCTGCCGCACCCTTTGAGGTGGAAACTCTAAAGGGTGGGCGCCCTCCTCCATCTCCTGCTATATATAGTGACGGTTTTGGCGCTGTTTGAGACAACATTCTCTCTCTTGGTGCAACCCTACTCCTCCTCCTCCCCGTCCTCCGTAGTGCTTGGCGAAGCCCTGTCGGAGTGCCACGTTTCTCCACCGTGACCATGCCGTCGTGCTGTCGGAGCTCTCTCTCAACCTCTCCTCCCTCCTTGCTGGATCAAGGCGTTGGAGACATCACAGGGATGCACGTGTGTTGAATGTGGAGGCACCGTCGTTTGGCGCATAGATCAGAATCCACCGCGATCTGAATTGCTGCGAGTACTACTCCATCAACCGCGTTCTAGCAACGCTTCCGCTTAGCGATCTTAAAAGGTATGAAGATGCTCTTACCCTTTGCTCATTGCTGGTTTCTCCATAGATAGACCCTTGCATGACGTAGGAATTTTTTTGAAATTACTACGTTCCCCAATAGGTTATCCATGCCCGAGTACGTGTAGATTGGGTTTCGTTTCCCGTGCTCTACTTTGGTGTGAGCAAAATTTTGTCAGATGCACCTCATTGTTCTACACGTACACATTCTCTCGGCTTGTTGCCGATAAGTGTGTCAGGAGAACAATAGGGAGGTGATGATGAAATTTTGTGTCGGACCAGAGTACAGCACGGGGAACGAACCCAATCTACACGTACTTGGGTGGGATTAGGACCCATACTTACTTATTAGAGATAGGATTTAATCCATGAATGCTTGTTTCCCTTTTGTATGGTAAAAAATAAAACTGTGGCATAAATAATATGATAACAATAATTAATTATGTATCTAGTCTTAATTACATTATATATAACTTAATGAATATGAATTTGATGCCCGTATTGTGAGTGCAAGTAGTGGCATGAGTGACCGTGTGTGGGTCTAGACCGGTCACACTAGTCATAAAGACAAGACCAATGAATGGTTAACCAAAACCAAGGGCTTTGGGAAAGCCACATTTGCAAATGGCTAGATAAAAAACTAGTGCTCATGTCATAAGTGTGACAACTTTCAAAGAGGAAAGGGGGTGAAATGGGTAAACACATGCAAAAGTGGGGTTTTATGCCTGATTATGCAGTGTGCACCTTTCATGGTGAGTCTTCCCAACGTTCCAGAGCTGAGGTGGTTCGTGTCACACCGACGAGCATGGTACCGGGTTTGAAGACATGTTGCAATACTTTGACGATGCCCCGGATTCATACTATGAGATGGAGGAATCTGCAAAGGCTTCAATGAAATGATGGAGTCTTCAAAACATCTTCTCCACGAGCACATTGACCATTGTCAATTGGATGCTATTGCACAAGTAATGGCTCTGAAGGCTGAATTCAACTTGGGCAGAAAATGCTATGACGTGATGATGACACTATTTGGAAGCTTTCTATCCAAAGGCCATGTAATGCCTGCAAACCTGAAGCAGTCGGTCAAAATCCTCCGTGTACTTAAGATGCCCTATGAGAATATAGATGCCTATGAGAAAGGATGTGCCTTATTTAGGCTTGAGTATGCAGGCTTGAACTATTGTCCCAGTTGCAAGTCTTCCAGGTATGTTGTGGTAAACAATGGTATGGGGGAGAAGAGGTAGAGCAAAATTCCCGTTAATGTTCTTCGATATATACCAATCATACGAGGACTTCAACGTCTTCTCATGGTCGAAGAGACGACCCGATAGATGACATGGCACACCTTTGGCAAAAGAACCGAACTAGATGTAGATGGGAATCAGATGTTGGTACACACATTGGATGCCTTTGCGTGGAAGCACTTCGATGCATTACATGAGGATAAATCGGTAGATCCAAGGCATCGTCGAATGTGCGTTGTCGGCGTTCTCGGAATGGGGATACCTAGACCTACCTGCATGTGGCCCAGGGCCGGCCCACTTCATCAAGCAAACCAACGGATTCGGCGCCACTCAAGGCAAGGCCCTCGCGAGGGGCCAAGCCTCATGAGGAGGAACAACATCAAGACCCGCAGGGGGCCTCCTCAGGACCCCTCCGGTGTGGCGGATATTCCGAGGTGATGCCCGACCTAAGGAGTCAAGGGTGACACAAGGGAAGGACAGGCGAGCAGTAGACAACAGAGCCGAGCAATTTCCCCTTTAGTGCAAAGGCGGGTGCAAGGACGTACCAGGGTTCCAAAGCATCTTCCAAAGGTTTCCCTTCTGGTGCAACAAGGCCGTCGCCGCCCGCCAGCAGGACAGACGATCTCCCCTGGCCTGTCCCTGCGGCGCGGGTAACCACTTTGCAAACGAAGACCACCTTTGGGCAGTGGAGCATGTTCGCGTGTTCCCCTTCGAAATTGGCCAATGCGGGATTCCTTCCCGCCGAAACGATAAGGGAAGAGGACCGGGGCCACCACTATAAATAGAGGATAGACTGCTTCGTAGAGGGGGATCGATTCCGAACCATTCTTTCACCGACTAGCACCACGCAAGGTCACCCAGCCTCCAGAAGCGCCCAAGCACTATACTATTTTGTTCACCAACCTCCGCGAGAGGCATTCCACCAAAGCAGGAGTAGTGTTTTACGCTTCATTGTGGCCCGAACCTGGGTAAATTGCTGTGTTATGTGTTTCCTTCACCATCGAGTGAGTTTCCTGCCATCCCAAGCGAGTAGCAAGCTAGGTGAGGCGAATCAGTGAGAGATCCTCGTACACGCCCCTGAGTGCGGACCCCGAAATCCGACATGCGTGGCCACAGATTGGGTCAACACGTTTGGTATGGCGGCAACCCAATACAATAGTTGGCCTGTATTTGTCATTCCACTCAATCTCCCCCTAGTCAGATTATGCAAAGAAATAACATTTTCTTGACATTGATAATTCCAGGGCCCAACTATCCGGGGAAGAATATGAATGTGTACATGCAACCATTTAAGGATGAATTGCTAAAAGATTGGGATAAAGGGTTGAAGACATACGATGTCGGTAGGAAAGAGAACATAAAAATGCATGTCCCGTACATGTACTCGATGTAGGACTTGCCGACGTATGCGCTATTTGCTGGCTCCTGTGTGCATGGAAGGTTCCTGCGCCCCACATGCAAGGCAACACTTTAATTTCATTGGCTCGAGGTGGGTCATAAGTATTCTTGCTTCGACTTGCATAGACAGTTCCTGGATCCTAGCGATAAGTTCAGAAAATACAAGAAGAACTTATCAAAGGTAGAGTTGTCAAAAACATTGCACCACCTATGTTGATAGGCTAACAAATCCTTGATCAATTAAATGCTCTTGATCATAATCTAGAGCGTCCAAGGTATTTCAGGGGATATAATTCACAACACGTGTAGACTCACAAGTCATGCTTGTGAGATATGTCTTACTTCTAAGACCTCCTTCCACACAACATCGACATGATGCACACTGAAAAGAATATCGGCGAGGCCCTTTTTGGTACAATATTTGGCATAGACGGGAAGTCAAAGGCCAATCCCAAGGCTAGAGTCGATCAACAGACTCTATGTTATAGGCCGTTACAAAACAAACATGCGACAACCGAAAGGAAAGCAGAACTAGACGAAGCCAAAGGACTGGTTCTATCTTCGAAGGGTATCTATGAGGGAACTTAGCTTGTGGGTGAAAATGCACTTGATGTTCCCCGTTGGGTATGCAGTGAATCTAAAGAGGGGCGTGAGTCTTGAAATAATGAAAATATTTGGTCACAAGAGTCATGATTGGCACATATGGCTTGAGCGGGTAATGTCGGTTATGTTGCATGGATTTATCCCTGAAGATCAATGGCTAGTACCGGTAGAGCTCAGCTATTTCTTCCATGTTATTTGTGAACAAGTACTATTGCCTCGCGTGCTATATGACATGGAAAACTTGGCGCCGGAGTTGCTCTGCAAGTTAGAGAAGATATTTCCACGAGGCTTCAGTAATCCAATGTAGCATATGATTTTACATCTCCTAATGGAATCAAGATTGGGGGGGGGGAGGCTGTGCAAAATCGTTGGTGCTTTTCAACTGAGAGGATGCAGAAGACGCTTCGAGCAAAATGTAAAAATAAACATAGAATTTAAGCATCGTTGGCGGAGGCTTTCATTATAGAGGAGGCGGGAAATTTCATGACAACACACCACAAACCCAAAAATTGTCATTGGCATAATCCAAAGCCTCGGTGCAATGCTGGCGACCCTAAAAAAGGTGGATCCAACCTCAACCTGTTCAAAGGGAAGCTCACACCATCCGGTGCTTCGAAACCAATAGCATTGGATGTCGAAGAATGGTGGACCAGTTCGTTGTATATCTTGAACTACCCAACAGAAGTGCGGCCGTACATTGGGTAAGTTCTCGGTACATTGTTTCAAAACATCTAATACCTTTGAACTGCTCTTATACCTAGATATTTGATACAGTCGGTACACCGCAAAATTCTTGGATCGAGTGTTGATCCAAACGGATTCCATCGAACAGTATGAGCTTTTGGCAAAGCATGGAGGCGCCTATCCGTTTTCGTCTATTGGTTCAAACAAATGACAATTACCATTAATAGGCCATTTCATTTCTTTGTCTAATTTGCGGCTAATGCAACAATCCTTTCGTATTAAATATGTAGGCGAATTCAGAGTTTATGGACACCGAATTGAGACTAGTCACGAATGGTTTTGACTATAAGGTCTGTTCATTTGAGAAATAGGACATCAACGAGTATCGGTTTTGTACCTTTGACAAAGAGCTATCTATGGCCGACCAAAAATCTACAAATTGTTGTGTGTCTGCTCTCAACAAAGGAGGTACCGAGTATTATGGAAGAGTTGAAGCAATTTATGAACTGCTATTCTATGGTGAAAACCCAGCGAATGTCATAGTCTTCAAATGTTATTGGTTCCAGCCGAAGGAGACTAGAAGGACTCATGAACATTCAGGGCTAGTAGAAATCAAACAAAGCATCCTTTTAGATGTTCCCGATGTCAATATTATGGCTCAACAGGTGACCCAAGTTTTCTATTTACCATGGGCCTGCCAAACTAATACAAATCTGAATGGTTGGGATGTTGGTTATAAGTGCGACCATGTGCTAGACCACTTCCCCTGATGAAGAGGATTATGAACCTTACATTAACCCATACACATATGAAGGAGAATTCTGCCAAGAAACAAGTTTTTTCAAAAAACAAACATTTCAACAACCGCTCTACTTCACCCGAGAATACGGAAGTAGAGAGCAACACTGAATCCGACTTCACCCCTGAGGCGAAATAAGATGTGCTCGAATAAGAGGTTACTGCTGTGGATGACCTGTCAATGCTTGACCAATTACAATGCTACTAAACGTGATGAGCACGTAATTTATGATGACACACATTATAGTGATGATGATGACAATGATGCATTTATTGATCTCGGAGCATATATAGACGATCCATACTATTATTAGTTTGTATCCAACCCAACATAAATTATATACATATTATTATTCATGTCTGGTATTCAATTTTTTAGGCTATTCTAATTTTGTTTACTCTTTTTTCATGGCAGGTGTAGAAAGATGTTGGGTGCGTGTCTAGAGCTCTTAGCGGGTGCTTCTTCGTCGGTGGCCTGCAGGAGGGGTACTTCCGTTCCACCCCTATCTCCCCGGAGAGCGTTGATAGACAATATGGAGAAACCGGTAGGCGCTTCTTCATCGGCGTCGTTGCCCACCGAGAGAGTAGGCCGAGGACGGAAGAAGAGAGATAAAGAGACGTGGCCGTGGGATAGGTAGGAACATTCCTATGCCTTCCTCGTCGCCACCCCAGCACATTCAACTGAGCACAAGACTGCTAGGGTGGACCCATATGAGGTGGAGGCTATGGGGATTCTAGACCACGAACCTCGGGTCGATGGGCCTTCAGCCCATGAGAGTCCGGTCCCATAGATTTTTCCCCACGAGACTCCGGTCCACGAAGGGGATCCGGCTAGGTCCCGGGAGATGTACGGATAGGGTACCTGGCCGGATCCGAGTGGCCATGCTGATGGTGACGGGGATCCGAGTGGCCATGCTGATGGTGGCATGGATAAGTCTACTGATAATGAGGACGAGGTGGTTGAGAGAGTCACCGTGTACGAGCGCGATGGTACACGGCTCCCGCCCCTGCTGCCGACCCGCAAGCAGAGGCTGGTGATTATCCGCGATGGGAGAAGTAAGTGCATTTACTCTTTCTAAACCTTTTACCTTCACGTTTCTTCAAATATCTAATGCATTGGCATTCTCATACTGCAGGGGTTGCCCAGACGCCAATGGACTATATAGTCCCAGCACCGTCCTTGGTGTGCTTTGCCAAACAAAATTCACGGGGTTTGTCATGTTGCCCGGGGAGGGCCAGCTTCCATAGCTAGGATTGAGTTGGGAGCACTACTTGGCTGCCCTAGCCCCGCCAGAGGATACGATCGACAGTGTCTTGTGCCACACGAAGGCCGAGATGGTGATCAGAAGCTTTTGGGTAATTTCTCCTTCAAATAATTAAAAATTAATAATATTTTTTATTGTACTAATTAGTGTTGTCTCATTTGATTGCACGCCTTCTACAGGTGTGAGTGGGATACGAGGAGGCCGCGGTAAAGGTTATCGATACCGAGTGCAAGCACCTATTATAGAACTTACGACATGAGGCTCGACCGCATGCTATTAGAGACTACTACTCCACGCATGGTATTAAGAAGGACAAGCCCTCGTGCCACGAAAAGTTTCTGAAGAAGGAGAAGTACATGAAAGTAATTACCTATTCTGAAGGCCTTATACTTAGTTTCCTTGATCTGATTTTTAGGCATAGCGCTCAAATTTCTATTTACTAACTTATGTGACCTCAAGATGGTGTGAGGATAAGATGGATTGTTGGGAGGCGTTGGTGGATGAGTGGTGTACAGACCACTAGAGATCCGTCCAAAACAATGCCAAGGACCAGCATGCCCAAATGGTTGGTGTGCCACACCATCAAGGCAGTGCTAACTTGCATCAGTTCGGGCGGAACTGGGTGTGTGGTTTGCGTCATTATTCATGTAAGTCATTCTTCATGCTAGCTTGAGCCCTTTACTAATACTTCGTTCCTCTCTTTTAGGCGCAAGAAAATAACACAAAAGTGTGAGAAGTGTACAACCTCTATGCCATGGACCATACTGCCTCTTACAAGAAGGCCAAGGCATGCTCTGTATCTGACCTTGATCATCCTGAAAAGTTGACCAACATCTTCTCCCAAGACAAGCTCATGATGTACAACAAGGAGGCGTAGGTGAGGAAAGGGGAGGACTATAACCCGAGCAAGCATCCTATTGATCCAGAGCTTGTGATGATATCTGGTGGAGGGAGGCCCCATGGCTCGATAGCCATTGGAGATGGACTGATACGTTGTCCTCTCACTCACCTGGAGATCAACGCGTGCCAACGAGGTCGAGTTCTGCGATAAGGACCCGTCCACGACCAGTCGATCTCTCCATCGAGGTTAGTTTACCGACTCAGATATGTTTGATCCATTACATTTTGTGTGCGACCATCGATGATTACAATGCTAACGACGAGTGGTGTTGCAGGATGCTCTTCAGAAATAGAGAGATACAACCCAGGGGCTTCTGGAGGAGAGGGACTGCTACGGCAACAGACAACACCGCCAGAGATTGACACGTTGACGGAGACTGGGCTTGCGTTGGTTTTTCCCTTGAAGAGGAAAGGGTGATGTAGCATAGGAGCAGTAAGTATTTCCCCTATTTGAGAACCAAGGTATCAATCCAGTAGGAGAATCTCGTCAAGTCCAAAGTACGTGCGCAAACACAAACGAGCTTGCACCCAATGCTATAAAGGGGTTGTCAATCCCTTCAAGATTGATTGCAAAGTGAGCTCTCAAGGCAGAAAGTGCAACAGAGTAAAAGAGTAAGGCTGAAAATATGGTGTGAAGTAGACCCGAGGGCCATAGTGTTCACTAGAGGCTTGTCTCAAAATAGCAAATATTACGGTGGGTGAACAAATTACTGTCGAGCAATTGATAGAACCGCGCAAAGTCATGACGATATCTAAGGCAATGATCATACATATAGGCATCACGTCCGAGACAAGTAGACCGATACTTTCTGCATCTACTACTATTATTCGACACATCGACCGCTATCCAGCATGCATCTAGTGTATTGAGTTCATGACGAACAGAGTAATGCCTTAAGCAAGATGACATGATGTAGACAGATAATATCAAACCAATGATGAAAACCCCATCTGTTTACCCTTGATGGCAACAACACGATGTGTGCCTTGCTACCTCTTCTGTCACTGGGTGAGGTCACCGCATGGTATGAACCCAAAACCAAGCACTTCTCCCATTGCAAGAATCATAGATCAACCTGGCCAAACAAAACCCACAACTCGAAGAGAATTACAAGGATATGAAATCATGCATAAGAGAGATCAGAATAAACTCAAATAAGATTCATAGATAATCTGATCATAAATCCACAATTCATCGGCTCTCGACAAACACACCGCAAAAGAAGATTACATCGGATAGATCTCCATGAAGATCATGGAGAACTTTGTATTGAAGATCCAAGAGAGAGAACAAGCCATCTAGCTACTAGCTATGGACCCGTAGGTCTATGGTGAACTACTCACGCATCATCAGAGAGGTCATGGTGTTGATGAAGAAACCCTCCGTATCCGAATCCCCCTCCAGCAGGGCACCAGAACGTGCCCCAGATAGGATCGTGCGGAGAAAAAAGCTTGCGGGGGCGGAAAAGTACTTTTGATGATCTCTTGATTTTTTCTGGGATTTTAGGGAATATATAGGCGGAAGACCTAGGGCAGAGGTTGCCCGGGGATCCCACAAGCCTGGGAGGCGTGGGCCCCCTTGGCCGCGGCTAGGGGGCTTGTGGGGTCCCTGGTGACCCCTGCCTTGGTTCTCAAGTTCCCCGATCTTCTTCTGTTTCGGAAAAAATCTTTTTGGAAGTTTCATTCCGTTTGTACTCCATTTAAAATCCTCCTCTGAAAAGGGTCAAAAACATGGAAAAAATAGGAACTGGCACTTGGCACTGAGTTAATAAGTTACTCCCAAAAAAGATAGAAAAGGCATACAAAACATCCAAAGTTTGACAAGATAATAACATGAAACCATCAAAAATTATAGATACGTTGGAGACGTATCAAGGATCCCCAAGCTTAACTCCTGCTCATCCTCGAGTAGGGAAGTGATAAAGACTGAATTTTGGATGTGGAATGCTACCTACCATAGTTGTCCTTTGTAACTTCTTTCGTGTGACATGAATGTTCAGATCCATAAGATTCAAAACAATAGTTTGCTATTGACATGAAAACAATAATACTTCAAGCAAACTAGCAAGGTAATCATGAACTTTCAAAATAATAAGGCCAAACAAAGTTATCCCTACAAAATCATATAGTCTGGCTATGCTCCATCATCCTCACACAACTAATTTAAATCATGCACAACCCCGGTATTGGCCAAGTAATTGTTTTCACACTCTTACTTTCTCAAACGTTTTATAACTATCACGCAATACATGAGCGTGAGCCATGGATATAGCACTATAGGTGGAATAGAGTGTGGTGGTGGTTGTGAGACAAAAAGGGAGGATATGGTCACATTGACTCAGCGTATCAAAGGGCTATGGAGATGCCCATTAATAGATATCAACGTGAGTGAGTAGGGATTGCCATACAAAGGATGCACTAGAGCTGTAAGTATGTGAAAGCTCAAAAGGAGAACTAGTGGGTGTGCATCCAACTTGCTTGCTCACGAAAACCTAGCGCAATTTTGAGGAAGCCCATCATTGGAATATACAAGTGAAGTTATATAATAAAGATTCCCACTAGCATATGGTGGTGACGAAACAAGAAGCTCTCAATCATGAAGAACATGGTGCTATT
The DNA here is from genome assembly GCF_904849725.1 of Hordeum vulgare subsp. vulgare. Taxonomy (NCBI): domain Eukaryota; kingdom Viridiplantae; phylum Streptophyta; class Magnoliopsida; order Poales; family Poaceae; genus Hordeum; species Hordeum vulgare. Next base: position 196,305,983 of record NC_058522.1, read on the forward strand.
ATGAAGCACAAGTGTGGAAAAATATAGTAGCATTGTCCCTTCTCTCTTTTTCTCTCTTTTTTTTTGGGCTCTTGGGACTCTTTCCCCTTTTTTTTATTAGCGCTCTTTAGCCTCTTTTATTTTATTTCCTCACATGGGACAATTCTCTAATAATGATGATCATCACACTTTTATTTACTCGCAGCTCAAAGCTTAGAACGATGATGACTCTATAGGAAATGCCTCCGGTAGTGTACCAGGATGTGCAACGATCTAGCTTGGCGTATGACGTTGAAACATCTCACTAGCTATCTTACGATCATGCAATGGCGACATGAGAGTGACGGCACAAGTCATGAGACGGAACGGTGGGAGTTGCATGGCAATATATCTCGGAATGGCTATGAAAATGCCATAGTAGGTAGGTATGGTGGCTGTTTTGAGGAAGGCATGTGGTGGGTTTGTGCACCGACGAAAGTTGCGCGGCACTAGAGAGGCTAGGAAGGTGAAAGTTCATCTATACCATGGACTCACATTAGTCATGAAGAACTCACATACTTGTTGCGAAAGTTTTTATTAGTAATCGAAAGAAAGTGCTAAACGCATACTCCTAGGGGAAGGGTTGGTAGGTGTTAACCATCACGCGATCCCGACCTCAACACAAAGGATGACAATCAATAGATCAATTATGCTCCGACTTCCTAACATAGCGGTTCACCATACGTGCATGCTACGGGAATCACTAACTTCAACACAAGTATTTCTAGATTCACAACACCCTACTAACATAACTCTTAATATTACCAAATCCACGTCTCAAAACTAATTGAGAGGAATAAACACGTCTCTTTCTACTCAATGCACATGAAGATGGAGGTTTTTGTATCCTCTTTGGGTACCTATCACCTTTGGGACTACTTTCATAAGCCAACTACCAAGTCACGCACCGCCGTGCTCTAAAAGATCTAAGTGAAGCACAAAGAGCAAAATTATATAGCTGAAAAGATATAAGTGAAGCACGATGAGCATTTTAGCAAAATCACGATGAGTGCATGTCTCTCTCTCAAAAAGGTGTGCAGCAAGGATGATTGTGACACAACAAAAAAGAAAATACTCCTACGATGCAAGACGCTCCAAGCAAAACACATATCGTGTGGTGAATAAAAATATAGCTCCAAGTAATGTTACCGATGGATTGAAGACGAAAGAGGGGATGCCTTCCCGGGGCATCCCCAAGCTTAGGCTTTTTTGGTGTCCTTGAATTTGGCTTGGGATGACTTGGGCATCCCCAAGCTTGAGCTCTTTCCACTCTTTATCCCTTTGTCCATGAGAATATCACCCAAAACTTGAAAACTTCACAACACAAAACTTAAACAGAAACTCGTGATATCATTAGCACAAGAAAACAAACTACCACCTATTTTAGGTACTGTAGCAATCTTGATTTATATTTATATTGGTGTTATATTACTGTATTATCACTTTTCCATGGCTAGTACCCCCCGATACTAACCATAGTTTCATCAAAACAAGCAACCAACTCAATGAAAACAGAATCTGTCAAAAACAGACCAGCCTGTAGAAATCTGTATACTTCGTATACTTATGTACCTCAAAAATTCTTAACAATTACGACTGCCTGGGAAAAAGTCCTATCAACCAGCAGCAAAAAGAATCAATTCAAAATCTCTTTCTGAATAAAAATGAAAAATAATCAGTGAGCGAAAAGTTTCTGTCTTTTTCCAGAACGATCAAACAACCATCACCTAGACTAGTCATAAAGGTTTTGGTTGGCTCAAACACAAAAAGAAACACAATCATAACAGAATTATGATGGTGTGGACACAACAAATCATAAAGAAAAAGAAATAAATTCATTGGGTTGCCTCCCAACAAGCGCTATTGTTTAACGCCCTTAGCTAGGCACAAGGCGATAGAATCACGTATCGTCGTCTTTGGTGCTCAAACCATAACTAGCCCTCATCATGGATTCATAAGGCAATCTTATTTTCTTTTTAGAAAAGTTCTCCGTGCCCTTATTTAAAGGAAATTAAAATCTAATATTCCCTTCCTTCATATCTATGATAGCACCGATAGTCCTTAGGAAAGGTCTACCAAGAATAATAGGGCATGTAGGTTTGCAATCAATGTCAAGAACAATGAAATCCATGGGTACATAGTTCCTATTTGCAATAATAAGAACATCATTGATCCTTCCCATAGGTTTCTTGATAGTAGAATCCACAAGATGAAAATTAAGAGAACACTCCTCAATCTCATTAAAACCCAGAACATCACATAAAGACTTTGGAATCACGTAAACACTAGCACCCAAATGACACAAAGAATTGCATTCATAGTTTTCGATTTTGATTTTGATAGTAGGTTCCCACTCATCATGAAGCTTTCTAGGGATAGAGACTTCCAATTCAAGTTTCTCTTCAAGAGATTTTATCATAGCTTCGATGATATGATCGGTAAAGGCCTTGTTTTGGCTATAAGCGTGTGGAGAGTGTAGCATGGATTGCATCAAGGAAATGCATTCAATCAAGGAGCAACTATCATAATTGAATTCCCTGAAATCCAAAGTAGTAATTTCATTACTACTCAAAGTTTTAATATCTTCTACTCCACTTTCAATGCTTTTAGCATCAAGATAGGTGGACTCCGAATCATTGGGGAGTTTTTGAACCAAAGTGGATTCATATCCAGCCCCATCATCATTAGGCTTGACACAAGAAAACAAAGATTCAATGGGAGTCACACCAAGCACTTTAAGATCTTCGTGATTCTTATCACGAGAACACGCCTTTTAAGCCATTCATGTCTAGCACGAATTTGGGCGGTTCTTTCTTTGCTCTCACTCATGGAAACACGCATAGCTTTCAAAGTTTCATCCATGTTGATCTTGGGAGGAGCACATCTAACTTCCATAGCATCAATATCACTAGACATTCTATCAACGCTCTTAGCCAGATCGTCAATTTTGAGTAGTTTTTCCTCTATGGACGCATTGAAAATATTTTGCGAGTTGATAAACTCTTTGATATTACTCTCTAGATCAGAGGGTAATCTACTGTAATTTCCATGAGTATTGTTGTAGGAATTGCCAAAGTTATTAGAGGGGTTACTAGCAAAAGGCCTAGGAACATAGTTTCCTCTAAAAGCATTGTTGTTGCCAAAATTATTCCTACCAACAAAATTAACATCCATGCTAGCGTTGCTACTCTCAATCAAGGAAGACAAGGGCATATCATTAGGATCTAAAGGAGCACTTCTACTAGAAACCAAATTCACTAACTCATCCATCTTAGCACTCAACGAGTTTATTTCTTCTATAGCGTGTACCTTCTTACTAGTAGGTGACCTTTCAGTATGCCACTGAGTGTAGTTCCTCATGATATTGTCTAGGAGTTTTGTGGCTTCTCCTAACATGATTTCCATGAACGTTCCACCTGAGGCGGAGTCCAAGATATTTCTAGAAGCGAAATTCAAGCTAGCGTAGAAGATTTGTATAATCATCCAAAGACTCAAGCCATGAGCGGGACAATTTCTAATCATCAATTTCATTCTCTCCCAAGATTTTGCAATATGTTTATGATCAAGTTGCTTAAAATTCATGATATCATTACGGAGAGAGATAATCTTAGCCGGCGGAAAATACTTGGATATATAAGCATCTTTGCACTTATCCCAAGAATCAATACTATTTTTGGGCAAAGACGAAAACCAAGTTTTTGCTCGATCTCGCAACGAGAAAGGAAAAAGCTTCAATTTAATCACATCATTATCCACATCTTTCTTATTTTGCATATCGCAAAGCTCAATGAAGGTATTAAGATGGGATGCGACATCTTCACTAGGAAGGCCGAAAAATTGTTCTTTCATAACAAGATTCAGCAAAGCGACATTGATTTCGTATGACTCCACACTAGTGGCGGGAGCAATCGGTACTAATAAAATAATTATTATTAGTATTCGAGAAGTCACAAAGTTTGGTGTTTTCAGTCATGGTGACTTCAGCAAGCAAGCAAGCACACAAGCGAAGAAAGAGAAAGCGAGAGAAAAGGGCCAACGAAAAGGCAACCGAAAAAGGCAAATATTTTTTTGTAAATTTTTGTTTTTCAGAAGTGGGGGAGAGGAAAGCGAGAGGCAAAAATAAATAAATGCAATAGATGAGTTTGCGACACTTACTTGGATGATTTCTTGACTTGAATCTCCCCGGCAACGGCGCCGGAAATTCTTCTGCTACGGCAATAGACAACAGCGGCATAGATTGACACGTTGACGGAGACTGGGCTTGCATTGGTTTTTCCCTTGAAGAGGAAAGGGTGATGCAGCACAGGAGTGGTAAGTATTTCCCTTAGTTTGAGAACCAAGGTATCAATCCAGTAGGAGAATCTCGTCAAGTCCAGAGTACTTGCGCAAACACAAACGAGCTTGCACCCAACGCTATAGAGGGGTTGTCAATCCCTTCAAGATTGATTGCAAAGTGAGATCTGAAGGCGGAAAGTGCAACGGAGTAAAAGAGTAAGGCTGAAAAGATGGTGTGAAGTAGATCCGGGGGCCATCGTGTTCACTAGAGACTTCTCTCAAAATAGCAAATATTATGGTGGGTGAACAAATTACTGTCGAGCAATTGATAGAACCGCGCAAAGTTATGACGATATCTAAGGCAATGATCATACATATAGGCATCACGTCCGAGACAAGTAGACCGATACTTTCTGCATCTACTACTATTTCTCCACACATCGACCGCTATCGAGCATGCATCTAGTGTATTGAGTTCATGACGAATAGAGTAACGCCTTAAGCAATATGACATGATGTAGAGGGATAATCTCAAACCAATGATGAAAACCCCATCTTTTTACCCTTGATGGTAACAACATGATGCGTACCTCGCTACCCCTTCTGTCACTGGGTGAGGTCACCGCACGGTATGAACCCAAAACCAAGCACTTCTCCCATTGTAAGAATCATAGATCAAGCTGGCCAAAGAAAACCCACAACTCGAAGAGAATTACAAGGATATGAAATCATGCATAAGAGAGATCAGAAGAAATTCAAATTAGATTCATAGATAATCTGATCCCAGATCCACAATTCATCGGATCATGACAAACACACCACAAAAGAAGATTACATCGGATAGATCTCCATGAAGATCATGGAGAAATTTGTATTGAAGATCCAAGAGAGAGAAGAAGCCATCTAGCTACTAGCTATGGACCCGTAGGTCTATGGTGAACTACTCACGCATCATCGGAGAGGTCATGGTTTTGATGAAGAAGCCCTCTGTATCAAAATCCCCCCTCTGGCAGGGCACCCGAACGTGCCCTGGATGGGATCGTGTGGAGACAGAAGCTTGCGGCAGCGGAAAAGTACTTTCGATGATCTCTTGATTTTTTCCGGGATTTTAGGGAATATATAGGCGGAAGACCTAGGGCAGAGGTGGCCCAGAGAGCCCACAAGCCAGGGAGGCACAGGCCCCCTGGCCGCGGCTTGGGGGCTTGTGGGGTCCCTGGTGACCCCCTGCCTTGGTTCTCAATTTCCCCGATCTTCTTCTGTTTTGGAAAAAATCTTTTTGGAAGTTTCATTCCGTTTGGACTCCATTTAAAATCCTCCTCTGAAAAGGGTCAAAAACATGGACAAACAGGAACTGGCACTTGGCACTGAGTTAATAAGTTAGTCCCAAAAAAGATATAAAAGGCATACAAAACATCCAAAGTTTGATAAGATAATAGCATGAAACCATCAAAAAATTTAGATACGTTGGAGACGTATCAGGGACCGGGTGACGTCAAATAAGGAACGCCTAGCGGAGGAGAAGACGGCTAGTTTGTTGGAGGAGGAGAGGGCACGGAATGAGGTGTCCCGTCGGGACATGTTCGAGTTCCTCGTGGGAAGTTTCTTTTGTGTATTTGTTGGTGTACTAACGAATGGGAACCCTTAGCCCCTGGTCCGACAACTCCTTGCCGGGGTCATCACATAGCCCCGAGGAAAACATGACCAAGGCTAGGGCGAGGCGGAAAGTGTTGACGTTCTGGGAATGGGGGTACCCAGACCTGCCTGCCTGTGGCCCAGGGCTGGCCCGCTTCCTCGACCAACGGGCCCGACGCCCCTTAAGGCTAGACCCTTGCGACGGGTCCAAGCCCCGCGAGGCGGAGCAGCTTCAAGACCCACAGGGGGCTTCCTTAGGACACCTCGAGTGCGGCAGAGATACCGAGGCAAGGCCCGTCCTCAGGAGTCAACGATGACATGTAGGAAGGACAGGCGAGCAGCGGGCAGCAGGGTGGAGCAGTTTCCCCTTTAGTGCAAACAAGGCAAGGACGTACCGGGGATCCCAAGGCATCTTCCAAAGGTTTCCCTTCTGGTGTAACAAAGCCGTCGCCTCTCGCCAGCAGGATGGGTGTTACCACTGGGCCCGACCCTGTTGCGCTGACAGTCACTTTGCAGGCGAAGACCACGTTTGGGCATTGGGAGCATGTTCCCCTAATCCCCTTTGAAATTGGCCATTTCAGGATCCCTTCCCCCCGAAATGTTAAGGGAAGAGGACCCGGGGCGCCACTATATATAGAGGATAGGATACTTCATAGAGAGGGATCGATTCATCGACAGAGGTGGATTCATTCACCCACTAGCACCGTGCAAAGCCAGCCAGCCTCTGGAGGCACTTCAGTACTGTACTAGTTCGTCCACCGCCCTTCACGAGAGGCAATCCACCAAAGCAGGAGTAGGGTATTACGCTTCTCAGCAGCCCGAACCTAGGTAAACTGTCGTGTTCTGTGTCTTCCTCATCTTCGAGTGAGTTTCTTGCCATTCTTAGCGAGTAGCGAGCTAGGTGAGGTGAGCCAGTGAGAGATCTTCGTACACGCCCCTGAGTTCAAATCTTTAGTGTTTTGCGGAGCCCGAAATCCAATATTTGGCGCGCCAGGTACGGGGCGTGTCGAGGTTTCTTCCGAGCTCCGCCTTCACCAAGCTTCACACCTCCGATGGCTGACGCTCGCCGGGCTCGCGCCGAACGCCGAGCCGCCCGCATTGCTCAGACAGCGCCTGCAGGCCCCGCCTGCGCACGCCGGTCACCATCACCCGTGGTGAACGCCTCCATGGGCCCCGACGCTCAAGAATAGTAGGGTTCCTCCCAGCCAGCTACCGAGCACCCCGACGACCGCACCGCCACTCTGTCTGTAATGCCCCAAGAGTGTATCTTTCCCTATTTGGAACCCTCTCTATGTGGGTCCACCTTGTCATTGATATGAGAGCTCAATGCATATGATTTCATCTGTGTCACCTTGTATTGTTCTTCCTTTGCTTGCATGCATCTATCATTCACCCATGTCTTGTGTTTGTGCCTTTGTGAATCCATGTGTGTTTGTGGTGTGATGAAGATGATGATGTGGTGTGATGGTGTTATGTGAAATGATGTGAGTGCAAGTGTTAGTAGTAAGCACTATGTGGATTTCCCCTAGGGTTTAAAACTTCCTCCCTTCCTCCATTATCTCAAGCCCAATATTTACTTGGTCCTGCCCTATTTTAAAATGTCCATGATTTAGTATATTTTGTGGTGGATGTGAAGATGTGAATTGGCTGTTTTGAATCTATATTTTTAAGGTGCAAATATTCCCAAAACAGATCATATAAATGCTGTTTTGTAAATATTTAATTGCTCCAAATATTTCTTTTCTACTTTATTTAAATAGGTCATAAACCCTTATGACCAGGGGCATATTTGTTTTGTTTTTAACCCCAACAGATTTGACTTTGCTTTATTTTCTTTCTCTGGTTATTTTGTAATTGGAAAACCCCACGGATTTAAATTTCATTCTATCTGGCGCCAACTAGAGGGCCTCCTCGCACTAGCAAGCCTAGCTACCTGCCCTAGCTCGCAGCCCGTGCGTGTAGACGCTGTTTCTCTTTAACCCTCCTCCGTCAGGTTTCTTCAGAGAGCAGAGAGAGAGCGGCGCTGCAGACGCCGTCACGAACGTCAAGGCGCACGCGTCCCTCGCCTCGTCCTCCTTATAAGTTCCCCCTTGACGTCCGTGCAGCCTAGGGTTCCTCCTCTCGCGCCGCCACCTCTCTCCCATCTCCTTCTCCCTCTCTGCGTCGACAACAAGTAAGGGAATCAACCTCCTCCTCCATGGCCGCGAGCTGAGAAGCTCCTCGCCGTCGTGCCCGTACACCTGCGGCCCCTCCAACACCTCGGCAAGCACGCGGGATCCTCGAGGAGACCATTCCCGCGGCTAGGACGACAAGATCGGCACTGCTACCACTACCTCGACGACGGCGACCTTCCTCCCCGATGATCTTCCCCGAGCGGCTTCTTCCCCTTCTTCCTCTACATCCTCTCCGGCCGACGCAACCACCTCGTCCAGTAGGTGAGGTAGATCCTTATTCCTCTCTTCCCTGTCCCAGATCGCGAGTAGTAGGCCATAGGTTCGACGCCGCTTCTGCTCTGTCGCCGGAGCCCTCGTGCCTCGTCAAGCAGTCGCTGTAGGCCCTCTCGAGTAGTGCTAGTAGGTGAAATGGAACCGTGGGAGCCTGGGCTTCCTTCCATCAACTAGCCGTAGCGTAATTTTGCGTGTAACGCCGGCGAGCACCTTCCCCTGTTTCGGCCACCGTCGGGCAGAGAAGATGCATGAGGGGGTGCTCAAAAAGGGTTTACTCCCCTCCTCTATTAAGTCTCGATGCAGTAGTAGAGCGGTAGGAGTCTTTTGGGCGCAGTGGCAGGTCGTGGGATCGAATCCCCTCGGCGCACCCCCTTTTGTTTTGTGATTTTGGCACAGTAGCATCAGCAGCAGCATGCAGTGCTTAACCTGTATCACCTCTCTCTTCTGTCAAACACAAGTGCAGTAGCAGGGTGTTGTTGTTGCTGTGGGTTGAACCAGGAAGTCCTGGGTTCGAACCCCCCCAATCCTTTTTATTTTTCTCTTTTGTTTTTCTTTCTTTTTTTCCTTTTTTTTGCTATGTGTGTTGCTATGGTGTGATCTACACCTTGTGGGGATTTATTCTCCTCACAAACAACATGTGTTGATAGTATTTTGCTAGCTTAGTAGATGTATGTTCATGCTTAGAACTTATGCATATGTGCCATGTGAGCTAGATACTATGTGTGTGTGTGTTTTTGCTTGTGGGTGTGCACTAGTATATTTATGCATGTGTGTGTATGTGATACATCTGTGCAATATGTAGAGCTGATGCATCAGCTTGTGTTAGTGTGTGATCTTGTGTGTGTGAGGGTTCACCCCTCCCCACATACTTTGTGGTGTAGGAATAGTGGCTCCTATGTGTGTGTAGATGTAGTGTTCATATGTTGTTGTGGTGCTTGTGTGTGTGAGAAACACACATGCCAAGGCATGATGTGCCTTGATGTGCACATGAGGAAGCTTGTGTGTGTGTAGGTGTTGGAATCATGATGTGAGTGTAGTTAGTGTATGTTCTAACTAGCATGGGTAGGTGCTTCTTATGCATGTGTTTGATATATGTGTGTGTGTGTGTGTGCTGTGCTAAGGCACATGAGTGCTAACCCTCATGTGCACCATTATAGTGTTGCTAGAGTGCAAGTGGATGTGTAGGTGTTGTTCTACTGAATGGCACATGTGATCATGCACTATTCACTCTATGTGATTCCATGTAGATTTTCCTTTCAAGTTTGTGCCCAATTGTTCTATGCAAGTCCCTATGTATTATATTTTTTTTAGGGTAGAATCATCCCAGGAATCCAATGGTGGGTTCAGTTTCCACTTTGGAACACTTTCTGGGAATGTCATATTTCAGTTTTGTTCCATGTTTAGAGCTTGGTTCCATGTGATGTGATGAGCCCAAGAGGTTGATTCTTTGTTGTGGCAGTAGAGGGTGATCCCCTCTACCACATGTAGGTTTTGTTTCATGCTTAGGAATTCATATGTGCATGTTGTGCCTAGTCAAAGTAGGCATGTGGCTGAAAATTCCAGTTTAGTGAAAATCTGTGATTTTCACTAAGTCTCAGAATCTGCTTATATTTTCTTCTCCCATTGTTGTGCTTGTAGAGGTCCATGTGTTGGGAATCAGCCTTTGCTATCAACTACAAAGTTGTAGCTTTTGTATTTGTCTAGGTCTCTGTCAATTTTAATTCCATTTGGAATCCTGTAGATATTGAGTTGGGTGCTGTCAAAATGCTTCAGAGCATAAATAACTAGTGAGAATCAGGAATTTTCACTAAGTCCGTGAAAACTGTTATTTTTGTCCAAGTTAGCAGCTGTGTAACTTTCTATGTGTAACCCCTTTGAATTAGCTTGTTGCTCCTGCTTGTAGTACTCTTGGATAGCTTCTTCCACATATCCTATTTGGCATATTTGGGTGGCTGTAGGTGCTTTGCATGTAGCCCTCAAACTGTTATGATGCTGTTTATGGCAGATTGTGTAGTTTTGATGTTTTTTTTGATGCTTGTGAGTGCATAGATGATGTTGTGATGATATTTATTTGCACCAACCCATACATTCATCTTTGTTTTATGTCTTGGCAACCTAGGAATACCAGAGATATGCCATTGGAGTGTGTGGTGGTGGATTTGACACGTAGGACGTCATTTCTTGTTTCGTTGTTTCCCGTTGATCCGTAGCTCCATTCATAACGTTCTTTATATGTTTTTTCATCGTTTTCATGTGATGCATCTGTTCATGTCAACCTCATGCATGTCAAGATAGCTTAGAGTGCAGTTCTGTACATGAACTTGTATTTACTTCTCATGCTTGTTCTAGTGACTAGAATAGAGATGCATGTTCATTTCATCTAATGCATCATGTGTTTGTTGCATCTTGTTGTGCTCTTGTTCATTGGATGCTATTTTTATGTTGGGTAGCACTGGGATCGGAGAACGAGTACGTGGATCCGGGAGAGTACGTGCAGGACGAACAAGAGCAGTTCAAAGCTGAGGACATCACAGGCAAGATGATATGACCTTGATTCCATCTCTAGACTTGTTATGCTAGATTCACGTTTCTTCGTCTTATGCTCGCTGCCTACCACTGAAATAAATGCCTCGTGAAATTGTCATGAAACCCAAACACTTATCCCTTTCTAGCAAATCTTGAATGGCTAAGTAGGCTTGCTCAGCTACTAATGTTAGCGTTGCTAGTTGCAGGTGCAAATGTCTCATGTGATAACATGAGTTTGATATCATTTTGTTAATCTGTTATTTAATTAATGCACCTATACACTTGGAAAATAACGGAAGGCCTAGCCTTTTGCCGGGTGTTTTGTTCCGTATTGCCGCCATAGTTACCGTCTACCAGTGTTTGATTCCATAATGATCGCTCCTAACACGTTTGGGGTTGTTACGGGGACCCCCTTGATAAATCGTGTAGTGTTAAGACTTGTCTGGCAGGACCCAACCTTGGTTTTAATCTGCTAATCACTTAATAATAATCTGCATAGGGAATAGCTACCCCAAGGAATTGATCAACAACCCGGGCCAGTGCTCCTCATGAGTGTTGGTACCACCTGAGCAATGTCCGGGGCCCCACTGGTCACCCAGAGGTTTAGCCATCCTGACGTCTAGCTCATCCGTCGTGTCCTAAGACTGAGATACAGGCTCTTATCGGGGTCGTCGACACGACAGGAGGTCCTCCTAGTCTTGTCTTACCTTAGCGATATATCTTGCGTATAGGAATCCCGGTGAAGCTTTGGTTCTCCCCAGAGTTGAGGTTTTCCTCTAAGGAATCTGACGAGATGACGAGTTTCGTGATGGAGGATTACTTTGCGGCCCGTGACCGTTTGTGATGGACTAGTTGGAGCACCCCTGCAGGGTTTAATCTTTCAGAAAGCCGTGCCCGCAGTTATGTGGCAACTTGGAATATTTGTTAACATCCGGTTATAGATAACTTAAACATAACTCTAATAAAATTGCCAACTGTGTGTGTAGCCATGACGGTCCCCTTCGAAGACCTCTCTTCGATCGGGAACACGGTGGGGTTATGATTGACGTAAGTAGGTGTTCAGGATCACTTAGTGATCAGCTAATCATCGATCGCTAGTATAGACCACCTTCAATACTTGCTCTACGTAAGTTAGCCACCATAAATGCTTAGGTAGCTGCAACCTAAATACTCCACCTTCCTTACCTATATCTTGAGTAGTTCTGGCACCGAGGTCATAGATTGCTGAGGCCCCGTGGCTCATCGATTACTTCAACACACCAACAGGTTTAGGTACCCCCGAGACAGGTGATCCCGACGGCATGCAACTAGCATGGTAGTGCGATGAGGAGAACGACCGCCTGTACATGAACTATCTAGAAGACTGAGGCGTGGTCGTGATCATGGGCAAGCATGCAGGGTAGCATAGTCATTTATCATGTTTTGTAGTCCGTAGCGGAACTACCTTTTTTGGATGCGTGATGTAACTCTGATATATTTATGAGATGGCAGTTGAATCCCTAATTGTCATTCTACTATTATTATGTATGTGCTATGTTACCGTGCTTGCGAAACGCTTAGATGCGCTTCTTTCCAATTCAGGGCCTCGTTCCCTAAATCGGAAAGGACCGCATCTTAATCATTACACTATCGCTCGTACGGGCTTCCGGGGCGGCCTCGCATGCCCGACCGGAGATGCCACACGGCCGACACGCGCTTGCCATGGCCACCGAGCTGCTCCGCTACCAGCCTGCCCCTGACCGACACAACGACTGGCTCTAGCGCATCGAGGAGCTCATCGCCGCCGCCGGCGACTCCGCAACGCTCTCCTCGCTTCGACCCCAACTGTCCCAAGCAAACGACAAGGAGAAAGAGAGGCCACCCACCCCACTTCGAGACGTGTGTTCCGAGACTAGGCAGGAGGTATGTCCCTGCGATCGACCTTGCAAGCCCAGGGCGAGGCCAGGTGACGAAGCGAGCTGTCAGGTGGTTCCTCGACCCCGCACCGACGCGCGTACTCCGGCGCTGCAATCCCGGACCACGAGCGCGGCCCGCCCGAAGCACACCCGTTGGAGCAATAGGGCCGGGTCGCCCCCACACGCGCTATGCCCGTTGGACCGGTGGGAGGCCTCACCATCGCCCCTGAACTCTACCCAACTATGTGGCCCTGCAAGGTCAAGCCCGACTTGCCCCCACGCTATGACGGCACCATGGACCCGGTAGAGTTCCTGATACTCTACACGCCGAGCATCGGAGCGGCAGGAGGAGGCGACAAGGTCATGGTGTGCTGGTTCCCCATGTCGCTCAAGGGTGGTGCGCTTTCTTGGCTCCTCAACCTCCCAAAGGCGTCCATCACCTCTTGGGATAGCCTATGCGAGCGCTTTGTCTCCAACTTCCAGGGAACTCACGACCGCGCCCCCATCGTGAACGACCTGTGGTGCATCAAGCAACAGGACGAGGAGACCCTGCACAAGTTCATACATCGCTTCACAGTCATGCGCCTCAAGACCCCCAAGGCATTGGACGAGGCCGCCATCTCGGCCTTCTCCGACGGAGTGACCGACCTCAAAATGAAGGAGGAGCTCTCCATGAGTGATGAAATAAGCACCGTACTGGAGATGTTCAACCTGGAAAACAAGTGCGCCAGGGCTGAAGAAGGTCGTCTGTCTCTCCTCGGGCCTCAAGCGGCGGAACCAGAAGAGAAGAAGGCCAAGGCCAAGGAGGTGAAGCGCAAGGCTCCTGCGTTGCTCGCAGTCAACACTGAGGTGAAGTACGACCAAGGAGGAGAGCGTCCGTCAGGAGAGGGCTAATGTGCATCTTCCATGGCACCAGCGGCCATGATACCTCCGAGTGCCAAGAGCTCTGACTGGCCCGTGCCGAGCACTTCAGCAGGCGCCCTGGATGGGGAGACAGAAGTCCCGCCCGGGGCGCAGGTTGCAGCTAGGGCCGCTGGGACAACCAAAAGCCGCGTCAGGGGTGGCACGAGCAGCCTCATGAAGGCCGTTGGATAGGCCAGGCTCAGGAGGACCGCTGGCGCAGCCAGCCTCAGGAGGACCGCTGGCGCGACGACCCTCAGGAGGGGCAACGAAGCGGTCATCCTCATGAGATTCTCCCTTATGAGGCTGGACTGCCCCCTCTGCCTCCGCCATACAGAATTAGGGATGAAGACAGGTAGGACGATGGGGCTGGGGGCTTCCAGGAGGTCAGGGCGATGGCCTCCATCTTGGACGGCGCCCAGACCCCAATCTCCAACCGCGCCTTCAAGCAGTTTGCACGGGAGGTGAATGCCGCCCTCCCGAAGCCTGAAGCGATGCACCACCTCAACTGGCCCCAGACCACCATCGCCTTCGATCCAAGTGATCATCTCAGGTGCTCTTTCATGGCCGGTAGGCTCCCCATTATGTGCACCCCTACCATCAGCAATGTCTTGGTCACCAAGACCCTTATCAACAGTGGAGTAGGGCTCAATGCCCTCTAGATTGAGACCTTCGAGAAACTCCAGCTGTCGTAAAAACACCTCGTGCCGACCAAGCCCTTCTCAGGAGTCATGGAGGGGTACAGTGTGACCATCGGGCAGGTGGATCTTCCATTCACCTTTGGCGAGCACAAGAACTACCACACTGAGATCATCATCTTCGATGTCGCGCACATCCACCTGCCGTACAATGCGATCCTTGGGTACCCGGCTCTCGCCAAGTTCATGGCAGTGACCCACCATGGTTACAACATCCTCAAGATGCCAGGGAGCGGCGGCGTCATCACCATCGCCTGCAAAGAGAAGCATGTTGTGTGTAAACTCGAGCACGCCTACCGCGCAGCGGCGGTGGAGTTCTCGGACGATGAAGAAGATGAGTCGCCTCGCGAGGACCCACAAAAGAAGAAGAAGGAACTCCTCCCCACGGAGCACCCTAGGGCTTCGGGCTCCGTGTCGGGGGACGGGGCCCTACCTCCCACCACATAGGAAGGCATGCTCGGTGCCCCCTTTGGGTCAGGGCTGGGGCTCCCACCGGGGAGGTCCCTGGCCTGAGCAGTGAGGCGAGGGTGGCGCTGGAGCACAACCCGAGGGCGATTTTCGACGTGCGTCCGCCTAGCTCCCGTTAGTCCGTCATCAAGCTCAATTCGAGAACTTCGAGAGGCCTAGGCCGTGGGAGGTGCGGACTACCCTGCACCACCAATCGTAGTCGCCGTCATCGGCACGGTTCGCCGGCCTCGCATGTGCATCAACACACTCGCAACGATAGAGCCGCGGCTCAAGGCCCCCTCTGGCCCACGCTGATTGACCATCGTTGGGTGTACCTGGGCGCCGGCGCCCTCATGCCATTCGGGTTGGGGAACACAACTTCCACCTACGGGCGGCTCCAGCGGGCCATGCTCATGCCTTGCCAGTAGGGGTTTGCCGAGGAAGAGGAGGAGATGCTCGGGCCGAGCGAAGGCCCAGAGCCTTGGGAGACAGTGGACCCATGAGGGTCGCGACTGTGGGACTAGGAGATCGGGCGACGACGGCGCGTACAGCACTTCAGCGGCATGGCTGCCAGGTGACTTTTTGTTGGCTGCTGCCAGGTAACTTTTTGGCTCACCCTGTCCGAGGGCGCCCACAGGGCCATGCGGCCTCCAGGAGCTCATGGCACTCCCCAGCCTGTACTTTCACTTAAGCATCTTTCAGTTGTTTCTACCTCACCCGCTTCGAACCGTAACACTCTGCTTTGCTTGCGTCTTTGGGCGGTCGACCCCCCACTTGGGGGCTCCGGTCGAAGCTTATACTTGCAGGCCACCTGAGGCACCAGACACCCTGTCTCACTCCCGAAGAAGAAGAATTCAACAGGGTTTACCAATAACCCAAAATAAGCTCAGTCCACCAATGACCAGGGGGTAGGGACACTCACGAGGCCAAAGCGTCCTCGCGACCTCACAGATAAACCCCACCGTGACACTCTCACGTAATAACGAGCCGAGGCTGTATATGCCCAGGCCCCCGAGGACGCGGAAGGGTCCATCCCACGCCTAGTGGCAGCCCTATGCTCCACGCTGGCGAGAAGCTCAATCCACCAATGACTCGGGGGTAGGGACACTCGCGAGGCCAAAGCGTCCTCACGACCTCCCAGCTACACCCCCACCATGACACTCTCACTTAATAACGAGCCGAGGCTGTATACGCCCGCGCCCCCTCAAGGACGCGGAGGGGTCCACCCCACGCCTAGTGGCAGCCCTATGCTCCGTGTTGGGGAGAAGACGGAGCCAATCAACATAGTCCACCAATGACTAAGCCCACAGCTGGCCAGGAAATCAACACAGCCCGCCAATGGCTATGCCCTAGCTGGCAAGGAAATTAACACAGTCCACCTGCGACTACGCACACGCCCAGTGCATGGAACAGATAACTGGAGGTACGGAGCCGCTCGTACATCAAGGGGGACCCCTGAGCATCGCGACTCAGGGGCCTAACTGCGCCTGTAGCCCCTTCCGCCTTCGGGTCGTCCTTGGTTTCTGGTCGGTCCAATCGCGGGGAAGTACGCGCGGGGTGGGCCCTGCCGACGTAGAGCTTAGTGCACTCGACAGGCCATTCCAAATATTCTAGGGATAACGCTGGAGTCACTCGTACGTTAAGGGGGACTCCTGAGCATCGCGACTCAGGAGCCTGAACTGCGCCCGTAGCCAATTCCCTTTTTGGGTCGTCCTTGGTTTCCGGTTGGTCCGATCGCGGTGGAGGTACGCGCGGGGCGGGCCCTGCCGACACAGAGTGCAGAAGGAGTTCGGGAGTCTCAAATTGTCAGCTTCTTAGGAGGGACAATGGAGTCGCTCGCACGTGAAGGGGGACTAGTGAGCATGGCGACTCAGGGGCTGAACTATGCTCGTAGCCCCTTCCCCCTTTGGTCGGTCATCGGTTTCAGGTCGGTTCAATTGCGGGGAGGTACGCGTGTGGTGGGCCATGCCGACGCAGAGTGCTGAAAATGTTCCAAAGTTTCAAAACCCTCGCTGCGTTCTCCTCATGAGGGCGACTCGCGCGTCAAGGGGGACCCCTGAGCATCGCGACTCGGGGCCTAACTGCGCTCGTAGCCCCTTTCCATTTTGTGCCATCCTGGAATTCCGGTCGAACCAACCGCAGTGAAGGTATGCGTGGGGCGGGCTCTGCTGACACAGAGCTGACAACAAACATGACAGGAACGAGGCGAAGAAAACATTCAAGCATTCAGTTATTACAAGTTCATGAAAACGCAAATGAGTTTGATGCCTCCACGAGGCACGATGTGCATTGCAGGAAAAAACAGGGGGGGGGGGAAATCAAGGGGAGCCGCCACCGTCGGACGCCCCGTCTTCGGGGGGGGGGGGGGTCATCGTTGACGTCAGAAGCGTCGCCTTCCTCGTCGTCGGTTCGATGACATCTGGAGATGAAGGAGCTGCGACGCGGGCGAACCTCTTCACCAACGCCTCCACGGGGCCTTTGACCGCCTTTACAACACGGTGGCGAGCCTCAGCAGGGACCGGCAGGATCACGGAGCCGAGGTCAAATCCCGACTCGCGAAGATGGAGGTGGGTGCAGACGCGTGTCGCGGACGCGAAGAAGAGGTCGCGACACTCGCTGTCCAAGATCTTGTCCACCTGGACGACGGAGTTCTCCAACGCCACGACAAGCTCCACCGCAATCGCGCGGCGAAGCCGCCCTCTATGGTGGCTAGAGGCTCGCCGAACCCGACCCGACAGAGGGGGCGGAACATCATGTGAAGCCGGAGCTCAACATGAGGGAGGCTGACCAGCTCCGCGACCCTCTTCCTCTCGACCACGGCGAGGGCTTCCCCGTGGGCATCAAGGAGGGACTTCCTCAAGGCGGCCTCCTTCTCCTGCTCGTCCAAGCGCGCCTGCTTGGTGCCCAGGTGATTCTCCTCGTGGGACAGCTCTTCTTCCTGGCAGGCGGGCTTGGCCTTGCAGGCCCTAAATTCTTCCTGCCACAAGTAACGCAGCTCGGCAAGCCTGGCATGTTCTTCTCGGAGGGCCTTCAGGAGAGCCTCCGCCTCTTCGCGGCGTTTGGTGGCCGCAGCGGCTCCTTCCATCACCTCATGACACGCGATGCAGGCGGCCTCGGCCTCCTTCTCGCCGTCCGCCATCACGACTGCGACCTTGACCACAGTGCGGAAGGCCCTGTTCAGGATTCCCTGGTGTACTCCGAAGTCCTCTGGATCTCCTCTTGAGGAGCTTCTAGAGCTGCCCCGAGAGGTATCGTCAGGAAGTCATCATCACTAGGGGCAGGGGCTTTGAGGGTTGCCCGGAGGATGCACGCATTGACGCATCTGCGGGCTGAGGGCCCTCAAGAGCCTGCCCCTTGGGCAATGGCGTCGCCACGATCGCCTCAGGATGCTTTGCGGGCTCACGGGCTGCGACGACCAAGACCTGAGAGGTTGCCGCGTGAGCTTGTCCCTCTCCGTCGGGTGGCGGTGACGCGCTCGAGGGGGCGGCCGGTGTGTCAGGAGTCGCCTTTGGCCTGACACCCATCTTCATTCTCTTCGCCCTCGCTGAGACGACGCCCCTGGACATCAGACAAATTAGTAAATCAGCCAAGCGCGGACGACGAGCGCGCAAGGCATGCCAAGACAAGTAACTTACTGTTCGAGGTTGATCCATCTCTTCTTCTTCTCCGCCCCCGCGACGGCGGGAGCGGCAGGGCCCCCCTTGGAGGGGGTCGAGCCTGGCACCTCAGGCTTTCTGTCGGCGGAGGCGGGATGCGCCAAGGATGACCCAGCCTCACACTTCTCGGGGGCGGGCACGCACGCGGACCGCATGGCACTCGGGGCCGATGCAGGTATCTTGGACGTCCTGGTCGGGCGCGAGGAGACCCACGCGGAGACTTCACCGGCGGCATCATTATCTGCAAGCGTGCGCAGAAGGATGACCTGGGATGGGAGAGGCGTGCTCGCTGGGAAGTCGTCGACTGTCTTCTCCGAATCCCTCTCACCGGAGGTGTCGCTAGATGACACCTCTACCGAACAGGAGCCCACGGCTGGGAGGAGCCCCGATCATCGAAGATAGGCAGCCTAACAATCACGTCGGACCGGTCATCAAGAAGGTACAACGGACCCAAAGCCTCAGGCAGGTCACCAGGGTCACCGCCCAGCAGGATCTCCATGACCCCGCTCAGCTCCTTTGTGGGGAGGTCCTGGGACCAGAGCCTGAGCTTGTCGTCACCGGCGAGGTAGCCCCACACGGGCCTGGAGTGGGCCTGAAGGGGCACTAGGCGGTGCGCCAAGAATTCCTTCACTATCATCCCACCGCACAGCCTCTTGGCGCTGCTGTCGCGGGAGAAGCGCTCCAGGACGGGCGTGGCCCGAGGGACGGAGAGCTCACTGAGCTCCACGCGGAGGTCTTCTCCGGCAGCCCCTTCGGCTCCTATAGCCGAGTGTTGGCGTCCTTCAGGCTCATAAGAACCCAACATTGACTGAAGTTTTCCACCTTCTTCCCGACCTTCAGGAGCAGATTGCCGCTCTGGGCCGCCACGAAGGAGACGCACACTGAGAAATGGGCGCCGTCGTGCAGGCGCGGGCTCAAGAAATGACGAAAGAGGGCTACTAAAGGCCGCACGTCCACGAAGGCCTCATAGTAGAAAGCAAAGTCGGACATAAGCAAGATGGAATTGGGCTGGAGATGAAGGGCCTGGATCCCTTAGTAATTCAGGATGGTGGTGAGGAATTAGGAGAAGGGCGGCACCAGCTAGGAAAATACACTATGAAGGAAGAAGGGGTATTCCACCTTCGACGCGGGTCGTTTCTCTATGTCGCCCGGCCAGATCAGGGGCCGCCCGTGCTCATTGGAATCGGGTGCGGTCCATGGAAGCACGGGGGCGAGATCCACATCCTTGGAGAGGGCGCACTCCAGGAGCGGAGGATCCAGGGCAGGACCTTGCGCCCTTGGCTTCTGCTTGCTGGCAGGCGTTATCGCTGAACTGGCAAGGGAGCGGCACGACGCTGGATCTGGGAGACGACGGTTAGAGTTGGAGACCAAGGAGGAAGAGCAAGTGTGGGAGAAGGGAAAGCAATAATGGACAAATGCAACGAGCCAGGTCCCTAATAATTCGAGTGAAGACAGAAGGCAAGGGGAATCTGCCATCAGCCGCGTGGCGCACGCCAGACATGGCCCACATGCGTTAAGGGCCCGTGACGCTTCAGGCCGCCAATAAGGCTTCGCCGGGAAGCTAGCCCACATGTGCCTTGCGCCCGGGGGCTACTGTTGGCGTTCTAGGAATGGGGGTACCCAGACCTGCCTCCATGTGGCCCAAGGCTGGCCCTCTTCATCGACCAACGGGCCCGGCGCCCCTCAAGGCAAGACCCTCATGAGGGTCCAAGACTCGCGAGAAGGAGGAGCTTCAAGACCCGCAGGGGGCCTCCTCAGGACCCCTTCGGAGTGGCAGAGATAACGAGTCAAGGCCCGTCCTCAAGAGTCAAGGATGACGTGTAGGAAGGACAGGCGAGAGCTAGCAGCAGGGCGAAGCAGTTTCCCCTTTAGTGCAAAGAGGACAAGGACGTACCAGGGTTCCTAGGGCATCTTCCAAAGGTTTCCCTTCTAGTGTAACAAAGTTGTCGCTGCCCGCGAGCAGGACAAGCGTCATCACTGGACCCGACCCTGTTGCGCTGACAATCGCTTTGCACGCGAAGACCACCTTGGGGCAGCATGTTCCCTTGTTCCCCTTTGAAAATGACCATTGTGGGATCCCTCCCCGCCGAAACGATAAGGGAAGAGGACCCGAGACGCCACTATATATAGAGGATAGGATATTTCATAGAGAGGGATCGATTCATCGACAGAGCTGGATTAATTCACCCACTAGCACCACGCAAAGCCACCCAGCCTTCGGAGGCACTTGAGTATTGTACTAGTTCGCCCAACAACCTCCACGAGAGGCAATCCACCAAAGCAGGAGTATGGTATTACGCTTGTCAGCGGCCCAAACCTTGGTAAACTGCCGTGTTTTGTGTCTTCCTCACCATCGAGTGAGTTTCTTGCCGTTTTTATCGAGTAGCGAGCTAGGTGAGGCGAGCCAGTGAGAGGTCTTCATACACGCCCCTGAGTTCGAACCTTTAGGGTTTTTTGGAGCCTTAAATCCGATAGCAAGGCTCTCATCGGCCTCTACACGCGTCCGCTTGTGGCACTCGACAAGCCCCCCAGCCCGCCAAGCCGTCGCTCCACCTCATCAGGGCTGATTTTCAACATATGCCGATGTGTCGAGTGGGAAGGCACACGGGTAGGGCTGGCAGAGACACGCGGCCATGGAAAGAGGGCACGTCGAAGTCGTGGTGACACCTGTTCCGCAGAATGGCAGCAAGATAGAGAAGGAGCTGGGCGGACGACACAGAGAGAAGCAATCCTTGCTGGGATACGTCATCCGCGTGCCACCTCATGACGCATTCAATGCACCTATCCTAGTCTTTCACGGTTAGGTATTTGCCACTAAAACTCCAACACAACAGCCCCATTGCCACAGTTCGCCCTGTACAACTACTAAATGACCATTCTAGCCACTATGGTAACCCCTTTGTCTTATAAAAGGAGGTCCATGGCTAGCTTTACCAAGGTCGACACCCTGTACAATTGCACTCGTAGCTGACCCCTCGAGCATCCTCGCCGGGCTACTGCGCTCATGTGCTTATTTCCACCCAAGTAACCACCACCAACATGATATAGGGTATTACGCTCCCAAGAAGCACAAACCTCTATAAATCCGCTCGTGCGTGGTCTTGTCGACCGACCCTCTCTGTGCATTGAAATGCCCCGGCCTCCAGGGTCCCATATATATATTGCCATGGGTCCAATCCCCCGACAACTTTAGCATACTAGGTAGGGGAATTTTCTATGCACGTACCTTCATCGAAATCTCCGTGTGCCTCTCTCGACACCAATGGCGCCCAAGAAGACCAGGGGTGGCACGGCGGCCATCCTTTCAACATCCAAGCTGCCCACGTCGGCCGCGACGGGAGACGAGGGCGATGGAGCTCACCAGGCACATCAGCCGGTGAGTGTATCCACAAAAACTGCACGGAGCTCCGCAAGCCAAGGTCCAGACCTTGCTGTTGTGCTGGCACAAGCTGCTCCGTTGGCGGCCTGGGGCGACGCCACAGCCACGACAACAGCTGTGATGGTGGCTCCCGGGCATCCTCCGCATCCTTCCTTGGATGGTCCCGACCCGCGCCCCCACCACGACGGCCTTGGTCATCACGCGGACAAGACTCGTGTGTAAGCAGCACAAAACCAAGCTCAACCACCTCCCCCTGGTGAGGGCCGCTGGCAAGTGACGGTGCGGTAGAGTGCTCCTTATGGCACTACCAAGATTAAGAGCACTACCCATGCCTCGGCCCACCCGTTCCCCAAGACCGCGGGAGAAGTTTTAACATAGGCTCAACTGTTGCAGAACTTTTCACCTGCGCCGGAGTTGATAGAGGACTGGAGGGCAATCATCGAGAGCTTGTTGAGCTTTGCCAACAAAAACAAGCCGTATGTGGCGGGTTCCTCGCATTCGCGGCCCGTGACCCCTGCGGGGACCACCATCAGGCCCGATGTCGGTGGGGCCCCCATGGTGCAATCACCCCCACGATACCAGCATACCGCCTGGTGGCCCGATGAACAAGACGAGGTGTCTCAAGCCTCAACAGACCAACGACTCAAGCAGGATCAGCATCAAGTCTTCAAGGAACGGTGCAGGGAGGATGTGTGTACCACAATCAAGAAGCGGTGTGAGACACATCGCGAGTCCATGGTCGCGTGAACCCAGCTATTGACGAACCCGCACCTAGGGTGCCCGGTAGCTTGCCCTATGAGGCAGGATGCCCGACGTTCACCCGTGAGCTGCAGCATGTCTGCTGGCCTTCTAGTAGGGTCTTGAAGCCAGAACTGCGAGACAAATATGACGACAACATCAGCCCATTGGAGTTCCTAGGCATGTACACAATTGTGGTGTAGGCTACGCAACGTGAGCAGCCTGCTGATGAAATTGCCCGAGGGGTCCATATCCTCCTAGGCACACTTGCGTAACCAATTTGTTGGGGCCTACAAGAGGGACACAAGCTCCCAGGGCAGCCCAGCGATATGCATGTATTGCCTTAATGGGACGAAGAAGGGAGAAGGCTGCGTTCATATCTACACGCGCGAGGAGATGAGCATCACAATATCCCGGACATCCACCCTGCTGCCATGATTGTTGTATTCCACCTGAACGTATGTAATATCTACACGCGCGAGGAGATGAGCATCAACAAGGTGCGACACGTTGCCAGCTCTATGCCTTGCCGACAAGGGCGCATGGGATGAAGAAGGGAGAAGGCTCTCGGGGGAAGACGCTAGTGCAGAAGTTGACTCCGATGACAACAAGGGCACGACAACATCCTCGAACAAGGGACGTAAGTGCAACAAGAAGCACAAAGGGAAGACAATGATGGCTGTCAAGAGTTTTGGCAAGCCTAACACCGGCAAGAAGTCCAAGCCTGAGGGGCCTGACAAGGATATTGCTGCATGCTCAGGGGATGATAACGCTGCAGCAGGCGAGAAGAATAGCAAGCCTTACTGCTAGATCCACCTCACCAAGGGCCACAACATCAACGAGTGCTGCCAAGTAGAACAACTTGCTGAGTAGCAGAAGAAAGAGTACGAAAGGCGATAGGAGTGTCATAAGAAGAACCATGACAACCGAGGTGGCTTCCGTGGCAAGGCCAAATGGCAGAAGGAGAAGCATTGTAGGGGCCGAGACAACCAATTGGGAAGTGACGATGACGAGGATGGAGACGAGTCTGACAGACAAGATTTCCAGAAGACTATAGATGCTATGTGTGTCAACGGAGGCACATATTTGCACTCTTCCCATGGGAAGCTTAAGAAATGGGTCCGCTAAGTCAACGCGGCAGAGCCAACGACAGAAGCAAGGATGCCTCTCAAGTGGTCCAACACTCCCATCATCTGCCATGCTAAGGACCACCCTGACCGCATCATTACGGTCGGGTGCGTGCCGCTGTTGGTCTTGCCAATGGTGCACAACCTTAGAGTCATGAAGATGTTGGTCGACAGTGGGGCCGCCTGAACTTGATATTGCCTGATGTGATCAAAAGGATAGAAATCCTCGATTTATATCTTGAACCCATAGGATCCTACTAAGGAGTGGATGGGGGGAGCTTTCAGCTGAAGGGCAAGATAACCCTTCCGACCACATTCGGCATCGAGCTCAATTTCAGGACGGAGATGGTCAACTTCGACATCGCCAAGATGGCACTCTCTTATAATAGAATCCTGGGTCGTCCTTCTCTAGCTAAGTTCATGCCGGCGTCTCACTATGCGGACAATAGACTCAAGATGCCGGGGGCGATGAGCGACATCATCATCCAAGCAGACAAGAAAGACGCAATCCTTTGCGTTGACAAGATCTACTGTGAAGCCATAGCAGCGTCCGCTAACAAGGCGCCCACTGATATGTCTCCAATGTACCTATAATTTTTCATTGTTCCTTACTGTTATATTATCATTCTTGGTTGTTTTATGATCATTTTATAGCAACTATGTATCATTTTTGGGACTAACCTATCGACAGAGTGCCTAGTGTCCGTTGCTATTTTTTGTTGTATTTTTTCCTTCGAAAAAATCCATATTAGATGAGGTCCAATTGCCACGAAACTTTACGGAGATTTTTTTGGACCAAAAGAAAACTTGGGAACCAATAATGAGCATCTCACGAGGCCTAGGGGGGCACTAGACATGAGGGTGCTAGAGGCCCTTCGTGTGGCCAGGTGTCTAATGGGGCCCTCGGGCACCTCCTCCACCACCTCTGAGATCTATAAATACCGCAATATTGAGAAAACCCTAGGGGAGTCGACAAAAAACCGTTTCAATCGACAAAAGTTCCAGAGCCATGAAATCCAATCTAGAGCCTGTTCCAAAGGGGAAGACCATCACCGAGGGGTTCACCATCCTCGTTGGTGCTCCTCCGATGATGCGTGAGTAATTCATATCAAACCTATGGGTCCGTAGGCAGTATCTAGATGACTTTCTCTCTTGTTCTTTTTCTAAATACAATGGTTCTTGGAGATCCATATGATGTAACTCTTTCTTTGGCGGTGTGTTTGTTAGGATCTGATGAATTTTGAATTTATGATCAGATCTATGAAAACATATTCATTCTAGATTTCTGTAGCCTTGTATTTCATCTATGATATTTGTTTTTTCTAGCAAACTTGATATTTTATCTTGCAATGGGAAGAGGTGCTTTGTGATGGGTTCGATCTTGCGGTGCTCAATCTCAGTGACAGAAAGAGACATGAAATGCATGTATCGTTGCTATCAAGGATAGAACGAAGGTGTCCATTCCTACATGAATAGATCTTGACTACATCATGTTATCGTTCTTAAGGCATTACGCCATTTCTCCATGAACTCAATACACTAGATGCATGCTGGATAGCGGTCGATGTGTTGACTAATAGAAGTATATGCATGCAGAAGTCAATCTACTGATCTTGGACATGATGCCTATATAAATGATCAGTGTCTTGAATATTGTCATAATTATTTGCTTTTCTATCAATTGCCCAACAATAATTTGTCTACCCTCCATTTGCTATTTTCTCGAGAGAAGCGAGTAGTGAAACCTATGCCCCCGGGTCTACTTCACATCATCTATTTGCAATCTCTACTTTGCTATTCGCTTTTCTATTTTATCTGCTCTTTTGTTTTCAGATCCATATTATCAAAAAATCCAAAAATACCTTGCTACGTTCTATTTTCTATCACTCTTATTTGCATCTATCAATCTATCCTTAGTTTACCCATGAGGGATTGATAACCCCTCCACGCGTTGGGTTGCGAGGATTTGCTATTTGTGTGAAGGTGCTGCTTACATAGTCTAGTGGATCCTCCTACTGGATTGATACCTTGGTTTCTTAACTGAGGGAAAAACTTGCCGTGTCTGTGCTACATCACCCTTTAAGCTTGGAGGGAAACCAATGCATCTGTGAGACGAAGCAAGATTTCTAGCACCGTTGCCGGGGAAGATCAAGTCCAGATCTATCAGGTTCCTACACACAAGTTTCATAACCTTGCAATTACATTATTTGCCAGATTCCTCTCGTTTTTCTATCCTCACTTCACAAAAATATTTTCCTTTTTTATTTGCCTTCTTTCCGTTTGCCTTTTTCTTGATTGCTTGCATCTATTGCCTTCATGTGAACAATCGAAAATTGAAAAATAAATAGTAAAGGTAAGTACATATGGATCGTCATCCACTTGCTAATATTTTCAAAAGTTCCAATTATCTTGAAAACATTGCTAGTGAGTTGGGTGCTCTTGATTATTTTTGTGAAGTTTTGCATGAAAATCGTGAATGTGAATATTGTGATGAAGTGTTAAACAAGAAATTTATAAAGTGATTCACGGTATCTCCTTGAATGAAAACCATGATTGCAATGATGTTACTATAACTTCTATTAATGTCAATTGTGCTAATAATATGCAAACCTACAATATTGGGCATTACAATTTTGTCATGTCCACTACTCATTATAATGATCAGGATTGGGGTGATGCTTATTATTATCTTGATAATAATGCTTGCAATAGTATTGAAAGTGGGTTTGTAATAGTGTAAATCTGAGGTAATAATGATCCCAATATATTGAACAATTATCTATCTTTTGATTTTTTCGATAAAAGTGGGTTTGGAGAGGTCATGACTTTAGTTAATGTTAATCCCACTATCCTGGAAGATTATAAGACTTTTATGCATGTGGATCATGAAGAGAATATTTTATGTGATAGTTATATTATTGAATTTGAATATTATCCTACATGTAATTATTATGAGAGAGTTAAATATGGTTATAGAAATATTCATGTCACTAAATTATCTCTCTTCATGTTGAGATTGCTATTGTTTCTTTCTTCTTCCATGCATATGTTACATATTTCTTGTCTTGATAATTTGTTTACTTATGAGATTCCTATGAATAGGAAGTATGTTAGACTTAAATGTGTTTGTATTATGCTACACGATGCTCTATTTGTGTTTCAACTACTATCTTTTTTGTGAGCATCATTAAAATCTTAAGCGTATCTTAATGGCTATAAAGAAAGAGCTTCTTGGGAGGCAACCCGATGAATAAAATTTATTTTTTAATTTTGCATTCTATTCTTGAGTGTTTGCACAATTATGATATTGTTATAATTGTGTTTTTTTGTTTTATTTAGTGTTTGGGCCAAGTAAAGCATTTGGGATCATGTGGGGTGTTAGTTGCTTTAATCCTGTTGAAAAACAGAAACTTTTGCGTCGATTAGAAAAAATCACAAAATTCATAGAAACGTCAAAAGTGTTTGAATTTATCAAAATATATTAATATACAAATTCCCTACATTTTCATAAAATTTTATATTTTTTGTAGTTCTATAAGTGTAAGTAAATGTTGAATCTTTATAGACAATTTCGTTTTAATAGGTTCTATTTTGTTTGTGTTATGCGCTTATTTTAATGGTTCTATGGTTTATATCGGGGGTATAAGCCATGGTAAAGTTAGAATACAGTAGGTATAATTCAAAAACAAAATTGAAATAGTTTTTCAATAGTACCTACAGTAAAGTTTGGTTTTCTTATACTAATGGATCTCACAATTTTTTTGATGAGTTTTGTGTGATTGAAGTTTTCATGTTTTGAGTGGGATCACGATGGATGAAGGAATAAGGAGTGATAAGAGCCTAAGTTTGGGGATGCCCCAAGGCATACCAACGAAATATCTAATGAGTACCAAGCAGCTAAGCTTGGGGATGCCCCGGAAGGCATCCCCTCTCTCTTCTAGAAATCATCGGTAATTTTACTTTAAGCTATATTTTTATTCATCACATATCATGAGTTTTGCATGGAGCATCTTGTATCATTTGCGTCTTTGCTTTCTTTGCTGGTTAGTTTGTCATAATAAACCTAGCTAGACACACCCATTTGATAGAGCCAAATTATGCTATGATTTCTAGAATCAGTCTTTATGCTTCACTTAAATTTTTTGAGCCATGGAATTTCTCAAGTGCTTCACTTATATCTTTTTTAGCACGGTGGTGCTGTTCTTTTGAAGGAATTTGCTCTCATGCTTCACTTAGATTATTTTGAGAGTTGCTGAAATTTTGAAGAAATTCTCTCTTGCTTCACTTATATAATTTTGAGAGTTGAAAATTTTAAAGAAAATGTGCTCTTGTTCTTCACTTATATATGGTTGAGAGGTTTTTATTTGCATTGGCAATTTGCTTTAAATGAAAATTAGTCCCAAAGTGATGAATTTCCAGGAAATATATAATAAAAACTTTTATGAAGATGATTTGATATTAAGCTTGATTCTTTGCAATAGTTTTGTGATATGAAGATAGTAATATGTGAGTTATGTTGATGAGTAATTATGATCCAGTAATAATATTGGTATTAAGGTTTGTGATTCCCTATGCATGCACATGAAGTCAATAATTATGCGATGAAATTACATCCTACTTTTGTTGCATTATTTTGTGTTAGTTATGTTTAATGATCACTTATGATGATTTTTGTTCCTTGGTTGGGCACTTATCAATCTATTTGCTAGCCTTCACTTGTACTAAGCGGTAATACTGCTTGTGCATCCAAATCCTAAACCCAAAGTTGTGCCAAATGAGTACACCATACCTACCTATATGCGGTATATCAGCATCGTTCCAAGTAAATTTGCAATGCCAACTCTAATGTTCAAATTAAAATTATGTTTTGTGTGCCTGTACCTGTTGGGGGAAAAACAGCACCTATGGGAAACTCGAGGAGTCCCTTCATCGTTTGGCGGGGAGAGATAGGCATGGCATCGAGAGCGCAACTAGCGATCAACACCGACAAGATCCTTTTACCCCACTTCGGGCCGCTTGGCGTGTAAAACCCTACTCCTGCATAGTTCGTATTGTGTACTTACTGTAGGGTGCTTTTGCTACAGTGAATTAGCAGGTTATTAGGGAGGCTCTGATCCCCAAAAAGTCCAACCCCTAAGAATGAGACTTGGGCATCCTTTTATAATCAAAGGGGTCACCAACAGTGTGCTCATGGGATGTACAGTGAACAGTGTTCACCGCTCTACTTCTTCGATGGTGTCAGGGGCAGTAAATACCTTGTCTGACCCCTAACCTCCTGCGAGATGGTTGTCACAAGTACCCTGGTGAATCGACACCCGGCCTTGTGCTGGCACACGAGGGATGTGCTGGAGCGGTCGGATTGTGGTAGAAATTGGTGGGGACACTTGGCGAGCGAACAGGGACTTGCTGGCCTAGAGTCTCCATCGGGTGACTTGGTCACCTTCCCGGCAAGGAAGGCTTGCCAGGGGCTTGAATACTTTCCCGGGAAGGAGGGCTCGCCGGAGGCCTCACCAGTCTGGGGGAGTCTTCCCGGCAAAGGAAACTTTCCAGGGTCTTGCTATTCTTCGGGTCATCTTCTTGGCGAAGTGGGCCTACCGGGGCCTTGGGAATCTTCCCGGCAAGGAGGGCTTGCCGGGGCCTTGCGTGCGGAGCCTTTGTATCCCACGTCCCTGGAGAACGGGGAAGGCGTGTTCTTGGACTGCCTTCGATTGCTTACCTGCTGCTCTTCCCGGCACACTGCTGTCGGGGGCGTTGCCGATGCCCGTGCAGAAGTTTGGGGCACAAGGGACCCCAGTCTGTAGTGCACCGACAGGAGCCCCCGGGCTTGGGCCACGAACGTCCGCGGGGCGTTGCTGGGCGAGGCCCAAAGTAGTGCACGGCTTCCTTAGGAGGGAACTTTGTAGTCTTGGAGCAGTTGCAGGCGGCCCTTCCCCACATCGCGCATTGATTGCTCGAAGTGGGGCGGTATGCGCATAGTGGCCAAGGTGGCCACGCATATGCTGAGCCGTTGGTTGGGAACATGAGGGTCGGCCGGTGTGCCTCTTTATTCTCGTATGAAAAGGAAACGCAACCGCACAAGCCCTTTGTTCCTTCCCAGTTCTTTTCAAGCTCGAAAACGTTGTCGCCTCCCTCTTCCAGCTGAAGTTCCCCCCACCTAAAATCTTCCCCTCGAGGCCGCACTCTGGACGGCCGCAGACTCCGCCGTTGCCATGGCGCCCAAGGGGAAAAAAGTCAAGAAGGGGAAAATTGTATTCACGGAGAAGGAGTTGGCGAAGATGCGGAAGGTGCTCGCCTATTTTCCCCCGGGGCCCTATGCGTTCTTCCTGAAGGAGAGCTATAAGCAGATGTGGGCGGCCAAGACGTAAGCGCATCCGGCCACCCAAGTGACCCGGGAGAAGTTGACGGTGCCTAGACAAGTATCCCTTCTTCGTTGATTACTTTTATTGCGGGCTCTGTCCGCCCTTCTCCGAGTCTTTCATTGACATCATGCACACCTACGGCTTCCATCTTATGGATTTTACGCCGAATGCGGTGCAATGCATGTCCGTATTCGCGCATCTCTGCGAGAATTTTGTCGTGATCACCACCAAGACTCCCCTCTTCTGCCACTATTTCATCCCTTGCATTCAGGGAGGGGACACTCTTTCGGGCTCCATCACTTGGATTCCGAGGACCGGATGCAAGGAGATGTATCTGGATGGGGCCCTTCGAGAGAAGTGGGAGGAATGGCGCGGGAGGTGGTGTTGGATCTGCGAGGAGAAGTATCTTCCTTCTGTGAGCCCAGGGCCGCATAGATCGACTCCCGCGACAAGCATTGGAGCGACCTCGACCCTGATGATAACAAGTTGACTTTCCCCGTCAACAGAAACCTGCGTCTCCGGGCCGCAGGACTAACAATAGAGATGGTGGGTGCTGATTTTATCCGCTGGCGCATCACCCCGGCCTCCAGTATAGGGGAGGAAAGCTAGCCTCGGCCTATGTGAATGTTGCAGACATCATGCAACTGTGGACCGGCTACAACAACAATCTTACAGTGATGGGGCATGCCTTCTTCTGCCAGAAGCTGTTCAAGTCGGACCAGAGGCCTCGGCTGCCGCATGGTGTCGTACCCTTGTGCAACAACTGTGCCCTGCGTTCGCTCATGGCAATGATGCCAGAGTGTAACACTCACAGCATGGTCGCAACTTGGATCAGGCCGAGGGAGGAGGATGTCTTGTCCTTATTCGACTACTTGTCGGAGAAGCCCATCAGAGTGGAGACTGGCCTCGTCCGTGAGACCACCGACGAGGAGGTGGCGTATATTGCCAGCCGGGGAGAGGAGCAGGACTTTGCCGAGGCAGCAGGGAGCGTCGACTTCTACAACGAGGGGGAGCCCGATGAGGAGGCGCTGCAGGACGAGGAGCTTGCCAGAGAACTAGCAGCTCGGCGACCGGGGGCCCTTCAAAGGGACGGGCACCCGAAGCTGAGGAGGAGGAGGAGGAAGAGGCGGAGCCTCTAGCTCGTCAGACGCCAAGGCAAGTGCTTCGACATGCCGACTCCAACAAGGACGTCCGGCAAACTCTGCCTACCGCGCCCGCCAGGCGTCCCAGATCCGCGTCTCGCCCGGTGGACGCCGAGGAGGACGTGGACTTTGATTTTTCTGCCTTTAGCTCGGGGGAGGAGGAGGAGGAGTATGTGTTTGACTTTTACCACCTTCGAAACCCCTCGCCTTGTGCTCTTACTCATCACGTGTCGGGTCTTCTTCTGAGGGACACAGAGACATTGGCCCAGAGGATGGCGAAGAGGGCCAGGGTGTCGGTAGGCGGCGGTCCTTCGACGAGCGCCTCAAGGGTGCCACCGGCTGCTTCCACCGCTCTGGCGTCCAGCTCCCGGCAGAGCCCCCAGCGGGAGTCACCAAGGCCTTCGGCGCCCGAGGACGAGCCCCCGTCAACCGATGTCGCTTGGGAGGGCATAACTGCCCCTCACCTACTTCATGAGGGTGAGTGTTCTAGCATAGGACACCCGAAAGTTTCTCCACCCATCTTGTTGGATGTTTGCCTCGTTTTAATTATCTTTTTCTTTATCTTATATCACAAACTCCTCCTCGACGGAAGAGATGAATGTCGACTTCGTCATCGACGAGACCGCGCGGGACGCGGCCGCTGAGGCTGATGAGGTTCGCGGTGAGCGAGTCCGCTACGGAGGTGCGGAATCGGGCCACCCGGGAACCAATAGAGTTGTTCACTGAGGGTCCAAGGGCGCGCACCGGTGATCCTCTTGCCGTTGAAGGTTTGGGTGCAGCGCTAGATGAAGACCCCCCTTTGCCGGCGAAGATGCCGGTGGCGACTAGCCTCCCACGCCAGGGCCTCCGCCAGCCAATGAGGATGCTGGTGGCGAGCAACCTCGTGCGCCCGGGCCCCTGCCGGCCAGCGAGTATGATCGCGCCGACAAGGGTCGGTACATAATCCGCCGGGGGTGTGACGTACAAGGATAGCCGTGAAGGGGAGAGCTTTGACACGGAAGTCTCCACCAGTGCAGGGCTTGAGATTGTGGATGGATTGGGGCCTGTGGAAGGAAGCCTGGCGAAGAGAAGCTCTTCTAGTCGATGAGGGACAACGTCAGTCAGCTCCAGGCCCTTTACCAGGCCCGAAAGGAGAAACTGGCCTCCCGGATTGCGTTCGTCGAGGTAGGAGAGGAGGCCTTCGAGAAGCGCTTTGAGGAGACGCGGGCCCACTTCACCGAGGCTCACCAGGAGCTGAAGGTGGATCGCGAGAAGCTGAGGACCGAGCGGGTCGAGCTCCTCGTGAAGTCGTCTGATATCCGGAAGGAGGAGGAAGAGGCTCGGCGTCGTATCTTCGATCAAGACGCCCGCCTCAATGTGCTTCGGATCGGCCTCGAGTCCTGTGAGGAGGAACTTGCCGATCGCGAGAAGGCGGTTGATGGCAGGCTCCGCGCCAAGGAAGAAGAAGTGGAGAGGCTCGTGGCACAGCACACCCAAGATCTCTTGAAGAAGCACAAGTACATCCTTCCCGCCCAGGCGTCGAAGCATGCCGGTGAGTTGCAGGAGGTTGCCGCCAAGGCTGCCAGCGTCGAGGCCGCCAGGGAGGAGCTTGCCGTCAAACTAAAGAAACTAGAAGAGGATCTTGAAGGCTTCGGCAAGAAGATCTCTGCCCGCACAATAGAGTGAGAAAAGGCCCTCTCTGACTTCGCAGAGACCCAAGCTGCCGCTGCCGACAAGAGTGCTTAGCTCAGCTCCGCCAATGCCTCCTTAATCGCCTTGCAGGATAAACTGGCTCCTCTGGAGCGGGCTGTTGAAGAAAACAACGCACGCGAGGAGGTCTTGGCTCAAAAGCTCCTTGACATGATGAAGCAGCTCGAGGCCGCCTCTGCCACCTGAGAGGGTTATACGCGGGGCGTGGACCTGTTGACCGAGCGTCTTGTCAATGCCACGGAGTGGATCGCCACACAACTGTCTTCTATGGATCTCGAAGGTTATTGTTATTCCTCTAAACCGGAGGTGTGTTCGAGCGCTGAGCTGACCTCGTTCTTCGAAAGCGTGATTGACGCTTTGAGGCAAATTCAGGCCAGTGAGGCGGCGAACGTGGCGAATGAGTCTCGAAGGTTGTGTCGGGGCGCCCTCCTCAAGGTCCTGACCAAGCTGGCATACAAGAACCCCAGCATCGACCTCTCCCTGGGCTTCTGCCAAAAGATGCAAACCTCAAGGAACTCGAGAATCTGGTCATGCCTATTGTCGACAAGGTTGACCAGGTAAAGAGGGTGCAGGGCCCGCACCTGGATTAGTTCTTCTACTGTTGTGATCCTCAGTCGACAACTGTTGTACCTTGTTTAATACTGTTACTATTGTAATATTCATTTTTAATGAGTGCTACTCTCCTCCCTTATTACTCTGTTTACATGGTTTGTTCTTGTGTTCCACTGAGGGCTCGTTTGCTCAATTGGCTTTGCCGCAAGCGCTCTGAGGGGTGGCCTTTGCCGGAGTCGTCACCGCTGGCAAGGTGCGTTGCTTCCCTCTGGATTTAACCATAGGTTGTCGAGCACACTCTCTAAGCGAAAGGGGAACACAAGGCGGGCCTCTTAAGCTATCGGGCGCGCTTCGAGACAATGTTTAGGTGGCTTGCGGCAGAGTTCCCTCATGCACAAGTTTTCCATACAAAATGTGTTGTCGACATGTAAAGGGGAGGGTCGTGTCTGCCCGAAGACTTAATTGAAGTTTTCGCAACCTATCTTTAGGCCACGGTTCTTCTTTTGTCTTTGGTAGATAGTCCTTGTTCTTTTTGCTGCCGTGGAAAATTTGTGAGCGGCGTACATCTATCTTTTAAGAAAAAGAAAGAGGAGAAAATATGTGTCGGGTAGCGGCAGTCCATTAGTTCACGCATTTCACAAAATCTCAGATTATGCATGCATATGATCTAACTTGAAAATCTGAAGTATGCTGCGGAACGCTAGCTTTTATTCAACTGCGCCCATGGTCTTCGCCTGGCTTTGTAGAAAGGATCACATGCAACTTCGGCAAGGATTGTAGAAAAAGTGGTCGCGGGAGGCCCGACAACCTCTCCCTATGGTAGAACATTCGAAGATGTTCAATGTTCCAGGAGTTGCTCATCAGTGTACCATCTTCAGTCTCCAGGCGTACAACTCCGGGCCTCGTGACTCGTACTACCCGATATGGGCCTTCCCACTTTGGCATGAACTTGTTTGAAATCTTGGCCGACTGAACATGGTGAAAACACAAGGTCACCTTCCTCAAGACTTTTGGCTGGGACCTTGCGGCTGTGATAGCGACGAAAGGCTTGCTGATAGCGAGTAGCGCGTACAGCCGCCTGAATCCGTGTTTCCTCGAGGAGCACTGCGTCGTCTTGGAGCCATTTCTCTTGCTCAAGCTCATCATAAGCGAGCACTCGAGGTGACCCATAGATAAGTTCTGTGGGATGAACTGCCTCCGCCATATAGACTAGGGAGAAGGGTATCTAGCGAGTGGCTCGATTTGGTGTCGTTCTGATCGACCAAAGAACCGTCGGCAGTTCATCAGTCCCATGCTTTCCATGCCTCTTCAGCTTGTCGAAAGTTCTTGTCTTGAGCCTCTGGAGTACCTCGGCATTTGCTCTTTCAGGTTGACTGTTGCTCCTTGGATGGGCAACAGAAGCGAAGCATATTTTCCAGCCGAGGTCTTGGGCGTAGTTACGAAGGTATGGGTCGTGAACTGGGTGCCATTGTCTGTGATGATTCTATTTCGGATTCCGAAACGGTACACAATTCCTTTGAAGAAATTGATGGCTGACTGAGCGGTCACCTTTATCACCGTCTCTACCTCTGGCCAGTTTGTGAATTTGTCGATTGCGACATACAACTACTCAAAGCCCTTGACGGCGCAGGGAAAAGGGCGGGGAATATCGAGCCCCCAGACTGAGAATGGCCAGGAGAGAGGGATCGTCTGGAGAGCTTGGGCTGCTTGATGAAGCTTCCTTGAATGAAACCATCACGCTTTACACTTGGTTACTAGTGTAGTTGCATCCTGGAGGGCCGTGGGCCAGAAGAAGACTTGCTGAAATGCCTTGCCGACAAGGGCCCTCGACCCTATGTGGGAGCCACATATCCCCCCATGTATCTCGGCCAACAGCTCCATACCTTCCTCTTGGAGAATGCACTTCAGTTTCACACCGTTCAGTCGTCTTCTGTATAGGGCATCGTCCACGAATTGGTACAAGTCGGACTGACAGGCTAGTCTTTCCTCTCCTTCCTGTCCTTCGGGCAGGTCCCGAGTCGGGAGGTAATGGACTATGTGCTCCGCCCATGCCGGATCCTGAGGTTTGATGGCAAGGACTAAAGGCATCTCTTTTGGCGGGATGGTGTCCTCCCTGGCAGGCTCTCTATCTCCCCCGGCCGCTTCCTTTTTCGCAAGGTCCTTGCCGGGGTCCCTTGGCAAGTCTGCCGGAAAGTACTTGCCAGAGTTTAGCCTTCTCCTCTTTTCCGGCTTGGTGGATGGATATACGGAATGTTGAGTTAGTCGTAGCACGAAAGTTCCTGGTTCTACAGGTAACTTAAGAGGTGCGTGCTTTGACAGGTCATCTGCGATGGTGTTTTCGGCATGGGGAACACGCTCTGCCTCTAGACCATCGAAGCTCTCTTCCAACTTCCTCACTTCCTCGACGTAGGTTTTCCATCAACGGGCTATGGTAGTCCTTCTTGACCTGTCAGACTACCAGTTGAGATTCTCCCCCGGCTATGAGCTTTCTGATCGCCAGATTTGCTGCGATCCTGAGGCCGGCAAGCAGCCCTTCGTACTGAGAGGTGTTGTTGGTCGACTTATCTTGGGGAAAGTACATCTGCATCACGTACTTGAGGTGTTGTCCAATAGGTTCAACTAGTAGCACACAAGCCCCAGCACCTTGAATTGAGAATGCTCCATCGAAGTACATGATCCATCCTTGGTTGGATTCCTTGCTCGGGAGGGTTGATTCTGGTATTTCCTCGTCTGGTGTCGGGGTCGATTTGGCAACAAACTCAGCCAAAGCCCTACTTTGGATAGTTGATGTGCTTTAGAATTTGAGGCCGAAACTGGACAACTCCAAAGCCCACTCCACGTTCCTACCAGTCGCATCCCGCAAAACCCTTTGTAGCGGAAAGCGAGTGACGATAGTGATCAAGTGTGCTTGGAAGTAGTGGCGCAGCTTACTCGAGGCCATGAGAAGGCCGAAAAGCAGTTTTCGTACCCCGGAGTATCTCGATCTGGTCCCTTGCAGGAGGGAACTAACGAGATGGACCGGGCGCTGCACCATCTTCTTCTTCTGCACTAGCTCTTCCGTTGGCGGGAGTTCCTCCTGATTACCCCTGGATTCTGCCTTGGCTTGGGTACCTTCGTCCTCCTCCCTCTGCGCCACCAGGGCGGCGCTAACCACCTGGTTGGTTGCCGCTAAGTATAGGAGCAACGCCTCTCGTGGTTTGGGCGCTACTAGGATTGGCGCAGAGGAGAGGTATCGCTTCAGGTCTTGTTGTGTTGTTTCCTCCTCGGCGGCCACTCCATCAGTCCCGCCTTGTTCAAGATTTTGAAGAAAGGCAGGGCGCGCTCGGCGGACTTGGAGATGAACCTCCTCAGGGTGGCTACACAGCCGGCAAGGCGTGGCACATCCTTGATGTGCTTCGGCGCCTCGATCTGTTCAATGGCCTTGATCTCTTCGGGGTTAGCTTAGATTCCGCGTTGAGACATGAACAACCCGATAAGCTTGCCGGACGGGACAGCGAAGACACACTTTTCGGGGCTGAGCTTGAGGTTGATCTTGCGCAGGTTGGCAAATGTCTCATCCAAATCTTGCACGAGTGTTGACCTTTCTTTAGTTTTGACCACTATATCATCCATGTAGGCTTCCAGGTTCCTGTGGAGTTGGGGTTCAAAACCAATCTGAATCACTCTTGCAAAGGTGGAGCCGACGTTCTTCAGCCCGAAGGGCATGTGTACAAAGCAGTACGTGCCACAGGGGTTGATGAAAGCGGTTTTCTCTTCATCTTCCTCGGCCATGTAAATCTGGTGATATGTTGAATAGGCATCGAGGAAGGACAGCAGGTTAGAGCAAACGATGGAGTCGACAATCTGGTCGATGCACGGAAAGGGAAAAGGGTCTTTTGGGCAAGCTTTATTGACATCGGTGAAATCGATACAGAGCTGCCATTTTCCATTTGCCTTGCTCACTACAACCGGATTGGCCAACCAGGTGGGATGGATGACTCCCCTGACGAGTCTTGTTGCTTCTAACTTCTTGATTTCTTTGGTGATGAACTCTTGTCGCTCCAAGGCTTGCTTCCTCACTTTCTGTTTGACCGGCCGCGCGTGGCGGCATATAGCGAGGTGGTGCTCAATCACCTTCCTGGGAACACCAGGGATATCTGATGGTTGCGATGCAAAAACATCAAGATTCGCCCGCAGGAAGGCAATGACCGCACTTTCCTGTTTGCCGTACAAGGCGGAACTTCTGGTGAAAATTCCCCCGCGTCGTCCTCCCGGGCGGGTACCTTCTTTGTCTCTGGTGGGGTGGCATTGGACTTCTTGTTCTGGGCAGTGGAGCTTTCCGGCGCGTCTTCAGCGGCACCGATGTACTCCGGAGAAACGTGCTTGTCGGGATCAACGCGAGAAGCCCTCTTGCCGGGATTCTTCTCTCCAGGGATAGTGTCTTGGCGGCAGGCACTGCTACTGCCTCCCGGTAGAGGCGGTTAGTGCACACGAGCGTGTACTTCTTGTCTGCGTTGATGACGATGACGCCGACCGACCCGAGCATCTTCAGGGTGTTGTAGGCATAGTGGGAGGCCGCCATGAACTTGGCCAGTGCAGGGCGCCCGAGGATCCCGTTGTAGGCGAACCGGTAGTCAGCAACGTCAAAGACGATCTTCTTTGTCCGGTAGTTCTGGTCGTTGCTGAAAGTCACCGGCAGCATGATCTTTCCCTTCGGTTGAATCTTCCCCGGGTTTAACCCTTGGAGCGCTCCCGTTTCCTCGAGATATTCGTTGGGGATCTGTATCCTCCGGATCTCGTCGGGGGAGATGAGGTTTAGGCCTGACCCGCCATCCACCAACATCTTCGTCACCTTGAGGTTGCACATCATTGGGGAGACCAACAACAATAGACATCCGACTGTTGTAACGTGGTCTGGGTGATCCTTTGAACCGAAGATGATCGGTGTGCGTGGCCACTTCAAGGGCCAATGAGTGCCGATGGAGGGCTTCGCCGTGCTCACCTCACGTGCCCACTTCTTCAGTTGGCAGTGGGAAGAGTGAAGCAATGCCCCTCCATCGAGGCACATCATGTCTGTTGCATTCTGGAACTCGTGTTCACTTGAGTCGTCGTCTGGGCAGTCTTCATCCTCATCTTCTTCCTTCCTTTACGACAGTGGCGCGGGCTTCGCCTTCTTGTTCTTGAACTTGCCGGGGGGACCCTCTTGGCCGCCATTCTTCCTGCCTGTTCCTTCGCCACCATCTCGGGCCTTTTCTTTGTCGCGTCTCTGGTACTACGTCCTCTGGTTCTCGGCAAGTTGTTCGACTTGCCGGCAGTGTTGGAGGCCGTGACCCTTGGTGCGGTGGATCTTGTATTATTGGGCGTCGGAGCCTTCCGACTTGTCGAACGACTGCCAAGGCTTGGCAAGAGCCGCATCCCTTAGCATCTTTGCCGAGAGCCTCGACCTTCGCCTTGTTGGAGGCGTCGCCGCTGCCGGATGTTTCGACGGTGAACACGGCTTTCGCCTTCCGTTTCTTGTTGTGCCGCTTCCCCCTCTTCGTGGGGGTGTCGGCGTCCTCATCTTCGGAGTCGGCCTCTACACCGGCGCCTTTGCCGGGAAGCCTTCTCCCCTCTTCCGCTCGAGCACACTTGTCTGCCAGGGCGTAAAGCTCGGCGATGTCACAGACTTTGTTCATCGCAAGCTCCACGCGCATCTTCCGGTTCCGCATGTTCTGATGGAACGCGCTAATGACAACGGCTGGGTGAACATCCGGGATGTTGTGCTGTATGCAGCTGAATCTATGGATGTACTTGCGCAGAGTCTCACCCTACTTCTGGGGGATGATGTGCAAGTCGCTTTCCTGGCCAAGGGCCCGATGGCCGCCTATGAAGGCGCCAGCGAACTCCTGACACCACTCCTTCCAAGAGGAGATGGAGTTCTTGGGTAAGTGCATCAACCACGACCTGGCGTTGGGTTTGAGCACCAACGAGAAGTAGTTGGCCAATATCTTGTCATCCTAACCACTGGCAGCATGCATCGCAAAGCTGTAGATGCTTAGGAACTCGGACGGGTGGGTTTTGCCATCGTACTTCTCCGGGATTTCCGGTTTGAAGGTACGGGCGCTGGGCCACTGGACCTGCCACAACTCGCGGGTGAATGCCGGGCAGCCCACCTCATAAGGTAGGTTGCCGGGATACCCAGATGCCGGATCGTCCGTAGCGGCTCCCGCTCGTCTGTACGACTGACGGCGTGTCTCTTGTCGCCACTCGATGAGAGTGCGCGCTTCCTCCTTGCGCCACTCATGAAGGACATCACGTTGATCGCGGCGGGTCCGTGGGTTGGAAGACTCGGTAGAATCGTCAGAGATGACAATCCTTTGTCGCCGCCGTGGACGAGAGTGCACCGTCGCGGTGGCAGCTCCAGTCTTCTCGGTGCGGCCATGGGCGCGTTTGCTGGAGGGCCGTTTCGACGTCCCCGTCTACTGGGGCCCGTCCCCATTGGCGAGGGCGACGAGACTCTGGATGGTAGCCCTCCACTCCTCGAGCTTGTCTGCCATTGGTGAGAAATCCAAGAGTAGTTGGGCCCGCTTCAAGGCTTTTGCCGGCGTGGGCGGCGGCGATATGTGCGAAGACCGCGAGGGGCTCTTACTTCTAACCGTGTTAAAAGGAGCACCCCCTTGGTCTCGCGGTGGTGCGCCGCCTTGGCCGGTTGCGAAGCAAGCGTGTCAGCCTTGTGAATCTTGGGAGCGAGGCTCCAGAGTCCTTCGTGGGAGCGGCGACTCGCTGGTGCTCCGGCGTGGTCCGCTATGTGTGCCCTAGGAACGCCATGGTGGGTTTGTCCGCGTCGTCATCCTCGAGGTTGTTCTTATGCCCTTCTGGGTAGAGGCGCGACCCGTGGGCAATGCACCAACATCTTTCAAAGTCCAGGCGCGCGGATGGTCGCCCTGGTCGTAAACGATACCACTCGCGCGGGTCTGCTCTCCAGAGTGTTGTGGAGGTTCGGGACCTCCGCCTCTTTGTCCTGCGCCCGCAACCTCGCCTGCCCGCGCTGGGGCAGGAGCATTGGGCATATGTGTGTCTTTCACCGGAGCAACCCTCCTCTTGGGCGCTATGGCGATGAAGAGGAACTAGTGTGCTGACGGCTAGTCGGATCAACGCGACCTCCACCCCCTACGTGGCATGCCAGAGATGTCGGGGAAAACCAACACCTATCGGAACTCGAGGATTCCCTTGATCGTTTGGTGGGGAGAGAGAGGTATGGCGTCGAGAGCGAAACTAGCGATCAACACCAGCAAGATCCTTTTACTCAGGTTTAGGCCGCTTGGCGCGTAAATCCCTACTCCTGCTTAGTTTGTATTGTGTGCTTACTGTAGTGTGGTTTTGCTACAGTAACTCTGTAGGTGATTAGGGAGTTTCTGATCCCCCAAATGTCCAACCCCTAAGAATGAGCCTTGGGTCCCCTTTTATAGGCAAAGGGGTCACCAACAGTGTGCTCACTAGATGTATAGTGAACAGTGTTCATCGCTCTACTTCTTCGGTGGCGTCAGGGGCAGTAAATGCCTTGTCTGACCCCTGATATGCCGCGAGATGGTTGTGACACGTACCCAGGTGAATCGACACATGGGCCTTGCGCTGGCACACGAGGGATGTGCTGGAGCGGTTGGATTGTGGTAAAACTGGTGGGGACACCTGGCGAGCGAACAGGGACTTGCTAGCCTGGAGTCAACATCGGGTGACTTGGTCACCTTCTCGGCAAGGAAGGCTTGGGGGGGGGGCTTGAATACTTTCTCGGCAAGGAGGGCTTGCTGGAGGCCTCGTTAGTCTGTGTGAGTCTTCCTGGCAAGGGAAACATGCGGGCTCTTGCTATTCTTCGGGTCGTCTTCCCGGCGAAGCGAGTCTGCCGGGGCCTTTGGAATATTCTCGGTAAGGAGGGCGTGCCGGGGCCTCGCATTTGGAGCCTTTGTATCCTACACCCCTGGAGAAGGGGGAAGGGCGTAGTCTTGGACTGCCATCGATTGCTTTCCTGCTGCTCGTCCCGGCACACTGCTGTCGGGGGCGTTGCTGATGCCCGTGCACAAGTCTAGGGCACAAGGGACCCCAGTCTCTAGTGCACCGACAGTACCACTCATGAAGCGGCAAGGGGTGGGCAGTATCTGATACGTCCATTTCACATCATGCTTTCATGTTGATATTTATTGCTTTTTGGGCTGTTATATTACTTGTGGCACCATATTTATGCCTTTTCTCTCTTATTTTGCAAGGTTTATTTGAAGAGGGAGAATTCAGGCAGCTGGAATTTTGGACTGGAAAAGGAGCAAATCCTAGTCCACTATTCTGCACATCTCCAAATGCCCTGAAAAGTTACGTGGATTTTTTCCGGATTATATAAAAATACTGGGCGAAAGAACTACCGGAGGGGGGTTGCCAGGGCGCCACAAGCCTTGACACCGCCACCCCCTTTTGGCGGAGTGGGGTCTTGTGGTCTCCCTGACGACCCACTAGCCCCCCTCTTTTGCTATATGAAGCGCCTGGTCCAGAAAAAATCAAGGGGGAGCTTTTTCGTGGTTTCGCCGCCGCCACGAGGCAGAACTTGAGCAGATCCAATCTAGAGTTCCGGCAGGACGATCCTGCCGGGGAAACTTCCCTCCCGGAGGGGGGGAATCATCGCCATTGTCATCACCAACACTCCTCTCATCAGAGGGGAGGCATCTTCATCAACACCATCTCCTGTCAACCCATAGTTCATCTCTTGTAACCAATCTTCGTCTCGCAACTCTGATTGGTACTTGTAAGGTTGCTAGTAGTGTTGATTACTCTTTGTAGTTGATGCCAGTTGGATTACTTGGTTGAAGAGTTTATGTTCAGATCCTTGATGATATTCATTACACCTCTGATCATGATTATGATTATGTTTTGTGAGTAGTTACTTTTGTTCCTGAGGACATGGGATTAGTCATGTTAATAATAGTCATGTGAATTTGATATTCGTTCGGTATTTTGATATGCTGTATGTTGTCTTTTCCTCTAGTGGTGTTATGTGAACGTCGACTACATAACACTTCACCATATTTGGGCCTAGAGGAAGTCATAGGGAAGTAGTAAGTAGATGATGTGTTGCTGGAGTGACAGAAGCTTAAACTCCAGTCTATGCGTTGCTTCGTGAGGGGCTGATTTGGATCCACTAGTTTAATGCTATGGTTAGACTTTGTCTTTATTCCTCTTTTGTAGTTGCGGATGCTTGCGAGAGAGGTTAATCATAAGTGGGATGCTTGTCCAAGTAAGGGAAGTACCCAAGTGCCGGTCCACCCACATATTAAACTATCAAAGTAACGAACGAGAATCAGATGAGCACGATGAAACTAGCATGGCAGAAATTCCTGTGTGTCCTCGGGAGTGTTTTTCCTCCTATAAGACTTTGTTCAGGCTTGTCCCTTGCTACAAAAGGGATTGGGCCACTTTCTTCACCGTTTCTACTACTTGTTAATTGTTACTTTTTGGTCGCTACGTTTCACCTCACTACACCATCACTTGTTACCGCTACTTTCAGTGCTTGCAGTTATTACCTTGCTGAAATCCGCTTATCAAAGCCTTTTGCTCCTCGTTGGGTTCGACGCTCTTACTTATCGAAAGGACTACGATTGATCCCCTATACTTGTGGGTCATCAAGACTCTTTTCTAGCGCCGTTGCCGGGGAGTGAAGTGCCTTTGGTAAGTGGAAATTGTTAAGGAAACATTTTTATACTGTGCTGTAATTTATTGTCACTTGTCACTATGGAAACTGTTCCTTTGAGGATTTTGTTCGGGGTATCTTCACCACGAACGGAAGCATGAGGAGTTTCTCCTCAACTTGAGGTACCTACTGAAAATATCTTTTATGAAATTCCTTCGGGTATGCTTGAGAAACTGCTGGCTAATCCTTTCACAGGAGATGGATCTTCACATCCAGACTTGCATCCAATCTATGTAGATGAAGTTTGTGGCTTATTTAAGCTTGCAGGTTTGCCCGAGGATGAGGTATAGAAGAAAGTTTTTGCTTTATCTTTGAAGGATAAGGCGTTGACATGTTATAGGCTATGTGATGATACTCGATCACGGGGCTACAATCGGTTGAAATTGGAATTTCATCAAAAGTTCTATCCTATGCATTTAGTACATCGTGATCGGAACTTTATTTATAAGTATTGGCCTCGTGACAGGGAAAGCATAGCTTAAGCTTGGGGGAGGCTTAAGTAAATGCTATATTCATGCCCCAATCATGAGCTCTCGAGAGAAATCATCACTCAAAACTTTTATGCTCGGCTTTCTCACGAAGATCGTACCATGCTTGACACTTCTTGTGTCGGTTCTTTTATGAAGAAGGATATTGATCACAATTGGAATTTATTGGAGAGAATCAGACGCAACTCTCAAGATTGGGAGCTGGAGGAAGGTAAGGAGTCAGATATCAATTTCCAGTTTGATTGCGTTAAATCTTTTGTTGAGACAAACACTTCTAGAGATCTTAGCGCTAAGTATGGACTTGACTCTGAGATAGTAGCTTCTCTATGTGAATCTTTTGCTGCTTATGTTGATCTTCCCAAAGAGAAGTGGTTTAAATATCATCCTCCTGTAGAAAGAAACATAGCCAAAACCAATCTAGTTGAGGAGAAAGTCATTCCTTTTAGTGCTCCTGTTGTTCCTTGTGCTTACATTGAGAAACCACCATACCCTGCTAGGACAAAGGATTATTCTAAAGCTCCAACTATGATACGTAGGGGTTACATTAGACCACTTGCACCCCCTGAGGAAATTAGAGTTGAACCTAGTGTTTCTATTATCAAAGATCTCTTAGCTGAAGACATAGATGGGCATGTTATCAAATTCTGTGAGGACTCCGCTAGAATTGCTAAACCTGACGTGAAAGACAAACACGGACCTCTAGTTGGCCTGCCCATTGTTTCTGTTAAGATAGGAGATCACTAGTACCATGGTTTATGTGATATGGGAGCTAGTGTTAGTGCAATACCCCATTCTATATATGATGAAATCAAAGATGAGATTGCACCTGCTGAGTTA
Organism: Hordeum vulgare subsp. vulgare; assembly: GCF_904849725.1. Taxonomy (NCBI): domain Eukaryota; kingdom Viridiplantae; phylum Streptophyta; class Magnoliopsida; order Poales; family Poaceae; genus Hordeum; species Hordeum vulgare. The sequence continues at coordinate 196,350,476 of NC_058522.1, forward strand.
GAACCCATTGATGTCACTATTACGCTAGCTAATAGAGACACTATCTGCCCTGTGGGAATTGTGAGAGACATAGAAGTCTTGTGTGGTAAGCCGAAGTATCCTACTGATTTCCTCATCCTTGGTACTGCACAAGATAGCTTTTGTCCCATCATATTTGGTAGACCCTTTCTCAACACTTTCAATGCTCACATAGATTGCATATAAGTAGACTATCACAGTTAGTTTCGAGGGTGTGTCTCATGAATTTAACTTCTCCAAGTTTGGAAGACAACCCAATGAAAGAGAGTCGTCTGGTAGGGATGAAATCGTTTCTCTTGCCTCTATTGTCGTACCTCCTACGTATCCTTTAGAGAAATATCTGCTTGAGCATGAAAATGATATGCATATGGAGGAGAGAGATGAGATAGATAAAATTGTCTTAGAGCAATATCCTATTCTCAAGAATAATCTGCCTGTTGAACTGCTTGGGGATCCTCCCCCACCAAAGGGTGATCCTGTGTTCGAGCTTAAACAGTTGCCTGATACTCTTAAGTATGCCTATCTTGATGAGAAGGAGATATATCCTGTCATTATTAGTGCTCTCCTCTCAGAGCGCGAAGAGAAGAAGTTACTAAAAACTCCGAGGAAGCACCGCGCTGTTATTGTATATACTCTTGATGATCTTAAGGGTATTAGTCCTACTCTATGTCATCACAGGATTAAAACCGATCCTGACTTTAACCCAGTTGCTGGTCATCAAATGACATTAAATCCTAAGATGAAAGAGGTCATTAGAAAAGAAATATTAAAGCTTCTGGAAGCAGGAATCATTTATCCTGTTGCTCATAGTGTTTGGGTAAGTCTAGTACATTGCGTACCTAAGAAGGGAGGTATCACCGTCGTTCCTAATTATAAGGATTATTACCGGCTATAGAAGGGTGATAGACTTCCGGAAACTGAACAAGGCAACCAGGAAAGATCATTATCCTTTGCCGTTTATGGACCAAATGCTAGAAAGGCTATCAAAGCACACTCACTTCTGCTTTCTAGACGGTTATTCAGGTTTCTCGCAGATACCTGTTGCAGTGCAATCGGATCAAGAGAAAACCACTTTCACCTGCCCTTTCGGTACCTTTGCCTATAGACGTATGCCTTTTGTCTTATGTAATGCACCTGCCACCTTCCAAAGATGTATGATGGCTATATTCTCTGACTTTTGTGAAACGATCGTCGTGGTTTTCATGTATGACTTCTCCGTTTATGGGTCTTCTTTGATGATTGCCTCAGCAACCTTGATCGAGTCTTACAGAGATGCGAAGAAACCAACGTCGTCTTCAATTGGGAGAAGTGCCAATTTATGGTTAATGAAGGTATCGGGTAAGGCCACAAAATTTCTGAGAGAGGCATTGAAGTTGATGAGGCTAAGGTTGATGCAATTGAGAAAATGCCTTGCCCCACAGATATCAGATGTATACGAAGTTTCTTAGGTCATGTTGGTTGCTATAGAAGGTTCATTAAAGAATTCTCTAAGATTTCTAGGCCACTTACCAACCTCTTGCAGAAGGATGTTCCTTTTGCTTTTGATGAGGATTGTGAGGAAGCTTTCGAAATACTTAAGAAGGCTTTGATAACCGCACCTATTGTTCAACCACCTGACTGGAACTTGCCCTTTGAAATCATGTGTGACGCTAGTGATTATGCTGTTGGTGCTGTTCTAGGACAAAGAGTTGACAAGAAGTTGAATGTCATTCACTATGCTAGTAAAACTGTAGACAGTGCCCAAAGAAACTATGCCACTACGGAGAAGGAATTTTTAGCAGTCGTGTTTGCATGTGAAAAGTTCGAATCTTACATAGTTGACTCCAAAGTCACTATTCACTCTGATCATGCTGCTATTAAGTACCTCATGGAGAAGAAGGACGCTAAGGCTAGGCTGATCAGATGGGTTCTCCTGCTACAGGAATTTGATTTGCACGTCGTTGACTAAAAGGGTGCTGATAACCCTGTAGCAGATAACTTGTCTAGGCTAGAGAGTATCCTTGATGACCCACTACCTATTGATGACAGCTTTCCTGATGAGCAATTAAATGTCATCCGCACTTCACATAGTGCACCGTGGTATGCCAATTATGCAAACTATATCGTAGCCAAATACATACCACCTAGTTTCACCTATCAACAAAAGAAGAAATTCTTCTTTGATTTGAGACACTACTTTTTGGATGATTCTCACCTTTATAAGGAAGGAGTAGATGGTGTTATTAGACGTTGTGTGCCTGAACATGAATAGGGACAGATCTTGCAGAAGTGTCATTCCGAAGCCTACGGAGGACACCATGCTGGAGATAGAACTGCCCATAATGTATTGCGATCAGGTTTCTATTGGCCCACTCTCTTCAAGGATGCCCGTAAGTTTGTCTTGTCTTGCGACGAATGCCAAAGGATAGGGAACATCAGTAAGCGTCAAGAGATGCCTGTGAACTATTCACTTGTCATTGAACCATTTGATGTGTGGGGCTTTGATTATATGGGACCCTTCCCGAGTTCCAATGGGTACACTCACATCTTAGTTGCTGTGGATTACGTTACTAAGTGGGTAGAAGCTATCCCCACTAAAAATGCTGATCACCACACCTCTATTAAGATGCTTAAAGAAGTCATATTCCCAAGATTTGGAGTCCCTAGATACCTGATGACTGATGGCGGTTCACACTTCATTCATGGTGTTTTCCGCAAGATGCTAGCTAAGTATGATGTCAACCATAGAGTTGCATCTCCTTATCATCCTCAGTCTAGTTGTCAAGTGGAGTTGAGTAATACGGAGATCAAGTTGATCCTACAAAAGACCGTCAATAGATCTCGAAAGAACTGGTGTAGCAAACTTGACGATGCACTATGGGCTTATAGGACTGCTTATAAGAATCCCATGGGCATGTCACCGTATAAAATGGTTTACGGTAAGGCCTGTCATTTACCTCTTGAGCTGGCACACAAAGCTTATTGGGCAATCAAAGAGCTCAACTTTGATTTCAAACTTGCCGGTGAGAGGCGGTTGTTTGATATCAGCTCGTTAGATGAATGGAGAGCCGAGGCATACGAGAATGCCAGTTTTTTCAAGGAAAAGCTTAAGAGATGGCACGACAAACGAATACAGAAACGAGAGTTCAATGTAGGTGATTATGTCTTGCTATACAATTCTCGTTTGAGATTCTTTGCAGGCGACCTTCTCTCTAAATGGGAAGGTCCCTATGTTATCGAGGAAGTATATCGTTCCGGTGCCATCAAAATCAATAACACGGCAGGAAATTTTCCTAGAGTGGTAAATGGGAAAAGAATCAAGCATTACATCTCTGGTACTCCCATAAATGTTGAGACCAATATCATCAATGTCATAACTTCAGAGGAGTACATAAGGGATGTTTATCAGCCTGTTTCAGACATTGAAAACGAAGATGTATCTGTTTCGGTAAGAAATTTGACTCCGATACTTTTCCAATAGGAATTTGCTTCCGTTTTGGAATTTTTGGAAAATTAGAAAAATAAAAAGCAGTCCGGAGAGCGAACGAGGCAGCCACAAGCCCTGCCACCGCCCCAACCCCCTGGTGGCGGAGGGCAAGCTTGTGGGACCTCGTGTGCCTCCCGGACTCCGTTTTCTTGCGGAGGACTACTTCTGGCCCAGAAAAAATCAATATATAGTCGCACGAAGGTTTTGATCTCTGTATTGCGTAGTTTTCCTCTATTTCCGTTTCGAGCTTGTTGTCTGCCGCAGATTTAGAGCAAAGATGTATCAGGAATCTGTTGCGGAGAATGATCTTCACCAATTCATGAGGAAGTAGATGCTGATCTGAAAAGAGTAGAAGTCACGGAAGCCAGGGACCAAGCTAAGGAGAAAACCCAAGCTAGGGAGGAAGTTCAACCTATGTTCAACATTGAAGACGTTGAAGGAGTAGATTTCCTCCAACCCTTCCTCCACGTGCTGTCTCCATCCTTGATTGAACTCTTAAGGTTTTGCGAAACAACTCGTGCTCGCAATATTTCTCTCAAAGGTATAAATCAAAGATTGATAGCTCTCTTGGAATCAAAGGCGACAACAACACCACCATCACCACCAAAGGAAGACAACTAAGCATTAGTATGGACAATCCCCTTGGCTTCTGCCAAGCTTGGGGGAGTTGCCCTGGTATCATATCACCTTCATATATTTTGCTTTTACCTTTGTTTTAGTTCTTTCCTTTTTAGTTTTTATTTCTTCTTTTAGACGAATAAGTCTTTAGTTTTTAGTTTGAGTCTTTTGCTTTTGTCTCTCCCCCGATGTATTCGAGCTTAGAAGCTATATAATAAAGAGTTTCTTAGTCAAGGGCTTTGCTTTGTGCCATGATCAAAAGTATGAAAAGAACGATAGCATGAAAGATCATGAGACGATCTTATGGAAAGTGATAACTTCACTTTTGACACGTATGATGATTGAAACTTGTTGAGAATAAATCAACATAGACATTAGTCATTGTTGCAATTACTAGAAGTAATAAGGAAAGAGAGGTTCACACATATATATCATCTTAGACACTTTTTACAATTATGAGCACTCACCAAACTATTACATGCTTAGGAGTAGATGTTGGACAAGGAAGACAACATAATGAATTGTGTTTGCTTGGTTCCAAACAATGTTATATGATTAGAGATCCCTTAGCATGTGAAGATTGCTTCCACCTCATATTAGCCAAAACTCCCGCACCAAGTAGAGATACTACTTGTGCATCCATAAACCTCCAACCAGTTTTGCCATGAGAGTCCACCATACCTACCTATGGATTGAATAAGATCCTTCAAGTAAGTTGTCATCGGTGCAAGCAATAAAAACTGCTCTCTAATATGTATGATCTATTAGTGTGTGGAAAATAAGCTTTCTAGGAACCTGTGATGAGGAAGACATAAAAGCGACAGACTGCATAATAAATTTCTTTATCACAGGAGGCAATATAAAGTGACGTTCCTCCGCACTAAGAGGACACACATTCAAACCTCAAAAGCGCATGACAACCTCTCCTTCCCTCTGCGAAGGGCCTATCTTGTACCTTTACTTTTTACCCTTGTAAGAGTCATGGTGATCTTCACCAATTCGCTTTTTGCCTTTGTCTTGGCTACCGTCACATGCTTGGGAAAGATCTATATTCATATATCAACTTGGAGTTGAGTACTCATGCTTTATTGTTGTTGACTTTATCCTTGAGGTAAACTGTTGGGAGGAAAAACTATAAGCCCCTATCTTCCTCTGTGTCCAGCTGAAACTTTGACACCATGACTACCACGTGAGTTGCAACAATTGTGGAAAACGAAAGAGATGATTGAGTATGTGGGTTTGCATTACAAGCTCTTATTTGACTCTTTCTGATGTTGTGATAAATTGCAATTGCTTCAATGACTATGGACTATTGTTGGTTACTTCTCGGTAAGGTTTTTGCTTCATGTTTTGCTTTGTGAAGGAATTGTTACTTTCCCATAAGAATCTTTATGATGTATTGCTGTTCTATGTGTGATCATGATGCCCTCATGTCTGTATTATGTTTTATCGACACCTTCGTCCCTCAACATGTGGACATGTTTATGGAACTTGGTTTTCGCTTGAGGACAAGCGAGGTCTTAGCTTGAGGGAGTTGAAATTTATTGCTTTTTGGGCTGTTATATTACTTGTGGTACCATATTTATGCCTTTTCTCTCTTATTTTGCAAGGTTTATTTGAAGAGGGAGAATTCAGGCAGCTAGAATTCTGGACTGGAAAAGGAGCAAATCCTAGTCCACTATTCTGCACATCTCCAAATGCCTTGAAAAGTTACGTGGATTTTTTATGGATTATATAAAAAATACTGGGCGAAAGAACTACCGCAGGGGGGCTGTCAGGGCGCCACAAGCCGTGACACCGCCACCCCCTGGTGGCGGAGTGGGGGCTTGTAGGCTCCCTGACGGCCCACTATCCCCCCTCTTTTTCTATATGAAGCGTCCTGGTCCAGAAAAAAATCAAGGGGGAGCTTTTTCGTGGTTTCGCCACCGCCACGAGGCGGAACTTGAGCAGATCCAATCTAGAGCTCCGGCAGGACGATCCTGCCGGGGAAACTTCTCTCCTGGAGGGGGGGAATCGTCGCCATCGTCATCACCAACACTCCTCTCGTCGGAGGGGAGGCATCTTCATCAACATCTTCATCAGCACCATCTCCTCTCCAACCCCTAGTTCATCTCTTGTAACCAATCTTCGTCTCACAACTCCGATTGGTACTTGTAAGGTTGCTAGTAGTGTTGATTACTCTTTGTAGTTGATGCTAGTTGGATTACTTGGTGGAGAGTTTATGTTCAGATCCTTGATGCTATTCATTACACCTCTGATCATGATTATGATTATGTTTTGTGAGTAGTTACTTTTGTTCCTGAGGACATGGGATAAGTCATGTTAATAATAGTCATGTGAATTTGATATTCGTTCGGTATTTTGATATGATGTATGTTGTCTTTTCCTCTAGTGGTGTTATGTGAACGCCGACTTCATAACACTTCACCATATTTGGGCCTAGAGGAAGGCATTGGGAAGTAGTAAGTAGATGATGGGTTGTTGGAGTGACAGAAGCTTAAACCCCAATCTATGCGTTGCTTCATGAGGGGCTGATTTGGATCCACTAGTTTAATGCTATGGTTAGACTTTGTCTTAATTCTTCTTTTGTAGTTGCGGATGCTTGCGAGAGAGGTTAATCATAAGAGGGATGCTTGTCCATGTAAGGGCAGTACCCAAGGGCCGGTCCACCCACATATCAAACTATCAAAGTAATGAACGCGAATCATATGAGCATGATGAAACTAGCATGACATAAATTCCCGTGTTTCCTCGGGAGCATTTTTCCTCCTATAAGACTTTGTTCAGGCTTGTCCCTTGCTACAAAAGGGATTGGGCCACTTGCTGCACCGTTGCTACTACTTGTTACTTGTTACTTTTTGCTTGCTACGTTTCACCTCACTACACCATCACTTGTTACCGCTACTTTCAGTGCGTGCAGTTATTACCTTGCTGAAATCCACTTATCAGAGCCTTCTGCTCCTCGTTGGGTTCGACACTCTTACTTATCGAAAGGACTATGATTGATCCCCTATACTTGTGGGTCATCAGTATCTTCCTTGTTAAATAGGTGATTCTCAAGATGAGTGTTTATTCACTTATCATTGCACAAGAGTATGGCGGTAATAGGGATGCCAGTCACAAAAAGAAAAAATATAGTTTGTGTTGTCAAATAATAAATTCCATGGGAAGTGTTGGTATGGACGGTACCTGTGGATACGGCTAGCCGTGGAGCGTGAAAGAATGGTGGAAAAAGGAATAAACTTTATTTTCAGTTTGCGAACCACCTATTATTTGTTTAGCATGTTGGATATTGGAAACTCTTAGTCATTCTCATTGACAGGAAAAGCATACCACCTAAAAAAATTATCTCTAAGTTTTTCACGTTGAGCTGTCGCACCTCTACAAATCCCTGCTTCCCTCTGCGAAGGGCCTATCTATTTAATTTATGCATTTTTTATTTTGAATTTGAGTCTCGGTCTTCTCTTATAAAGCACCAACCAAGAAACACCATTATGATACTTGAGCATCGGATGTAGTTAATATTTGAGTGTGTTGCATGAATGGATTAATGATAGAGCATGGTGGGCTAGGGATAACATTCTTTAGCATTGATATTTTGAAAGACTTGGTTGCATGTTGATATGCTTCAGTATTGAAATTTTCATGTCAAATTATAGGCTATTGGTTGGCATCATCTAGAAGTCCATATGACCATGCTAAAAAAAATAATATCATGAACATGTGACATAGCATTCCAGATCAAAAATTCTGTTTTTATCATTTACCTCTGAGGACGAAAAAAAATTAAGCTTGGGGATGCTGATATGTCTCCAATGTATCTATAATTTTTTATTGTTCCGTGCTATTACATTATCATTCATGGATGTTTTATGATCATTTTTAACAACTTTAATCTTTTTTGGACTAACCTATTGACATAGTTGTTTTTTCTGTTTTTTCCTTTGCAGAAAATCCATATCAGATGAGGTCCAATTGCCACGAAACTTTAGAGAGATTTTTTTTACCAGAAGGAAAATTGGGAACCAAGAATGAGTAGCACACGAGGCCTAGGGGGGCCACTAGACATCAAAGCATGCTAGTGGCCCCTGGTGCGGCCTCGTATCTTGTGGTGATCTCACGCACCTCCTCCACCGCCTTTGAGCTCTATAAATACCCCAATATTCAAAAAACCCTTGGAGAGTATATGAAAAATCGTTTCAGCCTCCGCAAGTTCCAGAGCCACGAAATCAAATCTAGAGCCCATTCCGGAGTGGGACACGATCATAGAGGGGTTCACCATCCTCATTGGTGGTCCTCCGATGATAGGTGAGTAGTTCATATTAGACCTACGGGTACGTAGGCAGTTGCTAGATAGCTTTCTCTCTTGTTTTGTTTCTGGATACACTATTCTCTTGGAGATCCATAGGATGTAACTCTTTATTTTGTAGTGTGTTTGTTGGGATCCGATGAATTTTGAGTTTATGATGAGATCTATGAAAACATATTCATGCTTGATTCTTATAGCCTCGTATTTCTTCATCGATATTTGGTTTTTGTCTAGGCAACTTGATCATTTATCTTGCAATGGGAATAGGTGCTTTGTGATGGGTCCGATCTTGCGGTGCTCAATCTGAGTGATAGAAAGAGACATGACACACATGTATTGTTGTTATCAAGGATAAAACGATGGGGTTTATTCCTAGATGAATAGATCTTGTCTACATCATGTCATCATTCTTAAGGCATTACTTCGTTTCACCATGAACTCAATACAGTAGATGCATGCTAGATAACGGTCGATGTGTGGAGTAATATAAGTAGATGCAGGCAGAAGTCAGTCTACTTATCTTGGACACGATGCCTATATAAATGATCATTATCTTGAATATCGTCATAATTATTTGCTTTCCTATCAATAATTATTTTATTGAGAGAAGTCACTACTGAAACCTACGGCCCCCGGGTCTACTTCACCGCATCTATTTGCAATCTCTACTTTGTTATTTCCTTTTATACCTTATTTGCTCTTCTGTTTTTAGATCTATATTATCAAAAAACCGAAAAATACCTTGATGCATCCTATTTGCTATCACTCTTATTTTCACCTATCAATCTATCCTTACTTTACCAACGAGGGATTGACAACTCCTCCACGTGTTGGATTGCAAGGATTTGCTATTTGTGTACGGGTGCTTCTTACACGAGACTTCTACAACCTGGGAAACAGAAACAGAGTGACTGTACCCAAAACGAAGCTAGTGGAGTCTTCAGATCTAATGCCTTTCTCTTGCATAGATTTCTTGTCTTCTTGCATATCTTTAGGACTGAAGAATAGAATACCTCTTTTCTTAGGAGTTGGCTTAGGAGGTGGTTCGGGAATAGTCCAAGCATTATCGTTTATCAAGAGGTTATTCAGTAGGGTCTCAGCTTGTTCTACAGTTCGTTCCATAAAAACACAACCGGCACAACTATCTAGGTGGTCTCTAGAGGCATCGGTAAGTCCGTTATAGAGCATATAAAGTATCTCGTTCTTCTTAAGAGGGTGACCAGGCAAAGCATTATGTAGCTGGACGAGCCTCCCCCAAGCTTGTGGAAGACTCTCTTCTTGGAGTTGAGCAAAGGTGTATATTTCCTGCAAGGCAGCTTGCTTCTTATGGGCAGGGAAATATTTCTCACAGAAGTAATAGACCATCTCCTCGGGACTACGCACACATCCAGGAGCAAGAGAGGTGAACCAGGATTTCGCGTCATCCTTTAGAGAGAAAGGAAACAACTTAAGGATATAGTAGTGGCGGATCTTCTCCTCATTAGTGAAAAGGTTGGCTATTTCGAATAGTTTGGCAAGATGGGCTATGACCGTCTCAGACTTATAACCGTGAAAAGGATCAGATTCGACTAGAGAGATTATCTCAGGGTCGACAGAGAATTCATAATCCTTATCGGTGACAAAGATAGGCGAAGTGGCAAACTTCGGGTCATTTTTCATCCTAGCTTTCCGAGATTTTTCCTTCCACTTGAGAAGTAATTTCTCAGCGTCATAGGCATCCTTACACGCAAGGAAATCCTCGGCTATATCTCCCTCCATAACGTAACCCTAAGGTATATCAGGCAATTCATATCTAGGAGAGCTAGATCTAGCAGGAGCAAAAGCAGGTTCTATCTCAATAGTATCGGCAGTATAAGAAACATCACGAGCATTGGCAGTAATTCTAGAAATATGAGCATCAAGGAACACTCCTAGTGGAACATAAGGCAAAGGAGTATCTCTAGCAGTATCAAGCATAGCATCATCAGGCAAAATAGCATCTCTAGCATCATCAGGCAAAGCAGTATCAAGCATAGCATCTCTAGCAGTATCAGGCATAGTATCAAGCATAGTATCATCATGCATAGTATCAAGCATAGCATCTCTAGCAGTATCAGGCATAGTATCAAGCATAGCATCTCTAGCAGTAGTATCACAAGCATCATCAAGCACAGGCGACATATCAAGATTTCTAGCAAGAGGTGACGTCGCAAACTTACTCATAACTGAAGGTGAATCAAGTGCAGAGCTAGATGGCAATTCCTTACCTCCCCTCGTAGTTGAGGGAAAGACATTGGTCTTCGGATCCTTCAGATTCTCAGAGATTATAGCAATAGCTCCCTGGCAACTGCGCTAGAAAAATGCTGATTGCAATCACTGGCGATGGCTAGACGAATGCTGATGACAACAAACCTTCCCTGCAACGGCACCAAAAGAATGCTGCTAGCACTCCCCGGCAACAAAACTAGAAGAATGTTGTTGATGGCCCACGAGCGCGTGGGTTCGCAGCAGTTTTCGAGGGTAGAGCATTCGACCCAAATTTGTTGGTACGCCAGGCAGGAGGTGAGAGAATACTCTCGAGTATTAGCAGCTGAATTTGTCAGATTCAACCACACCTGAAAGATTAGTATCTCCAATCAAAGTATCAGTAGCAAAGCAGTATGATAACAACGGTGTCAGAAACGATCTGTTGACGGCAGACTATTCCTAACGATTGTATCAATGGCGCCAAGTTGCCTCGTTGACGGAAATTGTCAGTTCCCGTCAACGATCAGCGAATCAAGATTGTAGCAGGTAGCAGCAGTGTAACGAGCAATAGCAGCGGCAAGGAACAACAGTAGTGACATCAGTAGCAAGTAGCAATAGTAGCAAGCGACAGTAGTAGCAACAGTACCAGCAGCAACATAGCAAAACAAGTAACAGTAGTAGCAACAGTAGTAGCAGCAGCAGCAGAGCAAGACAAGTAACAGAAGTAGGACAAACTCGTAGGCAATGGGTCGGTGATTTGTTTGGATGATACTCATCATGCAACAGCTATAACACGGAGAGATATGTGGCTAGCTCCCGTTCGTCAATGTGATGTAGGCATGCATTCCGTGTGTCATCATATGTGCTTAGGGAAAAGAACTTGCATGACATCTATTGTCCATCCGTCCCGTGGCAGCGGGGTCTAACAGCAAACTACGGGATATTAAGGTTCTCCTTTTAATAAAGAACCGGACCAACGCATTAGCACTTGGTGAACACATGAACTCCTAAAACTATGGTCATCACCGGGAGTGGTTCCGGTTATTGTCACTCCGGGGTTGCCGGATCATAACACATAGTAGGTAACTACAACTTGCAAGATCGGATCTAAAACACACATATATTGGTGACAACATAATAATTTCAGATCTGAAATCATGGCACTCGGGCCCTAGTGATAAGCATTAAGCATGGCAAAGTAGTAGCAACATCAATCTGAGAACATAGTGGATACTAGGGATCAATCCTCGTCAAAACTAACTCGATTACATGATAGATCTGATCCTACTCATCACCGCCCAACGAGCCTACGTATAGATTACTGACGAACGATGAAGAGCTTCATGGAATTGGAGAGGGAAGAAGATTGATGATGACGATGGCGACGATTTCCCCTCTCCGGAGCCCAAGACGGACTCCAGATCTGCCCTCCAGATGAAGAATAGGTGGTGGCGGCGCCTCGGTATCGAAAACGCGACGAAAACTTCTCTTTTTATTTTTTCTGGGACGAAAGGGATCTTATAGAGCTGGAATTGGGGGCGGCAGAGCCGTGTGGGCCCCACAAGCCTGCCCACCGCCACCAGGGGGTGGTGGCGGAGCCACGGAGTGTGGCCCACTGGCCCACCCCCTGAGGTGGAACTTGGCGCAAATATTTTTCTTATTTTCCAAAACTGCTCCCCGTACATTTTTAGGACCTTTGGAGAACTTTGATTTCTGCACAAAATAACACCAAGGCAATTCTGCTGAAAACAACATCAGTCCAGGTTAGTTCCATTCAAATCATGCAAATTAGAGTCCAAAACAAGGACAAAAGAGTTTGGAAAAGTAGATACGATGGAGACGTATCAACTCCCCCAAGCTTAAAACCTTGCTTGTCCTCAAGCAACTCAGTTGACAAACTGGGAGAGAAAGAAAAACTTTGGCAAACTCTGTTTGATCTTGTTGTTGCAACTGTGTCTAACTCATAACCAGAATTTCAGCAAGATCACAAGTTAACCACATAAGCAAATGACACAAAGGTCTCACGGCAAACTAATATCAATGACATAATCAGCTAACGAGCAAATAATAATGAGTTTCAAATACCAACACTTCAATCAAAACAAGCATGAAGCAATATGAATAGGTGGTATCTCGCTAGCTCTTTTCTGAGACCGCAAAACATAAATGTAGAGCACTTTCAAAGATCAAGGGCTGACTAAACATTGTAATTCATAGCAACGAAGATCTAGTCATAGTCATACTCAATATCAAATAAAAGAAAAGCATAAAAATGACAGAGGTGCTCTCTAATTGGTGCTTATATAAGAGGAGGATGACTCGACAGGAAAATAAATAGACAGGCCCTTCGCAGAGGGAAGCATTGATTTGCAGAGCTGCCAGAGCTCAAGCTTTGAAAACAGAGATAAGAATTTTGGGTGGCATGCTTTCATTGTCAACGCAATGACCAAGAGTCCTCAATATCTTCCATGCTACTCATGCTATAGGCAGTTCCCAAACAGAAAAGTAAAGTTTTAACTCCCCCACCACCAATCAATCACACTCCACGGCTAGCCGAATCCTCGGGTACCGTCCATACTAACATCAATCCGGGGGGAGTCTTGTTTTACAGTTATGTTTTCGATTTAAGCGTGGAACTGGGCATTCCAATTACCGGCCCCTTTCTCATGTATGACAGTGAATAAACACATGTCGAGGATAACACTCCTAGCATGGAAGATACCAATACCCTGTGTCACCACATGAGCGGTTCGGGCAAGCAAAACATATTATTTCTTGAAGGTTTAGAGAATGGCACATGCAAATTTACTTGGAACGGCAGGTAGATACTGCAAATAGGTAGGTATGGTGGACTCTCATGGAAAAACTTTTGGGTTTATGGAAGTGGATGCACAAGAAGTATTCCGCTTAGTACAAGTGAAGGCTAGCAAAAGACTGGGAAGCGACCAACTAGAGAGCGACAACAGTCATCAAGATGCAATGAGTTTGACTAACATTGAATGCAAGCATGAACATGATATAAATCACCATGAACATGAACATCATAGAGGCTATATTGATTTTGTTTCAACTACATGCAGGAACATGCGCGAAGTCAAGCCACTTGAAACATTCAAAGGAGAATACCATCTTATCATACTACATCATAGTCATCTCAAAATCTATGTTGAGATTCAAGATAAACCATTATAAGCTCTCAGCTAAATAAGCATGGCATCAGAAACTATGATCTCTACGTTGTCATTGCAAACATGGTTCTCTCACAACAAAGCTAAATCTGGGTCGGCAAGCTAGTCATATTTACAAAAACAAAATAGATAGAGTTCATACCAGCTTTTCAGTCTCAGTCACTTCATCATATATCATCATTGTTGCCTTTCATTTGCATGATCGAACGATGAAAACGATAATAAGCGCATTGGACTAAGCTGAATCTGCAGGCAAACACAAAGGAGAAGACAAAATAATATGGCTCTTTGAAAGCTAAACACGTAAGCATGCAAGAACCAATAAACATTGTAACTAATATCTTCAACCTTGACACAAAGAAAAAGAAAACTATTTACACGGGAAAGCTCCCAACAAGCAAAAGAAGAAAGAAAAATCTTTTTGGTTTTTCTCAAAAGGACACAAAACAAGAAAACAAGAAAACAAGAAAACAAAATAAACTAGCATGGATAATACAGTGGCAAAGTGTAAACACCGGCTAACAAAGTGAAAGCATAAGCATGAATGTAAAATCGGTGAGAACACGTACTCCCCCAAGATTAGGCTTTTGGCCTAGCTTGGTATACTCGCAAGGTGGGAAATAACCAGCTCCAGGATACTCCGGAGCAGACGGTGGATGCCACTGCTGTGTGAGCTCCTCTGGCTCCCACTGATAAACTGGCGTCTGGTACTCGACTAGCGGCTAAGGCACGGGCGCCTGTGGTTGGGCCAAGCCCCAATATGCGTAGATGTCCGCGGGCATAATAGTGTACCTTCCTGCATGAAGATCAAACGAAGAAGGAGCTGGCAAAGTAATAGTCTCTCGAGTACCCTGACTAAACACCAGATTATAAATCATCGGTCTACTACCATCTCTATCCAGAAAATCATGGCGAACCATGTTGTCATAATCCAGATATCTGTCAGGGAGAAGCATCTCTCCTTCCTCTCCCAGTATAATGGTTATCTCAAAGTGTGTGGCAAGACGGGTAGCATAGATACCTCCATAGACAACACCTTTAGAACGGTTAAGGTTCAACCGTTGAGCTACTATAGCGCCCATGCTATAAGTCTTATCGTTATAAAGGCCTTCGCGCAAAACCGCAAGGTCTAGAGAACTAAGTGATCCAGCCTCCCCACGTCCAATCAAACATTTTCCCACAAGTAGTGAGAAGTACCGAAGCACAGGAAAATATATGCTAGCAATTCTAGCGCGAGACACTCCTCTCTCCTCTCCAACAGCAATAGAACCAATGAAATCCTCCAAGTCCCGTGGACGAGGGTCACGGATATCCCCAACATAAGGTAATTTGCATACATTGCAAAAGTCCTGCAGCATCATGCACAGGGGGACATCGTAAATCATGAACTCAACCATGGGAGGATTCTTCCTTGGATAAAAGTTGAAGCTTTGAACGAAAATATTGGTGAGGAGGAGGTATTGTGGGCACTTATCTTCAACGAACGCAGTAAGACCTGCGTTCTCCACGAAGTAATAAAAGTCTTCATAAAGTCCGGCGGCGTGCAAAAAATCATCACTTGGCCACTCGCACGCTCGAACTTCTGTGACTCGAGGGACTATGTACTTGGGGTGATTCTTCTCATCCTCCTTGGGGTTACGACTTGAAGAGCCTCTCAAGAACCTCCTCATCTTTTCCCTTTTCTAGCTTTGAAATTTTTTGAAATTTTTAGAGACTTCGAAAGAAAAGTGAATGAAGATTAACCCAACTTGTAGCAACTACTCCTACTAGTGCCTAGAGACCGTATCACGCGCTAAAACTACTTGGGACCGACTAAAATCAACATTTATAGCTCAATAATAGGGTCACCAAGGTAGCAACAATACGCGAAGGATAAAGCACTAGAGCAAAAACTAACTGGACAAATGGAGGAGTCACTTACCAAGGAGTAATTTCCCCTAAACGGTTCGGAGAATGGTGCTTTGAGCAAGGAGATCGAAAATCACAGCCAAATGAGCAAGAACGCTCGTTTGAGCTGCGAAACACTTTTTTTCTAGAGGTGGAAGAAGAGGCTCGGAGCTGGAATGAGTGGAGGGGGTGCATGTGGGCCCCACAAGCTAGCACCCCGCCACCAAGGGGCTAGGTGGCGGTGCCAGGGCTTGTGGCCCACTGGTCAGGCCCCCAGGCCAGCTTTGAGGCCCAGAAATTTTCAAAAATTCCAGAAAAAATCATACTAAATTTTTAGGACCATCGGAGAACTTTTATTTTCGAGGTATTTTCTCCGGGACGCTAAAATAGAAAACAGGAAAAACGAAACTAATTCTATCATTTTTCTTCTAAGCAAAAGAAAGGAAAACTTAAAACAGAGGTATGTGACTCCTTGATTCATCCATTTCATGGTCATCGAAAGAAATCCGTCAATGGGATTGATCAAGTCCTTATGACAAAACCTTCTCGAATCGCAAGAGAGAACGGAGAATTTTCAAATAGCCACTAAATCACCTCAATGTGGATATGTATCTCCCCAGCAAGCAAATCATACTTCATCTTGAAACGAGGAATAGGGCATTCAAAGCTCCCAATGAGAATTGATGAACTCTTTCCGATAGCATTGATGCAATGTACTTGATATCGTTTCTTCGGAAAGTGCACGGTGTGCTCATCACCGTTCACATGGAAAGTTACATTGCCTTTGTTGCAATCTATAACAGCCCCTGCCGTGTTTAAAAAGGGTCTTCCGAGGATGACAGCCATGGCATCGTCCTCAGGAATATCCAAGAGAACAAAGTCTGTTAAGATAGTGGTGTTAGCAACCACAACAGACACATCCTGGCAAATGCCTATAGGGAAAGCAGTTGATTTGTCGGCCATCTGCAGAGAAATTTGAGTAGGTGTCAACTTATCCAATTCAAGTCTACGATAAAGAGAAAGCGGCATAACACTAACACCGGCTCCAAGGTCACATAAGGCAGTTCTTACGTAGTTTCCTTTAATTGAGCAAGGTATAGTGGGCACTCCAGGATCACCAAGTTTCTTAGGAGTTCCACCTTTGAAAGTATAATTGGCAAGCATGGTGGAGATCTCAAGATCTGGTATCTTCCGTTTATTAGTAAGAATATATTTCATGTACTTGGCATACGGAGACATCTTGAGCATATCAGTTAACCGCATCTGCAGAAAGACGAGTCTTATCATCTCAACAAAGCGCTCAAAATCCTCATCATCCTTTTTCTTGGATGCCTTAGGAGGGAAGGGCATAGGTCTCTGAATCCATGGCTCTTTTTCTTTACCATGCTTCCTAGCAGTGAAGTCATTCTTGTCGTATCTCTTACGTTGTGGATTATCAGGATTAACCGTTGGTTCAATCTTCACATCCTCTTCATGGCTAGGTTGAGCATTATTATGGACATCACTGTCCATATTGTCACCAGGTTCATGTTCATCACCTGATTGTGTTTCTGCATCAGACGCGGAAATATCATTAGGTTCTTTAGGTGTGACAGTATTTGGTGAACTGGCGTGCAGGTTTCTATCATCCTTCTTCTTCTCCTTAGGATGACTGGGTGTATCAGCATTGATTCCTTGAGAATCTTGATCAATTCTCTTAGGATGACCTTCAGGATACAAAGGTTCCTGAGTCATTTTGCCTCCTCTACTAATGACTCTGATAGAGTTGTCATTTAATTCATTGAACAGGTCATTCTGAGCTATAAGTACTTGTTCTACCTGAGTAGTAATCATAGAGGCATGTTTACTCAGAAGCTTGAGATCATTGACATTTCTGTCTACACAAGCACTTAAATGGCTAAGCATACGAGTACTTTGTTCCAAATGTCTGCTAACATAATCATTGAAACTCTGTTGTTTGGCAACAAAGTTGTCAAATTCATCAAAGCATAGGCTATCAGGTTTATCAAAAGGAATATCACTCTCATCAAACCTACGCAGAGAATTTACTTCTACTACTTGTATCGGGTTATCGAGACCATGGAGCTCTTCGATAGGTGGTAGATTTTTGACATCTTCAGATCTAATGCCTTTCTCTTGCATAGATTTCTTGTCTTCTTGCATATCTTCGGGACTGAGGAATATAATACCTATTTTCTTAGGAGTTGGCTTAGGAGGTGGTTCGGGAATAGTCCAAGCATTATCGTTTATCAAGAGGTTATTCAATAGGGTCTCAGCTTGTTCTATAGTTCGTTCCCAAAAAACACAACCGACACAACTATTTAGGTGGTCTCTAGAGGCATCGGTAAGTCCATCATAGAGGATATCAAGTATCTCGTTCTTCTTAAGAGGGTGATCAGGCAAAGCATTCTGTAGCTGGACGAGCCTCCCCCAAGCTTGTGGAAGACTCTCTTCTTGGAGTTGAGCAAAGTTGTATATTTCCTGCAAGGCAGCTTGCTTTTTATGGGCAGGGAAATATTTCTCACAGAAGTAATAGACCATCTCCTGGGGACTACGCACACATCTAGGAGCAAGAGAGGTGAACCAGGCTTTAGCGTCATCCTTTAGAGACAAAGGAAACAACTTAATGATATAGTAGTGGCGGATCTTCTCCTCATTAGTGAAAAGGTTGGCTATTTCGGATAGTTTGGCAAGGTGGGCAATGACCGTCTCAGACTCATAACCATGAAAAGGATCAGATTCGACTAGAGAGATTATCTCAGGGTCGACAGAGAATTCATAATCCTTATCGGTGACAAAGATAGGCGAAGTGGCAAACTTCGGGTCATTTTTCATCCTAGCTTCTTGAGAAGTAATTTCTCAGCGCCATAGGCATCCTTACATGCAAGAAAATCGTCGGCTATCTCTCCCTCCATAACGTAACCCTCAGGTATATCACGCCATTCATATCTAGGAGAGCTAGATCTAGCAGGAGCAAAAGCAGGTTCTATCTCAATAGTATCGGCAGTATCAGAAACATCATCAGCATTGGCAGTAATTCTAGCAATATGAGCATCAAGGAACACTCCTAGTGGAACATCAGGCAAAGGAGTATCTCTAGCAGTATCAAGCATATCATCATCAGGAAAAATAGCATCTCTAGCATCATCAGGAAAAGCAGTATCCAGCATAGCATCTCTAGCAGTATCAGGCATAGTATCAAGCATAATATCATCAGGCACAGTATCAAGCATAGCATCTCTAGCAGTATCATGGATAGTATCAAGCATAGCATCTCTAGCAGTAGTATCCCAAGCATCATCAAGCACATGCGACATATCAAGATTTCTAGCAGGAGGTGATGTCGCAAACTTACTCATAACTGAAGGTGAATCAAGTGCAGAGCTAGATGGCAATTCCTTACCTCCCCTCGTAGTTGAGCGCAAGACTTTGGTCTTCGGATCCTTCAGATTCTTCATAGTGATAAGCAAATATAAATCCCAAGTGACTTAGAGAATATAGCAATACCTCCCCGCCAACGGCGCCAGAAAAATGCTGATTGCAATCTATGGCGATGGCTACACGAATGCTGATGACAACAAACCTTCCCCTGCAACGGCACCAGAAGAATTCTGCTAGCACTCCCCGGCAACGAAACTAGAAGAATGTTGTTGATGGCCCACCAGTGCGTAGGTTCGCAGAAGTTTTCGACGGTAGAGTATTCGACCCAAATTTGTTGGTACGCGAGGCAGGAGGTGAGAGAATACTCTCGAGTATTAGCAGCTGAATTTGTCAGATTCAACCACACCTGAAAGATTAGTATCTGCAAGCCAAGTATCAGTAGCAATGTAGTATGATAACAACGGTGTCAGAAACGATCTGTTGATGGCAGACTATTCCTAACGATTGTATCAATGGCGCCAAGTTTCCTCGTTGACGGAAATTGTCAGTTCCCGTCAACGATCAGCCAATCAAGATTGTAGCAGGTAGCAGCAGTGTAACGAGCAATAGCAGCGGCAAGGAACAACAGTAGTGACAACAGTATAAAGTAGCAATAGTAGCAAGCGACAGTAGTAGCAACAGTAGCAACAGCAGCAGAGCAAAACAAGTAACAGCAGTAGCAACAGTAGTAGCAGCAACAGCAGAGAAAGACAAGTAACAGCAGTAGGACAAACTCGTAGGCAATTGGTCAGTGATTTGTTTGGATGATATTCATCATGCAACAGCTATAACACGGAGAGAAATGTGGCTAGCTCTCGTTCGTCAATGTGATGTAGGCATGCATTCCGTGTGTCGTCATACGTGCTTAGGGAAAAGAACTTGCATGACATCTATTGTCCATCCCTCCCATGGCGGCGGGGTCCAAAAGGAAACTACGGGATATTAAGGTTCTCCTTTTAATAAAGAACCGGACCAACGCATTAGCACTTGGTGAACACATGAACTCCTCAAACTATGGTCATCACCGGGAGTGGTTCCAGTTATTGTCACTCCAGGGTTGCCGGATCATAACACATAGTAGGTAACTACAACTTGCAAGATCAGATCAAAAACACACATATATTGGTGACAACATAATAATTTCAGATTGGAAATCATGGCACTCGGGCCCTAGTGACAAGCATTAAGCATGGCAAAGTAGTAGCAACATCAATCTCAGAACGTAGTGGATACTAGGGATCAATCCCCATCAAAACTAACTCGATTATATGATAGATCTCATCCTACTCATCACCGCCCAGCGAGCTTACGAATAGATTACTCACGAACGACGAAGAGCTTCACGGAATTGGAGAGGGAAGAAGGTTGATGATGACGATGGCGACGATTTCCCCTCTCCGGAGCCCAAGACGGACTCCAGATCTGCCCTCCAGATGAAGAACAGATGGTGTCGGCGCCTCCGTATCGAAAACGCAACGAAAACTTCTCTTTTTATTTTTTCTGGGACGAAACGGATCTTATAGAGCTGGAATTGGGGGCGGCAGAGCCGTGTGGGCCCCACAAGCCTACCCACCGCCACCAGGGGGGGTGGTGGCGGAGCCAGGGCTTGTGGCCCACTGGCCCACCCCCTGAGGTGGAACTTGGTGCTGATATTTTTCTTATTTTCCAAAACTGCTCCCCGTAAAATTTCAGGACCTTTGGAGAACTTTGATTTCTGCACAAAAATTACACCAAGGTAATTCTGCTGAAAACAGCGTCAGTCCAAAACAAGGGGAAAAGATTTTGGAAAAGTAGATACGATGGAGACGTATCAGCAACCATCCGACATCCTCCACGTTCCTTGGGACGTGATTTAGCACCACCTTGTTGTCTGTCCCGACACGCTCCCTTCAAGCAGAAGGTCTGGAAGCAACCTTTAGAGTGGCAAGAATTCATTGCCGAAGAAATTAAGAAATTGGAAGCAGCAGGGCTGGTGAGGGGTGTGTTACACCCAACCTGGCTAGGAAATCCTATGTTGGTGCGCAAGGCGAACGTGAAGCGGAGGCTTTGCATTGACTTCACATATGTCAACAAGGCTTGGCCGAAGGACTCTTTTCCCTTGACGCGGATCGACCAAATCCTGTACTCAACCGCCGGCTGCGACCTATTGTCATCCCTTGATGCCTACTCTGGTTACCACCATATATTCATGGCCGAGGAGGATGAAGAGAACACAACTTTCGTCACCCCTTGCAGCACATACTCGTTCAGGCGCATGCCCTTCGACCTAAAGAGTGCGTGCTCCACATTAGCAAGGGCCGTCCAGATCGGCCTTGGACCACAGTTGCACCGAAATGTGGAGGCCTACATGGACGACATCGTAGTCAAGACCAAGGACAAGGCCAGGCTGGTCTGAGAAATAGAGGAGACCTTTGTGAACCTACACAAGATCCACTTGAAGCTCAACCCCAAAAATACCGAGTTCGGGGTCCCGTCTAGCAAGCTCCTTGGTTTATTCATATCTAAGCGCATGATAGAAGCCAACCCCTCCAAGATGGAAGCCATCAAGCAACTAGAGGCCCCAAAGAGCGTCAAGGACATCCGTCGGCTGGCGGGCTATGTCGCTGCTCTTAGCCGATTCATGTCCAAGTCCGCGGAATGGACCATGCCATTCTTCAAAATCTTGAAGAAGTCCGGAACCATTACATGGACTCCAAAAGTGGAAGAAGCCCTACAAGACCTAAAGAAGTACCTATCGTCACCCTCGGTACTGGTCGCACCCAGACCTGAGGAGCCGCTGTTGTTGTACCTGACAGCAATAATTTAGGTGCTCAGCACCTTGCTAGTGGCGAAGAGGGAGGTACAGGATGGAGAAACAATGAAAGCTAGCCCGACGATCAATTAAAAGCACAATTGCTCCCTAGGGTGTTTTTGATAATTGATCACAACATATGCATCTTTTGACTAATATGTTTTTCCACGTATATTTCAGAAAAGTTCAGAAGATACTTTGGCTAAAGGCTTATGCGGAGATGCCCCTCAATGCAAGAAAGGAATAAGATTGGCCCAAGCTTCAAGCTAGAAGACTCTTCATTTTATATTTGAGAGAAATCACTTTGGAGTCCATAGGAAAGCCAATACTATTAAAAGGGGGTGAGGTATTAGAATGAACTCGTTTCTCAAGTGCTGAGAGATAGCAACCAAAAATACCCAGTAATTTTCCCACATATCCATTCTGTCCAGAGCCTCATACGCAAAATAGGTGCAACCAACTTTCTCATTTCGTCCTACTGATTTTCATCTCAGACAGAACCCTAGCCAAATCCAACAAATTGGTGCAACCGAAACCATGTCAGTGCTACTGAGTTTAGGTGACCAACTTTCTGTTGCCTCGTTACACAAAATCAGTATTTCCGAGTTTAAGTATCGGTGTCACTGAGTTGTGACATCTGACCGTTAGCCACCTTTTCTAGGTCACCGAGTTGTGTGTCACGCCCAAGATGCGAACCTATCCTCAATTTGGCACGAAGACCTCGTCAGGGATAGAAGCGCATCTCATCGTGTCGCAAGAATGGATATTGTTACAAGTACATGTACTGAAAAGAAGATCTATATATATATATATATATATATATATAGAACTAGCTTACACTCGCCACAAGCTACATCAGAGTCATAGCAGTACAATACATAATCGTCATGAAGAAGAACAGGGTCCGACTACGGACGAAAACAAACGAGAAAAGAAGAACGACGTCCATCCTTGCTATCCCAGGCTGCCGGCCTGGAACTCATCTGAGATCGATGATGAAGAATAAGAAGAAGCAACTCCAAATGAACAATCAACGCGCTCGCGTCAAGTAACCTTTACCTGTACCTGCAACTGGTGTTGTAGTAATCTGTGATCCACAAGGGACTCAACAATCTCATTTCCAAAGGTATCAAGACTAGCAAAGCTTAATGGGTGAGGTATGGTTAAGTGGTGAGGTTGCAGCAGCGGCTAAGTCTATATTTGGTGGCTACACTTACGAGTACAAGAAATAAGAGGGGGAAGCTCTACGCATAACGGACGTGTTTACTGATGATCAAATGAATGATCTTGAACACCTACCTATGTCAGACGTAACCCCACCGTGTCCTCGATCGGAGAAGGAACTCATGAAAGAGACAGTCACGGTTATGCACACAGTTGGCAAGTTTTAATTAAGTTAACTTCAAGTTATCTAGAACTAGTGTTAAACAAAGT
Organism: Hordeum vulgare subsp. vulgare; assembly: GCF_904849725.1. Taxonomy (NCBI): domain Eukaryota; kingdom Viridiplantae; phylum Streptophyta; class Magnoliopsida; order Poales; family Poaceae; genus Hordeum; species Hordeum vulgare. The sequence goes on from NC_058522.1 coordinate 196,373,833, forward strand.
TTCCACGTTGCCACATAACCACGGGCACGGCTTTCCGAAAAGATTTAACCCTGTAGGGGTGCTCCAACTAGTCCATCACAAATTACCACAAGCCGAATAGAAATCCTTGATCAGGACACTCGCGATCTCGTCGGATTCCATAGTGGAAAACCTCAACTCTGAGATTACCCAAAGCATCACCGGAATCCCGATGCACAAGATATCTCGTCAAAGGTAAAACTAATCCAGCAAGGCCGCCCGGCGTATCTCGTTCTCAGGACACGACGGATGAGTGACGCGTACGGTGGCTTGACAGAAATCACCCAAGTTGCCCTGGGTTGGCCCCGCACAGTGCTTTGTTTTGGACCAGCACCATTAGCACTGGTCCTCCCTGTATTATGTATAATTACTCCTCGGGTAGCGCTAACTCACTATGCATTTCAGTTTAACAAAATTATTATGTTGGGAAAATGTAGTACCAATGTTCGGCCTTGCCAGACCAGCTTTAATCTAAATGAATTATCGAGGGGGTCCCATAACAACCCCGATCATGTTAGGAGCGCTCATCTATGGAACATAACACCGGTAGCCGAAACTAAGGGGGCCAAGGTGGAACAAAACACTAGGCTAGAAAGGCCGAGCCTTCCACCTTTTACCAAGTATATAGGTGCATTAAATTAAATAGCATTAATATGGTGATATGACAAGGAACCCATGTAATCACATGGAAGCAACTGCACCTGCAACTAGCAACGCTACACAGGGTTAAGCAAGCGGTAACATAGCCAATCAGTGGTTTGCTAGCTCGAACAGGTTGAAGGTTATCATGGCATTGTTTGAGAGGCTGATATTTAACATCTGGTAGGCAACGAGACATAAATGGTAGAAACAGTAAAACTAGCATGACAATGGTAGTAATGGTATCTGGGGAAATGGTCATCTTGCCTGAGATCCCGCTTGGAAGAAGAATGACTTCGTAAAGTAGACGAACCGACGTAGTCGAACGGGTCCTCACATCCGACACGCTTGCGGAACTCTATCGAGACGGGGAAAACCGGAAACAAGCATCAACACACGATATTCACCACACGATGCACAATACATATGATGCATGGACAGGCTGAATGCAAATAAGTCACGACAAGACAATTCACACAATCAAACACTACACATCAAGTGAAGTTCAATATGCAACGAGTTGCATATTGACGAAACTCCACGTTTATTTATTTAGTTCTATCCCGATTAGATACACGTCAATATTAAATGTTGTCAAACATGGCAAGAGGTGAAGCGTAATTAAACTACCTATCTAGGCATTTTAAATGAGGTCGGAAATGACATATAACACCTCCGAGACACATCACATGTTAATTTACAATTCTGTCCAGATCTGAACTAACACATTTAATTAGTTGTTAAACATCAAAACAAATAGGTTCATGTGATTCTACGCATCAAGACAAGCAATTTACACATAGAGAACATCTCCAACGGAGCTACGGATCAAAAGTTACAATCACTTCAAGATATGATGGCATGAATGCAATATGTGTGCAACGACGGCACGAGCACTTCAAAACATACAAACAGCAAGGGAAAATGAAACTACACACAATTCTAAGCAAGTTTCATGTAGCTCACGATCAAATCGGAGCTACCGATCAAAAACTACGAGCAAAACAAGATATCACTACAATCTGCCAAAATCAGCCACATAGCATTTTCTACACCCCACAACTACGAACTATTCATCTCAAATATAATCACCCAAGGCATGAAACGAAAGAGGGCAAGAAGCACTACCACAAACAACTAACAACAACTAGCATGGCAGCAAGGGTGACTAGAGAAAGAAGTCACAAAATAGCATCTCACACACTATTTCAGACTTAGTGAAAATTACACATCATGAAAGTGCAGTTTTGGATCTGAAGCCATATTGACAGAAGCTAAACCTATAGCTACAGGGCTCCAAATGGCATGAAATTTCACAGCATGCTAGAGAAACACAAGGGCTACAACTAACTCCATTGCACCAACCTCAAAAGAGCTACAGATCACAAGTTACAAGCAAGACAAGAGAACAACAAAATATAACAGATCTCAAACTTAGAAATATTTCAGCACCTCCAAATCAGCACTATTTCTAGCAACTTGAGGGAAATCAAACCACACCTAAAGATGCATTGCTATTGCAACCAAAAATACTAGGGGCTAGTCTAAACACCCAAGAAAAACTCCCTAGTTAACAACTTCGTGAAACGAAGCTCGGAATAAATCCTACGAAAAAGACAAGAGGGCAACATGGCAAAATATCGCGCGAACTAACTTGCTCAAAATCTAAAACTAATTGCACAGAAAAATCCCATGGATTTTTCTACCCCGAAAACATATAAAATATGTGGGGTTGCAACACAAAAATAATGCCACACGTAAATGCGAGATAATAGCCCAGACACGGAAAATAATCTAGTGGAAAATCCCTACACGCAAAAATACCAATGAATACTCTAAAATACATGGAAAATTGGTTCCTAAAACATGGACATTTTGTCTACGGGGTTCGGGCAATCCGGACATGCACGAGAAATTAATACGGACTATATCCTATTGGGACAACACGTACATCTATGCATTAGGCATGCTAAACTACAACAAACAAATATGCAAGTTGCACCAACGTATTCTACGCGCAAAACTAAGCGAAAAACAAATATTACATGCCTCGTTCCGACACACGGATCAATAGATACGGGCAAAAGAATATACGCTATTTTTCTGGAATTTATCAAATTCCAAAAATCAACCTAATAACTAACGGGCCGGTCAGGGGGCGCAAAACAGCTAAGCAGCGCAGTCGTGTGGAATAGTGGCTTGGAGGGTGTTCACCTTGCGGGCTAAATCTGGCCCAGGAGCTGGGCTGGCCTGGTGAAGGAGGGGAGAGGCAGGCCGAAGGTGGGGAAGCCGATTGGGCCATGGGGCGCCGGCCCACGCGAGCGAGGCGGTTGCGCTGGAGCGCTCGGTCGTCGTCCTCCTGCCGTCGCAGCTTGGAGGGAGGTGCGGGATTGGCGGCAGGGCGCATGGGAGGCTGGATCCGGGCGGGATCCGGCGAGGGGAGGTCTGGGGAGGCCGGCCACGGGACATGGCCATCGCAGCAGCAGCAACTCGGGGCTCCGGGCTGCTCGCGGGCAGGCGGGAGCAGGCTGGCGGCGGGGCGAAGCGAGGCTCTCCGGCGACCGGCGGCGACTGGGGGGGGGGGGGGGGCGGCTCCGGTGAGCAAGGGCTCCCGCCGGAGGGTGCCGGGGCTCGGGGCAAAGCTGCACGAGGGCTCGGTGGCCAGAGGCTGGAGGCGAGGTGGCGGCGCGCTACAGGCAGCGGGGATGGCTTGGGAGGAGGAGAGTTGTAGGGAGCTCGGGCCCAGATGGGCTCGGGCGGGCCCAACGCGGGCTCCATGGGCCCGACGGCTGGAGGTGGGAGGAGAGAGCAGGTGGGAGGCGGCTAGGGTTTCGGGGGTTGCACGGATTTCGAGGGAGAGAGAGTGGCTGCATATTTATAGACGTAGGGGCTAGGTTTATCCGAAGCCGGCCCCGTTTTCGCCCATGCGATCGTGATCGAACGGCCACGGATGCGGGAATGTCTAGGTGGCTGTGTAGAGTAGGCTAGGCGGGGAAGAGAGGGTAACGGTGAGGCGCGACAACGCGATTTTAAAACACCCAAAAACGTGTGACAGTAGACCGAATACGGTGCCGCTACGTTCGACCGTTTGAGTACCAGACGGACTCCGATCGCGACAAAATTCGACAGGCAGCCTACCTATAAATAATCACGACCGCATGCCAAGTTTCACCCCGATCAGAGAAAGTTTTACGCACACTTTTGAAAACTAGATTTAAACGTAGCCGCCGTCGCGTGCGTGTGTGGTAGGACTCAGAACGGGCAACGACGAACACGGAGGGAAACGACAACTAATAACGGACGCAAGTTTTTAAAATTGGCGACAACGGGATGCCGATGCAATGTTGATGATGCGCATGATGCGATGATGATGAAACAAATTAAAATAACCACACAACGAGAACGGAATATAAGGGGAATCTTTTGGAGCGTCGGCATCGGGCTGTCACAACTCTCCTACACTACAAGAGGATCTCGCCCCGAGATCCAGGAAAGAAAGGGGGGAGAGGATAAGGAAGCAAGAGGTAAAAACTTAGTCGCTTCTTTACCAACGAGTGAAACCAACGATCCTTTAAAGTTGCAAATAGATGAGGGATGATATGAGAAACAAGCAAGAATTCACGGAAAATTTCGGCAGCACTTTGCTAGGAAAATGGGATAAAAAATTCGATAAGATGGAAGAAATAGACAATATTCATAACAAACAACTAAATAGAACAAGGGAACACCATGAACTTGATAGAACAACATAATAGACCCAAAAGAGCAACATCACAATGCCTCTGGAACAAGAGAATATGAAGTAGCTCAAGCGGAAGAAGAGAATGAAGAAAGGAATGACAACTATCATCACAATGAACTTGAGAAGCACCCTTGCGAGAAGAATTAAACGAAGTTGTTGGAAAAACAACAACGAAAAGAACAAGACAGTAGTGGGCTTATTAAAATCATCTCAACATCTATGAGGTGACAACCAACCACTACAAGAACCAAGGATAGATGAAAGCAAAGATATGAAAACTTCTTACACCAAGAGGATACATTGAGAACTTGGATTAATGACAAGCACCATGATAGCAACAATCCATATGAAAAGCTTTAGGTGAGATCCAAACCAAGATAGCTCAATGAAGAAATCATGGGTTGAAAATATCTCATGATCAAATAATTGGTGGTTTTAATTATCTCATACTTGAATGGAAATCTCTTCGAGGCTCCTACACTAATAAGAATGCTATAACACCACCTTAAATGATAAAGGAAGAACAATGCACTTGGAAAAGCAAGAGAAGAAAACTTGAGGTACTCCAACAAGTATCTTGAGGAACACTTGAGAATGGATTGAAACCTTGATGAACCACCATGAAGGACCTCCGTATACAAATGAATGATGCAACGATATGAAGGTAGAAAATAATAAGATTATGACCTTGCCAACATTTAGATGAAGCCTCACAAAGAGATTCTTGAGAAAACTTGGAACTCCGGAAAAGAAAAGATAATAACAGTTGAGAAAAAGGAATTGATATCATGAGCCACTCCGAAAGAAGAATTGAAACCATTTGATGAAACAAAAATAACAATTATGTTATGCTAATTCTTCATCAAGTTTAATTGATGACAAGCAACGGATTTAGCATACAACTTATTCCTCTTGAAAGAATCTTGAAGAGATAGAGAGATAAGCACCGCTTGAGGCATAATTGACGGACGCACCGGTAAGAATTCGCAAATAAATGGGAACACCACGAATTAATGGAGATACAAGAGAACGAAGAGATCATGAGCCACCTGAGAGAAAAACTAGAACAAGGCACCGAATAACCGAGAGACGAACGAAGAGACAACAATGGAAAAGAATTAAGGACGAAAGATGAAAGTTGAGAACGAAGAATCTTCTAAAATGATGGCATTCGGAGGAACGAGAAATAAAAAAAACTCAGAGAAGCACCGGATAGCACGAAAGGGATTACTCATGATTGCCAACAAATGAGAGGATACACGAAACTGAGATGTCAGTCTTCACAAGAATGGAACAAGACTGAGAGAAACACTCCTTTGAATTTGCAAGCTGAGAATGATGACGAGAACAACACCACCAAACTTTAATGAGACACTCCAGGATAAAGAAGAATGAAAAGTTGAACCAATATGAGAATTAATTCAAATAGATCTTGACGAAGGGATAAGACTGATGGAAATCATACTTACGTCATAGTTGAAAAGAATTAATGATCTCCGGGCAAGGATTAAAAGAGCCAGGAAAGATCCTGGGAAAGAACCTCTGGGATATGGGCCCACTCAAAGAAACCACTGTTAGAAAAGATTGCTTAGAAGAGAGATAATGCACCGGTATGAAGAGAACTAGATGAGGTTAGCACCTCGAAATAATTGAAAAGATTGGAAACAAAAACTTCTGAAATATCTTTAACACTCCGGATAGAAAGAGAGAGGAATTAGCAACAAGATAGGCTCATAAGAATTTCGAATATAGGAAATAATTACAAGGATGAATGGATAAGATAACACGGACAACTAAATTGAATTCACCGGAAAAATAACAAGACTAAATAAGGATGAACATGAAGCTCCTGAGAATCTTCACAATGAATCACCGGGTAAGAGAGAAAAGAACAGACAACGGAAGCACCATGAATAGAAAACTCTTGGATGAAAATCCAATCACTGAAAAAAGGGTGGGAGGGCGGGGAAAAACAAAGACGACTTGGAACAGTAAAAGAGAGAATGATCTTGCAAAATTAGATAAGATTGAATTCAGTTGAAGAGAAGCACACCGGTTGAATGGAATTGATACGTTGACTCCGGTTGAAAGGAATTGATAAGACAATTGATAGAGCAAAAGAATTAATACCCTCCTAAAAATATGAGAACTCTTATAAAAGATCTGAAATCACCACTTGACATCAAAGAAACACAAATTTGTTGGAAGATCGTCCTATAAGTAACTACTTGAATTCCCACCAATGAATTCCCAAAATTTCTGGTCATGCAATCTGGTACACGGATACAAGGAGTAATATCACACAACTCCTATACTAACCCGTCACCTGTATCACATCCGTCAACACACAACCAGAATCTCGGACCTTCATCTACAACAGACCCTCGTGATCACAACGATACAAAGTATGGCAGTACTCCCGAACAATCTGCACCAGTACTGGGGACATCGGGGTTATCTTGCCACTACTAGTATTGAAGCAATTACGAACATCCTTCGTTCTGAGATACTAAGAATTCTGAATGATAACGATGTGCTCAAGAATCCCCTCGAGCTCAACTCCCCTGAAACTCAAAGCAGATAGGACGCACCAAGACAGAATTCCGTCACATCGGCATCATATAGATTCCAAAAATATCCGCGTGATCCTAATTTTTTTTGAGTGAGAAGAGGAGTAGAATTAAATTATTACGTCAAGATTCCTCACCAGAGCATAAAATAGGAGAAAAAAGAATCCTACTCTTCGATATATAACTAGACTCAAAGCAGTTTTTCACTAGACTCGACTCGGCCATGTCGATCAATCAAGGGGGCTCCTAGGTCGGTACTGCTCTGATACCAACTTGCCACGCCCAAGATGCGACCCTATCCTCAATTTGGCACGAAGACCTCGTCAGGGATAGAAGCGCATCTCGTCGTGTCGCAAGAATGGATATCGTTACAAGTACATGTACTGAAAAGAAGATATATATTTATATATATAGAATTGGCTTACACTCGGCACAAGCTACGTCAGAGTCACAGCGGTACAGTACATAATCGTCATGAAGAAGAGCAGGTTCCGACTACGGACAAAAACAAAAGAGAAAAGAAGAACGACGTCCATCCTTGCTATCCCAGGCTGCCGGCCTGGAACCCATCCTAGATCGATGAAGAAGAAGAAGAAGCAACTCCAAATGAACAATCAACGCGTTCGCGTCAAGTAACCTTTACCTGTACCTCCAAGTGTTGTTGTAGTAATGTCTGAGCCACAGGGGACTCAACAATCTCATTTCCAAAGGTATCAAGACTAGCAAAACTTAATGGGTGAGGTATGGTTAACTGGTGAGGTTGCAGCAGAGGCTAAGCATATATTTGGTGGCTAAACTTACGAGTACAAGAAATAAGAGGGGGAAGATCTACGCATAACGGACGTGTCTACTGATGATCAAATGAATGATCCTGAACACCTATCTACGTCAGACATAACCCCACCGTGTCCTCGATCGGAGAAGGAACTCACGAAAGAGATAGTCACGGTTACGCACATAGTTGGCAAGTTTTAATTAAGTTAACTTCAAGTTATCTAGAACCAGTGTTAAACAAAGTCTCCAAGTTGCCACATAACTGCAGGCACGGCTTTCCGAAAAGATTTAACCGTGCAGGGGTGCTCCAACTAGTCCATCACAAATTACCACAAGCCGCATAGAAATCCTCGATCACGACACTCACAATCTCGTCGGATTCCATAGTGGAAAACCTCAACTCTGAGATTACCCAAAGCATCACCGGAATCCCGATGGACAAGATATCTCATCAAAGGTAAAACTAATCCAGCAAGGCCGCCCGGCGTGTCGACGATCCCGATAGGAGCCGCGTATCTCGTTCTCAGGACACGACGGATGAGTGACGCGTACGGTGGCCTAATAGAAATCACCCAAGTTGCCCTGGGTTGGCCCCGCATAGTGCTATGTTTTGGACCAGCACCATTAGCACTGGTCCTCCCTGTATTATGTAGAATTACTCCTCGGGTAACGCTAACTCCCTATGCATTTCAGTTTAACAGAATTATTATGTTGGGCAAATGTAGTACCAATGTTGGGCCTTGCCAGACCAGCTTTAATCTAAACGAATTATCAAGGGGGTCCCCATAACAACCCCGATCGTGTTAGGAGCGCTCATTTATGGAACATAACACCAGGGTAGAAAGGCCGAGCCTTCCACCTTTTACCAAGTATATAGGTGCATTAAATTAAATAGCATTAATATGGTGATATGACAAGGAACCCATGTAATCACATAGAAGCAACTAAACCTGCAACACGCAACGCTACACAGGGTTAAGCAAGCGGTAACATAGCGAATCATTGGTTTGCTAGGTCGAACAGGTTGAAGGTTATCTTGGCATTGTTTGAGAGGCTGATATTTAACATGTGGTAGGCAACGAGACATAAACTGTAGAAACGGTAAAACTAGCATGGCAATCATAGTAATGGTATCCGGGGAAATGGTCATCTTGCCTGAGATCCTTCTTGGTTGAAGAATGACTCCGTGAAGCAGACGAACCGACGTAGTCGAACGAGTCCTCACATCCGACACGCTTGCGGAACTCTATCGAGAAGGGGAAAACTGGAAACAAGCATCACCACACGATATTCACCACATGATGCACACCACATATGATGCATGGACAAGCTGAATGCAAACAAGTCACGGCAAGACGATTAACACAATCAAACACTACACATTAAGTGAAGTTCAATATGCAACGAGTTGCACATTGACGAAACTCCACGTTTATTTATTTAGTTCTATCCCGATTAGATACACTGCAATATTAAATGTTTTCAAACATGGCAAGAGGTGAAGCGTAATTAAACTACCTATCTAGGCATTTTAAATGAGGTCGGAAATGACATATAGCACCTGCGAGACGACCTCACATGTTAATTTACAATTCTCTCCAGATCTGAACGAACATATTTAATTAGTTGTTAAACAGAAAAACAAATAGGTTCACGTGATTCTACGCGTCGAGACTAGCAATTTACACATAGAGAACATCTCCAACGGAGCTACAGATCAAAAGTTACAAGCACTACAAGATTTGATGGCATGAATGCAATATGTGTGCAACGGCGGCACGAGCACTTCAAAAGATACAACCAGCAAGAGAAAATGAAACTACATGCGATTCTAAGCAAGTTTCATGTAGGACACGATCAAATCGTAGCTACGGATCAAAAACTACGAGCAAAACAAGATATCACTACAATCTGCCAAAATCAGCCACATAGCATTTTCTACACCCCACAACTACGAACTAGTCATCTCAAATATAATCAACCAAGGCATGACACGAAAGAGGGCAAGAAGCACTACCACAAACAACTAACAACAACTAGCATGGCAGCAAGCATCACTAGAGAAAGAAGTCACAAAATGGCATCTCACACACTATTTCAGACTTAGTGAAAATTACACTTCATGAAAGTGCAGTTTTCGATCTGAAGCCATATTGACAGCAGCTAAACCTATAGCTACAAGGCTCCAAATGGAAAGAAAATTCAGAGCATGGTAGAGAAACACAAGGGCTACATCTAACTCCATTGCACCAACCTGTAAAGAGCTACAGATCACAAGTTACAAGCAAGACAAGACAGCAACAAAATATAACAGATCTCAGACTTAGAAATATTTCAGCACCTCCAAATCAGCACTATTTCTAGCAACTTGAGGGCAATCAAACTACACCTAAACATGCATTGCTATTGCAACCAAAAATACCAGGGGCTAGTCTAAACACCCAAGAACAACTCCCTAGTTGACAACTTCGTTAAACGAAGCACGAAATAAATCCTATGAAAAGGACAAGAGGGCAACATGGCAAAATATCGCGTGAACTAACTTGCTCAAAAGCTAAAACTAATTGCACAGAAAAATCCCTACCCCGAAAACATATAAAATATGTGGGGCTTCAACAAAAAAATAATGCCACACGTAAAAGCGAGATAATGGCCTAGACACGGAAAATAATCTAGTGGAAAATCCCTACACGCAAAAATACCAATAACTACTCTAAAATACATGGAAAAGTGGTTCCTAAAACATGGACATTTTATCTACGGGGTTCGGGCAATCTGGACTTGCATGAGAAATTAATACGGACTATATCCTATTGGGACAACACGTACATCCATGCATTAGGCACGCTAAACTACAACAAAAAAATATGCAAGTTGCACCAACGTATTCTACGCGCAAAACTACGCAAAAAAATAATATTACATGCCTCGTTCCGACACACAAATCAAAAGATACGGGCAAAAGAATATATGCTATTTTTCTGGAATTTATCTAATTCCAAAAATCAACCTAATAACTAACCGGCGGTCAGGGGGCGCAAAATAGCTAAGCAGCGCAGGGGCATGGAATAGTGGCTTGGGGGGTGCTCACCTTGCGGGCTAAATCTGGCCCAGGAGCTGGGCCGGCCTAGTGAAGGAGGGGAGAGGCAGGCCGAAGGTGGAGAAGCCGACTCGGCCCTGGGGCGTCGGCCCACGCGAGCGAGGCGGTTGCACTAGAGCGTTCGGTCGCCGTCCTCCTGCCGTCGCAGCTTGGAGGGAGGCGCGGGATTGGCAGCGGGGTGCATGGGAGGTTGGATCCGGCCGGGATCCGGCAAGGGGAGGCCTGGGGAGGCCGGCGACGGGACATGGCCTTCGCAGCAGCAATAACTCGGGGCTCCGGGCTGCTCGCGGGCAGCCGGGAGCAGGCTGGCGACGGGGCGAAGCGAGGCTCTCCGACGACCGTTGGCGATTTGGGGGCGGCTTCGGTGAGCAGGGGCTCCCGCCGGAGGGTGCCGGGGCTCGGGGCAAGGCCGCAGGAGGGCTCGGCGGCCAGAGGCTGGAGGCGAGGTGGCGGCGCGCTACAGACGACGGGGATGGCTCGGGAGGAGGAGAGTTGCAGGGAGCTCGGGCCGAGATGGGCTCGGGCGGGCCCAACGCGGGCTCCACAGGCCCGGCGGCTAGAGGTGGGAGGAGAGAGCAGGTGGGAGGTGGCTAGGGTTTCGGGGGTTGCATGGATTTCGAGGGAGAGAGAGAGTGGCTGCCTATTTATAGACGTAGGGGCTAGGTTTATCCGAATCCGGCCCCGTTTTTGCCCACGCGATCGTGATCGAACGGCCACGAATGCGGGAATGTCTAGGTGGCTGTGTAGAGTAGGTTAGCCGGGGAAGAGAGGGTAACTGTGCGGCGCGGCAACGCGATTTTAAAACACCCAAAAACGTCCGACGGTAGACCGAATATGGTACCGCTACGGTCGACCGTTCGGGTACCAGACGAACACCGATCGCGACGAAATTGGAAAGGCAGCCTACCTATAACTAATCTCGACCGCATGCCAAGTTTCACCCCGATCAGAGAAAGTTTTACGCACACTTTTGAAAACTAGATTTAAACGTAGCCGCGGTCGCGTGCGTGTGTGGTAGGACTTAGAACGGGCAACGACGAACACGGAGAGAACCGGCAACTAATAACGGACGCATGTTTTTAAAACGGGCGGCAACGGGATGCCGATGCAATGTTGATGATGCGCATGATGCATTGATGATGCAACAAATTAAAATAACCTAGGAGAATAGAATAGAAGGGGAATCTTTTGGAGCGTCGGCATCGGGTTGTCGCAATATCGGATCCATCGAGATTCAAAAGTTGCTACCTTTTGTGCAAGTCGATACCTGTGAGTTAATAGCTTTTGTGTCACCGAGTTGTCCACTTTAGGTGTAATGATTGGATTCTGGGGACAGCCTATATATACCCCTCTACCTACCTATAGTTCGAGACAGAAGCACTCAGAACACATACTTCATAGCCATATCCATTTTTCTGAGAGAGAGAGCCAAATACTCATGTGTTCTGACCAAGATATTCCAATCCAATCATTTGAAACTTGATCTCTACCTCCCAAAGTTTCTTTCCAGAAAATCAATCTCTCCTACCCATGCCTATTCTCTCAGAGAGTGATTTTCTGTTGAGGAGACTATCTTTATAAGCACAAGAGCAAGGAGTTCATCGTTCTACCACATCTATTACCTTTTGGAGGGTGGTGACTCCTAGATTGGTTTGGTGTCGCTTGGGAGCCTCCTACTTCATGTTCTGGAGTTCAACCAAGATGTTTGTAAGGGCAAGGAGATGGCCTACTTCCTGAAGATCTACCATGTGTAAAGCTAGTCCTTCCTGGGTGAAAGCTTTGGTGGAATAGACAAGGCCGCTTGTTTGTGGACTCCTTGTGGGTGGAGCCTGCCGTGTACTCTCGCAACCGTTACCTTATGTGGGTTGAAGTCTCCACTAACATGGACGTATGATAGCGCCACCTATCGGAATCATGCCAAAAATCACCATGTCAACCTCATGCGTTTGATCTCCCTACCTTACTCCTTTACTTTACACTTGCATGTTTTACATTCCGTTTCCATACTCTTAGAACTACATCTTTAGGGTGTACATGACTTGCCATAATTGCTAAAACTGGCCCACAACTAAAATTGTGAAAAGGCTAGGTTTGTATCATGTCAAGTAGTCTAATCACCCCCCCTCTAGACATACTTACGATCCTACAAGTGGTATGAGAGATTTGGTCTCCATTGCATTGGTTTCACAACCTAGGAGAGTATGGTGTCTAGTGATGGAAGTTATCACCGTAGAGGTCCATACTTCGATGGCACTAATTTTGCTAGCTGGAAGCATAAGATGAAATTGCATATTCTTGGTTTTAATCCTCACATATGGGCTAATATTCATGTTGGTGTGCAAGGTGATTTCTTCTGAGAAGGGCGTGAACCCTATCGTGATGCGATAGCAGATGAACTAAAGATGTTGCAACCCAATGCACAAGCCTTCAACATCATCATCAACTATCTATTCCTCGAAGAATTCGACAAAACCAGTCGCCTTGAGAATGCAAAAGAGATTTGGGATACTTTGATCGATATGAACGAAGGTACTGATTCTGTGAGGGAATCTAAGTTGTATGTGATCCAAAGTAAGCTTGACAAGTTCAAGATGAAGGATGGTGAAGGTGTCGCTGAAATGTACTCTAGGCTAGGTCTCATCACAAATGAGATTGCGGGCTGAGGAAGCGAAGAGATGACCGGAAAATTCATCATCAAGAAGATACTTAGATCACTTGATGGAAAGTATGACACTATGTGCACGTTGATCCAAATGATGCCAAACTACAAAGATCTCAAGCCAACTAAAGTCATTGGTAGGATTCTTGCTCATGATATGTCATTCATGGACAAATATGAGCTGCACAACAAGTCAAGCGGTTCTTACAATGCTCCTTGTGATGCTCCCGCTACTTCAAAGGACAATGTTGTCACTCACGAAGAGATAAGCCTCATGGTCAAAAAATATGTTCTACAAGAGTCGAGGCCAACAGAGAAGCTCAAGCAAAATACATGATGATAAGCGTTCGTCCAGTGATGCTTGAAACTGCTACAATCGTGGGAAGCCCGAACACTACTCCAATGAGTGCTCGGCTCCCTACAAACGAAGAGAAGAGCCACCTTAAATACGAAGCTCAAGGGATGAGTCACCTCGCACAGAGAGAAGGATTAGAGAATATTGTTATGAATAAAGACACTCATAGAGGGGCAAGGAATCGGAGAAGAAGGACAAATACACCAAGAGAAGTTCTAGAGGAAGACATCAAGCTCATGTGGGCAAATGGGTTTCTAGCTCTGAGTCTGACAACCAATCCAGGACAAGCTATCACTCCAACTTCGACTATAGTCAAGATGAAGGTGTTGCCAGCATTCCACTTGTTTCCGTCAACTCCTACGACTTATTTGATTCACCAAATGAGGGGTTCGGAAACTACTTCATCGCTAAAGGCCCCAAGGTATCACACCCCGAGTATCTTGATTTTAATAGTGATGAGGATGACCTGTTAGGAGAAGATGACTTGCTCTTTGATAAAACTAGTGATTGCACTACAAATGAACTTGCTAATTATCATGCTAGTCAAGAGAAATTGAGTGATGATGATAAGAAAGAGATTGAACGAGTAACTAAAGAATTGAACACTCTTAAGTAAGCTCATGAAACTACTCTAGAAGATCATAGAGAGCTTGCAAGAACTCATGAGAGTTTACGATTCGAGAAGCTCAATTTGGAGCAAGAGCATGACTTCCTAAAAGCAATCAATGATGATCTTCGACAGAAGAGTTCTTGTTATCTAGCCAAATGATTACTCTTGTCTACTTTTGTTCCACAAGTTAAACCTAAGAATACTTGTAACAAAGGCAAGAAAGTTTCTTCTTCTAGTAACAACAACACTAAAGCTAAATCTAATGATGTTGTTGTTAGTAGCTCTCTTGATTCCACTAAGGATTCTCTTAGCCAAGTTACACTTGAGCAAGAAAATGATGTATTGAAAGGGATTATAAAGAGAGGTGTCTTCAAGAGTCTTGCCGAAAGTAAGCAACTTGAGGAAATTGTGCGCAAGCAAGGAGGACATCAGAAGAAACAAGGTGTTGGCTACTTGAACATCAACGGAGATGATTGGGAAGAATGTCCATATCCCATTCCTAAGTTTGTAACTCAAGAGGAGAAGTATGATCCTACTCCTCCCAATGGAACAAGATCACAAGATGGCATCATCGCATATACAAGGGACAAGGTAATTAATGTATCTTTAGACATCATCGCATATGTGTTTCACTCCATGTCCATAGATATTCTTGCATATGTTCCTTGTGTTTCGGGAGTAACCCATGTAGGTGAGAAGAGTAAGAAACAACAAGGATTGCTCCAAACTCAATATGATCTTCATCAAAATTGAGCATCCACCACTACTTCACCAACTTGATGTCTTCTACGACAAAACCCAAGGTTAGTTTATCCCTCTTAGGGGGGATGTATTATTGAGGGGGAGCTTTACTCTAGATCTTGAGTATAATCATCTCCTAAGGATATGAACACATTAATGCTTTATGTAAAAGTGTTAACCCCACTTGTGCTTAAACGATGAGTATGACTTATGATCAAGTATTCTTACTTGGATCCTAAATAAATATCCTCATATATAGATGACTCACCATGCTTTATCTATCTTCTTATTGTGTTTGATAGATACTAGAATTTTTGTGCATGTTCACCATGTTTTATCTATCTTCTTATCGTGTGAGCATATTAGTCTGCATATTTTTTCTCATTCAAGAACATCCAATTGCTGTTATTTGGCTCCTGATTTATCTTTTGCCAATTGGATGGACAAGAATTCTTACTACCCTCCTCTAGCTATCTATGCTATCTGATCTCAGGTTCTATTCATGCGATCATAAAACTTGAACAAACACTTCTCAACCCCTCTGTGTGAAGGATCACTCGGAATTCCGTGTCGTCAAAGGCTGCTTCCAAAACCTCTTTGTGAATATCAGTGGAACCAACCCCACAATCTCGCTTCCACCGAATTCCAAAGTTGATCTAGGTTTTCCATCTCGGTACCACCGAAATCACCAACGCGGTCACACCTAGTTTCCGTGTCACCTGACAGTAGAGGATCTCGGTGAGACCGATTTTGTAATCTCCATGACACTGACAGCAATGGGTATATAACCTCGCGGACCAGAAATTTTGAAATTAACTCCTCAAACCTTTTGTTCCCAATGCCTAAGCTCCCACTGAAGGACCCCTGGTTGTCGCCTTTGCATCCCCGAGCATCTCCGCTATTGGGATTCGCCGTCGTTGATGGATTCCTGTTCACCGTCGCCGCCGTAGTTGGACCGCCATTGCGCTAGGGTATAGTTTCGATGTCCTCTTGTGCTCCTTTGATCCGACTCATGCGCATTAGGAATCTTTTTTTCAAAGCCACCATGTGCAAACCCTCCCTTCCACCAGATGTTTTCGTAGATCAGCGAACGAATTTTTTTGGTTTTGCAATCCGCATAACACATCTCGGTGACACCGAATCGCAAAAGTCGGTTCCACCGATTTTGAATCTAGGGTTCGTGAGAGTGAACTCGGTGAGACCGACTGATCACTTTCGGTGCCACCGAAGTGATTGCGAAGTTTCTATGAAGCACATCATCTGTCTCGGTGACTCCAAAAATTCAGACTCGGTGCTACCCAAATTGGTTGTGCGGAAAGCTGAAACTAAGTATTTGTTTGTTAATTTTTTTTTAAACCTTCTGAGTTTTGTGATGGTCAATCCTGTCTACACTTCTATATCTATTTCACAAGGTTGCTTGTCTCCTAGTCTGTTGGTTGCTTGTGTGCTTTGTCTGTTAGGATATCAGGATGTGAAGATAGCAAGAATAACTTCCGTGAGGACAGTGTTGAGTTAGACTCACGCACAAGTCCTCAGAGGTCACCTTCTGATCCACGTACCCCCAATTCTCATTGCTTGCCCAAGGCTGCAACAAGGACCATAAAGAAGCTTATCTTAGATGAAGAGGACTCAGATTTTGTGCCAGAGGCAACTTCAGCTCCTTAGAAGCTTAAAGACAAAGCTCATGTCGAGAACATTGTCAGGAAAGAGTATGCTAAGTCTGCTGATGGTTGGCCCCCTGAATTTGCAAGACAAGGGATGACACTTTCCCTTGACAATCCTCCTAAGAAGTCTGGTGTGAAGAGAGCTAGGAAGAGGGTGATTCATGTTGTTGGAAGACCTACTTCCATGCATGAGAACGCAAAAGATGCTACTGGAGAAGATGAGATCCTAGTTGATGCCCCTCCTCCTCAGAAAAAGCTCATGGTAGATGCTGTGCCCAAGAAATATGCTCAAAAGCCTCCTTCTAAGGCTAAGAAGGTTGTAGCTTGCAAAAGGACTACAAAGGATATTCATCCAGTTGCCAAGAACAAAGGTCCTGCTTCCAGTACCTTTGCTGCACAGGAAGAAGAAGAGAATGCACTATTCTCAGAAAGCTCAGACCCAATCCGCCAATGCACAATGCTGCTCATCTAGTAGCTGAAGATATGAAGAAGAGGAAAGATGCAAGTTTGAGGAAATGGAGAGCTGCAGATCCATATGCCAAAAGGAGAAGAATTGTTGTTGATCTAAGGTTTCACACCAAGGAACAACTAGACTTATATGAGATTGTTTTGTATGACAAAAGTCCACCTCTTAGTGATATGAGATATGTTTACAGGAACTACATCAAAGACAATGCAAATTTATTTCCCCATGTGCAAGATAATTTCAAGTCTGTGGACATTGAAGATTTTCTTGGAAAAGAGATGATCCCATGGAATGATGAACTGATCATGCAATTCTATTCAACTTTTCATTTCTATGGTGATGGTTCTATAATGTGGATGACTGATGGTCACAAGTATGAATCAACTGTTGATGAGTGGGACACTATCATTGGTGCCACTAAGCAGAAATAGAGTGATATTGATGTATACTCTGAGTAGAAGATGAGTCACAACTCCATGTCCAACATATACAAGCCAATTCCTTGCAAGTTTTTGGCAACTCACAAGATGGGATCAGAGTACTTCTTGCAAGCAGGGATATCTATGACCAATACCATTCCGAGACACACCTTGATGCCTAAACGAGGTGTTGAGAAAATGATTAGAGGTCACTCCATCAACTTGCTGCACCATTTGGACACTCACACTAGATTCAGAGTGATGGACATGATAGTTTAGACTATTCGGAGGACTGCTGCTGATCAGAAAATATCTTGTGGATATGCCCCCATACATTCTGATGCTTATCAATGCCAAGCTAGGCAAGTATCTCCTTCATCGGCCCCATTTACCCCTTCAGCCAGAATTTGAACACAATGAAGTGGTGATGGATGACAATGATCTCTGCTCAGCTTCAGCTAGAATGGCAGCAGAGGCAGCAGAAGCCGAGGTTGCTAGAAATGTGCCATCACAAGTTCCACAACTCAGAACTCAAGCTGAGCAAAGGGATTTTCTAGTTAACTCTGTCCTAGGTATGGAGAAGAACATCTCGGAGATTCTGCAAAATCAGAAGAATTTTGAGAGGATCGTGGAAACAAAGTTCCATGATTTGGATGTCGAAGTGACTGAGATATCTGATAGTGTTTATCATCTCAAGCATGAAGTTGACGATGTTAAGACACCCAATTCTACTAGTGATGATGAAGAGTCGCCTCCTCGCACTACTACTCAGCTCAAGCCTAGGTCAATAGTTGTGCTAGTGCCGGAAGCAAGACCAACTTCATCAGCTCAGGCATCTGCACCTTTAGCCCTAGCTCCAGCTCCTCTAATATCCACTCCTCCAGCTCCAGGACATTCAGTAGAAGCTTTCATGGATGCTCTTGTGTCGACTCCATCATCAGCTGCCCAGAGAGACAATTAGCTCTATCCTTTTGAACATTTTTATAACTTGTTGCCAAAGGGGGAGAAATATATAGATCATAGGGCTTCGAGAGAGAGAGATAGAGAGAGAGATATATTTTGACTTTATTTGCTCTCATTTTGTTTTTTTTGAAAAATTGGTATTTTGGATGACTTTATCCAGTTACGTGTGTTTGATCATACACTTTGCTTGGTTGATGCTATGTTATTATCTTTTAGCTATCTTTGTGATGATCATTCACTTATCTTTTTGATGTCATGTGCATTACTATTCATTCTTATCATGTATGCGCACCACCAAGATGTATGAGACATGGAAGACTAATCCATGATCCTAATTGATTGTGCATTTGCATTCTAACGCAAATTATAAATAATGCACAAATTTAGGGGGAGCTCTTGCTTTTCACATACTTGTCAAAGCGTCGATGCTAATCATTTATTATATGTTTTGTCGAAGCTTTGATCTATATGTTGTCATCAATTACAAAAAAGGGGGAGATTGAAAGCACAATTGCTCCCCAGGGGGGTTTTGTTAATTGATCACAACATATGCATCATTGGACTAATATTGTTTCCATGTATATTTAAGAAAAGCTCAAAATATGCTTTGGCTAAATGCTTATGTGGAGATGCCCCTTGATGCAAAAAAAGGAATAAGATTGGCCCAAGGTTCAAGCTAGAAGACTCCCGAGTTTATATTTGTGAGAAATCAATTTTGAGTCCATAGGAAAGACAATACTATTAAAAGGGGGTGACGTATTAAATTGAACTGGTTTCTCAAGTGCTTAGAGATGGCCACAAAAAATACTCAGTCATTTTGCCACATATCCATTCTGTCCACAGCCTCATACAAACAATCGGTGCCACCAACTTTATCATTTCGTCCCTACCGATTTTAACCTCAGATAGAACCCTAGCCAAAGCCACCGAATCAGTGCAATCGACAGCATGTCGGTACTACCGAGTTTAGGTGACCAATTTTCTGTTGCCTCGACACACAAAACCAGAATTTCCGAGTTCGAGTATCCCTGTCACCGAGTTGTGTCATCTGACCATTAGCCACATTTTCGGTGTCACTGAGTTGTGTATATCGGTTCCACCGAGATTCAAGATTTGCTACCTTTAGTGCAAGTCTGTACCACCGAGTTCATGACTTCGGTGTCATCGAGTTGGCCAATTTTCGTGAAACGGTTGTATTTTGGGGACAACCTATATATAACCCACCACCTACCCCTCATAACACACACTTCATTAGTAGATCCATTTTTCTAAGAGACAACCACCTACTCATGTGTTGAGACCAAGATATTCCAATCCAATCATTTGAAACTTGATCTCTAGCCTCCCCAAGTTGCTTTCCACGAAATCAATATCTTCTACGCATGCCTATTTTGTGAGAGAGTGATTTTGTGTTGACGAGACTATCTTTAGAAGAACAAGGGCAAGGAGTTCATCGTTCTACTATATCGATTACCTTTTGGAGGGTGGTGCCTCCTAGATTGGTTAGGTGTCGCTTGGGAGCCTCCTACTTCCTGTTGAGGAGTTGAACCAAGATGTTTGTAAGGGCAAGGAGATCGCATACTTCCTGAAGATCTACTATGGGTAAGGCTAGTCCTTCATGGGCGAGAGCCGTGGTGGAATAGACAAGGCCACTTCTTTGTGGACCCCTTGTGGGCGGAGCCCTCCATGGACTCTCGCATCCGTTACCCTCCATGGGTTGAAGTCTACACTAACGTGGACGTACGATAGCGCCACCTATCGGAACCATGCAAAAAATTCTCCTGTCAACCTCATGCGTTTGATCTCCCTACCTTACTCCTTTCCTTTACACTTGCATGTTTTATATTCCGCTGCTAATCTTATAGAACTCATGTGTAGGGTGTACTTGACTTGCCATAATTGCTAAAACTGGCCCACAACTTAAATTGGAAAAAGGCTAAGTTTTTATCTTGTCAAGTAGTCTAATGACCCCCCTCTAGACATATTTTCGATTCTACACCCATAGTCCCAAGTCAACCCGAATTAGCCAAGATCCCGACTCAGAAGCAGCATAGGAAGTGAGAGAGTGGGTCGCGCAGAAGAATCTACATTGGAAGTGGGATAGTGGCTTGCCAATGTACTTTGTTAGCTCCCTCCCACAAGGGGCTCGAACGAGATATTTTAGGATCCAGAAATTGCTTTTCGACAACTTCATGGCCTCCCGCAAGCTACGCCACTACTTCCAAGAGCACTGCATCACAGTTGTCACCTGTTTCCCACTTTAGTGTATCATGAGGAACCTGGAGGTAACCGGGTGGATCGTCGAGTGGGCCTTGGAACTTGCCAACTTTCACTTGAACTTAGAGAGCAAATCAACCATCTAGAGCCGAGCGCTGGCAGAATTTGTTGCTGAATGGATGCCAACACCAGACGAAGAGATCTTGGAGACGGCCATTCACGACAAGGAAACCCCCCGAGCATGGGTCATGTACTTTAGCGGAGTTTTTTTGCTGCAAGGCGCCGGTGCCATAGTGCTACTCGTAGCACCCACCGGGGATCACCTCAAGTATGTGATCCCGATGCACTTCCCCTCGAAAGTATCAACCAACAACACTGTATAGTATGAAGGTTTGCTTGCCGTACTACGAGTAGAGTCAGAGTTAGAGATCGAAAGGGGATAGTTCGAGGGTAGTCGCAACTGGTAGTACATCAAGTCAACAAGGAGTAACAAAGCTACCTTATGGAAGCATATGTCTATGAAGTGAAGAATTTGGAGGAACGTTTCGATGGTCTACAAATTAAACACGTCCCAAGGACATAGAACAACATTGCTGATGACTTGTCGAAGCAAGCAGGTCAAAAGTCGTGTGTGGAAACAGGCACATTCGTGCTCCGACCCACTCAGCCATCTGTTACATCATTGGGGCGGCATGCTAAGAAGAGGAAGATCAGCGTCAGCGACTATTTTCAACCAGAGCCACTCACGACTGCCAAGAAAGTTGTCGGGGAGGACAAAATGCTCGACGATGAGCACCAAGCCCCGACAAAGGAAACAACCCTTACCGGCAAAGCTAGTCCTCCCGCGGTAGAAGAGACGCCTTTGGTCCTTGTCATCGAGCCGAGTGCTCTGGCATGGGCGCAGCAGATTTTCCGATACCTCCAGACGGGAGACCTTTTTGTAGAGCAAGATGACACTAAAAGAGTAGCTCGACGGGCATGCATGCACCAGATCATGGGCAATGACATATATAGGCGGAGGCCTAACAGGGTGAAATTGAGGTGCATCACCCGGGAGGAAAGACATCGGCTCTTGGCAGAGATACATGAAGAGGTTTGTGTCTCCCACATAGTATCACGAGCCCTTGTCAGGAAGGCGTTCCAGCATGGCATCTACTGGCCCACAACCCTTCAAGATGCTCTGGCGATGGTGACAACGTATGAAGCATCCTAGTACCACACCAAGCAAATACATAAACCAGCACAAGTCCTTCAAACTATAAAGCTCTCCTCGCCTTTCTCGATATGGGGGCTCAACATCGTTGGACCCCTTCCCCGTGCTACCGGAGGCTTCGATTTCTTATTTTTCGCCATCCACAAGTTCATGAAGTGGATCGAGGTGGATCCAGTAAGAAAGGTGATGGTGCTGGCAACAGTCAAGTTCTCCAGAGGGATTGTTTGTCATTGAGGGGTCCCAAACCGGATCGTCACCGATAACCACACGCAGTTAACCAGCAACACTTCCATGCAGTATTTCCAAGACATTGGTACCAAAGTGTTCTTTTCCTCCATCGTTCAACCCAAGAGCAACGGGAAAGTGGAGAGGGAAAATGTTGAAGTGTTGCAGGGCCTGATGACAAGAACTTTCGACATGCTGCGCTAGGACGAAAGACGCTGGATTGACAAACTCCCGTCAATTCTTTGGTCAGTGAGAACGACACCAAATCGAGCCACTGGTGAGCCCCCCTGCACCGTGGTCTACCGGGGAGGAAATTCTCCCTACGGAACTCACGTAGGGGTCGCCCAGAGTGCAGTCCTTTGACGAGGACCAGCAAGAGTGGTTACGGCATGACAATGCCACACTCCTTGAGGAGGATCGTCTCGAGGCCGTGCTGCATGCAGCTAGGTACCAGCAGGCCCAATGCTGCAACCATAGCCACAAAGTGCGTACCAGGATTATTGAGGAAGGCGACCTTGTCCTCCGACGGATTCAGTCTGCGAAAGGAACAAATAAGTTGACGCCAAAGTGGGAAGGCCCTTACCAAGTGGTATGCGTCACCAAACTTGGTGCAGTCCGCCCGGAGACCAAGGATGGCCCTCCGATGTCGTGGTATATCGAGCATGTTTGCAAGTTCTACTCTTAAGGCGTGGTTGTTGGCCCCCCAGCAAACACTTTTGTACAAGTCCCACAGCAATGCGTCTAATACTTTCTACAAAGCTAGGTGATGACCCTACGCGCAATTAAATAAAGAGTAAATATTCTACAAAATCTTTCTTCTTAATTGCATATTTATGTTATGTGTATCATGCGAATCATTGCGCTAGATTATAGCCAACATTTAAAAGTTGCCAAACTGCTAACACCCTCTAGACATCCTATTTTATCTTCTTTGTTTTTCTAAAAGGAAATCACGGAATCCCGGAAAGGCACTCCCAGCGTGCAAGTCATCCCGAGGGAAGGAGGGGGAGTAGGAGCGGGAAGGAGGACCCACGAATGCCTCCAAGGCTACCACGAGAAGTAGGATCATGGGGGAAGGAAAACATAAGTAAAACCTCTCCCTACCCACTAAATCATGCTCGTATGAGAAGATTTCCGCGCCATTGAGCCCTTACTAGACCCGCTGTGCACCAAGAGGGACCTCCCCCGGGTGACCGCGACAAGGATGGTAGGTTAGCCTTGACGGGTGTAGTGCCGCCAAGGGTGTGCTCGGGATCCATCCTTAGAAGCACCTCGCAGCAAGACTTTATTCCCCGCCAAGCGTTCCCGTTATGCGTCATAAAATCAAAAGGGAACTCAGATATGACCTTCACGTTCAAAATAAGGTGACAGGAAAAAGGCAAGCCACGCCATCAACACAATAGCAATACCCAATGTTTTTTAATATTCTTTTAGGATTACATCGGATACTGCTTAAAGAGTGAAAAAGAAGCCTCCCCAAGGTCAATAGTGGCGGTAGCGACGGGGTCATGTCGGAATACGACTTCCTATGGCGCCTCCACTGACACCCGAGAGTAGATCTGCCACTACGATGTGGTAATTGATCCGGAAACGGCCACATGGGACAAGGCCATGTTTTCTGTATCCCTCCATGGCACTAGCCACGCTACTGGGAGTCGTCACCCTCCTGCTTGAGGCCGAAGACGTTGCTGTCGTTATCACTGTCGTGGGAGGTATCAACATCGTTGCCGCTCGAGCTCTCAATGCAGCATTCTAGACGGACACTGCTCGCCTCGAAGAACCTCACAAAAAGGTTAGTGGAGCCATCAAAGCGGAAGTGGAGAAGATGCCTGGGGCCTATCCCCCGGGAGCGGACGAAATACTTCCACCCTCGTGCCAAGAAAATGGTGCTTCCAAGGGTGAGGTGGGCAGCCGCCCACACGGGTCTATCCACCCAGAATCACAAGCCAGGGGTTGGTTTGCCTCCATGGCCCTTGCAAAATGGTCCGGGAGTCACATCCAGCTCCGGCGCCCTCAGGGAGTCACCACGATGAACACATATACCTGTTCCCCCGCATGACTCCCCGCATGGGACTGCGGAGGACGGTCGCCCTCACGGCCGCCGCGGGTTGATGCGACCGCCGCCGCACGGCCCGTGGAAGCCGTCTTCCGTGGGAGCTGGAGTACACCCCCTCCATCGTCACCACGATGTGCATAGGATTCTAGAGGCTACCCCTCCTAGCACCCCTAGAACATCGGGCCCGTCCGCGGCCCCTCGCCATCTCAGGGGGGCACGCTAAGGAGAAGATGAAGGAGGAAGATGAAAAGGTAGGCTGTGGGGAGAAGCGGGAGACCGCGAATGAGCTACGTCCTCCCTCCAATCCTCCCCATATTTATATGGACGAATGTGAGGAGAAGGGAGGGGGTGTCTCCTCAAACAGACCATGGCGGGCATGCATCCATGTGCACGTGGCCCCAGTCACCACCCACCTCGGCCAAATGGCGGAGCACACGTCATAGTAGGAGCAGTCAAGATAGAAGGGCTTGCGACTCCACTTAATTGGTGGAAGGAGGGCAGGCGTTGCGTCATGTCCCCCACTCAATATCTGAGGAAGTCCTCGGGGTTGGCCAGCCGTGTACCAATGCGACCGTCCAGTGCAAGGTGCAGCTCGAGCGACCGTCCCTCTCCACCAATGGTCATCCCCAGCGGGACTACACGTCGTGGGAATGGTAAGCAAAACCGTCATTACGAAAGAGCATGATCGTGCGTGCCTAGGCACTGTTTTTGGGTCTAGCCCAACAAAGCTGCGCATGTGTATGTATGGCCCTGGTCCGGGGGCGACTGTTGGTATACAAAGGAACATGGGTCCGTGGTCCTCCTAACTTAGGCATGGGCAATAGCGGCCCCCAGGCCGACAACTCCTTGCCTGGGCTATCACATAGCCCCGAGGAAAACATGACCAAGGCTAGGGCATGGCGGCGATGCCCCCACCGGCCTCTACATGCGTCCGCTTGTGGCGCCTTGCAAGATCCCCAACCCGCCAAGGTGCCGGTCTGCCACACCAAGGGCTTATTGTCAACATAAGCCGAGGTATCGAGAAGTCAGGCAGACGAGCAGGTTAGGTAGATACACAGAGCCATGGCAGCCGGCGCGTCTAATTCATGGTGACACCTGTCCCGCAGCATGGCAGCAAGATAGAGAAGTAGCCGGGCTGACGGCACAGAGAGAGAGGCAATCCTTTCCAGGAGACGCCGTCTGCACACTACCTCACGACGCATTTAATGTGCATGTCCCAATCCGTTAGGGGTAGGTATTTTCCACTACCACTCTGGCACATGAGTCCAATAATCATAGTTCACACTGTAGATCTAGTACAATCACAAATGTAGCTGAGCCCTCGAGCATCCTTGCTAGGCTACTGCGCTCATGTGCTTATCTCCACCCAATTAACCACCACCAACACGGCGTAGGGTATTACACTCCCGGGTGGCCCAAATTTGGGTAAATCACCTCGTGCGTGGTGTCGCTGAGTGATGCTCTGTGTGCACCAAAATCCTGTGCAGAACCGTAAAAGGGGCCTCCAGGGTCCCATAGATTGCCGTTGGTCTGATCCCCCGACAATATTAGCCAAATCATGTACATAATATTCGTTTCACTACTAACTAATATGATTAACTCGTCAAAACTAAATGTGCAGTTTATGTGCAAGAAAACCGGCTAGACGCCTCCGCCGATGCCGGTCATGACTCCGGTCGTAATCTTGAGTTCCATTTGAATGGTCATTAATTACTAGTCTTAACATTTGAGTGTTAGCATGCTAATGTGAAATTGCAAATTTTCTTTCATGCAATATAACTCCCGAGCCGCATCGCACAACCCTTCAGCAAGGCAACCTTCCCCAGGTGAGACCGGCCTGAGCAACCTCGGTGCTTCACCTCCATGATGACGATGATGGTAAGTTTTCTCTAGTATTTGTCTGAACAAATGCATACTTAGCTTCGTACATGCTAGTGAGCCCTAATATGCCACATACTTAGCTTATTTTCCCCAATAAATACATACTTAGCTTATTTAGTTCATTTATAACATAATTAGCTACCTAGGTCCATAACGGCATAATAGCCTTGTTCAGCTCCTAAATGTCATATACTTGGCTTACATCCCTCCAAACTGAGATAATAAGCTTAGTTAGCTCCAAATTGGCATAAACTTACCTAAGTTAGCTCAAAAATGACATATACTTAGCTTTGTTTCCTCCAAAATGACACAAATAAGGAATAAGAAGAATAAAAAAAGGAAGAGGAGAAAAAGAAATAATAGAAGAAGAAAGAGAAGAAAAATAAAGAATAAAAGAAGAAGAATGGGAAGGAAAAGGATAAAAAGACAGAAGAGAAGAAGAAAGATGAAAAAAAGAAAAGAAGAAGAACATATATTCTTATTCTTGCTTTTCTTTTATTTAGTTTTATCCATCTTCTACTACTTCTTCTTATTCTTATTCTTCTACTTTCTTTTGCTTCTTTCTTTCGTCTTATTATTTTCTTCTCTTTCCTCATCATCATCATCTTCTTCTTCTTTTAGTCTTCTTCTTATTCTTCTTCTATGTTTCTTATTCCAATTTTGTAGATTTAATTCACTTCATGGAAGCGGGCATTAATGGACTGCTAGTGTTTAGCTTTTCTGATTTATGTTGATGAACAATGTGAAACTATGTATGGATGAACAATGTGAAACTATGTATATATTGGTTCTTAATGCATGATGTTGGATATTACATAGTACTTGTTGGAATATGGCCTATATTACTGCTTGAAACTGTTTATATCATATACGTGTTGTGAAAATGCACGAAATAAGAGAAAACCATTTAAGAGTGGTAATAGAGGCACTTTGCCGTCTACGAGCTCATGGCAAACGTGCCACGTGGCAACTACGTATGCAAACTGAGGGCACCAGGTCTGACCTATTTGGTCACTTTGTTGTCACGTCACGGACGACAAAGAGGAAGCACAACACACGACAAATACTAAGTAGGGTATACGTGCAACACATGCCTGCTAAGTCACAGGGCAGACGACAAAGGTGTGCTGTCCACAGGCAGACGCCAAAGTATGTCGTTAGCCACCTAATGGGGCTAACATCTATTCCTTGTTGTCCAAGACATTTGCCATCAGCTCGTCCACGAAGGCGGACGACAAAGCTCTTTGCCATACGCACCACTTCTGCACACGACAAAGAGGGTCATTACCGTAAATTTTAATGGTGAATGTGGGGCCGTTAGCCAACAGACGTCATAGATGTTTTCCGTCTGTGTCCTGGTCATTTGTCACCCTCTAGGGAAGATGGCAAAGAAGCTGATTCCTATAGTGCTACTACAAGGCACCCCTCCCTTTGAAGATAAATCAATCAAACTTTGCCAAAGTGGATCAATATATCGGAGAGAAGTACAAAGCTATAAAGTTATGCAATAAAGAAGCACAATAACTCAAAATAGATCACTGAATATCTGATCATAAACCCACAACTCATCATATCGCAATGAACATATTGCAAAAGATTACATCGGATTAATCTTAGAGGAAGTCATTGTATTGAGCATCAAAGGAGAGAGAGATAAAGCCATTTAGCTACTTCTATGAACTCGTAGGTTTTGATGGAACTACTCACAAATCATCATGGAGGCAACAAGGTTAATGAAGATGGCCACCTGAATGATTTTCCTATTTGGAAGAGTACTGGAAAATGGCTCCGGATGGGACTGCAGTGGACCAGAGGCTTGCAACACTGATAGAATTGTTTTTGGTCTCGCTCTGATGCTTTCAAAATATATGTCAATTTCTAGGCTGTGAACTAGGGCAAACAGAGCCACGAGGTTCCCACAAATTAGTGGGCTCCCGAAGGCACGTCACCCTGGCTTGTGGGCCCCTAGTGGATCCTCTCTTCCTCCCACTAAGCTTCTAGGGTCCTTTATAATCCAACAAAAATCACCAAAAAGTTTCATCGTGTTTGGACTTTGGTAGGTTATGTTTTTGTGCAAAACAAAAACATGCAGCAAATAGGAACTCACACTTGGACCACATTAATAGGTTAGTCCATAAAAATAATAAATCACTACAGGAATCAGCTATTTTGCCTACAGGTATAATCTTTGCCGTCAGCAAATCCTCGGGGTTGACGGCAAAGGGTTACTTTGCCGTCATGGGCAGACGGCAAAAAAATACTATTGTCAAAAATAAATAAAAGTAGACGGAAAAAAAATACACACGGCAAAATAAAGTTTTGCCATCAATGATTTGGCCAGATGACGACAAAGGTAGCATTTTTGCCGTCTTCTTACGCGCGGGCTGGCGGCAAAAGTTTGTGCACGTCTGCGTTTAACGGGCCTAAACGGACACATGATTTGTTGTCTTTTATTTGGGCCAGCTGACGGCAACGAGTGAAAAAAATAAATCTTTGCCGTCTCGTGCTCTACTCCAAAGACGGCAACGAGTGAAATAAATAAAAAAAACCAGCCACCCCAGCCCAGATCAAAAACTGCTCCCGCACCTCACCTCTCGTGACACCCCTCAAAAAAAAACTCACATCTCGGGACTTATCCTCTCGCGCACAGGTTCCACCACTCGAGGTCACCACCGCCGGCCTCCCTTGTCGCCGCCACTAGACTCCCCGGCGGTCGCCACCTCCGGCCTCCCTAATTGCCGCCGCCGACGTTCTCCGCTCCCTTCCCGCCCCACCGTGAGTGAGGGGACCGGCCAGTTCGCGCCTCCCCGCCGTTTGCAGCCCGACCCTCTCCTCCCCGCGGGTCGCAGCCCGACCCTCTCCTCTCCTCTCCAGTCGCCGCGAGCCTCCCAGCCGCCGCTGGTGACCTCCCCGGCTGCCGCCGCCTCCCTGCCAGTCGTCCCACCGCCGGTCACCAGTCGCCGTGCCCCCAAGGATTCAGGCCGGGGCTGCGGTCCCCCCATTATCACGTTGCAGGTCACTCCAGTCCAGTTGGATTCTCCACATTAGTGTTCTTCTACACCTGCATGTTGAGAGGAATGCAGTAGGAAATCAGACAACATAGGAAAACATAGGTGCTATTTAGGTCAATGCAGTAGGAAAACATAGGTGCTATTCGCCTCCATGCTCAGTTGCTATCCATCACATGAAAAAATATCCTACTTCATCGGACCTTTTGTTTTTGGATGTGGCTTGGACAAATCACCTCATCGGAACCAGAATGTCAGCATCATTTCTGTTGGTTTTCTGCCAAGTATTCTGCAATCTTTAATTGATGGCCAACACCTGAATCATCAAATATAGAAACTAAGTATACACTCCTCTTCATATTTCCTTGTGAATGTCCCATGCTACCGAATTCATGTGATACAAATAGTTTGGCATTCCTAAATGGTTGCAAGTTTGCTTGTTTTGGAGTAGTTATTTTCTCACTTTGCAAGTACTTTGTCCCCTTACTTGTAGTGACTTTCTTGTCTACTATTGGAATGGTGTATTATTTCTTGAGTTTTCAGCTATATGCAGTATTGGCAAATCAATACTCCATTTTCCTCTCGTGAACAAGTAAAGAAACTGACAAGTGCCGAGCCAGAGATGTTACCGAAATCGTTTGTTTCCAAAATTAGCAGTCAAGTGTTACTCCCTTTTTTCTAGCTATATATATAATTGGCTCGGATTATAATGCTGCCTTTACTTATTGTTAACTATCCAAATTCCTGTAGAAAAAAACAATTGGTTGATAAGTTCCATGCTTATTTCATGTAGCTAATGTTCTGCTTGCCTCCTACACAGTTTTCAAATAACTACAACTTAATTTGTAGCATGTAGAGTGGATTATCATTTTGTGCACATTGTATTCGAGAAATATGTATAGAAGTGTATGCTGTCCAACCCATGTGGACATATAAAAATGCTCTAAAATCAGTTGAATGATTGTGAACTTAGTTTAATGATTGTGGTTTTGCTTGGGTTTTCATACTGCTGCTATTTCGTGTCAGGTTCTAATTTCGTCTATTATTGTAGTTTTTGTGGTGGTGTAGCAGGCTCGCAGTGAAGAAAAGAAAGGCAGGGAAGGACCCCAACAAGCCCAAGCGACCCTCGAAAGCTTCTTCGTCTTCATGTGAGTCCCCCTATTCTATTACTTGATGTGGTTCGATTCACGTCATTTTCGTGTGTTTTGTTGTGGCGTTGCATCCTGACCGAGGAGTTGGTGTGTGTTTCATATTCGCAGGGACACACCTTCAGGAAGGAGTAGAAGGAGAAGAACCCAAAAGTCAAGCAGGTCTCCATAAGAAGTTCGTGTGTATGCTAGATTGGATGGTTAAACTAGTTGTTGTAATATGACGAGTGCATGCTTATTTTCTAAATGGTGGTGCTTATTTTAACATTGGAAGACATGACACTCCAAATTTTGTCGTATTTCTCTAAAGTACTTACACAATTTGTATACATGATAGTAGTTGAATCTGAACAATTCCAAAGTTAGGTTTGAGATGGCCTGGCACTAAATTTGTTACGGAAACAACATGTGTCAACTATTCCTTTGAACAGGGTCACCTTTTCTTCTCAATTACATCAACTTTTTAACAGATTTTGTTTTACTTTCTTTTTCTAGGAACCTTAACAGAACATATTATTTTGTGGGTTCTTTTTTCTTACTTATTTTCTTTAGGTTAGATGTTGAACTACAAGATGATGTTGTTTATTAGATTGTTGTGTTAGTGCTGATGTTGGTTGTGCCGGTGCTTTTCATGTGCAGGGATCTTCTCTTCGTCTCGAGGAGCACTGTCAGTCCCGTTGTCTTTGCCCTCGTAGTTTGACTTCTGCCTCTACAGTCTAGGTGTGAGCTCAACTATCATCTCCCCCCTTCCCTATTTGCTGTGTTCCGTCGTCAGCTGATGCATCTAGAGTTTTCTATCATGTCAATTCTTGTAACCTAGGCGTCTCCCGTTCGAAAGGGCGGCACCTATAAATATGCATGTCTTTGCATATTTATAACCGCCATCCTTTCGAATTGTCCACGTTATCCATGGACAGCCCGAGTACGTGTAGATTGGGTTACGTTTCCCGTGCTCTCTACTTCCGTTCGAGGCAAATTTCGTCAGCACCACCCCGTTGTTCTCCGGGTACACATTCTCTCGGCTTGTTGTCGAGACGTCTACCAGGAGAACAGCAAGGAGGTGCTGCTGAAATTTTACCTTGGACCGGAGTAGAGCACGGGGAACGAACCCAATCTACATGTACTCGGGTGGGATTAGGACCCATCTGTACTTATTAGAGATATGATTGAATCCATGAAAGCTCGTTTCCCTTTTGTATGATAAAAAATAAAACTATGTCGTAAATAATATGACAAAAGTAATTAGTTATGTATCTACATGTAATTACATTATATCTAACTTGATGAATCTGAACAAAATACCCATATTGTTAGTGCAAGTAGCGCTAAGGATGATCGTGAGTGGATGTACACTGGCCACCCTAGTCAGGTTCGCATGACCGCTAAGTGGGTTGACAAGACCAATAAATTCATAGAGGCAAAATTTGCTAGTGGCAAGAGAAAAATTTGGTGTCCCTGCTTGCAGTGCAAAAACTATAAAGAACAGACAAAGAAGATGATGTCTTTACATCTGCAGAAGCATGGGTTTAAGCCTGGGTATAAACGGTGGACCTTTCACGGCGAGACTGAACGTAGCAGAGAGGAGGTCGTTCGTCGGCACACCGACGATGACAGTACCGGGATCGATGTCATGGTAGCTGACTTCAACGATGCACGTGATGCGGGATCAGATGAAGAACCAGAGGAGTCCGCGAGGGCATTCTTAGAAATGTTGAATTCGTCACAACAACCTCTTCACGACTACACAGATCAATGCCAGTTGGATGCCATCGGACAAGCATTGTCTATGAAGACCCAGTTCAACATGAGCAGAGATAACTTTGATTCAATGATGACCTCTTGGGGCCGCTCTCTCCCTGAAGGGCACAAACTGCCTAAAAGTTGGTACGAAGCAAAGAAAACCCTACGTGCACTTAAGATGCCGTATGAGCAGATACACGCTTGCCCAAACGGATGTGTCTTATTTACGAAAGAGTATGTAGACGACAAATACTGTGTGAAGTGCGGCTCCTATAGGTATACCGAGAGAGTCCTCCCTGATGGTACGAAGAAGCATACCAAATTCCCCTCAAATGTTCTTCGGTATCTTCCAATCCTGCCAAGACTTCAACGCCTTTACTTGAGCGAAGATACGGCCTTACAGATGGTATGGCACAAATATGGGATAATACGCGACAAGGATGATCATGGGAGACCAATGTTGATACATCCGTCTTGTGCCCAAGCATGGAAGAATTTCGATCGATTACATCCTGAGAAAGCAAAAGAGGCAAGGAATCCACAAGTCGCCATCGGACTCGATGGGTTCAATCCGTTTGGTTTTGTCTCAAAGACATATAGTTGTTGGCATGTGTTAGTTGTTCCCCTCAACCTCCCCCCAGGCGTCCTAATGCAACACAAGCACATATTCCTATCATTGATAATTCCAGGGCCCAAGTATCCGGGAAAGAATATAAATGTGTACCTCCAGCCACTGATAGATGAGTTTAAAGAAGCTTGGGTGAATGGGATACATACATACGATGCTGCTAGCAAGAAGAACTTCAATATGCATGTTTGGTACCTGTACTCAATGCATGACCTACCGACGTTTTCACTTTTCATGGGGTGGTCTGTGCATGGGAAGTTCCCATGCCCTAGATGCAAGGCAAACCTTCAGTGTCGTTGGCTGCAACATGGTTGCAAGTATTCTTGCTTTGATTTCCATAGACAACATTTGTTGCCCGACCATCCATTCAGGCAAAACAAGAAGAACTTCATGAAAGGTGAAGTTGTCGAACACTCGGCACCACCTGAGATGACGGGTGAACAGATTCGTAATCAACTAGATGCTCTCGAGCGTGATCCCACCCGTCCAGGGTATTTCTTGGGATATAATGAAGAACATGCCTAGACTCATAGGCAATGCTTCTCGGATCTCCCCTACTTCCATCAGCTCGAGCTTCCACATAACATTGACGTAATGCACACTGAAAAGAATATTGCCGAGGCCATTTTTGGCACATTGTTCAACATTTCTAAGAAGACGAAGGACAATACTAAGGCTAGACTAGATGTGATGAAGCTATGTGATAGACCCGAACAAAACTTGCGGCAACGCATGGACCGGAACAAATGGACGATGCCACGGGCTAGGTTTGTTCTTAAAAGGGAACAAAAGAAGGAGATACTCATGTGGTTCAGAACTTTGGTGTTCCCTGATGGGTATGCAACAAATCTAATGAGGGCAGTGAATCTTGATAAATTGAAGCTCAACGGGTTGAAGAGTCATGATTGGCACATATGGCTTGAGCGGTTAATGCCGGTGATGATTCGAGGCTATATCCCTGAGGATGATTGGGAAGTATTGGCACATCTTAGCTATTTCTTCCGTGTTCTTTGTGCTAAAGAAGTATCTCCTACTGTGTTAGATGACATGGAAAAACGGGCACCCGAGTTGCTCTGCAAGCTAGAGAAGATATTTCCACCAGGCTTCTTTAATCCGATGGAACATATGATTTTACACCTCCCATCTGAGGCAAGATTGGGTGGCCCTGTGCAGAACGTTGGTTCTATGGACATGAGAGAATGCAAAAGACTCTTTGAGCTAAATGTAGAAATAAATGTAGAATTGAAGCATCCATAGTCAAGGCATTCTTGGCGGAAGAGGTGACAAACTTCACAACATCACGCTATGGGGCCAATATTCCAAGCTTGCATAATGCGAAGTCTCGTTACAATACCAGCGACCCGAAACATGAATCCACTCTCAGCCTCTTCAAAGGGCAACTCAGACATGTGGGTGCTTCTGGTTCAAAGAATCTGGATGTGAAAGAGTGGAGCTTGCTTACGTTGTATATCCTCATCAACTTAAAAGAAGTGCAGCCATACATTGAGTAAGTGATTGGTACATCATGTAACACTTACTCATATGTTTGTGTCTAACTCCGCTCATTTCTCATTGCTAAGTGATTTCGGTGCTCAATTCACTAATGGAGGGGTCGAACGTGATCCACTCGAAGTCCACGTTCTACGGTTAGTTAACAAAAATATTTGCAAGGATCATTATTGCATTTCTTAGTCCGAGTGTCATTCTAACCATGTAATACTTAATGCAGCATCCATCGACCAATGGATCGAATAATGCTGGATCTTCACTTGCTCATGCTCCTGGCAATAACCTTGATGGTTCTCCGCATCTTTGAGATCTGCTATGGTTAGTGCCTCCATATCTCATTTACAAGTAGAGACCACTTGAAGCTATGTATTTGACCCATTTGAACCCATAGAATGACATAGCAGAATTGTTAATATGCTCTAATTGTTAATATCATGTCATTGTTTTTCTCATATATGATAAACATGAATAGCTATCCTTAAATATTAATAAAGGAGAAAACATATAAGTAACTTGCGTGCAGAAATGGCTTGATTATGTGCAACCCATAATTTTTAGAAGGGTTGATTATTTCTGCTATTTGTTTCACCTACAATGATTAGTCGAAACAGATTCAGCAAATCATGTCTTCACATGGCATATATTCATGCAGAGACCCACTTGCATTTTAGCCGGCATATCAAAAACTTTCAAGATAGCACATAGTCTATATTATCTTCCCGCAGTACAATAATATTGTAATGAGAAAAGCAAAACAGATAGCACATAGTCAGAAAAAACACCAGGCCCTCATCAGAATGGAATTTAGCTAATTTCAGCAACTTCTCCTTACCAAAACGACCGAATAAAATACTAGGGCTCAAAGCAAATATGCATGGAAGCAACTTGGAATTTACCTCATTAGCATCATCATCATACCAATCTGGACTAAATCTCCTCTTCTTCTTCTTCCCAGTAGCAGCCTCCTATGTCTGCAAACAAGTATTAGTACTCTATTCTCAAATCCTAGAAAATGACCTACTGGTAGTGTGTCACATTAATCCTAACAAACTTGATTAGAACAAAACACATGCCTCATAAAAGTAGCAGTTCTATACTATCACGAATTCCATATGGGCATTTGATATGGCATGAACCAGAACCAGAACCAGAAATTCAAAAGAAACAAATTCTGAACGTGCGTCCGCCCTTGTGGGGGAGTACTAGACATGTAAGACAGGATGAGAAATTGAGTGGGGTTCTGGGGCCCCACTCACTTGAACGTGCGTCTGCCCTTGTGTTTAGGGAAGAAATATTATGTGTAAATATTGTCCAGAGTTACCTTTTACAGCTTTTTCCCATGTTCTTTTCCAACAATATACCATGTGCAACAGTAATAATGAAGTAAGAATATATATTAGGTTTTTGTGTTCAGGTTTTAAATGGATCCCACGTCCTAGCCATGTGTAAATGAAGTAAGAATATTGTTCAGGTTTTAAGCAAGCCGAGGGGGCGAATTTCCGAAGGAGAATGATCATGTGCATATACTACTTTTCGTGTTCACGTTTTTTAATATTAGATTTTATATGATGGATATATGGTGCCACAAATCCATCTCCTCCAAGACTCAGTTCAGTATCATCATCACTGCACAGATTTTAAATGGATCCCACGTCCTAGCCTACTGATCACATTTCACCTGTGTACACAAATATGCATGCATCAATGACGTGGATGATGGTTATATATAGTATGGACATGGATCTGAGCCAATTGTCTGCAGTTGAAGCTTCCTATATGCTCTCCCAGCTAGTACTGCATATAAATGTTCAAAATCATTATCAATCTATTCCTACTTGTAATGAAACATGTCCGATCACCATGCAGTTGCCAGTTATGTTTTTTATTTGTGAGTCTCCCTGCTTGAAGATTTTCTATGTGTTCCTCAAATTTTATTGTGTGCCAAGAACTGGATAACCTTTATTTATTGTGTGCCAAAATCTGACATATGTGCATGACTTCATCTTGTAGGTTCTCATACGGATGTTCTTTGGACTACGATATTGACATGAAGACATTTATCGTAATGCCAAATTTTATGTAGTAATGCCAAATATTATGAGATGGATTATATATATGATGTTATATATATGATGTATATATATGTAGTAATGCCAAATATTATGACATGGATTATGGATGTTATATATATGATGTATGGATTATGGATGTTATATATATGATGTATGGATTATGGATGTTATATATATGATGTATGGATTATGGATGTTATATACATATATGTTGTATGGATTATGTTATATATATGCTGTATGGATTATGTTATATATATATATTGTATGGATTATGTTATATATATGATGTATGGATTGTGTTATATATATATATATGCTGTATGAATTATGTCTATTTTGCTGTCATGTGCAGGCTAGGAAGACGGCAAAAAATAGACGATATTTTGTTGTCATGTACAGGCTAGGAAGACGACAAAAAATAGACCATATTTTGCTGTCATGTACAGGCTAGGAAGACGGCAAAAAATAGACCATATTTTGCTGTCATGTGTAGTTTAGGTAGACGGCAAAAAAATGCCATATTTTGCTGTCATGTATAGGTTAGGAAGACGGCAAAAAAAAGCCATATTTTGCTGTCATGTATAGGTTAGGAAGACGGCAAAAAGGCTAACGTAGTCCGTTAGTTAGGTCGTTTTTTTGCCGTGTACCAAAAGTAGCTGACGGCAAACATTTTGCCGTCTGCTGTCCCGGTCGCTCACGGCAAAGACGCCCTTTGCGGGCACATGGTCTGTCGACATTATTTGCTGTCATGGGCTGACGGCAAAATTTTTGCCGGCTGTAATTCGCTCTTTGCCATCTGTAGCATCCTAACGGCACAATGCTCGATTCCTGTAGTGAATGACACATAAGGCAAACAAAATCCATAACATAATGGTATTTAATAATCAAAAGTTATAGATACGTTGGACAAGTATTAGCATACCAAAGCTTAATTCCTACTCGTCCTCGAGTAGGTAAATGATAGCAACATAAATTTTTATGTTGAATGCTGTCCAACTTGTACTTGATGAAGAAATTTAATTTGGATACGAATATAGAAATATGAGTGATTATAATAACAAACAAGCATCCAAACAAGCAGTTATGGCCTTTCAAAAGGTTGATGCTAAATAAAGTGATCTCTAAAAACCAAATCATGATAAGCATGTCACACTTAGTATTCCTAGTATAGAAATACCAAATCTAGAATAACACTTGTGCCAAACCAACTAATTAGATCAGACTTTTTTCACATCATGTTTTTTTAACTTTCACACAATACTTGAGCATTGCCCATGGTCCTTATAACTTAGTATGCCAAAGATAATGCTGAAAGGGGTTTATAAGGGAAACCAAAACTTATAAGAAAGTCTTACATTAATGAGACAAGATCATTAGGCAATGGATAGGCTTTAGAATTGATATTGATGCGAGGAGTAGGGACTTCCATGCAAGAGACGCACTAGAGCTATAAGTGTATGAAACTTCTCTATATTGAA
Organism: Hordeum vulgare subsp. vulgare; assembly: GCF_904849725.1. Classification (NCBI taxonomy): domain Eukaryota; kingdom Viridiplantae; phylum Streptophyta; class Magnoliopsida; order Poales; family Poaceae; genus Hordeum; species Hordeum vulgare. Next base: position 196,411,731 of record NC_058522.1, read on the forward strand.
CTAAGTGGGTGTCCATCCAACTTACATGCCCATGCAGACCTCGAGAATTTGAGGAAGCCCATCATCGAAATTTGCAAGTCAAGTTATTTAATGTGAAATTCTAACTAGTTATATAAAACCTAAAGAGTATGAGGACTCTCTATCTAAAATACTATGTGCTACTTTGAAGCACAAGTGTGGTAGGAGGATAGTGATGTCACCCCTCTCTCTTTCTCTCTCATTAATATTTTTATTGGGATCTCTTCGGCCTCTTTTTGTTGGGATCTTTTGGGCTCCCTTTCTTAGTCCTCATAGGTAGGGAACATCCTAATAATCCATGCCGCTTTATTTTACTTACAAGTGAAAAGACATAAACTACATGATGGTTGAAAATAAATGCCTCTAGAAGTGTACGAGGATGTGCATTAATCTAGCATAACAAGTATTTATATAACCAATGGTCACCTTGCCAGAAATATCATTCCAGCTCGATATGATCATCCAAAAAATATAAAAGTGAATGCTCAAGTCATTGTAATAGTAGCAATGGAAGTTGCATCATAATATATCTCAAAATTCCTATGGAATTGCAATGATAGATAGTGTGGTGGTTGTTTTGATGAAGGATATGAGGAGGCTTCTATGTGAGAGTGTATCATATCACGGGGTTTGGATGCACCCGGATAGATTGCCCCAACTTTTGAGGTGAGTGTGGGCGATCCACGGTACCGAACAGGCTAGCAAAATTATGGATAGGTGGAAGTGCTTTCGCACCTAAGACTAACATTAAACATAAAGAACTCACGTATTTATTATGAAATTTAGTTAGACCCAAAGAAAAGTATAACTTGCATGCTCCTACGTACAAGATTGGGAGGAGTTAACCATGATGTACCATGATATGTCTCCAAGATGCCTACTTTTCCAAACCATTTTGCTCTCGTTTTGGGCTCTAATTTGCATGATTTGAATAAAACTAATCTGAATGGAAGTTATTTTTAATAGAACAACCATGTTGTTATTTTTGTGTAAACATAAAAGTTCTCAGAATTGGACGAGACTTTCTAGAGATATTTTATGGAATATATAAATAATACTAGATCAAAAATTCATCATAGGGGGCCACAAGTTGCCACAAAGGCAAAAGGCCGCACCAACCCCCCTAGAGCACGCATTGTTACCTTGGGGGGCAGGTGTCTTTGTTGACCCTAATTCCAAGCCTATATATTCCTGTTCCCCGAGAAAAAATATGGGAGAAGTTTTCATTGCATTTTACAAGATGGAGCCCCCGCCACCTCATGTTCTTCCATGGGAGGGCGAATCTGGAGTGTGATTGGGGCTCCGGAGAGGGGGATTCCTCATTGTCGTCATCACCATCCCTTCTCCATCAATAGTTCCTTCATGTTTACCACCGGGAATGAGTATTATCTTTGTAGTCTTGCTTTATGGTGATTGGATTGGATGATATTTATCACGTAAATCGAGTTATTTACACAGGGCTTTATCACTAGTGTTTGGGTGTGACTTCGCTATGCTTAATGCTTGTCACTAGGGCCCGAGTGCCATGATTTCAGATCTGAACCTATAATGTTTTCATCAATAAGAGAGTTCCTTGGATACTATCTTACAAGTTGTATATACCTATTATCTGTCATGATCGACATACCACGTTGTGACTATAATTGGGATTCTTTTGGGTGATTACTTTAGTTTGGGAAGTTCATGTATTCACTATGTCTTAATGCTTTGTTTCGGTTCTCTATTAAAAGGAGGCCTTAATATCCCTTAGTTTCCTTATGGACTCCTCTGCCACAAGAAGGTAGGACAAAACATTTCATGCAAGTTATTACTATAAGCACGTATGACTATATACGGAATACATGCCTACATTAGATTGATGAATTGGAGCTAGTTCTATGTTGTTCTAGTGTGTAACTATTACATGACTATTGTTACCCAATATACTTATTCATAACCGATCCAAGTCCTATGCTTTTTATATATTGGTCCTTGCTAAGTTACTATTGCTGCTACTACTATTACATCAATACAAAACTCCCGTTGTTACAGTTACTTTCACTACTACTATTTTACTGTGTTACTAAACTTATGCTATAGAGTGTCAGGGGATTACGACGATCAATTGGACCACCAAGGCCCTTTTGTTGGTTTAGCAGTGGGTAAGCGCATGCACAAAGAGCTTCATCAACCTCCTACCTGCTAGGGGACTTTAGATAGTTTCAGGCCGCTCAGGAGCATAAAACCATACGTCCCGTGTTTTTGGATTTTATGTGTCCAAGTATAGGAGCATGACAACCCGACAAGGATGCACGAGGAGTGTAGATACACATGCAAATGGACAAAGTGTCCACGCTTCTAAATGTAGAAATGAACCTCCTTTTATAGGTCAAGGGGTTACCATCGTGTCTAAAATGGTCTTTACATGAGGTGAATAGGGGATCCAATAGCTACCAAATGTGCTGACAGGTGCACAAGTGGTAAATATCTAATCCTAACAGATTAGGACAGGTGCATTAACTGCATCGTGACATGTCATGCTGGCGACGTCTTCCAGCAAGTATCGCCTCTCCTTTTGTTCTGTTCGCCTAATTACCTTTTATTCTCTTGCCATGCTGTGGGACGAGTGTCATTAAAGTTGTTGCAAGTCCGTGGGGTTTGCCAGAGGCCTTTGACAGGGCTCACCTAACTGCCTGCCTGCTTGACACATAGATAATGTTGATAGTAAGCCCGATTAGGTCGAGCGGCGGAAAAGTGGAGGAGTCCTGCCGGGCGTGATGGCTCCTGTGACTTCTTCTCCGGCAAGGCGGCTTGCTAGTGGCTAGGTATTGTGTTGTCTTCTGGCAAGGTTTTTTAGTACATTAATAGTAGCGCCTAGTCCCGGGCCACACTAAAGTCTGTGATGCTATTGGGTTAGGCCCAAAAGCAGTGCACATATGCACGGCCGTTTTTACTCCTGTTATGATGATGGTTTTTCACTGTTTTCCCGTGATGTCCTTTGAATGCGGGTCGTGGGAGTGTTTGAGCGAAACAGCACCCGCAGAGTGTGTCTTGGGAAAGTGTGGCCGCGCCGTGCGTGGAGAGGCGGCATGTGCAAATTCCTCCCTTATAAAAAGGGGAACTCGTAGATAATCTGCCCATCCCATCCATTACTCCTTTCTCCCATTGCCATCTTCTCGTTCTTGTCACCACCTATCTTGATCCCGTAATGGTGCCCAAGTGAGCATCATCTACCATCGCTTCCATCCGGTGAAGAAGGGCAAGAGGGCGACCAACACCAGCGTGGAAGCGAGGAGGGAGGACCTGGGCACGACAGAACAACATCGTCTTCTTCCCCTCTGTGCTGACGGAGAATGACCTTATCTTAAGGATATATAATTTGGGGGAGGCATACCAAGGTGCACCTGGTGCCGGAGGTGATCCCAGATGACTCCTATTCCTACGCAAGGAAGTACTCATTCTTCATGGCATACTTCTACTGCGGGTTGGTTCCCACCTTCTCTACCTTCCTTGTAGATTTGATGCTGACTTAGAACTTTAGGTTGTTAGATTTCACGCCGAATACGATGACCACCAAGTGGGTCATCATGCATTTGCGCGCAAACACTAGTAGGAGAAAGCCTACTAGTAGCGCTGGTTTTACCCCTACCAGTAGCGCTGGTGGCAGCTCTACTCTAACGCGGTACAATTAAGTATATAGTAGTAGAGCTTTTCCACGTAGAACTACTAGTAAGTACAGTTAGTAGTAGCGCTTTGCCAACCAGCGCTACAACTAACTGTCTGCAGCGCTGCTGATAACCAGCGCTGCTACTAAATCCCAACTAGCGCTACTGCTAAGGTTTCCTGATTTCACATTTTTATTCCTCCTCTACGGATTTGTGGAAACTCTATACAGTAGTTTCATCATATCATAGTAAACATACATTATTCTCATCATAATATACACATACAATAGTCTCGTCGTACCATTATCATAATAATAATCATTATCCAACAAAAATATCATCACATGTCGAAAATAGCAATACACAAGTTATGTCACACCCACGACTTTCATCATCCCTATCTAAACCATGATGTATAAGAGAAGAGCGATCAACATGAGCAAGAGCGCGACTATGTAGTACTTCTTGAGGCACCGGTTTGGCTCCCTCTCTTGCCGTAGAAACCACCTCAAGTAACTATTTTCTTCTTCGACTTTTTCGTCGAACCCTCTGTGGCTAGCCCCCGGGTATCTGTCCACCTGGACCTAAGCGTCTGGCTAGTGGTCATACACTCGTGAAACACGCGCAATGAATACGACGTAGCATTCCTACGCCATCTCCGATCTATGTACCTACATCGTAAGTTGATGAATTGAATGATAATATGCAACAAAATATACTTGAGAAACACAAATAGGCATTGTTACCAAAATACAAGCAACCTATAGTAAACATAAATAACAAAGTTCCTCATACACAAGCTAACTAACTAGAGCGATGTATACACTAATTCACAGAAAGCCAGTAGTTCTAATTATAAAGACACATTATCATTGTCAATCACTCCTCCATGTCGGCGCCCCAATCTTCATAGTCAGGGATGAATGACCCGAGCTTGTTGAAAGGATTTAGGTCCAGATGCCGAGCGCATAGCAGTTCTCGGACATTCTCACGGCTCATTGGCCCATGGAAGAACATCCATGTTTATTCGACGACCTCCTTCATGATCACTTTGGCAAGTTCACACTGTATGTGTTAAAACTTAGCTCAGATTCAATGATCCAGTGTCGTTCCTATGCTTGTGGCCCAGCTGACAATCTCAGCATCGCAGGAAGAAGGTGACATGTGAAGGCGTTGTATATCCCTTTTGTACTCGATCATGTGATGCATGAAGTACAATCCATCATCCTTACTACTGTTCGGTTGCTGGATGCTGGAGAAGTCGGTCTTATGGCTGAAAGCCTGCGCTTTATTCCTGTACTTTTCACCTGGAGATATCCACTGGTAAGGTTGAAGGTTAAAATGGCACTATTGAGAAGACTCTTTATGTGCCTGTAATCCTTTTTCTTGATGTTGTTTGATGAGTCCAAGTAGAGAGCATGGGAGTATTGTGGGTACAAACAGGTGAGCATGCCCCCCCGCTGCACAAAATAGGTACACCTCAAATTAGCCTCAATTCTTTTAAAGGAATAATCAAAATTTACGAAAGGATATCAATGGATGACTTACGTGGGATGATAAGACAGGAGAATCGTTTTCTTGTCCTTATTAGCGATCATGAAATCGCGGATGTACTTGCTCGCATAGTCACAATGATGTTTGCAGATTCCCAAGAAGCTCTCGTGCATATAGTACGAGCCCACGACACAAATATATTCTATGTTCTTGCGCCTCATGATGTAGTTGAGATACAGCGCATACAGGCGGATGAACTGAAAATCCAGCTTGGTCATGTGGAACATGTCATACATGTGTCGACGTATGGCATCGCACCCAGAACCTGAGCCACGTAAAGCGGGTATCCTTGTTTTTTCGTGTTGAGAAGACTTCTATCTATGGTCAACACATCATCATAAGGTCTCCTTAGATCATTGTTCAGTATGTTGTCTAGCGCTTTCTCAGTTAGGATAGGGTTGCCGACGGGATGGAAATGATCCGCACCTACAACATGTATTTTGTCTACCTCCCGAGGCTTTAGACGCGGCTGGCTTCTTGAAGTAGCTCTGGCGCCCTTAGATCCTTTTTCTCGGTCTCCTCCTTCGCTTCTTGGCGAGTGGGGGTAGTGAGCCCACCATACCTTCCCTAACCACCACCCCCAGCGTCGTCGGGCTAATTACCTGTGGACGACCCCCGTGTTGTTCTTGCTGGGTAGAGGCGGCATCCGGAGGCGTCTCTTGAGAGGATCGCACGAAGAGAGACTTTTTGCAATCATCCATAGGATGTTGCGGCTCTGGCAATTCAGGCATCATCAAGTCATCTTCACACTCATAGTCCGAGTCATACTCCCGAGCATCGTCATAGCCGGTATTGATATACTGGTTAGGGTCATCAGCATCCTCCTCCATGACATCATCAGCATTTGCTTCCTCAATGGGGGCGACACCAGCTAGCACTAATGGAGGCTCTCCCTCGCTGCATTGACAACTATTAACAACCATGACATGTGTAGGTAATTGGGTAGTTGTGGTGGTGTTCATGATTTGTTGAGGAGTTGTCATTGGTGTGCTACCGGGCTCCTCGATACGAAGGTGAGTCGTTGGCCAAGGCAAGATCCAGCCGTTGCATGCGCCAATCTGTTTAGGGGTCTGGTTGTCATCGACTAGTGTCGGAAGAGGCAAATCCTCAAAGCCCGCTTTCACATTGGCCACACATACTTTGAAGACGTCTTGGTGCATCTATCGGTTGTGGAGCATGTGGTCCTTCGGCTTCATGATCGTTGCCTTTCCCACGTCCACCTTCTAGCCGTTGACATCGTACAATAGGGTGCACGGGGTTTTGTCGGCCTGCGAAGACATGACTACGACGTCACACATCCGAAAGGCAACTGAAACGGAAGACTATATAAACATGTCGGTGAAGAGGGTATGACACGTAATTACCGTGATGGAGTCGAGCTCAGCCAAAGACGAAGCTCTACCGAGCACGCCAGAGACAGAGGACGGGCTGCTATGAACCAGAAGCGAGACCAGGTATGGGAGCATGTGCAGTTGCGTGAGCAGGTACTCATGGTGCGATGTTTGCCGAATTGCTCCCGACATAGCTGAGAAGGGGAAAGTCCTATGGCCCTTTTTCTGGATTTCTCCTCAGAAACTCAAAAATTTCCGGAACCAATTGGCCCAAGGAAGATACCACAGATGCATTGACCTTATCATCTAGTACCTTGACCAGCTCTTCTTTGGTCTCAGCTTTGCTCTGATCGACCGGCCACACGATCTTCTCGTCGATGGTCTGTTGAGAAACGTGTCGTCTCTTCTTTTTTCGTCCGGCTTCTCATGGTAGCACTTCATACCACACCGTGCACACGTCCATACAACGGAGGTTTGTCCACAAAGACATTTTCAGTATGTTCAGGGCCAGGTTGAACGGGTTGTCCCACTTGGGCCTCGCCGATGACTCAGACAACTCGTCGGTTTCGGCTGCCTTTTGGTGCTATTCATTCTGGAAAAGGAACGCGGATGGTTTATAAATGTGACAAAACTTATTGTCGAATTGATTGGAAGCCAATTAATATAAGGTGGTAATACAACAATTACCAGTAGTCTCATGAACTTCCTCGTGTTCGGGGCCTTGTAAAAGATCTTATTGATGGAGTCGCAATGGTGCCAGGCCCTGATCCAGTCAAGCTCCTGCGTGTCGGTGAACTCTGCCAAGGTGTCTAGGATTCCGGGACTTCCCGTTCGGTGTCGTCCTTGGCACATACGTGCCTCTTCCCCTCATAACCACGGCTTCTGAGGTGGTGGGCAGGCGTGTTCCTAGCCTGGAGCTCCTTCATTTTCTCTGACTTTTTCTGCGCTTCTTGTGTAGCGCAAGTCTCCTTGAATTTTTTGAAGTCCTCTTCCATTAGCGATGGATTGTGAGCATGAATCATGGACCATGGTTCATTCTTCAGAATTTATTTTTTCGCCCTTACTTTCCGGGCGAACCAGGTGTTGGTGATGGTGACCATTGCCTTGCTGTTTATCTTTGTCATGGGTTCGTGATCCCATGGAAGTTTGTTTTAAGTCCGCCCGGGGAACACAAACCTATTGTGCAACTTCATTAGGAGCGTCTGCTCCATATGTGGTATCTTCTTTAAATTTTCGTCGTTCATGTTGGCGGTTTCCCTGAGGATGCATCCTAGTTGATTGCCATAGCACTTGCGCGCTGGCTCCAGCGCCGTTGGCTCTAATTTAGTGGGGTGCATCGTTGGGTGCCAAGCTCATTTGGTTTTCTTGTCCTCTTTAACTTTGGTCCTTCACCGGGTATCTCAACACCATCGCTGGTGTTGGTGCCGGTGCACTGTCGCTACAGATGGCAGTGTGAGTGTTGTTGTTGGTCTCGTTGCCACCCTGCATCCGCATCTCCCGTTTGTCCAGGTAATCAAAAAATGATTTTCTTCCTCAAAATGGTCTTCTTCGTGGCGACCAGAACCCCCGGATTCATCGTGGCTAGACATATTAATTTCCTACGAGTATTTAAGTATAATAGTTTAATTCTAGGCCGAGTAACATGAATAATAAAAAGAGGACTATACATGTTCGGAATGTTGATTCACTCCCCTTTCCGACTGTTCCCAGGCAGTGGATATGTCCTAGTTTCTAGCACAAGTCATGCCGAAATTCATGAAACTTTTCTGTGTGACCTTTGTTAAAAGTGGACATATGGAGTGCTTGAAATTTGCTAGAACGGAAATGCATCTACATTCCGACAAAACATAGGCCACTTGGACATTCCGGCAAAACTTAATATAATATTAACCAATCAGAAGCATTTTATTCGTGTACCAATAAGAAAAAAATAATTTACTCTCAAAACCAATGTAGAGCTTGTGGTTGCGATTATCATTGTCCAACATGACATGTATAAACTATTATCATATGATGTTTTATTAAGCTGAAGATGGCATGAAATAAATCTGAAATATGGAAAAGAATCTGAAGAGACTGAAATTCCATAGAACTCAAAACATGAGGGCGGCAGCCAGCAGGGAAGCTGATAATCAAATTATCTTCTACTCGTAGTTCAACAACAGCATACACATTAAAATTAAGTCCAAAAAAACGATACAATATAGATCATGATGTCTTAGAGTAGAAAAATGCATTTAATATTTTATAAATCCCTCTAAACTTGCATTTATAAAATCTCTTTAGCACTTACCTAATGTATGTAGGCGTCTATGATATGCAATACGAAGTGCACACCTTGGTTATAGGAGATAATAGAAACTCATGTTAAAATAGAATTGTCACTATCAGTTGTCAGCCCTGCTGATGATGATAGTGGCCCTGCCGTTGAGCCCACAACCCATACAAAGACTGTTGCTTCCACAAGTAGAGAATTAACTTGTCAAGAGGACTTTGTGATTTAGTGGTCTCACGGCATCTTCAGGAGAGGGGCGGTGGTGGTGGTGTAATATATAATTCTGGTGGGGCAATGAACTTCTATTTTTTATTGTCACGTATCTTTAAATTGTATGTATCTGTATCACTATATGGGGTAGCTCTGAAGACATCTTAGGAGATAGGACGCATGAGTCACGCAGTTAGAACTAAACAACTTCCATTATTCTGATATGCTACTGCTTATGATTTAGAAATCTATCTGAAAATTCTAATTCCGGCTTCTAGAACTTTGTTGTGCAATTGGTTGCCCTTGCCCTTGCCACGGGCGACGGGGCCGTCCACGACTTTCTCCCTGGGTGAGGCAGCAGGCGTGCGGTGCGGTGCCACGATGCGCGAGCGAGGCCATAGGGAGGAGGTGGTGGGGCGCTTACCTGAGCGGGAGGGGAGGGGGGTCGAACGACGACACCTCGATGCGGCCCGACAGCGCTTGGAGGGGGCGACGACGAGTGGAGGGGGTGGCATGAGGTCGATGAGGGGGGGGGGGGGTCGAGGGAACGCCTAGGGATGGGCGGGGAGGGCTCTGGTGGGCGGCGACAGCGACACACGAGCACGCGGGGAAGAGGGGGAGAGGGAAGGTTCCAACCCTACTGCTAACTTAGCAGTAGCGCTCGTTGTAACCTAGCGCTACTCCTAAATGACCTTTCTTTATTAGTTTATTTTTATTACTTTTATTCATTATTTTATTTTAATTATTTTTATTTCTTTTTTATTATTTTCCTTTCCTTTTTTGTTTACTTTCCTTTTCCTTTTGTATTTTTTCTCCCTTTTCTTTTTTTTGTTTTTCTCCCGACGGCCTCGCACGCATGCAATTAATGACGAGAACGTCTCCCTCCCACGCCACGCGAATATTACCGAAACCATGTGTTGTTTCATACACAAAATACATACATAAATATAATTGATTGTTTCTCACCTGCGTCGAAGATGCTTCACATTGAGCTTCTTTACTTTCTTGTTCGTTGCCTTGATTCTTATTTTCCGACACCATGGAGTACGATATTTACTAGGTAATGTAGTCTTGATTCTTCTTTTCACGTATGCTTCATCGTCATCATTATCTTCCCTCATCGGGTTGCCGTATTGGTCGTAGTCTTCCTTGTTGGCTACTCCTTTCATTCTGACGATGTTCCTTTTGCCTCTCCTCACGACAGGACGACTGGGATTGGTCGGGTCGGTTATGAAGAAGCATTGTGGCACGTACTAAGCTTGTATCCATGGCTCGGTTCTGGCGATGACGTTAACATTCAAGGTAGCACTCTTTGCGTCGGGTACCGACATGGTAGTGAAATACTTCCTTTCTCTTACGACGACATTAGCCCACCTAACACGGAACATCGTCGAAGTGTGCCTTCTAGCGTAGTTAATTTCCCAGATCTCTTCGACCCTTGTGTAGAATCTTTTAGTTGTGTCGTTGGAGTCGCTCACACATTCAATCGTCAAACCTGAGTTCTAGTAATCATTTTCCATATCTTTGGCCTCCGTGCAGAACGTGTACCCATTTATATCGTATGGCTCATAGGAAACGAGTTTGGGCATGGGGCCATGTGCTAATACGTGTATGAGAAACCCGTCCGCACTACCCTCTTCCGAGGGATTATGACGAACCTTCTCTTTGAACCAATGCAAGAAAGTGGCGTTGTACTCTACAGTAACTCCATCGCCCATCTTGTGCATCCCCTGATCAAGGTACTTCTTTCCGATGATTTATTTGTGTAGTGTCACATAATCTCTACCAGATCTCGGTGTTTTAGCACTACTAAGTTAGCCCTATCAAAGTCGTCTCATTGATCCGAGTAGTCCTCGTGCAATTATCTCCGGCCGTTGTTGTGACCTTCTCTTCCAAACCTCCCATAGTGCTTGTTGACGGGAAAACCAACAAAAGAGTCTTCTTTGCCAATATAATTCTTGCAAAATGAGATGCACTCTTGGGTCAGACACCCCTGAACGATGCTCCCCTCGGGACGGGACATGTTACGAACGAATCCTTTGATGACCCCATTCATCCTCTCGAACAACATTATGCTATGAAGGAATGTCGACTCGAGGTCGATGATGCCGTCCACGATGTGGACACATAGATGCACCATGACGTCAAAGAACGCGGGCGGGAAGTACATCTCAAGATCACATAGTATGACAACGATCTCTTCTTGTAGCCTTCGGAGCTGTTTCAAAGTGATGAACTTTTGAGAGATAACGTTGAAGAATTTGCAGAGACCAGTAAGCGTTTCATGTACGCGCTTGTCCATTATCCCTCTGATGGCAACCGGGAGTATCGAGGCCATCATCACGTGACAATCAAGAATTGATCCTGCTGAACCTTTTCTTCTTGGTGTCTCCAAATCTGCTTATCTTCCCACAATAACCGGAACTGATTTTGATTCCCATAAGGCACTTGATGAATTGATCGATCTCCTTCGGACTTAAGGTGAAGCAAGAAGGGGGCAACAATTATCCTCCTTCTTGCTGACTTTTCTTCCACTTGGCCCCACTGCCGTCTCCCTCACCGTCTCCTCCATTGACTTTTTACAAGACATGTGGAGATCCCCCCTAATCTCCAAATCCTCCAAGTCTTTCCTTGTCTTCGGCCCATCCTTGGTCTTGTCTCGCATGTTCATCAGTGTGCCAAGAAAGCTCTCGAGGACAATCTTCATGATATGCATTTGATCAAGGTAATGAGGCGTGTCATGATTGGCCAGTACTCCAAGTCCTAGAAAACAGACCTCGTTTTCCATACCTTCAACAACGGCTCGGGCGCCTTTTCCATCTTTCCCGGCGCGGGGCATTGCACCCAGTTATTCGACAGATCGTTCATTAGCGTTGCACCTCTTACATGGAGGTCCTTGATGCTTAGCCAAAGCATTGAATAGATCTCCACATTTTCTCCATGGGTCATCCTTTTTGATCTATCTACAGTGCCCTATGTACATGATTTTCCCGGACCCGCCATATTTCGTTGATATAAGCTGTTGAGACATTGTATCATCCATGCACCTCATGCGTCTGCAGTATCCGTGGTAGACCTGGCCTGAGGTGTACCTGTAACCGAGATAGTCGTGCATCGTCTTCATCAGTGCAACTCTCATATAGAAATATTCTCTTGTGCTCGTGTCCCATGTCTTGACCGGTGATTTCCATAACGTGTAGGTCCTCTTTCAAAAGCCCCATATACAGGTTAATACTATTTCCCGGTTGTTTTGCCCCTTGAATTAGCATGCTCATGTGTATGTACTTTGCCTTCATGCACGTCCATGGGGGAGGTTGTACATTCATACAAAGACGGGGCAGGCCATCGGTACTCGCACAAAGCATGATGTTCCTTGCATCTTCTCCGAAAAATCCATATTCGGCGTTGAATTCGCTCCACTAGCTATCATCTTCGAGGTGTCTCAGCTTGGGATCATCTCCATCATTGGGCTTCTTCCCCTCCGCATGCCAGTGCATGAGCTTTGCTTCCTTAGGATCTACGAAATACCGCTGTAGACGGGGAGTGATTGGAAAGTACCATACAACTTCCTGAGGAGCTTTCTTTCCTACCTTCTTTTATCGAGAAGCATTGCACACTGTACACCTGATTTTTCCGTGTGCTCCCCACGATAAATGATGCAATCGTTGATGCATGCGTGGTATGTAATGTGCGGCAGATCAAGAGGGCAAATGATTTTCTTGGCCTCCTCGACACTAGCAGGACACAAGTTCCCCGCAAGAAGAACTTTATTATGTAGATACTTCAAATGCTCATCGAGGCTTTTGTTTGTCCATTTGTTCTCGGCCTTCGTGTTTATAAGTTCGAGCGTGAAACTCATGCAGGTCACTTAGGGATCGCAACCATCATATAAAGGAGTCTTCGAGTCTACTTCAAGTTGCGCCAGCTTGGCCTCCTCTCTGGAACCAACTCTGGCACTAGTCGTACTCTTGTGAAGGAGGTCTCGAACATGAGGGTCCTGCACGACTAAACTTAGTAGCGTCGAAGACTCCGGCTTGTCCGTCGCCTCTTCCTCGCCATATCTGGACTCTGCCCCGCTGATGACGAGATGATGTACATACTTCTCGCACCTCGTTGGTTACCCCAAGTCGAAGGTTGAGATGTAGTAGCAGCAAGTTTTCCCTCACATAGATACTGTAAGGTTTATCGAACTACGAGGACTCCTAGGCTCAATAAGTAGGTGTCTTCCACCCGGACGCTAGCAGAAGACGTGGACCTGCACACACATAAATAACTTTGCTCCCAACGAGTACAAAGAGGTTGTCAATCTCTCCGGTCTTGTAGTTTGCAAAGGATCAAACGACAAGTGGGAAAAGTAATAGTGATTGCAATGGAAAAGTAAATGAAAAAGGTAAATGATGGAGGTGTAAACAATGATGGTGATATGGACCGGAGTCACATGATGTTCACTAGTGATGTCTCTCTCCCAAAAGACGATAAACAACTATGCTTGGGTAAACAAATCATAGTGGGGCAATTGACGGAATTATGAACGCATCGCAATGCTAATTATGCTACTTGATAGTTAAAGGCTCAATAGTAATGGGTAGTCCGCCAAGACAAGTAGACCATTTATTCATCAGCATGTACTTACTAATCATCCACCTTGAGATATCTATCCAGAACAACTCGCCGGTATTAAGATGCGAGCCCCACCCAAAGGGTAAACTCAAAGGAACGGACAACTGCATTAACAAACTATGCGTAAGGTAAACAATCCTTGCAACCGTGGTCACAAGCACCGTTGTTTTCTCCCTGGTGGCCACAACACATCCCCAAGTCTCATGTTTCTGTCACTCAAGCTAGACATCGAGGGGCATGAACCCACAATCATGCATAACTCTCCCTCTTGGAGTTACAATCTACTACTCGGCCAAAGCAATAAATAGCAATGGAGAACATGCATGAATCAGAAAGGAACATAATATAAAAGGATAATCAAATATATAACTCATAACAATCTGAACATAATCCTGATCATGTAGGGCAGCTCACAAGGACTAACCATTGTAGCACAAGATTCGAGAGGAGACATCACAAAGCTACTGGTCATGGACTCATGGTCCAAGGAGGACTACACACGACATGTCCGGGAAGCGTCCATGGCGGTGGAGAAGCTCTAGGAGGTCAATCCTCCCCCCGACCGGGTGCCGGGAAGAGGTCTCCTCACGCTCCCGATCTCGGAAGCGCTGCGGCGGCGGAATGATGGATAAATTTGCGATTCTAGATCTCCTCGAAGGGTTTTCTCTTGGAGGAGTAAATATGGGCCGAAGGAGGGCACCGGAGGATGTGGGACCCACCCAGGCGGCCTCTTGGTGTGGCCTAGGGCCAGGCCGCGTCCATAGGTTGCCTGGGAGGCCCCTGACCCACCTTTGGCCAATGTTCGGTGATCTGGAAGCTTCCGTTACGCTGATTTTTTATATGTTTTTCTTGGAATTTTTCGGGCTTCAGAAAATTGGGCAAAAGCCCCTGCAAATTAGACATGAACAGACATAAACTGGCACTGGGTTCACTGAGTTAGTAGGTTAGTCCAAATATGTGTAAAATGATATAAAAGTGTAGCAAAACATATAACAATGTCGCCGAAAATATCATGGAATAAGCAGAAATTATAGATACGTTTGGGACATATCAACATCCCCAAGCTTAATTCCTTCTCGTCCTCGAGTAGATAAATGATAACACAATAATTTCTGTGGTGACATGCTAACACACATATAAGAACTTCAAAGTAAAGCAAGTAAGATATGAAATTAAAGTCAAGACAATAACAAGCAAGAGTCTATATCTAGTATTGGAATTAGCAAAGTAAGAACATAAAGGTGCAAGAGCTCTTGCTGTCCGTGACACGAATGTCTCCAAATGGTGTTTGTGTGCAAGAAGTGGGAGATGGGTTGAGAGATAAAATATATTTTGAATTGAGAACTCAATCTACTAAACCTCACACTTAGTCTCCTTCGAAATCTTATTTTGACTCATCCCCAGACCACTTGCCAAGCACAAGTCAAAATGATCCCCTCCCTTTTGATTTTGAGCACTCATGTAATGAAAGAGCGTAAACAAGATATGTTGGCACTTAGGATGGAAAATACAGTAATTACGGGGAAGTAAGACAAAAAGGTGTGAAAGGCTCACATCAATGAGGACAACCATAGGCGAGAGAAAGCCAAACGATAGATATGATGTGAGGAGTAGGGATTGCCATGTAACAGATGCACATATGAGCTAAGGTAAGCTCTCTAATGGAACTAGTGGGGGCACATCCAACTTGTTTGCTCATGAAGACCTAGAGCTCATTTGAGGAGGCTCATCATTGGAATATCCAAACAAAGTTCTATTGTGTAAGGGTCCCCACATAGTTATGCATGAATGATAATCTCTATGTAGTACCAATATAGTAATGGAGTACGAGTGTGGATCTTTCAAAAGGAATAGTATTGTTGCCCCCTTCTCTCTTTTTATTTCTTTTTTGTGTGGCCTCTTTGGCTCTTTCTTTTTATCTCTCATTTGTCCTCTTTGTGATATTTTGTTTTGTCCTCTTTGCGTTCTTTTCCTCTCTTAAGGGCAACACTCTATGTTTTACATGAATAGAAAGAAAAATCATCACATTTTGTAAGAAGTTACTCAACATAAAGACAAGTGACAACTATCATGATGTATGCCAATGTATGCCTACTTTGCCAGTGAAGAAGGATATGCAATGGTACTAGTGCGTCATGTAGCAGTAATGAGGGCAAGACCCAACTAGCATGCAGCTCTATGATCAAGAAAAAGCATGTATGACATGAAGATTAGGTCATGAAATGATGGACGTTGCATGGCAATGTATCTCGGAAAGGCTATGGAAATGCCTTAATAGGTAGGTATGGTGGCTGTTTTGAGGAAAGATATAATGAGGCTTATGTATGACCGAGCGTATCATGTCATGGGTTTGGATGCACCGGCGGAGTTTGCACCAACTCTCAATGTGAGAAAGGGCAATGCACGATACCGAAGAGGCTAGCAAAATTTGGATGGTGGAAGTGCCAACAATCGAATACTCACATTAGTCCGACGAACTCATACACTTATTATAGGTAACTCTCTATCTAGTTAGGAGGTTCACAAAGATACAAGTATCCCGAGGAGGAGTGTTTGGGGGTTTGGTTATCCTTGCGCATCCTCGACTCATGGTAACGTGAGGGTACTCTATATATTCCAACCCCTCCATAGGTTAGCGATCAATTTAGTAGCTAGAGTTCTCAACTAATTTTTTGTTTTTGAAAAAAACACGGATTTCCTAAAATACGACACCTATCACTAATAGGATCAATCTCTTGGAACCAATATTCCAAACATTTATCAAATCAATATCTCAAAACTATTGCAAGTTACTACTATACTTAAATAGCAATCTCAGTTACCTACTTATGCAAGACACATAACTCAGTGCAACAAGCCAACTCTCTAAACAAGATAAGCATGATAGCTCAAGAGAGTTCCAAAATCAACCTAAATAATAGCTCTTAAAAAGATAAGCATGAAAACTAAGAGCTAAGCATGATAGTAACTATGAAAATATGAACAACACACAAAAAGGATAAGCATGAAAAGCTATGTTGTGTTCTAGAGTGGAATGGAGTGTGTCTCTCTCCAAAACAAGGTAGGCTAGGTTCCAACTTATTATGAACAGAAAGTAAAACTAAAACAAACTAAAAAAGTAAATAGCGGGACGCTCCAAGCATAGCACATTCATATGAAGTGATAAAAATATAGCATGGAGATGGACGAATTGATGATTGTTGATAGAGAAGAGGATACACGGGGGCATCCCCTAGCTTAGACGCTTGAGTATCCTTTGAATATTTCTTGCGGTGCCTGGGGGCATCCCCAAGCTAGAGCACTTGACACTCCTGTATCTTCTTTCATCATCTCTCCCATCGCATACTTGAAAACTCCCTTCATACAAAACTCATTATAAGCTGATTAGAGTGGTTAGTTCCCTTAATAAGATAATTCAATACCTACTGGAAATAAAGATTTTCATGAAAATATACTGCTTCTCATGATTTCCAAAAGGTTTTTGCAAATAAAAAATCAAGCTTAGGATTCGCAAAACAATATAAACACAAAACATGGCAGAATGTGTGAAAAACTCAGAACAGATGCTAGAAAGAAAATTATATAAAGCATGTTGTACAAAATATTCAGATCAAAAAGATGATCTGATGATTTTTGGCGAATTGTTCCGTCAAGCGGACATAATCTGTTTCTCGACAGCAGGTCACAACTTTTGAACTTTCTTGCAATCGGAGGCTAAAACTTGGCAGAAAGCTTGAAAATAAAGATACAGTGATGTTACTACAGTAGTAACAACCATAAAGAAAACTTAAATTGAAAGGAAAAACTCAAAGTAAAGATAACAAGGGTTGTCTCGCTAGAGCTCTTTCTTTATAGCCATAAAGACATGCTTAAGATTTTCATGATGCTCTCGTAGGAATAAGACTTGTAGAATAAATGAGAGCATCATGAAGCAAGTAGCAAGAACATTTAAGTCTAACATGCTTCCTCTGCATAGGAATATTGCAATAGAATAATTCATTGAAGCACAAAGCAATAAGCATAGGAAGGCAAAACAAGTGCAGCTTCAAAACCTTCAACATAAAGAGAGGGAACTTGATATTACTGAAATATCTATAAGCATATGTTCCCTTCTCATAATAATTTTTAGTGGGATCATGAATAAACTCAATAATATAAGTATCACATAAAGCATCGTTACCATGATCCACATGCAAAAATGTACTCTTACTCTCCACATAAGCATAATCTTTCTCATTGGTAATAGTTGAAGTAGGACTATCATAAACAACCTGAACACTATAGCTTAATTGTGGATTGGGAAGATGGTGTTCGGAAAGGGAGTAATTCCCTCCAAGATTATGACAAGTTTCATATGGATATTTTCTCCTTATGTCATAGGTATATTTACAATCAGTATAGATAGGAGTTATAACATCATCATGGTAGAGAAGAGCATTGTTATTGCTAGCAACTATATTTGAAAATATGTTGTCTTTATTCTTACTAGCAAAAGAATTATCAATTATCACATCACTAATGGGTAAAGGACTTGCAATCCTATCATCCCCAAGCTTATAGCTTTCCGTATCATACCAAAAAGATTTTCAAGATCATAAGTAACATTATCATCACCTTCCCAATCACAATAAGTAACATGCAGACCGTAATCAAAATTATCTTGAATAGTACCTACGGACTTATCATCAAGATAATAACAATCAAGCTCACCATCCTCCGTAAATTTGTGTGTGTTGCTATAAAAGTTGATGCGAGGAATATGCTCGGGCCAAGTTGATACCCGTTCTTCTTCCTTCTTGTTCCTCTTCCTCCTCTTCTTTTTCTTCTTCTTCATCTTAGGAGGGAGTGGTTGGAGAGGAAGCTTATCCAAATATTCCGGTTGATCATTAGAAACAATAGGAGAAACTTGGGAGAAACTCTCCTTTTTATAAGTGGAAACATGAGAGACATTTTTATGCTTTGGTAATGTTCCCTCCTTTCTAATCTTACATATGTAATAGTTTTCATGGCAATTAATAAGACAATAGAGATGGCATTTTTGCAAAGTGTTGTTTATTCATAAGGCATTATCATCTAGCAAAGAAGTTTTTTCTCATAACTCTTCACACATCAAAAATAACATAAGTTCATTATAAAGATCAGAAGTGGTCATGTTATCACACAACTGGTTAATATTTATGTTTTGAAAGCTCATGCATTGAAAATTAAAGTGACCCTCTATACCACAAAGTTCACAAGTAAAAGGATGAAGGTCACACAATTCTCTAGAAATTTCATTTAAATCTCTAACCCAAGTGATTGTTCTTTCATGCTTGTGTTGCTTACAATACTTTTGTTCTCCAATCATAGGCCTTTCACAAGGTCTATCCACTCCACAAAAATTAACATGCTTATATAAAACTTCAGTTTCGGGAAGTGGATCATGCATGTTGCAATCATCATCAACAATAGCATCTTCATTGCAATCTCTTTAAAAGGTTCATGATTCTTGATCCAATTCTCCTTAGGCATATTAAGATGTGAAGTAAATGATTTGAGGAAATCAACAAAGAGTTGAGAATCAAGCCCAAACTTAGCACTAAACTTATTAAAACTTGTAGTTTCAACAATGGTCTTAATGCAATCATACTCATAATTTACACGTGACTCTTTACCTTTGTCGATATCTCAATCTTTAGTATTGCGTTGAATTAGTTCAAGGAGTTCCCATTTAGCAACAATCCTTTCGTTTGTGAAAGAACCCATAGAGGAAGCATCGAGAAAGTCTTTATCCTGACGAGAAATGCTCTCTCCGTCATGAGGAAGCATCGAGAAAGTCTTTAATGCTAAAATTAGTAATAATCATATCTTTGCGGAGCCCATGGTTAGGACATTTTAGCATTAAAGTTTTCAGTCTCCCCCAAGCTTGAGCTATGCTCTCTCCGTCATGAGGATAGAAATTATAAACATAATTTCTATTCTCATGCACTCATGAAGAGGATAAAACTTGGAGTAAAAGAGAGACTGGATCTCTTTCTAGTCCCGTAGGTGAGAATCATCTAGTAGCCTATACCATTCCAATGCTTTTCCTTTTGGTGACAAGGAAAATAATTTCCTCATGAATCCATCTCTTGTCAAACCTGAAATCTTAAACAGCTCACAAAGTTCTGTAAGTTTCAACAAATGATCACTAGGATGGACTGTTCCATCGTAACAGTCCTTCCTAATAATTTAAATTATTCCAAGTGCTATTTTGAATTCGACACATTCAGTAGGTGGAGGAGACTTCTCTACCACGGGTGTGGTAAAGAGGCCTTCCCCAAGCAGCGAACTAAGATACAGTTTTCCATAAGCCCAACTAGTGAAAATAATATCAAGAAACGAAAAGATTTAATTGCAAGATATAAATATATACCTTCAAGCACTGACCCCCTCGCAACGGCGCTAGAAATAGCTTGATGTCTACGCACGCTTCTATTCTTGTAGACTATGTTGGGCCTCCAAGCGCAGAGGTTTGTAGGACAGCAGCAATTTCCCTCAAGTGGATAAGCTATGGTTTATCGAACTCAGGGAAGTAGAGGTTGAAGATGGTCTCTCTCAAGCAACATTGCAATTAAGAAACGAGAAGTATCTTTTGTACCCAACACACCTAATACAATGATAATTTGTATGGTTGACTAGTTCGGCGAAGATATGGTAAAATATGTGTGATAGGTGTGGCAAAACAAGGTAATATAAATCTGAAATAAAAATGGCAGCAAGGTAGCAAGTGAAAAAAGTGAGCATAAACGGTGTCACAATGGTGAGAAAAAGGGCCTAGGCTTCATACTTTCACTAGTGGCAACTCCCAACAACATAAACATAGTCTAATCACATGATATTTCCCCAAAAACATGCAATGGAGACGCACTTGGAGGTCATTCCTTTTGTGATGAAGAGAGGACGAGAATTATGTAGGGCTACAAAAGCACACCTCAGAGTTCGTAGTTCTCATCTATGGATTTCCCAATGTAGGGCTACAAAAGCACCACCACGGCCATCCAAAGAGAGTACAACAATCACCACAACATATCTCAAGGATAGTCAAAGACAAGCACCAAGAGACTCTGAATCTTCAATCAATTCACAAAAGAGTAAATCACTCATGAAAATATTCTTCTAATCCATGTCCAATAGACCGCTATCACCATGGTCTCGTGGATTATAGTAGATAAGATCAAGTAAGTACATAAATTCAATACATAGAAGAAGGGGAAACTTCATGGGATCACCCTAAATTAACATAGACTATGATCATAATCAAGACCACATCATGGGAGAGAGAGATGACCACATAGCTACAGTAGAAGACCTCATCCCCGAGGAGAAACTACTTCTGATTCATGGAGGGAGGAAGCAACGTCGATGGAGATGAATCCGGGGGCACTTCCCCGTCCCGGAAGGGTGCCGACACAGGAATTCTTTCCCCCGAAACTTGTCGGCGATGGTGGCGGAGATCTGAATTGCTTCTGGAGAGAAGGGTTTTGGAATCAGCATTTCCTCCACGGGGGTAAAAATAGGAGCCAAAGTAGGGCACCAGAGGAGGTGGGGCCCGCCCAGGCGGCCTGCTGGAGCGACCAGGGGGTAGTCCGCGCCAGGAGGTCGCATGGATGACCCCTGGCCCCCCTCTGGCCCATCTTCGGTGATCTGGAAGCTTCCGGTACGCTGATTTTTATATATTTTTCTTTGGATTTTTGGCGCTTCGTAATATTGGGTAAAACACCCTGCAAAAAAAGACATCAGCAGACAGAAACTCGCACTGGGTCCACTGAGTTAGGAGGTTAGTCCAAATATGTGTAAAATGATATAAAAGTGTAGCAAAACATATAACCATGTCACCCAAAAGATCATGGAACAAGTAGAAATTATAGATACGTTTGGGACGTATCAACCCCCGTCCCTATACTTGATGGCGAGTACAGGCGCGGATGCCGGTAACATTACCTCCATTCCCCTGCGGGTGGGGTCGGTCGCGCGGAGTTAGCTTATGAGTGTTGAACTCCGGGGAGGAGCTCCCCGACAAGGGTTTCCCCCCATGAGTCCGTCCGCACTTAGGACGCTCCGGCACGCGGTGGTGCCGGCGGTCATGCAACAACAACATATGTTGTCAGTCGAGAGGTTACCCATCCTCAGCAGGAGCCCATGGGTAAATCACTTGCTATTGGAATCTTAATCCTGTTTTCTTCTTCCTTTCTCTTTTGTTTGTCTTCTTGAGCTTCTTTTGAGTATAATTTTCTAGGCATTGTAGATCTACCCACACCTGAGAACATGAGCATTGACATCAGTGTTGAGGAGATTGCCAAGGAGGCCGCCGACGAAGCGACGAGGATCGCGACGGAGGAAGAGGACGTGCGGAAGGCTGCCAAGGAAGCCGGCAAGAGGCTCGCTGAAGAACCGTTTGTGGAAGTCATGGCAGGTACTGGAAGTGCTTCCGCCCAAGGAATGCTAGAGTCACACATGCTCGTCATGACAAGGGCGACCAGCGAGGCGCTTCTGGCCCATCAACAATAGATGTGCCCTGGTACCTCAAGATTGGTGACCTGCGGGTCATTAGCTTCCCAGGTGATGCGATCCTCAAGGCCTTCTTTGAAGAGGGTGCCATCGACAAAGCAGTTGCCACCATTGGAGGGGAAGTGAAAGTCGACCCCTTCGATGGAAATGATGAAGCCAAGGAGCACGCCATCTTGTTTTCCATGAACAAGAGCTTTAGGGAGTTGCAGGCACATTACGTGAGCGGCTCAGAGAGGCTGGACCACCAGAAGTCCGTCTTGGCAGAGGTGGAAAATAGTTTCCGAGAACACCTTGCCGAGGCACGGGCCTGGTTTATTAAGAGATCCCAGAAGCTCTCTGAGTGGCAGACTAAACTCACGAAGGCTGAAGTTGTGTTTATTAATCCGAAGGACGAGGCAGAGAAGATTTGGAGGGAGGCCGACGAGAGCGTCACCAAAACTGAAGCAGAGGACATCGCGTACAAGATATTGCTCGATTCCCACAAAGTAGAGCTCACCGCTCGAGAGAAAGACCTTGCCTCCAAGCTTAGAGCCTTTCCAGAGAGTCATGCCAGAGAGCTGGAGCTGAATCATAAGGAGGCCCTCAAGAAGCAACAAGTCGAGCATGCCGACAAGTTCCAGGAAGCTATCAAGGTTACTGAGGCCGACTAGTCCACCAAGGTCGCATTGGAGGGAAATGTGCAGCAACTGGAGTCTGACCTTGCATCATCACGTCAGGAGGTCTCAAAGCTGAAAGACAGTATCTAGAAGGCAAACGACACCCCGGTGGACCTGAACGTAGGGCTCACCGACAAGACCAACACACTGGGCACCACCACGGAGGCATACGTTGATCTGCCAGTGAAGGTGAGGACCTACAAGGACAGCCTCAAGGTAGGCAAGACCAAGGAGCATGACCTCCTCGGAGAACTTTAGACGGAGAAGGCGATGCTCGCCTCTATCGCTAATATGTCCCCAACTTATCTATTATTTTTTATTCTTCCATTCTATTATATTATCATCCTAGAATACTTTTTGGGTCTTAATTTAACAATTTATATTATTCTTGAGCACTAACCTATTGACCTAGTGCCCAGTGCCAGTTGTTGTTTTCTATGTGTTTTTTTACTTTTTAGGTTTATAGTATCAAACGAAGTCTAATTGCCCCAAATAATTTTATGAGTTTTTCGACCAACAGAAGACCTGGAAGTCCCAGGAGAAGAACTGAGGGCACACAAGGAAGACACAAGCCAACATGGCATGGCAAGGGGGCTCGTTGTGGCCTGATGGCTTGTCCCTCCCTGGTGTCCCCTTTAGCTCCGTTTTTTCGCTTATAAATTCACATATACTCCTAGAACCCTAAATATCAGATAGAAAAACTTTTTCCACCGCCACAAGTCTCTGTTCCATGGCGATCCCATCTCGAGCTCCGTTTAGGGACCTAGTTGGACGAGGGATCGATGACAGAGGGCCTCTTCATCAACCTTGTTGCCCTCGTGATGATGTGTGAGTAGTTCACCATAGACCTATGGGTCCATAGTTAGTATCTATATTGCTATGTCTCTCCCTCTTGATCTTCAACACAATGATCGTCGCATGTTTGCTTTGATCCATCCGACGTAATTCTTTTGTATGTTGTGTTTGTTGGGATCTGATGAATTGTGGGCTTATGTTCCTATTATTCATGGAAAGTATTTGAATCTTCTCTCAATTTTGTGATTTTTATTTGTATGATCATCATAGCTTCGTAAATATATCTGATCTATTGAATTGCTTTGGCAAAGTAGTCTGATCTATCTTCAGGGGTTGATGTGCGTTGTAGTGTGTTCAACCTAGCGAATTTATAGATCCTAGTGTTAGAAGGGGACAAGATGCGTCTTTGTGGTGCTGCCACTAAGGATAAAACGATGAGGTTTATTCATATTGGTTGAGTTTACTTTGTCTACATCATGTCATTGTTCTTCAAGCATTACTCTATTTTACTTAATACACTAGATGCATGCTAGATAACGGTCGATGGGTGGATTAATCGTAGTAAGTGCGGGCTGGAGTCGTATGTCACCCTCGGCGTTTGGGTACCCGAACCCGCTATCCGAACCCGAACCGAACGGAATTACCCGAATTTTTGAGTAATTCGGGTATCGGGTAAGGGTTTGGTTCTCATTTCTTGACTATTCGGTTTTCGGGTTGGGGTTTGGGTTCTAGTGTGGAAAACCCGAAATACCCATACTACCCAAATTATTCATACTGTCCCAAATTTTCATGCTATTATTACACTAACTTGTTACCCATACTTACTAAATATCCATATTACCAAAAATACCCATACTATCCGAGTTATTCATATCAAAAGTTGATGTATGCTCCGAATATTTTGGGTATTTTGGGTACCAGAATTACCCAAACCGAAATTTTGGGTAATTTGGGTTCAGGTATTTGTTTTGACAGAAACAATTTTGGTTCCCATATCCGAATACCCGAATTACCCATAAACCGAACAACCCGAACCGAAATAACCAAAATACCCGAATGCCCAGGCTGAGTCGTAAGGACGTGATGCCTACATACACATGATCATTGTCTTGAAAATCACACTAATATCTACTGTTCTATCAATTGTCCAACCGTAATTTGTTAACCACCATATGTTGCTTTCATGAGAGATGCCACTAAAGAACACTATGGCCCCCGGGTCTATTCACATATATATTGATAAAACTTATAATTTCCTCGCTGCTATTATTTCTCTTTTATTTTATTACGCAAGTCACAACTATCTACAATTATCTACACACATCATTCGCTTGCAAATAATGAGATCAACGAAATTGACAACCCTCATGCCCATGTCATTCCTATTGGTCCGCTAAACCTTGGTTTCTTAATCGAGGGAAATACTTGCCCTCATTATGTTGCGATAACCAATTCTCTTCATGGAAAACCCAACGCATATCACAAGTATCTTCTGCCCGCGCCTCTAATGACCTGTAAAAGAACACCAGGCTATGGGTGGAGCTGCTCATCGATATCACCGGCACTACACCACGGTAGAGCTTTTAAGTATTTCCTTCGGATCATGTGTCAGCAAGGTCACATCACTATGGACAATGTAAGTGTCGGTAACCACAAAGCTACAATGCATATCTCAACATTTGGTGTACAACACATCATGTGTCGGCAAATGTATGTCCCTTGAGAGTTTGTGTGTCACCATGTATACGCACTTGACGACACCAAAAGTGTTGGCATAGGTAGGATGTATGGCACAGACTAACTGTCAGCATAGGTGGACACCTGTGAATCCACCGACGGCCTCGAATTTAGTGCATGATTTAGGCGCGAGGAGGAAATAAATTGGTCGAGGAGTAAAATATCCCCAAACCAAGCCTACCCGTGCCCAACTCCAACCCTACCCGTGTCTGCCATTGCCGCCCTCACGCTTGATCTTGGGCTCTGGCGCCATCGCCGAAGCCTCCGGCGCCATCGCCGCTGGCCACACGCTATCACACTCCCCCTCCCCATCCATGCCAGCCGTCCTCGCCCACCCTTCCCCCTTCCCCGAGCTCCAGCCCTAGATCGTTGTCCACACAATCCCCCTCCCCCGACCTCCATCCACTTTCATGTGGGCTACTGTCACAGTCGGAGCTACTACTGCTGCATGTCTTGTTATTGTTCTCGAAGCTTCTGTTGGTACCAGTCTTGTTGCTGCTCCTGAAGCTGCTGTTGTCGCCCTGCTACTTGCTGCCTGCTCGTGCCAGAGCTACTTTCACCCTCCTACCTACTGCTGCCGGAGCAGTTGTTGTCGGAGCTGCTACTGCCCTGCTGCCGAAGTCTAACAACCCAATGATGCCGGAGCTGCTGCTATCGGAGCTTCTACTGCTGTGCTGCCGAAGTCTAACACCCCGAGACCGACTCTCCAGAAGATTGCACATTTATTCCATTGTCGTCGTGTGATTTATCTGGTGTTTGCATTCATCATTGCATCATTCACATCCTCCACATTGCATTGGCACTCCGTTGCCACGAGTTTTCAAAACTTGCATCCGTTATTAGTTGCCTATTCTCTCTGTTTTGTCGCTGCACGTTTTGAGACTAACCACACACGCACGCGCGTGCGACGTCATTAAAATGTTGTTTTTCAAAGTGTGTATAAAATATTCTCGGATTGGGTAGAAACTTGGCGTGCAGTCTTATTTTAATGTAGGTAGGCCGCCTGCCAAATTCCGTCGCAATCGGAGTTTGTTTGCTACCCATACAGTTAAATATATAGCGGCATTATAACCGGTTTAATTGTCGGACGTTTTGGTGTTTTAAAAACTCTCTCATGGGCCACACCATTTCCATCTCATCCCTATATAGCCCATCTACATAGCCCACTAGACCCACCTAGGCACTCCCCCCATTTGTGGTCATCGAATAGCGATCGGACGAACGAGGTCCATCTCACCGTAGACCAAACACTATATAAGAACCACCCCATGTAGAGAGCTCTCTCACTCCACTAAGGTTCCCCCTAGCCAAATTTGCAGCCACCCCGTCGGAAAACCCCACATGCTAGCTCCACCTCCTATCTTTCCATAAATCCATCTCTAGGTCAGATATGGACCATTGGAACCCCATCCAAAGGCCCAGATTCACCCATTTTCCCACCTACCGGACATGTCCGTAGCCAACCTAGACATGTTCGAGCGACCACATACCCAGCCAGAGCCCGCAACCGCTACCATACCCGAGCTCCGCCGGAGACTGCCGTCGAGCCACCACAACCTGCGCCTAGCGGACACGACCAGCTAGCCGGAACACCACGGAGCCCCGTCCCATGCCGGCCCTCGGCAACCATCGCCGGAACCACTCAGGGCAAGCCACTGCCTCCCACCGCCAGCCACAACTCAATTTGGCACCTCTCCGATAGCCACGACCGGATATGGGTGGCTGCCGTCGAGTTCCCGCCCTGTGCGATTCGCGGTGCAGCCTCGTCGGAGCCCAATCCCTACCGCGGCCGGGGTAGAGCACCATTCCAGGTCGACCTGGAGGAGAGCAACTCGTCACCTAGGCTGCATCGGGGGCAAGGCCCAGCTAACCCAGCACCTCCAGCGCCCCGTGGGCCGCCTCCCTCCACCAAGCCCAGCCGGCCCCGTCGCCCTCCTCTCCAGCCGACCCAATTGGCCAGGGTGAGCACCCTTTGCAGCCCCTCTATAATGTGTGCCTCGGCGTGACTTAGTTATCCGGCGCTCAACGGATTAGGCCCGCAGACGTATTATTTTTCCTATTGTGAATTGATTCAATTTCGAGAAAATTGTAGATATAAAATGCCCATATGTTTTTATCTTTGCATCACAAGCAATAACTTTATATATGTAAAATGACCAGATTTTCGTATAGATTCACATTATCCAACTTTCATGCATGTTAAACATAATTACCGTGTTGATTGTGTAGATTTGCATGATGTTACATTAAATGCTTTATTCCCTGGTTATTAAGCGTGCAACCAAATTGATCAAACCTAGTATGTAAAAGTTCATATTTTTTGCAACGCATTTCCATGCATGGTAAAATTAATATCTTGTTGTTTGCATGTGGGTGGCATAAATAGTCTGCTATGACCAGTTTATGTCATATTCTCGCGTATATCTTGTGGCACTAGTTTCATTTCAAAACCCCACATGTTATACATGTTTTCGGGGTAGAAAAATCCATAGAATTTAATTGTTCAATTACTTTTGTCTTTTGAGTAAGTTAGCGTGCATGATATTTTGCCATGATGCCCTTTTGTTTATTTCGTGTGATTTAGTCCATGCATGATATGAATTAATTTTGAACTTGAGATATGCCATTAGACATGTGTGCTAGCCCTTGATAACTTTGCGTGCTATAGAAATCCATGTTTAGGTATTATTTTCTTGTTGACAACGTGCTAGAAAATAGTGCTGATTTGAGATGCTGAAATATTTCTAAGATTGGAATCTGTAATATTTTGTTGTTGCCTTGCCATGAGTTTTGCTAGTGATCTACAACCCCTTTGGGATTGGTGCAATAGAGTTATTTATAGTTCTTAAGATTCTCTAGCATGCTGTTAAGTTTCATGCCATTATATGCCCTGTAGCATATAGTTTACGGTTAGCAATATTCCATCTGGTTAAAAACTGCAGTGCCAAAAACTGTTATTTTCACTAAGTCTGAAACTGTGTGCAACTTACCATTTTGGGAGCTTATTTACTTGTGTTCCATGGTCCCATGATACTTTCCTTTGGTAGAGGATTATTGTGCACATTGACCACTACTTCCTCATGCCTTGTTTGATCATTTTAGAATCATGTAGCTTGTTGTTTTGGGCTGTAGAAAATGCCATGTCGCTGTTTTTTTGGCAGATTGTAGTTATTTCATGCGTAGCTTGTAATTGTTGAACCGTTGCTCCGTTTGGAGCGTGCCATATAAGAAACTTGCTTAGAATATAGTGTAGTTTCATAATATCTTGCTGCCTTCTTGGTTCGGAATGCTTGTGGCTTTCATTTGCATACATATTGCATTCATGGCATAATATCTTGCGGTGATCATATCTTTTGAATCGTAACTCTGTTGGAGATGATCCATATATGTAAATTGACTACAATGACGTGTAGAATCATGTGGACCACTTTATTCTGCTGTTTAACAAATATTAATAGTGTTAGTTAAGACCTGGCCAAATTTCTAAATTGACATATGGAGTCATTTCAGAGATGCTATATGTTGTTTCCGACCTCATTTAAAATGCCTACATATGTAGTTCCATTATGCTTCACTTCCTGCCATGTTTAACAAGATTTAATATTATAGTGTACCTAAATGAGAGTTAACTAAATATTCGAATGTGGAGTTTCATCAATATGCAACTCGTTGCATGTCAGCTTCACTTAATGTATAGTATTTGTTTGTTGTGGATTGTCGTGTTGTGCCATGCATAATTAAACTGGACATGCATCATATGTGTTGCACATCACATCGTCCTTTTTTTGTGGTCTTACCGAGTGTTGGTCGTTGTTCGGAGTGTGAGAATTCGTTCGACTACGTCAGTTCGTCTGCTTCATGGATTCGTTCTTCTTCCAAGCGGGATCACAGACAAGATGACCATTTCCCTAGGTACCATTACTATCAATGTCATGCTAGTTGTCTCATTTCATTTGCTATGTCTCTCTGCCTACCACTTAAATGTCAGCCTCTCAACATTGCCATGAAATACTCTAACCTTTCACAACCTAGCAAACCACTGCTTTACTATGTTACAACTTGCTCAATCATTTGATATCATTGCTAGTTGCAGGTGTAGTTGCTTCCATGTACCAAAATGGGTTCCTTGTTATACCACCATAGTATTGCTAATTAATTAATGCACCTATATACTTGGTAAAAAGTGGAAGGCTTGGCCCTCTAGCATGCTGGTTTGTTCCAACTTTGCCACCTTAGTTTCGGCTAGCAGTGTTTTGTCCATATTGAGCACTCCTAACATGCTTGGGGTTGTTATGGGTACCCCCCCTTCACTTTCATTTTGGGATAAAACTGGTCTGGCAAGGCCCAAAATTGGTACTATATTTTACCAACATAATAATACTAAATAACGTGAAAAGCATAGGGCATCATGAACCTGAGGACTAATTCAACAAAATACAGGGGGGCAGTGCTGTTGGTGCTGGTCCAAAATAGAGCACCATGCAGGGCCAGCCCGACGCTACACGGGAGATGTCTATCAGGCCACCGTAAGCTTAGCTTATCCGTCGTTTCCTCAGAACGAGAGACGCGGGTCCTATCGGGATCGTCGACACGCCAGGCAGCCTTGCTGGACTTGTTTTCTCTTTCTCGAGCTTCTTGCGCGAGGGATTCCGATGACACTTTGGGGCTATCTCGAGGTTGAGGTTTTCCAATAGGAATCCGAGGAGTTCATGTGTTTTCCCTGATCGAGGTCATTACGTCGCAGCGTGTGGTAGTTTGTGATGGACTAGTTGGAGCACCCCAGCAGGGTGATATCTTTCGGAAAGTCGTGCCCGTAGTTATGTGGCAACATGGAAACTTTGTTTAACATCTGGTTTTAGATAACATGAAGTAAGCTCAACTATAATATGCCAACTGTTTGCGTAACCGTGACTGTCTCCTTCGTGAGCTCCTTCTCCGATTGGGGACGCGGTGGGGTTATGTCTCACGTAAGTAGGTGTTCAGGATCATTCTGTTGATCATCACTAATTCACGTCCATTATGCGTAGATCACCCCCTTTTTATTCTTGAACTCGTAAGTTAGCCACCTCAAAAAATGCTTAGTCGCTTGCTGCAGGCTCACCACTTAACCATACCTCACCCATTAAGCTTTGCGAGTCTTGATACCTTTGGAAATGAGATTGCAGAGTCCCCGTGGCTCACAGCTTACTATAACAACAGTTGGAGGTACATGTAGAGAGTTATTCGATGTGGGCGCGTTGATTGTTCAATTTGGAGTTTCTTATTCTTCTTCTTTATCCATCTAGGATGTGTTCCACGCCAGTAGCCTGGGATAGCAAGGATGGACGTTATTCTTTTGTCGTTTGTTTCTGTCCGTAGTCGGACCCTGCTATTCTTCATGATGATCGATTATGTTGTTGTATTGATGTGATCTTGATGTAGGTTGTGGTGAGTGTAAGCTAATTCCATATACTCATCTTTTCAGTACATGTACTTGTAATGATATCCATTCTTGCAAAACAACGAGATGCGCTTCTATCCCTGTCGAGGCCCTCGCTCCAAAATAAGGATAGGATTGTGTCTTGGGCGTTACAAATTGGTAACGTACCAGTACCGACCTAGGAGCCCCCTTGATTGATCGAACTTGACCAAGTCGAGCCTAGTAAAAAACTGCTTTGAGTCTAGTTATATATCGGAGAGTAGGTTTCTTTTTACTCCTCTTCTATGCTTTGGTGAGGAATCTTGACGTAAGAACTTAATTCTACTCCTCTTCTAACTCAATTTTTTAGGATCACGTGGATATTTTGGAATCTATGTGAAGTCAATGTGATGGAGTTCCGACTTAGTGCCTCATGTTACCAAGGAGTGCTCTAAGGGATTCTTGTGCACATCGTTATCGTTCAGATTTCTTATTATCTAAGAACGGAGGATGTTTGAAATTTCTTCAATACAAGTAGTGGCGAGATAAGGCCGACATTCCCCAGTACTAGAGAGAATTACAGGATGTACTCCCATACTAAGTACAGTTGTATTTTTGAGGGTCCGAGATAGATGAATTTGTGGATCTTTTTCGGTTATGTTTTGTAAAGTTGCTGAAAAGGTGTAGCTAATTACACTGACTACCTTCACGGAACCGCAACCATATTGCACCATCAAGAAAGTTTTCAGAAGTTCTTAGGTGAGAATTCAAGTAGTTACTTATTGGACAATCTTACATCGTATGCATGCTGTGAGGTTGGGGTTCGACATCTAGTGGAATACCACGAAAAAATCGGACGGAACCTCTGTCATGAATTTGTTCTCGCTTGTTTCATAGGCCACATCCCTTGTTTTCTTGGAGTATGGTAACTCGAGTTGCTTTGATATAAAATGGTGATTTCATATCTTTCATAAGTGGTGTTCTAATATTTCTAGGGTAATTCTAATTCTTTTGCTCAATCAAGTTGTCCGAGCAAGTCTTTACAAACTGGAGTCGTCGTCTCAATTCTTTTCAACCGGTGTGCATCTCTTCAAGTGAATTCAATCTTTCCAATTTGCAAGATCAATCTCTCATTTCTTTTTGGAGTTCGTCTCATCTCTCCCAAGTTGTCTTTGTTTTTCCCATCCCCCCTCCCTTTTTTTCTGTGATTCAATTATCATCCTAGTGCCTTTCTTATCATTTTGGTTCCTCTATCTTCTCTTCTGTGTTGTATCCGTTAATTCGATTGTGAACATTGTTAGGAGTTTCTAGTTCTTCATTCTTGTTTCTTTCCTATGGATTCAATTCAAGCATTCATTGTTCTTGATGTCCTTTTCATTGTAAATGATTCATGTGTGGGAATTCTCATCAAGCATCTCTTATTTATTCATTCCTCTCTTTTTATCCAGAGTGTTGATGATATCTCGGAAGTTTCTTATTTTCAATCCATTCAATTATTTGGAGGTTCTCATCTCATCAAGTTCTTCATTATACTAGTGCAATCTCTCTTTCCCGTCAATTGTTTCAATGGTGTTTTCTTTGCAGGGTTAAATATTTCGGAAAGCCATGCCCGCGGTGATGTGGCAACTTGGAAACTTTGTTTAATATCCGGTTCTATATAACTTGAAGTAAGCTTAACTGAAATATGCCAACTGTGTGCATAACCGTGACTGTATCTTTCGTGAGCCCCTTCTCTGATTCAGGATGCGGTGGGGTTATGTCTGACGTAAGTAGATGTTCAGGATCATTCAGTTGATTAACACTAAGTCACGTCCGTTATGCGTAGATCACCCCCCCTTTTATTCTTGTACTCGTAAGTTAGCCACCTCATATAAATGCTTAGTCACTTTCTGCAAGCTCACCACTTTACCATACCTCACCCATTAAGCTTTGCCAGTCTTGATACCTTTGGAACTGAGATTGCTGAGTCCTTGTGGCTCACTGATTACTACAACAACAGTTGCAAGTATAGGTAAAGACTTATTCGACACGAGCGCGTTGATTGTTCAATTTGGAGTTTCTTGTTCTTCTTTCTCATCGATCTAGGATGGGTTCCAGGTTGGCAGCCTGGGATAGGAAGGATGGACATTGTTCTTTTATCATTTGTTTTCGTCCGTAGTCGGACCCTGCTCTTATTCATGATGATTGATTATGTTGTTGTATTGATGTGATCTTGATGTAGCTTGTGGCGAGTGTAAGCCAATTCCATGTACTCATCTTTTCAGTACATGTACTTGTAACGATATTCATTCTTGCAAAACGATGAGATTCCTTCTATCCCTGTCGAGGCCGTCACGCCAAAATAAGGATATGATCGCATCTTGGGCATTACACGAAGTTGTAGTTGTTGTCGTGCCGCCGCCCTGCTAGTGCTGTTGCCCTACTGCTGCGCTGCTACTGCCTTGCTACCGAAGCTGTTGTTGCCGCCCTGCTACCGAATCTGTCGTTGCCAATCCTATTACTGTCCCACCAGCTCTTGTTGACAGTGTCGTTGCTGCTGCCGGAGCTGTTGCTGCCCTGTTGCGTGGTGCTTCCAGATCTACTACTGCGACAAGTGCTTCTGCTCTACTACCGGACCTACGACTGCCCCTGTTGTCGGACCTGCTGTTGTTGTACGTGTTGCTGTTGGTCGTGCTGCTGCCATACCTGCTACTACCCGGCTCAATCTCCGGATCTCACTCTCATAGCTCCACCTCTGGGCCGTGAGTAATAATCAACTCCTCTTGCGATTACCTTCTCTATACATGAACCATATGCAATTGCTTCTTACAATTGATACCCATTTAATGCTTGAATAGTAATTGTTTGGTATTTCTATTACCTGATTAATGATTGTCACTTCACCAATGCAAATATAGCCCTACAACACTGGCTAAATTCAGATAGTTCGCAAATTTGATATCAACGGTGCATCATGGACAAAACATGGTTGTCTAAGCCTATGTACATCAAGCTTCTTTTTTGCGACATCATAAGCGGTATAATTATGTCATGAATTGTTCTCATATCTAACAAAAAATACATGTAGGCACACAAATGATTATCTACAGGCAGCAGACAAGTTTCTAGAGTTTTCTTTTATGAATTCATTAAATGGAAACATAATTTTATGTCCTTGCAAGATATGTTTGAATTCGAAATAGCAAATTGCAACTAAAGTACGTGAACATTTGATATATTATGGTTTCCTAGAGGGGTACCATACATGGTTGTTTCATGGAAAATCTATCCACTCTTGCCCAAATATTGAGTGGGTAGAACTGAGACTTCCGTAATGCCCCAAGTGTAAAACCTTCCCTATTTGGAACCTATCTCGTGTGGGTCCACCTTGTCATTGATATGAGAGAGTCCTATGCATGTACGATTTCATGTGTCCCTTATTGTCTTCCTTGCATGCATGCATACCATGTTGTTTCATGCCATATCATGTCTTGTGATTGCATTATGTTCTCATGTGTGTGTGGCTACCTTATGATTTCATGTGGCACCATTGATCCTCTTTATTTGCTTGCCATATAAATTTTTGCCATGTCATGTTGGGTTGCATGTGATCTTGTTAGATGTGGTCATTGTGATTTCATGTGAGGGGGGAACACATGATGTATGATGTGGTGTGGTGGCTTGATATTGTTTCAATTCCCTTTTCTCTCTTATTATCTCAAGTTCAAAACTCCACTTGTGTAACGACCAAGATGCGGTCATTTCCGATCTAGGGATCGAGGCCCTGAATTGGAAAGGAGAGCACCTAAGAATCTCGCAAACAAGGTATCACAGCACATACATAATAATACAGATAGACAACTAGGGGTTCAATTGCCTTCTCATAAATATATCAGAGTACATCACGCATACAATCAAAGTAGTTGCACTACGGACTACAAAACAAGGTAAATGGCTATGCTACCCCACCTGCTGGCCCACGATCACGACCACACCTCAATCTTCTGGATAGCTCACGTACAGGCGTTTGGACTCCTCGTTGTACTACCACGCCAGTTGTGTGCCGTCAGGATCACCTGTCTCTAGGGTACCTGAACCTGTTGGGGTTATGAAGGAATCTGTGAGCCACGGGGACTAAGAAATCTATGACCTCGGTGCCAGAACTAGTCAAGTTATTAGGTTGGAAAGGGTAGAGTGTTTAAGGTTGCAGCATCCTAAGCTTGATATGGTGGCTATCTTATGTAGAACATTTATGAAGGTGGACTATACTAGCGGTCGAGAATACTTGATCACTAAGTGATCCTTAACACCTACCTACGTCAATCATAACCCCACCATGTTCCCGATCGAAGAGAGATCTTCGAGGGGACAGTCACGGTTATGCACACAGTTGGCAATTTTATTAGCTTATGTTTAAGTTATTTAATACCGGATGTTAACAAAATATTCCAAGTTGCCACATAACCGTAGGCACGGATTTCCGAAAGATTAAACCATACAGGGGTGCTCCAACTAGTCCATCACAAACGTACAGAGGCCGCAAAGTAATCCTCTATCACGAATCTAGTGATCTCGTCGGATTCCTTAGAGGAAAACCTCAACTCTGGGAGAACCAAAGCTTCACCGGGATTCCTATACGCAAGATATATCGCTAAGGTAAGACAAGACTAGCAGGACCTCCCGACGTGTCGACGACCCTGATAAGAGCCGCGTATCTCAGTCTCATGACACGCCGGATGAGCACAACGTACAGTGGCTTGATAGCCATCTCCCGAGTTGTCCCGGGTTGGCCCCACACACGACTCTAGTTTGGACCAACACTCATGAGGAGAACTGGCCCGGGTTGTTGATTAAATTCCTCGGGGTAGCTATTCCCTATGCAGATTATTATTAAGTGACTAGCAAATTGACACCAGTGTTGGGTTCTGCCGGACAAGTCTTAACACTACGCGATTTATCGAGGGGGTCCGCATAACAACCCCGAACGTGTTAGGAGCGATCAATATGGAATCAAACACCGGTAGCCGGTAACTATGGCGACAATAACGGAATAAAGCACCCGGAAAAAGGCTAGGCCTTCCGTTATTTACCAAGTATATAGCTGCATTAATTA
The DNA here is from genome assembly GCF_904849725.1 of Hordeum vulgare subsp. vulgare. Lineage (NCBI taxonomy): Eukaryota > Viridiplantae > Streptophyta > Magnoliopsida > Poales > Poaceae > Hordeum > Hordeum vulgare. The sequence goes on from NC_058522.1 coordinate 196,447,590, forward strand.
AATAACAGAATTTAAGATATGATATCAAGCTCATGTTATCACATGAGTCAAAGCACCTGCGTCTAGCAACGCTAACATTAGTAGCTGAGCAAAGCCTACTTAGCCATTCAAGTTTGCTAGGAAGGGATCAGTGTTTGGGTTCATGACTTATCAAGAGGAAAATATTTTAGTGGTAGGCAGCGAGCATATGACAAAGGAAACGTAATCTAGCATAACAAGTCTAGAGATGGAATCAAGGTCATAACATCTTGCGTGTGAGATCCTCAGCTTGGAATGGTTCTTGTTCGTCCTGCACGTACTCTCCCGAATCCATGTACTCGTTCTCCGATCCCGGTGCTACCCAACATAAGAATAACATCCAATGAACAACAGCACCTCAAGATGCAACAAGCACATGATGCATGAGATGAATATGAGCATGCAACACCATTTCTATCACTAGCACAAGCAAGAGAAGCTAGTACATGTCCCTGTACGGAACTGTATCCTAATATAATTTTACATGCATGAGAATGACATGATCAGATGCGTCTCGAGAAAACGATGCAAAAGCATATAAAGAACATTACAAATGGAGCTACGGATCGACGGGAAATAACAAAACAAGATATGAAGACCTACGTGTCAAAATCATCACCACACACTCAAATGGCACAACTCTGGTATTCCCAGGTTGCCAAGACATATAAAAACCCAACATGAATGGCGTGGAGCAAGGAAGAACACCACATCACCAACTAAGCACTCGCAAACATCAAAATGCCAAAACTACACAATCTGCCATAAACTGCATCATAGCACTTTGGGAGCTACATGCAATTCACCTACAGCCCCCCAAATATGACAAATAATATATGTGGCTATAGCTAGCAAAGAATACTACAAGCACAAGAAAGAATCACACAAAAAGGAATTAAACACAGAAAGTTACAAGGCTGCAAACTTGCCCAAAAACATCAGTTTTAAGGGACTTAGTGAAAATTCCAGATTCTCACTTTTTGTCTATGCTCTGAAGCATTTTGACAGCAGCCAAAAGAATATGTAAAGGACTCCAAATGAAATGATATTTTACAAAGAGCTAGAAAACTATATCAGGTCCAATTTTCTAGTTGAAAGCTAAGGCTAGATCACACCACATTGACCAACACAACCTCATCAACAGGAGAAGAAAATATAAAAAAATTTCTCAAACATAGTGATTTTCACTAATCTGGAATTTCAGCCACATGCCTACTTTGAGTGGACATAACTTGCACAAATGGAATACTAATCATGAGATGAAACCAAGAAGAGGTAGAGGGGGTCACCCTCTACTAGAACAGCCAAGAAACAATCACAAAGGCTCACCACAACTCATGGAACCAAGCTCCAAACATAGAAGAAAATGAAAATATGTCATCTCCAGAAAATGTTCCAATGGGAAAACTGAGTTCACCAATGGATTCCTTGGATGATTCTACCCCAAAAAAAATGCATACACTTGTTTGGAGCAAGTGGCCACAAACTAGGAAGGAAAAACTACATAGATTCCTACAAATTGAATAGTGCAACATTTCATGTGCACACACTAGATCAACTACCACATAGCTATGCTGATGTGCACAAAGACAATATAGACATGAGGGTTTGAACCCCAAGTTTGTGTCATGCATAACAACATCACAAGCACTTCTACCAAGATAATCAATAGATCACCCACACACACTCACACATCATGCCCTCTCTCATATGAACATGAGGAGGTGCACAAGTGTTGCCAATGGGGCTGTTTCACCACACTCACATATCAACAACACAACCTCATCACAACCACTTAAACCCAATAACAACATGAGGGGGAAAACTACTATGCAAGTAACATGGAAGCATCATATCTCAAACACTTCTACTAGGTACCACATGTGTGCACTACCTACACACATACATGTCAACAACATCTCTACAACACCTACACAAATGCATATGGTTGCAACCATGTCACCTACACATACTAGAAGAATCAATAAAACTCACACATGCATATAACACATACACACCACAATCATACATGCCCTAGCACCACTACATGTGTGTTTGCAACACAAATACACACACACAACCAAACACAATCTGCCACTACTATACTTAGTAGGGACAAGTAACAAAATGTCCACTTTTATGTCTATGGATTAGGCACAAAATGTTGGATCAACAAAAGAAATAGAAAATAAAAAAAAAATGATAAAAATATGCAACAGGGGCTCCTAGGAATCGAACACAGAACCTCCAGTACACAGCAACAGACCCACACCACTACACTACTGCCACTTAGTCGACAGGGTAGGGGGACTAAACAGGATAACCTGTTCCTGTTGCTACTGTGTAGTATAAATTGAAAAACAAAAGGTGTGCCAAGGGGGGATCGAACCCGCGCCCTCTCAACAGGCAACAACACCCCACTACCACTAGGCTACGAATCAGTACTTAGCTATATAGTGGAAGCAACTCTGAAGAAGCACCCCTACTGCACCTCTGCTGCCCGACGGCTAGCCGGAACAGGGGAGGAGCATCGCCGGTGATCTGCTTGCAATTGATCTACGGCTCCTGGATGGAAGGTTGCTTGGGCAACCATGGTTCCATTTCTACCGCGACTACTGCCTGAGAAGCCCTACGACAACGGATCCACGAGGAGCGGCGGCTCCGGCGACAGAGACGAAGCATGCGTCGATTCTACAGCTACTGCGCTCGATCTGGGACTGGGAGGAGGGAGGAGGAGCACTACCTCACGTACGGGTCGAGGAGGAGGGCCCCTGTAGAGGAAGTAGTGGAAGAAGAGCAAGGAGCGGCGGAGCTCGTCGGAGGAGATGCGCCTCCTGGAAGACGAGGAAGCAGTGGCGCAGACGGCGATCCAGCGGCGGGAACGAACTCCTGGATATGCCCTCGAGCTCCGAGAACCTTCGATGAGGAAGAAGACACGGCAGGACGACGGCGACGACGAGCTTCACTCGTCGGCCTTGGCGGAGCTGAACGTTTCTTACCTTGCCGCGACGACAGAGAGAGAGGGGGAGGAGATCTGGATGGAGCGGCAGCGGGGAGGTACCCTAACAAGGCACGGACACCACAGGGCCCTTTATAGAGCAAGGGGCAAAGCGAGGGACGTGCGGAAGCCATGTGCGCGTGCTCTCTCCGGTGGAGCAGAGGAGAATGGGATAGAGAGACTGACGGGAGGGCCCCACTGCCTCGCTGAAAAGGGGAAGGAGGACAACGGACGTGCGCGGGCTCCTGTGCGAGGGAGAGGGGAAATGGGTCAGCCTGTGGGAGAAAGCCCATAGGTGGCGACAGATAGAGGGAAAGGGATTCCCTCATTTCCCATTTACAGAAATACACAGAGAAGAAATTAAAGCACAGAGTAAAATACTGGGGATAAAATCAAACAAAAATATCCCCTGGTCATAGAAAAATATGACCTATTCGAATAAAATGCAAAATGAATATTAGGGGCAAATGAATATTTACAAAAAACATTATGTGGGCTGTTTTGTAATTATTTTGCACCTTTTTGAAAACCCTTTTTAAATCAGCAACTCCACATTTCAAAATCACCACAATTCTGCTAACACAAGAGCCTTTTTAAAAGAGGAAAGGAAGAAGTGATTCTTAACAAGAAGAAATAGAGAGGGAGTGAATATGGTTTTGAAACCTAAGCATTCACATGGTATCCTACTAGCACAAGCAACCTAGTAGAGTTGCATCACACCAGACATATGTCCACAAGATCACAAACACCACATGAAAGCATATGACCACAATGGAACATCACAAGACATGGGCATGAAATGTTATGTTATGCATGAATGCAAGGGAAGGAAATGTTAAGGGACATCACATGAAATCATGGCATTGATCTCTCTCATAGCATTGACATGGTGGTCCCACATGGATGGCTACAAAAAGGGGAAGCTTTACACTTGGGGCACTACAAACTCTACCAAACTACAAAAAATATCTCGCCCCGAGATCTACGCCTGAAAGAACTCCGGATATTCAGAACGGAGGTTATCCTCGCATTCCCACGTAGCCTCTTTATCGGAATGGTCTGACCACTGCACTTTGAGAAATTTGACAGTCTTGTTACGAGTCTTGCGCTCAGTCGCCTCGAGAACCGCAACTGGATGCTCACGATAAAAAGGTTAGGGTGAAGGTCGATGTCTTGAAGATGCATAGTGTGCCTCGAGGGTCTTGAAGCACCTCCGAAGATGAGAAACATGGAACACATCATGGACATTTGCAAAGGGTGACGGAAGTTGGAGCTAGTACGCAAGGTCGCCTCTCTTGCCAACCACTCTGAACGGACCAACGAAACGAGGCGCAAGCTTGTCTTCGATGCCAAAGCGCTGCAGACCCTTCATAGGCGACACCTTGAGATAGACGAAGTCTTCAAGCTCATAAGACATGTCATGGTGCTTACTATCATAATAGCTCTTCTGACGAGACTGAGCTGCTCTAAGGTTGTCGCGAATGATCCAACACATCTCCTCAGCTTCTTCTATCAAATCATTCCCAAGGATCTGACGCTCGCCAGTCTCGGACCAGTTGAGCGGGGTACGACACTTCCTGCCATAGAGAATTTCAAACAGAGCCTTGCCAGAACTAGCTTGATAACTGTTGTTATACGAGAACTCCACAAAAGGAAGACAATCTTCCCACTTCATGCCAAAAGAGATAACACAGGCTCTTAGCATATCCTCAAGAACTTGATTCACTCTCTCCACTTGACCACTAGTCTGAGGATGGAACACTGTGCTGAAGCGGATCTTCGTGCCCATAGCAGACTGAAAGGAGTCCCAGAACTTGGAAGTGAAGATACTTCCGCAATCCGAAGAGATCATCATAGGTACGCCGTGCAAAGAGACAATCCTGGAGGTGTATAACTCTGCCAGCTTAGCTGCTGAAATGGACTCCTTGACTGGTAGAAAATGTGCCACTTTACTCAACTTGTCAATGACAATGAAGATGACATCATTACCCTTCTTGGACTTCGGAAACCCGGTGACAAAATCCATCTCAATGTGATCGAACTTCCACTCGGGAATCGGCAAAGGCTGCAAAAGACCTGCTGGACGTTGATGCTCTGCTTTCACCCTTCGACAAACATCACATTCATTTACGAACTGAGCAATCTCACGCTTCATACGAGTCCACCAGAAGGTCTGGTTCAAGTCATGGTAAATTTTGGATCTTCTAGGATGAATAGAGAGCAGAGAGTTATGAGCTTCCTCCATGATTACCATTCTGAGATCACCTTTAAGGACGACAAGGCGATCCTCAAAGAACAACGTGTCTCTGGCATCAGTAGTGAAGCACTTATACTAGGGAAGACTCTTTCCCCCGCCAATGTTGACCTTCTTCACCATAGCGTCAAGAAGCTGTGCTGCTCGGACCTGATCTTCCAAGGTAGGAGAGATCTGAAGGTTTGCAAGAAATCCGTGAGGTACTAGCTGAAGGTTGAGCTTCCTGAAAGACTCACAAAGACAAGGCTGGAGAGGTTGCAGAATCAGACTGTTGCAATATGCCTTCCTGCTCAAAGCATCCGCCACGACATTAGCTTTGCCTGGCGTGTACTCAACACTCGGGTTAAAATCCTAGAGCATTTCCACCCAACGTGTTTGCTGAAGATTCAAGTTAGGCTGAGTGAAGATGTACTTGAGACTCTTGTGATCAGTGAAACTTCAACCTTACGTTCCAACAAGAGGTGTCTCCAAGTCATGAGAGCGTGAACCACAGCTGCTAGCTCAAGATCATGCACAAGATAGTTCTTCTCCGCTGGCTACAACTGCCTGGAGGTATAAGCAACCACCTTCTTATCTTGCATCAGGATTGCACCAAGACCCTGGAGCGAAGTGTCGCAGAAGACATGGTAAGCCTTGGAATCATCAAGAGGAACCAAGACTGGAGTGGAGGTAAGCTTCTCTTTGAGTGTATCAAAGGCCAGTTGACACTCTGGAGACCAAGCATACATAACACCCTTCTGAAGAAGACTTGAGAGCGGCTTGGCGATCTTGGAGAAGTTCTCAACGAACCTTCTGCAATATCCAGCAATCCCGAGAAAGCTTCGAAGCTGGTTCAAATTCTGCGGAGGCTCCCATTCAACAATGGCCTGAACCTTGGACGGATCAACTTTAATTCCCTCGGTAGAGATAATGTGCACAAGATACACCACTTCTTTCAGCCAGAACTCGCACTTGGAAAACTGGGAATACAGCTTGTACTCTCTCAGCTTATCAAACACCAATCTGAGATGTTCTTCATGTTCTTCCTCAGTTTCAGAAAATACCAGAATGTCGTCAAGATAGAGCAAGACAAAGTCATTCTTGAACGGAGAGAAAATGTAGCTCATCAATCGACAGAATGTCGGAGGAGCATTTGCCAGACCAAAAGACATGACCGTATACTCATACGAGCCAAAACTAGTCCAGAAGGCAGTCTTCGGAATATCTTCCTCGCGAATGCGAATTTGATGATAGCCCATTCTGAGATCAAGCTTGGAGAAGACCTTAGCACCTTTCAACTGTTCGAACAACTCAGTTATGTTTGGAAGTGGATATTTGTTCCTGATTGTCTTGTTCAATGGACGACAATCGACATACAACCGGTCTGTGCCATCCTTCTTCTTGACAAATGGAACACCACAGCCCCACGGAGACGAGCTCGGTCTGATCAAACGCAAACACTCCTGCTCATTGAGTTGTCTCCTAAGTTCCTTCAATTCTTCTGGACCCAACTTGTACGACCGTTTGCACACTAGCTCTATGCCTGGCCCTAGCTCAATCACAAACTCAACTTCTGTGTGCGGAGGTATGCCTGGCAGCTCTTCAGGAAACACATCTTCATATTCGAAGACCACTTGGACTTGCGAAATAGGATTGATCTCACCCTTTTCATTCAAAGAGAACAGACGGATTGTATCATCGCACGTCGCGAATATAATCACATCCTCCGAAGAGTGGGTAAGCTTCACTTCTTTTGCTTCACAATCAATTGACACCTTGTTCATGGCCAGCCATTCCATACCAAGAATCAAGTCGATGTCGGAATTGCCCAAGACAATAGGAGATGCCAGAAAAGCATAAGTGCCCATCTTGACAGAAACATCTGGAACCAGACAATTCGTATTCATCAATCTCCCAGGAGAAACTACTGACATAGGCTTAACCCAATCTTGACAAACAAACTCATGCTTTGCAAAGAAAGGACGGGACATGAAGCAATGAGATGCACCAGAATCAAATAATACTTTAGCAGGAATATCATTTACGAGGAGGTTACCCATGATCACATCTGACGACTTATCTGCCTCAGCGGTGTTCACCATGTTGACTCGAGCTGATCTGGGGTTGAACTTGACAAGAGTATTTCTTGGAGGTTTGCGTGGAGGAGGAGGCGGCAGACGGAGCTGAGAAGTACACTTGTTGGCATAGTGACCCTTCTGCCCACACTTGTGACAAGTGACATCTGCTGGCTGCCGGTACTGAGTCTGAGGAGGCCCTTGCTTCTGATGCTGGTATCTCTGCTGGAAGACAGGGTTGGATGGGTGGGAAGAACCACGACCACCTGAGTGCCTAAGCTGCTGCGAGTGCCGAGGAGGAGGAGGAGAAACCCAAAACATTTGTTGCTTCTGAACCACCTGAGTCAAGGAAGAGTTGGAAAGTCTGAAGCGCTTCTTAGAATTCTCCACCCTGAGCAAGGCTGCCTCTACCGTGAGAGCTAAGTTGTAGAACTTGTCGAACTCCTCAGGATCGTGCAAAGCAAGAGCTAACTGCAAATCTTCTTCCAAGCCACCTCTGAACTGATAAATCTTGCTCTTCTGATCTGGGATATCCTGCAGCGCGTAACGGGCCAGCTCGTGGAACTCAACGTTGTACTTGTACATGGAATTGCCACCCTGCTTCAACCGCCTGAACTTCTCACGCATCTCCTCCACAAAGCTGGAAGGGATGTAGTGGGACCTGAAGTCACGACAAAACTCATCCCATGAAATCACCCTAGCGCCTCTGGAGTCCTTCAGCTGCTGCCACCATATAGAAGCGTGCCCCTTCAACTGGAACGTTACAAACTTGACATAATCCTCCGGACGCACATTGCTACACTCGAAATGCTTGTTCATATCACGGATCCCATCTTCTGCATCAAATGGCTGGTCGCATGAAGTGAACGTCTTTGGCTGGTTCGACAGGAACTGACTGAGACTCGCAAATTGATTGTCACCATGCTGAAAATTGCCTTACTGTAGATTGGCTCTCTCTTGCAACAACTGTAACATCATCTGGGTGTTTGCATTAGTAGCAGCCATCACCGCTTGCCAGGCCTCAGCAGGAGGAGGCGGCGGCGGCGGAGGATTCTCCGGAGGAGGAGGTGGCGGCGGCACATCCTCAGGCCCTGGGTTCTCACGAGTTAGTGGATCCATCCTGAAGACGGACAGCATAATAGCCCACAGAATGAATTGAAGATATTGCTGAATCAAAAGACACGAATATCTGAACAGGAATAAGCAACTGCACTCGAACAAAATAGTAAGAATGCTTCCTCAAAGTGACGGACGAGAAAATTCCGATTAAGACCACTGCAAACAAGTATGAGCTAGAACTGCTCGGAACAAGCATATGATCGAGATTTCATCCAATATCTTCGTGGATAAGATCGCACATGCTCGAATTTATAGTAGCCATCCTGTGCAAGGCAGTGCACATGACATACGAAGTATCCCTGAGTCGTAGCGAGCTACAAGGACTCTACAACGAGAACCGTTGTAAGACAACCGCCAACAAACGCACCCACTGAACATCGAATCCCAACCTTGACCATACACATGTAGGAAGATAGTCCTATAAGATAATACTTCAAATCCCACCTGTGAATTCCCGAAATAACTAGTCATGCAATCTGGTACACGGATAGAAGGAGTATATCACACAACTCCTAAACTAACCCGTCACCTGTATCGCATCCTTCAACAGACAACCAACATCTGGGACCTTCATCTAAAACGGATCCTCGTGATCACAATGATACCAAGTGTGGTAGTACCCCCGAACAATCTGCACCAGTACTCGGGACATCGGGGTTATCATGCTACTACCGGTATTGAAGCAATAAGGAACACCCTTCGTTCTCGGATACTCATAAATCTGAATGATGGCGATGTGCGCGAGAATCCCCTGGAGCTCAACTCCCCGGAAGAAAATCAAAGCAGACAGGAGGCACCAAGACAGGACTCCGTCACATCGAAATCATATAGACTTCCCAAATACCCGCGTGATCCTAAAAATAATTTTGAGCGAGAAAAGGAGTAGAATTAAGGATTTCCTCAGTCGGGAACCTCACCAGAGCATGGAAGAGGGAAAAAGAATCATACTCTCCGATATAACTAAGACTCAAAACATTTTCTAGACTCGACTCGGCCAAGTACGATCACACAAAGGCTCCTATGGTCGTAAGGCTTTGATTACCAAATTCTAACGACCAAGATGCGGTCCTTTCCGATCTGGGGATCGAGGCCCCGAATTGGAAAGGAGCGCATCTAAGCGTCTCGGAAACAAGGTATCACACCACATACATAATAATACAGATAGACAACCAGGGGTTCAATTGCCTTCTCATAAATATATCAGAGTACATCACGCATACAATCAAAGTAGTTCCGCTACGGACTACAAAACAAGGGAAATGGCTATGATACCCTACCTCCTGGCCCACGATCACGACCATGCCTCAATCTTGTGGATAGCTCACGTACAGGCGGTCGGACTCCTCGTCGTACTGCCACGGCAGCCACGTGTCGTCGGGATCACCTATCTCTGGGGTACCTGAACATGTTGGGGTTGTGAAGGAATCTGTGAGCCACGGGGACTCATCAATCTATGACCTTGGTGCTAGAACTAGTCAAGTTAATAGGTTGGAAATGGTAGAGTGTTTAAGGTTGCACCATCCTAAGCTTGATATGGTGGCTATCTTACGTAGAACATTTATGAAGGTGGACTATACTAGCGGTCGAGAATACTCGATCACTAAGTGATCCTGAACACCTACCTACGTCAATCATAACCCCACTGTGTTCCCGATCGAAGAGAGATCTTCGAGGGGACAGTCACGGTTACACACACAGTTGGCAATTTTATTAGCTTATGTTTAAGTTATCTAATACCGGATGTTAAAAAAATATTCCAAGTTTCCACATAACCGCGGGTACGGCTTTCCGAAAGATTAAACCCTGCAAGGGTGCTCCAACTAGTCCATCACAAACGTACATAGGCCGCAAAGTAATCCTCTATGACAAACCTAGTGATCTCGTCGGATTCCTTAGAGGAAAACCTCAACTCCGGGGAGAATCAAAGCTTCGTCGGGATTCTTATACGCAAGATATATCGCTAAGGTAAGACAAAACCAGCAGGACTTCCCGACGTGTCGACGACCCTGAAAAGAGCCGCGTATCTTAGTCTCAGGACACGCCGGATGAGCACACCAAACAATGGCCTGATAGACATCTCCCGAGTTGCCCCGGGTTGGCCCCGCACACGACTCTAGTTTGGACAACCACTCATGAGGAGCAGTCGCCCGGGTTGTTGATTAAATTCCTCGGGGTAGCTATTCCCTATGGAGATTATTATTAAGTGATTAGAAAATTAACACCAATGTTGGGTCCTGCCGGACAAGTCTTAACACTACGCGATTTATCGAGGGGGTCCCCATAACAACCCCGAACGTGTTAGGAGCGATCAATATGGAATCAAACACCGGTAGCCGGTAACTATGGCGGCAATAACGGAACAAAGCACGCGGCAAAAGGCTAGGCCTTCCATTATTTACCAAGTATATAGGTGCATTAATTAAATAACAGAATTTAAGATATGATATCAAGCTCATGTTATCACATGAGTCAAAGCACCTGCATCTAGCAACGTGAACATTAGTAGCTGAGCAAAGCCTACTTAGCCATTCAAGTTTGCTAGGAAGGGATTAGTGTTTGGGTTCATGACATATCAAGAGGCAAATATTTCAGTGGTAGGCAGCGAGCATATGACAAAGGAAACATAATCTAGAATAACAAGTCTAGAGATGGAACCAAGGTCATATCATCTTGCCTGTGAGATCCTCAGCTTGGAATGGTTCTTGTTCGTCCTGCACGTACTCTCCTGAATCCATGTACTCGTTCTCCGATCCCGGTGCTACCCAACATAAGAATAACATCCAATGAACAACAGAACCTCAAGATGCGACAAGCACATGATGCATGAGATGAATATGAGCATGCAACACCATTTCTATCACTAAAACAAGCATGAGAAGCTAATACATGTCCCTGGACAGAACTGTATCCTAAGCTAATTTTACATGCATGAGAATGAATTGATCAGATGCGTCTCGAGAAAAAGATGCAATAGCATATAAAGAACATTACAAACAGAGCTACGGATCAACGGGAAATAACGAAACAAGATATGAAGACCTATGTGTCAAAATCATCACCGCACACTCAAATGGCACAACTCTGGTATTCCCAGGTTGCCAAGACATATAACAACCGAACATGAATGGGGTGGAGCAAGTAAGAACACCACATTACCAACTAAGCACTCGCAAACATCAAAATGCCAAAACTACACAATCTGCAATAAACTGCATCATAGCACTTTGGGAGATACATGCAAGTCACCTACCGCCACCCAAATATGACAAATAATATATGTGTCTGTAGCTAGGGAAGAATACTACAAGAAAAAGCAATAATCACACAAAAAGGAATTAAACACAGAAAGTTGCAAGGCTTCAAACTTGCCCAAAAACATCAGTTTTCAGGGACTTAGTGAAAATTCCAGATTCTCACTTTCTGTCTATGCTGTGAAGCATTTTTACAGCATCCACAACAATAGCTACAGGACTCCAAATTAAATGGAATTTTACAGGGAGATAGACAAACATATCAGGTCCAACTTTCTAGTTGAAAGCTAAGGCTAGATCACAACGCATTGACCAACACAACCTCATCAACAGGAGAAGAAAATATAAACAGATTCTCACACTTAGTCTAAATCTCAGTTTTTCACTAATCTGGAATTTCAGCCACATGCCTACTTTGAGTGGGCATAACCTGCACATATGGAATCCTAATCATGAGATGAAACCAACAAGAGGTAGAGGGGGGTCACCCTATACTAGCACAACCAAGAAACAATCATAAAGGCTCACCACAACTCATGGAACCAAGCTCCAAACATAGAAGAAAATGAAAATATGTCATGTCCAGAAAATGTTCCAATGGCAAAAATGAGTTAAACAATGGATTCCTTGGGAAATTCTACCCCAAAAACATATAAAATATGCATACACTTGTTTGGAGCAAGTGGCCACAAACTAGGAAGGAAAAACTACATAGATTCCTACAAATTGAATAGTGCAACATTTCATGTGCACACACTAGATCAACTACCACATAGCTATGCTCATGTGCACAAAGACAATATGGACATGAGGGTTTGAACCCCATGTTTGTGTCTTGCACAACAACATCACAAGCACTTCTACCAAGATAATCACTAGATCACCCACACACACTCATACATCATGCCCTCTCTCATATGACAATATGGACATGTGGGCTGTTTCAGCACACACACATATCAACAACACAACCTCATCACACTCACTTAAACCCAAGAACAACAGGAGGGGGAAAACTACTATGCAAGTAACATGGATGCATCATATCTCAAACACTTCTACTAGGTACCACATGTGTGCACTACCTACACAAATACATGTCAACAACATCTCTACAACACTTACACAAATGCATATGGTTGCAACCATGTCACCTACACATACTAGAAGAATCAATAAAACTCACACATGCATATAACACATACACACCACAATCATACATGCCCTAGCACCACTACATGTGTGTTTGCAACACACACACACAACCAAACACAATCTGCCACTACTATACTTAGAAGGGACAAGTAACAAAATGCCCACTTTTATGACTATGGATTAGGCACAAAGTGCTGGATCAAGAAAAGAAATAGAAAATAAAAAGAAATGATAAAAATATGCAACAGGGGCTCCTGGATATCGAACCGAGAACCTCCTGTACACAGCAACAGAGCCACACCACTACACTACTGCCACTTAGTCGACAGGGTAGGGGGAATAAACAGGATAACCTGTTCCTGTTGCTATTGTGCAGTATAAATCGAAAAAAAAGGTGTGCCGAGGGGGGATCGAACTTGCGCCCTCTCAACAGGCAACAACACCCCACTACCACTAGGCTACAAATCAGTACTTAGCTATATAGGGGAAGCAACTCTGAAGAAGCACCCCTACTGCACCTCTGCTGCTCGACGGCCAGCCGGAACAGGGGAGGAGCATCGCTGGTGATCTGCTTGCAATTGATTTACGGCTCCTGGATGGGAGGTTGCTTGGGCAACCATAGTTACATTTCTACCGCGACTACTGCCCGAGAAGCCCTACGACGACGGATCCACGAAGAGCGGCGACTCTGGCGAAAGAGACAAAGCTTGCGTCGATTCTACTGCTATTGCGCTCGATCTAGGACAGAGAGGAGGGAGGAGGAGAACTACCTCATGTACGGGTCGAGGAGGAGGACGCCCATAGAGGAAGTAGTGGCAGAAGAGCCCGGAGCAGCGGAGCTCGTCGGAGAAGATGCGCCTTCGCGAAGAAGAGGAAGCAGTGGCGCAGACGGCGATCCAGCGGCGGGAACGGACTCCTGGACATGCCATCGAGCTGTGGGAACCTTCGGCGAGGAAGAAGACGGTGCAGGCCATGGCGGAGCCGAAAGTTTCTTACCTTGCCGCGACGACAGAGAGAGGGGGCAGGAGATCTGGATGGAGCGGCGGCGGGGAGGAACCCTAAAAAGGCACGGACGCCAAGGGGCCCTTTATAAAGCGAGGGGGAAGCGAGGGACGCGCGGAAGCCATGTGCACGTGCTCTCTCTGGTGGAGCAGAGGAGAACGGGGTAGAGAGACTGACGGGAGGGCCCCACTGCCTCGCTGGAAAGGGTAAGGAGGACGACGGACGTGCGCGGGCTCTTGCTCGAGGGAGAGGGGAAATGGGTCGCCCTGTGGGAGCAAGCCCACACGTGGCTACAGATAGAGGGAAAGGGATTCCCTCATTTCCCATTTACAGAAATACACAGGGAAGAAATTAAAGCACAAAATAAAATACTGGGGATAAAATCAAACAAAAATATCCCCTGGTCATAGAAAAATATGACCTATCTGAATAAAATGCAAAATGAATATTAGGGGCAAATGAATATTTACAAAACAGAATTATGTGGGCTGTTTTGTAATTATTTTGCACCTTTTTGAAAACCCCTTTAAATCAGCAACTCCACATTTCAAAATCACCACATTTGTGCTAACACAATAGCATTTTTAAAAGAGGAAAGGAAGAAGTGATTCTGAACATAGAAGAAATAGAGAGGGAGTGAAGATGGTTTTGAAACCTAAGCATTCACATGGTATCCTACTAGCACAAGCAACCTAATAGAGTTGAACCACACCACACATATGTCCACAAGATCACAAACACCACATGAAAGCATATGACCACAATGCAACATCACAAGACATGGGCATGAAATGTTATGTTATGCATGAATGCAAGGGAAGGAAATGCTAAGGGACATCACATGAAATCATGGCATTGATCTCTCTCATAGCATTGACATGGTGGTCCCACATGGAAGGTTACAAAAAGGGAAGCTTTACACTTGGGGCACTACAACTTGCTCCTAACCTGATTTAAAAATGTCCTTTGTTTAGTATTTATTGTGGAGATATTGGGGTGCAGATTTGGGGTTTTGAAAAGTGTCCTAAAGGTGCAATAAATCACAAAACAGATAATACAATTGTTGTTTTGTATTTATTTAATTGCCCCATAAATTCCTTTTGTGTTTTATTTAAATAGCTTATTTAATTTCAGGTCCAGGGGCATTTTTTCTTTGATTTTTTCTCCAGTAGTTTGCTGGTTTTATTTCTCTCTTTTCTTCCTTTTTCAGTGAATAGAAAAGCAATAGCGCTTGCTTTCTCTATGTGTCGCTCTAGTGGGCTTCCTCCCACTCAAAGAGGCCCAACTCCTCCTCTCCCTTGCGACAGCAGCCCACCCGTGCGACCCTCTCTTCCTCCTCTCGACGTCAGCACTGTACGACCCTAGCTCGACCTCCCGATCGCCTTTCCTCCAATCGTGCGGCTCAAGCGCGTCCCCCGAGGTGATTTAAGTGCCGGAACCCTCTCCCCATACCTAGGGTTCCCTCTCCTTCCTCCAGCACCGCTGTCATCTTACTCCTTCTCTCGTTCCCCCTCCTCGTAAGTTCTTTAGCTAGGACAGAGAAGAGTCTCGTCGCCGATCACCGCCCCCATCGTCGTCCAACGCCGACGACCATGTCCAGGGGCACGGGGAACATGACCGCGCCCCATTTTTTCCCCGGTGAGGTCGAGGAGCGGCCTCACCGACAACCAGGTTCTACATCAAGGACTTCTTCAGTGCCGTTCTTCTTCCTCTCCAGCGACTCCTCCTCCGATCGGCGCCCTTCATCCTTCCCCTAGGTGAGCCGACCGCCTTCCTTCCCTCTCCCTCGAGCAGATCGGCGGTAGGATCTCCAGGATAGTCTCTGTCCCGAGCAGTAGCAGTAGGATGCATGCGTGTATGTTCTTGAGGCGCTCGTGGCGTAGCTTAGGTGAGGAGAGCTAGCACGGTGTAGTAGCCAGCAGTAGAGTAGATGTATGTCTCTTTGGCGCAGCAGCAGCAGCGGGAACAACAGGCTAACCACGACAACCTCCCTGTCGCCAGCACACCTCTGCGTGCGAGGCAGAGCACCAGATGCTTGGGTCATGTCACCTTGTTAGCATGTTTCCCTCTATCAGTTGTCCGAATGTAGCGTAGTGGTTGGGCGTTTGTGCTGGTACTCGATAGGTCTTTGGTTCGGTCACAGGGGAGACCTCCCCCTTTTTTGTTGGTTTTATTCGGTGGAGAGGCTTGCACAGCAGAGCAGGTTTTCCTTGCTGTGTAAGCCTGCCTATCGAGCACCTTGCCCCTAGCAGAGTGGGAGCGCTGTGGATGCACCACCAGCAGGTCTCGGGTTCGACCCCAGACCCTGCCCATTTTTCCATTGCTTGTTCTTTTATTTTACTTTCTTTCCCCTTGCTGTTTGATATAGGCAGCCCCGGTTCATAGTAGTTGTAGTTATTTCTTTTTGCAAGTGTAGGTTGGTGTTTTGCCCCTTCTCATTTTCTACATGTATGTGAAGTGGTTGTTGCTAGCTATGTGTGCACATATATGGTGATGTGCATGTGAATGTGTGTATGTGTGTATACATGGTGGTGTGTGTGTGTATACATGGTGGTGTGTGTGTGTATGTGGTTGTGTTAGTAAATGATGTATGGTGTAGGTACACCTAGTCATTTGCTGGTGTGGAGTAGTGTAGTGATGTAGTTGAGCAGGTATATTTTGGTGTGTGTATGTGTGAACCACACACATGGGCTTGGCTCATGTGGCACCTAGTGGGAGTGTATGTGGTAATATTCTTCCATGTCCATGTTACTATTTAGATGCCTTACTAGATTTTTTTTGTTCATGAGCTTGTTGTAGTGCGGGGCAAAGGAGTGTTTGTGTGTGGTGTGGATCACACCACCTTTGCAAGTCACTAAGCACCTTCACATGACCATATGTGAGAGGGCATGATGACTTGGGTGTGTGTGGATATTTTCGTAGATGAGCTTGGTGTTGATGTGCTATGTCACATACATGGGGTCAAAACCCTCATGTCACTATTGTCAATATGCACATGAACAAGTATCCATGTAGGAGTTGATCTACTAAAATGCACATGAAATGTAGCACTATTCACCATGTATGATTTCTTGTAGTTTTCTTCCTTCCTCGTTTGTGGTCACTTGCTCCAAGTAAGTGCATACCTATTATATATGTTTTTGGGGTAGAATCTCCCAAGGAATCCATTGGTGAACTTAGTTTTTCCATTGGAACATTTCCTGGAGATGACATATTTCATTTTTTCTTCTAAGTTTAGAGCATGGTTCCATGAGGTGTGATGAGCCTTTGTGTTTGTTGCTTGGTTGTGGTAGTAGGGGGTGACCCTCTCTACCACATGTTGGTTTCATTTCATGTTTTGGAATCCATATGTGCAACTTGTGCCCATCCATAGTAGGCATGTGGCTGAAATTCCAGATTAGTGAAAATCTGAGATTTTCACGAAGTCTGAGAATCTGTTTATATTTTCTTCTCCTGTTGATGAGGTTGTGCAGGTCAATGTGTTGCGATCTAGCCTTAGCTTTCAACTAGAAAGTTGGATCTGATATGTTTGTCTAGCTCCCTGTAAAATTTCATTCCAATTTGGAGTCCTGTAGATTATGTTTTGGCTGCTGTTAAAATGCTTCAGAGCAAAGACACATAGTGAGAATCTGGAATTTTCACTAAGTCCTTGAAATCTGATATTTTTGGGCAAGTTTACAACCTTGTAACTTTCTATGTTTAACTCCTTTGTGTGTGATTCTTGCTTGTGCTTGTATTAATCTTGGATAGCTACAGCCACATATATTATTTGTCATATTTGGGTGGCTGTAGGTGCTTTGCATGTAGCTCACAAAGTGCTATGATGTAGTTTATGGCATATTGTGTAGTTTTGTCATTTTGATGTTTGTGAGTGCTTAGTTGATGATGTGGAGTCTTGGCAACCTGTAAATACCAGAGTTGTGCCATTTCAGTGTGTGGTGATGATTTTGACACGTAAGGCTTCATATCATTTTCACGAGACGCATCTGATCATGTCATTCTCATGCATGTCAAAATAGCTTAGGATGCAGTTCTGTCCAGGAACATGTATTTACTCCTTATGCTTGTGTTAGTGATAGAAGTAGTGATGCATGCTCATATTCATCTCATGCATCATGTGCTTGTTGCATCTTGAGGTGTTGGTGTTCATTGGATGTTATTCTTATGTTGGGTAGCACCGGGATCGGAGAATGAGTACGTGGATTCAGGAGTGTACGTGCAGGACGAACAAGAACCATGCCAAGCTGAGGATATCACAGGCAAGATGATATGACCTTGATTCCATCTCTAGACTTGTTATGCTAGATTATGTTTCCTTTGTCATATGCTCGCTGCCTACCACTGAAATAGTGCCTCCTGATATGCCATGAACCCAAACACTGATCCCTTCTTAGCAAACTTGAATGGCTAAGTAGGCTTTGCTCAGCTACTAATGTTAGCGTTGCTAGATGCAGGTGCTTTGACTCATGTGACAACATGAGTTTGATATCATTATCATAATTCTGTTATTTAATTAATGCACCTATATACTTGGTAAATAACGGAAGGCCTAACCTTTTGCCGGGTGCTTTGTTCCGTTATTGCCGCCATAGTTACCGGCTACCGGTGTTTGATTTCATATTGATCGCTCCTAACACGTTCGGGGTTGTTATGGGGACCCCCTCCATAAATCGCGTAGTGTTAAGACTTGTCCGGGAGGACCCAACATTAGTTTTAACCTGCTAATCACTTAGTAATAATCTGCATGGGGAATAGCCACCCCAAGGAATTAAATCAACAACCTGGGCCAGTGCTCCTCATGAGTGTTGGTCCACCCACCTAGCAGTCGGCAAGACCACCCCAAGGAAACTTGAGGTTTGGTCCTTGTCCACTTTGCATAGACGGTGTTGTCCTGAGACTGAGATACGCGGCTCTTATCAGGGTCGTCGACACACCGGGAGGTCCTGCTAGCCTTCTCTTACCTTAGAGATATATCTTGCGTATAGGAATCCCGGTGAAGCTTTGGTTCTCCCAGAGTTGAGGTTTTCCTCTAAGGAATCCGACAAGATCACGAGAGTCATGGTAGAGGATTACTTTGCAGCCCGTGTACGTTTGTGATGGACAAGTTGGAGCACCCCTGCAGGGTTTAATCTTTCGGAAAGCCGTGCACGCGGTTATGTGGCAACTTGGAATATTTTGTTAACATCCGGTAATAGATAACTTAAATATAAGCTAATAAAATTGCCAACTGTGTGCGTAACCGTGACTGTCCCCTCGAAGATCTCTCTTCAATCGGAAACATGGTGGGGTTATGATTGACGTAGGTAGGTGTTCAGGATCACTTAGTGATCATCTACTATCGATCGCTAGTATAGACCACCTTCATATTTGTTCTACGTAAGTTAGCCACCACATCAAGCTTAGGATGCTGCAACCTAAATACTCCACCTATCCAACCTAATAACTTGACTAGTTCTGGCACCGAGGTCATAGATTGCTGAGTCCCCATGGCTCATAGATTCCTTCACAACACCAACAGGTTCAGGTACCCCGGACACAGGTGATCCCGACGGCATGCAGCTTGCGTGGCAGTACGATCAGGAGAACGACCGCATGTACGTGAAATACCCAGAAGATTGAGGCGTGGTCGTGATCGTGGGCCAGGAGGCAGGGTAGCATAGCCATTTCCCTTGTTTTGTAGTCCATAGAGGATCTACTTTCATTGTATGCGTGATGTACTCTGATATATTTATGAGATGGCAACTGAACCCCTGATTGTCAATCTGTTATTATTATGTATGTGCTATGATACCTTGTTTGCGAGACGCTTAGATGCGCTCCTTTCGAATTCGGGGCCTCGATCCCTAGATCGGAAAGGACCGTATCTTAGTCGTTACAACTTCACCGGAAGATAATGAATTAGGTGATTTCTTGCGAGTCATATGTTGTGGATTAGGTGATGGGGGTGTTGGAAGAGAACAATTAGGATAATAACAACCCTGAGACACATGTTGATGCTGATACCAAGGCTTATTTTAAGATGGTTGATGATGACAATAAAGAGATATACTCTGGTTGTAAAAACTTCTCAAAATTGCGTTCTATTGTTAGATTTCTCCACATGAGACTTCTTGGGCGATGGAGTGAGAGAAGTCTTGATATGGTGCTTGTGTTACTTAGTGATGCATTCCCCAAAGGTGCAACACTTCCCAACATTTTCAATGAGGCTAAGAAAATAGTTAAATCAATTGGGCTTGGGTATGTTAATATTCATGCTTGTGAAAATGATTGTATACTATTCGGGTATGGATTCGATAATGAGAACTAGTGTGAAAAATGTAAAACTTCAAGGTGGAAATCAGAAAAGAAGAGTCATGATGGGAGAAGCATACATTGAGTTCCTAAAAAGGTTATTTTCTATTTTCCTATTAAAAGAAGGCTTCAAAGGCATTTTATGTGTGCTAAAAATGCAATTGACATGAGGTGGCATGAGCGACAATGTATAAAAGAAGGTTTGATTAGATGCCCAGCTAATGTTATTTTCTGGAAGCATTCTGATTCCAAACATCCAGTTATTGATAATGACATTTACAATTTTAGGTTGGTTGTAACAACAAAAGGCTTTAATCAATTTAGGTCAATGAGGAGTACCTACCGTATTTTGCCAGTCTTTTTGATTCCATACAACCTTCATCCTTGGACGTGTATTAAGTGGCCTAATTTCATCCTTTCTGTGCTTATTCCTGGCACTAAGGCACCTCCTGGTGATATGGATGTCTATGTTGAACCTTTAGTAGACTATCTAGTAGATATGTACTATCATGGTGTAAAGACATTTGATGATTCTATGTCTGGAATATTTGACCTTCGTGCTACCATCCTTTGTACCATACATGACTTTCAAGGTTTAGGATACTATCATGGGTGTACTACCCAGGGTGAGGTAGCTTGTCCTGAGTGCCATTCATTTACTTGTTATCTGTGAATAAAGATGGGCAACAAATATTGTTATATGGGACATTGTATGTTCTTATCATCCAACCATAAGTTTAGGCCTGATAAAAAGTTATTTTATGGCAAGTCAGAGCAGATGACAACACCTATACCTCTTAATGGTGAGGAAATTGACGATTTGACTACAAATCATGAAACATCCCGTGGAAAAGATCCAGCTGCCAGGAAGACAGCAAAGAGAAAACGCAAAGAAGGTGAATCGCTTCCCCTTTGTAAAAGAAGATTTGTGTGGTTTAAGTTGTCCTAGTGGTAAGATCATATTTTGCGTCACAATTTTGATGTTATGCATATACAAAAACAAAACGTATGTGATAACATAGTTAACACACTTCTGGGCCTTGAGGGGAAGTCAACGGATAATGCAAATTCTCTCTTAGACATCCAAGCTTTGGGTATTATGGGGGACCTTTATCCTGTTGAAGTAGACGATGGTAAATTGTATATACCTCCAGCACAATACTTTGACACCTTAGCAAATGAAACATTTTCTCCAAATCGTGATGGGAGTCAAGTTTCCACAAGGATTTGTAGCCAACATACGATATTGTATCCATGTTGCCAAGAAGAATATATTTGGACTGAAGAGCCATTGTAATCACATTCTATTGCATCACCTACCTCTTCTTGCGATTCGAAAGATACTACCAACAAGAGTATGTACTGCATTGACTCATGTTAGTAACTTAGTCAAGAACTTTTCTCACCTGTTATCTGAATCATTGATATGCAATTTTTAGAGGCTAAAATAGTTGAGACCTTAAGGATCCATGAAACTATATTACTGCCAAGTTTTTTTGATGTCATGGTCCACTTGGTGCTACATTTGCCAGCCCAAGTTACAATTGGTGGTCCATTAAACCTTCGTAGCATGTGGTCGGTACAAAGGTGATCTTCTAAACAAAATCTAATAGCAATTTTTTAAATAGGCTTATACTATATAGTATGTAGGTATTTGGGGCAATGCAAAGGACATGTTCGCACTTGAAGCCATCCAGAAGGATCTATCACTAAGGGTTATTTGTTTGATGAGAGACATACATTTTGTTCTTGCTATCCAAAATAGTGTGAGACTACGTTCACTCAGCAAGATAAAAATATTGAGGTGTGAAATAATAAAATGTCTAGTACCAATCCATGCTTCTATCACAAGGGGCAAGGTTTGGGTAGCACTTTATCATTATCGACCAATTCTTGGATCCAAGCACATAGATATGTCTTGTTCAACCACAATGAAATAGAACCTTATGTGAAGTAAGCTACCCACCTTATAGTAAGATTATCTCTTCCTTTATAATTTTCCTTACAATAGTTAATTTGATGCACAATTTTAGGAAACATCGCGAGCACTTATTGTCAATGGTCTTCCGAATACAAAAGCAGCCAATACTATGCAAAATGAGAAGTTTCATGAGTGGTTTTAACAACATGTAAGTAGGACATGACTTGACCAATCATGTTAACCTATTCTAACTAATTATAATTCTATAATCACGTCTTGGCTTTATTTGAAAGAGGTGTGGGAGTATCATAAGAAATTCAAATTTTAGCATAAGTGACTTTCTTGATTGCTAGAAAATTTAATAGCTATACCACTAATGGGTTTGATTTCCGTACGCATTCAAGTGATGATGGTAGACCTACTGAAAATAGTGGAGTAGCTATAGCTGCACACAAACCAAGAGGGGTAGATATATATTATGGCATTATTATGGTGATAGTTGAGTTAAACTACAGCCAAAAAGGATATATGGTGTTGTTTCGATGTGATTGGGTTGACAATCATGAACACAAATGGGTAAAACCCGACCATTTTGGGGTTACAACTTTTAACTTCAACCTTTTATTTTGTAGCAGTGTGTTGGATCGATAGAAGGGGTGTCTAGTGGGGGGTGAATAGACTACTTGCATAAATTAAAATCCTAGCTTTTCCTCATTTTAATGGTTGGCAGATTTTAGCGATTCTAACAAGTCTATTGCACCCTACACATGCTAGTGAACAAAAATGACAGTGGAAAGTAAAGACTTTGCACATTCAAGTAGGGAGTAGAGTTTAGGAAGATCAAACGCAAAGAAGACACATCAATTTTTGGCATGGTTCTGATAGGTGGTGCTATCGTATGTCCACGATCGTGGAGACTTCAATTCACGGAGGGTAAGGCTGCGAGAGTCCACGGAGGGCTCCACCAACAACGGGTCCACGAAGAAGCGGCCTTGTCTATTCCACCATAGCTTACATCCACACAGGACTAGCCTCACTCACGGTAGATCATCACGAAGTAGGCCATCACCTTGCTCGTACAAACTTCTTGGTTCAACTCCACAACACGAAGTAGGAGGCTCCCATGTGACACCTAACAAATCTAGGAGGCACCACCCTCCAAAAGGTAATAGATGCGGTAGAATGATGAACTGCTTGCTCTTGTGCTTCAAAAGTTAGTCTCCTCAGCACTCAATCACACTCTCACAGATTTGGCATGGGTAGGAGACATTGGTTTTGTGGAAATCAACTAGGGGAGGCTAGAGATCAAGTTTCAAATGGTTGGATTGGAATTTGTTGATCTCAACACATGAGTAGGTGGATCTCTCTAAGAAAAATGGATCTGGCAACTGTGTGTGTGTGTGTTCTGAATGATTTCTCTGCGAATGAGAGGAGCTGGAGCAGTATATATAGGCATCCCCCGAAATCCAACTATTACAACATTACTGCCCAACTTAGTGACACCGAAATGAATCTCGGTGTTACCGAGTTGCAATAGATGTGGCAACTTTTGAATTCTCGGTGAGACCGATATATAAATCTCGGTGGTACCGATGCGATGACTGAGGTCAGTTACCAAATCACAATGAGACCTATTCCAATCACAGAAATTCCAATTCTTGGAATTTTCTCAACAAAAAGTTGGTCAATCTCTTTCGATGGCACCAATGTGAAATTTGGTGGCACCGAGAGATTTTTGTTTGTTAAAGTTACTATCCCAAGAAAAATCTGTAGGGTTGAGTGGAAAATGTTGGTGGCACCGATTTTACTGGTTTGGCTTGTGACACAGATATTTTTGGGAGAAATGAGTGAATATTTTTGGTGGCTATCTCTAAGCACTTGAGCGACCAATTCATCATAATACATTACCCCCTTTTAATAATATTGGCTTTCCTATGGATTCAAAAGTGATTTATCACAAATGTAGAAGGTAGAGTCGTCTTGCTTGAAGCTTGAGACAATCCTATTGCTTTCCTTCATCAAGGGACTTCTCCACGCAATCCTTTGGCCAATGCTCTGTGTGGACTATAACTGAAATATACTAGTTAAAAGTGCTAGTCCAAGAGACAATGGATGTTTTCATGAATTATCAAAACCACCAAGGTAGCATATGTGCTTTCAGCCTTCCCCTTTTGGGTAATCGATGACAACATAAATCAAAGGTTCAATTGAAGATACACAATCGAATATGATAGCTCTGAAAGGTACACAACTAGTACAAGCTCCCCCTAAACGTGTGCAATCCCTTTTTAATGGATAGTTGCTTTCGACTACATGGGTACACACGTGGAAGCAAGACAAGACAAGTCATGTGAATCTTGACTAAATGCATCAAACATATGTGAACCAATAGCTTCCATGTTCAGGACTCATTCTTGCAAACAATGTGTGCAAGAGACAAGATATCATCATGAACAAGGATATAATGCATATACTTACCTTGAGGTTCTTGAGTGTTTTTGCAGTAGAAGTACACTTGGGAAAACAAATATTAGATAACACAAGAGTACTCTCTTGTAAAGACGCAAACAACTTCAAAAGTACCAAGATATGGAGAACATATGAGAAATATGATTTGATGATAGATATGTCTCCAAGAGAATTTAGAACATTCTCCCCTAAGGATGAATATGTAAGAATTTCCTCCCCCACAATAATGGCATGTTGATATTAGGAGTAGGTAGGGTGAGTCAAGTTCAATCCAAAGATAGCAGTAAAACAATTATATATAACCCCCCCTTAATGGTATTTCTCCGTCTGAATATGTAAGGTTTGATATATCTTCCCCTTTGCCTGATATATCGCTAGAACTAAGAATGATAGAAGGCCTATGGGAGAAATCGGTTAGACCGAGTTTCCCAGATTGGTGAGACCGAGTTGTAATGAAAATCAAATCCTTAAATTAATCAGGCATAAATTATACACAAAATTTTAAAAGGGAATATCCAAAGATTAAAAGGAAATATGAGAAAACACCTTTTTTGAAAATATATACACCCATATAGATGAGAGTTGAATTGTTCCAAGAAAGCATGGAATGAAATATGTGAACCACAAAAGAATCTCCATCTAGATGTTGGGCGGTGACTAGGTCACCTCTATTAGAGTATATTTAATCGAGAAGTCAAGCAAGAATGTTTGATCATATGTGATACTCATCATTAAGCGCAAAACAGGGTTACCATTTTTCAACTAAATTTTTAATGTCTTGATATCACTTGAGTTGCTTTACCTCATGAATTGGTGCAAAGCTTTATCAAGGATATGAGTACATACCTTCGAATGATGTTGATGATGTGGCATGTAGGTGAACTTGTCATGGATCCTCAATGTTGATGATGATCATCTTGAGTTGTGAGCCATCCTTGTCGTTTTGGTTCACTTTTCACCTACATTGGTTAGTCATGCGAGGAAGAACATAATATATCCAAATGACATGACTGACTTTCATCTTCATATAGTGGTCAAGGATATGATTTTGTTGTCTTCTTCCTTCATCTTTGAAGAAGGGATTGTTGATACTTGGCTATGTTAATATTGCTTTCAATGTGATTTGATGGCAATCTTGTGGAGTGTCGTTCTTTCAAGTACCTACAAAAGGTTAGATGCAATACAAGGGAGCATAGTTTTCCAATATAATATCATATCAATAGCATCATGGAATAGACAGTCAAGCTCATGCCCTTGTATGCATCCGAGTGAGTCTAGCTCAAGTTTTAAGCATCAATGATGTTGAACTCACTACTCAAATGAAAAAACAAAATCTCGTCAAGTGGTTTGGTAAACATATCAGCTAATTGTTTGTCAGTACAAATATGCTTGAGATCTACATCTCCTTTACCAACATGATCACGAATGAAATGATGTTCCACTTGAATATGTTTAGTTCGAGAATGTTGCACAGGATTATAGGCAATTTGAATAGCACTTTCATTGTCACAAAACAATGGAACATGTCTCACATGAATGCCATAATACTTAAGAGTTTAAGTCATCCATAGTAATTGTGCACAACATTATCCGGCGGCAATGTATTCCGCTTCAGTAGTTCATAAATATACTGAGTTTTATTTCTTGGGTGACCAAGGCACATGATATCTCCCAAGAAATTGATATGTCCCCGAGGTGGATTTTCTATCAATCCTGTCTCCGGCATAGTCTGACTTGGAATAGACAACAAGATTAAAAGAAGATTCCTTGGGATACCATATGCCAAAGTTTGGTGTATGTATCAGGTATAGCACAATTCTTTTTAGAGCCAATAGATGACACTCCTTAGGTGCCGCTTGATATTGGGCACATGTGCAAACACTCCACGTAATATCAGGACGGGAGACACATAGCTATAGAAATGAACCGATCATTCATGGATAAACCTTTTGATCAACCAGTTTGTCCTCCTTGGTGAGGTCAACATGTCCACTATTAGGCACGGGGGTTCTCGTACCTTTGCACTCTTACATGTTGAACTTCTTGAATAAGTCCTTCGTGTACTTGGTTTGAGAGATAAACATACCTTGTCTTGATTTTTTGATTTGCAAACCCAGGAAGAATTTCATCTCACACATCATAGACATCTCATACTTCTCTGACATCAACCTTCCAAATTTCGCACTAAAATGTGGGTTAGTAGAACCAAAGATAATATCATCCACATATATTTGGCACACAAATAGTTATCCTTTAACTATTTTGGTGAATAAGGTTGCGCCAATTTTATCAATCTCAAAACCCTTTTCAAAGAGAAAATTTGTTAGGCATTCATACCAAACTCTAGGGGCTTTCTTAAGACCATATAAATCCTCATTGGGGTTTGTAAACATGATTAGGTTTCATGGGGTTCACAAATCCACGAGGTTGTTTGACGTAAATCTCCTCCTCAATTTCACCATTTAGAAAAGAACTTTTTATATCCATTCAGTAAAGAGTAATATCATTGTGATTGTCCTAAGCGAGAAGAATCTGAATGGCTTCAACTCTACCAACGGGGGCATTGGTCTCACCATAGTTCATACCTTCGACTTGTGTGTATCCTTGGGCTACGAGACATGCCTTGTTGCGTACAACTTGGCCATCTTAATCTTGCTTGTTCCAAAACATCCATTTAGTACCGATGATGTTGTGCTAGTCCTTGGGCTTTTCCACGAGTGTCCACATTTAATTTCTCTCAAAGTTGTGTAGCTCTTCATGCATGGTATTCACCCAATCCGGATCTTGAACGGCTTCTTTAACCTACACAGGCTCAATGATAATGATAAATGAGTAATGCTCACAAAGGTTAGCTAAACGAGAATTAGAGCGAGTGATTCTCCCGACTTGTATGCCTCCACAAAGGTTACTCATCATCATATTATTGCACGTTGTTGTTGACGGTGTTATCTCCATGAGGTGGTGGTGATGAAGGCTGAGGTGGATCATCAAGATGTACTTCTTCCTCTTCTTCATGATGTCGTGTACTGCTTGTGGATGCCTCCACGTTGTTTTGCGGTTTGCCTTGACGCAAAGTAGGAGATTCCACTTTACTTGATGAAGTACTTTCCTTCACCTCCATGGGACGAATCTTGCCGATAGGTAGATCTTGGATGGCTTTCGAAGGTTCCTTATCTCCAACATCATTTGGTAGTTGTTCGACTTGTGAACCATTATATTCATCAAACTTCTCCTCTACCATGTCTTCATATTTTTGAGTGAAGTTGTTGTAGACACGGTAAGTGTGAGAGTTTGATCTCTAACCAATTAGGAAACCTTCATGAGATTTAGTAGAAATTTTAGAGCGACGATGCTTTTCAAGATTGGGATTCTTACCGATGACTAGCTCGTATGCCATTTTACGGAGAAGCTTGTGTAAGTAGAGTCAGTTTATGGCACGACATGTTGTTTCCATGGCTTCTGCCCAAAAGTGTTTTTGCGTCTTGTATTCATCAAGCATCGTGCTCTCCATCTCCATGAGAGTTCAGTTCTTCCTCTCAATATTTCCAATTTGCTGAGGTGTGTACGTTGCCGAGAACTCATGTGAGAAACCTTTTTTGTCAAGAAAAGTGTCCACATTTGTGTTCTTGAAATCTGTTCCGTTGTTGCTCCGAACTTTCTTGATCTGCACTTCAAACTAGTTCTTGAATATATTTTTTACCTATGACTATTCCTCAAGAAAGAATACCCATGTAAATCTGGAAAAATCATCAACAATGACTAAACCATAAGAATTTCCAACGAGGTGCTTGTAGGCACTGGGACCAAAGAGATCCATGTGAAGTAGCTCGAGTGGCCAGCTTATAGTCATGATATTCTTCACGGGATGACTTCTACCGACTTGCTTTCCTAATTGACAAGCACCAAAAAGTCTATCTTTGTCAAAGATAACATCTTTAACACCAAGAATATGATCACCTTTCATATGCCTGTTAAGATTACGCATACCAACATGTCCTAGCCTTCTATACCATAACGAACTTTTAAAAGATTTTGCAATAAGACATGTTTGGGGTTTGGATTTTTTAGTGAAATCGACAATGTATAGATCACCTTTGGGAAAACCAGTAAAAACCATGTTATGATTGTCGCTAGGGAACACTTTGCTGTCAACTTTTGTAAATAGCACATTCAAAGCAAAGTCTGCTCGTCTAGATACAGAAAGAAGATTGTAGCCAAGGGATTCAACAAGCATGAAATTTTTAATGGAGCTATCATGAGATATGGCCACCTTACCAAGACCAAGTACCTTACCATTGGAGTTGTCTCCAAAAGTCACATGCCTTCGAGGTCCACGGTTTAGTGTGATCTCATGAAACATTTCTTTATCTCCGGTCATGTGATTGGTGCATCCGCTATGAAGTTTCCACTCTTTTGCTCTAGCCATGTAGTCTCTAATGTTCGCCATAAGACTAAGGTTCCTCATGGTCTTCTCATACTCGATGTCAAACTTCTCATCTTCAACATAGTATCCATGCTCCACATTGTCATCATCATATGGAATATCCTCTTCATAAGAATCAAGAATTTCATCAGAATTTTGACAATGACGATGTTCATGTTTATGCATGTGAATGGCTTCAAAAATGACAATGTTAATGGTAATGACATCTCCTTTAGCACGCGTAAGGTCACGAAACTCAAATAAACATTTATAAAAATTAAGATCACTTGGCTTCATTTTCTGAAAGGCAGTGCATTTATGGAAAATGATATCACTACAGGAATCAGACTCTTTGCCGTCTGCCATAACGGACGGCAAATAGGTGATCCACCGACGGCAAAGGTCTTTGCCGCCAGCCTCCTGTCGGCACTGTTCCTACGACTACTTTCGATGGCATACCACCTTCTTTGCCGTTAGTCTTCCTGAAGCGGACGGCAAAGACCATTGCCGTCAGTCTCTGGCTCCGAGTAGACGATGCTTAGACGGCAGCCGACAGGCAACGCCTCCGTTAGGGCTAACGGAGGCTTTGCCGTCTGCCTCTCTCCCTCTTTGTGTCGTCTGCCTCCCTCCCTCTGTGTGTCGTCTGCCTCCTGTCGGCTCTTTACCGTCTCCCTCCCTCCCTCTCTTTGCCGTCAGCCTGTCTCCCGCTGTGCCGTCAGCCTCCCAAGGCGGCGGACGACAAAGAGGCTATATGGCTCAGCTGATGCTGCCCCAGGTTGCATAGCTGGGTGCCACGTGGCACCTTTGCCATCGGCTGGCTGATGGCAAAGGCCTTTGCCATCACCTGGCACACGACAAAGAGACCATATTGTCACAGTTTTGTTTTTTTATATTTCACATCACATATACATATACATAGCACATATATAGGTCACAACACATATACATATACATAGCACATATAATCCATAGGACATATATAGGTCACAACAGATATTCATAGCACAAATTTTCATCCATATATATACATATACATATAGTTCCACATATACTGTTCATCCATATGTACATATACATATAATTTCACATTGTTCATCAACTCAAATGAAAACTAGAACTAAAGCACTCCATCAATGCCAACTTCCATGCATGTAGTACAGCCAATCTGCAAAATGGGAATCAGAAAGTCACAAGAAGAACAACAACAACATATATATTACAAAATAAGCTAAATTTAAGAGGAAGGAGAAGCAGCAAAAAGAGAAGAAGACGGTGAAGAAAAACAAGAAGGAGGAGGAGGAGGAGGAGGAGAAGGAGAAGGAGAAGGAGGAGGGGAAGAAGAAGAAAAGAAGAAGAGAAAAAGAAGGAGAAGAAGAAGAAGAAGGAGGAGGAGAGAATAAGAAGGAGAAGCAGGAGGGCCCATTCTCCTTCTTCTCCTCCTTCTCCTTCTTATCTTCTTCTTCTCCTCCTCCTCCTTCTTTTTTTCTCCTCTTCTTATCTTCTTCTTCCTTCTTTTCATTTCTCCTCTTCTCCTCTTCTTGGAGCTAAATTAGCTAACTATGTCTTTTTGGAGCTAAATGGGCGAATTATGTCATTTTAGAGAAAAGCAAGCTAAGTATATAATATTGATGAGCTAACCAAGGTTCTTATGCCATTTTGGACTTGTTATGTCTTTTTGGAGCTGAATTAGTCATTTTAATGAGCTAACCAAGGTTCTTATGACGTTTTTACCTAACTAAGAAAATTATTTCATTTTGGAGGATAATTAGCTAAGTATGTCTTTGTTGTGGAAAATAAGCTAAATTGAAGAAGAAAGAGAAGAAGCAAGAAGAGCAGAAGGAGAAGAAAAACAAGAAGAAGGAGGAGGAGGAGAAGGAGAAGGAGAAGGAGGAGGAGAAGAAGAAGAAAAGAACAAGAGAAGAAGATGAGAAGAATAATGAGAAGAAGAAGGAGAGAAGAAGAATGAGAAGAAGAAGAGCAAGAAGGAGGGATCCTTCTCCTTCTTCTCCTCCTTCTCCTTCTTCTCTTCTTCTTCTATTCTTATTCTCTTCTTCTTCTCCTCCTTCTTCTTATTCTTCTCCTTATCCTTCTCTTCTTCTTCTCTTCTTCTTCTTCTTCCTTCGTTACATTTCTCGTCTTCTCCTCTTCTTGGAGCTAAATGGGCTAATTATTACATTTTAAAGGAAAACAAGCTAAGTATATAATATTAATGAGCTAACCAAGGTTCTTATGCCATTTTGAGATTATTATGTCTTTTAGGAGCTTAACTAGTCATTTTAATGAGCAAACCAAGGTTCTTATGATGTTTTCACCTAACTAAGCTAATTATGTCATTTTGGAGGATAATTAGCTAAGGATGTCATTGTTGGGGAAAATAAGCTAAATGGAAGAAGAAAGAGAAGAAGCAAGAAGAGAAGAAGGAGAATAAAAAGAAGAAGAAGGAGGAGAAGGAGAAGGTGGAGCAGAAGAAGAATAAAAGAAGAAGAAAAGCAGAAGGGAAAAAATGGAGAAGAAGGAGGAGAGAAGAAGAAGGAGAAGAAGGAGAAGAAGGAGGGTCCTTCTCCTTCTCCTTCTTCTCTTCTTCTTCTCTTCTTCTTCTCCTCCTTCTTCTTCTTCTCCTCCTTCTCTTCTTCTTCTCTTGTTCTTCCTCTTCTTCCTTCTTTTCATTTCTCCTCTTCTCCTCTTCTTGGAGCTAAATTAGCTAACTATGTATTTTTGGAGCAAAATGGGCTAATTATGTCATTTTAGAGGAAGACAAGCCAAGTATATAATATTAATGACCTAACGAAGGTTCTTATCCCATTTTGAGCTTATTATGTCTTTTTGGAGCTTAATTAGTCATTTTAATGAGCTAACCAAGGTTGTTATGATGTTTTTACCTAACTAAGCTAATTATGTCATTTTCGAGGATAATTAGCTAAGTATGTCTTTGTTAGGTAAAATAAGCTAAATTGAAGAAGAAAGAGAAGAAGCAAGAAGAGAAGAAGGAGAAGAAAAACAAGAAGAAGAAGGAGGAGGAGGAGGAGGAGAAGGAGAAGGAGGTGGAGAAGAATAAGAAAAGAATAAGAGAAGAAGTAGGAGAAGAAGAAGGAGAATAAGGAGGAGAGAATAAGAAGGAGAAGAAGAAGGAGAAGAAGGAGGGCTCCTTCTCCTTCTTCTCCTTCTTCTCCTCCTTCTCCTTCTTCTCTTTTTCTTCTTCTCCTCCTCCTTCTTCTTCTCCTTCTCCTTCTCTTCTTATTCTCTTCTTCTTCTTCTTATTCCTTCTTTTCATAAATTAGCTAACTATGTATTTTTGGAGCTAAATGGGCTAATTATGTCATTTTAGAAGAAAATTAGCTTTGTATATAATATTCATGAGCTAACCAAGGTTCTTATGCCATTTTGAGCTTGTTATGTCTTTTTGGAGCTAAATTAGTCATTTTAATGAGCTAACCAAGGTTCTTATGATGTTTTTACCAAACTGAGCTAATTATTTCATTTTGGAGGATAATTAGCTAAGTATGTCTTTATTGGGGAAAATAAGCTAAATTGAAGAAGAAAGAGAAGAAGCAAGAAGAGAAGAACGAGAAGAAAAAAAAGAAGGAGGAGGAGGAGAAGGAGAAGGATAAGGAGGAGGAGAAGAACAAGAAAATAAGAACAGAAGAAGAAGGAGAGAAGAAGAAGGAGAAGAAGAAGGAGAAAAAGGAGGGATCCTTCTCCTTCTTCTTCTCTTCTTCTTATCGTCCTCCTTCTTCTTCTTCTCCTTCTCCTCCTCTTCTTCTTCTCTTCTTATTCTTCTTCCTTCTTTTCATTTATCCTCTTCTTGGAGCTAAATTAGCTAACTATGTCTTTTTGGAGCTAAATGGGCTAATTATGTCATTTTAGAGGAAAACAAGCTAAGTATATAGTATTAATGAGCTAACCAAGGTTCTTATGCCATTTTGAGCTTATTATGTCTTTTTGGACCTTAATTAGTCATTTTAATGAGCTAACAAAGGTTCTTATGATGTTTTTACCTAACTAAGCTAATTATGTCATTTTGGAGGATAATTATCTAAGTATGTCTTTGTTGGGGGAAAATAACTAAATTGAAGAAGAAAGAGAAGAAGCAAGTACTACTAGGAAAAACCTTATATGTAGGAGCCTATTAGTAGCGCTGGAAAGTAGAAAGCGTTGCTGCAATTAAGCAGTAGCGCTAGACATCACTCGACGCTACTGCTAATGTCCTTAGCAGTAGCGCATGCCTCATAATATGCGCTACTGCTAAGTTCAATATTAGTAGCGCTGCGTAGTATCCAGCGCTACTGATAAAAGGGGCCCAACGACGTAACCATTGTTGCTGTAGTAGCAGTGCAGGCTTGGTGAAAGCGCTACTGCTAAGTAGAATATCAGTAGCGCAGGTTTAGGAACCACCGCTACTGCTATCTTCAGTTAACACCCCCACAGCGGCCTCGAAATTTCCTAACTCCCCCACTCCCCCACCTCCCTCTCCTCGATCTCAAGCCGCCGCCGCCACCCTCGCCTCCCTTGCCGTTGCCGTCGTTGTGGCCGCCGCCTCCCTCGTTGTCTCCACCACCCCCTAACATCGTCGCCGCCCCCGCCCCCCTCGCCGCCGCCTCCCTCGCCGTCGCCACCACCCCCTCCCGCTCCGGTAAGACCCCACAGCGGCCTTGATCTTGTTCACGGCCTCGTACCCACATAGATGGAGGTATCACAACCCTACAAAAGGTCATTATAAAAGATACATTGTTAGATTTGTACGCATCTATGTATATTTCAGTAAAAGTTCATGGAAATATATAGTACTATTTCCAGCTTAACAGTGTTAATCTACACTTAAAGGTTGGTAGTTATAATTAGAAAGTTCAATGCATGCTTTCTGGACAGTATCATCTTTATTCCACAAGGGACACAGGGAGTAGTACGTTTATTAGTTTATATAGAATGAAAATGATAAGACATCTTCTTCGTTGTTTGTGACCACATAAATGGATTTAGTTCATGTTATGCCATGTTGATCATTGGTCATCTAAACTTGGGGAAAATAACCCTTGTCAGATGATCCTTGATCATCTAAAATTGTTGGTGTTGTTCACCTAAAGGTTGATGATTTCAAGTACTTAGACTTAGTAAGAAACACCTCTTGTATAATTTAGGTTAAAAACATAAATCTTATTTTTTTTCTAGACCCTAGAATCTTAATAAGAGTTGAAGTTGGTGAGAAACTGAAAATTAAGCTCATGTTTTTTCTTACCTGGCATCTAGCAAATGTTGTATTTGAAATGTAGTGCATATTATTATTCGAGTGTTGTTGGAATGTCCGAGTGGCCTATGTTTTGCCGGAATCTTGATTCATTTCCGGTCCGGCAAATTTCAGGCGCGCCATATGTGCACTATTTAGCAAAGGTCATGCCGAAAATTTCTGTGAATTTTGTCATGACTAGTGCTAGAAACTAGGACATATGGATTGCATGGGAGTGTGAATTCTTTCGACATAGTGTCACGATTGTTGTTTACACATTTACCACATTAAAACAGGAAATGTCTGACGATGAATATTGGGAGTGTGAATATTGCGGCGACTGTCGGGGTATGTGCGACACGCCTCACCTGCGAGATGATAGGTTCTTCTGCATGAAGATTGATGAGAATGGAGATATTTTCCTCCCTTGCCATGCAAGAAGATATGTGTTGGAGAGGCTTGGTTTCAAAGACCACGAGAGAATTGAGACGAGGAGTGCTAACCTGAGGACTATACATGGTCACACATTTGTTATCAAAGTATTTAATTCAGTTTTTCAAACAGAATTTGGGTACCCAAAGTGGGAAGATCTTTCCAAGGCATATGGATTTCAGGAGTGTATGGAAATAACCTTCGATCTTCGTCCTAAAGATAATATACCAGGCAACATCGACATTTGGGTAGTTGTCGATGATATGCTTCCTGTTTTACCTCCATGTGAGTTTCTCAACCATATTTGTCAAGTAATTTGCATCTATATTTATAAATAGTTGTTGTTCAACCATATACTAAATTTGTCAAATTGTAATTTACATCTTATTTTGTCTCTTTGAGTGAATTACGGAAATTAATTGACATGACACACTACACATATGGATCACATCTAACTTGGGAGGAGAAGGATGTTCTTCTCCACTTTCTTGTTGCTGGTGTTCTGGTTTCTAGGGATACCTTCCCGTATAATTTTGGAATTGGCCAAAATTATACATTTTACATGCCACTAGTGCATAGGTTGAGGCCGGATGACATTCGCCGAAATATCTTGGTAAGAGTTTCCTAATTAAGTACACTCTACAATTAATTGCATAAATGGTGTTGATTACATTGCTAACTAGGTTATTATTATGTTCTTCAACACCAACTGCCACGTGATGTTGTGCCTCTATTGATGTACCAGAAGGTCAAATGAAAATTCATAGCCCTCTGAGGGCTGAGTCCGATGCTCCATACTCGATTAACCTCAAATCAAAATTAAAAAGGCTACAAAATGAAGCATGGACAGAAATAAAGAAGGAGCGCAAGCCACAAGTTGGAGACCGTTGGATCTCTGTGATTCATCATGGAGACAAAGGTGTTATTCTGTTTTATGAAATTATACCTAAGAGCGAGGACTAGGTATTATGAGAGACAAGTAATTCTGGTTTATATTAACTTGACATGATCGATTAGGATGCATGCATATGATGACTATTAAGATGTTTCTCTGTCTTACTTTATGTGTATCATAAGATAACTTGGTATATGATTAAGATGATGATGAGTTGTTAGATGAGTACGTAAGATGATGATGAATTATATGACATGATAATCCCTCCATCCCAAAATTCTTGTCTTAGCTTTGTCTAGAAATGGATGTATCTAAATACTAAATTTGAATAGATATATTCGTATCTAAAGAAATATCACACAAGAATTTTGGGACGGAGGGAGTACTTTATGTGTATGATGTGATGCAAATTATGCATGTTTATTACGATATGATGAAACCACTTTATAGAGCATGGACAAATACATAGGGGGGACATAAATACGATGCGAATTAAATATTAAAAGCAGGAATATTAGTAGTAGCGCTGGAATACTAGCAGTAGTGTTGGTTAAGCAGTAGAGCTCTACTTATTCGTGTGCTACTGCTAACGTAGATATCAGTAGAGCTTTCAATCCAGCGCTACCGCCAAGAGTTAGCTGTAGCGCGTAAGCCATAGCGCTGGCCGCAGTGCTACTAATAAGGCTAAACCCAACGCTACTACTAGGGTTTTCCCTAGTAGTGAAGAAGCGAAGAAGGAGAAGAAAAAGAAGAAGAAGGAGGAGGAGGAGGAGGATAAGGAGAAGGAGGCGGAGAAGAAGAAGAAAACAAGAAGAGAAGAAGAAGGAGAAGAAGAAGGAGAAGAAGGAGGAGAGAAGAAGAAGGATAATAAGGAGTAGAGAAGAGGAAGGAGAAGAAGGAGGGCTCCTTCTCCCTCTTCTCCTCCTTCTCCTTCTTTTTTTCTTCTTCTCTTCTTCTTCTTCTCCTCCTTCTTCTTCTTCTCCTTCTCCTTGTCTTATTCTTCTCTTCTTCTTCTTCTTCTTCCTTCTTTTCATTTCTCCTATTCTTGGAGCTAAATTAGCTAACTATGTTTTTGGTGCTAAATGGGATAATTATGTCATTTTTGAGGAAAACAAGCTAAGAATATAATATTCATGAGCTAACCAAGGTTCTTATGCCATTTTGAGCTTGTTATATCTTTTTGGAGCTAAATTAGTCATTTTAATGATCTAACCAAGGTTCTTATGATGTTTTTACCTAAAGAAGCTAATTATTTCATTTTGGAGGATAATTAGCTAAGTATATCTTTGTTGGGAAAAATAAGCTAAATTGAAGACGAAAGAGAAGAAGCAAGAAGAGAATAAGGAGAAGAAAAAGAATAAGAAGGAGGAGGAGGAGAAGGAGAAGGAGAAGGAGGAGGAGAAGAAGAAGAAGAAAAGAAGAAGAGAAGAAGAAGAGAAGAAGGAGAACAAGAAGGAGAGAAGAAGGAGAAGAAGAAGGAGAAGAAGGAGGGATCCTTCTCCTTCTCCTCCTCCTTCTCCATATTCTCTTCTTCTTCTTTTCTTCTTCTCCTCCTTCATATTCTTCTTCTCCTTCTCCTTCTCTTCTTCTTCTCTTCTTCTTCTTCTTCTTCTTCCTTCTTTTAATTTCTCCTCTCCTCCTCTTCTTGGAGCTAAAGTAGCTAAGTATGTCTTTTTGGAGCTAAATGGCCTAATTATTTCATTTTAAAGTAAAACAAGCTAAGTATGTAATATTAATGTGCTAACCAAGGTTCTTATGCCATTTTGAGCTTATTATGTCTTTTAGGAGCTTAATTAGTCATTTTAATGAGCTAACCAAGGTTCTTATGATGTTTAACCTAACTAAGCTAAGTATGTCATTTTCGAGGATAATTAGCTAATTATGTCATTGTTGGGGAAAATAAAGCTAAATTGAAGAAGAAAGAGAAGAAGCAAGAAGAGAAGAAGGAGAAGAAAAAGAAGAAGAAGAAGAAGGAGGAGGAGGAGGAGGAGAAGGAGAAGGAGGAGGAGGAGGAGAAGCAAAGAAGAAGAAAATAAAAAGAGAAGAAGAAGGATAAGAAGGAGGAGAGAAGAAGAAGAATAAGAAGAAAGAGAAGAAGGAGGGCTCCTTCTCCTTCTTCTCTTCTTCTCCTCTACTTCTTCTCCTCCTCCTTCTTCTTCTTCTTCTTCTTCTTCTTCTTCTTCTCTACTTCTTCTCTTCTTCTTCTTCTTCCTTCTTTTCATTTATGCTCTTCTCCTCTTCTTGGAGCTAAATTAGCTAACGATGTCTTTTTGGAGCTAAATGGGCTAATTATGTCATTTTAGAGGGAAATAAGCTAAATATATAATATTATTGAGATAACCAAGCTTCTTATGCCATTTCGAGCTTATTATGTCTTTTTGGAGCTTAATTAGTCATTTTAATGAGCTAAACAAGGTTCTTATGATGTTTTTACCTAACTAAGCTAATTATGTCATATTGGAGGATAATTAGCTAAGTATTTATTTTTTGGGTAAAATAAGCTAAATTGAAGAAGAAAGAGAAGAAGAAAGAAGAAAAGAAGGAGAAGAAAAAGAAGAAGAAGAAGGAGGAGGAGGAGGACGAGAAGGAGAAGGAGGTGGGGAAGAAGAAGAAAAGAAGAGAAGAAGGAGGAGAAGAAGAACAAGAAGAAGGAGGAGAGAAGAAGGAGAAGAAGGAGGGCTCCTTCTCCTTCTTCTCCTCCTTCTCCTTTGTATCTTCTTCTTCTCTTCTTCTTCTTCTTCTTCTTCTCCTTCTCCTTCTCTTTGTCTTCTCTTGTTCTTCTTCTTCCTTCTTTTCATTACTCCTATTCTCCTCTTCTTGGAGCTAAATTATCTAAGTATGTCTTTTTGGAGCTAAATGCGATAATTATGTCATTTTAGAGGAAAACTAGCTAAGTATATAATATTCATGAGCTAACGAGTGTTCTTATGCCATTTTGAGCTTATTATGTGTTTTTGGAGCTTAATTAGTCATTTTAATGAGCTAACCAAGGGTCTGATGATGTTTTTACCTAACTAAGCTAATTATACAATTTTTTAGGATAATTAGCTAAGTATGTCTCTGTTGGGGAAAATAAGCTACGTAGAAGAAGAAAGAGAAGACTCAAGAAGAGAAGAAGAAGGAGAAGAAAAATAAGAAGAAGGAGAGAAGAAGAAAAAGAAGAAGAGAAGAAGAAGGAGAAGAAGGAGGAAAGAAGAAGAGGATGGAGATGAAGGAGGGCTCCTTCTCCTTCTTCTCCTCCTTCTCCTTCTTCTTCTCCTTCTTCTCTTCTTCTTCTTCCTTATTTTCATTTTTCCTATTTCAATTGAGCTTATTATGTCATTTTGGAGCTAAATTATCTAAGTTATCAAACCAGTGGTTTCACTAACCATTTTGGAGCTAAATTTGCTAAGTTATGAAACTAGTGGTTTCACTAACCATTTTTCCTAGTAGAAATAAAGTAGGAGCTTGTTATGTCATTTTGGAGAGAACTTACCACAGTGGTCAGCAATTAGAAACACCATGGTTGCTCGTGTCGGCTTTGTTTGGAGACGGTTGCCATGGAGAAGGGTCGTGCGATTCCGCTCGGGAGGTATTCTGCAGAAAAGATATTTGGCAATGTCTCAGTTAGCATGACGACACTCAATTGTTAATACTAGTTTATAATGACCATTCAAATGAAACTCACCGTGCCAATCGCAGAGAAGACGTGCATCGATAGAGGGGCTTGACCGGTCTTCTCGCACATAGACTGCACATTCGGTTTTGAATAGTTAGTCGTATTAGTTAGTAATGAAACAAACATTACACACATGATTTTGCTAATGTAAAAACAAACTTACCACAATAAGCCCGTACATGGCCAGGTGAGTCGCCTCATTCCGGGCCCTCTCCTCCTCAATCAACCGAGCCGTGGTCCGGTCCCTCTCCTCAAGAGCAGCGTGGCGAGCCAATCTCTCTTTCTCAAGGGCAGCCTGGTTTGCCGCTCTCTCTTTCTGAAGAGCAACCTGCAACACCATTCCTTGTTACCACAATAATGATCGATGTCCACACACATAATGAAATGGATGAAAGTTTTTTGAGTCCATATAACTAACCTCGATGGGAAGATCGACTGGCCGTGGACGAGGCGTTATCTCAGGACAGGAGCTCGACTAGAGCGCCTTGATCTCCAGGAGAGTGAGTGGACAAAGTATTATCCCATCTCCAATGGCTATCGAGCCATGGGGCCTCCCGCCACCAGATATCATCACCAGCTCTGGATCCAAAGGTTCCTGGCTCGGGTTAAAGTCCTCCCTTTCCAAGCCTTCCACATGTACCTGTATTTCACGAGCTTTTGGTGGGATGAGATGTTGGTGAAGTTTTTTGGATCATACAAGTCAGACTCAGAGAATGCCTTCGCCATCTTGTAGGAGGCGGTATGGGCCATGCCATAAAGGTCGTACAAGTTTGGCATCTCCGTCTTATTGTCATGCGTCTATCAGAGAGGAACAAAGTATAAGTAAGGGGCTCAAGGTAGCATGAAGAATGAATTGCATGAATCATGAAGAAAACCACATACCCAGTTTCGTCCAAACTGAAGTAAGTTGGCGCTGCCTTGATGATGGCACACCAACCATTTGTCTACGCCGATCCTTCACATTGTCGTGGACGGCTCGCCAGTTGCGTGTGCACAACTCATCCACCAACGCCTCCCAACAATCCATCTTATCTGCACACCATCTCGGGGGCACCTATAAGTTATTAGAAAGAATTTTGAGCGCTACGCCTATGAATCAAATCAAGAAAACTATGTACAAGGTCTTAAGAATAGGTAATTACATTCTTGTACTGCTCCTTCTTCAGATACTTTCTGCGGCACTCCTTCTTCTGCTTCTTAAGACCACGCGTGGCGTAGTAGTCTCGAATAGCCTGTGGCCGAGCTTCGTGGCGTCAGTTCTGTAATAACCGCCTACACACGGCCTCGATAACCTTGGCCGCCTCCTCCTCATTTCCCTCCTCACACCTATAGAAACCAGCGAACAAACGAGACAACAAAGATTAGTACAATAATTAGCTATATTGTTAATTTTAGATTGTGTAAAAGGATAAGTTACCCAAAGCTTTTGATAACCATCTTGGCCCTCGTGTGGCACAAGACACCATCTATAATCTCCTCCGGCGGGGCTTGCGCAGCCACGTAGTGGTCCCAGGTAAATCCTAGTGTAGGAACCTGACCCTCACGAGGCAACGTGACAAACCCCGGGAAATTTGTCCGACAAAGAACACCAAGGACGCTGTTCGGCTTGCAGACTCCACGAGGGTGTGTCCATCCCCTGCAGTAGATAAGGTCAATGCATTAGATATTTGTGGAAACTTGAAGGCAGAGGCTTAATCACCGGCCTCTGCTCGCGGGTAGCCAACACGACGCGGAGACGTGTAATACCACGCCTGTATACGATGGTCCCGTCCACCTACACGCCGACCTCACTATCCATAGACTCATCCCCGCCATCAAGAGAACAGCCACCCGGACCCTCGGTCCAATCCGGCACCTCGGTCCGATCCGGCCAGGCACCACATCCGGACGTCTCCACGGCAGCCGAAGCCTGTGTGACAGTAGTATCATAGGACGTAGCCTCAGGAACAGGAGTCTCATGGGACGAAGGCACCTAGACCCGAGGTTCATCCTGGACCAGAGTCTCATGGGACGAATGCTCATCCACCCGAGGCTCCTGGACCGGAGTCCCCGTAGCCTCCTCCGCAAACGGGTCCACCATAGTAGTCATGTGCTCGGGTGAATGAGCTCGAGGTGGTGGCGAGGACGGCGCAACAGTCCGCCTACCTCTTCCGCAGCCACCACTTCTCCCTGTACCCTTCCCCTTCTTCCCTACCCGACCAGCACCTCTCCCACTAGGCAATGCCGCCGATGAAGAAGCACCCGCGGATGGTGTCATCAGACTGCCTGCCAAGGCTCTACGGAGAGATAGGGGTGGAATGGAAGTACCACCCCTCGTGAGGGCCGCCGAAGAAGAACCCCTCGAGCGATCTGGACCCGCGCCCACCATCTTTCAACACCTGCTCACCTGCCAGGATAAAGATTAAAACAAATGAGTCCAACATAAAAAAATTGAATAATTGACATGAATAATAATATGTACATATATAATTCAAGTTGGGAATCTTACAAACTAATAATCATCATCAATAAATGCATCATCATCATCACTATCACGCATGTCTTCATGAATGACGTGCTCATCGGGTTCAACGACATGAAGTTCTGGAAGGCCTTTCAGTAATCGGTCAAGCATTGACAGGTCATCCGCATCAGTAACCTCTTCCAGTTCCAGCTTTGCTGGTTCCGGCTCAGGGGTGAAGTCGGATTCATTGTCGCTATCTACTTCCATGTTCTGAGATGAAGCACAACGATTCTTGAAACGTTTCTTGGAAAGACGTGCTTCTTAGAAGAATTCTCCATCATATGTGTCTAGGTTAATGTGAGGTTCAAAATCCTGTTCCTTTGGGGGAGGTGGTCTAACACGTGGCGGCACTTCATAAACAACATACCGACCTTCCAGATTCTTATCAGTTTGGCATGCCCACGGTAGATAGAAAACTTGGGCGGCCTGTTGAGCCGTAATATAGACTCGGGAACATCTAAATGGGTGTTTGGATTGATTTTGAGTAGTGGTCAATGTTCATGAGTTCTTCTAGTCTCCTTCGGCTGGAACCAATAACATTTGAAGACTACGACGTTCGGTGGGTTTTCACCATAGAATTGAAGTTCATAAATTGCTTCAACTCTTCCATAATATTCGATACCACCTTTGCCAATAGCAGAGACACAACCATTTGTACATTTCCGGTCGGGCATAGATAGCTCTTTGCCAAAGGTACGAAAGAGATACCCGGTGATGTTGTATTTCTCAAATGAACGGACCTTATAGTCAAAACGATTAGCAGCTTGTATCAATTCAGCGTCCATAGACTCTGAATTAGCCTACAAGTTTAAAACGAAACGATTGTTGCATTATCCGCAAGTTAGAACAAGAAATGAAATGGTCCATTATGGATAATTCCCATTTGTTTGAACCAAGAGATGAAACTGGGATAGCCGCCTCCATGCTTTGCCAGAAGCTCATACTCTTCTACGGAGTCATTTTGGATCACCGCTCCATCCGAGAATTTGGCGACGTATCGGCTGTATGAAATATCCGGGAATAAGAGCAGTTCAAATGAATTAGAAGTTACAGAAAAATGTGTCGAGAACTTACTCGACGTACGGCCGCACTTCTGTTAGGTCGTTGAAGATATACAACGAAATGTTCCACCATTCTTCGACATCCAGCGTTATTGGTTTCGAAGAACCGGCTGGTGCGAGCTTCCCTTTGAATAGGCTGAGGTTGGATCCACCTTTTCTAGGGTCTGCATCATTGTACCGAGGCTTCGGATTATGCAAATGATGATTTTTGGCTTCGTAGTGTGTTGTCACAAAGTATGCCACCTCCTCACTAATGAATGTCTCAGCCATCGATGCTTCAATTCTACGCTTATTTTTACATTTAGCTCGAAGCATCTTGTGCATCCTCTCTGTTGCATAGCACCAACAATTTTGCACGGGCCCACCCAATCTTGCCTTGGTCGGTAGATGTAAAATCAAATGCTGCATTGGATTAAAGAAGCCCGGCGGAAAGATCTTCTCTAACTTGCACAACAACCCTAGTGCAAACTCCTGCATGTCAGCTACCACGCCAGGAGACAATTCTTTCACACAAAGAACACGGAAGACATAGCTCAGCTCCACCAGTACTAGCCATTTATCCTCAGGAATAAAGCCACGTAACTTCATTGGCATTACCCGCTCAAGCCATATGTGCCAATCATGACTCCTGAGACCAAAGATCTATAATTTTTCAAGACTCGCTCCCCTCTTTAGATCCGCTGCATACCCATCGGGGAACATCAAGTGCATTTTGACCCACAAGATAATTTCCCTTATAGCTGGCCTTCCAAGATTGAACCAGGCCTTTGGCTTGGACCACTTCTGCTTTCCTTTGCCTTCTTGCATGTTTTGTAACAGTCTGTGACATAGTGTCTCTTGATCGACTCTAGCCTTATTATTAGCCTTTGTCTTCCCATCTATGTCGAACAATGTACCAAAAATAGCCTCTCCGATATACTTTTCAGTGTGCATCATGTTGATATTGTGTGGAAGACGGAGGTGTTTGAAGTAAGGCAGGTCCCACAAGAATGGCCTGTGATTCCAGGCGTGTTTTGAATTAT
Organism: Hordeum vulgare subsp. vulgare; assembly: GCF_904849725.1. Classification (NCBI taxonomy): domain Eukaryota; kingdom Viridiplantae; phylum Streptophyta; class Magnoliopsida; order Poales; family Poaceae; genus Hordeum; species Hordeum vulgare. Next base: position 196,491,337 of record NC_058522.1, read on the forward strand.
ACCCCTTGAAATACCCTAGACGCTCTGGATCAGGCTTGAGGGTGTTTAACTGATCCAGGATCTGTTGGCCTGTCAGCGCAGGTGGTGCCAAGTTTTTTACAACTTTACCTTTGGTAAAGTTCTTCTTCTCTTTTCTGAACTGATAGTCAGGATCTAGGAACTGTCTATTTAAGTCAAAGCAAGAATACTTCCAACCCTCCTGCAACCAATGAAACTGAAGAGCTGCCTTGCATGTGGGGCACGGGAATCTTCCATGCACACACCATCCAGAGAATAGCACATACGCCGCCAAGTCATGCATAGAGTACATCTACCACACATGCATTTTGAAGTTTTCTTTTCTAGCGGCATCGTATGTCTTGACCCCATTGTCCCAAGCTTCTTGCAATTCATCCTTAAGCGGTTGCATGTACACATACATATTCTTCCCCGCATAATTTGGCCCTGGAATTATCAACGTCAGAATTATGTTCTTTCTTTGCATAATCTCCCCGGGGGGGGGAGATTGAGTAGAGTGACAAATACAGGCCAACTACTGTATTGGGTTGCCGTCATGCCGAAGGGATTAAAACCATCCGTGGCGATGCAGACGTGAGGATTCCTTGGATCTGCCGCTTTATCCTAATGCAATCCATCGAAATGTTTTCACGCTTCCCGATCCGATGTGTGTACCGCCATCTTATTCCCATCCGCATCTAGTTCGGTTCGTTTGCCCATTTTGTTCCATGTCATCTGTCTGGTTGTCTCTTTGACCATGAAAAGACGTTGAAGCATAGGTATGATTGGCATATATCGAAGAACACTAACTGCGATTTTGGTCTCCCTCTTCTCACCCATACCGTTGTCTACCACAAGATACCTGCAAGACTGGCAATTGGGACAATTATCCAAGTGTGTATACTCCTTCCTAAATAAGACACATCCTTTCTCACATGCATCTATCTTCTCACAGGGCATCTGAAGTACACGAAGTATTTTGTCCGACCGGTACAGGTTTGCAGGCATGACATGGCCTTTGGGTAGAAAGTGTCCAAATAGTGTCATCATCGCGTCGTAGTATTCTCTTCCCAAGTTGAACTGAGCCTTCAGATCCATTACTTGTACAATGGCATCCAGCTGACAAAGCTCAGTGTGCTCGTGGAGACGACGTTTTGAAGACTCCAACATTTCATAGAAGGGCATTGCAGATTCCTCTATTTCATCTTCCGAATCCCGAGCATCATCAAAGTCTTGCACCATTTCTTTGATCCCGGTACCATGCTCGTGTGTGCGACGACGAACCACCTTAGCTCTCGTGCGTTATATAGACTCGCCATGAAATGTCGAAAACGTATAATTAGGCTTAAAACCCTTCCTCTGCAGGTGTTTAATCATTACACCCTTTGTCCTATTTTTATAATTGTAGCATTCAGGACGAGGGCACGATTTTGTTTCCTGGCCATTTGCAAATGCGGCTTTCACAAACTCCTTGGTTTTCAGAAACCATTCTTTTGTCATCTCTTTCTGACTAGGGTGACTGGTGTACATCCACGCACGATCACTCATCTTGCCTAGCTACTAAACACACAAGAAATATATTTGTATATAATTCAGCATATATATTCATTAGTTAATCAAGTTGGCCAGTTTTATTACGTCCATGCAACCTACCCACTAATAGGTAAAGATAGGTCCTAATCCCACCAGATTATATGTAGATTGGGTTCATTCTCCGATGCTTTGCTCCGGATCCAATGAAAAATTTCGGCAGCACCTCCCCACTATTCTCCTGATACACGTCTCCACAATAAACAGAGAGGATGTGTATCCGGAGAACAACAGGGAGGCACAAACGAAATTATGCATCGGATACGAAACAAAGCATATGGGAAAACGAACCCAATCTACACATACTCAGGCTGTCCATGGATAACGTTGGACAATTTAGAAGAATCACGGTTATAAATATATGCAAATGCATGCATATTTATAATTGTAACCCTTTCGAACGGGAGACGCATACTGGTCACGCATACTGATAAATTAATTTAATTACCTATATCTAGCAAGTTTAATCCGAAGACCAACCCACGAATGCACGGGCGGAGCTCATAGAACGGAGGTCTTCACACAGTAGACCTCATAGCGACAAGACAACTGTCACATGTAAATCCACCCGATCAACACAAATATTTTGTGTGCATGTATAAAATCAAAAAATATACGACATAACACAAATATATGACCTATATAGATGTCATCTAGGGTTCCATAAAAATATATTTCATGCCAGGGTGTCATCGAGATGTCGTGTCGGGGCGTCGTGTCGGGGTTTCGAGGCATCATGTCGTGTGTCAGGGGTGTCGTCGAGATGTCGTGTCGGTGAGACAACTACTGTTGCGATCTGTTTTGGCATCCGCACCATGGTCTACTGCAAGGCACCCATCGTTGAACCTTCGAGATCAATCGGCGTTCTTGTGAGTATAGATGCGATGGTGGCCGACGTTCGAATTGTGGAACCTCCTTTGCCTCATTTCATGCAACAACGCTCATCCACTCAATTCTTCTTCCCCACCGGTGCCACCGGTGCCTCAAGTGGAGCCTCGCCGAGCTGTTGTAGTATCCTCGGTGTTGTAGTGGAATATCACTCGTGCCTCAAGGGGGTGGTCCTGGCAGTAATTTTTCTACGCCGGCCTCATGGAGGTGGTTGCTACAACATCGTTGTTGCAGACTGTGAGCTAGATGGCATCGTAGCCATGGCAGGTGCGTGACAAGCTCACCGACGTTTCCTAATGTTGTGGTTACTGCAAGCATAGGCGGCGGTCGGAGGGCTCTACATGGGCAACTACTAACCTAACAACTAACCTAATGCATAGTAGGTAATTAACAACTAACCTAACAACTAGCCTAACTAACCTAATGAACAGTAGATAATTACCACTAACAACTAACCTAATTACCACTAACAACTAACAACTAACCTAACTAACCTAACTAACAAGAGGTAACCACTAACAACTAACCTAACTAACCTAACTAACAGTAGGCAATTAACAACTAACCTAACTAACCTAATTAACAAATTAAATGAAAAAAATAAAAAGAAAGGACTCACCGGAGGGGGGTTTTCGGGCGATGAGGACGATGCACGGAGGACGACCGTAGAGGAGGAGGGGGCGCAGGGAGGAGGTGCTGCACTAGGAGGAAGGGTCCGGTAGTGGTGGAGGAGGGGCAGCGCGGTGGTGAAGGGGGGGGGGTCGGGGCAGTGGTGGAGAAGGGGCGAGCTCCGTCGGCGGTGGTGGAGGAGGAGGTCCCGGGGAGGAGGAGGGGGCGTCGTGGAGGAGGGGGCGCAGGGAGGAGGAGGGTGCGGTGGTGGCGCGGGGAGGAGGAGGGCACGGCGGTGCAGGGATGAGGAGGGCGCGGCGGTGCAGGGAGGAGGAGGGCGCGGCGGTGGTGGTGGTTTCAACGGTGAGAGAAAGGGGTGTGGGGTGGGTCGTGACGACCGTTAGGGGAGAGAGTTGTGTGGGGTGGGGGCGATGGCCATTAGGGCGCATCCTCTTTGCCGTCTGCCCCCCGACGACACAGAGGTGAAAACAAGACGACAAATAGAGAGGCCTTTAGGGGGAGAGAGGGGGTGCGGGGTTGGCCACCCGTGCTCTTTGCCGTCTTCTTGAATGCTCTTTGTCGCCGCGAGCTGGCGGTAAAGAGCTGGCTGATGGAAAATAGTAACTTTGCCATCAGCGTGCTCTTTGCTGTCTGGGTTTTGGTAGCTGATGGCAAAGAGGTTCTTTGCCATCAGCCAGCAAATGGCAAAGAAGCAGGAGATGGCAAAATCTCTGATTCCAGTAGTGTATTAAGATTTTTTCAGGGAATTGTTTGGATATATTTTCACTATATTTTTCCACAGAGTATGAGAACACTCAAAATTTTGCAATTTAATAAGCACATTTCTTGGTAGTCCTCTAATAATAAGATTAGCAGTTTTAAGGTTTCCAAGCATAGCAAGTTCTTCATCATGAGAAGGATGTAAGGGATCAATGGGGGCCCATATGGATATTCAACAACTTGCACAAATGTAATTCATCAAATATATCAAGCATTTCATATTTCCATTATCTATAATACTCATGTCGGTCATGCTAGGTCGACACCTATGGGAATCAACGTGAAATCCTTGTGATCGTAGGGCAGGGAAAGACGACGTCAAGAGCAGAGCTAACGATCAACACCCGACAAGCCTTTTTTTACCCTGGTTTGGGCCGCTTACGCCTAAAACCCTTCGTCCTGATCATCTGGTTGTATTAAGCATTTTTGGTTGTTTGTTACAGTGACTGATGATAACCGTCTTCTGGCCAATGTCCAAAGAGTCTAACCCCTTGAGAATGAGCTAAGGGCCTCCTTTTATAGGCAAAGGGGTCACCTACAGTGCTCGGTTGTAGGTTCACGAGAAGTTATAGTGAACCGAGAGCGCTGCTTATCCATCTACCGCTGTGAGGTGCATTAATTGCACGTCTTGTCCTTGTCAGCAATGTGATGGTGAAGACACGTATCCAAGTGTTTCGACACCTAGACCCCGCACTGGCACATGTGGAATGTGCTGGAACTTGGGGGCGGTGGCATTGTGGCAAGGGTGGTCGCCCTCCAGTGCCTAGCCTCGTCATCCCAGCAAGGGAACTTGCCGGGGCCTTGGGTCTTCGTCTCGGCAAGAAAGCTTGCCGGGGGCTTTGGTTGTCATCCCGGCGAGGGAGGCTTGCCGTGGTCTTGTGATTGATGAGTTCATCACGCCCGTTATCTTCCCGGCAAGGCAGGCTTTCCGGGGCCTTCGCAATCTTGGGGGTGCATCTTGTTTGAATCCTGCCATGCCATGCCTTCAGGGGCTCTTTGCGCCCGTCTACAAGTCTGTACCACTAGGGACTCCAGTCCTTCTTGCACCGACAGTAACCCCCGAGCCTGGGCCACACACGCGTGAGGAGCATTTTGGGCCAGGCCCAAAGAGGTGCATGGGCCTTCGTGGCTGGATCTGCTAGCGGTTTCATTTCCCCACGCCGCACATCGGATGCGTGAAGTGGGAGGTCATGCACGGAGTGGCCTCTCCGCCTCCTAAAACGCCTCTGCCACGCGCATGGCAAGCGCAGTTATGGACGGACAGCTGGCAGGCGTGGCCTCGAAAGGCGCAGTAGTGAGTGGGCCCGCCCGTCCATGCATTGGTGCAACAGGGCGGTTCTCTATTCGCCCGTGAGCTCGAGCGATTGGGCGAGAAGGGTGGTGGCTTCTGGAGTAAGGGATGCTAGCCTCCGCGCCCAGTCCTATAAATTGGCACGGTTTGCGAGGGGTTTTGCTCACCCAACTCCTCGTGAATCAACCAACTCCTCAGCCTTGGTCTTCGGAATCTTCTTCTGTCTGCAGGTCGCACTCGCTCCTAACCATGGTTAGGGGACGGGGTCGGCCCCCATCGGCCCTCAGGGCAGCGACGGGATCCTTTTCCGATCATTCCACAATCTCTGGGGGTGTCGCGGCGGAAGACGGCCCGAGCGCTAGTGGCGAAGGAAGGGCGAGGGGCCGTGGCCGTCGTGGGGGCCGAGGCCGGGGGAAGCGTAATGCTACTCCAACACCTCCGCCTTCCCCGGGGCTTGCTCCTAAGGCGTCCTCCATGTTTCTTTAGGGGCCCCCCACGTGTGCTTCTCGGCTGCTGCGAAGGTTGCTCGAGCAGCTTTGGGAGCTCCGCTTTGAGCGACGGTGACGAGGGAGACAACGGCGGGAGTGGCGCTCTTAGTAGGGTGGGAGCCCGGCGGGTCAAGTCGGAGTACGATTCCCCGGGCTCTGACTAACTGCAGGCCCTGTGATACGTCCGTTTCGCATCATCCTTTTATATTGAGATTTATCGCATTATGGGCGGTTATTACACATTATGGTACAATACATATGCCTTTACTCTCTTATTTTATAAGGTTTACATGAAGAGGGAGAATGCCGGCAACTGGAATTCTGGGCTCGAAAAGGAGCAAGTTTGAGATACCTATTCTACGCAACTCCAAAAGCCGTGAAAATCAGCGAGGAATTATTTTGGAATATAAAAAAATACTGGGCGGAATAAATACTGGAGGGGATCCATGAGGAGGTCACGAGCCTGCCAGGCGCACCCCACCCACCTGGGCGCCTCGGGGGCTCATGGGCCCCCTGTTACCCCTCTGGCTCGCATCTTCTGCTATATGGAGGGTTTCGTCCTAGAAAAAATGAAGAGAGACCTTTTGGGAAGAAGCGCCGCCGCCATGAGGCGCAACTTGAGCAGAACCAATCTAGAGCTCCGGCAGGGCCGTCCTGCCGGGGAAACTTCCCTCCCGGAGGTGGAAATCGGCGCCATCGTCATCACCAACACTCCTCTGATCAGGAGGGGAGTTATCTCCATAAACATATCCATTAGCACCATCTCATCTCCAAACCCTCGTTCATCTCTTGTATCCAATCTCCGTCACGCGACTCTGATTGGTACTTGTAAGGTTGCCAGTAGTGTTAATTACTCCTTGTTGTTGATTCTAGTTGGATTACTTGGTGGAAGATCATATGTTCAGATCCTTAATGCTATTCAATACCTCTCTCATCATGAACATAATTATTCTTTGTGAGTAGTTACGTTTGTTCCTGAGGACGTGGGATAAGTCTTGCTATAAGTAGTGATGTGAATTTGGTATTCGATCGATATTTTGATGTGTTGTATGTTGGCTTTCCTCTAGTGGTTTTATGTGAACATCGACTACATGACACTTCACCATTATTTGCGCCTAGAGGAAGGCATTGGGAAGTAATAAGTAGATGATGGGTTGCTAGAGTGACAGAAGCTTAAACCCTAGTTTATGCGTTGCTTCGCAAGGGGCTGATTTGGATCCACGAGTTTAATGATATGGTTAGACTTTGTCTTAATTCTTCTTTCGTAGTTGAGGATGCTTGCGAGAGGGGTTAGTCATAAGTGGCATGTTTGTCCAAGTAAGGACAGCACCCAAGCACCGGTCCACACACATATCAAACTATCAAAGTAGTGAACGCGAATCATATGAACATGATGAAAACTAGCTTGACAGAAATTCCCATGTGTCCTCGGGAGCGCTTTACCTTATATAATAATTCGTCCAGGCTTGTCCCTTGCTACAAAAGGGATTGGGCCATCTTGCTGCAACTTTGTTACTATTGTTACTTGTTACCCGTTACAAATTATTTTATCCCGCAACTATTTGTTACCAATAATTTCAGTGCTTGCACACAATACCTTGCTGAAAACCACTTGTCATTTCCTTCTGCTCCTCGTTGGGTTCGAAACTCTTACTTATGGAGAGGACTACGATAGATCCCCTATAATTGTGGGTCATCAAGACTCTTTTCTGGCACCATTCCCGGGGAGTGAAGCACCTTTGGTGAGTGGAATTTGGTAAGGAAACATTTATATAGTGTGCTGAAATTTATTGTCACTTGTCACTATGGAAACTAATACTTTGAGGGGCTTGTTCGGGGTATTTTCACCTCGACCGAAAGCACAAAGAGTTGCTCCTAAAGCAACTACACCTACTGAAAATATTTATTATGAAATTCCTTCGGGTATGCTAGAGAAACTGTTGGCTAATCCTTTTACACGAGATGGAACATCACATCCCGACTTGCATCTAATCTATGTAGATGAAGTTTGTGGTTTATTTAAGCTTGCAGGTTTACCCGAGGATGAGGTCAAGAAGAAGGTCTTTCCCTTATCTTTGAGTGATAAAGCATTGACATGGAACTACAACCGATTGAAATTGGAATTTCATCAAAAGTTTGATCCTATGCATTTGGTACATCATGATCGGAATTATATCTATAATTTTTGTCCTCGTGATAGAGAAAGTATAGCTCAAGATTGGGGGAGGCTTAAGTCAATGTTATATTCATGTCCCAACCATGAGCTCCCTATATAAATTATTATTATGAACTTTTATGCTCGGTTTTCTCATGACAATCGCACCATGCTTGACACTTCTTGTACCGATTCTTTTATGAAGAGAGATATTAATTTCAAATGGGATTTATTTGAAAGAATTAAACGCAACTCTGAAGATTGGGAGTTTAATGAAGGTAAGGAGTCAGGTATGAATCTTAAGTTCGATTGCGTTAAATCCTTCATTGAAACAAATACTTTTCATGATTTTAGCGCTAAACATGGACTTGACTCTTAGATAGTAGCTTCTTTATGTGAATCATTTGCTGCTCATATTAATCTCCCTAAGGAGAAGTGGTTTAAATATCATCCTCCCATAGAAGTTAATGTAGTAAAACCCAATCTAGTTGAAGAGAAAGTTATTGCTTATAATGATTCTATTGTTCCTAGTGCTTACATTGAGAAACCACCATTCCCTGTTAGAATAAAGGATCATGCTAAAGCTTCAACTATGATATGTAAGGGCTACATTAGAACACCTACACCCCCTGAGCAAATTGAAGTTGAACCTAGTATTGCTATTATTAAAGATCTCTGGGCCGATAATGTTGATGGGCATGTTATTCAATTATGTGAAGGTGCTGCTAGAATTGCTAAACCTCATGCTAGAGACAAACATAAACCTGTTGTTTCTGTTAAGATAGGAAATCATTGTTATCATGGTATATGTGAGATGGGTGCTAGTGTTAGTGCAATACCTCAATCTTTATATAATGAAATTAAGGATGAGATTGCACCAATCGAGATGGAATTTATTGATGTTACTATTAAACTTGCTAATAGAGATAATATCTGCCTTCTGGGAATTGTTAGAGATGTTGAAGTCTTGTGTGGTAAAAGTAAGTATCCTACTGATTTTCTCGTTCTTGCTACCACACAAGATAGGTTTTCTCCCATCATATTTGGTAGACCTTTCCTCAATACTGTTAATGATCAAATTGATTGTGAGAAACAAACTGTTACTGTTGGCTTTGGAGGTGTGTCACATGAATTTAATTCTTCTAAGTTTGGTAGACAACCTCATGAAAAATAATTGTCTAGTAAGGATGAAATTATTGCTCTTGCTTCTATTGTTGTGCCTCCTACTGATTCATTAGAGCAATACTTGCTTGAACATGAAAATGATATGCATATGGATGAAAGGAATGAGATAGATAGAGTTATCTTTGAACAACATCCTAAACTTAAGAACAATTTGCATGTTGAATTACTTGGAAGTCCACCTCCACCAAAGGGTGATCATGTGTTTGAGCTTAAACAATTACCTGATACTCTTAAGTATGCTTATCTTGCAGAAAAAGAGATATATCCTGTTATTATTAGTGCTAACCTTTCAGAGCATGAAGAAAAGAAATTATTGAAAACTCTAAGGAAGCATCGTGCTGCTATTGGATATTATCTTTATGATCTTAATGGCATTAGTCCCACTTTATGCCAACATAAAATTAAAATTGATCCTGATTCCAAACCAGTTGCCGATCACCAACGAAGATTAAATCCTAAGATGAAAGAGGTAGTAAGAAAAGAAATACTAAAGTTCCCGGAAAGCAGGTATTATTTTTCCTGTTGCTCATAGTGATTGGGTAAGTCTGGTGCATTGTGTCCCTAATAAGGGAGGTATTACCGTTGTCCCTAATGATAAAGATGAATTGATCCCACAAAGAATTGTTACTGGCTGTAGGATGGTAATTGATTTTAGGAAATTAAATAAAGCTACTAAGAAAGATCATTACCCTTTACCTTTTATTGATCAAATGCTAGAAAGATTGTCTAAACATACACACTTTTGCTTTCTAGATGGTTATTGTGGTTTCTCCCAAATACCTGTTGCACAATCTGATCAGGAGAAAACCACTTTTACCAGCCATTTCGGTACCTTTGCTTATAGACGTATGCCTTTTGGTTTTTGTAATGCACCTCCTACCTTTCAAAGATGGATGATGGCTATATTCTCTGACTTTTGTGAAAAGATTGTTGAGGTTTTCCTGGATGATTTCTCCGTTTACGGATCTTTTTTTCATGATTGCTTGAGCCACCTTGATCGAGTTTTACAGAGATTTAAAGATACTAACCTTGTCTTCAATTGGGAGAAGTGCCACTTTATGGTTAACTAAGGCATTGTCTTGGGACATAAAGTTTCTGAAAGAGGTTTTGAAGTTGATAAGGATAAAGTTGATGCGATCGAGAAAATGCCATGCCCTACAGACATTAAAGGTATAAGAAGTTTCCTTGGTCATGCTGGTTTTTATAGAAGGTTTATTAAATACTTCTCTAAGATTTCTAGGCCTCTCCACAATCTCTTGCAAAAAGATATTCCATTTGTTTTTCATAATGATTGTGAAGAAGCATTTGAAATACTTAAGAAGGCCTTGATAACTGCACCTATTGTTCAACCACCTGATCGGAACATACCTTTTCAAATTATGAGTGATGTTAGTGATTATCCTGTTGGTGCTATTCTAGGACAAAGAGTTGATAAGAAATTAAATGTTATTCATTATGCTAGTAAAACTCTAGACAGTGCCCAAAGAAACTATGCTACTACTGAAAAAGATTTTTTAGAAGTTGTGTTTGCATGTGATAAGTTCAGATCTTATATTGTTGAATCCAATGTTACTATTCACACTGATCATGCTGCTATTAAATATCTCATGGAAAAGAAAGATGCTAAACCTATACTTATTAGATGGGTTCTCTTGCTACAAGAATTTGATTTGCATATTGTTGATAGGAAGGGTGTTGAGGACCCCGTAGCAGATAACTTGTCTAGGTTAGAGAATGTTCTTGTTGACCCACAACCTATTAATGATAGCTTTCCTGATTAACAATTGAATATCATCAATGCTTCACATAGTACACCATGGTATGCTGATTATGCTAATTATATTGTTGCTAAATATATACCACCTAGTTTCACATACCAACAAAATAAAAAGTTCTTTTATGATTTGAGACATTAATTTTGGGATGATCCTCACCTTTATAAAGGAGTAGATGGTGTTATTAGATGTTGCGTACCTGAGCATGAACAGGGACAAATCCTATAGAAGTGTCACTCCGAGGCTTACGGAGGACACCATGCGGGAGATACAACTACACACAAGGTATTGCAATCCTTTTTTTATTGGCCTACTCTCTTCAAGGATGCACGTAAGTTTGTCTTATCTTGTGATGAATGTCAAAGAATAGGTAATATACGTAAACATCAGGAAATGCCTATGAATTATTCACTTGTTATTGAACCATTTGATGTTTGGGGTTTTGATTATATGGGACCTTTTCCAAAGTCCAACGGGTATACTCATATTCTAGTTGTTGTTGATTACGTTACTAAGTGGGTTGAAGCTATTCCAAATAGTAGTGCTGATCATAACACCTCTATTAAGATGCTTAAAGAAGTCATTTTTCCTAGATTTGGAGTCCCTAGATATTTAATGACTGATGGTGGTTCACATTTTATTCATGGTGCTTTCCGTAAAGTTCTTGCTAAGTATGATGTCAACCATCGAATTGCATCTCCTTATCATCCTCAGTCTAGTGGATAAGTAGAGTTATGTAATAGAGAAATTAAATTAACTTTGCAAAAGACTGTTAATAGGGCTAGAAAGAATTGGTCTAAGAAACTTGATGATGCACTATGGACTTATAGAACTGCTTATAAGAATACCATGGGCATGTCTCCGTATAAAATGGTTTACGGTAAAGCATGTCATTTACCTCTTGAGCTAGAGCATAAGTCTTATTCGGCAATCAAAGTGCTCAACTTTCATTTCAAACTGGTTGGTGAGAAGAAGTTATTTGATATTAGCTCACTTGATAAATGGAGAACTCAGGCATATGAAAATGCCAAGTTGTTTAAAGAAAAAGTTAAGAGGTGGCATGATAAAAGGATACAAAAACGTGAGTTCAATGTAGGTGATTATGTCTTGCTATACAATTCTCGTTTAAGATTTTTTGCAGGCAAACTTATCTCTAAATGGGAAGGACCTTACATTATTGAGGAAGTATATTGTTCCAGTGCCAGAAAAATCAACAACACGGAAGGTAATTTTCCCAGAGTTGTAAATGGGCAAAGAATCAAACATTATATCTCACGTACTCCCATAAATATTGAAAGCAATATTATTGATACCATAACTCCGGAGGAGTACATAAAGGATATTTACCAGCTTGTTTCAGACTCCAAAAACGAAGAGGTATGTGATATGGTAAGTAAACCGACTCCAAAACTATTACAATAGCAATTTTTCTCCATTTTGGAATATTTAGAAAAATAGAAAAATTTTAAAGTAGTCCAGAAAGCGCACGAGGAGGTGACAAGCCTGCCAGGCTCGCCTGGGGGGCTAGTGAGCACCTCGTGTGTCTCCCGGACTCCGTTTTCTTGTGGAATACTCCTTATGGTCGGTAAAAATTCATTATATAATCTCCCGGAAGGTCTGACCCTCATATCACGGAAATATCCACTGTTTCTGTTTCGAGCCTGTTTCAGCAGCGGATTTAGGGCTAGGATGTCGTCTCAGGAATCTGTCAGGGAGAACGATTTCCCTCAAGTCTATGAAGAAGTAAATGCTGATTTGAAAAGGGTGGAAGTCACGGAGGCTAAGAAATAGCTGCTGGAAGAAACCAAGGGAAAAACTAAGGAGGAGAATCCGGCGTCGGATGAAGGGAAATCTGTGCTCAACAAGGAAGAAGGTGAGGAAGAGGATTTCCTCCAACCCTACCTCCACCTACTATCACCATCCTTGATTGAACTCTTGAGGTTATGTGAAATAACTCGTGTTTGCAATACTTATCTCACCCTGAAGTTATTTTGCTGGAGAAACGAATCACAGAGCTCCAAAGTATAAATTGAAGATTGATGGCCCTCTTGGAACTAAAAGACAGGATTGCTTCATCACCATCACCCCCGAAGGAAGACAATTAAACACGGGTATGGGCACTCCCCTTGACTTGTGCCAAGCTTGGGGGAGTTGCCCCGATATTGTATCACCATCACATCTTTTGCCTTTACCTTTATCTTAGTTCGATCCTTTTTGGTAATATGTTTATCTAGTAGAATAAAGTTCTTAGTATGATCTAGGCTTGAGTTTTTGTTTGTGTTACCCCCAATGCAATCGAGTTCGTGAGTTATATAATAAAGACTGTTTTAGTTAGGGCTTTGCTTCGTGCCATGATCTAAAGAAAAGAATAATAATAGAACAAAAGCATGAAAGATCATGTTGTCGGGACCCCGATCCTAAGCCATAGGAATCCAGCCTGTAACACATCGCATCCCTTTGTGGTCTCACGCACGGTTAACTCCACGGCTGCAGCCTTACCTTAGCCGGGACCGTTTGCGTCTTTTGACTCACGTATGCGATAGTGTCGCTAGCAATCCAATGTCAAAGAACCCGGATCGACATGTCTAGTCATAAACCAAAGTGGCAGTATCGCACAAGGACACGCATACATGACCCAACAAAGCAGGTGTCGGTCATCAGCGAATGTAAACGAGTCGTAGCAAGCTACAAGGGCTCCATTACGTCGCGTGACATTTCCCCAAAGGGGACAGACACAGCAGCTAAGAAGGACACATGTCGGTCAACCAATGTGTCCGGAGCAGTAGCGAACTACCAAGGCTCGTTGGATCACAAAGGGGCATTTCCTTGTAAGGAGTGCTACTAAAGTTCACGACTAGGTATTCGAACCCCATACATATCAAGTAAGCCACACATACGCATGGCATACCGATATGTATTGATACATCGATGACATCACAACATAACCATAAACATACAAGCTTTATATAAGAGGCTCGGAAGAGCCACACAAATAATATTACACATTAAGGGTCTCACGACCCATTATAGTAGTCATACAATTACAAGCCAGCGGAAGAGTTATAAACTGTCTGGGTACAAACAGGGCAACTAGAAGGCACATGGCCTGACTATACTACAGAGCCGACGTAGGGCCAGATCGTAGCTGGGACACGAGCTACTCGTTGTCGTCGATGTCTACGAAGAACCCTCCGTTAGGGTCATTAGCAACCTCTACAACATTTATTAAGCAAACATGACTACGAAGGTACTCAGCAAGACATTAGGAGAACTAACTACTCATGCAAGGTATCAAAAGGTATTGTGGGGTTTCATGCGGGAAGCCAGCATACGACTCGTGGCTAGACAACTTGCATTTTTAAATAATTTTGACAACTTGATTTCTCGCACACGAGTCCACTAACAGCACAACAATACACTATCGTGGAATCATTCCGTATCCGTACGGAAATGCCGTCCATGACACTCACGCTTATCTTGGCAATTTTATGAGTAGCCATTGAAGTTATCTATGAACAACATATGTCTCCAAGTAGTCCATATCCGCGGACGCGGCTATTTGAATAGATCATAACCCTGCAGGGGTGTACTTCGTCACACACGCTCTCGCCACTTATCGCCATGTGCACGTCATGCACCTCGGCAACCTTCAAGCGGAAGCCCAGCGAGGGAGTCGGCCACGACCGTTAACCACACTAGTACCTAGTCCAGGTTTATCGCCTATCTGAGAGTAACCCGTACGGAAGTCCGGCCGAGGTTTCTGCCACGGCCTCAAACGATGTGCGCAGGGTTCCCAAGCCCACCATCCGGGTGCCACTTGGTACACCGTGCCACTGCCTACCACATCACGGTCCACCTGTCAGGTCAGCACCATGCACGGCCTCCAACATTACTATAAACACCAGAAACTACTTGCAACTCCTGGACCGAGTACTACACGATTAATAGGCCGAGCGGGGTCATATTTCAGGGCCCAGCATGTGGTAGTATCTAGTCTTGGAATACATACACGGAACTCAGTTCCTAAGGACGGTTCCAATGAAACAACCCGCCATGTACTCCTACACAGCCTTTCACCGGTACCTTTACCAAATCAAGTTCAACACACAACCTTTGCTCACCAAACACATTCCACAATTCTGTTCATCTCCCAGATGACAGACCATACACAACTCTAAGCATATCATGCATAGCAGGATAAGGCACATCATAGCTCAAGCAACTACCAGGTATGCTAGGTTGCAAGGTTCGGCTATTTACTGTGACAAGGTTAGGTCCTGCAAATGAAGTGGGTTCAACTATCGTGGCAAAAGCAGTTGAAGCATTTGATCCTAATGCAATAAATAAGTGCAGGAGCAAGAGCATGGGAATTATCTGGATGATCAAAAGGGTTGCTTGCCTTGTTGCTCAGAGGATGAACGATATCCGTCAGAGGGATATTCGGTGGAATCCGGGGGTGCGGAGCCTACCGAATGAATGGCAACATTCAATAACAATCATATGCACTCAAAATGATGCATGAGCATGGCATGAGAATGCAAGGTGATAAGTTATTATTTTCAACATGTATTAGGTTAGAGTTGATTAGAATCACATTCGAATAGCAATTCAAACGGGTATTCTCGGATACCGGTTTAATTGATTCGACCTGATGCTCAGATCAACCTGATGTTAACATGCATGAAATGTCATGTTATGGTACTGATTTGTATCTAGGACAGTGTGTGATCATTGCATTCATAATGAAATTTGAATATTTTTCCAAATTCCATTTTAAAAAGTAATTATAAGAATTGCATTATTCCTTATTCCACAATCTAGGGTTCTGTAACTTTTTCAAACATAGTTGAAAATAGCATATTCAGAATCCTTGAGTTTTTCTGATACTTTTTCATATATAAATTATTTTCATTGGAGTTACAGATTAAATTCTATGTTTTTTACAAGTTTTAGCAATTTCCTGAATTAGTTTTATATTGGAAATACTTTTATTGCATCAGCATGACATCACCAGGTCCATATGGCCGTTGAAAGTCAAACCTGACCAGTGGGACCCACTGGTCAGTCTCTCTGGTCAATTTTTTTGATGAAGATTAACTTAATTAACTGATTAACCTTGCTGGACGCACATGTCAGTGACTGATTAACTTATTTGATTTATTTTTATTAGTTTTAAACTTGCCAGAGGCTGGCCCCACCAGTCAGTGGCTTAGGCTAGCCGAGATCCACCGGCGGCGAGGTCGTCCTCGCCGGCGGGGAGCCTCCGGCGACCACCAGCATGACGGAGGGGCTCGGAAACGGCGCAGAGGGGGCCAAATGCTGCGCGGAGAGCACCAGAGGAACGGCACATCTCCCACTGCTTCATTTCTGCACTTAGCCGGGGCTGATCTGGCCGGAGATGACGCCGGCGACGAGCTTGGCGGCGGCCAAGGCTCGGGCGTCATCGGGGTCCTTGATTCAGAGGAAACTATGCTCGGTTCTTAGCTGCTACAGCATCTACGCGTCGACCTGAAGCTGCTGGTGCCCTCGGAAGGACGAGCTGATCATCGGAGGGCTACCGGCGACGAGCGGCAGCGGTGGTCCTCGTCGGGCTCCGGTGAAACTAGAGCTAGAGGAGGGGATCGACGGGAAAAACTTAGGGGAAACGACCGCATGCTCACGGGGAGTGCAGAGCAGGGCTTTGACGGCTCCGGGAAGGCCTGGGGGCGATGAATCGACGGGAGAGGTCCGGCGGCCGGAGGTGGAAGACGATGGCGTCGCGGGCGTTCCAGGGCTCGGGGTGGCTTCGGCTTCTGCAGGGATGACCAGGGCGACGAGGCGGAGCTAACAGCGTGCTCTGGGAGGGGATCCTATGGCTAGGGGCACGGGCAGCTCGAGCTTTGCTCGGCTCCAATGGCGGCATCAAGGAGGAGGAAGAGATCCGGGAGGAGCGAGAGAGCCGATGCGGGGAATGGATAGGGGAGGCCTCGGGGAGCTTATCCCCGGCCTTGCCAGCACGAGGCGGCGGCCAGGCAGGCGCACAGGTGCGTGGCCGCGCCGAAGGAGGCGACGGCCACCTCCTGCTCCTACTGGCGCGAGGGAGGGGACAAGCCAGGGATGGGTCGGGCCAGGCTTAGGCGACAGGTAAGGGTTTCCCATTTTTTTTTTCTGTTTTTGTTTTTCTGTTTTGCTAACTATTGTCTTGCTATTTATTTCAGCTCCAAAACAAAAAGTAAAAACTATTTTAGACCTCCTGAAATATTGTTATAGCATTCCCAACCATTTCCAAAGTTTCCAACATTTTTGGAAATTTATAGATTCTGATTTCAAATTTAAAGTTTGAAACCAGTGGCTTTTGTATTAATTTAAAAATGCTTAAGGTGTCAAGAAAATAGTTTTCTCCAATGCTCATTTACTTTCATGATTTATCAGAAAGTTTGAACATTTCTTGAGGCCATTTTGGGTTCATTGATTTGAACTAGTTTGAGATTTCCTTTAATTGAAATAGTGGCTAGGGTTTTGGGTTTTTCCTTTGCCACTTTGTTATTTTTGTTGAAACTTCTTAGATGCAAATGCAAAGAAGACATGAGCACAAGACTAACTTGCTTAAGGGTTAGGGATGTGACACATGTGATCATCCTATGGGAAGTGGCGGCTTCACATATAAAAAGAATGTTGATTCAAACTTGTTGTGGGTGGACAAACATAGACCTTGGTCATTGTTGCAATTAATAGGAAGTAATAAAGACAGAGAGGTTCACATATAAATATATCATCTTTGACGCGGTCTATGATTGTGAACACTCATTAAACTATTACGTACTGAGAAGTAGATGTTGGACAAGGAAGACAACATAATGAATTATGTTTGCTTGGTTCCGAACAATGTTATATGACTAGACATCCCTTAACATGTGATGCTTGCTTCCACCTCATATCAGCCAAAACATCCGCACTAAGTAGAGATACTACTTGTGCATCCATAAACCCTCAACCCAGTTTTGCCATGAGAGTTCACCATACCTACCTATGGATTGAATAAGATCCCTCAAGTAAGTTGCCATCGGTGCAAGCAATAAAGATTCCTCCCTAAATATGTATGATCTATTAGTGTGTGGAAACTAACCTTTGTATGAACCTGTGATGAGGAAGACATAAAAGCGACAGACTTCATAATAATTTTTTTATCATAGCAGGCAATATAAATTGACGTTCCTTCACTTTAAGAGATCACACATCCAAACCTCAAAAGCGCATGACAACCTCTAGTTCCCTCTGTGAAGGGCCTATCTTGTACCTTTACTTTTTATCTTTAAAAGAGTCATGCTGATCGACACCAATTCCTTATTTTGCCATTATCTTGGCAAGCGTCATGTGCTAGGAAAATATCTATATTCATATATCAACTTGGAAGTAAGTAATCATGAATTATTATTTGGTGACATTACCCTTGATGTAAATAGTTGGGAGGCGAAACTATAAGCCCCTATCTTTCTCTGTCTCCAAATGAAACTTTGATCTCATGAGTACCGCGTGATTTTTAGCAATTGTAGAAGACTAAAAGACGATTGAGTATGTGGATTTTCTTTACAAGCTCTTATTTGACTCATTCCAATGTTTTGATAAATTGCAATTGCTTCAATGACTAAAGACTATTGGTTGTTAATTCTCAATAAGGTTCTTGATCCATACTTTACATTGTGAAGGAATTGTCACTTTAGCGTAAGAGATTATATGACGATATTGTTGTTCTAAATATGATCATGATGCCTGCATGTCTGTATTTTATTTTATCGACACCTCTATCTCTAAACATGTGGGCATATTTATTGATCTCGGCTTCTGCATGAGGACAAGAGAGGTCTAAGCTTGGGGGAGTTGATACGTCCATTTTTCATCATGCTTTTATATTGATATTTATCGCATTATGGGCTGCTATTACACATTATGGTACAATACTTATGCCTTCTCTCTTATTTTATAAGGTTTACATGAAGAGGGAGAATGCCAGCAGCTGGAATTCTGGGCTGGAAAAGGAGCATGTTTGAGATACCTATTCTGCACAACTCCAAAAGTCGTGAAAATCAGCGAGGAATTATTTTGGAATGTATAAAAAATACTGGGTGGAAGAAATACTGGAGGGGAGCCACTAGGAGGTCACGAGCCTGCCAGGCGCGCCCCACCTCCTTGGCGTGCCAGGGGGGGCTCGTGGGCTCCCTGTTACCCCTTCGGCTCCCATCTTCTACTATATGGAGGGCTTCGTCCCAAAAAAATCACGAGAGAGCTTTCGGGAAGAAACGCCACCGCCACGAGGCGGAACTTGTGCAGAACCAATCTAGAGCATGAGATAGTCTTGCTATAAGTAGAATTTGGTATTCGTTCGATATTTTGATGCATTGTATGTTGTCTTTCCTTTAATGGTTTTATGTGAACGTCGACTACATGACAATTCACCATTATTTGGGCCTAGAGGAAGGCATTGGGAAGTAATGAGTAGATGATGGGTTGCTAGAGTGACAGAAGCTTAAACCATAGTTTATGCGTTGCTTCGCAAGGGGCTGATTTGGATCCACCAATTTAATGCTATGGTTAGACTTTGTCTTAATTCTTCTTTCGTAGTTGCGGATGCTCGCGAGAGCAGTTAATCATAAGTGGGATGTTTTTCCAAGTAAGGAAAGCACCCAAGCACCGGTCCACCCACATATCAAAGTAGCGAACGCGAATCATAGGAACATGATGAAAACTAGCTTGACAGAAATTCCCATGTTTCCTCGGGAGCGCTTTACCTTATGTAAGAGTTCATCTAGGCTTGTCCCTTGCTACAAAAGGGATTGGGCCATCTTGCTGCACCGTTGTTACTATTGTTACTTGTTATCCGTTATGAATTATCTTATCCAACAACTATCTGTTACCGATAATTTCAGTGCTTGTAGAGAATACCTTGCTGAAAACCACTTGTCATTTCCTTCTGCTCCTCGTTGGGTTCGACACTCTTACTTATCTAAAGGACTACGATAGATCCCCTATACTTGTGGATGATCACCCTGTTGCCGGCGCCTGCTCACGCCTCTCCCCCTCCCTGCCGGGGCCTACATCGACGTCTTGTCTTTGAGGCGGCGTGAGCATTGGACCCGTGCCCTTCACCTCCTCCTGCTGCCCTATCCTCTGGCGCAAATCTTGACTGTGCAATGCTGGTCCAAGAGGGAGCAGCCTGGGTTGCACTAGGGGATGGACCGCCTTTTTATGTTTTGGAACTTCACTCCTCCGCGCAGGTCGGTCCTCGTCAAAATATAGATACTTTAGGTTAGGATAACCACGCTTTGAAGTGAAGCCTAAGTAATCCATTCAGATGAATGGAAAGATTGTTCTCCCTTTTTATAATTCCATTCTTTGTATGATTCGCCTTTGCATAATCTAGGAGCTTGCCGGCAACTACCGGCATGGCTCCTTGTCGCGTTTAGTGCAACCATCGAAATCGCCAAGCGCAGCTTGAGAAATATCGTGTGCTACGTAGCCGATTGCTCTATTGATCAGGTTCGCAACTGTTTGAAGGCGCTCTGTGGCCGTTCAGGTCGTTTGAACGAGTTCGAAACAAAGACAAGGTGCACTCAACTTTGGGAAGGTCCCAATACGTGCAAACTCCACACACAACGATTGGGAACTTTCAAAGGGAAAAATAGAGAATCTATCTACCTCAGATCTGAATCTTAAACTTAAAAACTTATCTGTTCACGCCGTGGTTGCGAGGCGCTTGAATCTTTTGCCGGGGCGTCGCAGCCCTCGGCAAGCAGGAAATCATCGCTCCTGGTGGCCTTTTCTCTGGCAAAGACTTCTTGCCGATGGTCCGTGACCGTCATTTGGATAAAAACCAGCCAGGGTGTAACCCCTTTGCTTTTCTCTTGCTAGGTTATGCTTACGGAGCCCCAGACCGTGTCTTTGGGCGATGATGCGATGCTCTCAGGGGCGCAACACTCGTGTTGGAGTACACGCCGGGGCTTCGGGACCGTGTGGTGCATCCTCAACGACTATGCATCGCTCCGCGGAGGTGCGTCCGCTGGAGTATGCTCCGAGGCCTGTGTGAAGCGCCCGGGCAAGCCCTCGACAGCTGCGCGTTGGCCCCGAGCGACGCATCGGCCTGACGGTGCCGCCCTTGGAGCCTCCGCCTCCCTGCCCCCCGCGCGCATGTAAAAGCACGCTCGCGTAGGCCTTGGGAATCCATAGGAGAATAGAGCGTCCGCTGCGGTACCCCGTTTCCAGGGGAACACGGCGTAGCGCCCAAACTTCGAAGAATCCGGTGTTGAGCGTGCTCTGATTCACGCACAAATCCGCACCCCCTACCTAGCGCGCCAAAGATATCGACGATGCTAGGTCGACACCTATGGGAATCAAAGTGAAACCCTTGTGAACGTAGGGCGGGGAAAGATGACGTCAAGAGCAGAGCTAACGATCAACACCCGACAAGCCTTTTTTACCCAGGTTCGGGCCGCTTACACGTAAAACCTTACGTCCTGCCCGTCTGGTTGTATTAAGCATTTTTGGTTGTTTGTTACAATGACTGATGATAACCGTCTTCTGGCCAATGTCCAAAGAGTCTAACCCCTTGAGAATGAGCTAAGGGCCTCCTTTCATAGGCACAGGGGTCACCTACAGTGCTTGGTGGTAGGTTCACGAGAAGTTCCTGTGAACCTAGAGCTGTGCTTATCCATCTACCGTTGTAAGGTGCATTAAATGCATGTCTTGTCCTTGTCAGCAATATGCTGGTGAAGACACATATCCAGGTGTTTCGACACCTGGATGCCGCGCTAGCGCATGCGTAATGTGCTAGAACTTGGGGGGTGGTGGCACTATGGCAAGGGCGGTCGCCCTCTAGTGCCTAGCATCGCCTTCCTTGCAAGGGAACTTTCCGGGGCCTTGGGTCTTCGTCCCGGCAAGAAAGCTTGCCGGGGGTTTCGGTTCTCATCCCGGCGAGGGAGGCTCGCCGAGGTCTTGTGCTTGGTGAGTTCATCACGCCCGTTAAATGGGCGTGGCCTTGGTTATCTTCTCGCAAGGCAGGCTTGTCAGGTCCTTGGTAATCTTGGGGTGCATCTTGTTTGGATCCTATCATGCCTTGCCGTCAGGGGCTCTTTGTGCCCGTGCACAAGTATGGGGCACTAGGGACCAGAGTCCTTAGTGCACCGACAACTCTCCATCAAGAATACACACTCTACAACTAATATTTCCCAAAGTAGGCATATCTATCTTCCTCTAATGGTGTTTAAACCAACTATATGGGTACCTTGCTCTCAGACCAATTTTTGGATCGATAAAAGGGGTGTCTAGAGGGGGGTGAATAGACTACTTGCATAAATTCAAATCCTAGCCTTTTTCCAATTTCAATGGTTGGCCGATTTTAGTGATTCTAACAAGTCTATTGCACCCTACACATGCTAGTCAACAAATAGGGCAGTGGAAAGTAAATACTTTGCACATGTAAGTAAGGAGTAGAGCTTAGGAATATCAAACACAAAGAAGACACATTGATTTTTAGCGTGGTTTTGATAGGTGGTGCTATGGTAGGTCCACGTTAGTGGAGACTTCAACCCATGAAGGGTAACAACTGAGAGAGTCCATAGAGGGCTCCACCCATAAGGGGTCCATGAAGAAGCAGCCTTGTCTATTCCACCATGCCTTACGTCCACACAGGACTAGCCTCCCTCACGATAGAGCTTCACGAAGTAGGCGATCTCCTTGCCAGTAAAAACTTCTCGGTTCAACTCCACAACACAAAGTAGAATGCTCCCAAGCGACACCTAACAAATCTAGGAGGCACCACCCTCCAAAAGGTAATAGATTCGGTAGAATGATGAACTCCTTGCTCTTGTGCTTCAAAAGATAGTCTCCTCAACACTCAATCACGCTCTCACAGATTTGGCACGGTAGGAGAGATCGATTTTGTGGAAAGCAACTTGGGGAGGCTAGGATCATGTTTCAAATGGTAGGATTGGAATCTCTTGATCTCAACACATGAGTAGGTGGCTCTTTCTTAGAGAAATGGATCTGGCAACTGTGTTTATGCGTTATGAGTGCCTCCTCTTAGAATGAGAGGAGGTGGAGTGGTATATATAGGCATCCCCCAAAATTCAACCGTTACCACATTATTTCCCAACTCGGTGACACCAAAATGAATCTTGGTGGTACCGAGTTGCACTAAATGTAGAAAATTTTGAATTCTCGGTGAGACCAATATATATATATCTCGGTGGTAATGATATGATGAGCTAGAGCAATTTCCAAATGTCGGTGAGGACGATTCCAATCTTGCAAATTCCGATTCTTAGAATTTGCTCAACAAAAAGTCGGTCATTGTCTTTTGGTGGCACCGGTGTGAAAGTTGGTGGTACCGAGAGATTAGGGTATGGCAAAGGTTCTGTCTCAGGAAATATTGGTGGGGCCGAGTGGAAAATGTTGGTGGCACCGATTTTGCTGGTTTGGTTTGGGATAGAGATGTTTGTGGGAGAAATGAGTTAATTTTTTTGGTGGCTATCTCTAAGCGCTTGAGCAAGAAATTCATCATAATACCTCACCCCCTTTTAATAGTGTTGGATTTCCCATGGATCGAGAAGTGATTTCTCACAAATGTAAAATGTAGACTCCTCTTGCTTGAAGTTTGAGCCAATCTTATTCCTTTCCTTCATCAACGGGCTTCCCCACACAATCCTTTGGCCAAAGCTCTCTATGGACTTTACCAGAAATATACTAGGTAAAAGTGTTAGTCCAAGAGACAATATATGTTATCATGAATTATCAAAACCACCAAGGGACCATATGCGCTTTCATGGTGATAAGTTCTCACATGATCCTTTCATATTAGCATCACAAGCCTCACAAGTTTTCTGTGTTCTAAAGGTTGAGTGATGAAGGCTAGTGTGCAGTTGTTCAAAACACAAAACCACATGGCACGTACTCTATGGCAGCTGTGGATGACGAAAATATCGAAGATGATGATGAAAATGTAGATCTTTAAAAGGCCAATAAGGGGTTGTTAATTGATCTACAAACACATGTTGATCCCAACATTGATTATACCAAATTTTTCTTATGTAAGGACTAAAATAGATGGAATAATTATTGTTGCACCAAATATGAAGTAAGTGTGATAACAATTTTTTGCATTTTGTTTGGTTGTTCTGTATTCTTTTTAGTTATTTTAGTTCAACTACTTGATTGTTGTATAGACTCCTAATTCATTTGTAAACACTTACACGAGCAGGAGAAAAATGGCAACCACATCAAGAAGCACAGAAAGAATTGTTGAATATGAAGTTGAAAAGAACATAAATGAAGTTGAAATACTTAGAAAACAAAATGAGAACATGAAGAGAACTTTGAGTCTTAAATGTCTATCCCATGCATCTGAGTCACATTGCTACACTGCTCCCAAAAAGAATAAAAGGAATTGTTGCTACACTTGAATATGTAAAGATGAAAATTGTTGTGTTTGTTTGTGTGAGTGTGTGTGTGTGTGTGTGCGTTTGTGTGCGTGTGTGTTTATTAATATGTGCACATTCTACTTCTAGCACAATATTTTCCCACTTGCATGTGCTATGGTATCCCATTTTCAATAATTAACACTGATTTATGTGGTTAATTGTAGAGACAAATGCAAATTTTTGATTTAGAAATCAAAGTTCCACAACAGCAACTGCGGTCTACATCAAGATTAACAACTGAAAGTTTGACTAAACCTTTGGCTGTATTGAATGAACATGAGGTTGTATTGAATGAACTTGAAGGTATGCTTCTTGACTTTCATGTGTGTATCTTGCAATTGAATGATAATGAATTTATAGTACTGAACATATTTTCCGTGTTTATTGTGTATTCATCCAGGAAAGGGAGGTCAGGAATGTTACTACCATGAAAAGCATATGACACTACTGGAATTCAGTTTTTTGACGTCTGCCAAATCTTTGCCGTCAGCCAGCCACAAAGTGGACGGCAAAGAAACGGCTGATGGCATAGAAGGTCTTTGCCATCAGTCACATCTTTGCCGTCAGTCGCGGACGGCAAAGAGCCGCACAAGAACTGACAAATATACAGGTGGGGCCCACCTCACCGCGGGGACGTTAGGTCAAACTGGAGTCCCTTCTTTGCCGTCTGCTAACGGACGACAAGAGTCTGGAGGCAGACGCAAAGAGTCTAGACTCTTTGCCGTCTGCCGACAGACGACAAAGAGCAAACTCCGTAACGGCTCTTTGCCCCCACCCCGCCCCTCTCTCTCTTACTCACAGTGTAACGGGTCGATACCCCCACTCTCTTCCACTCCACTCCCCGACGCCCATCGCAGCCACCACCGTCGAGCCACCGCCCCCGGCGCCGCCCCGGTGCCCCATAGCCTCGCCGGCACCGCCCCGCCGCCCTCGGCGCCGCCCTGGTGCACCACAGCCCCCCAGCACCGCTGCACCACCGCCCCCGGCGCCGCCCTGCAGCCCCAACACCCCCGGCGCCGGCCCACCACCCCAACACCTCGTTGTCGGCACGCCGCCCCAACAGACCCGACCCCACCGCCCACGACGTCACAGCCGCCCCTGCCGGTGAGCCCCCACCCCCCATGGGAAAATTAAATATTTGTTATTTAGTTTTTTGGAAATAGATTATAACTAGAAATTTTATTTTTTATTGTTGTTGTAGTAGTTGTTCTTGTTATTGTAGTTATTGTAGTAGTAGTTGTCATTGTAGTTCTTGTAGTAGTCGGTGTACCGGTTGATGAGCCCTATATTCTTAGCTTATGCTATAAAGACTACCTGCCACTAGTTATTTAGCTTAATAGAAAGAAGAGGAGGAAGAAGAAGAAGATGAGGAGGAGAAGAGGACAAGAGGAGGAGGAGGAGAAGAATAAGAAGAAGAAGAAGAGGAGAAGAAAAAAATAAGAAGGAGGAGAAGAAGAAGAAGAAGAAGAAGAAGAAGAAGAAGACGAAGAAGAGGAGAAGAAAAAAATAAGAAGGAGAAGAAGAAAACAAGAAGAAGAGAAGAAGAGAGGAAGAGAAGAAGAAAAAAAATAAGAAGGAGAAGAAGAGAAAAAAGAAGAAAGGAAGAACAAGTAGAAGAAGAGGATAAAGAAAAATAGAAATAGAAATAAGAGGAAGATGAAGCAGAAAAGGAGGAAGAAGAGGAGAAGAGGACGAGGAGGACGAGGAGGAGAAGAAGAAGAGGAGAAGAGGAGGAGAAGGAGAAGAAGAAGAGGATGAGGAGGATGAGGAGGAGAAGAAGAAGAGGAGAAGAGGATGAGGAGGAAGAAGAGGAGAAGAGGAGAAGAAAGAGGAAAAATGTAAAGAAGGAATAAGAAGAAGAAGAGAAGAAGAAGGAGGAGGAGGAGGAGAAGGATCCCTCCTTCTTCTCTCCTCCTTCTTCTTCTCCCTCCTTCTTCTCCTTCTTCTTCTCCTTGTTCTCTCCTCCTTCTTCTCCTTCTTCTTCTTCTCCTTGTTCTTCTCTTCTTCTTCTCCTCCTCCTCCTTCTCATTCTCCTCCTCCTCCTCCTCGTTCTCCTCCTTCTCCTTCTTCTTCTCTTCTTGCTTCTTCTCTTTCTTGTTCTACATAGCTTATTTTCCCCAACAAAGACATACTTAGCTAATTATCCTCCAAAATGACATAATTAGGTTAGTTAGGGTAAAAACATCATAAGAACCTTGGTTAGCTCACGACTTAGCTAATTATCCTGCAAAAATACATAATAAGCTCAAAATGGCATAAAAACCATGGTTAGCTCATGAATATTATATTCTTAGCTTGTTTTCCTCTAATATAACATAATTAGCCCATATAGCTTCAAAAAGACATAATTAGAATATTTGTGTTGATCGGGTGGATTTACATGTGACAGTTGTCTCATCGCTGTGAGGTCTGCTGTGTGAAGACCTACCCATGGGTTGTATGAGCTCCGCCCCTGCATTTATGGGTCAGTACAAATGTCATCTCCTCCTCGCCGCTTCTTTTACTGTGGGTCGGTTTTCGGATGAAACATGCTAGATTTAGGTAATTAAATTAATTTATCCATATGCGTGACCAGTATGCGTCTCCCATTCGAAAAGGTTACAGTTATAAATATGCATGCATTTGCTTATATTTATAACCATGATTCTTTTGAATGGTCCAACGTTATCCATGGACGACCCGAGTATATGTAGATTGGGTTCGTTTTCCCATATGCTTTGTTCCGGATCCGATGCATAATTTCGACAATGCCTCCCTGTTGTTCTCCGGATACACATCCTCTCTGTTTATTGCGGAGACGTGTATCAAGAGAACAGCGGGGAGGTGCTGCCGAAATTCTGCGTTGGATCCGGAGCAGAGCATGGGAAAACGAACCCAATCTAGACATACTCGGGTGGGAGTAGGACCTATCTTTACCTATTAGCTTGTAGCTTGCATGGACGTAATAAAAATGGTGAATTTGATTAACTGATGAATATATATGTTAATTATATATAAATATATTTCTTGTGTCTTTAGTATCTAAGAAAGATGAGTGATCGTGCGTGGATGTATACCGGTCACCCTAGTCCGAAAGAGATGACGAAAGAATGGTTTCTAAAAACCAAGGAATTTTTGAAAGCTGCATTTGCAAATGGCCAGGAAAGAAACTATTTCCCTTGTCCTAGATGCGGCAACTGTAAAAAGACGACAGAGGCTGTAATGATTAAACACCTACAAAGGACGGGTTTTAAGCCTAATTATACGGTGTGGACATTTCATGGTGAGTCTATACAGCGCAGCGGAGCTAAGGTGGTCCGTCGTTGCACCGACGAGCATGGTACCGGGATCGAAGACATGGTGCAAGACTTTGATAATGCTCGGGACTCGGAAGATGTGATGGAGGTTTCTGCCAAGGCCGTCTATGAAATGTTGGAGTCTTCAAAACGTCCTCTCCATGAGCACACTGAGCTTTGTCACCTCGATACAATTGCACAAGTAATGTCTTTGAAGGCTCAGTTCAACATGGGAAGAGAATGCTATGACACGACGATGACACTATTTCGACACTTCCTACCCAAAGGCCATGTCATGCGTGCAAACCGGTACCAGTCGGAAAAAATACTTTGCGTACTTAAGATGCCCAATGAGAAGACAGATGCATGTGAGAAAGGATGTTTCTTATTTAGGAAGGAGTATGCACACTTGGACTATTGTCCCAATTGCGAGTCTTGCAGGTATCTTGTGGTAGAGAACGGTATGGGTGAGAAGAGGCATACCAAAATCACAGTTAGTGTTCTTCGGTATATGCCAATCGTACCAAGGCTTCAACGTCTTTTCATGGTCGAAGAGACAGCCAGACAGATAAAATGGCACAAATTGAGCAAAAGAACTGAACGAGATGCAGATGGGAATAAGATGGCGGTACACACATTAGATGGGGAAGCATGGAAACATTTCGATGGATTGCATCAGGATAAAGTGGCAGATCCAAGGAATCCTCGAGTCTGCGTCACCATGGATGGTTTTAATCCCTTCGGCATGACGGCAATCCAATATAGTTGTTGGCCTGTATTTGTCATTCCACTCAATCTCCCCCCTGGGGAAAATTATGCAAAGAAAGAACATATTTCTGACGTTGATAATTCCAGGGCCCAATTATACAGCGAAGAATATGAATGTGTACCTGCAGCCGCTTAAGGATGAATTGGAAGAAGCTTGGGATAATGGAGTCAAGACATACGATGCCGCTAGAAAACATAACTTCAAAATGCATGTGTGGTACATGTAGTCTATGCATGACTTGCCTGCGTATGCGCTATTCTCTGGATGGTGTGTGCATGGAAGGTTCCCGTGCCCCCAATGCAAGGCATCTCTTCAGTTTCTATAGTTGCAGGAGCGTCGGAAGTATTCTTGCTTTGACTTGCATAGACAGTTCCTGGATCCTGACCATCAGTTCAGAAAAGACAAGAAGAACTTTACCATAGGTAAAGTTGTCAAAAACTTGGCACCACCTGCATTGACAGGCCAACAGATCCTGTATGAGTTAAACACCCTCGAACCTGATCCAGAGTGTCCAGGGTATTTCAAGGTTTATAATTCAAAACACGCCTGGACTCACAAGCCATGCTTGTGGGATCTTCCTTACTTCAAAGACCTCCTTCTTCCACAAAATATCGACATGATGCATACTGAAAAGAATATCGGAGAGGCTATTTTGGATACATTGTTCGACATAGATGGGAAGACAAAGGATAATACTAAGGCTAGAGTCGGTCAAGAGACACTATGTCATAAACTGTTACAAAACATGCGAGAAGGCAAAGGAAACAGAAGTGGACGAAGCCAAAGGCCTGGTTCAATCTTGGAAGGCCAACTATGAGGGGAATTATGTTGTGGGTCAAAATGCACTTGATGTTCCCCGATGGGTATGCAACAAATCTAAAGAGGGGAGTGAGTCTTGAAAAATTAAAAATCTTTGGTCTCAAGAGTCATGATTGGCACATATGGCTAGATCGGGTAATGTCGGTGATGTTACGTGGCATTATTCCCGAGGATAAATGGCTAGTACTGGCGGAGCTGAGCTATTTCTTCCGTGTTCTTTGTTCGAAAGAATTGGCACGGGCTTGGTAGATGACATGGAGGAGTTTGCACCAGAGTTATTGTGCAAGTTAGAGAAGATCTTTCCGCCAGCCTTCTTTAATCCAATGCAGCATTTGATTTTACATCTACCAACCAAGAAAAAAATAAGAAGGAGAAGAAGAAAAGAAGAAGAGAATAAGAGAAGAAGAGAAGAAGAAAAAAATAAGAAGGATTAGAAAAGAAAAAACAAGAAAGGAAGAATAAGTAGAAGAAGAGGATATAGAAAAATAGAAATAGAAATAAGAGGAAGAAGAATAAGAAGAGGAGGAACAAGAGGAAGAAGAGGAGGAGGAGGAGGAGGAGGAGAAGAAGAAGAAGAGGAGGAGAATAGGAGAAGAAAGAGGAAAAATGAAAAGAAGGAAGAAGAAGAAGAAGAGAAGAAGAAGAGAAGAAGAATATAAGAAGAAGAGAAGAAGAAGGAGAAGGAGGAGGAGGATAAGGAGCCCTCCTTCTTCTCCTTCTTCTCCTTCTTCTCTCCTCCTTCTTCTTCTCCGTCCTTCTTCTCCTTCTTCTTCTCCTTCTTCTCTCCTCCATCTTCTCCTTCTTCTACTTCTTCTTCTCTTTTTCTTCTCCTTCTCCTTCTTATCCTTTTTCTCCTTCTCCTTCTCCTTGTTCTCCTTCTCCTCCTTCTCCTTATCCTTCTCCTCCTTCTCCTTCTCCTCGTTCTCCTTCTTCTTCTCTTCTTTCTTCTTCTCTTTCTTCTTCTACGTAGCTTATTTTCCCTAACAAAGACATACTTAGCTAATTATCCTCCAAAATGACATAATTAGCTTAGTTAGGGTAAAAACATCATAAGAACCTTGGTTAGTTCTCAACTTAGCTAATTATCCTCCAAAATGACATAATAAGCTCAAAATAGTATAAAACCTTGGTTAGCTCAAGAATTTTATATTCTTAGCTTGTTTTCCCATAAAATGACGTAATTAGCCCATATAGCTCCAAAAACACATAATTAGATAATTTAGCTCCAACAAGAGGAGAAGAGGAGAAGAAATATGAAAAATTAAAAGAAGGAAGAAGAAGAAGAAGAAGAGAAGAATAAGGAGAAGGAGGAGGAGGAGATGAAGGAGGAGAAGAAGGAGAAGGAGGAGAAGACCTTCTCCTCCTTCTCCTTCTTCTTCTTCTTCTCCTTCTTCTAGATTTCTTCTTCTTCTCCTCCTCCTCCTCTTTCTTCTCTTCTTTCTTATTCTCCTTACCTTATTTTCCCCAACAATGACATAATTAGCCCATTTAGCTCCAAAATGACATAATAAGCTCAAAATGGCATAAAACCTTGGTTAGCTCATGAATATTATATTCTTAGGTTGTTTTCCTCTAAAATGACATAATTAGACCATATAGCTCCAAAAATACATAGTTAGATAATTCAGCTCCAACAAGAGGAGAAGAGGAGAAGAAATAGGAAAAATGAAAAGAAGGAAGAAGAAGAAGAAGAATAAGAGAAGAAGAAGGAGAATGAGGAGGAGGAGAGGAAGGAGGAGATGAAGGAGAAGGAGGAGAAGACCTTCTGCTCCTTCTCCTTCTTGTTCTCCTTCTTCTTGATTTCCTCTTCTTCTTCTCCTCCTCTTTCTTCTCCTCTTTCATATTCTCCTTACCTTATTTTCCCCAACAATGACATAATTAGCCCATTTAGCTCCAAAATTACATAATAAGCTCAAAATGGCATAAGAACCTTCGTTAGCTAATGAATATTATATTCGCAGCTTGTTTTCCTCTAAAATGACATAATTAGCTCAAAAACATCATATGTTGTTCCTCTTTTGACTTTCTTATTCACATTTTTGCAGATTGGATATACAACATGCATCGAAGCTGGCATTCATGGAGG
The DNA here is from genome assembly GCF_904849725.1 of Hordeum vulgare subsp. vulgare. Taxonomy (NCBI): domain Eukaryota; kingdom Viridiplantae; phylum Streptophyta; class Magnoliopsida; order Poales; family Poaceae; genus Hordeum; species Hordeum vulgare. Next base: position 196,522,492 of record NC_058522.1, read on the forward strand.
GCCTTATTAGTTCTAGTTTTCATTTGAGTTTATGAACAATGTCGAACTATATGTATACGTATCTATGGATGAACAGTGTAAAACTTTGTATGTTGGTTCTTTCGATATATGAGATGTACATTGAGGAACTTTATATGTATAACATATATGTGTGGTGAACTATATATATGTGTTGTCGAATATATATGATATATGTGGTGTGAAATATATATATGTGTTGTGAAATAATAAAAAACAAACAAAATAGAAGCTATATTGGCTCTTTGCCGTCTGCCAGCTGATGGCAAAGCTCTTGGCCATCAGCTGGCCGACGGCAAAGGTGCCACATGGCAGCAGGCTGTGCACCCTAGGGGGCAGCAACAGCTGGCCATATAGCTTCTTTGCCGTCTGCTGCCCGGGGAGGCTGACGACAAAGAGAAGAAAAATGGCTGGGATGTTATGGACTGGCAGATACACGCAGACGGCAAAGACTACGGGGGAAGCAGACGACAAAGGCTACGGGGGAAGCAGACGGCAAGGGGTATGGGGCAAGCAGCCGAAAAAGCCTCCATTAGGCCTAACGAAGGCGTCGCCTGTCGGCTGCTGTCTTAAATTCTTTGCCGACTGCTCGGTGCCAGATACTGACGGCACAAAGCATTGTCGTTCGCTTAGGGAAGGCTGATGGCAAAGAAGATCCAATGCCGTCGTAAGCTGATGCATAATCTTTGTTGACAGGAGGCTGACAGCAAAGAGCTTTGCCATCAGTGGGGTCCTCTTTGCCGTCTGTTATGGTGGACGACAAAGAAGCTGATTCCCGTAGTGTGAGGAAGGCAAAACAATCGTAAACTCAAGTTGCAAATCAATGAGTATGGTCAGCCTTGTGGTAAATCTGCTACACGGTTTGCTAACTTTGTTGGAACACAAATAAGAACCAATGGTTTTCCCACTGAATTTGATGATTGGAGGAAGGTTGATTTCTCTAAAAAAATTGCTTTATGGAAGCAGGCAAAGGTAATGCTGTTATGAACTATTCTAATGTCTTTGATGCTATCTTAGTATTGTTCTCTAATAACTTTATTTGAATGCCTATTTTTCAGTTGTTTTGGTATTTAAACCAACGAGTTTTCGAATGGTATATGAAAACAAGACAAATTAAATGTAAAGACTTGAAATCATACCTAAAAGACAATATTACGATAATCATATGAGTATGTGAACTTATACCATCATGTGATGGTAGAGTTCATTCTAACCAATGGAAGTTGCTTGTTGCATTTTGGTTAACTCCAAAAGCTAAGGTATGCTCTTTGTTAGGTTGGTATTGACATGTCATTTTACTTGTTTTACATGATCTTGTGACAGGCTCGCTCAATAAGAGGCAACAAAATCGAGCAAGTCATACTCAAGATCACACATATGGAAGTAAGAGTTTTGCTCGGGTTGTCACTGAAATGGTATGCAACCATTGGCAACCCTTATTTGAAGTTAGATGTTTGTATATTTTCTCATTTTTTTAATCCTTTGATTACTTGACATAGATCGTGGTGCTCAAACGTCGCCCACATAGAGATGAACTTTTTATTGAAACACATACACATCGAATTAGTGCAATTCCTTAAAAAGGATCCACATTAAGAATTGTCACTTTAGATGCACTTGAATTTTTTGAGCCTTTCATATTTTTATTTATTTAGTAAATACTAGGGGCACATAACACATTCCTGAAATTTACAAAAAGAACTTCAAGACGAAGAAAAAAGCACTCTGAATTAGTGTTCAGTGGTATTAAGGATGGTGATTTGTTTGCATTTATTTGTGGAATGGAAAATATGGATATGTTTGTGCTATTAGAGTTTCCTAGAACCAAACAGTATAAATCTACAAAGCTTCAAATGGTAATGGAGGCATGTCGTGTATCTAACCAAAAAGTAGAACATGTGCAAGAAAAAATGGAAGACATGAAGAAGAAAATGGTAGAAATGTATGACACGAAGAAGCAAATGGCTGAGATGAGGGCAGTTTTTTTGTCTTCACACGGCAACGAGATGAAACCAAGAGCATACCTACAATAGGACAACAGGTAGCACTATAGTTCTATTATATCCTACCTCTGCAATAGTGGAACATTTAATAACATCTACAATGTTTGATTTTGATGTAGGGCATAAGGAAAAGATAAACTAGTAATAGTAAAGAAGGTAATGATATTCTAGAGAAGTTGTTAATAGAGAGAAACATGACACGCAACAAGGGTTAAATCTTACTTTCTTGCTTACTTTGTGGCCCTCTTTTAGGTTATGATTCAACTTCAATGAAAATTCTTTTGACTTAAGTATAAATGATCATTCATCAAAAAATGTTTTGTCACTATGATGCTTTATTAAGTTATGTTTTTCTGCTTGGGATTCCCCTATGCTTTTGTATATAAGAGTATGTATATGTAGACTTGAACTTGCTTCTTTAAAATGAAATAATGGTCTTAATTACAATTTTTCCCCATATGGTGGAAGAGATGTGATACTATATAGCATGACTCGACCTTTAAGTGTCGTTGTTGCCAAAGGAACATTTCAGACAACTTATCCAAAGGCAATGGAGGGGGTGAGGCTCTAGGTTCTCAATTTGGGGAAATTGTAGTCCATTCGTTCTTCGAAGGGGAAAATATCTTGCCTCGTCCATATGGAGACGTGCTTACCATGGCAGATGTTACGGGGAAATTAATTGCATGGACATCTACTATGGTAAGCATCCAGAGCACTTGCGTTGTTTTATTTTCTACTAATTGGTCACCTATTGGCCATGGGAGATGCTAAGTAATTAAAAATGTTTTAGATCAAAGATGCATACAAGGCAAAAAAATGTGCCACGAGGTGCAGGTAATATGACATACTCCATACATCAAGTTTACTACGATCTACTCTTTATTTGTGAGGTGATGAAATTGTTGTGATTGGAATTAGTGGAATGTTGGTTGCTCGCGAGAAACCATCTATTTAACAACATGTTTTTCTCATATATAATTCATGTTTTCACTTTAATTGTTGACTGTATAATCTTATAGGAAGTAGATTACACAAGGACAACTTCCATATAAATAATTCCTAAATCATATGTATATTTTATTCAGGAGAATAAATCCATGCATAATCTGTTTGTACCAATTTTTTATGAAGTTTGAATATTTTTTTGGGTTCAATGTTTCATTTCTTCAGAAATGTGTATGGGTTTCAGGTACTTCACCACCTACCGCATGGATATGATGACTTTGTCATTAAACACTGGGCAGTTTGCAGTATTTTCGACCAGACAACTTCAACCATGTCATGAATCTTATGTGTGTTATTTGGTGCTTCATGTATTTTTGCGTATAACTTTATGCCCATGGATATGACTAGTGTTCTTGACTAGTGCTTAAACTCTTTTAGACTAGTAAAAATTGTTCTAGACTAGTGTTGTCTTCTGGACTTGTGTGTTCTTCGAACTATGTTGGTTGTTGTGAACCTAGGTCTATATATATGTATGTCATCATCTTGATTCTATTTATGGATGACATTTGCACATAGTATTTGTATATAAAATATTGTTTGTCGAAGACATTTTAGTAGTGCATATGTACAAAATTATAGTTTTGGATGTACATTTTATATGTATGATGTACATACCTATCTAGAAAAAGTATGTGTTGGCAAATACCTAACTAACCTAACATAGTAAGTGTCGGACAAGGTATGTACCTACTTGTACAAATTAAGTGTCGGCAAAGGTATGTACATGCCTAAGAAAATTAAGTGTCGACAAAGGTATGTACCTAACTGTAGAGATTAAGTGTCAGCAAAGGTAGATTCCAAGACAAGCAGACTAAGTGTCGGCAAACACATATACCTACAAGGACAATTTATATCTCGGTGTAGGTAGAGTGTATGCCAACAAACCAACTGTCGGGATAGGCGGGGTGTATGTGCATAGTAAATCTGTCGGCGTAGGTAGAGCGTATGCCGACTAAATATGTGTCAGGAAGTAAAAACTGTTGGCAATACCTTTGCCCATAGCAATTCTTCCGACTATTTTATCATGTGTCTGCATAGGTGTTAGCCACAATTTATGTGTCGACAAAGGTACCCTACGCCAACAGATTGATGTGTCACTAAATCTTGACCATTGTGTAGTGTGGCAAGGTTTCGCCCATGTCGTGTACATGGGTTTGGAGGCGTGTGCTTTCTCCAACGATGTAAGGTAGACAGCAAGCGTCAGGTTATCCATCTTCTTTGGATAGCTTGTCAATGCATTGGCGAAATATGAGGTTGGGTGGGCCGAAAAGTTCCTTCATGGTTGCCATGAGCTCTGCCGTGGGGTCCTTCATGATAGCTATATTGTTGATATTTAATATTATCCTACATGTAATACTTATGAGAGAGGAAAATATGGCTATTGAAATTTTCATGTTACTCAATTACCTCTCTTGATGTTTAAATTGTCAATGCTTCAATCTTCGTACTTGCATATCTAGACACTTATTTTCTTCAAAATTTGTTTTCTTATAAAATTCTTAATTATGCATATCAATCATGTTAGACTTAAATGTGTTTTTCACCTGATTTATGATGCTCTCTTTGTGCTCCATTTCTTGTCTTTTACATGAGCATCATTATTATCTCAAGCCTATCTTAATGGTTATAAAGAAAGTACTCCCTCCGTTCCTAAATATAAGTATTTTTAGAGGTTCCACTAGTGGACTATATACGGATGTATATAGACATAGTTTAAAGTGTAGATTCATTCATTTTGTTCTGTATGTAGACTCCTAGTGAAATCTCTTAAAAGACTTATATTTAGGAACGGAGGGAGTACTTGTTGGGAGAAAACCCAATAGTATCATTTATTTCTATTTTTGTGTGATGACATGATTATTTCCTCTGTAATGATTGAATTTTATGTTTAAATTAGTGTTTGTGCCAAGTAAAGCCTTTGGGATGACTTGTATGATAAGTAGAATTGATGCGGTCCAAAAACAGAAAATTTTACATCTAGTTCAGTATTTCTATGATTTTACTAGAATGTGTTTTTTAGCTGAATTTTTTACAACCTATTTCTACACAAATTTCACAGGTCGTGTAGGGTTTTCTAAATTTTTGGCATTACAGAAGTATAGGGACTTTACAGAAAGAGTATGTTTTTGCTTGCATAGTTTGCTTGTTTTGATGATGCTATGGATTGTATCGGGTGGTATAAGCCATGGAAAAGTTAGAATATATTACCAATTATGCAATAATGAAATACTAATCAATTTTTAACATTGCCTAACTATTTGATATGTTTCTTATACTAACGGATCTCACAAAGTTTTGTTAAGTTTTGTGTGATTGATGTTTTCATATCACGATGGACAAAGGAATAAGAAGCGGCAAGATCCTAGGAAGACTCAAGCATCTAAGTTTGGGGATGCCGCGGAAGGCATCCCATCTTTATGTCACTTGGATCTACATTTTTATTCATCACATATATGTTTTATTCAAAGTTTTGCTTGGAGTGCGTTGTTTGCTTTTATTTGATTTTAATTTTTAGTTTTCTACAATCATCATTTGCTAGACACACGAACTTGAGAGAGACACACATTCATCATGATTTGTTAGAATACTCTATGTGATCCACTTATATCTTTTGAGCTTAGTAGTTGCCCAAGTACTTCACTTATATCTTTTTGAGCACGATGACATATATGTTTTATAGAAATATTTACACTGTTGTTTTTCACTTATATTTGTCTAGGTGTTAATGAAAAGTAATGTTAATTTGCGTGGGTCATAAGTCTAGTCCAAAAATAATAGGTATTCAATGAACGATAATCAAAACCATCATGTAGCACATAAAGAGAAATTGTGGGTTAATGATATTGATGTGGTAATAAAAAGGTGTGAGTGCTTCATTGTTGATTCATAGAAGTATCAGTATTAGGAGGTGTTTTTTTTCTTTTTTCTTTCAATATTAAAAAGTCATGGCGGGGATGTGTGAGCTTTTCTATTCCTCATTGAAATCCAAGTTTGTTTCGGGTCACAGGTGCGTGATGGTTAACTCCTCCCAACCCCCCTCCTCGGGGCATGCGAGTAGTGCTATGATTAGTGATAAAACTACTAAAACTTTGCAATAATTACACGAGTTCTTCATGACTAATGTAAAACAAAGGATATGCGCAATCTTACCTCCCAATATTTTGCTACACTCTTCGGTACTCTGCATTACCCATTCTCACCTCGAGGATCGGATAAAACTTCGTCGATGCATCAAAACTCTGTGGCATGATACACTCTCTCACACATATGACTTCCTATATATTCCTCAAAATAGCCACCATACCTACCTATCATGGCATTTCCATAACCATTCCGAGATATATTGCCATGCAAATTCCACCGTTACATCATATGACTAGTTCGTTCATCATCATATTACTTTGCATGATCATATAGAGCTGACATATAATTTTTAGCAAAGCCACCGTTCATCATATTGTGGATACATGTCACGCAATATCATTGCACATCCTGGTACACTGCAAAAGGCATTTATCTTGAGTCATATTGCTTCATATCGAGTTCTCATTGACTTGTAAGCAAATAAATATGTGATGATCATCATTATTAGAGTATTATCCCAATGAGGAAAGGATGTGGAGACTATGATTCCCCCACAAGTCAAGATGAGACTTACGACGAAAAATGAAAATGAGGGACGCCAAATGATCCCACCATATATAAAAAATGAAAAAATGAATAAGAGAAAAAGAGAGAAGGGAGTTTGGTACTATACTTTACCTCACTTGTTCATCAAAATTGCACCTTGTTCCTCATATTGAGAGTCTCATGTTTTGTCATTTTCATATGCTAGTGAGAATCATTTTTTCATTACTATAAACTTTGCTTGCATATTCCGATGACGAACTTCCTCAAATGACTGAGGTCTTCATGAGCAAGCAAGTTGGATGCACACCCCATTTAGCTTCAGTTGAGCTTTCATACACTTATAGGTCTAGTGCATCATTTGCATGGAAATCCCTAATACTTGCATTGACATCTACCGATGGGTATCTCCATAGCCCGTCGGTACACCTTGTTGACGTGAGACTATCTTCTCCACTTTTTACCCCTTTGGTATCTACCACCATATTCTATTCCACCCTTATGCTATGTTCATGGTTCACGCTCATGTATTACATGAAGAATAAAAATTTGATTCACATTGAAAATGTATGATTCTTGCTTGACTTGGACACCGTGGTGCTTGACATTTGTATTAATGTGGTGAATACGGAGCCATCCCTTACTAATATGAAAGATTAATGGGGGTAAATATTGTTTTAGGATCGTATACATTGAAAGATTGATCATTTTGCGGCCCGTGATTGTAAATATTACTATGTTGATGTTTGTTAATTCATCATTTTTCAGTGAGCATACATGCAAAGGATTACATATTGTGTAGTCTGTCACATTAGAAATTCTGTTTTTAACATTTAGCTACTCGAGGACGAGTAGGAGTTAAGCTTTGGGATGCTTGATATGTCCCCAATGTGTATATAATTTTTAATAGTCCATGCTATTATATTATCATCCTAGGATACTTTTTGGTTCAAAATTTACCAATTTATATTATTTGTTAGCACTAACCTATTGACACAGTGCCTAGTGTTAGTTGCTATTTTTTGCGTGTTTATTTACTTTTTAGGTTTAAAGTACCAAACAAAGTCCAATTGCCCCAAAACTTTTGTCATGATTTTTCTGGACCAAAAGAATACATGGAAGCCTCAGGACAAGACCGGAGGCCACACAAGGTAGGCACAAGCCAACAGGGCACTTCACTTTTATCTATCTGAAGTAATTGTTTTCTATGGTTTGTTTGTTGCTATCCGATGAATTGTGGTTTATGTTCACATTATTCATGAAAAGTATTTGAGTCTTCTCTAATTTTTATGGTTCTTATTTGCATGATCATCATAGCTTCGTAATTATCCCCGATCTAATGAATTGCTTTGGCCAAGTAACTTGATATTTATTTAGTGAGAGGGGTGCATTGTAGTGGGTTGAACCAGATGAATTTCTATATCCCAGTGACAGAAGGCGACAAGTTGCATATTTTTGTTGTTGACATTAAGGATTGAACGACAGGGTTTGTTCATATTGATTGAGTTCAATTGGTCTAGATCATGTCATCGTTGTCCAAGCATGACTCTGTTAGTCATGAACTTAATACGTATAGAGGCAAGCAGAGAAGCTCTCTTAAAGTGGAGTAATAGTAGTAGGTGCAGGGAGGAGTCGGCCTATTTTGTTATGGACGTGATACCTACATACAGATGATCATTGTCATGAAAATTACATAACTATGTGCTTTTCTGTCAATTTCCCAACAATAATTTGTTTACCCACCAGATGTTGCTTTCATGAGAGATGACACTAGAGAATATTATGGCACCCGGGTCTATTCACTTATATATTCACAAAACATATAGTTTCATGGAAGTTCTTATTTGTCTTTTATTTTATTTCGCAATTTAAATTTCTATAAAATTATGTACACACCTCATTCGCTTGCAAATAACGAGATCAAGGGGATTGACAACCCTATTTCCCGCGTTGGGTGCAAGTTGTTTGCTCTTTTTGTGTGCAGCCACTGAAGATGGGTGCAGATTGATATTCCTATTGGTTTGATAAACCTTGGTTTCTTAACCGAGGGAAACACTTACCCCTATTGTGCTGCTATTACCCATTTCTCTTCGCTAAAAATCCTATGCAGATCCGAAGAATAAGTTTCTTGCGCCTCCAATGAGTTGTAGAAGAACAACCGACATTGGGTGGAGCATCTCATCGATATTGCCGGCAATCTTTCTACATAGCTCGTAAAGATGGGTTTGGAGGGGTGCACCTTCTCTAACGATGCCAAGGAGACGACAAACGTTAGGTTGTCCATCTTCTTGGGGAAGCTTGTCAATGCATTGGCGAAATATGAGGCTGGGAAGACCGATAAGTTCCTTCAAGGTTGCCGTGCGATGTCCCATGGTGTTCTCCACAAGGTCTTGACGAAGATTGCCTATCATAACCCAGGATTGGACCTAAGCAAGGCCTTCTCCAACCTACCGAATGGTTTCTACACCTGCACCCTTGACGCCCTCATCTCTCCGATCTCGCACAGGGCGTGCTCTAAAATTCTGAATGGGTGACTGCTTTGTCGTTGTTGTGGTGCATGTTTTAAAAACATTTGTATTTAATTAGTACCTAAAATTTGTTTTGGGATGTATTGTATTCATTTGCGAAATGAAAAGGCTAGTTTCCCTCTTGCTTTATTCATACCTGTTTGTTTTCGAGCCCTACATTTGTTGGGAATGCTTGCCAATGCCCATATACCGACCGTGAGCGCTTGACGAATGTGTCCTTAGCACCAGCCGGGGATGCCGTAGTCGGCAAGACCACCTTGGTGTCCTTGCCGCGACTACTTGGGCCATGGACTGGACTCGAAACAACAAAGGGCATAGAAAAATTCGACAAGGGCCCTTTGCGTGCACGTCTTTTCATACAAATAGAATCATTCGAACGGAATCACCTCACAATAAAAAGAAACCGTAAAAGCCTTTTGTGACATTCCCTAGCGCAAGGTGGCCATCCTTGAATGCATTCCTAGGTTCCCATACCGTCACTCTCAACCCGAGAAGACATGCACGCGAGGGGATCTTCATCCCTTTTGAGAAAAAGAAACAAGGTAAAATATAGGAGGCAATGATCTTTGACAAAAAGTCACAGAGCACTTAGCTTTAAGGACCATGCACATGGTTTCTACCAGGATTTGGTACAAAGGGTTACTATGCTTGTCGGGACGACTCATGGAAAGTCTTATGGGTAGGACTTGCGGAGATGCTCGATGTTTCATGAGTTCTTCACTTGGGTGCACTACTGGAATCAGAGATTTTGCCATCTGCTCCTTCTTTGCCGTGTGATGGCTGATGGGAAAGACCCTCTTTGCCATCAGCTACCAAGAACTAGACAGCAAAGAGCAGGCTGATGGCAAAGATACTATTTGCGATCAGCCAGATTTTGCCGTCTACTAGCTGACGGCAAAGAGCATTCAGGCAGATGGCAAAGAACACGGGCGGCCCACCCCGCAACCTCTCTCTCCCCCCTAACAGCCCCCCTCTTTGTCGTCTGCTTTTCTCCTCTGTGACGTTGGGGGCAGACGGCAAAGAAGATGCACCCTAACGGCCGTCGCCCCCACCCCACGCGCCTCTCTCTCCTAACGGTCGTCGCGCCCCACCCCAGACCCCTCTATGTTACCCCCGAAACCACCAACGCCGCCGCACCCTCTTCCTCCCTGCGCCGCCATGCCCTCCTCCTCCCTGCGCCGCCACAGAGCCCTCCTCCTCCTCTCTGCACCGTCGGCACCTCATCCTCAATCACCGCCGCCGGAGCTCGCTCCTTCTCCACCACCGCCCCCTCCGCCACCACCTCCCTCTCCTCCACCAATGCACCCTTCTCCTCCCCACGACCCCCTCCTTCACCACCGCGCCGCCCCTCCTCCACCACTACCGGCCCCATCCTCCCAGCACACCGCCTCCTCCCTGCGCCCCCTCCTCCTCTACAGTCGTCCTTCCTGCGCCGTCCTCATCTCCCGGCTGCCCCCTCCATGAGTCCTTATTTTTTTTCCTTTTTTCGTTTAATTTGTTAATTAGGTTAGTTAGGTTAGTTGTTAATTACCTACTGTTAGTTAGGTTAGTTAGGTTAGTTGTTAGTGGTTACCTATTGATAGTTAGGTTAGTTGTTCGTTGTTAGTTGTTAGTGGTAATTAGGTTAGTTGTTAATTGTATTACCTACTGTTAATTAGGTTAGTTAGGTTAGCTGTTAGGTTAGTTGTTAATTACCTATTATGCGTTAGGTTAGTTGTTAGGATAGTTGTTGCCCATGTAGAGCCCTCCGATCGCCGCCTAGGCTTGCACTAGCCACAACGTTACGAAATGTCGGTGAGCTTGTCACACACCTGGAACGGCTACGACGCCATCGATCTCACTGGCTGCAACAACGATGCTGCTGCAACCACTCCCATGAGGTCGGTGCAGAAACATTACTGCTGGGACCACCCCATTAAGGCACCGGTGATATTCCACTGCAGCATCGAGTATACTACAACATCTCACAACAGTTGTTGTCGCACCGACACGTCATCTCAACGACACCCCTGACACCCGACACGATGCCCTGAAACCACGACACGACGCCCCGACACGACATCTCAACGACCCCCAGGCACGAAATATTTTTTTGATGGAACCCTAGATGACATCTATATAGGTTGTATATGTGTTTTAGGTCATATATTTTTGGATTTCATTAATGAACACAAAATATTTGTGTTGATCGGGTGGGTTTACATGTGACAGTTGTCTCGTCGCTGTGAGGTCTGCTGTGTGAAGACCTCCGTTCTACGAGCTCTGCCCCTGCATTCGTGGGTGAGTAAAAATGTCATCTCCTCCTCGCCCCTTCATTTGATGTGGTCGGTCTTTGGATGAAACTTGCTAGATATAGGTAATTAAATTAATTTATCAGTATGCGTGACCAGTATGCGTCTCCTGTTCGAAAGGGTTACAGTTATAAATATGCATTCATTAGCATATATCTATAACCGTGATTCTTCCAAATTGTCCAACGTAATCTATGGATAGCCCGAGTATGTGTAGATTGGGTTTGTTTTCCCATATGCTTTGTTCTGGATCTCATGCATAATTTCGTCAGTGCCTCCCTGTTGTTCTCTGGATACACATCCTCTCTGTTTATTGTGGAGACGTGTATAAGCAGAACACCGGGGAGGTGCTGCCAAAATTTTGCATTTGATGTGGAGCAGAGCATCGGAAGACGAACTCAATCAACACATACTCGGGTGGGATTAGGACCTATCGTTACCTATTAGCGTGTAGGTTGCACGGATGTAATAAAACTGGCGCACTTGATTAACTGATGAATATATATGCTGAATTATATATAAATATATTTCTTGTGTGTTTAGTAACTAGGCAAGACGAGTGATCGTGCGTGGATGTACACGGGTCACCCTAGTCAAAAAGAGATGACAAAAGAATACCAAGGAGTTTGTGAAAGCCGCATTTGCAAATGTCCAGGAAACGAACTGGTGCCCTTTGTCCTGAATGCGACAACTATAAAAAGAGGACAGAGGTTATAATGATTAAACACCTGTAGAGGAGGTGTTTTAAGCCTAATTATACGGTTTGGACATTTCATGGTGAGTCTATAGAATGCAGCAGAGCTGAGGTGGTTCATCGTTGCACCGAGGAGCATGGTACTGGGATCGGAGACATGGTGCAAGACTTTGATGATGCTCAAGATTAAAAAGATGAGATGGAGGAATGTGCGAAGGCCTTCTATGAAATGTTGGAGCCTTCAAAACGTCCTCTCCACAAGCACACTGAGCTTTCTCACCTCGATGCCATTGCACGAGCAATGGCTCGGAAGTCTTAGTTCAACTTGGGAAAAGAATGCTATGATGCGATGATGACACTATTTGGACGCTTTCTACCCACAGGCCATGTCATGCTTGCAAACATGAACTAGTCGGACAAAATACTTCGTGTACTTAAGAAGCCCTATGAGAAGATAGATGCATGTGAGAAAGGATGTGTCTTATTTAGGAAGGAGTATGCACACTTGGACTATTGTCCCAATTGCGAGTCTGGCAGGTATCTTGTGGTAGACAACGGTATGGGTGAGAAGAGGCATACCAAAATCATAGTTAGTGTTCTTCGGTATATGCCAATTGTATCACAGTTAGTGTTTCATTGGTTGCAGGAGGGTCAGAAGTATTCTTTTTTTGACTTGCATAGACACTTCCTGCATCCTGACCATCAGTTCAGAAAAGACAAGAAGAACTTTACCAAAGGTAAAGTTGTCAAAAACTAGGCACCACCTGTGTTGACAGGCCAACAGATCCTGGATTAGTTAAATGCCCTCGAGCCTAATCGTGAGCGTCCAGTGTATTTCAAGGCGTATAATTCAAAACACGCCTGGACTCACAAGCCATGCTTGTGGGATCTTCCTTACTTCAAAGACCTCCTTCTTCCACAAAATAACGACATGATGCACACTGAAAAGAATATCGGAGAGGCTATTTTTGGTACATTGTTCGACATAGATGGGAAGACAAAGGATAATACTAAGGCTAGAGTCGATCAAGAGACACTATGTCACCGACCGTTACAAAACATGCGAGAAGGCAAAGGAAAGTAGAAGTGGTCGAAGCCAAAGGCTTCGTTCAATCTTGGGAGGCCAACTACGAGGGAAATTATCTTGTGGGTCAAAATGCACTTGATGTTCCCCGATGGGTATGAAGTGAATCTAAAGACGGGAGCAATTCTTGAAAAAATAGAAATCTTTGGTCTTAAGAGTCATGATTGGCACATATGGCTTGAGCAGGTAATGCCTGTGATGATACGTGGCTTTATTCTTGAGGATGAATGGCTAGTACTGGCGGAGCTGAGCTATTTCTTCTGTGATCTTTGTGCGAAATAATTGTCCCCTGGCATGGTAGATGACATTGAGGTGTTTGCACCGGAGTTTCTGTGCATGTTTGAGAAGATCTTTCCGCCGGGCTTCTTTAAACCAATGCAGCATTTGACTTTACATCTACCGAACGATGCAAGATTAGGTGGGGCCGCGCAAAATCGTTGGTGCTATTCAACTGAGAGGATGCAGAAGACCCTTCGAGCTAAATGTGAAAATAAGCGTAGAATTGAAGCATCAATAGATGAGGCATTCATTACCGAGGAGGTGGCAAAGTTTGTGACAGCACACTACGAAGCCAAAAATCATCATTCGCATAATCCGAAGCCTCGGTACAATGCTGCAGACCATAAAAGAGGTGGATCCAACCTCAGCCTATTCAAAGGGAAGGTCACACCAGCCGGTGCTTCAAAACGAATAACGTTGTATGTCAAAGAATGGTGAAACATTTCGTTGTATATCTTCGACAACCTAACAGAAGTGCGACCGTACATCAAGTAAGTTCTCGGCACATTTTTCTGTAACTTCTAATTCATTTGAACTGCTCTTATTCCCGGATATTTCATACAACAAATACGTCCCCAAATTCTCGGATGGAGCGGTGATCCAAAATTATTCCGTCGAAGAGTATGAGCTACTGGCAAAGCATGGAGGCGGCTATCCCGGTTTCATCTCTTGGTTCAAAAAACGGTAATTATCAATAATGGACCATTTCATTTCTTGTTCTAACTTTTGGCTGATGCAACAATTGTTTCGTATTAAACTTGTAGGCTAATTCAGAATCTATGAATGCCGAACTGAGACAAGCCGCTAAGGGTTTCGAGTATAAGGTCCGTCCATTTGAAAAATAGAACATCAACGGGTATCTCTTTCGTACCTTTGGCAAAGAGCTATCTATGCCCGACCGGAAATATACAAATTGTCGTGTCTCTTTTATCGGCGAAGGTGGTATCGAGTATCATGGAAGAGTTGAAGCAATTTATGAACTTCAATTCTATGGTGAAAATCCACCGAACGTCATAGTCTACAAAAGTTATTGGTTGCAGCCGAAGGAGACTAGAAGGACTCATGAACATATAGGACTAGTCGAAATCAATACAAACACCCATTTAGATGTTCCCGATGTCTATATTACGGCACAACAGGCGGCCGAAGTTTTCTATCTACCGTGGGCATGCCAAACTGATAAGAACCTTGAAGCTTGGTATGTTATTTATAAAGTGACGCCACGTGTTAGACCACCTCCCCCAAAATGAACAGGATTATGAACCTCACATTAACCCAGACACATATGATGGAGAATTCTTCCAGGAAACATGTCTTTCCATGAAACCTTTCAAGAACCGCCGTGCTTCACCCTAGAACAAGGAAGTAGACAACGACAATGAATCTCACTTCACCCCTGAGTCGGAACCAGCAGAGCTGGAACTAGAAGTGGTTACTGATGTGGATGACCTGTCAATGCGTGACCGATTACAGAAAGGCCTTCCACAACTTCATTCATGAAGACATGCGTGATAGTGATGATGATGATGCATTTATTGAGGATGATTATTAGGTTGTAAGATTCCCAACTTAAATTATATATGTACATATTATTATTCATGTCAATTATTCAATTTTTTTATGTTGTACTAATTTCTTTTAGTCTTCATCATGGCAGGTCAGCAGGTGTTGAAATATGGTGGGTGTGGGTCCAGATCGCTCGACGGGTTCTTCTTTGGCGGCCCGCACGAGGGGTGGTACTTCCATTCCACCCTATCTCTCTGTAGAGCCTTCGCAGACAGTCTGACGACACCACCCGAGGGTGATTCTTCGTCAGCGGCATTGCCCACTAGGAGAGGTGCTGGTCGGGTAGGGAAGAAGGGGAAGGGTAGAGGGAGAGGTGGTGGCCATGGAAGAGGTAGGCGGACTGTTGCGCCGTCCTCGCCACCACCACCAGCTCATTCACCCGAGCACAGGACTACTATGGTGGACCCGTTTGTGGAGGAGGCTACGGGGACTCTAGTCCAGGAGCCTCGGGTGGACGGGCATTCGGCCCATGAGACTCCGATCCACGACCAGCCTCGGGTTGAGGTGCCTTCGGCCCACGAGACTCTGGTTCCTGAGGCTACGTCCCAGGAGACTCCAGTTCCGGAGGCTACGTCCCAGGAGACTGTGGTTCCTTAGGCTACATCCCAGGAGACTCCTTCCACACACACTTCGGGCGACGTGGAGACGTCCGGATGGGGTGCCTGGCCGGATCGGACCGAGGTGCCAAATTGGACTGAGGGTCCAGGTGGCAGTTCCGTTTATGGCGGGAATGAGTCTATGGATAGTGAGGGCGACGTGTAGGTGGACCGGGCCACCGTGTACAAGCCTGGTAGTACACGTCTCCCGGTCGCGCCGGCTACCCGCGAGCAGAGGCCGGTGATTAAGCCTGAAGGGGATAGGTAAGTACATTTACTCTCTTTTTAGCTTATGCCTTCAAGTTTCTTCAAAGATCTAGTGCGTTGACCTTATCATACTGCAGGGGATGAAAACACCCTGGTGGAGTCCGCAAGCGAACAACGTCCTTGGTGTGCTTTGCCGGACAAATTTCCCGGGGTTTGTCACGTTGCCTGGTGAGGGTCAGGTTCCTACACTAGGATTTACCTGGGAGACGAGATTATAGATGGTGTCTTGTGCCACCCGAGGGCCGAGATTGTGATCAACAGCTTTCGGGTAAATTATCCTTTTACACAATATACAATTAACAATATATCTAATTATTGTACTAATCGGTGTTGTCTCGTTTGATTCCAAGCCTTCTATAGGTGTGAGGAGCGATATGAGGAGGAGGCGGCCAAGGTTATCAAGGCCGAGTTTAGGCGGTTATTACAGAACATACACCACGAGGCTCGGCCGTAGGCCATTCGAGACTACTACGCCACTCGTGGTATTAAGAAGCAGAAGAAGGAGTGCCGCGGAAAGTATCTGAAGAAGGAGCAGTACATGAAGGTAATTACCTATTCTTAAGGCCTTGTACGTAGTTTTCTTGATTTGATTCGTAGGCGTAGACCTCAAAATTCTTTCTAATAACCTATAGGTGCCCCCGAGATGGTATGCGGATAAGATGGATTTTTGGGAGGTGTTGGTGGATGAGTGGTGCACCAGCAACTGGCGAGCCGTCCATGACAACGCGAAGGATCGACGTAGCCAAATGGTTGATGTGCCACACCATCAAGGCAGCGCTAACTTACTTCAGTTTGGACGAAACTGGGTATGTGGTTTGCTTCATGATTCATGCAATTCATTCTTCATGCTAGCTTGAGCCACTTACTAATACTTTGTTCCTCTCTTTTAGGCGCATCACAATAAGACGGAGATGCCATAGTTGTACGACCTTTATGGCATGGACCATACCGCATCCTACTAGAAGGCGAAGGCATTCTCTGAGTCTGACCTATATGATCCAAATAACTTCACCAACATCTCATCCCACCACAAGCTCGTGAAATACAGGGACACGGGGAAGGCTTGGAAAGGGGAGGAATTTAACCCGAGCTAGGAACCTTTGGATTTAGAGCTGGTGATGATATCTGCCGGCGGGAGGCCCCATGGCTCGATAGCCATTGGTGATGGGATAATACGTTGTCCACTCACTCTCCCGGAGATCAAGGTGCGCCAGTGGAGCTCCTGTCATGATATAACGCCTCATCCATGGCCAGTCGATCTTGCCGTCGAGGTTAGTTGTACGGACTCAAAAAACATTCATCCATTTCATTGTGTGTGTGGCCATCGCTCATTACTGTGGTAACAAGGAATGGTGTTGCAGGTTGCTCTTCAGAAAGAGAGAGCGACAAACCAGGCTGCTCTTGAGAAAGAGCGACAAACTAGGCTGCTCTTCAGGCTGCTCTTGAGGAGAGGGACCGGACCACGGCTCGGTTGATTGATGAGCAGAGGGGCCGGAATGAGCCGGCTCACCTGACCATGTACGAGCTTATTGTGGTAAGTTTCTTTTTTACATTAGCCAAATCATGGGTGTAATGTCTGTTTCATTACTAACTAATACGACCGACTCTTCAAAACTAAATGTGCAATCTATGTGCAAGAAGACCGGTCAAGCCCGTCCGTCGATGCCCGTCTTCTCTGCGATTGGCACGGTGAGTTTCATTTGAATGGTCATTATAAACTAGTATTAAAAATTGAGTGTCATCATGCTAACTGAGACATTGCAAAATATCTTTTCTGCAGAATAACTCCCGAGTGGCATCGCACGACCCTTCTCCAGGGAAACCGTCTCCAAACGAAGTCGACGCGAGCAACCGTGGTGTTTCTCCTCCTTGATGACCACTGTGGTAAGTTTTCTGCAAAATGACATAATAAGCTCCTACTTGATTTCTACTATGGAAAAAGGTTAGTGAAACCACTAGTTTCATAACTTAGCTAATTGAGCTCCAAAATGGTTAATGAAACCACTAGTTTCATAACTTAGCTAATTTAGCTCCAAAATTACATAATAAGCTCAATTAAAATAGGAAAAATGAAAAGAATGAATAAGAAGAAGAAGAGAAGAAGGAGAAGAAGAAGGAGAAGGAGGAGAAGAAGGAGAAAGAGCCCTCCTTCCTCTCCTTCTTCTTCGTCTCTCCTCCTTCTTCTCCTTCTTCTCCTTCTTCTCTTCTTCTTTTTCTTCTTCCCTCCTTCTTCTCTTCTTGCTTCTTCTCTTTATTCTTGAATTTAGCTTATTTTCCCCAACGAAGACATACTTAGCTAATTATCTTCCAAAATGACATAGTTAGCTCAGTTAGGTAATAACATCATAAGAACCTTGGTTAGCTCATTAAAATGAGTAATTAAGCTCCTAAGAGACATAATAAGCTCAAAATGGCATAATAACCTTGGTTACCTCATTAATATTATATACTTAGCTTGTTTTCCTATAAAATGACATAATTATCCCATTTAGCTCCAAAAAGACATACTTAGATAATTTAGCTCCAGGAAGAGGACAAGAGGAGAAATGAAAATAAGGAAGAAGAAGAAGAAGAAGAAGAAGAAGAGAAGAAGGAGGGGGACAAGAAGAAGAGAAGAAGGAGAAGGAGGAGACGAAGGAGAAGGAGCCCTCCTTCTTCTCGTTCTTCTTCTTCGTCTACTCTCCTCCTTCTTCTCCTTATTCCTCTCCTTATTCTTCTCTTCTTCTTTTCTTCTTCTCCTCCTACTCCTCCTCATCCTTATTTTTCTTTTTCTTCTCCTTCTTCTCTTCTTCGTTCTTGTCTTTCTTCATCAATTTAGCTTATTTTCCCCAACAAAGACATACTTAGCTAATTATCCTCCAAAATAAAATAATTAGCTTATTTAGGTAAAAACATCATAAGAACCTTGGTTAGCTTATTAAAATGACTAATTAAGCTCCTATAAGACATAATAAGCTCAAAATGGCATAAGAACCTTGGTTAGCTCATTAATATTATATACTTAGCTTGTTTTCCTCTAAAATGACAAAATTAGCCCATTTAGCTCCAAAAGACATACTTAGCTAATTTAGCTAGAAGAAGAGGAGAAGAGGAGAAATTAAAAGAAGGAAGATGAGGAAGAAGAAGTGAAGAACAAGGAGGAGGAGAAGAAGAAGAGAAGAAGAAGAAGGAGCCCTCCTTCTTCTCCTTCTTCTCCTTCTTCTTCTGTCCTCCTTATTCTCTTTCTTCTTCTCCTTCTTCTTCTCTTCTTCTTTTCTTCCTTCTTTTTGTTCTTAACCTCCTCCTCCTCCTTCTTTTTCTTCTCCTTCTTCTCTTCTTGCTTCTTCTCTATCTTCTTCAATTTAGCTTATTTTCCCCAACAAAGACATACTTAGCTAATTACCCTCGAAAAAGACATAATTAGTTAGTTAGGAAAAAACATCATAAGAACCTTAGTTAGCTCATTAGAATAACTAGTTAAGCTCCTAAAAGACATAATAAGCTCAAAATGGCATAAGAACATTGGGTAGCTCATTAATATTATATACTTAGCTTGTTTTCCTCTAAAATGACATAATTAGCCCATTTAGATCCAAAAAGACATACTTGGCTAATTTAGATCCAAGAAGAGGAGAAGAGGAGAAATAAAAAGAAGGAAGAAGGAATAATAAGAGAAGAAGAATAAGGAGGAGGAGAAGAAGAATAGAAGAAGGAGAAGGAGGAGAAGAAGGAGCCCTCCTTCTCCTTTTTCTTCTCCTTATTCTTCTGTCCTCCTTCTTCTCCTTCTTCTTCTCCCTCTGCTTCTCTTCTTCTTTTATTCTTCTTAACCTCCTCCTCCGCCCCTCCTCCTTATTCTTCTTTTTCTTCTCCTTCTTCTCTTATTGCTTCTTCTCTTTCTTCTTCAATTTAGCTTATTTTCCCCAACAAAGACATACTTAGCTAATTATCCTCCAAAATGACATAATTAGCTTAGTTAGGTAAAAACATCATAAGAACCTTCGTTAGCTCAATACGATGACTAATTAAGCTCATAAAAGACATAATAAGCTCAAAATGGCATAAGAACCTTGGTTAGCTCATTAATATTATATACTTAGCTTGTTTTCCTCTAGAATGACATAATTAGCCCATTTAGCTTCAAAAAGACATAGTTAGCTAATTTAGCTCCAAGAAGAGGGGAGGAGGAGAAATGGAAATAATGAAGAAGAAGAAGAAGAGAAGAAGAAGAGAAGGAGAAGGAGAAGAAGAAGAGAAGAAGGAGAAGGAGGAGAAGAAGGAGAAGGAGCCCTACTTCTTCTCCTTCTTCTCCTTCTTATTCTCTTCATCTTTTTTCTTCTCCTCCTCCTCCTTCTCCTCCTCCTCCTCCTCCTCCTCCTCGTCCTTCTTCTTGTTTTTTTATCCTTCTTCTCTTCTTGCTTCTTCTCTTTCTTCTTCAATTTAGCTTATTTGTCATATATATGTTGTTTTTGTTTTTCTTATGACTTTCTTATTCCCATTTTGTAGATTGGATGTACTACATGCATGGAAGCTGGCATTGATGGAGTGCTTTAGTCCTAGTTTTCATTTGAGTTGATGAACAATGTGGAATTATATGTATATGTATATATGGATGAACAGTATATGTGGAACTATATGTATATGTATATGTATGGATGAAACTTTGTGCTATGAATATGTGTTGTGACCTATATATGTGCTATGTATATGTATATGTGTTGTGACCTATATGTGTGCTATGTATATGTATATGTGCTGTGAAATAAACAAAAAAAACTGTGACAATATGGGCTCTTTGCCGTCTGCCAGCTGATGGCAAAGGCCTTTGCCATCAGGCAGCAGATGGCAAAGGTGCCACATGGCACCCAGCTGTGCAACCTGGCGCAGCAGCAGCTTTCCATATAGTCTCTTTGTCGTCCGCTGCATTGGGAGGCTGACAACACAACGGGAGGGAGGCTGATGGCAAAGGGATGATTCCTGCGCTGGCCCAACTCTGTGCTGGCCCATAGAAGCAGACCACAAACAGAGGGAGGGAGGCAGACGACGCAGAGAGGGAGGGAGGCACACGACACACAGAGGGAGGAAGGCAGACGTCACAGAGAGGGAGGGAAGCAGACGGCAAAGAGAGGGAGGGAGGCAGACGACAAAGCCTCCGTTAGCCCTAACGGAGGCGTTGCATGTCGGCTGCCATCCAAGAATGTGTGTCGTCTTCTAGAGCCAGAGACTGACGGCAAAGACCTTTGTCGTTTGCTTCAGGCAGACTTACGACAAAGAAGGTGATATGCCATCGAAAGTAGTCGTAGGAACATTGCCGACACGAGGCTGACGGCAAAGACCTTTACCGTCGGTGGATCACCTCTTTGCCTTTTGTTATGGCAGATGGCAAAGAGTATGATTCCTGTAGTGGTGGCAATATCGATCTTTAGGTGGACTGCCCCTTCCTAGCTACTCGTACTACCCGACAAGGGCCTGACGGTCCTGTGTTTCTTGCTTCTGGTGGCGAAGGTCTCTAGTAGCCCATCGACGGACATGCGTCACTCTGGGGCGTGCTTCCCGAAGTCATCTCCTGAAATCTTGCCGAATTTATTTTTCTTCTTCGATGTGGGGCTTTTCCGGTAGGAGGAAGTCCATCATGGGAAGATGCTTCTACATCCTCCCGGAAGAGTTTGTCAATACAGAGGACTACATCTTTGTTTTGAATGTGGATTGTGATGACGCTCATTGACCCTGGCATCTTTAGTGTATTGTAGGTGTGATGTGATGCATCCAAGAATTTTGCCAGTGCTGGTCGGCCCAGAATTCCATTGTATGGCAGCGACACCTTTGGGACATCAAAAACTACTCTCTTTGTGTCGAAGTTGAGCTTTCTTCTGAACGTCAGCAGGAGAGTGATCTTTCCCATGGGTTGAGATCTTCCTGGGTTGACACCTTGGAAGGACCATCTTGGAGTGAGACCGGTGTGTGGGATCTTGAACCGCTTGATCACGTCGGGCAAGATCAAGTTCAACTTGGCCCCACTGCTAATATCTTCGAGACCTTGAGGTTACGAATCGTTGGTGGTACGAATAGTGGCACACACCCGATGACAGTGAAGCGGCCAAGGTGATCCTCAACGTCGAAGATGATGGGAGTCTTGGACCACTTGAGGGGTTTTCTCACCTCATCCGCTGGTTCTGATGCATTGACCTCACGGACCCATTGCTTGATCTATCAATGGGAGGAAAGCAAAGATGCTCCTCCGTTAACTCACATCGTGTCTACAACCCTCTAGATCTCCTGGCCATCTAATCCTTCTTCATCCTCGTCCTCATAACCATCCTCATTGTCGGACTTCTTGCTCAACTCCTAGCAGGCTTATCCTTTTGCCGCTTGGCCTTGCCACACAGACCGTCTTTCCTACCGCGGTTCTTCTTGTCAGAACCACTCACACTGCTCTGGCCTTGCTCCTTGTCATGCCTTTCCTACCCTTGCTTCCTCTTTCCTGCAAGTTGATCTACTTGGCAACACTCGATGATGTGGTGTCCCTTGGTGAGGTGAATCTTGCATTATATTCTACCGCTCTTCTCCCCTGTCATGGCCTCGTCATGTTTGGAGCAAGTAATGGATTCCTTACCGGACCCGTCGGACTTAGCCTTCTTGCCGGTACTGGACGTTCAAAATCCTTTTACAGCCATAACGGCCGTGTCATAGCGCTTTCGTCCCTTTTCCTTGGAGGCGGGCATGTCTTCGTCATTGAAGTCGACTTCCACACTAGCATGGTCCCTAGGGAGTCCTCTTACTTCCTCAACACGTGCAGACTTGTCAGCCAGGGCACAGAGCTCAGCGATATCCCATACCTTGTGGATGCTCATCTCTTAACACCTCCCTAGTTGCGCACGTTCGTAGGAGCACGACAATCATTCCGGGAGGATGGATGTGAGGGATGTTTTGCTGCACACAGCTCCATCTCTGGATATACTTGCGGAGTGATTCACCATCTCTCTAGGGAAGTACATACAAGTTGTTGGGCTGTCCAGGGGGTTTGTTACCCCCGTGGTATGCGCCAAAAAATTGATTACACAGATCCTCCCAAGAGGAAATGGATCTCTCTGGCAAGTTCATCACCCAACTACTCACATTGGGCTTGAACGCCAACAGAAAGTAGTTGGGGAAAACTTCCTCATATCGCTCCCAGGAAGCCTCTATGGAGATTGTCTACATGCCAAGGAACACCGATGGACTGATAATGTCGTCATATTTGTCCAGCAACTCAGGCTTGAAAGGTCGGCTGGAGGGCCAGCGGACTTCCCGCAGCTCATGGGTGAATGTGGGGAAACCTACACCATATGGTAGGATACCGAGAACCCTAGGCGCAAGCTCATGGACACCTAGGTCTATACGTTTGTTTGATTGGCTATGCGTGTCCCTCCATCTCTCGATGGCGGTGCGTGCATCCTCCTTGTGCCTATCCTTCAAGACCTAACGTTGGTCTTGCTTCTACTACGGGTCCATCGATACATTGGACACTTCATCCTGCGCATGAGACCGGCAAAATGGTTGTTGGAACTACGAGGGCAACTGCATTGTGGGTACCCCTCCAGTGTCGCGCCCGGCAGCGGGCCCTCCTCGAGCCGCATGGCGCGTCCGTGAGGGACCCGTCATGTCATGCTTGTCGCGGTTCACGAAGCTCATCATGTTGTGTATGTTCGACCCGTAGTCTTCCATCTTCTTTGGTGCAGGTGCAAAGTTCAGCAATACCGGGCCTGCGCCGGGGCTTCCTCCGAGGTCTTGGACATGGAACTACGGGAGGTACGGGTGGCGCTTCTACTACCAATAGTGCTAGGAGGAACGGTGTCCTGTCCTACCGGACGTTGCACGCCCTCCTCTAGAGCTTGACGTTGATATTGGCCCTATGCACGTTGGGAATGGCGTGATGGGGTCTGGTCCGCACGCCGGCCGGGGTCGTCACCCCGTGGCTTTTATTCACACTTGTCCTATAAGGAGTGTGGTGGAGGACTTGTTGCCGCTGTTGCTGCACCTACTACGGCCGCAACGTTATCCCCGGTTGCCGCAAGTGCGTCTTGTGCCGCCATGATGATCCATTCTACGACGCGTCTCGCAGGACTCCACACAGTGTTTTGGTAATGCTCATAGGCATGATGAGCACAATGGTCGCCCCCATCTACGTCGCGTGTAGCTGCCTGCGAGCCGAGAGATTAATAGAACGGGTGTCTAGAGGGGGTGAATAGACTACTTGCATAACTTTAAATCCTAGCCTCTTCCCAATTTAATGATTGGCAGATTTTAGCGAATCTAACAAGTCTAGTGCACCCTACACATGCTAGTCAACAAATATGGCAGCGTAAAAGTAAAAACTTTGCACATGTAGCAAGGAGGAGAGTTTAGGAAGATGAAACACGAAGAATTTGACACAACGATTTTTGGCATGGTTCTGATAGGTGGTGCTATCGTACGTCCATGTTAGTGGAGACTTCAACCCATGCAGGGTAACAGCTGCGAGAGTTCATGGAGGGCTCCACCCATAAGGGGTCCACAAAGAAGTGGCCTTGTCTATTCCACCACAGCTTCCGTCCAAACAATACTAGCCTTACTCACGGTAGATCTTCACGAAGTAGGTGATCTCATTGACCTTACAAACATCTTGGTTCAACTCCACAACATGAAGGAGGAGGCTCCCAAGTGACACCTAAGCAATCTAGGAGTCACCACCCTCCAAAAGGTAATAGATGTGGTAGAACGATGAACTCCTTGCTCGTGTGCTTCTAAAGATAGTCTCCTCAACACTCAATCACACTCTCTCTGATTCAGCATGGGTAGGAGAGATTTATCTTGTGGAAAGAAACTTGGGGAGTGATACGTCTCCAACGTATCTATAATTTTTGATGGTTTCATGCTATTATCTTGTCAAACTTTGGATGTTTTGTATGCATTTTATATCTTTTTTGGGACTAACTTATTAACTCAGTGCCAAGTGCCAGTTCCTGTGTTTTCCGTGTTTTTGACCCTTTTCAGAGGAGGATTTTGAACGGAGTCCAAACGAAATAAAACTTCCGAGAATATTTTTTCCGGAACAGAAGATATGCAGAAAGCTTGAGAACCAAGGCAGGGAGTCCCGGGGGAGGCCACAAGCCCCCATGGCGCGGCCAGGGGGGCCCGTGCCTCCCAGGCTTGTGGGATCCCTGTGCTTCCCGTGCCCTAGCTCCTTTGCCTATAAATTCGCTAAAATCCCTAAAAAAATCGGGGGATCCACGAAAGTACTTTTCCGCCGCCGCAAGCTTATCTCTCTGCAAGATCCCATCTGGGGCACGTTCTGGTGCCCTACCGGAGGGGAGATTTGGATACGGAGGGCTTCTTCATCAACACCATGACCTCTCCGATGATGCGTGAGTAGTTCACCATAGACCTACGGGTCCATAGCTAGTAGCTAGATGGCTTCTTCTCTCTCTTAGATCTTCAATACAAAGTTCTCCAAGATCTTCGTGGAGATCTATCCGATGTAATCTTGTTTTGTAGTGTGTTTGTCAAGATCCGACGAATTGTGGATTTATGATCAGATTATCTATGAATCTTATTTGAGTTTCTTCTGATCTCTCTTATGCATGATTTCATATCCTTGTAATTCTCTTCGAGTTGTGGGTTTTGTTTGGCCAACTTGATCTATGATTCTTGCAATGGGAGAAGTGCTTGGTTTTGGGTTCGTACTGTGCGGTGACCTCATCCAGTGACAGAAGGGGTAGCGAGGCACGCATCATGTTGTTGCCCTGAAGGGTAAAAAGATGGGGTTTTCATCATTGGTTTGAGTTTATCCCTCTACATCATGTCATCTTGCTTAAAGTGTTACTATGTTCGTCATGAAATCAATACAACATGCGGGATAACGGTCGATGTGTGGAGTAACAGTAGTAGATGGAGAAAGTATCGGTTTACTTGTCTCGGACGTGATGCCTATATGTATGATCATTGCCTAAGATATCGTCATGACTTTGCGCGGTTCTATCAATTGCTCGACAGTAACATATTTTCACCCTTACTCTTTTACTGCGTTGCACTTTCCACCTTCAGATCTCACTTTGCAATCAATCTTGAAGGGATTGACAACCCCTTTATAGCGTTGGGTGCAAGCTCTTTTGTGTTTGCGCAGGTACTTTGGACTTGACGAGATTCTCCTACTGGATTGTTACCTTGGTTCTCAAACTGAGGGAAGTACTTAATGCTCTTGTGCTGCATCACCCTTTCCTCTTCAAGGGAAAAACCAACGCAAGCCCAGCCTCCGTCAACGTGCCAATTTCTGGCGCCGTTGTTTGAGAAGTAGCAAAAGGATTTTTAGCGCCGTTGCCGGGGAGGATCAAGTCAAGAATTCATCCAAGTAAGTGTCGCAAACTCATCTCTTGCATTTACTTTTTTGCCTCTTGTTTTCCTCTCCCCCACTTTTGAAAAACAAAAATTTACAAAAATATTTGCCTTTTTTGTTTTCCTTTTTCGTTCGCCCTTTTCTCTCACTTGCTTTCTGTTCTCTTATGTGCTTGCTTGCTTGCTGAAGTCACCATGACTGAAAACACCAAACTTTGTGACTTCTCGAATACTAATAATAATGATTTTTTTAGTACTCCGATTGCTCCCACCACTAGTGCGGAATCATACGGAATCAATGCTGCTTTGCTGAATCTTGTTATGAAAGAGCAATTCTCCGGCCTTCCTAATGAAGATGCCGCATCCCATCTTAATACGTTCATTGAGCTTTGTGATATGCAAAAGAAGAAAGATGTGGATAATTATGTGATTAAATTGAAGCTTTTTCCATTCTCGTTGCGAGATCGAGCAAAAACTTGGTTTTTGTCTTTGCCCAAAAATAGTATTGATTCTTGGAACAAGTGCAAAGATGCTTATATATCCAAGTATTTTCCACCGTCTAAGATTATCTCTCTCCATAATGATATCATGCATTTTAAGCAACTTGATTATGAACATGTTGCACAATCTTGGGAGAGAATGAAATTGATGATTAGAAATTGTCCCGCTCATGGCTTGAGTGATTGGATGATTATACAAATCTTTTACGCTGGTTTGAATTTCGCTTCTAGAAATATCTTGGACTCCACCTCAGGTGGAACGTTCATGGAAATCACGTTAGGATAAGCAACAAAACTCCTAGACAATATCATGACGAACTACTCTCAATGGTACACTGAAAGGTCACCTACTAGTAAGAAGGTACACGCTATATAAGAAATTAACTTGTTGAGTGCTAAGATGGAAGAGTTAATGAATTTGGTTGCTAGTAGAAGTGCTCCTTTAGATCCTAATGATATGCCCTTGTCTTCCTTGATTTCGATTAGCAAAGCTAGCTTGGACGTTAATTTTGTTGGTAGGAATAATTTTGGCAACAATAATGCTTTTAGAGGAAACTATGTTCCTAGGCCTTTTCCTAGTAACCCCTCTAATAACTTTGGCAACTCCTACAACAATACTCATGGAAATTACAATAGATTACCCTCTGATCTAGAGAGTAATATCAAAGAGTTTATGAACTCACAAAAGAATTTCAATGCGTCCATAGAGGAAAAACTACTCCAAATTGACGATTTGGCTAGGAGCGATGATAGAATGTCTAGTGATATTGATGCTTTGAAAGTTAGATGTGCTCCTCCCAGGATCAATATGGATGAAACTTTGAAAGCTATGCGTGTTTCAATCAGTGAGAGCAAAGAAAGAACCGCCCAAATTTGTGCTAGACATCAATGGCTTAAAAGGGCGTGTTCTCATGATAAGAATCACGAAGATCTTAAAGTGCTTGGTGTGACTCCTATTGAATCTTTGTTTTCTTATGTCAAACCTAATGATGATGGGGCTGGATTTGAATCCACTTTGGTTGAAAAACGCCCCAATGATTCGGAGTCCATCTATCTTGATGTTAAAAGCATTGAAACTGGAGTAGAAGATATTAAAAATTAGAGTAGTAATGAAATTACTACTTTGGATTTCAAGGAATTCAATTATGATAGTTGCTCCTTGATTGAATGCATTTCCTTCATGCAAGCCATGTTAAACTCTCCACACGCTTATAGCCAAAACAAGGCCTTTACCGATCATATCGTCGAAGCTATGATAAAATCTCTTGAAGAGAAACTTGAATTGGAAGTTTCTATCCCTAGAAAGCTTCATGATGAGTAGGAACCTACTATCAAAATCAAAATCAAAAACTATGAATGGAATGCTTTGTGTGATTTGGGTGCTAGTGTTTCCGCGATTCCAAAGTCTTTATGTGATGTTCTGGGTTTTAATGAGATTGAGGAGTGTTCTCTTAATTTGAATCTTGTGGATTCTACTATCAAGAAACCCATGGGAAGGATCAATGATGTTCTTATTATTGCAAATAGGAACTGTGTACCCGTGGATTTCATTGTCCTTGACATTGATTGCAATCCTACATGTCCTATCATTCTTGGTAGACATTTCCTAAGGACTATCGGTGCTATCATCGATATGAAGGAAGGGAATATTAGATTTCAATTTCCTTTAAAGAAAGACATGGAGCATTTTCCTAGAAATAAAATAAGATTGCCTTAAGAATCCATGATGAGGCTACTTATGGTTTGAGTACCAAGGACGACGATACATGATTCTATCGCTTTATGACTAGCTAAGGGCGTTAAACAATAACGCTTGTTGGGAGGCAACCCAATGAATTTATCTTTTTCTTTCTGTTTTGTTGCGTCCACACTATCATAATTCTGTTATGATAGTGTCTTTTGTGTTTTTTTGGTGTTTGAGCCAAGCAAAACCTTTATGACTACTCTTGGTGATGGTTGTTTGATCCTGCTGGAAAAAGACAGAAACTTTTCGCTCACGAGATTATTTTTCATTTTTATTCAGAAAGAGCTTTTGAGTTGATTCTTTTTGATGCGGGTTGATATGCCTTTTTCCCACGCAGTCGTAATTGTTCAGAATTTTGGAGGTACGAGAAGTATACGAAGTATACATATTGCTACAGACTGGTCTGTGTTTTGACAGATTCTGTTTTTGTTGAGTTGGTCGCTTGTTTTGATGAAACTATGGATAGTATAGGGGGTTACTAGCCATGGAAAAGTGAGAATACATTAATCTAACACCAATATAAATAGAAATCAAGATTACTACAGTACCTAAAGAGGTGGTAGTTTGTTTTCTTGTGCTAATGATATCACGAGTTTCTGTTTAAGTTTTGTGTTGTGAAGTTTTCAAGTTTTGGGTGATGTTCTCATGGACAAAGGGATAAAGAGTGGAAAGAGCTCAAGCTAGGGGATGCCCAAGGCATCCCAAGCAAAATTCAAGGAAACCAAAAAGCCTAAGCTTGGGGATGCCCCGGGAGGGCATCCCCTCTTTCGTATTCAATCCATTGGTAACATTACTTGGAGCTATATTTTTATTCACCACATGATATGTGTTTTGCTTGGAGCGTCTTGTATCATAGGAGTCTTTTCTTTTTGTTGTGTCCCAATCATATTTACTGCACACCTTTTGAGAGAGACATGCACTCATTGTGAATTTGCTAGAATGCTCATTGTGCTTCACTTATTTCTTTTGAGCCTAGATAATTTTGCTCTATGTGCTTCACTTAGATCTTTTAGAGCACGGCGGTGCGTGACTTGGTAGTTGGTTTGTGCTATCAAAGTAGTCCCAAAGGTGATAGGTTCCTAAAGAGGATACAAAAATCTCCATCTTCTTGTGCATTGAGTAGAAAGAAAAGTTTTGATTCCTCTTCATTAGTTTTGAGACGTGGATTTGGTAATATTAAGAGTTATGTTAGTAGGGTGTTGTGAATCTAGAAATACTTGTGTTGAGGTTAGTGATTCCCGTAACATGCACGTATGGTGAACCGCTACGTTAGGAAGTCGGAGCATAATTGATCTATTGAATGTCATCCTTTGTGTTCCGGTCAGGATCGCGTGATGGTTCACACCTACCAACCCTTACCCTAGGAGTATGTGTTTAGCACTTTGTTTTGATTACTAATAAAAACTTTCGCAATAAGTATGTGAGTTCTTCATGTCTAGTGTGATTCCATGGTATAGATTCACTTTCACCTTCCACCATTGCTAGCCTCTCTAGTGCCGCGCAACTTTCGCCGGTGCACAAACCCACCATATGCCTTCCTAAAAATTGCCATCATACCTACCTACTATGGCATTTTCATAGCCATTCCGAGATATATTGCCATGCAATTCCCATCGTTCCGTCTCATGATTTGTGCCGTCACTCTCATATTGCCATGGCATGATCGTAAGATAGCTAGCGAGATGTTTCAATGTTATACTCGAAGCTAGATCGTTGCACATCCCGGTACACCGCCGGAGGCATTTCCTATAGAGTCATCATCGTTC
Organism: Hordeum vulgare subsp. vulgare; assembly: GCF_904849725.1. Classification (NCBI taxonomy): domain Eukaryota; kingdom Viridiplantae; phylum Streptophyta; class Magnoliopsida; order Poales; family Poaceae; genus Hordeum; species Hordeum vulgare. Next base: position 196,552,786 of record NC_058522.1, read on the forward strand.
TGAGCTTTGAGCTGTGAGTACATAAAAGTGTGATGATGATCATTATTAGAGCATTGTCCCATGTGAGGAAATAAAAAAATAGAGGCCAAAGTTGCCCACATAAAAAAAAGAGGCCAAAGAGACCAAATAAAAAAAGAGAGAAGGGACAATGTTACTATATTTTTCCACACTTGTGCTTCATAATAGCACCATGTTCTTCATGATTGAGAGCATCTTGCTTTGTCACCACCATATACTAGTCGGAATCTTTATTATACAACTTGGCTTGTATATTCCAAGGATGGGCTTCCTCAAATTGCCCTAGGTCTTTGTGAGCAAGCAAGTTGGATGCACACCCACTAGTTCTCCTTTTGAGCTTTCACATACTTATAGCTCTAGTGCATCCTTTGTATGGCGATGCCTACTCATTCACATTGATATCTATTAATGGGCATCTCCATAACCCTTTGATATGCCGAGTCAATGTGACCATCTCCTCCTTTTTGGTCTCACAATCACCACCACACTCTATTGAACCTATACTGCTATATCCATGGCTCACGCTCATGTATTGTGTGATAGTTGAAAAAGGTTTGAGAAAGTAAGAGTGCGAAAATAATTACTTGGCCAATAAAGAGGTTGTGCATCATTTAAATTAGTTGTGTGGGGATGATGGAGCATAGCCAGACTATATGATTTTGTAGGGATAACTCTCTTTGGCCTTGTTATTTCGAAAGTTCATGATTACTTTACTAGTTTGCTTGAAGTATTATTGTCATCCTGTCAATAGCAAACTATTGTTTTGAATCTTACGGATCTAAACATTCCTGTCACATGAAAGAAGTTACAAAGGACTACTATGGTAGGTAGCATTCCACATAAAAAATTCAGTCTTTATCACTTCCCTACTCGAGGAGGAGCAGGAGTTAAGCTTGGGGATGCTTGATACGTCTCCAACGTATCTATAATTTTCGATGGTTTCATGCTATTATCTTGTCAAACTTTGGATGTTTTGTATGCCTTTTATATCTTTTTTGGGACTAACTTATTAACTCAGTGCCAAGTGCCAGTTCCTGTTTTTTCCGTGTTTTTGACCCTTTTCAGAGGAGGATTTTAAACAGAGTCCAAATGGAACTAAGCTTCTGAAAAGATTTTTTCCGGAACAGAAGATATGCAGAAAGCTTAGGAACCAAGGCAGGGAGTCCCGGGGGAGGCCACAAGCCCCCATGGCGCGTCCAGGGGGCCCACGCCTCCCAGGCTTGTGGGCTCAATGGGCCTCCCCTGCCCTAACTCCTTCGCCTATAAATTCCCTAAAATCCCTAAAAAATCGGGGGATCCACGGAAATACTTTTCTGCCGCCGCAAGCTTCTGTCTACGCAAGATCCCATCTGGGGCACGTTCTGGTGCCCTGCCGGAGGGTAGATTCGGATATGGAGGGCTTCTTCATCAACACCATGACCTCTCTGATGATCCGTGAGTAGTTCACCAAAGACCTACGGGTCCATAGCTAGTAGCTAGATGGGTTGTTCTCTCTCTTGGATCTTCAATACAAAGTTCTCCATGATCTTCATGGAGATGTATCTGATGTAATCTTCTTTTGCGGTGTGTTTGTTGAGATCCGATGAATTGTGGATTTATGATCAGATTATCTATGAATCTTATTTGAGTTTCTTATGATCACTCTTATGCATGATTTCATATCCTTGTAATTCTCTTCGAGTTGTGGGTTTTGTTTGGCCAACTTGATCTATGATTCTTGCAATGGGAGAAGTGCTTCGTTTTGGGTTCATACCGTGCGGTGACCTCACCCAGTGGCAGAAGGGGTAGTGAGGCATGCATCGTGTTGTTGCTATCAAGGGTAAAAAGATGGGGTTTTCATCATTGCTTTGAGTTTATCCCTCTACATCATGTCATCTTGCTTAAAGTGTTAATCTTTTCGTCATGAACTCAATACACTAGATGCATGTTGGATAGCGGTCGATGTGCGGAGTAATAGTAGGAGATGCAGAAAGTATCGGTCTACTTGTCTCGGACGTGATGCCTTTGTGTATGATCATTGCCTTAGATATCGTCATGACTTTGTGATGTTCTATCAATTGCTCGACTGTAATTTGTTCACCCACCGTAATATTTGCTGTTTTGAGAGTAGCCTCTAGTGAACACTATGGCCTCTGGGTCTACTTCACACCATATTTTCACCCTTACTCTTTTACTTCGTTGCACTTTCCGCCTTCAGATCTCACTTTGCAATCAATCTTGAATGGATTGACAACCCCTTTATAGCGTTGGGTGCATGCTCTTTTGTGTTTGCGCAGGTACTCTGGACTTGACGAGATTCTCCAACTGGATTGGTACCTTGGTTCTCAAACTAAGGGAAATACTTACTGCTCCTGTGCTGCATCACCCTTTCCTCTTCAAGGAAAAAACCAACGCAAGCCAAGTCTCCGTCAACGTGCCAATTTCTGGCGCCGTTATTTGAAAAGTAGCAGGGAGGCTAGAAATCAAGGTTCAAATGGTATGAATTGAATCTCTTGATCTCAACACATGAGTAGGTGGCTCTCTCTCAATAAATGGATCTAGCAACTGTAAATGTGTTCTGAGTGCTTTCTCTAGGAATGAGAGGTAGGTGAATGGGTATATATAGGCATCTCCTAAAATCCAACAGTTCCAACATTGTTGCCAACTCGGTGACACCGAAATGTTAATCTTAGTGGTACCGAGTTGCAATAAATGTGGAAACTTTGAATTCTCGGTAGGCCTGGTATATGAATCTCGGTGGTACTGATACGATGACCGAGACTGGATTTCCAAACTCGGTGAGACCGACTTCGAACTCAGAATTTCTGAAGCTTGAAATTAGCTTAACGGAATGTTGGTCACCCAATCTCAGTGGCACCAATAGGAATTTTCGTTGTACCGAGAAGGTGGGATTGGCATAGGATCTCTCTAGGTATAAAATAGGTATAGCCGACTGAGAAATATTGGTGGCACCGATTTTCCATATTTGGTTGGGACAGATATATTTTGTCGGAAAGTGGCTGAGTATTTTTGGTGGCTATCTCTAAGCACTTGAGAAATCAATTCACCATAATAACTCATCCCCTTTTAAGAGTACTGGCTTTCCTATGGACTGAAATGTGATTTCTCAAAAAGTGTAAAATGAAGAGTCTTCTTGCTAGAAGTTTGAGCCGATCTTGTTCCTTCTTTCATCAAAGGGGAATCTACACACAATACTATAGCCAAAGCTCTTTCTGGACTATACCTGCAATATACTAGGTCAAACTATTAGTCCCAGAGACAATCTATGTTGTCATGAATTATCGAAACCACCAATGGAGCACATGTGCTTTCAATATCCCCCTTTTTGGTAATTGATGACAACATACAAACTAAGCTTCAAATAAATATTAGCATTAGAACATGACAACTTTGAAAGATACATGACTTGTACAAGCTCCCCCTAAAAGTGTGCAATTATTTGTAAAGGATAGTTGCTTTGGAATGCATGGGCACACACAAGGTAGCAGGACAAGAAAATCCATATAAATCTTGGCTATTTGCATCAAACATATGTGAGTGAAAAACTTCCATGTTCATGACTCACTCTTGCAAACAATATATATGTGCAAGAGTCAAGAGATCATCATGAACAAGGATATGATGCATATACTTACCTTGAGGTTCTTGAGCGTCTTAGCAGTAGGAGTACACTTGGGAAAACAAATCTTATATAATACAAGAGTACTCTATTGGAAATATGGAAAGAGCTTCAAAAGTTCCAAGATATTGAAGGCATATTGAAAATAGGATTTTATGATAGATATGTCCCCAAGTGAATTTTAGAACTTTCTCCGCTAAGAATGAATATGTAAGAATTTCCTGTCCCCCAGAATCATAGTATGTAGATATTGGGAGTAGGTAGGGTAAGACAAGTTCAATCCAATAGCAATGATAACTGGAACAATTTTATCACTCTCCCCGTTAATATGTAAGGTTTGATACATCTCCCCTTAGGTAGATCTCCCTTTATGAACATATATCTCCCCCTATTGATATTTGTCCCTCTTTTTTGTAAGCTTATTAGTGATATTACTCCCATTTATATTGGTTCATTGGAAGCTTTGATATTGCTTCCCCTTTGGCATTAATTAACAAAAAGTCAAAGGGTAAGGGCCATTGAGAGAAAGGGATCCTGGATACTTCTCTCTTTGATAAGTGTTCCTTGAATACCCCCTTAATAATTCATAAGAGTTCCTTGAACTATATCCCTCTAAGTTAGGAATCCCGGATGTTTCTCTCTCTTATATTATGGGATCATTGAGGGTTTATACCCCTAGAGAAGTTTTCTCCCCTGGAAAATAATGCTAATACTGATTTTGTTTCCAAAAAATGTTTAGAAAGATCTTAGAAGGCTATGAAACTTGGGATCATTGTTAATATTTCACCCCTAAGGAGGAAGTCCAGAAATATCAAAAAAACAAAGGCAATGATATATCAGAGTCACTAAGGCAATGTTATACGGTAGAACCCATAATGAAAATGAGAACTATGGGAGAAATCGGTTGGGCCGAGTATCCCAGATCGGTGAAACCGAGTTGCAACGAAAATCAATTGCTTAGCTGAAAAAAGGCAAAAAATTATCTAACGATTGTTATAAGATACATATTGTGTAAGAAAACATATAACATCAGCATTTTTTTGAAATATACATACATATAGATGAGAGTTGGATGGTTCCAGGAAAGTATGCAGTGACAAAGGTGAACCTTACAAGAATCTCCATCTAGATGTAGAGCGGTGACTAGGTCAACTCTATTAGAGTATTTGACTTGAAGAGTCAAGCAAGTATGTTGCATCATTGGTCATACTCATCCTTAAGCACAAAAATGGGGTTACCATTTTTTGATTAAGCTTTTTAATGTCTTTATATCACTTGAGTTGCTTTACCTCATGACTTGGTGTAATGCTTTATCAAGAATATGAGTACATACCTTCGAATGATGTTGATGACGTGGCATGTAGGTGAAATTGTTGTGGATGCTCAATGTTGATGATCATCATCTTGGGTTGGGAGCTATCCATGTTGTTTTGGTTCACTTTTCAACTACAATTGTTATTCATGCAAGGAAGAACATAATATATCCAAATGACATGAGTGAATTTCATTATCATATAATGGTCAAGGATATGATTTTTTTGACTTTTGATGTGAATTGATGGCAAAATTGTGAAGTGTACTTATTCCAAGCACCTACAAAAGGTTAGATGCAATACAAGGGAGCATAGTTTCCAAGATATAAGATAGTGGCATATCATATCATCAAGGAATCGACAATCAAGGTCATGCCCTTGCATTCATACGAGTGAGTCTAAATCAAGTTTGAAGCATCAATGATGTTCAACTCACTCCTAAAATGAAAAATTACTTTCTCATCAAGTGGTTTGCTGAATATATCATCTAATTATTTGTTAGTAGGAAGATGCTTAAGATCTATAACTCCTTTACCAACATGAATGTGTTTAGTTCAAGAATGTTGCACGGGATTATAGCCAATTTTAATAGCATTTTATTGTCACATAACAATGGAACTTTTCTAACATGAATTCCATAATCCTTAAGAGTTTGAGTCATCCATAGTAATTATGCACAACATGATCCGGCAGCTATATATTCACCTTCGGCGGTAGATAAAGACACCGAGTTTTATTTCTTGGATGACCAAGATACAAGAGATGTCCCAAGAAATTGACATGTACCTGAGGTAGATTTTCTATCAACCTTGTGTCTGGCATAGTCCGAGTCGGAATAGCCAACAAGACTGAGAGAAGATCGCTTGGGATACGATTGGCCAAAGTTTGGTGTATGTATTAGGTGTCTCATGATTCTCTTAATATCTAGTAGATGACACTCTTTGGGTGCCTCTTAGTATCAGTCACACATGCAAACACTCAACATGCTGTCAGGACAGGAGGCACATAGATATAGAAATGAACCAATCATTGGTCGATAAACTCTTTGTTCAACTAGTTTGTCCTCCTTCGTGATGTCAATATGTCCACTAGTAGGCATGGGGGTTCTCATACCTTTGCACTCTTGCATATTGAACTTCTTTATTAAGTCCTTGGTGTAGTTGGTCTGAGAGATAAATGTACTTCACTCGATTTTTTGATTTGCAATCCAAGGAAGAATTTCATCTCGCACAACATTGCATCTCATATTTATTTGACATCAACTTTCCAAATTTCTGACCAAAATGTGGGTTAGTAGAACTAAAGATAATATCATCCACATATATTTAGCATATAAATAGTTCGCCATTAACTCTTTTAGTGAATAAGGTTGCGTCAATTTTGCCAACTTTCAAAACCTTTTCAGTGAGAAACTTTGTTAGAGATTTGTACCAAGCTCTAGGGTCTTGTTTAGACCATATAAAGCTTTACAAAGTTTGTAAACATGATTAGCTTTCTTAGGGTTCACAAATCTAGGATGTTGCTTGACATAAACCTCATCCTCAATTAAGAAAGCACTTTTGATATCCATTTGGTAAAGAGTAATATCATGGTGATTGCCATAAGCGATAAGAATGTGAATGGCATCAAGTTTGGCAACGAGGGCATAATTCTCACCATATCCCATACCTTCGACTTGCTTGTATCCTTGGGCTACGAGACCCACCTTGTTACGTACAACTTTTCCATCTTCATCTTGCATCTTCCGAAACACCCATCTTGTAATGATGATGTTTTGCTCGCCTTTGGGGTTTTCAACAAGTGTCCACACTTGATTCCTCTTGAAGTTGTGTATCTCTTCCTGCATGGCCTTCAACCAATCTATGTCTTGAAGTGCTTCTTCTACCTTCAAAGGCTCAGTGCTAGAGATGAAATAATAATGGTCGCAAAAGTTAGCGAAATGAGTTTTAGAGCGAGTGATACTACCGATTTGTATATCACCGAAGATTTCATTCAGCGGATTATCTTTGTCCACTCTTGCTCGAACTCATGACAGCTTCTTCTGGTTGGATGGTGGAGCTTTTTCATCATCATCATCTTGCACGTTGTCATTGACGGTGTCAACTCCATGAGGTAGTGGTGAGGAAGGTTGAGGTGGATCATCACGATGTACTTCTTCCTCTCCTCCATCGGGTCGTGTACCTCTTGTGGATGCCTCCATGTTGTTTCTAGTTTTCCTTGACACGAGGGAGGAGCTTCCACTTGAATTGATGAAGTACTTTCCTTCACCTCCATGGGATGAAACTTGCCGATAGCGAGATCTTGAATGGCTTCCGAAGGTTCCTTATATCCTACATCATTTGGCAATTGTTCGACTCGCAAACTGTTTGATTCATCAAACTTCACATCTACAATCTCTTCAACTTGTCGAGTGAAGCTGTTGTAGACAGCGTAAGTGTGAGAATTTTATCCATAACCAAGTAGGAAACCTTCATGCGATTTAGGAGAAAATTTAGAGTGAGGATGCTTATCAAGAATGTAGCACTTAGAGCCGAATCCTCAAAAGTGTCCAACTTGGGGTTTGTTAACAGTGAGTAGCTTGTATGCCATTTTACCGAGAAGCTTGCGTAAGTAGAGTGGGTTTATGGCATGGCAAGCTGTTTCCACGGCTTCTGTGCAAAAGTGTCTTGGCGTCTTGTATTCGTCAAGCATCGTTCTAGACATCTCTATGAGAGTCTAGTTACTCCTCTCAACAACTCCATTTTGTTGAGGTGTGTATGTTTTCGAGAACTCATGAAAGATACCTATTTGTCAACAAAAGTATCCAGATTAGTGTTTTTGAACTCTGATCCATTATAGCTCTAAACTTTCTTGATCTTCACTTCAAATTGATTATGAGCTTTCCGAGCGAAGTTCTTGAAGATCATTTGTACTTGCGACTTATAATCAAGAAAGAATACCCACGTAAATTTGGAAAAAGCATCAACAGTTACGAGACCATAAGAATTTCCACTCAGGATCTTGTAAGCATTGGGACCAAAAAGATCCATGTGAAGCAGCTCGAGTGGCCTTATTGTAGTCATGATGTTCTTCACGGGATGACTTCCACCAACTTGCTTTCCTTCTTGAGAAGTACTACAAAGTCTATCTTTGTCAAAGATAACATATTTAACACCATGAATATGATCACCTTTGATAGGCCTGTCAAGGTAACGCATACCTACATGTCCTAACCTTCTATGCCATAACCAACCTTTAGAAGATTTAGCTATAAGACATGTACATGCTTTGGATTTTTTGGTGAGACCTACAATGTATAGATCACCTCCATAGATACCAGTAAATACCATGTTATGATTGTCACTACGAAACACTTAGCAGTCAACTTTCGTAAATGGCACATACAAACCAAAGTCTGCTAGTCTAGATACGGAAAGCAGATTGTAGTCAAGGGATTCAACAAGCATGACATTTTGAACGGAACTATCATGAGATATGGCCACCTTACCAAGACCAAGTACCATACCATTGGAGTTGTCTCCAAAGGTCACATACCTTCGTGGTCCACGGTTTGGTGTGATCTGATGGAACATGTCTTTATATCCGGTCATGTGATCGGTGCATCCACTCTCGAGAACCCACTCCATTCCTCCGGCCATGTAGTCTCAAATGTTCTACATAAGTCTAAGGTTTCTCATGGTCTTTTCATACTCGTTTTCGAACTCTTCATCTTCATCGTAGTAACAATGCTCCACATTGTCATCGTCGGACGAAATATCCTCATCATAATAAACAAGAATTTCATCAGAATTTTGACTATGACAATGTTCATATTTATGCATGCGAATGGCTTCAACAATTACATTGCTAATGGTAATGACATATCCTTTAGCATGCATGAGGTCACGAAGCGCAAATGGACATTTATCAAAACTAGGATCAGTTGGTTTCATTTTGTGAAAGGCGATGCATTTATGAAAAATGATATCATGATTTTTGGAGACCTTTCTCTGATACTAATTAAGAGATCGATAGAAGAGGTGTATAGAGAGGGATGAATGGACTATTTGCATAACTTAAAATCCTAGCATTTTCCCAATTTAATGGTTGAAATATTTTAGCGATTCTCACAATTCTAGTGCGCCATACACATGCTAGTCAACAAATATGGCAGCAGAAAAGTAAAGACTCTGCACATATAGTAATGAGTAGAGTTTAGGAAGATCAAATGCGAAGAAGTTGACACGGTAATTTTTGGCACGGTTCCGATAGTTGGCTCTATCATACTTCCATGTTAGTGAAGAGTTCATCCCACGAAGGGTAACGACTGCGATAGTTCATGGATGGCTCCACCCATAAGTGGTCCATGAAGAAGCAGACATGTCTATTCCACCTCGGCTTGTGTCCATAGAGGACTACCGTCAACATGAAGTATCAGGCTCCCAAGCGACACCTCTCCAATCTAGGAGGCACCACCCTCCAAACAGTAATAGATGTGGTAGAACAATGAACTCCTTACTCTTGTGCTTCTAAAGATAGTCTCCTCAACACTCCATCACTTTCTCTCAGATTTGGCATGGGTAGGAGAGATCGATCTTGTGGAAAGAAACTTGGGGGGATAGAAATCAAGGTTCAAATGGTAGGAATGAATCTCTTGATCTCAACACATGAGTAGGTGGCTCTCTCTTATAAAAATGGATCTGGCAAGTGTAAGTGTTTTCTGATTGGTTCCTCTGCGAATGAGAGGTAGCTGGAGGAGTATATATTGGCATCTCCCAAAATCCAACCGTTACAACAGTATCGCCCAACTCGGTGAAACTAAGATGTTAATCTCGGTGTTACCGAGTTGCACTAAATGTGGCAACTTCGAATTTTCGGTGAGACTGATATACGAATCTCGGTGGTACTGATACGGTGACCTAGACTGGATTTCAAAACTCGGTGCGACCGACTTAAACTCCGAATTTCCAAAACTTGAAATTATTTTAACCGAAAGTTGGTCACCCAATCTTGGTGGCACCGATAGGAATGTTGGTTGTATCAAGATGGTGGGATTGGCATATGATCTGTCTAAGTGTAAAATCGGTATAGATGCGTGTGAAATGTCGGTGGCACTGATTTTCCATATTTGGCTTGGGAGAGATATATTTTGTGGATAAGTGGATGAGTATTTTTGGAGGCTATGTCTAAGCACTTGAGCAACTGGTTCACCATGCTACCTCATCCGCTTTCAATAGTATTGGCTTTCCTATGGACTCAAATGTGATTTCTCACGAAGTGTAAAATGAAGAGTCTTCTTTCTTGAAGCTTGAGCCAATCCTATTATGTCCTTCATCAAAGGGGCATCTCCACACAATCCTATACCCAAAGCTCTGTGTGGACTATTCCTGAAATATACTGGGTAAAAGTATTAGTCCAAGAGACAATGTATGTTGTCATGAATTATCAAAATGACCAAAGGAGCATATGTGCTTTCAGTAGATTAGACAAAGACAAGACAACTGCACAGGTGACTTTGTCCTTCTTGGGTTCCATAGGCATCGATGAATGCGGGGATCCCGACTCATAAGTCGTGTTCACCGAATGCACGTGTATAGTAATCCCAGAGAGCAATGCTGACTGAACACATAGAACCTGAATAACAAGACTGCTACATCCATACAAACTGTCCTACATCCATCCATAAATAAAGACCATTAAGGTCAAGAATAACATAGATACGTCCTTGATGGCCAACATGCCAAACACAGGTAGCATCGGAAATCCTAAACGAAAGTGTGAACCAATGCCATATGCCTTAACCCTACATGCATTTTGACTAGGAAGCCTCCTAGTTCTCATGTTAGTCACCAATGAACTCTTCTCCATATTCCTGCTCTTCCATGCCTGGACAATTAAATAACTAGTGGCAAGCTAATGACTACTTTGAATGTACTTGCAAGCAAACCATGTTTGGAACAAGGTAATATCAATGCATGGTATAGCACTAATAAGTAAGTTGCAGAAAGCTAATTTTAAGTGCAATGACATGGTCAATATCCTATGAAGGCATGCATCATGGGGTAACCGACATCCATATGAACAAGTTACAGATATCAATATAAGCAGGGGTAGAACATAGCATATTCCATCATAATTTCAAGTCATTCCACTTATCTAAAATATTGTCTTTCTCACACACACATAGTTTTGTAACAATGGACTTAGACAAAGAGCGGTCATCCAAGTGTCCTTGACTGTGGAAATGGCTATTCGAATAGTTTTACACCCTATAGAGGTTGCACACTTTACCCAAAAGCCTCTGGAAACTTCCGTGTCAATCCATGACAATACTAACAAAGAGTCCACTCGTTGGTGCCATCCCTTGTGATGTATATCACAAGTATAATCCATGACGGCACACAAAGGTGTGCCCGACGACTACAAAATAGCCCATGGTCCTCCTTTCCGGCACGACACCGTATCAAGAATGACCACGTGACTCTCGCCACTAGTAATGCGGGCTCTCGGTTAGTACCGAGCACAGTAATTAACAAATCCCAGTCCTATAAGGGATATCGTAGTCGTACATGTAAAGTTGGAGTAATGATCGCAACTTAAACTAATCCACTTTCCAAAAAGAACACATTCACTTGCCTTGGTACAACATTTCTTTCTCAAGTGGTTACCTAGTTCACACCATCTCCCTCGGGCATTAGTGGGACCTGACGGGGTTTTCAAAAATTCTTTGAAAACTTCGCTGTTTCCAACTCCATTCAAAATCCCATCCCATTTGCATAGCAACTACATAGCATCGGAACTACTACCCGCACAACCATCATAGGAAGGTAGGGTCATGTTCAGTGCAAGCATCAACGTGGAGTTATCGTAGATAACCCACCAAGGTGGTCAACGATTCAACATGTTTCAAATGAAGCAAAGTGAAGTGCTATATGACATGCATAAAAATGGTTTCAACTCATGGTCGATTGATTCCTTGCATGGTGCAACAAAGTCTCCGGGGTATTCAAAGTCTTCTAGGCCAACTCCTTCATGAACAATTCAATGTATCGTCACAAATTTAATGGTAAACATAAGACCACGACAAAAGCAGGAAAAATACAACAGTCAGAAAAATGTCAAGTAAATTCCTCAAAATACTAGGGTGAATATTAGTTTTGTAGAAATTACTAGTCTATGATGTTGAAAGGCAAAAAAGTGGTGAAAAGAATTTTATCAGAGAGTTAAAATATTCAAAACAAGGTTTTTAAATAAAAAAATTATAGAACTTTCTGCAAAAATTGCACAAGTGGCATAATCAGATAGGTTATGTTTCTACAACATTTTATAAATTGGAATATTTGAATATCGATACAAATTAAATTCAGTGGAATATCTAGAAAATGTCAGAAATTGAAAAAGGAAAAAGGCATTGTGCCCCTGGGCCTAACTGGCCAATCAAGCCTAGCCCAGCCAGTGGAGCCGGCCCAGGTGAGGCAGCACACGTGCTCCATCAGGTTCAAACCTAATGCGTGGGGCCCAGCGTCCAACGAGAGAGAGGAGGTGGGAGAGAGGTGGGAAGCTGACAAGCTGGCTCCGCCAGGTCATTGTCAACCTCCTGACCAGGGACTCGTCATTGTCACCGGTGCGGCTGTTAGGCATGACGTGGGCAAGAGAGCGTGGAATAGGAGTCAGCGCTGGTACTCCATTCCTGTGGAGGTGGAGATGGTCGTCGGGGTGGCCTAGGTCGCCAGTGACAAGGATTACGTGGTGGAGGAGCTACGGGAGGGGTCGCCGCCGATGATTTATGCAACAAACCACATAAGAGAAGGAGGGAAACGCGTTAGGAGGGCGAGGGAGGACACAAATGGGACAAGAACGAGGGCCGGAGAGGGGATACACCTAGAGATCGATGTTGGTCCGACGCGGCTGACGTCGGGTCGATATAGATCATACGGGCTTTGAGTGGCGGAGCTTGTGGAGGACGGGATCAATTAGAGGTGAGAGGAGCCAGCAGAGGGGAGAGGAGAGATCGGGGTGGCTCTTTATAGACGGGATGCAACTCACCATGGACAGGGTCCACCGGAGCTGGTTGGAAAAGTGATGGACGCCATGGGAGGAGGAATGCGAGGCTTCGGGGTGGTTGTGGGAGTGGTATATGACCAGAGGGAGCAAGAGGGGGGAGCGGAGGTGCTCGTGCATGCGAGGTCCGCATTTGGACGAGATAGGCGGTGTCGGGCACGTGCTGCAGAGGGTGAGCGAGGGGGAGAGGTGGCTCCCGACACGCAGTGTCTCGCGGATACTGAGGCCCCTTGACTAGAGCAAGGGAGGGCGTCAAGGCGGCCAAGGGCATGGTCAGGACCCGAGGTCAACCGTCCGCAAATCCTGTGACATGCTCCAGAGCGGCTTTTGGGCCATCATGGGCGTGCCACTGACGCGCTATGGCACGGCTACTACTGTCCGCTAGCTACACGAAGAATAATTTAGAGGGGATTGAGCATTGGATACTCTGGATGCTAGCCACCACAGAGGGTAGGCTAAGAGAGGAAGGAATACTTGTTGTCCAGGGGGTGCACGTGGGGGTATTACTACCTCAATCATGGAACTAGCCATTGGGGTTACTACTGGAGATGTTGTGCATCTTACTGAAGCTGTGGTAAAATATTGGGATCAAGGGGAATGGTATAAGACGTCAAAACAGTCATTTTTAGATTCTGCTAGAAGGTGTTTGATGGAGTTTTGGGCAAGTAAATGGAGCCTACTTGCTAGGATACTTAACATGATCAAATTGTAGGTAGAATGAGAGGGGTCATAAGTTTGGAGCACATTTGGGAAAAAATGACAATGTAAACTTTCAAAACCCTTGAAATCAATAGAATAAAGTTTCTACATATCTATCTAAGAAAATATATCCCCCTAATGCACCACTTGGTGTAGCATCATTATGTGGGGACTAGATCACTCCTACAAAATTTTCAAGCAATTGGACAAACTTGGCAATGAAGAGTTGATCAAATTTGATTCTCGACACACATGGTTTTGGAATATTTTAGTGAATCAAATCAATTTGGATTGCGATGAAACTTGGCAAGATCATTACATATATCATGTATGACTCGCTAGAGTTTTCCTGGAATTATTTGGGAATATTTCTTATAGAAATATTTAAAAAGCTTGAAATAGGCAAAAAGGGTTTTGGACGGTTTTGTCCAATATTTTGAACACGACCATGTGCTGAAAATCTTATATATTGAAATTATATGTTCGCTGAGTTTCTCTAAATTTACTCAAATATTTTTAAGCAAGAAAATAACTTTTCTTCACAAAAGACCATTTTGGGCCTTAGAAAAAGGTATTGAATTTAAATACGAAAATAACTTTTAAAATAATAATTTTGTGGTTTTGGTATGTATTTTGAATAATAGGATCCAAATATAATTTTTGGGGCAAACCATCTACCCTAATTTGAGGACTTGTAGTACAAACCTCAATTTTAGGGGGTTTTGAGAACTTAAATTAAAGAAAAGCTTTTGGGTCAATATAATATTTAATAAAATAGTTTTAGATCCTATACACATAGTGTGACCATTGGGTGGTGATTTGGAGCAAGAAGATGAGTTTGTGAGAGAAGGGATTTTTTTTGAATGAAAACCCAAATAGGCAAACAAGCATATATCAACCAATTCAATCATCAAAAGCACATAAAAGTTTTAAATGGTTCCAAATTTTATAAAACTATAATCTGGCAAAGTGGTACAAATACTGGGTGTGACACACCTACCCCTTACAAGAATATCATAACCCAGATTTCTAGGCTAAGCGCTGAAGATATAAGGGAACTCAGATCTATGGTAATCTTGACGCTCACAGGTTGCTTCTCCTTCAGTGTGGTTGCTCCACTAGACCTTGAAGTACTTGATGGTGAGGCTTTGAGTGCATAGCGCAGCTTCTTGCAAGATGTGGACTGATCTCTCATGATAAGTGAGGTCTAGTTGAAGGTCGATGGCTTGATGATCGATGTCCTTGTAGAGGTCGGGTTGGTTGGGAACTTGGAGGCACTTCCTGAGTTGGGACACGTGGAAAACGTTGTGCACAATGTATAGCTTGGAAGGTAGCTCTAGATAATAGGCAACCTCTCCTCGCCTATATTGGTGATCTTGAAGGGGCCTATGTATCTGGCGCGAGCTTTCTGTTCACGTGGAAGCGCTTAGTTCCCTTGAGAGGAGTGACTCAAAGATAGACATAGCCTCCAATACGAAAAATCATATCTCGGTGATGTGAGTCGGCGTAGCTCTTCTGTCCTTACTTGGTTGTCTCCAGATATTCCCTAAGATGTTTAACTTGCTCTTATCCTTCATATAGGATTTCTGGTCAAAACCCTAGTCCTTCTCTAATTTTCGACTAGTTGAGGGGAGTGCATCACTTGCATCCATACAACACCTCAAATTGTGCCATTTGAGGGTTAGATTCGTAGATGTTGTTGTAGGAGAACTAGGAAAAGGGCAAGCAATCTTCCCATTTGGCTTCATACACCAAAACATAAGCACGAAGCATGTCTTCAAGTATCTAGTTTACCCGTTCCATCTGTCCGCCTATCCGAGGGTGAAAAGCGGTGTTGAAGGATAGCTTGGTTCCCACGGCTTCTTGGAATCTTCTCCAAAACCTCGAGGTAAACTAGGTACCTTGATCTTACATTATTTCCCTAGGAACAACATGGAGGCTCACGATCAGGCTGATGTAGAGGTTGGCCAGTTGGTTCCTGTTGTATGTCGTCTTGACGGGGATGAAATGGGCTACCTTGGTGACGTGATTGACATTGACCCAAATGAAATCATTCCCTTTTCTTGACCTAGGAAATCGGGTGCTGAAGTCCATCCCAACTTTGTCCCACTTCCATTCACGCACTTTGACAACTTGTAGCAATCCAGCAGGTCGTTGATGCTCAGCTTTGACTCTATGGCATATATCACACTTGGCGACATATGTGGCTACCTCTCTGTTCATGCCATGCATCCAAACTCTTGCGTGTGGTCTTGGTACACACTGGTTCCTCCAAGATGGATCGAATAAAGAGTGTCATGGGCTTCTTGCAAGATCAATTTCTTGAGCTCAACTTTGTTGGGTAGACAAATACGATTCCCGAACCACACAACTCGTTGTTATCCACTAAGAATCCTGGGGCCTTGCCTTTCTTGATCTTGTCTTGATGCCTTCAATGCTTTCAAATCCCTTCTAAGCTTCCTTGATATCATCCATCAATATAGGCTTCACATCAAGGTTGGCAAGAAATCCCGGTGCAACTAGTACCAATCGGAAGCTTTCAAGTTCTTCATTCAAGGTGGGTAGCCTTTCCTTAATCATAGCATTTAGGAACAAGCCTTTCTGCTCAAGGCATCTGCTACCACATTCGCCTTTCCAGGGTGGTATTGAACACTGAGGTTGTAGTCTTAGATCAACTCCAACCATCGCTATTGCCGCATGTTCAATTATTTTTGAGTGAAAATATTCTTCAAATCTTGTGTTCTATGTATATCGCACATTGCTTTCCCAGAAGGTAGTGTCGTCGTGTCTTCAAGGCATGAACCAAAAGTGCCAACTCGAGATCATGAGTGGCATAGTTCTCTTCGTGAGGACGTAGTTGTTTGGATAGATATACTATGACCCTGCCTTCTTGCAGGAGAACACCACCAAGCCCAGTTCTTTAGGCATCACCATCTATCACAAACGCCTTTTGAATATGACGATTGACAAAAGGTGGGGGATGTTGTCAATCTCTTCTTGAGATCCTCGAATCTTTCTTCGCACTTCGGCGTCGATTCAAACCTCTTGTCCTCCTTCAAAGGGTGGGTCATGGTTCGGGCGATGCTTGAGAACCCTTCAACGAACTTGCGGTAATATCTCATGAGTCCGAGGATGTTTCAGACTTCCCTCACATTGCTTGGAGGTTTCCACTTATTCATGGTTTCAATCTTGGCAGGATCCACTAATAATCCTTCTGCCTTCAAAACATGATCGAAGAATCCAACTTCATGCAGCCAGAATTCATACTTGCTGAACTTGGCATAAAGTTGGTGCTCTCGAATCTTATCCAAGACCATCTCAAGGTGTTGGTCATGCTCCTCTTCAGACATGGAGAAGATGAGTATGTTGCCGATGAACACAATGGCAAACTTGTCTAATACTCCATTAAGACTTTGTTCATGAGGTACAAGAAGTAGGTTGGGGCATTGGTTAACCCAATTGACATGACCGTGTACACATACAGGCCATACCACGTCACAAATGCCGTCTTCGGAATAGCTTGGAGTTCGATCTTCAACTGTTAGTACCTAGTCACGATATTGATCTTAGAAAACACATTGGCACCTTTCAGCAGATCGAATAGATTTTCAATCTTGGGGAGTGGGTACTTGTTCTTTATTGTGACCTCATTGAGAGAATGGTAATCGACACAGAGTTGGATAGTTTCATCCCTCTTTGACACACAAAGAACATGTGATTTCCAAGGAGATGCACTAGGGTGAACAAATCCTTTTCTGAGTTGCTCAGCTAGTTGCTTCTTCTCTTCAGCCAACTATTCAGATCTCACTCTATAGGGATTCTTATAGATGGGTCTTGCTCCGGGCATTAACACAATAATGAACTCAATGTAGCTGTCAGGAGCCATTCTGGGCAACTCATGTGGAAAGACATCTGGGTATTCATATACCACTCGCACTTGATCCAGCTTAACTCCTGACAGACAACTAACCTGAGGGGCTTCGGCGGAGACGGGGTTGGGAACATACTTGACTTCAAATCCTTGGCTATTGGTCATGGTAACAGTCTGCTTGGAATATTCTAGCAAGCTTTGGATCTTGGTCAATCAATTCATGCCAAGGATGTCGTCCAAGCCTCGAGAATCCAAAACTATGAGGTCTTCCTAGAAGTCTACCCCGTTGATGTTAATCCCAACTCCCTTACATCCTATCTTTGTCCTTCATACTGCACCCGTTGTTTGTACCATCATATGACTACCTAGAGGTCTAGGCTTCATACCACTCTCTAGTGCAAACTTTTAGTTAACAAAAGAATGAGAAGCACCACAATCAAACAGAAGTGTTGTTGGGGTTGAGTTGACAAGGAACATACCAAGTATGGCATATGGGTATTCCTTGGCTTCCTCAGCAGTGACGTGATTCACACGACCTTTGCCAATGTTAGGATGGTTAGAAGGAGCTTGGTTCCTTATTGGCACTCCAAGGCCTTGTCTTTGGCTTGGCGCATAGGGGCGCGGTGCTGCAGGCTTCTTGTTGGGGCACTGCCTAGAGATGTCCCTAGGCTGACCTCATCCAAAACAAGTGACTTGACCTGAGTTGTTGTTGTTGCCACCATTGTTGTTGGGGTTGTTGTAAGATGGCCTGAGATTGGCATACTGTTGAGGCTGGTAGCTCCGACGAGGTGTAGGAGTCCTGGCTTGCTAAGGCTGGTAGGTTAGCCAGGCTTGAGTTGGCTGCCAGGGGCGAGGCTTCTAGTTGCTTGAACTACCCTTGCTGATCATCTTACTTTTGCGAGTCTCTTGCGTGGCATGAAGATTGTCTTCTAGCATGAGGGCCTTGCTCACCAGGTCGAAGAAGGTCCGACAGTTGCAGGCAATCAGTTCATACTGCAGAGCTTGCTGGATTCCTTCCATGAAGCGTTCTATCTTGGATGCCTCAATGGTGATGTATTCAGGTGCATATCTTGAAAGGAGGTTGAACTTTTGCATGTACTCCTTGACAGAGTCACTTCCTTGCTTCAATGCTCGGAATTCCCACTTCTTAATAAGAATAATCTCAGAAGAAATGTGGGCCGTGCGGAATCCTTGCTTGAAGTTAGCCTAGGTGATCACACGGTCACCTTGAATGACCTTGAATCCATCCCACCAAGCTCTGGTGGTACCTCCAAGGCAATGAGAGGCGCAAAGAACCTTCTCACGGCCTCATTATAGTTGGCTAGTGTAGGGAGATCCTCGATGGTGCGGATCGAGTCATCAGCATCTAAAGGTTCAGCAGTCTCGGTGAAGGTTGGGGGCGAATTCCTCATAAATTATGATAGAATGGAATGGACATGGTCATTCCATCCTTCCTGCGGGTTGTGCACAAGGGCTTGAGCCATCTACTCGATTGACGTTCCTCCTGGAGAACTTGGAGAAACTAAGATATCGTCTTGTTCTCAAGTGGAGGTGGCGGCATGGAAATGTCGCCTTGTGGCTGCTCCTGGTGATCTCTAACCTGTGTAGACCCACCAACACACAATTGCCAGCTTGAGTTGTCGATGTTGGTGTTAATGAAAGTGCTCGTGCTAGTAGCGGTCACCATCCTGTTTGGAGCAGCAAAGTCAAATAACTCGGATAGACGAGAGGAAAAGCAATAAGAGAGAAACGCGCCTAAGGGGGTTGGTATAATGCATGTGTGTTCATAAAAAGGTTGGAAGACCAATCATATAACATTAAGATAAGATAGTGTGAGGCAAAAGTGAGACTTGCATCGAAACACAAACAACAAAACAAGGAACAAGCACATATGGTTTCATATGACTCATTACACGGACTCGACTTCACATGAGTGATACATGACTTATCCTACCCTAGGGGTCCTTAGACTCAAGTGGCGCAGTGCTCGGTCTAGTACTCACGCGCCTCAGGGTCTTCCTCCTGGCCATCATCTATACGAGCGTCGTCTCCGGTCGATAGGGTCGGAGAATGAGGACGTTCAACCAGACGACACTCTGCCGGTGGGTCGGTTAAGAGCGCACGATACTCCTTCGCACTCATGCAACGACAATGTGTGGGTGCATTTCTAGTTGGGGATAATCCCCCTCTCCAAGCGATAGTTGGTCATCCCTTGGGGGCTTCATCATTCTTGATCATGTCTGGCTTCATCTTAGCTAGTCGAAGTTGATCACAGGTGTGGTGAAGTTCCTCGGGGAGCTCCACAGACTCCTTAATCAGGTTGTCACCTAGACTATCGGCGGAGAGGCTAAAGTAGGTCTGGAACGTGAGTGGCTTTCCGTCCTCGTTGGATGGGATAAACGTCCAACTTTCGCCAATCTCATACTTCATGAAAGGAAGATGGCGAGTACCCGGCTCGTTAACCATCTGTGGGATGATGTCTCGAAGGTGGATGAATGTCTTCCATGCAGTCGTCTCGACTCCGATCGCCAAGGTCTCATGTTCAGGAGAAGGAGGGAAATACGTCGGGATGGTGCGAGGGAACAATCGGAGAGGGGCTATACCTGGAGATCGACGGTGCTCCAACACGGCGGAGCTCCGGTTGATTTCGTGCACAGGGGCTTTCAGGGGTGGAGCTAGTGGTGTAGGGTCTCAATTGGAGGAGAGTGGGAGCCAGAAAATGGGAGAGGAGAGCTTGGGTTGCCTCTTTATAGCCAGGATGCGGATCACATTGGATAGGATCTACCGGAGCCGGCTGGAGAGGCGACGGAGGCCACGAGAGGACAAATGGGATGCTCGGGGGTGCTCGTGGGAGTGTCTACGACCAGGAGGGCAAGAGGGGGGGCTTGGGTGTGCTCGCATGGAAGGCCCAAGGTTGCCCGAGAGCGGCAGCATTGGGCGCACGCTATGGAGGGGGAATGGTTCGTTCCAACATGGCGGCATCTCTCGGACGGTGAGATGCCTCCACTTGCCCAACGTAGGGGCTTGAGGTGGCCAGGGGCATGGGCAGGGAATGAGGTAAACCCTCGGTCTGTCCTGTATCGCGCTCCAGAGCGACTTTTTGACCGTCATGGGCATGCCACTAATGAGCTGTAGCACCGCCACTAGTGTCCACTAGTTGCACGAGGAATAAATTAGAGGGGAGGGAGCATTGGATGCTGTCCAGGAGAGAGGGTCATCTAAGCGAGGAAGGAATCCTTGTTGTCCAGGTGGTGCAAGGTGGGTTTTCACGCCCTCAACATGGAGCTAGCCTTTGGGGTTGCTACTGGAGATTTTGTGTGTCTTAGTGGAGCTCTGGTAAATGTTTGGGATCGAAGGTAATGGTATTAGTGATCAGAACAGTAATTTTTAGATTCTGCCACAAGGTGTTTGAAGGAGTTTTGGGCAAGTAAATGGAGCCTACTTGCCATGAGGCTAACAGGATCAAATTATGGGTAGAAATGAGAGGGGTCATAAGTTTGGAGATTATTTGAGGAAAGTTGACAATGTAAAATTTCAAAACCCTAGAAATCAACAAAATTAGGTGTTTGTACATTTTGCTAAGAAAAATTATTCCCCCTAATGCACCACTTGTTTTAGCATTATTATTTCTGGACTAGATCACTTCTTCAAAGTTTGAGAGCCATTGGAGAAACTTGGCAATGTAGAGTTTCTCAAAAACATTTTGGACAAAGAGGGTTTTGGAACAATATGGTGAACCACATCAAGCTGTATTGCTTTCAAACCTCATAAGATTATCACATATGTCATGTGTGACTTGCTAAAATTTCCTGGAATTATTTGAGAATATTTCTCATTGGTATATTTAAAAACCTTGAAATATGCATAAAGGGTCTTTTAGGATTTTGTGCAATATTTTGAACATATTTATGTGTTGAAACTCTTATATATATGGAAAATATATTTCCAAAGTGTTTCCCTACAATTTCTCAAATATTTTTGAAGAAAGAATATATGTTTTCCTCACAAAAGACCATTTTTAGCCTTAGGAAAAGGTATTTAATTAATATAGGAAAATAGCTTTTAAAATAATAATTTTGTATTTTTGGGAAGTCTTTTGATAATAGGATCTAAATAAAATATTTGGCGTAAACCATCTACCCTAATTTGAGGACTTGTAGTACAAACATCAATTCAGGGGTTTTTGAATACTTAAATTAAAGAAAAGATTTTTACTCAAAATAATATTCCATAAATATATTCTTAGGTCCCATACACATGGTATGCTAATTGGGTTGGGATCTCACGGAAGGGAAATATTTGTGAATAAAAACTCAATTAGGCAAACAAGCATATAGCAACCAAGTCAGTCATCACAAGCACAAAAAAGTTTGAAATGGTTCCAAATTTTATAAGATCATAATTTGGCAAAGTGGTTGATGAAGATGTTGATGAAGGCACATAGAAGTTGATGAAGGTTCAACCAGGCGCTCCCCCTACCTAGAGTGTCAAAGATCTTGAGGGATTACGACAATCTATGGGACGAGTGAGGTCCCTTTTGCAGGTTCAGCAGTGGGTAGGCGTATGCACGAAGAGCATCAAAAACCTCGTATGTGCTTAGGGGTTTTAGACAGGTTCGGGCTGCTCGAGAGCATAAAACTCTACGTCTAGTGTTTGTGGATTATATGTTTCCAAGTACAGGAGCGCGACAACCTAGCAAGGATGCACGAGGTGTCCAGCTACGCATGCAAATGGACAATGTGTAAACCCTTCTAAAGTTAGCCATCGACATCCTTTTATAGGTTAAGGGGTTACCACTATTGCTAAAATGGTCTTTGCATGAGGTGAATAGTGGATCTTATAGCAGCCAAAACTTCTCACAGGAGCTAGTGGTAAATACCTAACACTGACGAGGGCTACCTATTATTCTCTTGCCATGTCGTGGGATGGGTGTCATTAAAGATGCTTCAAGTTCCTGGGTTGCCAAAGGCCTCTGACAGGGCTCACCTAAATGCTTGCCTGCTCAACACCCCGCTGATGTTGACAATTAGCTCGGTGAGGTGGTGTGGTCGAGAAGTGGAGGAGTCCTACCAGGCGGGATGGCTGCCAGGTCTTCTTCTCTAGTAAGGCGGATTGCCGATGGCTTAGCATTGTATTGTGTTTCGATAGGGTTTTTACACGCAGGTGGTCGCTGTCGTATGTAAACAAGTCATGGTGCTAAGGGACATGTTCTTTAGTACATAGACACAGATAGAAATCCCAAATATGGTGGAACTTACAACTTTGTCGGCCCAATGGAACTCGGGGTACCACAACCTGTCTACCGTAGGCCCAGGAGGACGATACTCGGGGTTGTCTGATGAAGACAGCTCGGGGTTGTCTGATGAAGACAACCCCATCTCAGCTGCTCTGGAGGGAGCTGCCGCATGAGGGGCAACCCAGCGAGGCCCCTTTGCCACCAGGATAGGTCCTGCTGAGGGCGCCAAGCATTGCGACGCGTCGTGAGTCCCACGAGGCTGCCTCGCAAGCCTTGGTGAATGGTACCCGCCGTGATGCCCCGTGCCCACCACATGGGTGACGCCTTGTGCAGAGAACGACGACAGAGGCCACGCTAGCCAGCGCGGACAGAGAGGTTTTCCTATTTCGTGTTAGTGGTGCAATATCCACGACACGCCCACAAAGCTGGTTTCCAAAGCTTGCCATTCCAATGTAAGATGATTAGGACGGATCAAAACAGCAGGACAGAGGTCATCGCCAATCAAATAAGTGTGTCATGAAGGCTACTTTAGCAGACAGAGACCGCATGTTGTCAGGATGAGTCTGAGCCGATGCTCCTCTTTGAATTGTCAGATGTGGCCACCCTTTCCCTCTCATGTTTTTGGGGAAGAGGGCCCAGGAACTACAAGGGAGACATGCCACCTCCATGTAAAGGGATCACGCCATTCTCTCCCCACCAACTCATGTATTCATAGCCCAAGCTCTCCATCACAATCAAACACACGCATAATTAGGGTTTTAGACGGCAAGGTGGCCCAAACCTGGGTAACTTGTGCGTCCTCATAGTTTCCACTAAGAAGGAGTGAGCTTGCCATCGATCCTGCCATGGTTTTTGTCGTGTTGCAGGTTCTCGAGACAAGTTCCTAGTGTTTGGACCTTGGGTCTTGGATTAGTTCTTGGGCGCAGATACCAAATTACGACTTTTGGCACGCTAGGTAGTGGGACTTGTAGCCTTTAAGCCTTCGACCTCGACATCAATATAGACATGGACAATGTCGCCGCTTGTCGGGAACGCGCTGCACGCAGATATGCAACCCGAGGCCCTACATCGCCCGCCACCTGAGGTTCCCTGACAAGACGCCCTCGCATCACCACCGAGCCAGTTATTGAGCGGGTGGCGTCCTCCATTCACCCCTCGGTAAAGAAGCTCTCACGCGGACAATCCCCTCGAACTCCTGCTTGCCCATCGCGACCCTCCGCACCTTCACGAGGGCCCCACCAGTCACCGTTGTCGCTGCCAGGAGGCCGGCAAGGGCCGCGATGGCCGTGGCAGAGGTCAACGCTGGGGTGACAACAACGATAACAACCGTCAGGGCTGGTAGGACCAGCCGCAATAGGCTGACACTTAGGACAACGCCGCCCCTCCATGCGCTAACGACCTCCCTCTCGCTAAGAATGCTTGGGGCTACTAGGAGCCCCGGAGGTTGTCCTGCATCCTCGGCGGGGCCGTGGCCCTTCCATATAACCACCACTTTAAGCAGAGGTGATGGCGACCCTCTCGACACTCAAGTCCACTGGCCGCATCAAGTGGTCCAAGCATCCCATTGTCTTCGACGTCAGTGACCACCCAAAGTCCACGAAAACGGTAGCCGTCGTCCCCCTGCTGTGCACTCCCACTATCAGTAATGTGGTCATCACGAAGACCCTCATCAATGGTGGGGCACGGCTCAATGTTATCTCTGTGAAGACCTTCTAGACGCTTCAGGTACGGGCGGCTGTATGGGTACCTCGACTCATAAGTAGAAGTCACCGAATGCACGGGTATGGTGATCCCAAAGATCAATTATCATTGGACAAACAATAACTGAATAACAAGAGTCTTACATCCATTAGCAAGACTCTTACATCCATTACGTACAGTCTTACACAATGACGAACATGATGGTCAAGTCTCCATAAGCTCAAAGCAGAAATATGTAATGATAGCATAGAACCATTCCATCTGCCTTAACCCTACATGCATTCTGACTGGGAAGCATCCTAGCTCGCATGGTCGTCACCACGGTATTCTTCCCCATATCCTGTTCTCTCATGATTGTTCATTAAATAGCCATTGGCATGCTAATGAGTACTTTGAATGTACTTGTAGGAAACCCATGTTTGGACAAGATAAAACAATGGAGGGTATAATATTAAGTAGGTACTTTTGCAGAAAGCTAGTTTTGAATGCTAAATCATGTCCTACACTTTGTAAAGCATGCTGCAATAGGTTACATATATCCATATGAACAATTTACAAATATCAATATAACAGGGTTTGAACATCACATGTGCAATCATTTCATCAAGTATTCTGACTTACCTGACTTATCTCATTTGTCACGCACACACCAAGTTTTGTGAAAACATATGTACATAGTTTAAGCAGGACCACCCAAGTGTGCTTGACCGTGGACACGTCTATTTGAATAGTTTTACACTATATAGAGGTAGCACACTTTACCCACAAGACTTGTGGAACTTCCGTTTCATCCACGACTTGTGGTACCTTAAGTACCTGAGTTAAGCACCCGAACAATGAATTTCCCTCGACAACACTAAACAATGAGTCCACTTGCTAGCCCACGTCCTCATGATGTACGTCACACGAGACTCGCTCGACATTGTACCATCCATGAGGTGACAGAACGGTGTGCCTGGTGTCTGTGAAAGAATTCATTGTCATCCTTCCAGTCATGACCCCGTATCGAGAGAGTGACTTGGCTCTCTCACCACTAGTAACACGGACTTTCTTCTAGAATAAACCAAAGTAGTCAAGAAAACCTAGTCCGAATAGGGGTATTCATGGTTTCCTCGACTAGGGGGTGATGACCCCCAAGTGTAGGGTATCTATTGTAGACCTTTTAATAAGTAAGAGTGTCGAACCCAACGAGGAGCTGAAGGAAATAACAAGTGGTTTTCAGTAAGGTATTCTCTGCAAGCACTGAAATTATCGGTTTTCAGTAAGGTAATTCGTAACAGGTAGCAAGTAACAAATGTAAGAATGATGAAGCAAAGTGTCCCAATCCTTTTTGTAGAAAAGGACAAGACTGGACAAACTCTTATATAAGGAAAAGCGCTCCCGAGGACACATGGGAATTTATGTCAAGCTAGTTTTCATCATGCTCATATGATTCGCGTTCGTTACTTTGATAATTTGATATATGGATGGAACGACGCTTGGGTGCTGCCCTTACTTGGACAAACCTCCCACTTATGATTAAACTCTCTTGCAAGCATCCGCAACTACAAAAGAAGAATTAAGATAAATCTAACCATAGCATTAAACATATGGATCCAAATCAGCCCCTTACAAAGCAATGCATAAACTAGGGTTTAAGCTTCTGTCACTCTAGCAACCCATCATCTACTTATTACTTCCGGCCCAAATAATGGTGATGTGTCATGTAGTCGACGTTCACATGACACCACTAAGGAGAGACAACATATATCTTATCAAAATATCGAACGAACCAAATTCACGTGATTACTTATAACAAGACTTATCTCATGACCTCAGGAACAAACATAACTACTCACAAAGCATATTCATATCCATCATCAGAGGAGTATTAGTAATCATAAAGGATTTGAACACATAATCTTCCACCACATAAACCAACTATCATCAAGTACAAGGAGTAATCAACACTAATAGAAACCCACAGGTACCAATATGAGGTTTTCAGACAAAGATCGGATCCAAGAGATGAACTAGGGTTTGGACAAGAGATGGTGCTAATGAAGATGTTGATGGATATTGACTCCCTCTCGGTGAGAGGATCGTTGGTGATGATGATGGCTACGATTTCCCCCTCCGGGAGGGAAGTTTCCCAAGCAGAATAGCTCCGTTGGAGCTCTAGATTGGTTCTATCGAAGTTCCGCCTCGATACGGCGGTGCCTCATCCCGAAAGGTCTGATGTGATTTGTTCCAGGTCAAAACCCTTCATATAGGAGAAGATTGGGACCGGAGGCCTGCAAGGGACCCCACAAGCCTGTAAGGCGCGACTACGGGGTAGGCCGCGCCCCCTGGCTTGTGGCGACCTGGTGGGTCCCCTCCGGTATTTCTTTCGCCCATTATTTTTTAGATATTCCAAAACAGTTCTCCGTAACTTTTCAAGACTTTTGGAGCTGTGCAGAATAAGTCTCTAAGATTTGCTCCTTTTCCAGTCCAGAATTCGAGCTGTCGGCATTCTCCGTCTTCATGGAAACCTTGTAAAATAAGAGAGAAAAGACATAAGTATTGTACCATAATATGTACTAATAGCCCATAATGCAATAAATATTGATATAAAACCATGATGCAAAATGGACGTATCATCTCCCACAAGCTTAGACCTCGCTTGTCCTCAAGCGAAAGCCGATATCAATAAATATGCCCACATGTTTAGAGATTGAGGTGTCGATAAAATAAAATACGGACATGAAGGCATGATGATTATCTTTAGAATAGCAAAACATATTGACATATAATATCTTATGCTAGAGTAAAAATTCATTCACAAGGTAAAATATGAAACAAGAACTCTATTGAGAACTAACCAACTATGATTTCAGTCATTGAAGCAATTCCAATTTATCGCAACATAGGAAATAATCAATATAAGACCTTGTAAGGCAAATCCACATACTCAACATCTTATGGTATTTCATAATTGCTAACAATCACTCGGTACCTATGAGGTCAAAGCTTCAATCGGACACATAGAAAGATTAGGCTTATAGTTTTGCCTCAACTATTTACCTCAAGGGTAATGTCAACAATAATAACTCATGATCACCCACATCCAAGTGGTTGTATTTGTCTAGATCATTCCCCAACACATGACGCTTGCCAAAAGATAAAGGCGAAATAAAGAAAATGGTTAACATCACCACGACTCTTACATAAAGATAAGTACTAGAAAAGTAAAGGTAATAGATAGGCCCTTCACAGAGGCAAGCAAAGGTTGTCATGCGCTTTTATAGTTGGTTGTGCAATCCATTAATGCAAAAGAACGTCACTTTATATTGCCCCTTGTGATAAAGACTTTTATTATGCAGTACGTCACTTTTATTTCTTTTATAAAACAAGTTTGTATAAAGTTTATCTTCCTTGCACTAATAAACCAAACATATTTAAAGAGCAATTTACTGCTTGCACCGATGACAACTTACTTGAAGGATCTTACTCAATCCATAGGTAGGTATGGTGGACTCTCAAGGAAAAACTGGGTTAAAGGTTTTTGGATGCACAAGTAGAATGTCTAATTGGTGTAGGAGTATCTAGGTAATATGAGGTGGAAGTAAGCAACACATGTTGAAGGATCTACAACCATATAACTTCTATTCGGAAATAAGCAAACATAACTCATTTTGTTGTCTTCCTTGTCCAACATCAAACTTTTGGCATATGATATTTTAATGAGTGCTCACAGTCACAAAAGATGTCTAAGATGATATATTTATATGTGAACCTCTCTTTCTTTGTTACTTCGTCATAATTGCAACAATGAGCAATAGGTTTCTTTGTCAACTCACAACCAAGTTCAATCGACATACTTTTTATATGTGAAGTCATCACTCCTCATGAAATCATTATGCATGTTCTTTTGCTTTTATACTAAACTTCTTTCTATTTCTTTTTTCTCAAGATCATAGCAAGCAAGCAAAGCCCTTGACTCAAAACTACTCTTTATTATATAACTCTCGGACTTGCTTACATAGGGGGAACAAAAATAAAAATCAAAACTAGATCACACTAAAACATTATTCTACTAGATGAGGATATAACTAAAAGGATCAAACGAACAAAAACAAAAAAATTAAAAACGTGTGATGGTGATACGATACCGGGGCAGCTCCCCCAAGCTTGGCACAAGCCAAGGGGAGTGACCATACCTATGTGTTCAGTTTTCTTTCTTCGGAGGTGCTAATGTTGGAGTTGTTGGTGAGGTTGAAAGCTTTTCCTCAATCTTCCAAGACATGGGCTCACCATTGTGAAAAGATGAACTAGCCTCTGTAATCCTCAAGCCTGCAGCCAAACTCATTTTCTTAAATCTGTAATCATACTCACAATTTTGGTTTTGCAGGTCATATATCTGGGCTTGGAGTGCTCGGTTTTCTCGTAAATCTTGAAGACGTGATCATAGAGGTTCTTGGCGTTCAGCTTGTGCTTATGTGTAAACTCCACAGTCATCAGGTGATTGGCATTAAGTCCTCGTTCCATCATCCCTTGGCACTTGAAGACTTGTTGCTCCATTGCTTCGAGCCTTGCCTCCATGCTTCCGGTCTTCTTCGGCCCCTGAAAAACACGGATGTGCAACACCCCCTCATGCATCTCAATGGTTTGAGGGTGTTGGAGCACCTCCTCAAGGTAGGGGTTGATGACTCTCTCAAAGAACTTGTCCTTTAGAGCACTTGAAGACGTCATGTTCATCTAAATCTGTTACAAAAACAGGAGATATTGTCGAGATACAAAGGTCAAAACCTTCGGGAGATTATATAATGAATTTTTGCCGACCCGAAGGAGTTTTCCATAAGAAAACGGAGTCCGGAGGTTGCAAGGGGTGGCCACAAGCCCGCAGGGCACGGCCAGGGGGGTAGGCCGCGCTCCCCTGGCATGTCGCCTCCACGTGCCCCCTTCGAACTACTTTATTTATTTTTAATATTCCAAAACTGGTAAAAGTTGTCATTTAAAACGTTTTGGAGTCTGTTTGCTCACCGTAGCACATACCTATTCCGGTTCAAGGACCGAGATGTTCCGATAGGTCTCACTAATGTACTCTTCTAAAGTTATGGTATTGATAATATTAGTTTCGTCATTTACGGGAGTACCTGAGATATAATGTTTGATTCTTTGACCATTTACCACCTTTAGATTTGTGCCTTCAGCATTGTTGATCTTGATGGCACCGGAACGATATACTTCCTCAATAGTGTAAGGACCTTCCCATTTAGAGAGAAGTTTCCTATAAAAAATCTTAAATGAGAGTTGTATAGCAAGACATGATCATCTACATTAAACTTATGATGTTGTAACCTTCTATCATACCATCTCTTAACCTTTTCTATAAACAACTTACCATTATCATAGGCCTGGGTTCTCCATTCATCAAGTGAGGTAATGCAAATAACCTCTTTTCACCATCAAGTTTGAAATCATAGTTAAACTCTGTAATTGCCCAATAAGCTTTATATTCTAGCTCTAAAGGTAAGTGACATGCTTTACCAAAAACCATTTTGTAAGGATACATACCCATAGGGTTTTTGTAAGTGGTTCTATAAGTCCTTAATGCATCGTCAAGTTTCATAGACCATTCTTTCTAGATCTATTAAACTTATTTTGCATGATCAACTTAATTTCACGATTCCTAAATTCTAGTTGCCGACTAAACTGAGGATGATAAGGACATGCAACTCTATGATAAACATCATACCTAGCAAGCAATTTATGGAAAGCACCATGAATAAAGTGTGAACCACCATCACTCACTAAATATGTAGGGACTCATAATCTAGGGAAAATAACTACTTTCAGCATTTTAATAGAATTGTTACGATCAGCAGTACTAGTTGGAATAGCTTCTACCCACTTAGTAACATAATCAACAACAACTAGAATATGAGTATACCCATTTGTCGGTGCAGTAAAGACTGGGGTCCCTTAGTGCCCCACACTTGAGCACATGCCAGGAGAGCCCGTGGCGGTATGACATGGAGGAATCCAGACAAGACTCGCCCCCGAGGTATCCAAGACCTCGGCAAGCCTGTCTTGCCGGGAAAACACCCAAGGCCACGTCAGATAACGGACGTCATGAACACACGTAGCACAAAGCCCCGGCAAGCCCCCCCGTCTCCGGGAAGACAACCGAAGCCCTCGGTAAGCTTCCTTGCCGGGACGAAGCACCAAAGCCCCAGCAAGAACCCTTGCCGAGATGATGTGGCAGCGCACCAAAGGGCGACCGCCCTTGCCACTATACCACCGCTCCCCCGTGTTCCAGTGCATTCCGCATGCGCCAGCGGGGCGTCTAGGTGTCGGAACACCTGAACACATGTCTTCACCAGCACCTAACAGACATGGACAAGATGTGCATTTAACGCACCTGACAGCGGTAGATGGATAAGCGCTGTTGTAGGTTCATTGTAACATCTCGTGAACCTACCATTGAGCAATGTAGGTGACCCCTTTGCCTATAAAAGGAGGCCCTTAGCTCATTCACAAAGGGTTAGACTTTTTGGAGATTGGCGAAGAAGAGGATTAGCATCACTGTAAAGGAACAAAAAAAAGAACACTTAATACGATTAGACCAGCAGGACGTAGGGTTTTACGTGTAAGCGGCCCAAACCTGGGTAAAAAGGCTTGCTGGGTGTTGATCGTTTGGTCTACTCTTGATGTTGTTCTTCCCCACCCTACGATCACAAGGGTATCACTTTGATCCCCATAGGTGTCGACCTAGCATCGCCGACATCTTTGGCGCACCAGGTAGGGGGCGGGGGAAGGGTGCGTGGAGCGAAGCAGGCTCAACACCGGCTCCATTAAGATTGGGCGCTATGCGGCACTCCTCCGGAAACGGAGTGTCGCGGCAAGCGCCCTATTGTGCTACGGCTTCCCAAGGCCTACATGAGCGCGCTGCTGCACGCGCGAGCGGGGCAGGGAGGCAGAGACTCCAAGAGCGGCATCGTCATACCGATGTGTCACTCGAGGGGGCCAACGCGCGGCTGTCGAGGGCGTTCGGGGGAACTTCACAGAGGCCCCGGTGCACACTCCGGCGGACGCACCTCCGCAGAGCACTACATAGTCGTTGAGGGTGCGCCACACGGTCCCGAAGACCCAGCACACACTCCAGTGTGAAGGTTGTGCCCCTGAGAGCGTCGCATCATCAGCCAAAGACGCGCTCGGGGGCTCCGCAAACACGGCCTAGCAAGAGAAAAGAAAAAGGGTTACACCCTGGCTGGCTCTTCCTCCAAGCGATTGTCATGGACCATCGGCAAGAAGCCCTTGCCGGAGAAGAGACCACCAGGCGAGGTGATTCCTTGCTTGTTGGAGGCTTCAACACCCCAGCAAAAGATTCAGATGCCGGATCATGGCGCAAACAGATATGTTTTTGAGTTTGAGGTTCACATTTGGAATTGATAGATCCTTTGTTTTTTCCCTTCAGAAGTTTCGAGTCTTTGTGTGAGGAGTTCGCGCGTACTCGGACCTTCCCAAAGCTTGGTGCACCTTGTCTTTGTTTCGAACTCGTCAAATGACCTGAACGTCCATAGAGCGCCTTCAAACAGTTGTGAACCTGATCAACACAGCAACCGGCTACGTAGCACCCGATTTCGTCTCAAGCTGCGCTTGGCGATTTCCATGGTTGCACCGAACGCGGCAAGGATTCTTGCCGGTAGTGGTCGACAAGCTCCCAAATATGCAAGGACAAATCGCAGAAAGAGGGGAATCCAAAAAGGGAAAAATAGTTTTTTTCATTCATATGGATAGATACACTTAACTTCAGTTACGAAGTGTGGTTATCCTAACCTAAGGACTTTGTCTTTTGACGAGGATTAACCTACGCGGAGAAGTGAAGGTCAAGAAGATAAAAAGGCAGGCCATCCCCCGGTGCAACCCAGGCTGGTCCCTCATGGACCAGCATTGCACGGTCGAGAACTACGCCGGGGGACAGGGCAGCAGGAGGTGAAGGGGTCGGGTCCAATGCTCACGCCGCCCAAAAGGAAAGGCGTCGATGTAGGCCCCGACCGAGAGGGGGAGGGGCATGAGAAGGCGCCGGCGGTGAGGCCAACGGTCAGTCGGAGCTCGGGGGATCGTACTCCAACTTGACCCCCCGGGCTCACGACCTGCTAAGAGCGCCACCGCCGTCGCCGCCCCCCTCATCAGTGTCGCTCGAGGCGGAGCTCTCAATGCCGCTCGAGCGACCTTCGCAGAAGTCGAGAAGCACACATGGGTTCCTCTAAACCAACATGGAGGGATGCCACAGAAGCAAGCCCCGGGAAGGCGGAGGCGTTGGAGTAGCGCTCCGCCTCCCCTAGCCTCGAGCTCCGCGGAGACGTCGGCCCCTCGCTCTTCCTCCACCGCGGTCGTCCGGGCCGTCTTCTGCCGCGGCAGCCCTAGAAGTTGTGGCATGATCCAAACGGGATCCCCTCACTTCCCTCACGGTAGACAGCGGCCGACCTCGTCCCCTGACCATGGTTAGGGACGAGCGCCACCAGCGGACAAAGGAAGATTCAGAAGACCAAGGTTGAGGAGTTAATTGAATCAGAGGGAGTTGGAGGAGAAAAACCCCTTGCAAACCCTCCCAATTTATAGGATGGGGCGCTGGGGCTAGCCTCCCTTACTCCAGAAACAACCACCCTCCACGACCAATCGATCGAACTCACGGGTGAACAGAGAACCACCCTGATGCGCCAATGCATGCACGAGTGGGCCCAACCACCACTACGCCTTTCAAGGCCTCGATTGTCACCTGCCCATCAATGGCTGCGCATGCCACACGCGTGGCAGAGGCGTTTCAGGAGGCGGAGGGGCCCCTCCGCCCATGAGCTCCTACTTCGCGCATCCAGTGCGCGGCGTGGGGAAAGTCAACCGCCAGCAGATCCAGCCGCAAAGCGCCCGTACAACTCTTGGCGCATGGCCCAACAGCGCTCCGTGCACGCGTGTGGCCTAGTCCCACTGGATCTTGTCGTTGCAATAAATACTGGGGTTCCTTAGTACCCTAGACTTGTGCATGGGCACGGAGAGCCCCTCGGAGTATGACATGGCAGAATCCAGACAAGACTCGCCCCAAGGTATCCAAGGCCCCGGCAAGCCTGTCTTGCCGGGAAGACACCCAAGGCCACGTCCTTCTAACGGACGTGACGAACACACCTAGCACAAGGCCTCGGAGAGCCCCCCTCGCCGGGAAGACAACTGAACCCCTCAACAAGCTTCCTTGCCGGGACGAAGGACCAAGGCCCCGGCAAGCACCCTTGCTGGGATGAGATGGCACCACACCAGAGGGCGACCGTGCTTGCCACAATACCACAACTCCCCGTGTTCCAGCGCATTCCGCATGCGCAAGCGGGGCGTCAAGGTGTCCAAACACCTGGACACATGTCTTCACCAGCACCTAACTGACATGGATAAGACGTGCATTTAATGCACGTGACAGCGGTAGATGGATAAGCACCGCTATAGGTTCACTGTAACATCTCATGAACCTACCATTGTGCACTGTAGGTGACACTTTGCCTATAAAAGGAGGCCCTTAGCTCATTCACAACGGGGTAGACTTTTTGGAGATTGGCAGAGAAGAGGATTATCATCGCTGTAAAGGAACAACAAAAGAACACTTAATACGATCAGACGAGCGGGACGTAGGGTTTTACGCGTAAGCGGCCCGAACCTGGGTAAAAAGGCTTGTCGGGTGTTGATCGTATGGTCTCCTCTTGAGGTTGTTCTTCCCCGCCCTACGACTACAAGGTTATCACATTGATCACCATAGGTGTCGACCTAGCATCGCCGACACCATTGGACTTTGGAAAAGGTCCCATATAATCAAAACCCAAACATCAAATGGTACAATAACTAGAGAGTAATTCGTAGGAATTTCCTCACGTCTACTAATATTACCAATTAATTGACATTCACCGCAATACAAGAGAAACTTACGAGCATCCTTGAACAGAGTAGGTGAATAAAAACCAGATTGTAGTACCTTATGTGTAGTTCTATCTCCAACGTGATGTCCTCCGTAGTCCTCGGTGTGACGCTTGTATAGGATCTTTCCCTGTTCATGCATAGGTACACAACGTCTAATAATACCATCTACACATTTATAAAGGTGTGGATTGTGCCAAAAGTAATGTCTTAAATCATAGAAGAACTTTTTCTTTTGTTAGTATTTGAAACTAGGCGGTATAAATTTAGCAACGGTGTAATTAGCATAATCAGCATACCAAGGAGCATTGCATGAAGCATGTGTGACAGCTAATTGTTCACTAGGAAAGCTATCATCAATAGGTAGTGGGTCATCAAGAACATTCTCTAACCTAGACAAGTTATCTGCTATGGGGTTATCGGCGACCTTTCTATCAATAATATGCAAAT
Source organism: Hordeum vulgare subsp. vulgare (assembly GCF_904849725.1). NCBI lineage: Eukaryota > Viridiplantae > Streptophyta > Magnoliopsida > Poales > Poaceae > Hordeum > Hordeum vulgare. The sequence goes on from NC_058522.1 coordinate 196,587,648, forward strand.
CAAATTTTTGTAGCGCAAGAACCCATCTAATAAGTCTAGGTTTAGTATCTTTGTTTTCCATAAGGTATTTAATAGCAGTGTGATCAGTGTGAACAGTTACTTTGGAATCAACAATATAAGGTCTAAACTTACCGCAAGCAAACACTAAAAAATTCATTTAGTGGTAGCGTAGCTTCTTTGAGCACTGTCTAGAGTTTTACTAGCGTAATGGATGACATTTAATTTCTTACCAACTCTTTGTCCTAGACCAACACCAACAGCATAATCACTAGCATCACACATAATTTCAAAGGGTAGGTTCCAATGAGGTGGTTGAACAAGACGTGTAGTTATCAAGGCATTCTTAAGAATTTCAAATTCTTCTACACAATCATCATCATAAACGAAGGGAACATCCTTTTGCAAAATATTAATGAGAGTCTTAGTAATTTTAGAGAAGTCTTTAATAAATCTCCTATGGAAACTAGCATGACCAAGGAAACTTCTTATACCGTTAATATCTGTTGGACATGGCATTTTTCCAATAGCATCGACTTTAGCTTTGTCAACTTCAATGTGTGTTTTGGATATTTTGTGTCCCAAAACAATGCCTTCAGTAACAATAAAGTGGCAGTTCTCCAAATTCAATACAAGATTATTCTCATGACATCTCTGCAAAACTTGAACAAGGTTGCTCAAGCAATCATCAAAAGAAGTTTCGTAAATGAAAAAATCATCCATGAAAACCTCAACAATCTTTTCACAAAAGTCATAGAATATAGCCGTCATACATCTTTGAAAGGTAGTAGGTGCATTGCATAAACTGAAAGTCATACGTCTATAAGCAAAGGTACCAAAATGGCAAGTAAAAGTGGTCTTCTCTTGATCATCTTTTGATACATGTATAGTAGTAATTCAAAAAATTCCTACGCTTCACCAAGATCCATCTAGGAGAAACTAGCAACGAGCAAGGGGTAGAGCATCTTCATACCTTTGAAGATCGCTAAATTGAAGTGTTACTATGAACGCGGTTGATGCAGTCGTACTCGTAGCGATTCAGATCACGGAAGATTCCAATCAAAGCACTGAACAACAGCGCCTCAACGTTCTACACACATGCAGCCCGGTGACGTCTCCTTCAGCTTGATCCAGCAAGGAGAGAGGAGAATTTGACGGAGAGCTCCGGCAGCACGACGGTGTGGTGGCGGTGGAGCTATGCAGTTCTCCGGCAGGGCTTCGCCAAGCACCGTGAAGGAGGAGAAGAGGGAGAGGTTGGGCTGGGCCAAGAAGTGGTGTTCCAAGTGTTTGCAGCCCTCCCAAACCCTCAAATATATATAGGAGGAGGAGGAGGGCCGGCCACCCTAGGGTTGCCCCTAGGTGGTGCGGCAGCCAAGAGGAGGAGGGGACGATGCCCTAGGTGGTGGCTTGCCACCCAAGGCAGCCACCACGGCATAGGGTTTGCTGCCCTAGGCTCCTTGGGCCTTGGTGGGTGGCGCACCAGCCCATCTAGGGGCTGGTTCCCATCCACTTTTTGCCCACGTGGCCCTTTGGGGTTGGTGGCCCCTCCCGGTGGACCCCCAGAACCCTTCCGTTGGTCCCGAGACAATACCGATGATCCCTGAAACATTTCCGGCGATCAAATCTCCACTTCGTATATATGAATCTTTACCTTCGTACTATTCTGGAGCTCCTTGTGATGTCCGAGATCTCATCCGGGATTCCGAACAACTTTCGGTAACCACATACTATTCCCATTACAACTCTAGCGTCATTGAACCTTAAGTGTGTAGACTCTGCGGGTTCGGGAACCATGGAGATATGACCGAGACACCTCTCCGGTCAATAACCAACAACCGGGTCTGGATATACATGTTGGTTCCCACATGTTCCATGATGATCTCATCGAATGAACCACGATGTCGGGGATTCAATCAATCCCGTATGCAATTCCCTTTGTCTATGGGTATGATACTTGCGCGAGATTCGATTGTCGGTATCCCTATACCTTATTCAATCTTGTTACCGGCAAGTCTCTTTACTCATTTAGTAACACATCATCATGTGGCTAACTCTGTAATCACATTGAGCTGATTATGATGATGCATTACTGAGTGGGCCTAGAGATACCTCTCCATCACACGGAATGACAAATCCCAGTCTCGATTGGTACCAACCCAACTCACACTTTCAGAGATACCTGTAGTGCACCTTTATAATCACGAGTTACGTTTTGACGTTTCATACACCCAAAGGACTCCTATGGTATCCGGGAGTTGCATAATCTGATGGTCTAAGGATATGATACTTGACATTATAAAAGTCTTAGCAGACGAACTACACGATCTTGTGCTATGGTTAGGGTTGTGTTTTGTCCATCACATCATTCTCCTAATTATGTGATGCCGTTATCAATGACATCCAATGTCCGTGATCAGGAAACCATGACCATGTATTGATCAACGAGATAGCCAACTAGAGAATCACTAAGGACATGTTGTGGTCTATGTAATCACACTTGTATTACGGTTTCCGGTTAATACAATTATAGCATGAATAGTAGACAATTATCATGAACAAGGAAATATAATAATAAGCACTTTACTATTTCCTCTAGGGCATATTTCCAATAGTCTCCCACTTGCACTAGAGTGAGTAATATAGTTACATTGTGATGAATCAAACACCCATAGAGTTTTGGTGCTGATCATTTTTCGCTCGTGGAAGAGGTTTAGTCAATGGATTCGCGACATTCAGCTCCGTATGTATCTTACAAATATCTATATCTCCATCCTGGATGTATCCACAAATGGAGTTGAAGCGGCGCTTGATGTGCTTGGTATTCTTGTGAAACATGGGCTCCTTGCAATGGCAATAGCACCAGTGTTTTTTCAAAAGTGAGTCATCGGGCCCGACGAGCTGGGTATCACTTCTAGGTCGGTGATGAATTCCTTCATCCAGACTCCTTCCTGTGCTGCTTCCAAAGCAGCTATGTACTCCGCTTCACATATAGATGTCGCCACGATGCTTTGCTTGCAACTGCACTAGCTGACTGCCCCACCATTCAAAATATACACGTATCCGGTTTGTGACTTGGAGTCATCCGGATCTGTGTCGAAGCTAGCATCGACGTAACCCTTTAGGACGAGCTCTTTGGCACCTCCATAAACGAGAAACATATCTTTAGTCCTTTTCAGGTACTTTAGGATATTCTTGACCTCTATCAAGTGATCCACTCCTCGATCAGTTTGGTACCTCCCTACCGAACTTATCGCAAGGTTCACATCAGGTCTAGTACACTGCATGGCATACTTAATAGACCCTATGGTGGAAACATAGGGGATAATACTCATCTTTTCTCTATCTTATGTCATGGTCGCGCGTTGAGCTTTGTTCAACCTCACACCTTGTAATACAGGCAAGAACCCCTTCTTGGCCTTATCCATATTGAACGTCTTCAATATCTTGTCAAGGTATGTGCTTTGTGAAAGACCTATGAGGCGTCTCGATCTATCTCTATAGATCTTGATACCTAATATGTTAGCAGCTTCTCCAAGGTCCTTCATTGAAAAACAGTTGTTCAAATAGGCCTTTATGCTTTCCAAATGTTCTATATCATTTCCCATCAACATTATGTCATCCACATATAGTATAAGAAATGCTACACAGCTCCGACTCACTTTCTTGTAAATGCAGGCTTCTCCATAATTCTGTACAAACCCAAACGCTTTGATCACCTCATCAAAGTGAATGTTCCAACTCCGAGATGCTTGCACCAGCCCATAGATGGAGCGCTGGAGCTTGCATACCTTGTCAGCATTATTAGGATCGACAAAACCTTCCGGCTGTATCATATACCATTCTTCATTAAGAAAACCGTTAAGGAATGCTGTTTTGACGTCCATTTGCAAGATCTAATAATCATAAAATGTGGCAACTGCTAACATGATTCGAACAGACTTCAACATCGCTACGGGTGAGAAGGTCTCATCATAGTCAATTCCATGAACTTTTCGATAACCCTTAGTGACAAGTCGAGCCTTATAGATCGTCACAGTACCATCCGCGTCAGTCTTCTTCTTAAAGATCCATTTATTTCCTATGGCTCGCCAATCATCGGGAAAGTCCACCAAATTCCATACTTTGTTCTCATACACTACAGGAATCAGCTTCTTTGCCGTCTGCCATCACAGACGGCAAAGACAATATCCCGGACAACAAAGACAATATCCCAGACGGCAAAGATTCTCACGGCCGGCAAAATTTCTGCATCAGCCTACGACGGCATAGGACCTTCTTTGCCGTCTGCCCCCCCCAAAGCGGATGGCAAAGCTCTTTGCCGTCAGCTTTCCTTAGGAGCAGTCGGCAAAGTGCTCGAGACGGCAGCCGACAAGCGTTGCCTCCGTTAGGGGTTAACGGAGGCTTTGCCTTCTACCTCCCCCTCCATCTTTGTCGTCTACCTTCTCCTCCATCGTTGCCGTCTGCCTTCTCCTCCCCTCCCCTACCCCTCCATCTTTGTCGTCTGCCTCCCCGTCCATCTTTGTCGTCTGCCTGCTCCTCCCCTCCCCCCTCTCTCCACTCTTTGCCGTCTGGCTCCTCCTCCCCCTCCTCTGTTCCCTCTTCTTTACCGTCTGCCCAGCCTGGAGGCTGACGGCAAAGAGACTACATAGACACCCCAGGATGCACATCTGGGTGCCATGTGGCACCTTTGCCGTCTGCCAGCTGATGGCACAGGTCTTTGCCATCAGCTGGCAGACGGCAAAGAGCCCATATAGTTCCTGTTTTTTTTGTTTTATATTATTTCACATCACACATATATATATATATATATTTGACAGCACATTTATATAATTCACCACACATATATGATATATAGTTCACCACACATATACTTGCCAACACATATATATAATTCACCACACATATATGATTCACCAATGTACATCCCCATATATTCAAAGAACCAACATACCAAGTATTGCACTGTTTATCCATATATACATATACATATAGTTCGACATTGTTCATCAACTCAAATGAAAACTAGATGATATACATATAAAGTTCATCCATCGACATTGTTCAACTCCATGAATGCCAGCTTCCATGCATATAGTATATCCAATCTGCAAAAATGTGAATAAGAAAGTTAGAAGAACAAAATATGATGTTTTTCAGCTAATTATGTCATTTTTAGCGGAAAACAAGCTAAGTATATGTGTGGTGAACTATATATCATTTGTTGGAGCTAAATTACCTAATTATGTCTTTTTTGAGCTAAATGGGCTAATTATCCCATTTTAGAGGAAAACAAGCTAAGTATATAATATTCATGAGCTAACCAAGGTTCTTATGCCATTTTGAGGTTATTATGGTATTTTGGAGCTAAATGGGCTAATTATGTCATTGTTGGGTTAATTAAAGCAAGGATAATATGAAAGAGGAGAAGAAAGAGGAGGATGAGGAGAAGAAGAAGAAATGAAGAAGAAGGAGGAGAAGGAGGAGAAGGAGGAGGAGGAGAAGGACTAGAAGGTCCTTAGCCTTCTCCTCCTCGTCCTCCTCGTCTTCCTTCTCCTTCTCCTTCTTCTCTTCTTCTTCTTCTCTTCTTCTTCTTCTTCTTTCTTTTCATTTTTCCTATTTCTTCTCCTCTTCTCCTCTTGTCGGAGCTAAATTACATAATTATGTCTTTTTGAGCTAAATGGGCTAATTATCCCATTTTAGAGAAAAACAAGCTAAGTATATAATATTCATGAGCTAACCAAGGTTCTTATGCCATTTTTAGGTTATTATGGTATTTTGGAGCTAAATGGGCTAATTATGTCATTGTTGGGTTAATTAAAGCAAGGATAATATGAAATAGGAGAAGAAAGAGGAGGAGTAGGAGAAGAAGAAGAAATCAAGAAGGAGGAGAAGGAGGAGAAGGAGGAGGAGGAGAAGGACTAGAAGTTCCTTGGCCCTCTCCTCCTCGTCCTCGTCCTCATCCTCCTCCTTCTCCTTCTTCTCTTCTTCTTCTTCTCTTCTTCTTCTCCTTCTTTCTTTTCATTTTGCCTATTTCTTCTCCTCTTCTCCTCTTGTTGGAGCTAAATTACCTAATTATGTCTTTTTTGAGCTAAATGGGCTAATTATCCCATTTTAGAGGAAAACAAGCTAAGTATATAATATTAATGAGCTAACCAAGGTTCTTATGCCATTTTGAGCTTATTATGGTATTTTGGAGATAAATGGGCTAATTATGTCATTGTTGGGTTAATTAAAGCAAGGATAATATGACATAGGAGAAGAAAGAGGAGGAGGAGGAGAAGAAGAAATCAAGAAGAAGGAGGAGGAGGAGGAGGAGGAGGAGGAGAAGGAGGAGGAGGAGAAGGATAGAAGGTCCTTGGCCTTCTTCTCCTCCTCCTCCTCCTCCTCCTCCTTCTCCTTCTTCTCTTCTTCTTCTTCTTCTTCTTCTTCTTCTTTCTTTTCATTTTGCCTATTTCTTCTCCTCTTCTCCTCTTGTTGGATCCAAATTACCTAATTATGTCTTTTTTGAGCTAAATGGGCTAATTATCCCATTTAAGAGGAAAACAAGCTAAGTATATAATATTAATGAGCTAACCAAGGTTCTTATGCCATTTTGAGCTTATTATGGTATTTTGGAGCTAAATGCGCTAATTATGTCATTGTTGGGTTAATTAAAGCAAGGATAATATGAAAGAGGAGAAGAAAGAGGAGGAGGAGGAGGAGGAGAAAAAGAAATCAAGAAGAAGGAGGAGAAGAGGAGAAGGAGGAGGAGGAGAAGGATAGAAGGTCCTTGGCCTTCTCCTCCTCCTCCTCCTCCTTCTCCTTCTTCTCTTCTTCTTCTTCTTCTTCTTTCTTTTCATTTTGCCTATTTCTTCTCCTCTTCTGCTTTTGTTGGAGCAAAATTACCTAATTATGTATTTTTTGAGCTAAATGGGCTAATTAACCCATTTTGGAGGAAAACAAGCTAAGTACATAATATTAATGAGCTAACCAAGGTTCTTATGCCATTTTGAGCGTATTATGGTATTTTGGAGCTAAATTGACTAATTGTGTCATTGTTGGGGGAAATTAAAGCAAGGATAATATCAACGAGGAGAAGAAAGAGGAGGAGGAGGAGAAGAAGAAGAAATCAAGGAGGAGAAGGAGGAGAAGGAGGAGGAGGAGAAGGACTAGAAGGTCCTTGGCCTTCTCCTCCTTCTCCTCCTCCTCCTCCTTCTCCTTCTTCTCTTCTTCTTCTTCTTCTTTCTTTTCATTTTTCCTATTTCTTCTCCTCTTGTTGGAGCTAATTTACCTAATTATGTCTTCTTGGAGCTAAATGGGCTAATTATCTCATTTTAGAGGAAAAGAAGCTAAGTTTGGAGGAGAAACTTACCGTAGTGGTCATCAAGGAGGAGAAACACCACGGTTGCTCGCGCCGGCTTCGTTTGGAGACGGTTACCCTGGAGAAGGGTCATGCGATGCCACTCGGAAGTTATTCTGCAGAAAAGATATTTTGCAATGTCTCAGTTAGCATGATGACACTCAATTATTAATACTAGTTTATAATGAAACTCACCGTGCCAATCGAAGAGAAGACGGGCATCGGCGGAGGGACTTGACCGCTCTTCTCGCACAGACCCTGAAGAGTGGGTCGTATTAGTTAGTATTGAAACAGACATTACACACATGATTTGGCTAATGTGAAAAAAAACATACCACAAAAAGCTCGCCCGTTGACCCGCCTCATTCCAGGCCCTCTCCTCCTCTAGCAATCGTGTCGTGGTCTGGTCCCTCTCATCAAGAGCAGCCTGAAGAGCAGCCTGGCTTGCCAATCTCTCTTTCTCAAGAGCAGCCTGGTTTGCCGCTCTCTCTTTCTGAAGAGCAGCCTAAAACACCATTCCTCGTTACCACAGTAATGATCTATGGTGACACACATAATGAAATGGATGAAAGTGTTCTTAGTCCGTACAACTAACCTCGATGGCAAGTTCGACTGGCCGTGGACGACGCGTTATCTCAGGACAGTTGCTCGACTGGCGCGCCTTGATCTCGGGAAGAGTGAGTGGACAACGTATTATCCCATCTCCAATGGCTATCGAGTCATGGGGCCTCCCGCCACCAGATATCATCACCAGCTCTAGATCCAAAGGTTCCTGGCTGGGGTTAAAGTCATCCCCTTTCGTAGCCTTCCCCGCGTCCCTGTATGCCACGAGCTTCTGATGGGATGATATGTTCGTGAAGTTATTGGGATCATCCAGATCAGACTCAGAGAATTCCTTCGCCTTCTTGTACGAGGCAGTATGGGCCATGCCATAAAGGTCGTACAAGTGTGGCATCTCAGTCTTATTGTGATGCGCCTAAAAGAGAGGAACAAAATATTAGCATCAAGAATGAATTGCATGAATCATGAAGCAAATCACATACCCAGTTTCGTCCAAACTAAAGTAAGTTGGCGCTACCTTGATGGTGTGGCACACCAACCATCTGGCTATGCCGATCCTTCGCATTCTCGTGGATGGCTCGGCACCTGCCTATACACCACTCATCAACCAACGCCTCCCAACAATCCATCTTATCCGCACACCATCTCGGGGGCACCTCTAAGTTATTAGAAAGAATTTTCAGCGCTACGCCTATGAATGAAATCAAGAAAACTACGTAGAAGGACTTAAGAATAGGTAATTACCTTCATGTATTGCTACTTCTTCAGAAACTTTCCGCGGCAATCCTTCTTCTGCTTCTTAATACCACGCGTGGCGTAGTAATCTCGAATAGCCTGCGGCCGAGCCTCGTGGCGCAAGTTCTGTAGTAACCGCCTACACTCGACCTCGAGAACCCTGGCCGCCTCCTCCTCATATCCATCCTCACACCTATAGAAGGTCTGCAATCAAACGTGAAAGCACCGATTAGTACAATAATTAGCTATATTGTTAATTTTGGATTCTGTAAAAGGATAATTTACCCAGAAGCTCTTGATGACCATCTCGGCCCTCGTGTGGCACAAGACACCATCTATAATCTCCTCCGGCGGGGCCTGCGCAGCCTGGTAGTGCTCCCAGGTAAATCCTAGTGTAGGAACCTGACCCTCACTAGGCAACGTGACTAACCCTGGGAAATTTGTCCGGCAAAGCACACCAAGGACGGAGTTCGGCCTGCGTACTCCAAGAGGGTGTACCCATCCCCTGCGGTATGATAAGGTCAGCGCATTAGATATTTGAACAAACTTGAAGGCAAAAGCTAAAAAAAGGGTAAATGTACTTACCTATCTCCTTCAGGTTTAATCACCGGCCTCTGCTCGCGTGTAGCCGGGGCGACTGGGAGACATGTACTACCACGCTTGTACACGGTGGCCCCGTCCACCTGCACATCGCCCTCACTATCCGTAAGCTCATCCCCGCCATCCCCACCCCCTGAGCAACCCGGACCCTCGGTCCAATCCGGCAACTCGGTACGATCCGGCCAGGTCTCCCATGCGAGCCTCTCCACGTCGGGTGAAGCCTCCGGAACCGTAGTCTCCTCCGGCTGCTCCTGGGTCGAATGCACCTCGACCCGAGGCTGCTCCTGGACCGGAGTCTCATGGGACGAATGCCCGTGAACACCAGGCTCCTGGACCGGAGTCCCCGTAGCCTCCTCCGCAAACGGGTCGACCATACTAGTCCTATGCTTGGGTGAATGAGCTGGTGGTGGTGGCGAGGACAGCTCAACAGTCCTCCTGGATCTTCCGCGGTCACCACCTCTCCCTGTACCCTTCCCCTTCTTCCCTACCCGACCAGCACCTCGCCCAGTGGGCACTGCCGCCGACGAAGAAGAACCCACGGCTGGTGTCGAAAGACTGTCTGCCAAGGCTCTACGGAGAGATAGGTGTGGAAGGGAAGTACCACCCCTCGTGCGGGGCGCCTAGGAAGAACCCGTCGAACGCTCTGGACCCGCGTGCACCATCTTTCAACACCTGCCATGATAAAGATTAAAAGAAATTAGTACAACATAAAAAAATTGAATGACTGACATGAATAATAATATGTACATGAATAATAAAGATTAATATATATACAATTTAAATTGTGAATCTTACAAACTAATAATCATCATCAATAAATGCATCATCATCATCACTATCACGCATGTCTTCATGAATGACGTGCTCATCGGGTTCAACGGCGGGAAGTTGTGAAAGGCCTTATTTTAATCGTTGAAGCATTGACAGGTCGTCCGCATCAGTAAGCTCTACGAGTTCCAGGTCTTCTAGTTCCGGCTCAGGGCTGGAGTCGGATTCATTGTGGCTGTCTACTTCCATGTTCTTGGATGAAGCACGGCGGTTCTTGAACCGTTTCTTGGAAAGACGTGTTTCTTGGAAGAATTCTCCATCATATGTGTCCGGGTTAATGTGAGGTTCATAATCCTGTTCATTTGGGAGAGGTGGTCTGACATGTGGCGGCACTTCATAAACAACATACCAACCTTCCAGATTCTTATCCGTTTGGCATGCCCACGGTAGATAGAAAACTTGGGTCGCCTGTTGAGCCGTAATATAGAAATCGGGAACATCTAAATGGGTGTTTGGATTGATTTCGACTAGTCCTATATGTTCATGAGTCCTTCTAGTCTTTTTCGGCTGGAACCAATAACATTTCATGACTACGACGTTCGGTGGGTTTTCACCATAGAATTGAAGTTCATAAATTGCTTCAACTCTTCCGTAATACTCGATAACACCTTCGCTGATAGCAGACACACCACAATTTGTAGATTTCTGGTCGGGCATAGATAGCTCTTTGCCAAAGGTACGAAAGAGATACCCGTTGATGTTGTATTTCTCAAATGAACGGACCTTATAGTCAAAACCATTACCGACTTGTCTCAATTCGGCGTCCATAGACTCTGAATTAGCCTACAAGTTTAATACGAAACGTTTGTTGCACTAGCCGCAAGTTAGATCAAGAATGAAATGGTCCATTATTGATAATTACGGTTTGTTTGAACCAAGAGATGAAACCGGGATAGCCGCCACCTGTCTTTGACAGAAGCTCATACTCTTCGACAGAATCATTTTCGATCACCGCTCCATCGAGAATTTGATGACGTAACTTCTGTTTGAAATATCCGGGAATAAGAGCGGTTCAAATGAATTAGAAGTTACGGGAAAATGTGCCGAGAACTCACTCGATGTACGGCCGCACTTCTATTAGGTTGTTGAAGATATACAACAAAATGTTCCGCCATTCTTCGATATCCAACGTTATTGGTTTTGAAACACCGGCTGGTGCGAGCTTCCTTTTGAATAGGCTGAGGTTGGACCCACCTTTTTTAGGGTCTCCATCATTGTGCCGAGGCTTCCGATTATGCAAATGATGATTTTTGGCTTCGTAGTGTGCTGTCACAAAGTTTGCCACCTCCTCAGTAATGAATGCCTCAGCCATCGATGCTTCAATTCTACGCTTATTTTTACATTTAGCTCGACGGGTCTTCTGCATCCTCTCAGTTGCATAGCACCAATGATCTTGCACGGGCCCACCCAATCTTGCCTCGGTCGGTAGATGTAAAATCAAATGCTGCATTGGATTAAAGAAGCCCGGTGGAAAGATCTTCTCTAACTTGCACAACAACTCCGGTGCAAACTCCTCCATGTCTTCTACCATGCCAGGCGACAATTCTTTCGCACAAAGAACACAGAAGAAATAGCTCAGCTCCGCCAGTACTAGCCATTCATCCTCATGAATAAAGCCAGGTAACATCACCGGCATTACCCGCTCTAACCATATGTGCCAATCATGACTCTTGAGACCAAAGATTTTTAATTTTTCAAGACTCGCTCCCCTCTTTAGATTCGCTGCATACCCATCGGGGAACATCAAGTGCATTTTGACCCACAAGATAATTTCCCTCATAGCTGGCCTTCCAATATTGAACCAGGCCTTTGGCTTCGACCACTTCTGCTTTCCTTTGCCTTCTCGCATGTTTTGTAACGGTCTATGACATAGTGTCTCTTGATCGACTCTAGCCTTAATATTATCCTTTGTCTTCCTATCTATGTCGAACAATGTACCAAAAATAGCCTCTCCGATATTCTTTTCAGTGTGCATCATGTCGATATTGTGTGGAAGAAGGAGGTCTTTGAAGTAAGGCAGATCCTAGAAGCATGGCTTGTGAGTCCAGGCGTGTTTTGAATTATACCCCTTGAAATACCCTGGACGCTCTGGATCAGGCTCGATGGCGTTTACTCAATCCAGGATATGTTGTCCTGTGAACGCAGGTGGTGCCAAGTTTTTGACAACTTTACCTTTGGTAAAGTTCTTCTTGTCTTTTATGAACTGATGGTCAGGATCCAGGAACTGTCTATGCAAGTCAAAGCAAGAATAGTTATGACCCTCCTGCAACCAATGAAACTGAAGAGCTACCTTGCATTGGGGGCACGGGAACCTTCCATGCACACACCATCCAGAGAATAGCGCATACGCTGGCAAGTCATGCATAGAGTACATGTACCACACATGCATTTTGAAGTTTTCTTTTCTAGCGGCATCGTATGTCTTGACCCCATTTTCCCAAGCTTCTTCCAATTCATCCTTAAGCGGTTGTAGGTACACATTCATATTCTTCCCCGGATAATTAGGCCCTAGAATTATCAACGTCAGAAATATGTTCTTTCTTTGCATAATCTGCCCGGGGGGAGATTGAGTGGAATGACAAATACAGGCCAACAACTGTATTGGGTTGCCGTCATGCCGAAGGGGTTAAAACCATCCGTGCCGACGCAGACTCGAGGATTCCTTGGATCTGCCGCTTTGTCCTGATGCAATCCATCGAAATATTTCCACGCTTCCCCATCCGATGTGTGTACCATCATCTTATTCCCATTCGCATCTAGTTCGGTTCTTTTGCCCAATTTGTGCCATGTCATCTGTCTGGCTGTCTCTTCGACCATGAAAAGACATTGAAGTCTTGGTACAATTGGCATATACGGAAGAACACTAACTGCGATTTTGGTCTGCCTCTTCTCACCCATACCGTTGTGTACCACAAGATACCTGCAAGACTCGCAATTGGGACAATAGTCCAAGTGTGCATACTCCTTCCTAGATAAGACACATCCTTTCTCACATGCATCTATCTTCTCATAGGGCATCTTAAGTACACGAAGTATTTTGTCCGACTGGTACCGGTTTGCAGGCATGACATGGCCTTTGGGTAGGAAACGTCCAAATAGTGTCATCATCGCGTCGTAGCATTCTCTCCCCAAGTTGAACTGAGCCTTCAGAGCCATTACTTGTCCAATTGCATCCAGCTGACAGAGCTCAGTGTGCTCATGGAGAGGACGTTTTGAAGACTCCAACAATTCATAAAAGGCCTTTGCAGATTCCTCCATCTCATCTTCCGAATCCCGAGCATCATCAAAGTCTTGCACCATGTCTTCGATCCCGGTACGATGCTCGTCTGTGCGACGACGGACCACCTCAGCTCTTGTGCGTTGTATAGACTCACCATGAAATGTCCACACCGTATAATTAGGCTTAAAACCCCTCCTCTGCAGGTGTTTAATCATTACAGCCTCTGTCGTCTTTTTATAGTTGTCGCATCGAGGACAGGGGCAATAGTTTCTTTCCTGGCCATTTGCGAATGCGGCTTTCACAAATTCCTTTGTTTTTAAAAACAATTCTTTCGTCATCTCTTTCTGACTAGGGTGACCGGTATACATCCACGCACGATCATTCATCTTGCGTAGCTACTAAAGACAGAAGAAATATATTTATATAAAATTTAGCATATATATTCATCGGTTAATCAGGTTCGCCATCTTTATTACGTTCAGGCAACCTACACGCTAATAGGTAAAGATTGGTCCTAATCCCACCCGAATATGTGTAGATTGGGTTCGTCTTCCCATGCTCTGCTCTGGATCCAACACAAAATTTCGGTAGCACCTCCCCGCTGTTCTCCTGATACATGTCTCCGCAATAAACAGAGAGGATGTGCATCCGGAGAACAACAGGGAGGCACTGACTAAATTCCTCATCGGATCCAGAGCACAACATACGGGAAAACGAACCCAATCTACACATACTCGGGCTGTCCATGGATAATGTTGGACAATTCGAAAGGATGGCGGTTATAAATATGCAAAGACATGCATATTTATAGATGTCGCCCTTTCGAACGGGAGACGCATACTGGTCACGCATACTGATAAGTTAATTGAATTCCCTAAATCTAGAAAGTTTCATCCGGAAACCGAGCCACAGTAAATTAAGGGGCGGGGAGGAGATGAAACTTGTACTGACCCACGAATGCAGGGGCGGAACTCGTACAACGCATGGGCAGGTCTTCGCACAGCAGACCTCACAGCGACGAGACAACTATCACATGTAAATCCACCCGGTCAACACAAATATTCCAATTATGTAATTTTAGAGGAAAACAAGCTAAGTATATAATATTCATGAGCTAACCAAGGTTCTTATGACATTTCGAGGTTATTATGGCATTTTGGAGCTGAATGGGCTAATTATGTCATTGTTGCGGAAATTAAAGCAAGGATAATATGAAAGAGGAGAAGAAAGAGGAGGAGGAGGAGAAGAAGAAGAAATCAAGAAGGAGGAGAAGGAGGAGAAGGAGGAGGAGGAGAAGGACTAGAAGGTCCTTGGCCTTCTCCTCCTCGTCCTCCTCCTCCACCTCCTTCTCCTTCTTCTCTTCTTCTTCTTCTCTTCTTCTTCTTCTTCTTTCTTTTCATTTTGCCTATTTCTTCTCCTCTTCTGCTCTTGTTGGAGCTAAATTACCTAATTATGTCTTTTTTGAGCTAAATGGGCTAATTATCCCATTTTAGAGGAAAACAAGCTAAGTAAATAATATTAATGAGCTAACCAAGGTTCTTATACCATTTTGAGCTTATTATGGTATTTTGGAGCTAAATGGGCTAATTATGTCATTGTTGGGTTAATTACCCTAGTGCATGGACATGCACCTACCACGCAAAGTTCGCAGGTCCAGAAGTTGCCCTTTTGGTCTAGAGGACTTTTCAGGTTACCTATACTACTTTTCAGGTTATATAAAACTTTTCGATATTTTCTACATTTGAGGATGGCAATATTATTTAAGTTGTCATGTTTTGCTCTGGTACCAATAAATATAGACGATACATTATTTTGACAGACTTGATTTCAACAAAATAACATGTGATCTTCTTTGAAATAGTCTTGAACCTAAGCAATAATGATGGGCGAATAAACTAACAGAATCTACCACTAAATCTACTAATTAACTAACAAAATCTACCACTAAAACTACTAATTAATTCCAAGAAACTAAATACCAAACATGTGATCTTCTTTTTGTCTTCTCCTCCTCCTATTCTTCTTCTTATTCTTCTTCTCCTCCTCCTCCTCTTCTCCTCTTCTCCTCCTCCACCTCTTCTTCTTCTTCCTATTCTTTCTAGTAAGCTAACTAACTAACTAACCTACCTAACCAAGCTAACTAAATCTATCGCTAAACCTAGATAGCACTAAACAACAAAAAAATAACAAAAACAAAATCTACCACTATAACAAAAACAAAATCTACGACTAAGTAACTAAAAAAGCATCTAGCTACCACTAAATACCAAACAATAAAAAATCAACTTCTTCTTCTTTTTTATCTTCTTCTCCTTCTTATTTTTTTCTTATTCTCTTCTTCTCTTCTTCTTCTCTTATTCTTTACTTCTTCTCCTTCTTATTTTTTTCTTCTCTTCTTCTTCTTTTTCTTCTTCTTCTCCTTCTTATTTTTTTCTTCTCCTCTTCTTCCTCTTCTTCTTCTTCTTTTTCTTCTCCTCCTCCTCCTCCTCCTCCTCTTCTTCTTCTCCTCTTCTTGTCCTCCTCCTCCTCCTCTTCTCCTCTTCTCCTCCTCCACCTAACTAACCAAGCTAACTAACTAACCTAACTAAAACTACTAACCTAACTAAATCTACCACTAAAACTACTCACAATAACAACTACTAAAACTACTAAAAAATAATAAAACTACTAAAAAATAATGCTGGTGGGGGGTGGGGGTGGGGGTGTGGGGGCTCACCGAGAGGGGAGGCTGTGGAGGGGCCGGGGTGTTGGGGGTGGCGGGGCGGCGCCGGGGGCGCCAGGGGCGCCAGGGGCGGCGGCGCGACGGTGGTGGGGCAGCGGCAGCGGGGGCGAGGTGGGGAGAGAGAGAGGGCGGCGGCGGGGGCGATAGGTGCGAAAGGGGCGGCAGTGGGGGCGACAGGGGCGGCGGCAGGGGCGATAGGGGCGGCGACGCGACGGGGGCGGTGGCGCGAAGGTGGTGGCGGCGGCCGTTACAGAGAGAGGGGCGCGCGGGGTGGGGAGACAGAGAGAGGGGCACGCGGGGTGACTGTTAGAGAGAGAGAGAGGGGCGAGGTGGGGGTGGGAAGGAGCCGTTAACGGTGTTAGAGCATTGTCGTCTGCCTCCGGACTCTTTTCCGTCCGCTAGCAGACGGAAAAAGTCCGACTACAGGTTGACCTAGCCACCCCACGGTCAGGTGGGCCTATCTATATCTTTGTCGTCTGCCTCTGGACTCTTTGCCGTCCGCTAGCAGACGGCAAAAATGTGACAGATGGCAAAAAGACTTTATGCCATCAGCGTGTGCTTTGCCGTCTGTTTTGCTGAAGCTGACGGCAAAGACACTCTTTGCCATCAGCTAGCAGACGACAAAGACTAGGGAGATGTCAAAAAACTGTTTTCCAATAGTGATACATGGATCCTATCTCGGGTTTCATGGCTTCAAGCCATTTGTTGGAATCCGAGCCCGCCATAGCTTCTTCATAGTTCGAAGGTTCACTATTGTCCAACAACATGATTTCCATTATAGGGTTGTCGTACCACTCTAGTGCGGAACCTGTCCTTGTGGACCTTCGAGGTTCAGTAGCAACTTGATCCGAAGATTCATGATCATCATCATTAACTTCCTCTCTAGTCGGTTCAAGCACCACAGAAACATTTTCCTGCGCTGCGCTACTATCCGGTTTGAGAGGAGGTACAATTACCTCATCAAGTTCTACTTTCCTCCCACTTAATTCTTTCGAGAGGAATTCTTTCTCTAGAAAGGATCCGTTCTTGGCAACA
Organism: Hordeum vulgare subsp. vulgare; assembly: GCF_904849725.1. Lineage (NCBI taxonomy): Eukaryota > Viridiplantae > Streptophyta > Magnoliopsida > Poales > Poaceae > Hordeum > Hordeum vulgare. Next base: position 196,604,685 of record NC_058522.1, read on the forward strand.
AAGATTTTGCCTTCGGATCTAAGATAAAAGGTATACCCAATAGTTTCCTTAGGGTATCCTATGAATACACATTTTTCCACTTTGGGTTCGAGCTTCTCAGGTTGAAGTTTCTTCACATAAGCATCACAACCCAAACTTTCAAAAACGACAACTTAGGCTTCTTCCCAAAGATAATTTATACGGTGCCCTATTTAAAGTGAATGCAACAGTTTCCACTGCATATCCCCAAAATGATAGCGGTAAATCCGTAAGAGACATTATAGATCGCACCATATCCAATAGAGTGTGATTACGGCGTCCGGGCACACCATTATGCTGAGGTGTGCCAGGAGGCGTGAGTTGTGAAATAATTCCACATTTTCTTAATTGCGTGCCAAACTCTCACTCAAATATTCTCCTCCACGATCAGATCGTAGGAACTTTATTTTCTTATCATGTTGATTCTCTACCTCACTCTGAAATTCCTTGAACCTTTCAAAGGTTTCATACTTGTGCTTAATTAAGTAGACATACACATATCTACTTAAGTCATCAGTGAGGGTGAGAACATAACGATAGCCACCGCTAGCCTCAACGCTCATTGGACCGCATACATCGGCATGTATTATTTTCGAGAAGTTGGTTGCTTGCTCTATTGTTGCAGAGAACGGGTCTTGGTCATCTCACTTATGAGGCACGGTTCGCATGTGTCAAATGATTCGAAATCAAGAGACTCCAAAAGTCCATCTGTAAGGAGTTTCTTCATACGCTTGACACCGATATGACCAAGGCGGCAGTGTCACAAGTATGTGGGACTACCATTATCAACCTTACATGTTTTGGTATTAACACTAGGAATTTGTGTAACATCGTCTTCGAGATTCATCAAGAATATACCATTGACCATAGGGGCATGACCATATAACATATCACTCATATAAATGGAACAACCATTATTCTCAGATTTAAATGAGTAGCCATCTCGCATCAAGCAAGATCCCGATACAATGTTCATGCTCAAAGTTGGTACCAAATAACAATTATTAAGGTTCCAAACTAATTCCGAAGGTAGATGTAGAAGTAGCGTGCCGAGGGCGATCACATCGACCTTTCAACCTTTCCCGATGCGCATCACCACCTCGTCCTTTGCCAGCCTCCACTTATTGCGCGGTTCCTGTTTTGAGATGCAAATGTGAGCAACAACACCGGTATCAAATACCGAGCAGCTACTATGAGCGCTGGTAAGGTACACCTCAATAACATGTATATCATATATACCTTTGACATTGTTGGCCTTCTTATCCGCTAAGTACTTGGGGCAGATCTGCTTCCAATGACCAGTTCCCTTGCAATAATGGCACTCAATCTTAGGCTTGGGTCATTTCTTTCGCTTCTTCCGAGCAACTAGTTTACCGGGCGCGGCAACTGCTTTGCTATCCTTCTTGAAGTTCTTTTTACCCATGCCTTTCTTGAAACTGGTGTTGTTATTCACCATCAACACTTGATGTTCTTTATTGATTTCTACCTCCACCGATTTCAGCAATGAATACAACTCGGGAATGGACTTCTCCATCCCATGCATGTTGTAGTTCATAACAAAGCCCTTATAGCTAGGTGGAAGGGATGGAGGATTCTGTCAATAACCGCCTCATCCGGAAGTTCAACTCCCAGCTGAGACAAGCGGTTGTGCAACCCAGACATTTTGAGTATGTGCTCACTAACAGAAGTATGTTCCTCCATATGACAGCTGAAGAACTTGTCGGCGACCTCATATCTCTCGACCCGGGCATGAGCTTGGAAAACCGGTTTCATCTCTTGGAATATCTCATATGCTCCATGATGCTGAGAATGCCTTTGGAGCCTCGGTTCTAAACTGTAAAGCATGTCGCACTGAACGAGAGAGTAGTCATCACTACGCGACTGCCAGGCGTTCATAATGTCCTGGTATGCCGCGAGAATGGGAGGGTCACCTAGCAGTGTATCAAGGACATACGCCTTCTTGGAAGCAACGAGGATTAGCCTCAAGTTACGGACCCAGTCACCATAGTTTCTTCCATCATGTTTCAGCTTGGTTTTCTCTAGGAACACGTTGAAGTTCAGTGGGACATGTGCGTTGGCCATTGGATCTAGAATATTTGTACAGACACCTTTAGTCTAAGTTCATGATAATTAAGTTCATTTAATCAAATTATTTAATGAACTCCCACTTAGATAGACATCTCTCTCGTCATCCAAATGATACATGATCCACATCGACTAGCCCGTGTCTGATCATCACGTGAGACGGACTAGTCATCAATGGTGAGCATCTCCATGCTGATTGTATCATCCATACGACTCATGTTTAACCTTTCGGTTTCTCGTATTCCGAGGCCATGTCTGTACATGCTAGGCTCGTCGAGTCAACCTAAGTGTTTTGCGTGTGTAAATCTGGCTTACACCCGTTGTATGCGAACGTTATAATCTATCACACCCCATCATCACGTGGTGCTTTGAGACAATGATCCTTCTCAACGGTGCCCACTTAGGGGAATACTTATGTCGAAATTTAATGAGCGATCATCTAATCTTTGCTACCGTCGTTCTAAGCAATAAGATAAAAACATGATAAACATCACATGCAAATCATATAGTAACATGATCTCCATCATTGGGGCATGGCATGATCATCATTGTCACCGGCATGACACCATGATCTCCATCATTGTGTCCGTGAAGTCGTCTCGTCAACTATTACTTCTACTACTATGGCTAAAGGTTAGTAATAAAGTAAAGTAATCACATGGCGTTGCATCTCATACAATAAATTAATACAACTCCTATGACTCCTGTCGGTTGTCATACTCATGGACAATCAAGTTGTGAATCCTATTACAAGAACATGATCAATCTCATACATCAAATATATAACATCATATCATTTTGGCCATATTACTTCACATAGCATACCCTGCAAAAACAAGTTAGACGTCCTCTAATTGCTGTTGTAAGTGTTACGTGGGTGATTTGTGTTTCTAGCGAGAACGCTTCTTACCGATGTGGTAGCCACAAAGTTGATATGCCAAAGCTATTTACACTTCATAGGGACCCTTTTCATCGAATCCAATTTGACAAAAGTGGGAGAGACAGACACCCGATAGCCACATTATGCACCAAGTGCATGTCAAGCGGTGGAACCAGTCTCGCATAAGCGTGCGTGTGAAGTCGGTCCGGGATGCTTCATCCCACAATACCGCCGAAAAAAGTTGGACTAGTAACGGCAAGAAATTGACAAACTCATCGCCCACAACTTTTGGGATCTACTCGAGCATAGAATCTACACATAGAACCTGGCTCGGATGCCACTGTTGGGGAACGTAGTAGTAATTAAAAAAAATCCTAAGCTTCACCAAGATCCGTCTAGGAGAAACTAGCAACAAGAAAGGGGTAGAGCATCTTCATACCTTTGAAGATCGCTAACCGGAAGCGTTACTATGAACGCGGTTGATGGAGTCGTACTCGTAGCGATTCAGATCGGGGAAGATTCCGATCTAAGCAACGAACAATGGTACCTCCGCGTTCAACACACGTGCAACCCGATGAAGTTTCCTTCACCTTGATCTAGCAAGGAGAGAGGAGAACTTGACGGAGAGCTCCAACAGTACGACGTGGTGGTGGGGGTGGAGCTATGCAGTTCTCCGGCAAGGCTTCGCCAAGCTTCACGGAGGAGGAGAAGAGGGAGAGGTAGGGCTGGGCCAAGAGGTGGTGTTCCAGGTGTGTGCAGCCCTCCCAAACCCTCCAATATATATAGGAGGAGGAGGAGGAGGGCCGGCCACCCTAGGGTTTCCCCTAGACCGTGTAGCGGCCAAGAGGAGGAGGGGGCGACCTCGGGGTGGCTTTCCACCCAGGGCAGCCACCACGCCCAAGGGTTTGCGTCCCTAGGCCCCTTGAGTCTTGGTGGATGGCTCAGCAGCCCATCTATGGGATGGTTCCCATCCACTTTTGGCACACGTGGCCGTTCGGGGCTTGTGGCCCCTCCCGGTGGACCGCTGGATCCCTTCCGGTGGTCCCAATACAATACAGATAATCCCCGAAACATTTCCTGTGATCAAATCTCCACTTCCTTTATATGTATTTTACCTCCGGACTATTCTGGACCACCTCGTGATGTCCGGGATCTCATCTGGGACTGCGAACAACTTTCGGTAACCACATACTATTCCCATTACAACTCTAGCTCATCGAACCTTAATTTTGTAGACCTACGGGTTCGGGAACCATGCAGACAAGACCGAGACACCTCTCCGGTCAATAACCAACAGCGGGGTATGGATATCCATGTTGGTTCCCACATGTTCCACGATGATATCATCGGATGAACCACGATGTTGGGGATTCAATCAATACCGTATGCAATTCCCTTTGCCTACCGGTATGATACTTGCACGAGATTCGATCATTGGTATCCCTATACCTTGTTCAATCTCGTTACCGGCAAGTCTCTTTACTCGTTCTGTCACACATCATCCCGTGGTTACTCCTTACTCACATTAAGCTCATTATGATGATGCATTACCGAGTGAGCCCAGAGATACCTCTCTATCACACGGAGTGAGAAATCCCAGTCTCAATTCGTACCAACCCAAAAAGCACTTTCAGTGAAACATGTAGTGCACCTTTATAATCACCTAGTTACATTGTGATGTTTTATACACCCAAAGCACTCCTACGGTATCCCGGAGTTGCACAATCTCATGGTCTAAAGAAATGATACTTGCCATTAGAAAAGCTTTAGCAGTAGAACTACACAATCTTGTGCTATGCTTAGGATTGGGTATTGTCCATCACATCATTATCCTAATGATGTGATCCCGTTATCAACGACATCCAACGTCCATGATCAGGAAACCATTACCATCTATTGATCAACGAGCTAGCAAACTAGAGGCTCACTAAGGACATGTCGTGGTCTATTTATTCACACATGTATTACGGTTTCTGGTTAATACAATTATAGCAGGAATAATAGACAATTATCATGATGAAGGAAATATAATAATAACCACTTTATTATTGCCTCTAGGGCATATTTCCAACAAGAATAACCATCTAGAAAGCAAAAATGTGTATGATTGGATAGTCTTTCTAGCATTTGATCAATAAAAGCCAGAGGGTAATGATCTTTCCTAGTAGCTTTATTTAATTTCCTGAAATCAATTACCATTCTATATCATGTAACAATTATTTTTGGTTTCCATTCATCTTTATCATTAGGAACAACGGTAATACCTCCCTTTTTAGGGACACAATGAATGGGACTAACCCATCTACTATCTGCAATAGGATAAATTATACCTGCCTCCAGATGTTTTAGTATTTCATTTCTTACCAGTTCCTTCATTTTAGGATTTAATCGTCGTTGGTGATCAACAAATGGTTAGCATCAGGCTCCACATTGAATTGTGGTGACATAGAGTGGGACTAATTCCCTTAAGATCGTCAAGAGTATATCCAATAGTGGCACCGTGCTTCCTCAGATTTTCAATAATCTCTTTTCTTCATGCTGTGAAAGGTTAGCACTAATAATAACATGATATATCTCTTTTTCATCAAGATAAGCATACTTCAGAGTGTCAGGTAATTGTTTAACCTCAAACACGGGATCACCCTTGGGTGGAGGAGGATCCCCGAGTATCTCAACAGGTATGTTGTGTTTCAGAATAGGCCGATGTTCAAAGAAACTGTTATCTTTTTCATTCCTTTCATCCATATGCATATCATTTTCATGGTCTAGCAAATATTTTCCTAATGGATCAGTAGGAGGCATAGCAATATAAGCGAGACCAATAATTTCATCTTTACTAGCCAATTCTTTGTCATGGGGTTGTCTACGAAATTTAGAGAAATTGAACTCATGAGATGCATCCCCAAAACTTACAGTAATCGTTTGTCTTTCGCAATCAATCTTAGCATTAAAATTATTCAAGAAGGGTCTACCGAATATAATGGGAAAAATTCATCTTGTCGGGATCCAAGAACAAGAAAATCAGTAGGATACTTTATTTTCCCACACAAGACATCAACATCTCCAACAATCCCAATTGGTGAAATAGTATCTCTATTAGCAAGATTGATGGTAGCATCAATTTCCTCTAATTCGGCCTGTGCAATATCATTCATAATTTCTTGGTATAAGGTAAAGGGAATTGCACTCAAACTAGCGCCCACATCACATAAGCCATGATAACAATGATAACCTATTTTAACAGAAACAACATGAACGCCAACAATAGGTCTTTGTTTACCCTTAGTATCAGGTCTAGCAATTCTAGTGGCTTCATCATTGAAGTGAATGACATGCCCATCAATATTATCAACGAATAGATCTTTAACCATCGCAATATTAGGTTCAACTTTAATTTGTTCAGGAGGTATAGGTATTCTAGTACAACTCTTACTAACCCAGTTGAAACTTTAGCTTGTTCCTTTATTCAAACATGAAAGGGTGGCTTCCCAATATAAGCAATAGGAATAACAGGATCGGTATTAAAAATAGTAGTTTCTTCTTGAACTTTAATAGGTTCTACAACTTTAACTTCAATGGGTGGATGATATTTAAACCACTTCTCCTTGGGGAGATCAACATTAGTAGCAAAAGATTCACAAAATGAAGCTACTACCTAAGAGTCAAGTCCATATTTAGTGCTAAAATCATGAAAAGCATCAGTGTCTATAAAGGCTTTAGCATAATCAAACTTCAGAGTTCCCAATAAGTGTCTATAAAGGCTTTAACAACATGTGTAGTGGTTTAGCATAATCAAAAGATTCACAACATGAGTAGCATAATCAGTGTCTATAAAGGCATTAACATGACTAATTACCTTCGTCAAGTTCCCAATCTTCAGAGTTGCATTTAATTATTTCCAATAAGTCCCATTTTAATTCAATATCTTTCTTCATAAAGGAACCAGCACAAGAAGTGTCGAGCATGGATTAATCATTACACGAGAGCCAAGCATAAAATTCTGAATAATAATTTCTCTCAGCAGCTCATGATTTGGGCATGAATTTAACATTGACTTAAGCCTCCCCCAAGCTTGAGCGATTCTTTCTCCTTCATGTATCCAAAAATTATAAATATAATTCCGATCACGATGAACAACATGCATAGCATAAAACTTATGATGAAATTCCAATTTCAGTTCGTTGTATTTCCTTGATCCAATATCATCACATAGCCTATACCATGTCAATGCCTTTTCCTTTAAAAATAAAGGAAATACCTTCTTCTTGACATCATCCTCTGGCAGACCTGCAATCTTAAATAATCCACAAACTTCATCCACATAGATTAGATGCCAATGAGGATGTAGTATTCCATCTCCTGCATAAGGATTAACTAGTAGTTTTTCTATCATACTCGAAGGAATTTCATAATAAATATTTTCATAGGTGCAGCATGTTGAGGAGCATCTCTTTGGGCTTCTGTTCGGGGTGAAGATACCCCGAAAAAGGCCTTCAAAGGATTATTTTTCACAGTGACAAGTGAAAGTAAATTTTAGCACAATATATAAATTTTCCCTTACCAAGTTCCACTTACCAAAGGCGCTCCACTCCCCAGCAAAGGCACCAGAAAAGAGTCTTGATGACCCATAAGTGTAGCGGATCTATCGTAGTCCTTTCAATGAGTAAGAGTGTAGAATCCAACGAGGAGCAGAAAGAAATGACAAGTGGTTTTTAGTAAGGTATCCTGTGCAAGTACTGAAATTATCGGTAACATATAGTTTTGTGATAAGGTAGTTTGTAATGAGTAGCAGGTAACAATTGTATCAATGGTGCAGCAAGGTGTCCCAATTCTTTTTGTATCAAAGGACAAGCCTGGACAAACTCTTATATAAGGAAAAGCACACCCGAGGACACATGGGAATTGATGTCAAGCAGTTTTCATCATGCTCGTATGATTCACATTCGTTACTTTGATAATTTGATATGAGGGTGGACCGCCGCTTGGGTGCTGCCCTTAACCTCCCACTTATTATTAACCTCTCTCACAATTATCCACAACTAAGAAAGAAGAATTAAGATACATCTGAGCATAGCTTTAAACATATGGATCCAAATCAGCCACTTACGAAGCAATGCATAAACTAGGGTTTAACCTTTTGTCACTCTAGCAACTCATCATTTACTTATTGCTTTTCAATGCCTTCCTCTAGGCCCAAATAATGGTGATGTGTCATGTAGTCGATGTTCACATGACACCACTAGAAGAGAGACATAATATATGTTATCAAAATATCGAATGAATACCAAATTCACATGATTACTTATAACAAGACTTATCCCATGTCCTTAGGAACAAATGTAACTACTCACAAATAATATTCATATTCATGATCATAGGAGTTTTAATAATCATAAAGGATCTGAACATATAATCTTCCACCAAATAAACCAACTAGCATCAACTACAAGGAGTAATCAACACTACTAGCAACCCATAGGTGCCAATCTGAGGTTTTGAGACAAAGATCAGATACAATAGATGAACTAGGGTTTGGGGAGGAGATGGTGCTGATGAACATTTTGATAGAAATTGACCCCGGGTAGTTGGTGATGATGATGGCTTCAACTTCCCCCTCTGGGAGGGAAGTTTCCCCGGCGGAATAGCTCCACCGGAACTCTAGAATTGTTTTGTCAAAGTTCCACCTCGAGACGGCGGCGCCTCATCCCGACAGGTCTGATATGATTTTTCCAGGTCAAAACCCTTCATATAGCAGAAGATGGGCACCGGAGGCCTACCAGGGGGCCCACAAGCCTGTAGGTCGCGGCTAGGGGGGGGGGGGTAGGCATTGCCCCCATGGCTTGTGGCCACCTGGTGGGTCCCCTCCGGTATTTCTTTCGCCCAATATTTTTTGTATATTCCAAACCAATTCTTCCTAACTTTTCAGGACTTTTGGAGCTGTGCAGAATAGGTCTCTAAAACTTGCTCCTTTTCCAGTCCAGAATTCCAGATGTCGGCATTCTCCCTCTTCATATAAACCTTGTAAAATAAGAGAGAAAAGGCATAAATATTGTACCATAATGTGTATTAACATCCCATAATGCAATAAATATTGATATACAAGCATGATGCAAAATGGACGTATGAGGGGGTACTCACCACGTCGTCTCCCGACCAGTTGGGCGGGCAAAGGTTCCCCATTGCGGTTCACTAATGGGCTAGTTTGGACAGCCCATGATGCATACAAAGAAGAGTCCACAAGACTTGGCGCACAAGACATGACTCATCTGAACCCTAGGCCTACAATATGTTATATAAATTGAGGCCAGGCTAGTCAATAGACAATCTCATATTCATTATAAACAATCTTGTGGTAGAAATTTGTAATACGTGCTATCCTCATACCAATACAATCAAAACTAGGACGTAGGGTATTCTTGTCGAGGAAGCCTTAACCTGGGTAAAATCATGTGTCCATGTTGCCCTCGCTCCAAGACGCCTAGCTTAGGAGCCCTACTATGAGATATGCCGGATTCATAATCGACATTGGTGCTTTCATTGAGAGCCTGCTGGCCGTAATCGCGGTGCGATGGGAATTCAGATCGTCTTCGGCTCGATCTACGTGTCAGAACCGAGCTTTGTTGTCGATGTCAGCATCTTTGGTGCTTTCACCTCGGCTGGACCGACGACTGCACTCCGGGCCGAATCATCAAGAGCGGCCAGTTACTTTCATCGTCATCATCTCCGATCTCTACCAAGATCACGGGGAATCATCCATGGATCTCACGGGCTCGTCGTTAACATCGTCCACGGGGAAAAGTTTAGTTTTTCTAGACAACAAATCATGTTCGTCATCTCGGCTTTCTCGAGTGTCGCTTTGACGATTGCTTCGGTGGTATTATGTCGAATTGGGTCTAGAATATCCCTCTAAAATGTCCTCATGTTCCGATGGAGGAAGCCCTGACAAGCTTTGTTCTACCAGATCCCTGTCGAATCCGGATGAGAATGTGGACGAATTTAGGGCATGGAGTCCAGCGGCTTGCTCGGAGATCGCTCGCAAGAACCCACCAATCATCAGCATCAGAATTCTCGTACTGATCACCTCGCAAAACTCCGGGGAACGTTCGATGAGTACTTCAATTTTCAGATGTGTTTTCTGCGCGAAGAAAAATCCAACTAGAATTCATCTTTCTTCATGAACGGGATATTGGACATCCTTTTGGGAGAATTGTTTTTCTATGATATTGTGTGTTGTTTTCAAACACGTGCCCACAAATTTGAAGTCCTTTCTGAGGCAATCCTCATCGTCGCGTCGATGTCAAACCTGCCCGACCACGTTGCTCCATGGCTACTGACCTGCACCAATATCGACTGCACCGTTGCTCCATCAAGATGACCACAACCACCTCGGATCATCACCTCGGCAAGCCGACCAAATGTTCCACATCTTGAAGGACAACTAATCATCAAGACGACATCATCTCCCCATGGATTAAAAGGATTGGGCGCACCGCCATCACTTTACGGACATTTTTCGCAAGCCGACATTGTCCGTGTCACAATTTCCAACCTCCTGTGGCATCGCCGTACTGTTGCTTCTTGAAGCCGACGTCCATCACGTCGTCCTTCCTCAACATGTCGTTTGGCATCGGGGCTCTATCATCACGCTACCGACTTATTCATCACCTCGGCTAGACCGGGGGTTTCACCATCCCTTCATCAACCTACTCTTGGGACTTCGTCTTCACCAGCCGACCAACTCCTCGCATCACGCAGCATCGTGGTTCACACCGATGCGGACAATCATCTTGAACAGGTCGATAGCCTCGCCACAGGATAGAAAACAAACTTCGGCAGCCTAGAATACGCCGCCCATGCCTAGGGCGATCTGTTCCTTATCGAGTTCATGGCTTCACCCGATGAGCCCAGACATTCCGAAGCTTTAACTTCGCGCCTCCTCGTCGACCCCTTTCCGGGTCAACCCCAATCCTCGATTTGGCCTTGGGATCTGATCCAACAACTGCGTAAGAATACTTGGGCTCGACCCATACCCTGAATTCTGCTTTGAGCTCGAGAACGATCACTGAGTCCGAAGACCGGTGGTTGACCTTCGTCATGTATGCTCCCCGTGCTTAGGCACCGGGGATCATCGAGCTTCCCCTAAATCCTAGTACAAGCTCGCCAGCTGAATGCATCATCTAACTATGGACGACTTCTCTACACGACAACTATGCACAGTTGATTTCCTTGGTGTAGCAATTAAGCTGATTCTCTTTTCAATGGAGAGTTACTTGTCATCATACGAGAGATTAATGCCATGAAAGCCAAACCAAGGGGTGTTACACCGGGTGAATATCATTTTTCCTGATTATTGCCTCAGAACATAAAATTATTATTATGCATAAAATATTTTGTGTTGATTTTGTACTGCATTATTTTGGTAGAGAAATTCTATCAATATTCATGTATGACATCAGTTTGGCCAGCCTCTGGTGGATTTCCAACCTTTTTCGACATCGACCTCTCACCAGATAATCGACCTCGACCTTACGATGTTGTTACATAGGTGAGCCAACATCGTAGTCCCACCTCCATCAAACAAATTGCATCATCGACATGATCGACTAACTTGCGGGCTTTGCCATCATGCTGTCGAACTACTCTGTCTCCTCGACTGTATTGGAGGCTTTGCCACGCCGGAGAAACCGTGTTCGGTTGCCACTTCTTGACCCGAGCTCTTCGCTCGATTACTTCGGGCTTGAGAGTTGGAACCTCGGGTAGGCTGAGGACTACATCTCCATCCCATCACAACCCCAGACTGCACCGAGAACATTAACCAGCTAAGTCAGTTTTGTGCTTAGTTCTTTTTGAAATTTTTTATTTTGTTCGGTTCAACCAAACATTATATTTTTTAATAAACAAAAAAATTGTTTGTGAAAAACAATTTCTTTACCCAAACTTAACCAGGGGCTCTTAAATTTATATGAGCCATTTTAAAATAAATGTGTTTTCTTCTTTGTCATTGAAAAGTATTTTCTACTTCTCCTTTTTCCGACAATAGTGTGTGGTCAATAGACAGATAGCCTGGTTTTCTTCTAAAGCCGCACGAGTTTAGTTCGCTAAACAAGCTTCAAAGAAACACTCCATCTACGGGATATGGAGGTTGAAGCCAAAGGCTGACCCGATTGTAGTCTAGACACGGGATGTATCATGTTAAAGCACGACCGAAGCACACATTAAATATTAGACCAATTTCAAATTGGCAAAAATTTATTTTATCTAAACATAGAGTTTTTTGCATAAGTATTTTGGTTGTTCCGAGTATAACGTTTACAGCACACTGCTAGATGCATTTCACTCATTGGCAATATTAAAGGGGGTCTGTGGTTAGAACCGAACCCACCAAGCACCAAGGTACTCCATGAAGTCCTCGAAAAAATGACCTCGGTATTTCACATTTATATGCATTGGTTTCGAGTTGTGTATTTGGTCTATAGCTGGATTGCCTGACTCATGTGCTTACCCCTTACGTTTCCGCTTTGTTCGGCTAAGGTATAAAGGGAGAAACACTGTGATTGTAACTTCGAGTTTAACTGGTTAAGTGCCTTAGTTGGAGAAAGCCAAAAGCTGACTGTCACAACAAGCATAAATCGGTCAGCGAACTGCAGGTGGTGTTCAACCAAATATAGCCGATCAAGGTTATCCGAGTAAAATGAAGGGCCTTTCCTTCTTGAAAAGGCCATGTTATGGGTGATTTGACCTCGAATAATCCGAGGAGTCGACGTATACCGGGGGCTATTAAGTTGCCCCTAAACACATGCTCCTATGACGAAGTGAAAATTATAAATCCTGAATATCAGATTGCCTTGTTTCCACTAATACAACCGCCTCCGGGCATCGAGATGTGGGCTAATGGTGATCTTGTTTGTATGGAAACGACCTGCGTAGCATCTACAAAGAGGTGGAAGCCGACGGCAGGCCACTTTCAGATTATAAGCAATCCCTACAGTATCAAAATAAACCATACCGAGGGTTCCTTTGTGGCATCTCAGCGTAGATACATCGGTATTCCCGGAAAACCTAACATATCATCAGTGTTTGTATTTCATATACGAAAGATGCCTTGTGTACTGATCGTTATAAAGCCATAAATATGCATCAATTTAACTTCAGATTTTAGCCAAGCTGGGTTGCGTGGCTCCTGTTCTTACCCCCTATGTTCCCGATGGTTCGGCTAGGGGGTAAAGGGGGCACCTGTGGGATTGTTACTTTCGGGACATCTGGTTAGTACGTCATACTGGGTGAAGCCGAAAGCTAGCCATTTTAAGAATTTAATTGGTCGACAACGAAGGAATTGAAAATTTTGGTTCGTTAAAGGCCACAGACTTCGGGAACATCCCCCCGACTGAATCGTCAATATTTCCTCCAACATTGATCAAAATTGAGGTTTTACGATCATGGTCATAACGATATCCTGTGAAAAGGAGCTTATAAATGAACTATTGTTCCCAGAAGATGTTTTTTTCATTAAATAGTAATATATAACATATCTCTCCATGTACCTTTGTTTATAAAACCATATGTCCGAATTGCCTTGTTTGCCGTAAATCTTTGCCCTTATAAAGGCTTGATAAAGTAGGACAAACACTCCTTGGCTACTCGGTGAGGAGGTCGAATCCGATGGTTGGTCAACAAAGTCTTGTACAATGCAGATCCGAGCATTGATGATGTAAAGTACTTGGATACATAGAATCATTACACATAAATTGTGTCGAACGTAACAAAGTTTGTGTCAAACAAATATCGATCCTTAATTCGAACACCTGCGCTGAAGCTAAGGCTCGGGCGCTACTGCATTGCCTACTCAATGCACCTAATTCAAAGTGTAATACAATTTTCAAGGAGAGTCAATCCTCAGGTTGGTCGGCCGCACCCAACTACAGTCTTGAGAGCTAATGCGTATTACATTTCCATCCCTAACGTATGATGCCGAGAAAGATCTTGATCCTCAGGCTGATTATGCAAATCGAACTAAGTCTAAGTGGCTGTTGGGATCAGTGGTTTTATCTTTTTCCTACATGTACATCTCGTACTTTAGACCGACATACACCTTGAGGGCTATTGGTTATACATCTCGATATTTAATAAATCGGGGCGATCGAAAATATATTCCAAAAACAAAATAGCCCGAGATTGAGGTAGAGCACCACCTCGGAAGTAGTCGGGCATAAAGCTCAGCTATAAGTTGCTGGCTCCATAGAAGGCATTGCCGGTATTAAGGTCGCATGAACTCCTTAAAATTTTCAGAGGTCGATGTAATTTATAATGCCTCAGATGCATTGGATACATTTCGGTGTTGGAGCTCGGATGCAAGAGGATACCTCGGATGCCAACTAGTGTTGGAGCTCGAAACACACCTCAGATGTAGTTCGGCGTTGGAGCTCGGACGCAAGAGGACACAATCGCACGGGAAACACTTCAAACTCAAGGTGTCGTGTAAGAAATAACAAGGCATTGATAAAAGACGAAAACTTAAAGGGGCTTCTCGGATGCCCGACGTGTGAACTCTTAGGACAGACTTCGGTGACCCTCAAGATCGAAGATGGGAAGATTTGTGGAACCAATTTTCAAGACGTGCTGCCAAAGATATAGAACAGTTCAGAAGAACCGAGGAGCGTCCCCAACTTGAAGACCAGTTCACGGGGTTACTGACTGTGTCCTGGACTAGGGGGCACTGACCACATCGTCTCCCAATCAGTAGGGCGGGCTAAGGACCCCCATGGTGTAGCATTAATGGGCTAGTTCGGACATCCCATGATGCATACAAAGGAGATTCCACAAGACTTGGCGCACAAGACAAGACTCCTCTAAACCCAAGGCCTACATTACATTATATAAACCGAGGCCAGAGTAGTCAATAGACAATCTCATATTCATTACCACAATATCGTGGTAGATATATGTACTATGCACTATCCCCATAACAACACAATCAAAAGTTGGACGTAGGGTATTATCTCCTTGAGAGAGCCCAAACCAGGGTAAAATACTGTGTCCATGTTACCATCGGTCCAAGACACGTACCTTAGGACCCCTACTACGAGATATGCTTGATTCAGAATCGACATGTCGTGGTCGCACATGTAAGGTTGGGACGATCATCAGATCTTAAATCACTGTGTTTTCAAAAACACACACACAACTTGCCTGAGTACACGACTTCTTTATCAAGTGGTTACCTTAGTCAAGATCTCCCTCGGGCAATTATATTTCCTGATGGGTTTTCGAAAACTCTTCGAAAACACTTATATTTCCATTTATGTGCATATCCCTATCCCATTTGCGTACCAAATACTTTAGCAACATATATACTTCCCACCCACACAACTCTATTCGGAAATAGAGTCACGACAATGCAAGTGTGACTAGGGAAGTAACGGGGGCAACCCACCAAAGTGGTCACCACATCACCATGTTTCAATTCAACAACATAAAGTGCTATCTGCAATGCAAAAAGGGGTTTCTTAGACATGGTCAAAGGGCTGCTTTCCTGGTTCAGGAAAGTATTCGGGGTCTTAACACGATTCTGGTCCAACTCCGAGCATTCAGTCTTACTTTGTCAACTACCATCGGAAACAACCATAATAAGAAACACAACAAGAAGGAAAATAAATGTGTTTTGAAATAGGAAGTTCATTTTTATTGGACAGTTCTGCGTATAAAAAAATAACCAAAGAGGTTCTACTCGATCTGGATCAATGAGGATATTTTGAAGCTGGAGATGGAGGGATTAATTATCCTATAAGAAGTTTTCAGAAGATATTTTGTAAAAATGAGTGGAGGCACTCATTAAATAGAGCGTGATTTCACAAACATTTACAAAGTGGTTTTATTGGATTTGGAGTAGGGATGAATTTCCTAAGAGTTTAGTAAGACGAAATAAATGGAAATTGGGCCATTTATTTGATCCAACATAATGATTGCATGGCAAAAATTTCACCATGTGTAGATAAATAGGTCATGGTTATATAGTCATCCGGGAATTTGAATAACCCCATTTGGAGCTATAATGAATTCTCTAGACTTTTTACAAACTGGCATTAATAGTAAAAAATTGAATTTAAATTTGAACACTACAAAAACTTGTGGTGGAAAATTCGAAAGTTGCACCAAATAATAGGTGGAATATTTCAGATAATATATAAATTTTAATCATAAAATTTGGGGTTCAGTTAAATACTCTATGCATTGTTGCATATCTATGAAAAGGTAAAGAAAAATTTACCTACTCGGGCCAAAGCTGCGCACATAGTGCAACTTAGCTAGTCGGCCGGCCTAGTAGCTTAGCCACATGGCAGGTTAGGAGAAATTGAAGGCGTCCTCTATCGAGTGCGTCTCCTCTACGGGGCAGCAAAAATGTCAAAGGTCGCCTCCTGTTAGGTGTCAGGCCCAACCGTTGGGTGTTTATAAGCGGTCCCCGCGACAAGTCCTTCTCCCACCTCCCCTTGAGTAGGGGAGGGGCATGGGAGGTCATGGTTGAGAGCATACTTCCACCGTTCTGGCGCCTCCGTCCACCTCCGGCGAAGCTCGACACATCGGTGAGCTTAGAAGGGAAGCCTCCATCATCCTGGATGAGTCTGAGGCCCTAGGAAGATCGAGGCTGAGTGCAATGTCGTCTACCGCGAAATAGAGTGGTAAAAATGAAGGACACGATGCTCCTACCACTAGGAGGGGAGAAACAAATGTGGGAGGAACCCATGGAGATGCTGGAGGTTCTCTGGTGGGGTTTAGGTGGGGAGGAAACATACAACACACTCTAATTTGAGCAAAGGCTGGTGGGAGAGCTTTGGCCGTATAAATGGATGGATGGCATGGGAGGACAAGGGAATCGGTTCAGGGGGTCTGTGAGTGAGATAGGGAGCGAAGGGAGATGAGAGGGCACTCAGGGGGTCTGTTATAGCTAGACCAAGGAACACCATGTAGTGAGTCCACGAGAGGCTCTCGGGCGATCCTGTCGAGGGCAGAGGAGGGCAGCGGAGGAGGGACCCAACCGTATGGCATATTGAGGATGTCGAGGTAACCTCGAGAGACACGACCACGATACCCTTGGTCGTCGGTTGGCTTGGGATGGGAGCCGCTATAGTGCTTGGGTGCATTGTAGTACGCTTGAGAGTGGGGTTTTTACATTCCATGGCAAGTCCCATGCGCCCTCGTCGTGGCCATTGTTGTCCAAATGTGCAAGGAAGTTTCTTGAGATGTTGTGGCACTCTTGAGTGTAGCCATCGTGAAACATGGTGGAAAGTGGAGGTTTTACCACTCAAATAATTGAGAGATGAGGAGAGAAAGCTACTAGAGGCTAAGATTAACTAGGTGAGACTGTGGTAAAATGTTCGGGCCAAGGAGATCAATGTAGGAGGTGAAAACAACAATTTTGGTATTCTGCTAGAAGATGTTTGTTGCTGGTTTTGACAAGGTAAATGATTCCCCGTGCTATGAGATTTAACAGGAATAAATGGTAGATAGGAACGACATGGACCACGAGGTTTGAGCTTATTGGAAGAAAGTTTCCATTGTAGCTTTGGTAAACAATGGAAATGAACGAAATGAGATTTCCTTAGATCTAGCCATGCTAATCTATTGTCCGTGAGGCATCACTTGTTGTGGTGGCATTATTAGAGTATTAAAACACATTGACAAAGTTTGGGATCAATAGGAGATACTTGACAATGCAAAGTTCTTCAAATTTGAATCTGAAGAGAAAGGGTTATGGTGTAGTTTTATGAAACATAATAATTTAGATTGGAATTAAACATGGCAAGATCATCATATGAAGCATATGTGACTTGATATATTTTTCCTAGATTTATTTGACAATATTTTTTATAGAAATATTCCAAACACTAGAAATATCCTGAAGGGTTTTGGAGGGTTTTGTCCAACATTTTGAACATGACCATGTGTTGAAACTCACACTTATGGACAATATATGTCCATTGAGTTTTCCTAAACTTTCTCAAATATTATTAAAACTTCAAAATAATTTTCACCTATAAAAGACCATTTATTGCCTCAAAAATGCATTTAAATAAGATGCAAAAGTAAATTTTGTAAATAAAATTTTTGTAGGTTTGGGTAGTCATATATTTTCCGTAATTCGAGGACTTGTAGTTCAAATCTCAATTTATGGTGTTTTGAAAACTTAAATCAAGTACATGTTTTTTGTCCTATACACATAGCATGATCATTGGGAATTATTTGAATCAAGGAGATGAGTATGAAGAGTAGGAGGATATTTGTGAATTATAGCACAACCAAGCAAACAAGCAAATAGCAATCAAGTCAAGCATCACAAACACACAAAAAGTTTTTGTTGGTTCAAATTTTTAAGCTTTGTTAACATAGTGATGTGACATACAACATAGGGTGTGACAGGGTGATGCCCACCAGGCCCTTCTCAGGAGTCACCAATAGCTCCACTATCTCGGTGGGCTAGGTGCGCCTCCTCGTCAACTTCGGCACCCGCAGAAACTACCACACGAAGTTCATCGACTTCGATGTGGCTCACATCAGCCTGCCCTACAATGCCATATTGGGATATCTGGCGCTCTCCAAGTTCATGGTCGTCTGATATAAGGAAAACCCTAGGGTGGCCCGATCTTCATGAATTAGAGGTGGATTCGAGGAACAAAACGATGAAAAAGAAGAACATAAGGGGAAAACATGGAGAAATCAAAGGAGGAAAACTCTACTGGACAAGATCCACACAAAGTACTCCAAAAATAACAAGCAATACACGAGGTGCATGCAGGTCCAAGAACAATAGTGGAAATAAAGATGCATCGGTAGTTCATACAAATCTCTAGTAGAGATGGGTCTTGAATCCAAGAAAGACCTTCCCTCGAACAAGTGTAGGGGGCTTGACATCTTCTAGGGATCTTCCCTGGTGGAGGCCTGATAACCAACAAGTGTAGGGGATCAATTGTAGCCTTATTCAATAAGGAAGAGTCTCAAACCCAATGAGTAACTAAAGGTAGAACCAATATTATCTCAAGTTATATTGACCACCGATACAACTCTACACACGCTAATGCTTAATTTACCTAGAACAAGTATGGAACTGCTTTATGGGAATAAAACTAGAAGTACTTAGTAGGACTAATGAATAGGTTTGCAAAATAATAAAGAACATCGAAATAAAAGTTAAGTAATGTTTTAAACAAATATTAATTTAGTTAGTTGTTAAGCAGAAAGCTTTTTTGTGTAATGCAAGAGAAAGATTGTCCATAGGCACTTGAATCGAACATGATAGATACATATCATATGCATTGAGGGAGAGGCTTATGTTAACACACTTTCCGTACTTGGATCACATTCACTGATGATTGTTACTCTAGCAAGCATCCACAAGAACGACATATAATTAAGGTAAAACCAAACCATAGCATTGAACATCAAGTCCTTTTTACACCCATACGCACAATCCCCTTTCTCGGGTGTAAGCTTTTGTCACTCCAGCGACCTACTATATGTGAATTATGAACACTTTACAAAACATCCAGCGGGATTCCTTCCCATGTGCGCCTCACGGAAGGCACCTTGGGACAGCACCATATCAACATACAACTCATATCAATAACATCATACCACAACTAAACCATAGGACCAAAAATATCTACTCAAACATCATAGGATTGCCACACATCATTAGATAATAATATATTGAATTAAGCACCATGTTTAAGTAGAGGTTATAGCTGGGGAGAGAGGTTTCACACCGTTGCATATAGGAGGCGGGAGTTGGTGGTGACGGTGGCGAAGTTATTGGTCTAGATTTTCTTCAAGATGGTTGCCCCGGCGGTGCTCGAGCGTCAACGGAAGAGTGGGGGAGAGAGACCTCCCCTTCTTCTTCTTAATTTGTCTTCGCCTAGCTGGGAGGATAGTTTCTCTTCTGGTCGATGTCTTCCATGGCTCCCGTAGGGCAAAAGCACCTCCGAGATTGGATTTCTCTTGCTGTTTCTCTCCTGAATTCTAGCCCTTCATCGTTTCTTAAATATCCGGAGATCCATAACTCTTTTCGGGATGAAATTTTTAGAGAATTATTATCATGAAAATATATTTCTTGCGGCTTATCTAGAACTCCAACCGACTTAAGGGGTGGGACACAAGAAATCAGGCGTTGGGCATCGTATGGCGTTGAATATTATTCCCAAAATTCGCATATATTCCAAACCAAATCTCGATAAATTTTTATCGCGTTTCGACTCCCTTTGATATGCAATTTTTTGGAAACAAAAAACACAAAAAATTGGAACTGACACTGACACCGGATAAGCAAGTTAGTCACAAAAGATAATATAAAGTGTTGCCAAAAATATATGAAAGTGGTAGAATATTGGCTTGGAACAATAAAAAAATTATAGATATGGTGGAGCCATATCAGCATCCCCAAGCTTAATAAATGCTCGTCCTCGAGTAGGTAATTGATAGAAAGATAACTTTTGATGAGGAATGCTACCTAACATAATATTGAACAAATGTCTAATCATGGCTTGTATATTAAGATACAAGTGATTCAAGGCAATAGTCCATCATTTGACAAAAAGACATCCATACTTACGAATACTAGAAAATAATTATGTCCTTTCAAAATAATAAGGCTAAAAAGCATTATAACTACAAAACCATGTAACATGTCATGCTTGGTCTTACTATCATAATGTATAAATCATGAGCACCTCGGTTTCAAACCAAGCAATTGGATCATACTTTTTAACGTGTTTTAGCTTTTTATTACTCACTCAATAGAAACTCGTGAACCATGAATATAACATAAAGGATGAATAAAATACGGTGGTAGGTTTCAAAGGTGTAAAAGTGGATAAGAAAGTCTCTCATCAACTAGGCATATCGACGGGCTTTGGAGATGCCCATCAATAGATATCAATGCAGGAGTAGGGTGTGCATCCAACATGCTTGCTGATGAAGACCTCAGGCATTTGAGGAGGCCCATCATCGGAATATACAAGCCAAAATCTATAATGAAAAATTCCCACTAGCATATGAAAATAACAACTCAGGATACTCTCTGTCTGAAGACATGGTGCCACTTTGTGGCACAAGTGTGGTGAAGGATAGTAGCAAAGTCCCTTCTCTATTTTTATCTCACTTATTTATTTTTATAGTGCGCTTTTTTCCTTTTTCGTTTTTTGCCTCCCACATTTTTTTGTGGTGGGCTCATTTGGTCTCTACCATTTTTTATTTTTCGTCCGGAGTCTCATCCAACTTATGGGGGAATCATAGTCTCCATCATCCTTACCTCACTGGGACAATGGTCTAATAATGATGATCATCACACTTTTAATTACTTACAACATGATATGTCTCGGTCTACAAAATATGGGGGATTTAGTATCCAGATTTGTGCACAGGGATCTGTGACCCCCTGGCGCGACAAGACCCTGCAAATAACCACCGAACTTTTTACTACAACGAGCGAAGGCCAGGACAAGGCCCTGATACGTCTCCAACGTATCTATAATTTTTGATGGATTCATGCTATTATCTTGTCAAACTTTGGATGTTTTGAATGCCTTTTATATATTTTTTGGGACTAACTTACTAACTCAGTGCCACGAGCCAGTTCCTGTTTTTTACATGTTTTTGACACCTTCCAGAGTCCAAACGGAATGAAATTGCCAAAAAGATTTTTTCCGGAACAGAAAAAGATCGGGAAGCCGGAGAATGACGACAGGGGGCCACCAAGGACCCCACAAGCCCTCATGGGGCGGCCAGGGGGGCCCGCGCCCCCTGTCTTGTGAGCTCCCCCAGGCTCCTTTGCCCTAGGTTTTGTGCCTATATATTCCCTAAAATCCCATAAAAATCAGGAGATCTTCAAAAGTACTTTTCCGCCGCCGCAAGCTTCTGTCTCCACAAGATCCCATCTGGGGCACGTTCTGGTTCCCTGCCGGAGGGGGGATTCGGATACGGAGGGCTTCTTCATCAACACCATGACCTCTCCGATGATGCGTGAGTAGTTCACCATAGACCTATGGGTCCATAGCTAGTAACTAGATGGCTTCTTCTCTCTCTTGGATCTTCAATACAAAGTTCGCCATGATCTTCATGGAGATCTATCCGATGTAATCTTCTTTTGCGGTGTGTTTGTCAAGATCCGATGAATTGTGGATTTATGATCAGATTATCTATGAATCTTATTTGAGTTTCTTCTGATCTCTCTTATGCATGATTTCATATCCTTGTAATTCTCTTCGAGTCATGGGTTTTGTTTTGCCAACTAGATCTATGATTCTTGCAATGGGAAAAGTGCTTGGTTTTGGGTTCATACCTGCGGTGACCTCACCCAGTGATAGAAGGGGTAGCGAGGCACGCATCATGCTGTTGCCATCAAGGGTAAAAATATGGGGTTTTCATCGTTGGTTTGAGATTATCCCTCTACATCATGTCATCTTGCTTAAGGCGTTACTCTGCTCGTCATGAACTCAATACACTAGATGAATGCTGGATAGCGGTCGATGTGTGGAGTAATAGTAGTAGATGTAGAAAGTATCGGTCTACTTGTCTCGGACGTGATGCCTATATGTATTATCATTGCCTTAGACATCGTCATGACTTTGCGTGGTTCTATCAATTGCTCGACAATAATTTGTTCACCCACCGTGATATTTGCTATTTCGAGAGAAGCCTCTAGTGAACACTATGGCCCCCGGGTCTACTCCACACCATATTTTCAGCCTTACACTTTTTACTTTCTTGCACTTTCTGCCTTCAGATCTCACTTTGCAATCAATCTTGAAGGGATTGACAACCCCTTTATAGCGTTGGTTGCAAGCTCTTTTGTGTTTGCGCGGGTACTCTGGACTTGACGAGATTCTCCTACTGGATTGATACCTTGGTTCTCAAACTGAGGGAAATACTTACTGCTCCTGTGCTGCATCTCCCTTTCCTCTTCTAGGGAAAAACCGACGCAAACAAGAGAAGTAGCAAGAAGAATTCCTGACGTTGCTAGGGAAGGTCTTTTGTTGCCGTAGCAGGCCCCGACAAGCCACCTTATTGGGAGGAGGAACTCCAGAGAGCGACCACGCCTTGCAAGGCCCTTCCAGATCTTCGCTGCTCCACCTCATTGGGCTTATTGTCAACATCGATAAGGTGTCGAGCGGGCAGGCGGTTAGGCAGGACTCGTCAGAGGCACGAGGTCGCTATAATGACATCCGTCCTGCGGCGTGTCAAGCAAATAAAAGTTAGTTGGGTTAATGACACAGAAGGAGAGGCAGTCCTTGCTGGGGAGAACTGCCAGCACACCACCTCACCGCACATTTAATGAGTCTGTCCCTGTTCGTCAGGGTTAGGTACTTCCCGTTGTTTCTTCTGTTAGTTGTTTTGGCTGTTAGCCGGTGGACTGTGCTTCCATGAAAAGACCAATTTATCCCTTGTGGTAGCCCCTTAAACTATAAAA
Source organism: Hordeum vulgare subsp. vulgare (assembly GCF_904849725.1). NCBI lineage: Eukaryota > Viridiplantae > Streptophyta > Magnoliopsida > Poales > Poaceae > Hordeum > Hordeum vulgare. The sequence continues at coordinate 196,628,120 of NC_058522.1, forward strand.
GGAGGACCATGACTATGTTTAGAAAGGTTGAAACCCCGTTCATTCCACGCGCGTCGCTTCATCCCTTGAACACCCTTGCCAATGAGCGTGTTTGTACCTTGATCATCCACATAATACACCACAACACAAGACATGGGGTTTTACGCTCCGTGCGGCCCGATTCTGTCTAAACCACCCATGAAATCTATTGCCCGTGACGCTCTTTGTGTATCTGTAATCCCTGCGGAAGCATAGCAAAAGGGACCTCGCTGGTCCGATATATCGTCGATAAACCACCCCGTCATATTTGGCGTGGCAGGTAGTGGGATTTGTTGCGTGTATCTCCTCCAGCATAACATATGCCACCAACCATCTTCCTCAACCTCCCATGGAACCGAAGAGACCCAGGGGATCAACAGTAGTCGTTCCGTCTTTGTCCAAGCTGCCCACGCCGGCTGCTATGGGCGATGGGGGTGGAGACGGGCATCACACTCTTCACGCTCAAGAGCACAGCCACAACACTACGCGGACTTTCATGAACCATGCTCCACACCCAGCCATGGTGACGTCCTAGAATGTGATGGTGACGTCCGGGGGCGGCGCTGCGGTGGTGGTGATCGTCGTGGTGCGTAGAACGACACCTCCGCTGCGCACTTCGCCAGACCACCACAATCAACGCCCTCCGAGAAGCGACCCCGAATGGTGTTCGGACGATACTCCTGGGCACCAACCTCAAGGTGTAAAGGGCAGCATCACCAGGAACCTCCTGGTGAGAATGGACACTGGACCGCGATGTGCGGAGGTGCTCCTTCTAATATTGCCAAAATTCAGGGCGCCACCCATGCCTCGCACTTTTCCATGTCCAAAACCAGGGGGAAGCCCTGGCGCAAGCATAGCTGCTGCTCAATTTCCTGCCCGCGCCAAAGAAGATGCAAGAATGAAGTGCGACCTACTGAGTCTTCTCAGCTTCACGAAACCCGACCGGCCAGACGCGGCAGAAACTTCGCACGCGTGCCAGGCGGCTCCAATGAAGCCTGCCACCAACCCTGGTGCCGGTGTAGCACCTACGGTGTAGTCTCCCCCACGACATCAATGTCAATTCTTGAAGGATTGGGACAAGGAGGATGCATGTACCACCATCGAGAGGCAGCGAGAGTCAGATCGCTGGTCGGACGATCGCGTAGATATAGTAGTCGACAAGCCAGCACCATAGGCACCCGACAGCCTAGCGTAAGCGGTTGGTTTTCTGGAGTTCATCCACGAGCTATGACAAGTTTGCTGACCCTAGCAGTGTTTTCAAGTACGACGGCAAGATCAGCCCGTTAGAGTTCCTTGGCATTCACACCATAGCGGTGTAGGCTAGCCGAGGACACAACGAGAAGGTGCTTGCCAACTACTTATCTTTGGCGCTCAAGCCTAACGTACGGAGTTTGTTGATGAACTTGCAAGAGGGATCTATTTCCTCCTGGTAGAATCTAAGCAACCGGTTCGTTGGTGCCTACCATGGGGGCGACAAAATCCCGTGGCAACCTAGTGATCAGCATGTGATTCCCGACAGAGACGGCAAGACCCTCCGCAAGTACATCCAGGGGTTCAGCCGTGTACACCACAACATTCCGGACAACCATCCTACCACGGGGACAGCTACATTGCATATGAACATACACAATCACCAGATGGGTGAGGAGATGAGTATCGACAAGATACATGACATCGCCCAGCTCTACGCTTTGAATGAGAAGTGTGCACGGACTGGAGAAGGAAGAAGGGCTCCCGGGGAGGACACAGGTGCAGAAGTCGACTCAGACAACAACAACAATGCATCCTCCTCCAATGGAAAGGTCCGGAAGCGCAACAACAATCTCAAGGGCAAGGTAATTATTGTTGTAGAAGGCGCCAACAACTCCATGGCTGGCAAAAAGGAAAAATATGAGGATCCCGACAAGGACATTGTCGCCTGCTCTAGGGACGATGAAGCCGCGACGAGGGAGAAAACCAGCAGGCCATACTGCAATATTCACCTCACCAAGGGTCATGATATTACTTAATGTCGTCAGGTAGACCTACTTGTTGAGAAGTAGAAGCAGGAATACGAGAGGCGCGACAAGGAGAAGGGCCAAAATGGTACCGGTGGATCCAACAGGAAGAACCATGGAAATCACTACAACAAGGCTAAGTAGCAGAAGGAGAAACCTGCTCGAGGCGGAGACAAGAAATTCGACAATGAAGAAGCTGATGGAGATAAGGACTAAGAAGGATATCAGGACAAAGAATTCCAGAATGCTGTGGGCGCTATGTGTGTAAATGGAGGCGCATCTTTGCCCTTCCCCCATGGGAATCATGAAAAGTGGACTCGTGAGGTCAATGCGACAGAACCAGTGCAGGAGGCTAGAAAACCCCTCAAATGTTCCAACACTCCCATCGTCTTTGACGCCGAGGATCATGCCAACCGCACCACCGCCGTTGGGTGTGTGGCATTGTTGGTCTTGCCAACAATCCGCAACCTCAAGGTGACAAAGTTGTTGGTTTATAATGGGGATGGTTTGATCAATCGGCTGCAGATTCCTGTTATGGATCTCAAGCGGATAGGGTCCCTCCAGGGGGTCAATCGAGGGAAGCTACAACCCAAGGCGGAGATAACTTTGCCGGTGAAATTTGGCAATGAGATAAACTTCAAGGCGGAAAATGATAACTTCGACGTGGCCAAGACATACCTACTATAACATGGGATCTTGGGCGAACTAGCACTGGCGAAGTTCATGGCAGTATCACATCACACCTGGAACATGATCAAGATGTCACGGCTGATAAGCATCATCACCATCCATGCTAACAACGAAGACATGGTAGTCCACGTAGAGAGGTTGTACAGGGAGGAAGTAGCAGTGTGTGTTGACGAAGTACTCGCTCCCATCAGTGAAACTCCTGGGGGAAAGAGAAACATGACAAGGACTCTATTGAGGATTCTGGCAAGCGCGCCCCACGGTGCCGCATGCCTGTCAAGGAATTGTCATAGACTTCCGTCGCCAGGAACAAGAAAACTAATGTGACCATCCCCAAGACGACGCAGGTGGTTCCGCCGGAAGACGGCGACAACACCACTTTCACCATAACTGCCACTCTCGACAACAACAATGAAAGCACACTCATCTCCTTCCTGCGGGAAAATGTTGATGTATTCGCGTTGCAACCATCTGACATGCCCGGTGTTCATAGGGAGGTGATCGAAGACCAACTGGCCGTCAGTCCCCATGCACGCCACATCAAGCACAAGGTCTGAAAACAAGCACTGGAGCGGCAAGAATACATTGCGAAGGAAATCAAGAAATTGGAAGCAACATGCCTGGTCAGAGGCGACGTCCACCCAACATGGTTGGCGAACCATGTGGTAGTGTGTAAGGCAAACAAGATGTAGAGACTTTGCATTGACTTCGGTGATGTCAACAAAGCTTGCCCGAAGAACCCCTTCCCATTGTCGTGCATCAATAAGATAGTGGACGCGACCACCGGTTGCGACCGTTTGTCCTTCCTTGATGCATATTCCGGTTATCATGAGATTTTCATTACCAAGGAAGATGAAGAGAAAACAACGTTCGTCACTCCTTGTGGTACGTACTGCTTAAAGCGCTTGCCATTTGGACTGAAGATTGTAGGGTCAACCTTTGCAAGGGTTGTCTAGATTAGTCTTGGTCCATAGTTGCATAGGAATGTAGAGGCCTACATGGACGACATTGCATTCAATAACAAGGATAAAACCACACTGGTTCAAGACCTTGAAGAAACCTTTGCTAATCTACGCAAGATCAAGTTGAAGCTCAACCCTGAGAAGCATGTGCTTGTGCTTCTATCCAGAAAGCTCCTTGGTTTCTTTGTGTCTCAGCGTGAGATAGAAGCAAATCCCGTCAATGTCGACGCCAATGAGAAGTTGGAAGCCCAAAAGCTCGGTAGGGACGTACGCTCACTAGTGAGCTGCATCGCCGCCCTCAGTAGGTTCATATCCAAGTCTCCGGAACGCGCCCTGTTCATTTTATAGATTTTAAAAATGCAGGGCCTATGAATTGGACTCATGAGCCGGAGGTTGCGTTGCAAGACTTGAAAAGGTACATGTCGTCTCTGCCAACCCTTGCTGCTATATCTGGCTGCAACGAACCAAGTGGTTAGCGTTGCACTAGTGGCAGAGAGGGAAGCTGAAGAAGACAAGGTAACGACCCCTAAGTTGGTGAGCGACAAGACATGGCCACCCTGGCAAGCCCAGAAATCAAAGGGAGGGATGCCACCCAGGAGGCTGGGTAGAAAATTGTGCAAAAGAAGAAAATCGTGAAGCGACGAGTATACTTCGTCACCTCTCTCCTATAGTGGTATAGATCAAGGTACTCCGAGATACTGAAAATACACTTCGGCCTCCTCATGGCCTCCCGGAAGCTGCATCATTATTTCCAAGTGCACCACATCATAGTCTTCGCCTGCTTCCCGCTGTAGTGCGTCCTCACAATCCTGGAGGCAACCGGTAGGATTGTCGATTGGTCCAAGAAGCTAGTGAGTTTTCATCTGGGTTTTGAGAGTACAAAAACCGTTTAAAGTTGGGCCTTAGCAGAATTCATTACTGAATGGACACCAACATTAGATGAAGAAATGCCAGAAACGGCTCTCGACGACAATGAGGAGCCTCATGAGTTGGTCATGTAGTTCGATGGAGCTTTTTTGCTGCAAGGTTCTAGTGTCGATGTGCTTCTTGTCGCACCTACCGAAGAGCACCTGAAGTACGTAATCCAAGTGCATTTTCCAAGGGAGATGTCGAGGAACAACACACCAGAGTATGAGGGTTTGTTTGCTGAACTATAGATACTAGCCAAGCATGGTATCAATAAGATGATAGTCCGAGGGGACTTTCAAGTGGTTGTGCGTCAAGTGAACAAGGATTACCAGAATCCTCTGACGGAAGCGTACGTCAATGAAGTGAGGAAGTTGGAGGAACGTTTTGACGATCTCTAAAGGGAGCACATCCCCTGCGCAGAGAATGATATTGCCGACGACCTATCGAAAGGAGAAGCTCAGAAGTTGCCTGTGGAATCGCACACTTTTGTACTCTGACTTAGGGGGCTATCCATCGCGATAGCACATCGACGAGCCAAGAAAAGGAAAGTCCACTCCACCGACTATTTCCATGCAGAGCAGCCAGTGGCTACCAAGACAGTTGCCAGAGGTGACAGAACACCTTCTAGTGAGCAGATGTCTCCGTCGGGCCAAACTGCCCTTGCCAGGGAAGACTGTGCTCCCATGGTGGAAGAAACACCTTTAGTCCTTGTTGGTGAACCCTGTGGCTCCGGCATGGGCGTAGAAAACTGTCCAATTCCTCCAGACGGGAGACCTCCCTAAAGATCAACAATAAGCAAAAAAGTAGCTTGGCGGTCGAGTATGTACCAATTCGTGGACAACGTCCTATACAAACAAAAACCAAACATGGTGAAATTGCGGTGAATTTGCCAGGAGGAAGGACAACATCTATTGGCACACATACACGGAGCGATATGTGGCTCCCACATTGGGTCGCGGGCCCTTGTTAGAAAGGCATTCCGACAAGCTTTCTTTTGGGAGACTGCCCTCCAAGACGCCTTGGCTTTGATGACAACATGTGAAGCATAACAATACCACGACAAGCGAATACATCAGCCCACACAAGGCATTCAAACCATACCACTCTCCTAGCCATTCTGGGTCTAGGGGCTCGACATATGTCAGAATTTGGGCTCTACAGACAAAGAATGGTTCGAACTATGGGGTGCGCTCGCTCTCCTACCTTGTTATATATCCCAACTTCACTGCGACTCTCCGACGGTACGAGCTATGGAAGACGAACAAGAAGGCCACCTTGCGATGTAAAACCCTACTCCTGCTTATCAGGACTGCTTGAGGTGGAAGATGAGTACAAAGGCGGGTTCTTGCCCTAGAAGAGAAGATGTCCCATACTCTTTTATTCTGGCCTTGGTCCTCTTCCCCCGAAACACTCGGCGCGAAGGGTTTCCACAACGGCCATTTCAAAAAAGGGAAGGACTGCAGGACACCCTGACAAAAGTGGTCATCGCGTGCGAAAGCTCTTCGCCGTGATGCACAGGTGGGCCATGATGCACAGGACTGAACCCCCAACCATGGTCCTCTTGCACCAAATGGAAAACCTTTGGGTGTTGCTTTGGGAGCCCGCCACCTAGCCCCGCTTCCTTAGCACGAAAGTGGAAAGCCTCCCTGCTCGTGCCTGCTTGCACCGCTCCTGTGCCTACTGCGCACCTCGTGTCATCCACGTGATAATGCAGGATCGCGAGACCCTACGTGGTCGCCCTTAACGAGCCCGCCCCGTGAGGGCCGCATGGCTGGCCTCTTGACGCAACCTTGAAGCGGGCGACCTCTCGTGATCCTTGGCGACGATCCTCTTGCGCTTGCCTCGCGGGATGGGAGCCGTCGCGAGGGTCTTCCTTGTCGGGCTTGCCGACGGGCCGAACGAGCCTTGTGAAGCGCATTGCACCTGGGGCGGCAGGCCGACGGGCCTAGGTACCCCTCATTCCACGTACCGACAGTAGCTCCGGGGCCCGCATTGTGCAACACTCGGCCCAATGGGAGGAGCGAAGAAATGCGGGCCCCAACCGTCTGTGGGCCTGGCTCGACCTGTGCACCTGGTAGGTAGCAGGGCTCTTCTCCTTCCTACAATGTTTTGGGAACAACCCCGAGTGAGTTGACGTAAAGCCTGGATGTAGCGCCCTCCATCATTGCTCTTCCTTGACCAATGCCACCCACTTGCACCTTCCTTGCCACATAAGATTGCTCGTGGACCTGGGGCATACGTGGATCGACCTATTGGGGGAATGAGGCGACGGGAGCCATAATATTCCGCGGGCCAGTCATGGCACATGTTGCACAATGGATCACATGTCGCTTCCACTACCCATGATGCCGCGATGACTATGAAGCTCCCAACACACTGCCACTCCTATGATGTAGAGCTGCCATCAGACTACGTCTCCCTTCAGCCTTCCTCCAAAGCTGCACCACCATTCTTGTGCGAAGGTCACCTTCTTCCTCCTTTTCCTCTTCCCATGGCAGGCAAGAGGGATGCCTGAAGCGCTGAGGCGCGAGCGTCGCCTACGGAGCCACAACTCACCCAACGCGATGGCGCTGGGCTAATAGTGACGAGTAAGTGTGACGTCACCTTTGCTCTTCTTGCGTACCTTGTCTGGCCCGACGAATCTGATCACCGAACTTTCCAGGTCGCAAACACCCAAGAGGCACTGGGATGCCCTAATGGGGGCGTCCTCTCAGACGCCGCCTCCTCGTGAGGCCTCCAGTTCTACGCTTGGCCTGATGAGGCCTCGAGGACCCATAGTCCACCACATCCACCACATCCGCTTGGCCTCCTCCGCGGCGAAGCCAAGGCCCTCGTGGTGCATTGCCCAGTCCACCACATCCGCCTCTTGGATCTCCGGGCGCAAGATGGACCTGGCCGTCATGGAGGAGGCCATCACTGAGTGGGAGGTGGATGTGTCCCTCTACGAGCGGGAGGCCACCCAGACCGTCTACGATCAGAATGCACAACGCGAGCGTCTCGAGGCCCTGGAGGGGCATGTTCACGCAGACGAGGCCATTATCATGGTGGTGCATGAGTAAGTCCTTGCCGGTGTGGACACGAGGGTGGCCCGATAGCAGGCGACCGCCCTGGAGGAGTTTCACGACAGGTCGTCCTCCTGGAAAAATGCCTCCAGCTCAGGTGTGACATGCTCCAGGAGGAGGTGGGTGCACTCAGGGCCCAGCTGCACAGCACCCAATCCGCTCTCCAGGTGGACCTCAAGGCCGAGGAGGGCACTAAGGAGGAGCTGGTGTCGCTTTAGTACCAAGTTGGTGAAGGTGCCAATGCCGTGCAGGTGGCTAGGGACGACGCAGTGGATGCGCGACTAATGGAGGTGCAGCACGCCAAGTAGTTCCTGGAGCTTTCCTGTCACTAGAACGGTGTGCTTTGCCGCCTCGTTGAGGACTCCTCAGTGCTGCCGCGTGGGCATGATGACGGTTTCTATCTCGCTTCTCGATCAAGGTGGTGGAGGCACTGGAATCGGGGGTCTCCAAGGTGGACGAAGACATCGAGTCTAGCGGACGCGGTCTCCTGGGCAGCACGCTGACCCGCGTCTTCTCCAACCTGAGATGCCACAACCTCCCGTTTGACCCCTCCCTCATGATGGGGCCAGTGCCTACGGAGCTCCGGAGCCCTCTCAGGGACTAGGTGCCCGAGCATGTGGAGTGCCTGATCAGGCGGTTTGTCTAGGCGGTGCCCTACGAGGAGAGAGGCAGCCTCGGCACCGAGGCCTCCGGGTTCCACAACGAGGACAGCGCCTCCTTCGGATAGCATTTTCTATCTCTTTTCCTATTACATCAAGAATCACTTGGACATGGAAGGGCGTCAGACATTATGTAATATATTTTTTCCTTTAGTAATAGTTGCCTATTATGATTGGGGTGCCTTTGTTCCTTCCGTGAGGTCCTTTGTTGTTCTTCGTGTGTTTCCTGCGGGATCCCATAGCACTTGGCTCCCAAGGCCCTCTTCCTTGACGCGTGATGGGGTCCTCGGGGAGACAGCCCCCGAGTGCTTCTTAGTACTCGCAGTTACATGCCTAGGTTGTTACTTCACGTTCCCTCGGCCATCTCACCCTACGAAGTCCTCTGGGGCAGCTTCTCGGCGCGGCCCTACAGGAGCATCATGATGCCCTTGATGATGGTAGTTTGTATGAGCCTCGCGAGGCTGGTGCCCTCGTGACTGCCTTGTCTATGCAGCTAGACGATGGACTGATCCCAAGCCATGGCACGTGCCATGAGGACGCGATCAGTCGTTCCTAGGCCATATCAGGCGTACGGGCCCAGCAAAGCAGCCTGCGGACATGCGAGGGACGTGCTTGATCTTGCGAGGGGAATCGGGACGGTGCGGGCCCCTCCGTCTGACAGTCATGCGCGACACGTGGCGCACAACAGGTGCGGGTTGCTCCCTCTTCCACAGACGCCACGGCAACCGCTCGGCGCTGCCATAAAGCCTGCGCACGGTGCGGGGCCATCATTGTCCCCCCATTAACCTTCCTCCCTCTAGACGGGGGCAAGGAGGAGCGGGCCAAACACCCACTTGGAGGCTCCATATAAGGACAAGGGGAAGCTATCCTACCCCAACTTCCTCATCCTTGCTCTTTGTTCTTGCTTGTCATCAACGCGGTGATGGCACCAATGAAGAGATCGTCCACCATCGAGAAAGAGAAAGCAACGAAGGTGGGAGCGGGACCCTGTGACTGGCATGGGGAAGAGGTCGCCCCTGTGTGCCCTTCACTGCGCTCGAGGCACCTCTCGGGGGACGCGGGAGCTCCCTGCTGGCGGCTCATGCCAGCCCGAGCAGCCAAGGGAGGGGTTCTGTTCGTAGGGAACAGCGGACGAGGCGGCCACACATGGGGCTGGCAGAGCGCCACAGAAACCCGGGCTTCCATGTCATGAAGCCACTCCATCGATGCGGCCTGTGAGTTCAACGCACAGATGGAAGGCATGCCTCGCACCTGGTTCCGCCTCCCGGACTCATTCACGGAAAATATGGAGGATCGCACGGCCCTAAGCCTGGCTGCAGCCAGACGGTTGCTACAGCGTCCTACCTGGCTGGCAACGGAGTTCAACTTCCTCAGCTTCATGTTCTTGGGGCGTGGGTGGAAGTCGTTCGCCCTAGGCCAGGGCTTGTAGGAAGGGCACGTCCTCCACTTCAAGTTCAAAGGGTCCACCATGCTCTTCATGAAGGCCTTCGGGAATGTCGGCGGTCGCTTGGAGTACTACATGTAAGGTGATAGTGGCAGCAGTAGCATCCCTTCTAGCACCGACGAATTGTTTGAATTGGGAAATCGCAAAGTTTTATTTGGTCAAGTGGTATCAGAGCTTTGGTTTCCATTGCATTGGTTTCACTGCCTAGGAGAGTATGGTGTCTAGTGAGGGAAATTATCATCATAGAGGTCAATATTTTGATGGTACAAACTTTGCTAGTTGGAAGCATAAGATGAAAATGCATGTTCTTGGTCATAACCCCTCCGTTCGGGCCATTGTTCGTGTTGGATTGCAAGGTGGTTTCTTTGGTGATGTCAAGGAACCGAATCATGAAGTAACAACGGAAGAATTGAAGATGTTGCAATACATTGCTCAAGCACGTGACATTCTATTCAACTTCCTATGCCCTGAAGAATTCAACAAAATCAGCCGCCTTGAGAATGTTACGGAAATTTGCGATACTTTGATTTATATGCACGAAGGTACTGAATCCGTGAGGGAATCTAAGTTGGATTAGCTGCAAAGTCATCTTGACAAGTTCAACATGAAGAATGTTGAAGGAATCACTGAGATGTACTCTATGGTTGCTCTCATCACAAATGAGATTACCGGCTTAGAAAGAGAAGAGATGATCGAAAAATTCATGATCAAGAAGATACTTAGAACCTTGGATGGGGAGTACGACACTGTGTACACATCAATCCAAATGATTCCAAACTACAAGGATCTCAAGCTAACGGAAGTCATTGGAAGGATTGTCGCTGATGAAAAGTCACTTAAGGACAAAGAAGAGCTGCAGAACAAATCAAGCGGTTCTTACAAAGATTCAAGTGATGCTCCCACTACTTCAAATGACAACCTTGTTACCAATGAAGAGATAAGCCTCATGGTCAGGAAATTCAAGAATTTCTACAATATTAGAGGCAAAGAGAGAAGCTCTAGCTCAAGATATGAAGAGAAAATCAAACAATACTAGGAAGGGAACATTCAAGGTGCTATTGGCGACTCCCACCTCCCACCACCTCCAGCGGTGACTCCATGGCGATCTGGACTTCTAGCCGGCGCGCACATCCCCCCTCCGATCATCAACTCAGGTGATTACCCATGATCCTAAATGTGCCATTCTCCATGGATTCCTCTGGTGGCTCCACCTTGGATCTGGATTTCTCCCCTGGTGTGACTTTTGTGGATGATGTGTTTCGGCACTATGGTATTTCTGTGCATCGCATGGATCATCGACTCTCTTTCATCATGGTGGTCTCATTTAGTCATCATGATTTTCGTTTAATTGATGATTCTGTTGCTGTCATCCTTGAGTCAACAATTGGGGGTTTGGCCATTGATCTCATGATTAAGCGCGTTAAAAACACGGTTTTCTCATTGAGGGTTTCATGCAAACAAGTTGGATTTCATATTCTTGATTTGCGTTCTTATAAATGCACTAGTTTCAAGTGTTTCTTCCGTCTCTGGGGTAATGGTGGACCAAATTGGAGACGTGAATTTACTTTATGGAGGAGACAGTGTGATGCTGAGTGGATTCTGGTAAGCCCATCCAAGCGGCGGGAAGCTTTAGGTCTGATGGCAACGCATCCCAAACCACAAAAGTCTTTGTTGAAATCTGGATCATCAATCCGCAAAAAGCTTTCTTTTGCGTCTCTTCAGCAATATGATGTTTGCAAAGGATATAGGTGTCCGGTTACTCAAGATGAGCTTGTGACGCTTCGCCATGCGGGTTACTCACTGTCTCAACATGAACGTGTGGTCATAAGTGCACCAGCGCCGACTGAACTCGGATGGACGACGGTGTCGCCGCGCATCACCTTTGGGATGGTTTCTCAACCATCGTTGCCTCGCAGAACCTCTGTGATTCAGGTTCGCCCATGCGATAATTATGGGATTTCTTCTGCACTTCACAAAGGCTTTGTTACTCCCGCAATGTCCAATACTCCTGGCGGGATTTCTGGATATTTCAAATCAGTGCGGCAAGCAACTTTAGCACACGGGCCTTGCTCTCAATAGATTGATCAGAATGAGACTAGCAGTCTGGCAGTGGAAAGATCTACAACCATTGGGCCTGATACTCAAATACCTTCTTCCCAGGAGGACCAAGTGCTCTTTGAGGACATGGTAAATGATATGGTTACCAATATTTTTTCCTTCTCAATTTGTTTAAATCAAGGGCATCTGGCTTCCAACTACACATCTACAGAGATTTTCTCCTCGTGCTACCGTGTGGGCCACACCAAATCTAGGTGTGCTTATTTTGCGTTAGAAAATTGTCTTACTTGGAAATGGAACAATCCCACCCCTGTTTCAGATTTTTCGGGAACCTCTACCTGTCTTTGGTATACCACGCAACCTGGAGAGATGCTCTCTCCCGTCCCATCGCATTGAACCTCTCCACGAACTCCATCTGAGCCGCCTCCAGTGACGCCACCTCCCATAGCTTCCCTTCCTGTAATGGCGAACTTCGAGCTTGACCCCGAGCGATACACTCCTCCTGGCACCACAGCATCGACGGCGGCCCACATCGCCTGCCACGGTCCTTCGTCACTCCAACGGCTCCCATTGCCCGACGACAAGTTATGCTTGCGCTACCGGTTAATCAGATGGACCATGTATGACACGCATCGTTCAACTTTTAACCAACACGGGTTTCCATGTCCGCTCTGCCCAACCTTGGATTACAGGGGTAGGTCTTTTTGAACTTAGGGATGCTGGAGAAAGGTTTGCGGTTGTTCAAATGTGTAGGCGTTCTAGGAATGGTGGTCCCAAACCTACGTGCATGTGGCCGAGGGTTGGCCCACTTTATCAAGCAAGCACAATTTGGCGCCGCACCACTCAAGGCAAGGTCCTCGCGAGGGGCCAAGCCTCGTGAGGAGAACCAACATCAAGACCCGTAGGGGGCCTCATTAGGACCCCTCTGGAGCAACGGATATTCCGAGCCGAGACCCGGCCTCAGGAGTCAAGGATGACGTGGAGGTAGGACAGGCAAGCAGCAGCGAGCAGGACGGAGCAGTTACCCCTTTAGTGCAAAGGGGGCAAGGACGAACCGGGGTTCCCAAGGCATCTTCCAAAGGTTTCCTTTCTGGTGCAACAAGGCCATCACCGCCCGCCAGCAGGACATGCGTCATCCCTGTACCCGTCCCTGTAGCGCTGGGAGCCACTTTGCAGGCGAAGACTACTTTTGGACTGGGGAAGCATGTTCCTCTATCCCCTTGAAAATTGGCCGTTGCGGGATCCCTTCCCGCCAAAACGATAAGGGAAGAATACCGGGGCCGCCACTATATATAGAGAGAGGAGGTTACTTCATAGGGAACCAAGGCATTCAGTTGCTCACTGGCACCACACAAAGGCCACCCATCCTTTGGAGGCCCTCGAACACTGTACTAGTTCATCCACCAACCTCCACGAGAGGCCATCGATCAAAGCCGGAGTAGGGTACTACGCTTCTTAGTGGCGCGCACCTGGGTAAACTGTCATGTTCTGTCTCTTCCGCACCATTGAGTGAGTTCTCTGCCATCCCAGTGAGTAGCGAGTTAGATGAGATGACTAAGCGAGTGATTTTTGTACACGCCCCTGAGTTCGAATCTTTAGGGTTCTGCGGAGCCCGAAATCCAACATTTGGCACGCGAGGTAGGGGGCGTCTCAAGGTTTCCGCCAAGCACCGCCTTCACCAAGCATCGCCGCTCCGATGGCTGACGCTCGCAAGGCTCATGCCGAGCACTGCGCCACCCGCGTAGCTCAAACGGTGCCCCTGGGCCCCGCCGTCGCGTTTCGGTCACCATAACCCATGGTGAACGCCGCCACGGGCCCTGACGCTCAAGAATTGCAAGGTTCCTTCCAACCGGCTACCGTGCAGCCCGACGTCCGCACAGCCACTCTGCCACTCCGTCGCTCGTCCAGGCTTCCGGGTCGGCCTCGCGCGCCCGACGAGATATGCCGCATGGCCGGCGCACGCTTGCCATGGCCACCGAAATGGTCCGCTACTGACCCGCCCCTGACCGCCATAACAACTGGCTCCTGCGCATCGAGGAGCTCGTCGCCGCTGGCGGTGATCCCACAGAGTTCTCCTGCTCGTTTTGATCCCAATCGTGTCGTGCAAACGACGAGGAGCAAGACGCCCCGAGCCAGGCAGGAAGCGTGTCCCCTGCGACCGGTGTCGCGAACCCAGGGTGAGGCCAGGAGATGAAGCAAGCTGTTTGGTGGTTCTTCAGCCACACGCCAACGTGCGCGCGCTGCCGTCACTACAAATCTCGCATCACGAGCGTGCCCCGCTCGAAGCAGACCCCTTGGAGCAACAGGACCAGGTCGCCCTCACGCATGCTGCACCCGTCGGGCCGGTGGGGTGCCTGGCCATCGCCCTTGACCTCTACCCAACTGTGTGGCCCTGCAAGTTCAAGCCCGACCTACCCGCGTGCTACGACGGCACCCTGGACCCGGCCGAGTTCCTGCAACTCTACATGCTGAGTATCAGGGCGGTAGGAGGGGTGACAAGGTCATGGCATGCTAGTTCCCCATGCACTCAAGAGCGGCGCACCCTCTTGGCTCCACAACCTCCCAAGTGTGTCCATCACCTCCTGGGATGATCTATGCGAACACTTCATTGGCAACTTCCAGGGCACCCACGACCGAGCTCCCACCATGAACGACCTGTGGCGCATCAAGCAGCAGAAGGGGGAGAGCATGCACCACTTCATACAACTCTTCACGGCCATGCGCCTCAAGATCCCCAAGGCGTCAGACGAGGCCGTCATCTCGGCCTTCTCCGACGGAGTCACCGACCTCAAGATGAAGGAGGAGCTCGCCATGAGTGATGAAATGAAACCTGCACTCGAGATGTTCAACTTGGAAAACAAGTGCGCCAGGGCTGAAAAAAGTTGTGTCTCGCCCCTCGGTCCTCATGCGGCAGAAATAGGAGAGAACAAGACCAAGGCGAAGGATACGAAGTGCAAGGCTCCGGCGGTTCTCATAGCCAAGCCTGAGGCGAAGCACGGCGGAGAGGGAGAGCGTCCGTTAGGAGGGGGCCAACGTGCATCTTCCACGGTACCAGTGGCCATGATACCTTCGAGTGCCATGAGCTCTGACTGGTTTGTGCCGAGCACTTCAGCCGGCGCCCCGGACGGGGAGACAGAAGCCCCGCACACATCGCTGTTCATAGTGGAGGCCGCTGGGATGACCGGGAGCCGCGCCAGGGGTGGCATGAACAGCCTCAAGAAGACCGTTGGTGCGGCCAGCCTCGGGAGGACCGCTGGCATGACCAGGCTCAGGACGACCGTTGGGGCGACGACCTTTAGGAGGGGCAACGACGCGGTCAGCCTCGTTAGGCTCGCCCTCGTGAGGATGGGTTTCCTCCGCCACCCAGAAGGAGGGATGAAGACATGCAGATTGATTGGGCTAGGGTCTTCCAAGAGGTCAGGGCGGTGGTCTCCATCCTGGGCGGCGCCCAGGCCTCGGCATCGAACCGGACGTTCAATCAATTTTCCCGGGAGGTGAATGCCGCTCTCCCAAAGCCTGAAGCAATGCGCCCCCTCAACTGGTGCCAGACCACCATCACCTTCGACCGAAGTGATCAGCTCAGGTGCTCGTTCATGGCTGGCAATCTCCCCATGATGTGCACCCCGACCATCAGCAACCTCCTCATCACCAAGACCCTTATCAACAATGGAGCGGGGCTTAACGTCCTCTCGGTCGAGATCTTCAAGACAGTCCATCTACCGTACGAATAGCTCATGCCTACAAAGCCCTTTTCAGGAGTCACGGAAGGGTCCACTATGCCCATCGGGGAGGTGCATCTGCGAGTCACCTTTGTCTAGCGCAAGAACTACCACACTGAGATCATCGTCTTCAACGTCGTGCACATCCACCTGCCGTACAACGTGATCCTTGGGTACGCTGCTCTCGCCAAGTTCATGGCAGTGACCCACCATGGCTACATCGTTCTCAAGATGGTGGGAGCGGCGGCGTCATCACCATCGCCTACGATGAGAAGCATGTCATTTGTACACTCGAGCGCACCTACCCTGCTGCAGCGTTGGGACGCTCGGACGACGAAGAATGCGAGCCAAATCGCGAGGACCTACGCAAGAAGAAGATGCTGCTCCTCCCCACGGAGCGCCCTAGAACTTCAAGCTTCGTGCCCGGGGACGGGGCCCGACGAAGAAGGCGAGCCAAATCGCGAGGACCTACGCATAGGAAGGCGCGCTCGGTGACCCCCTTGGGTCAGCCCTGGTGGCTCCCACCGGGGAGGTTCCCGGCCTAACCAGTGAGGCGAGGGTGGTGCTCGACCACAACCCGAGGGCGCACTCTGGCGCGCATCCGCCCAGCTCCCATGAGTCCGTCATCAGATCGATCCAAGAACTTCGAGAGGCCCTGCATGTGCATCAACGCGGTCACAATCGATAGAGTCGTGGCTCAAGGCCCCATCTGGCACGCACAAAGTGACTATCGGTGCGTGTGCCCGGGCGCCGGAACCCTCATGCCCTTCGGTCTAGGGAACACGGCTGCTACCTACCAGCAGCTCCAGGAGGCCATGCTTCTGCCTTACCTGCTAGGCGTGCTGACGAAGAGAGGAGATGCTCGGGCCAAAAGAAGGTCCCGAGCCTCAGGAGAAGGTCACTTTTTGGCTCACACCGTCCGAGGGCGCCCACAGGGACATGTGGCCTCCAAGACTTCAGGCCACTCCCGAGCCGCCAGTTTCATTTACGCATCCCGTAGTTGTTTCTGTCGCACCCACTTCGAACCCTAATGTTCTACCTTGCTTGCATCTTTGGGCGGACGGCCCGCTGTTTGGGAGCTCCGGTAGAAGGTTATCCTTGCAGGCCTCCTGAGGCAGCACACACCTTGCCTCACTGCCAAAGAAGAAGAAGTCAGCAGGGTTTACCAATGACCCAAAAGGACTCATGCGCCTATAACTCGGGGGTAGGGACACTAGCGAGGCCAAAGCGTCCTCGAGACCTCCCAGATAGTCCCCCCATGAAACTCTCACGTAATAACAAGTTGCGGCTGTATATGCCCGGGCCCCCCCGCAGACGCGGAGGGTCCCTCCCACGCCTAGTGGCAGCCCTATGGTCCACGTTGGGGAGAAGACTGTGACTCTCTCACGTAATAACGAGTTGCGGTTGTATACGCCCGGGGCCTCCCGAGGACGCGGAGGGTTCCCTCCCACACCTAGTGGCAGCCCTATGCTCCGCGTTGGGGAGAAGACGGAGGCAATCAACTCAGTCCACCAATGACTATGCCCGCAGCTGGCAAGGAAATCAACACAGTCCACCAATGACTATGCCCGTAGCTGGCAAGGAAATCAACATAGTCCACCAATGACAATGCCCACAGCTGGCCAGGAAGTCAACCCAGTCCACCAACGTGAGGGGGACAGACAACTTGAGGTACGGAGCCGCTCGTAGGACAAGGGGGACCCCTAAGCATCGCGACTCACGGGCCTAACTGTGCTCATAGCCCCTTCCCTCTTGGCCCGTCCTAGAATCCGGTCGGTTCAACGGCGATGGAGGTACGCACAGGGTGGGCCCTGCCGACGCAGAGCCTAGTGCACTTAAAATTCCACTTAAAATCTCTTATGGAGAACGCTGGAGTCACTCGTACGTCAAGGGGGACTCCTGAGCATCGCAACTCAGGACCCTGAACTGCATTCGTAGCTCCTTCCCTCTTGTGCCGCCCACGCGGTCCAACGGCGGCAGAGGTACACACGGGGTGGGCCCTGCCGATGCAGAGTGGTGAAGGAGTTTGGGAGTCTCAAATTGTCAGTTTCTTAGGAGGGACATTGGAGTCGCACATACGTCAATGGGGACTCCTGAGCACCGCGACTCAGGGGCCTAACTGTGCTTGTAGCCCCTTCCCCCTTAGTCCTTCCTGGTATCTAGTCAGTCTAATGGCGATGGAGGTACGTGCGGGGCAGGCCCTACCAATGCAGAGTACTGAAGGTGTTCTGATGTTTCAAAATCCTCGCAGGGTTCCCCTCATGAGGGCCGCTCGCACGTCAAGGGGGACTCCTGAGCATTGCTACTCAGGAGCATTACTCGACCCGTAGCCCCTCACCTCTTGGGCCGTTTGGGAATCCGGTTGGTTCAATGACGGATGAGGTATGTGGGGACGGGCCCTGCGGACGCAGAGTATCACAGCAAACATGAAAGAAACGAGGCAAAGAAAACATTCAAGCAGTCAGCCAGTTATTACAAGCCTTAACAATTTCTTGAAAACGCAAATGAGTTTGACGCCTCCACGAGGCATGATGTGCATTGCATGGAAAAAATAGGGGAAAGAAATCAGGAGGAACCGCTTCCGTCGGTCGCTTGATCTTCACGGGGCTTCTCGTCGGTGTCAGTGGTGTCATCTTCCCTGCCGTCGGCTTCAGCGGCATCCGTATATGAGGGAACTGCGATGTGGGCGAACATCTTCACCAACGCTCCATGGGGCTTTTCACTGCCTCCGTAGCGCTGTCGCGGTCCTCAGTAGGGACCAACAGGATCACAGAGTCGAAGTCAAACACTGGCTCACGAAGATGAAGGTGACTGAACACGCGTGTCGCGGCCTCAGAAAAGAGGTCGCGACACCTGGATGACGGTGTTCTCCAACGCCATGGCGACCTCCACCGCGAGCATGGCGAAGCCGCCCTCTGGGGTGGCCAGAGGCTCGTCAAACCCGTCCCGGCAGAGGGTGTGGAGTGTCATGCGAAGCCTGAGTTCAACCGCAGGGAAGGTAACCAGCTCCACGACCTTCTTCTTCTCGGCCGCGGCGAGGGCTTCCCCCTTGGCATAAAGAAGGGTCTTCCTTTTGGCGATCTCCTTCTCCAGCTCGTCCAAGCGCGCCTGCTTCGAGCTGAGTTTCCTCCTAGGACAGCTCTTCTTCCCGGGCGGCGAGCTTGGCCTTGCGGGCCTCGAGTTCTTCCTCCCATAGGTGAAGCTGCTCGGCTAGCTTGGCTTGTTCTTCTTTGAAGGCCTTCAGCCGAGCCTCCGCCTCTTCGCATCATTTGGCAGGCGATGCGGCTCCTTTCGTCGCCTCCTAGCGCGAGGTGCAAGCGGATTCGGCTTCCTTCATCGCCTCCTCACGCGCGGCGCGAGCCGATTCCGCTTCCTCCATCGCCTCCTCGCATGTTGCGTGAGAGGCCTTGGCCTCCTTCTCGCCCCCTGCCATCACGACCGTGACCTTGCTCAGGGCATCGAAGGCCTCGTTCAGGATGCATGGACGTATACCGGAGTCCTCTAAATCTCGCCCTGAGGAGCTTCTAGTGATGTCGCATGCGGTGTTGTCAGGGATGCGGCGTCACGAGGGACTGGGGGCTCCAAAGGATGCTCGGAGATTGCGAGCATTGGAACATCAGTGAACTGAGGGCCCTCAAGAGCCCGCCCCTCGGGCAACGGCGCCGCCATGACAGCCTCAGGATGCTTCATGGTCTCGGGGGGCTCAGCGACCATGGTCCGAGAGGTCGCCTCGTGAGCCTTCCCTTCCTCACCGGCAGGCGGGGATGCGTTGGGGAAGGCCAGCGGTGCATCAGGAGTCGCCTTCGGCTTGACACCCGCCTTCTTGTTGTTTGCCCCCAGCGAGGCAACGCCCCTGGATATTAGGCAAAAAGGGAATCAGCCATGCGCAGACGACGGACGCGCATGGCGTGCCAAGTCGAGTAAGTTACTCTTCGACGTCGACCCATCTCCTCTTCCTCTCCGCCCCGGCCACGCCAGGGGCGACAAGGCCCCCATGGAGGGGTCGAGCCCGCGCCTCGGACTTCCCGCCGGCGGAGGCAGGATGCGCCAATGGCGACTCAGCCCCGTGCTTCTTGGGGGGCGAGCGCGCACGCGGACCGTGTGGCGCGCGGGGCTGACGCGGGTCCCCTGGAAATCCTAATCAGGAGCGAGGAGATCACCGCGGAGCCTTTGCCGGTGACATCATCATCTTCAAGCTCATGCAGAAGGACGACCCGTGATAAGAGAGGCGCGCTCGTCGCGCAGTCGCCGACCGTCTTCTCCGAGTCCTCCCCATAGAAGGTGTCGTCCGATGACACCTCTACCAGACAAGAGACCTCGGCCGGGAAGAGCCCCCGCTAATCAAAAAAGGCAGCACGGCGATCAGGTCAGCCCGGTCATCGAGACGGTACAGTAGAACCAGAGCCTCGGGCAGGTCACCAGGGTCACCGCCAAGCAGGGTCGCGATGACCCTGTTCAGATCCTCAGTAGGAAAGTCCTGGGACTAGAGCCTGAGCTTGTCGTCACCAAACTTGTAGTCCCACAGGGGCATGGAATGGGCCGGATGGGGCGCCAGGCGCTGCGCCAAGAAGTCCTTCACTATCATCCCACCGGTCAGCCTCATGGCACTGATGTCGCGGGAGAAGCGATTCAGGATGGGAATGGCCTGAGGGTCGGAGAGTTTCGCTGAGCTCCACACAGAAGTCTTCTCCGGCAGCCCCTTCGGCACCTCCAGCTGAGGGTTGGCATCCTTGAGGCTCATGAGAACCCAACGATGCCTGAAGTTTTCCTCCTTCTTCCCGTCCTTCCGGAGCAGATGCCGACAAATTGGCAACGTCGTGCAGGCGCAGGCGGAAGAAAAGGCGGAAGACGGCTACTTAAGGACGCACGCCTACGAAGGCCTTGCAGTAGAAAGCAAAGACGGATAGGAACAAGATGGAGTCGGGCTGGAGGTGAAGGGCGTGGATCCCATAGTGGTTCAGGATGGTGGTGAAGAGCGAGGGGAAAGGCGGCCCCAGCCCGGCAAAGAAGCTATGGAGCAAGAAGGGGTATACCAGCTTCAACGCGGGCCGCTTTCCTGTGGCTCCGGGCCAGATCAGGGTCCGCCCGTGGTCGCTGGACCCGGCCGCCGTCCATGGGAGCATGGGGGTAAGATCCACATCCTTGGAGAGGGCGCACTCGAGGAGCGGAGGAGCCGGGGCAGGACAATGCGTCTCTGGTTTTACTTGCTAGCGGGCGACACCGCTGAACCGACAAGAAAACGGTGCGGTGCTGGATGTGGGAGACTCCGGTTGGACTTGGATACCGAGGAGGAATAGCAAGTGTGGGAGAAAGAAAAGCAATAACGGACCGACGCAACGAGTCAGGTTCCTAATATATCGAGTGGAGACAGAAGGCAAGGGAGAACCGATATCAGCCGCGTGACGCGCACCGGCCTGGCCCACAGGCATTTAGGGCCCGCAGCGCCTCAGACCCCCCCCAAGGCTTTGCCTAGAGGACGTCGCGGGCATGGCTTGGGACCGGGGGCTACTGTCGGCGTTCTGGTAATGGCGGTACCCAGACCTCCCTGCATGTGGACAAGGGCTTGCCCACTTCATCAAGCAAGCACAATCGGACATGGCACCACTCAAGGCAAGGTCCTCGCGAGGCGCCAAGCCTCATGAGGAGGAATAGCATCAAGACCCGCAAGGGTCCTCAATAGGACCCCTCGGGAGCGGCGGATATTCCAAGGCGAGACTCGGCCTCAGGATTCAAGGATGACACGGAGGAAGGACAAGTGAACAGAAGATAGTAGGACGGAGCAGTTTCCCCTTTAGTGCAAAGGGGGCAAGGACGAACGTTGGTTCCCAAGGCACCTTTCAAAGGTTTCCTTTCTGGTGCAACAAGCCCATCTCCACCCGCTAGCAGGACAAGCGTCATCCCTGGACCCGTCCCTGCAGCGTTGTCAGCCACTTCGCCTCCGAAGACTACTTTTGGACGCGGAAAGCATGTTCCCGTGTCCCCCTTGAAAATTGGTCGTTGTGGGATCCCTTCCCACTGAAACGATAAGGGAAGAGGACCGGGGCCTCCAGTATATATATAGAGAGTAGGGTACTTCATAGGGATCCGAGCCATTCATTCGCTCACTGGCACTACACAAAGGCCACCCATCCTCCGGAGGCCCTCGAACACTGTACTAGTTCATCTACCAACCTCCACGAGAGGCAATCCACCAAAGCATGAGTAGGGTATTACACTTCTCAACACCCCAAACCTGGGTAAACTGCCGTTTTCTGTGTCTTCCTCACCATCGAGTGAGTTCTCTGCCATCCCAAACGAGTAGCGAGTTAGGTGAGGCGAGTCCGCGAGACATCTTCGTACACAACCGTGAGTTTGGATATTTAGTGTTTTGTGGAGCCTTCTATCCGACAAAGTGGTTCCTAAAGACTTAGGAAATGACTCCTTTGTGAGATTTAATTATGATGCACAATGAAAGCGAGGGTCTTCGGGGAGCTAGAGGTTTTCATCAAGGTTGTGTGATGTTTTTGGGGGTGCCGTTGGATTTACGCAATACAGAGGATCTTTGTGTGGCTGTAAATGCCTTCGGTGAATTCCATCATTGGGTCAGTGATGACCCGTACCTTGTGTGCTCCATTGTCTTTGCTTCCTTCCGAGATGTTATTCTGGTGCCTCATAGTGTTACATTTTGTGAATATGCTACTTGGCGAGGAGCAAGGGTTTCTTTTTCCACGACACTCTATATTTTAGGGGCGAATTTTGCTGAGCAGATGCCCCATGATGAAGACCAGATGCCCCTCAGTGGCAACCCTCATCCACTGCTGGGCCATCTTGAGAAGGATAACCTAATGTTAGCCCTGCCACCCTACCCTGCTCTGGGTTAGAATGATGTCCCCCCACACCCGATTCCAGAGCAGCCCGAGGAGCCTCCGCATCAGCATGAAGACGATGGTTGCGGTTGGCATGCTGAGGTGTCGGTAGCTCAGCCGACTGTGCCCGACCAGGATCAAGAATCCATGGTTATTGATCAACTTCATTCTTCAGATTCAGTGCAAGAGGTGGATCATGTGGACCCTTAGCCGGACAATGTTGAAGACAATGATGAAGCTCATGAGGATCAACTTGAGTTTAATCCTCTCGCAATTGTTCCCTATCGAAAACCCATCATTCAGCCAGTCAACTTGATGATCGGATCGGTCCGGGTGGTTTATGGTCGACCACTCCCCCTGTTATGACCTAGACAAGATCTTTTGACTCTTTGATGAGGGTCTTCAGCGCACATTACATTCCACACAATCTTCCAATGGTTGCCGCTGCACCTGTTGTGCTCTCTAAGCGCTCCTGGTCTATTGCTTTTGATGAAGCAAATGGGGTTTCTAGTATTGTTTGTACTGACTGCACCCTCGCTCCTCACACTCCGCTGGCTAGAGTGCATCACACTGATGAAAAAACTCTGCATCCACAGAGAGTCTTTTCTCCTTGTGAGCCCCAGGTGCCAAAAAAAAGATCGAGCGCAAAAAGTCCACTCCTCTTGTTGACTCGGCTATTCGGAGGTGCACCAGAGGTTCGGTGAAAAGAGATAGCTTTAAGCCTGTTCTGTAGGAACTGCCGATGCCAATGCCAAAGAAGCGAAAGCCTCGCGCTAAGGCTCTTGAGGTGCCTGCTGATAAAAAAGAGGCGACGCCACCAACACAGGAGGAATCCACCGATATCCCACCGGCAACGCCTTGTCGTGTCATTCAAGCTATCGGCTACAGTCTTGGCATCGCCCTAGAGAAGCTGACGATGGATCTTCTAATGGAAGATCCTACTGCCGCCAAGACAGCGCCTCATGATGATTAGAAGATCATTTATGTATTTTGGCTTTATATGGTGTTCTCTCTATTTTGCTGCTGGTTGTTCTGTGCTACAGCCTTTTGAACTAAGTTTATGTGAGTTATTATGTAGCTACACCATATACCTTCTAAACTTTATTCCTATGGATATTCGATCTAAGATAAGTTGGCGAGTTCTTTGCTGGAATGTACGTGGGTTAAATTCAG
The DNA here is from genome assembly GCF_904849725.1 of Hordeum vulgare subsp. vulgare. Lineage (NCBI taxonomy): Eukaryota > Viridiplantae > Streptophyta > Magnoliopsida > Poales > Poaceae > Hordeum > Hordeum vulgare. Next base: position 196,651,653 of record NC_058522.1, read on the forward strand.
AAGTGCGTCAACGAGCGGTTCGAAACAAAATAAATGAAAGCATGGCTTCGCTGGTTTGTCTCGAGGATTAAAATGCGGCATATTGATTAACGAAGTATTATGATTTTTTGCCCCAAAAAATTTGATCGCTTTTCATATAGTCCATCGCATGGAGCCTCTCGTAGCCTAATTGTTTTGTGGAACTCTTCGATCTTAACTGGTACCCTCAATGACTCCCAGAGTTTTGGAATAATTCTGTCTTTCACCTCCAACCACAATAGGCAAACATGGACTTTCGTAAATGTTTATGGACCCTGCCAAGGTGACGCTAGAGACCAATTGGTCAACTGGCTTTATAACCTGAACATACCTATCAATGAAAACTGGCTGCTACTAGGAGATTGCAATTTTATCCGTTCCCCATCGAATAGAAATCTTCCTCGTGCTGATGTTAACGGTATTTCCATATTTAATGAGATTATTGGTCAACTTGGTCTTCTTGAATTACCCCTCAAGGTTAGGTCATACATCTGGTCAAATATGCAGGATACTCCACTTCTGGAGCAATTGGACTGGTTTTTCACCTCTGCCAATTGGATGTCTAACTATTCACTTACACAGTTGTTGCCTTTAGCTAAAACTGCATCAGATCACATTCCATGTGTAGTATGCATAAATACAACCATTCCCAAGTGCAACCTTTTTTGTTTTGAAAATTGTTGTGTGGAAATGGCTGGTTTGCTTGACTGTGTGGAGAAATGTTGGAAGGTGCCCTCTAGAAAGGGACATATCACTGCCATTATAATGGATAAGTTTAATGCTATGAGACATACACTAAAAGGACGACGCACCAGTTTCTCTAAGATCAAAGCACTTATAGGCAAATGCAATCAGGTGATCTTACTTGTGGACAATGTTGAGGAACTAAGACCCCAATTCAGACCTAAATCTAAATTCATGGTGATCGTAAAGCTACACTTAGAACACCTTCTCCACTTGAAGTTTCTATATCTGAATGAGAGCCACTATCAGATTTATCAAAGTTGGAGAAGAAAACACAACTTTTTTCATGGCATGGCCACTGAAAGATAAGGAACTCCATTTCACCTCTAAAGCCTGATGATGGAACTGTCATCAATGACCATCAGCAAATTGCTGGTTGTTTTTTGTCTGCCTACAAGGGTAGGATGGTTTTTTCACAAGGAATAATCCTGGCTTTTGAACTTCAGTAACTACTTGATAAGGTAGATAGGTTGGATGTTCTTACCGTCCCTTTCAAAGAAATGCCTACTGATAAAGCTCTACGCCTAGATGGGTTCAATGGTTTATTCTTCAAAAAATGTTCGCATATCATCTTGAGGATTTTTACAAGCTTGCAAATGACTTCCATGCAGGGACTGCAAAGCTTGAGAATATGAATTCTTCTTACATAACCCTGGTTCCCAAAAAGAGATCCCCTAAGCAAGTTGGAGATTTTATACCAATTTCTCTCACTGGGATGGGTTTGAAATTTTTGTCCAAAATGGTTGCCAACAAGTTACATCTACAAATCATGAAAGACATTCACAAGAATCAATATGGTTTCATGAAATCCAGGACTATCCAAGACTGTGTAGGTTGAACCTTGGAGTACGTACACCAGTGTAATCGCTCAAAAAGACCTATTGTCATCCTCAAGCTTGATTTTAAGGAAGCTTTTGAATCCATTGAACATGAATTTATCTTTGAGGTTCTCAGACAGAATGGTTTCAGTAAGAAATGGATCTTATGGGTAAAGAAGCTGCTCTCCTCTAGTTCTTCCTCAGTATTGCTAAATGGGGTACCTTGCAGAAAGTTTATGTGCAAGAAGGGTGTTAGGCAGGGAGACCCTATGTCCCCTCTCCTCTTTGCCATTGCTGCACATTTTCTTCAAACCATGGTAAATCAATTGTTGAGGAGTGGAAACATTGAGCTACCCATCCCTTCTCATGATAAGGACTTCCCAATTGTGCAATATGCAGATGACACTCTTATCATCTTACTAGCTGTGGAGTCCCAATTACTTGAGTTCAAAAAAATGCTTCTTCTATTCTCATATTCTATTTTCCTTCAAGTAAACTACTATAAATCTACCCTATTTCCAATGAACATTGATCAAGTTGAGATACAAAGGTTGGTTGACTCCATTGGTTGTAAGGTTGGTTCCTTATATTTCACATATCTGGGCCTGCCTGTTGGGACAACCAAGCCAAGAATTATAGACCTAATGCCCCTGGTGGATAACATGGATAGAAGACTTTCTGCTATCTCTTCCTTCTTGGCACAAGGTGGTAGATTGCAATATCTCAACTCTGCTCTATCTTCTATACCCATCTTTTTCCTCTATAGTCTGGACAGACCTCTAGGAATTCTCAAGCAGTTGGATACTATATAGAGGCAATGCTTTTGGAGAAGAAATGGTCAAGATCATGCACCTGCTCTTGCTTCTTGGGACTTGGTATGGAGAGTGAAGATGAAAGGTGGCTCGGGTATTACGAATGTGACAGTACAAAATGATGCTCTTCTACTTAAACATGCTGATAAGTTTTTTTAACAAAGTAGAAGTGCCATGGGTGGATTTGACATGGAACACATACTACCATAACACAGTTCCACAGGGCACATCACTATGTGGATCTTTCTGGTGGAAGGATATCTGTAAGAGGATGGACACTTTCAGAGCTGTCACTTACATTCAAGAAAATATAGAGGATACTTTAATCTTCTAGTCTGATTCATGGGTACTGGGTGACTCAACATTACCCTTGGCACATAGGTTCCAAAGACTGTTGTCTTTTTCTATTGACACCTTCTGAACTTCTGAAGAGGTTTTCAAAGATTTTGAGACAAGCACCATGACAAGTCTGCTCCATCTACCACTTTCTAAAAGAGCCTTTCTGGAATTGCAAACATTTCAGAGCCTTCTTTAGAACCTTCATAGGGAGCAGTCCAGCAAGGATGTCTGGCTTTGGAGTGGGGACAGTAAGGGTCTTTCTGCTAAAAAGTATTACATGCATGTTCATCAACCAATTGTTCCCAACCCTCTTCTCAGTTGGATTTGGAAGAGTTGTTGTACCATGAAAATAGAGATGTTTGCCTCGATGCTCATTGTGGATAGGCTGAACACTCAAGATATGCTTGAGAGACGCCATTGGAATGTTTCAGACTTCAATTTGTGTGTTCTTTGTCATGCACGGATCAAAGAGGACATGGATCGTATTTTCTTTACCTGCATGTTCAGCACGAGGGTTTGGAACTATCTTCAAATTTCATGGCAAGAAACCTCCATGTGGGACAGTACTGTGAGAGCCAAAAGATAATTCCATCATCACTTCTTCTGTGAAGTGGTTTTTACTGCATGCTGGAATATTTGAATCACCAGAAATGCAATGGTCTTCAACAATGAGCGTCCAAGATTCAACACATGGAAATCCAATTTTGTTCATGACATTTCCCTTTTACCTTATACAATTAAGTCTAGATTTAAGGATGATCTCCTCAAGTGGATCTCCTTTTTACATCCCTGAGGTTTGTATACCCCCACCCCCCTGTATATTCTTGTCCTATCTTGTACATAAATCTCTTGTTATATGAAATAAAGGAAAAGGTTGTGAGGTGTTTACCCTACAGTAGTTGGTAAAAAAATATATGAAGATAAGATTTCGTCTAGTCGTGACAGAAACTGCTAAAATTATGGAAAGCCCGATCACTACTCCAATGAGTGCTTGGCTCCCAACAAATGAAGAAAAGAGTCACCTAGAAGACGAAGCTCATGAGAAGAGTCACCTCATAGAGAGAGAAGGAGTAGAGATGGTCATTATGAAAGAAGACACTCTCGGAGTTGGGGGAGTTAAAGAAATGATAAAAGTAACCTATAAGACAAAGCTCAAGAGAAGAATCACCTCAAGAGAAGAGTCACCTTATAGTGTGGTGTTGGGGGAGTGTTAATCCCCAAGTGCAAGGAATCATCCTAGAAATTTCCAATGGTGGAAGTGATAAGTATGGAGTGTCGAACCCATAGGGATATAAAGGTAAGAGCAATATTCTCTCAAGTCCTATCTGCCACTGATAGAACTCTATGTATGTCGAACGTTTGCTTCCAACTAGGAACTAGAAATAAAACTATGTTGTGGGTATGTAGAGAATAGATTTGCATGACATCGGAGAACTAAAATATAAAAATAGACATTGTTATCATAAAGTTAGGATATATTACAAATAGTGAGTGTGGAATAACGAGTTGTCCCTATGCTGAATTGTCCTAGGAAATTGTTAACAAGCTCACTAATCATTATTGCAATTTTATATGAGGGAAATGCATAAGCTAATATACTTTATCTACTTGGATCATATGCACTTATGATTGGAACTCTAGCAAGCATAACGGTAAGTGCATGTAGTGCCCCTTAGTCATTTTGGTGGTTTGAAGACTTATAGGTTAAGTATCTAATGTGTTTGTGAGTGTACACATGATCTATAAGTCACTGAGGAGTTTGAAATATTTGAGGAATATCTTCGGTTGAGGAAACTGGTCTGAAGCTGAAGAATTGAATCGCGAAGAATTCGCGATGAAATTGATATTCCTCATGAAGATATTGAAATTGAGGAATTCGGTGTGTCCTGAAGAAAATCATTGTGAAGACTTTGAAGCATGAAGATTTACTCTTTCTGTTTTATTTTCTTCACACTTGAGTAATAGGAACACCGTACTGTTAAAGGGGGTCGAAGTTAGACTTTGGAATGAATTTCCTCATGATGCTCAACCCAAGCCTAATCCTACCAAATGCCCCAAGTGAGGAATATGAGTGACATGAGAACTCTCACAGTTGAGGGTCCCGACCGTTTCGATAGCCACGCTACATCATTGGTCTTATCCACACCAACGGTCATATTATTTATGGGCATAAGTGTCAACTCATGTCGGGATGCTCCCAGGCTATAAATAGCCGCCCCCACAACCACTAGCTGGTTGGCTGCTCCTTTAGAAACTGACACTTGTCATAAGAGCAACCCAATTCCTCAGAGTCTTAGAGAGTAATTCATCAATGAGGAAATACCCCAAACACCAAACCACAAACCTAGAACCAAGTGATTGAGCATCACTGAAGAAGTTGTTCCTACGCGGGACTGAAGCCTTTTACCTTTGAGGACTGTGCATCCTCCAGACGGTTAGGCGTCATGGTCTAGAGCAATCCAGCAGTCAATTATGGATCGTCGGGTGACCAAGTTTGTGAGGGTTTGGAAGTTTGCCCTGAAGACTTACCACAAGTGTTGGGCGAGGTCTATGTGTTCTTAGCCCAAGGAGAATACGGTAGGGACTATGTGTCCCGGGACTGTGTGTCCTTTGGTTTCAATACCAGGCCGCTCCAAACCAGATGTACAACTGTCACATTAGTTGGAACTGGGTCATCAACTACTGTCTTCGATGTGAAACGGGTTCTAATTCCTCAACTCCTTACTTTCCTCAGATTATGTGTTGATGACTTTCACTGTCACTGTTTGAATAATTTGCTGAATACTTTCTCTAAAATTCCTCAACCCCAAATTCTTCACGCTAGTTAATCCTCATCTGGTTTCTGCGTGCCTGCTCACTATGCAATCTGTTTTCACATTCCTCACACTTTGCACTTCTGATCCTTTACTACTGTTGTGAAACTTTGCACTTCTGATCCTTTACTGTTTCCGCTGTAAGTTTGTCATCAGTGAAGAATTTCCTCTAAAGGAATTTCCTCAGTGATGAAATTCTAAAAATCTCCTATTCACCCCCCTCTAGTCGATATAACGCACTTTCAATTGGTATCAGAGCAAGGTACTCCCTTGTTCTGTGTGATTTTGGTTTAACCACCTGCAGTTTTATTTATGTCGACTACAAGCATGTTGGAGGTTACTGCAGCATGTCCTACTTTCGAAGGAAAGAACTTTCCCTTCTGGAAGAACAAGATGCAAATGCATCTACAAGCTATTGACAATGATCTCTGGTATATTGTGGAACATGGCGTCCCCATCATCTCTGCTAGTGTCTCTGCTGCTGATGTGAAGAAATTCAAGCAACTTGATTCTCAAGCGAAGAATATCATCTGTGGCCATCTAAGCCAACGACAGTTTGGAAGAGTGAGTGCTTTGGGCTGTGCAACACTTATCTAGGAGAGACTGTGCAAAGTAAATGACGGAGTATCAACCCAGCGTGACTCTCGTGTTCATATTCTTCGCAATCGCTTCAAGAGGCATGAGAATGAAAGCTGCCAAGATACCTTTGATCGCCTCACTGACATATCAAATGAACTGCAAGCACTGGGAGCTCGAGACATTAATGATCACGAAGTTGTGAAGAAACTGCTAAGATCTTTGGATTGTTCATTTGATACTTTAGTACCGATGATTCAAGAAAGACCAGACTACAAGATGCTTGATCCAGCTGATATACTCGAAAGACTCAATACTCATGAATTCCAGCTAGAAGAAAAGAAAGATCTATATGGACCAAGCTATTCTAGACCACGTGCACTAAAGGCTAGAGCAATTTCCTCATCTAAAGAAGAAGATTCGAATGATAGCATTGGTGAACCTGAAGAAGTTGGACAGGAGCTTGCAATGGTCGTGAGGAAATTCCAGAGGTTTACACGACGTGGCCAGTTCGGTAAATCTTCAAGAAGAGACATGAGGAAATCAGAATCTTCATCTGAGGACTACAAGAAAAGAACCTGGCACAAATGCAAGAAATTAGGTCATTACATTGCTGACTGTCCCCGTTGGGGAAAGGAATCAAAGAAGATGAAGTACAAGGATGACAGTTCTGATGACTCGAAGAAGAAGAAGAAATCTTCAAAATCCTCATCTTCAAAGCCCTCATCGCACAAGAAGACTACTTTCAGAATGGCTCGGGCACTTATTGGCAAGGAAATGGATTCCGAGGTAGAATCAGAGGAATATGATGAAGAAGACTGTTCTGATGAAGACTCAGAATCCAGACAGGCTAGTCTTGCACTTGCAACCACTTTCGTCAGCAAGTCAATCTTCAACCGTGAACAAGATGATAACACCATCCACACTAATGACTATGCCGATGACTTCGCTCGAACCTATTGCTTCATGGCAAAAGGTTCAAAGGTACCGAATGATGCTTCGTCCTCTGATTCAAGTGAGTGTGAACCTGATGATTATAAAAACCCAGTTATAGTAAACTTGCTATCATTGCCACTAAACAACAAACTGCCTGGAAAAGTTTCAGAAATTGCTAGATTGAAGTGATGATCTGTTGAATGATGAAATAAATCTTACCCAAATCCTCACTGAAGATGTGAAAAGTATTCAGTCTAGATTTGATAATCTTCAAGATCGTTATGATACACTCCTCGCTGATCATGAGAAACTTTCCTATGAATTTCTTCAAAGGAAGCTTGATCCAGAGAAGCTGAGGATTTCTCATGATGATCTTCGTATGGAAAATGATTCATTAGTAGCTCAACAGATCAGCGCTGCTCAAGCTGAATTCATTCCTCCATGTCTTAATTGCATTGAACACGAAACTGCTAATTCTTCACCAGAATCATCAAATGCTTCTATTGCTACAAATTCTTCAACTGCACCTGTAGTATCTATTTCCTCACTTGAGGAAAACACAAATGTTACTGATGAAAATGCACGGTTGAAGGAATTGTATGTGACATGCATATACAAAAGCCTCAAAGGACATCAAACCCTTTGTGATGTGCTCAAAAAGCAGATCTTGAGCAGGAACCCGAGGAAATAAGGATTTGCCTTCGAGAGGAAATTAAATGCCGATGGATCTTATTGGAAATCTAAGTAGTATCCCAAAACCTCATGGGTTGCTGCTACTCGGCCTCCTTTTGATCCATCCAATCTAACCGGATTTTCATGTGAATTATCTTATTCCTCAGATGAGTCATTTGAATCCAACTATAAACCGTTCAAAAATCAATCTGGTGAAGTATTTGCTCGATATGTTGGAACTAACTGCAGGAACGGTCGTCCCTTGAGGAAAATCTGGGTTCCCAAAAGTTGTCTTCAAAATCTTCAGGTGAATGTCCTCATGACACCACCGATGAAGAATCTGAACCCCAGATCCAATTCCTCAGGAGCACCAAAGTCTTCAAGAGGATCAAAATCCTCAACTGGTCAAAATTATGCTCGTACACGTGCTAATGAGTCTAACATGCAGGGAAACTACAAGGAATATGAATATGAGCATTACTCTTCAAATCATTATGTTCATAAATCCTCAAACCAATTCTCTCCATATTCATATGACTACTTTAATCCCCGACTGTTAAAAGAAGTGCATTAGCTTCAATGCCACCTTTCTCATATGGTGCTCGCAAGATGATGAATGCTTTACCACCCCTTCAAATGTGGGTGGTGAAGAAATAAAACTAATCACTTCTGCAGGTCAGGTCTCCAGATGAAAATCATCATCTGAAGAATTTGCTGGAGACCTGAGGAAATGCTTGATAGGACACAAGACAATATTGATGAAATAGAAATATTTCACACGTCCTTATAATTCTGTTGTGATAAAATTCTTATCTGATGAAATTGATATCATATTCTTCAAATCTGAAGCATATGAGATGGTAAGCTGTACTAATTCATCTCCAGGATGACAAACCCAAGAATACTGAGTGGGTTCTTGATAGTGGCTGCACACATCACATGACTGGTGATAAAAGCTTGCTGATGAATATGCCACTAACACCATCACCTCTGAAGCAAATCACATATGCTGACAAAGGTAAAAGAAAGGTATTGGGACTTGGCAAAGTGGCTATTTCCAAGGATAGGCATATGGACAAAGTGATGCTTGTTGAATCCCTTGGTTTTAACCTCATGTCAGTCTCGATGCTTTGTGATCTTGATATGATTGTTATATTTGGTAAATATATATGTGTAGTCATCATTGAATCTGACAGATCCAAAGTCTTCGAAGGTGTAAGAAGAGGGGATTTGTACATTGTTGATTTCTCTACAGGTCCTCAACCAGCTACTTGCTTACTAGCAAAAACCTCAGACGGATGGTTGTGGCACCGAAGACTAGGTCATGCAGGCATGAGGAATTTGCATACGCTCGCGAAGAAGAAGCATATCATCGGCATCGAATCAGTAAAATTCCTCAAGGATCATCTCTGTGGTGCATGTGAATCTGGGAAAATGACCAGACCCAAGCATCCCTCGAAGACTATCATGACCACTACACGTCCCTTCGAATTGCTTCGTATGGATCTATTTGGACCTACTCACTATGCCACACTAACCAATGCAGATCTTTATATGGCTTCATCATAGTTGATGATTATTCCAGATATACATGGGTGCATATCATCGTATATAAAACTGAAGTGCAGGAAATCTTCAAATGATTTTCTTCAAGGGCCTCGACGAACTTTGGCATCAAGATCACACATATCAGGACTGATAATGGAACAGAGTTCAAAAACACTGGTCTTGATGATTATCTTGATGAACTTAGTATTACTCACGAATTATCTGCTCCTTATACTCCTCAGTAGAACGGTGTCGTCGAAAGGAAGAACAGGACTCTGGTTGCGATGGCAAGAACTATGCTTGAAGAATATCAGACTCCTCGTGGCTTTTGTCCTGAAGCAATCAACACTTCATGCCATATCATCAACAGGGTATATCTTCACAAATTCCTCAAGAAAACCTCATATGAACTCCTCACTAATAAGAAACCTAATGTAAGTTATTTCAAAGTCTTCGGTGCAAAATGTTGGATTAGAGGTCCTCACCATAGCTCAAAATTTGCACCTAAGGCACATGAGGGTTTTATGCTCGGTTATGGAAAGGACTCGCACACCTACAAAGTCTTCAACAACTACCACAACAAAGTTGTTGAGACTGTAGATGTGCGGTTCGATGAAACTAATGGCTCACAAAGAGAGCAATTGCCTTCTGATCCAGATAAGTTCTCTCCTGAGGAAGCAATAAAGCTCAAGCCTACTGAAGACATTGTTCCAACTGAGGAAATTGATGAAGAAACCATCCCCATCACTGATGAAAATCAAGAAGATGCTCCTGAGGAAATTGCTCCAGAACCTCTTCCTCAGCCCAGACAAAATCCTCAACTAGCTCATCCGAGGATTGCAAATGAAGTAGAACTTGACAAAATCCTCAACGACATCAATGCGCCAGGTCTGCTCACTCGCTTAAAAGCTTCACACTTAGTTAGCTTTTGGGGGCATTTTTCCTGTGTATCTATCACAGAACCCTCAAAAGTTGCTGAGGCTTTCTTGGAACCGGAGTGGAACCAAGCTTTGCAAGACGAACTTCTTCAATTCAAGCTGAATGATGTATGGGATTTAGTCAAACGACCAGATCCTCGCATGCACAACATCATCGGCACCAAGTGGATTTTCCGAAACAAGCAAGATGAGGATGGTCAAGTGGTGAGGAATAAGGCACGACTCGTAGCCCAAGGATACCCCCAGGTTGAAGGAATAGATTTAGATGAAACTTTTGCACCTGTTGCTAGACTTGAAGCTATTCGAATACTACTTGCTTATGCTAATCATCATAACATCTTATATCAAATGGATGTGAAAAGTGCATTCCTCAATGGTAAGCTTGAGGAAGAAGTATATGTTGCTCAGCCCCCAGGTTTTGAGGATCCAAAGAATCCAGACAAAGTCTTGAGACTCAAAAGGGCGCTCTATGGTCTCAAGCAACCCCTCGAGCATGGTATGACACATTGAAGGAATTCCTCATGAAGAAGGGCTTCAAACCTGGTTCACTCGATCCAACTCTCTTCACTAAATCCTATGATAATGAGCTATTTGTGTGCCAAATATATGTCGATGATATCATACTTGGCTGTACTGACAAATGATACAGTGATGAATTTGCTTACATGATGAGTGAAGAATATTAGATGTCTATGATGGGGGAGCTGAAATTCTTCTTAGGTCTTCAAATTCGTCAACAACGCAATGGAATCTTCATATCACAGGAGAAATACCTCAAGGATGTTCTAAGGAAATTCGACATGCATGAATGCAAAGGTGCCAAGACTCCAAGGCCTATAAATGGCCACCTCGGCACTGATGAAAATTGTGAAGAATTGGATCAGCAGGTATATCGCTCTATGATTGGCTCTTTATTGTATCTATGTGCATCTAGGCCAGATATAATGCTTAGTGTTTGCATATGTTGGCGGATGGGGCAGGGGGTGTTGGCGGAGCAACCAACGCAGTAACAGCGACCCTATGTATTACAGTCCCTTATAAAAGGGAACGCAGATCCAAAAATCTTCCCCACCTGCATCCTCGGCCTCTGTCTCGACTCCTCCAAGCTCAGGTGCGTAGATCTAATCCCCTTTCCGCTCTCCATTCTCATCGTCGTCTTCGAGCACGCACCATAGCCACCTCTGATGGCAAGTGAGACGTGCCGACACTCTCCGACACTGACATCCGGGAGCTAATGCACTCCGGGTACCTTTCTCCCGACATTGCCCATCGGGCGTCGGAGGCAGCCTAGGTCATCCTAACACCAAGGCCAGGTGAGCGGGTAGTGTTCAATCCCCATTAACTCCAGGGCCTAGGCTTTCCCCTCCATCCTTTCTTCATGGTCCTCATGTTCTACTATGGATTGGATTTCCATGACCTCCCTCCCAATTCCATCATGCACATTACCTCCTTCATCATCATATGCGAAGCTTTCTTGTGGGTTCATCTGCATTTTGGGCTCTCGCTCAAGACGTTCAACGTCAAGCCAATATCAGTGAGCAGCCAGCATGCCGACTGCGACGGGGCCGTGGTAAGCAAGCTTTGCAAGGTAGTATGACCTGATGGGACCTTTATAGATAGTATCAAGGGATCGCGGAAGGAGTGGTTCTACATGAACTAACCACGGGAGGCGAACTGGGATGTTCCCGCCAATTCAAGTCCGTCCCTCCAGTGAGGCTAACCTCCTTGGTCAAGAAAGGCATAGTTTGGCGGTTTTCTTGGGATGTGAAGATGGTGCAAAAACTCCTCAAACAGATGGTGGAGGCAAACATCCAACTAACCGATGCGAACGAAGTTGCTCTTCATCGCTGCATTCAAGGTTGTCAGAATCGCGATTCTGAATCGGATCGGAGCTCCATTGGTAGGATCGTGAATCGTAGAATCATAACTACTAGGATCGTAGAAACATAGATTCTATGAGCAAAATCGTAGAACCGGAGGGGCTAGTTTGGATCGTAAAGTCGTAAGATTCTAAGACTTGAGTCACGACTCTGGCAACTTTGGGTGCATTCTACTATGCCAACATCGGGTCAATCTTATGTGTGTTTACAAGCTTGATGACCCCAAGGTCATAAAGGAGTTTTCCGCACGACCCACAAGGATGTATGGTGGGCTTTGTTCAAGCCCCAACAAGTGTGGCCAGCCAAGGACGAAGACAGAGGTCTGGAGGACAAGACACCTCCAGTCGAGGTATGTCCGAGTTTTATTTCTGTCACAAAGTTCCACTTTCCTTTTTGGAGATCTAACCTCTCCCGAAATTGTTTCAATGGGAGTGGCTGACCAAGGCCAAGAACATCGACGAACCAGCCCCTCTACCTGAAGGGCCTAGGTCCGACTTGCTGACTACAATGTTGGATCTGAAGCCGTATACGGTGCTAGAACCGGAGAAGAAGGATACTCGCGAAGGTCTCGGTTCTAGGGGTCCCCCAGACACTAAGCTCGGGGGTCCCTCGGGCACTAAGTCCGAGAACACGCGGGTTTCCTCTACCAAGAGGTGGAGGACACGGTAGAGGAAGGGGATATGGACTCCTCCAATCTAAGAAGAGAGCCCTACAGGAGATGGCGAAAGAAGCCCTTCCTCCTAGGGCCCCTAAGAGGCCTTGTAAAAGCAAGGTCATTTTTCTTGACAATTGTCCACATTCCGACGATGAAACGGGAGTTCGAGTTGGTTCCCCACTGAGCCTTTAGGGTTAAACACCTAGCCCGAAGGTATAAAATCCGATGACTTTATTGGGTGCATTTATACCGACTCATATATTAATTGGTCGGCATGTATTTTTACATATCAAAGCCCTACCCGAGATCTTCCAATGGATCAGGTCTCGGAGAGTGGGAACGCGTCCAGCACTTCCCTTCCCCAAGTATCCGAGGAGGCCGTGGAGGTGGCCTCCCACCCAACCTCTCTTAATGTGGGGGCGAGGAGGTAATACCCGAGGTGAATACCTCGGGTGCCGAGGCCCGTGAGGTCCCAGTTACCAAATATGTGCCCGCCACCGTGAACCAGGAGGCTATGATTGGGGCGAACTCCCCGGTCAACACTACCCGGGAGATCGGCCCTTCAAAAGGTGGAAAGGAGGGTTGGAATTCGACTGAGCTCCCTCCAACGTCCTCGGAGGCACCCTTGGTGCTGCCCATGACAAAATGGGCTACAGTCGAGGGGTGGGCAGTGATGGAGGAGATCTTAGGCAACTCCTCCATTGCTGATGAGCATCGCACCTTAATGGGTGTGGTTTTGCGGAGCATTCAGTCTGTTAACAAGGGACTGAATGAATCCTATACCGTCTTATTAATGGGTTTGAAGGTAAAACACCCATTTGTCAATATTGTTTTATATATTTGAAATGTACTTTTGCTGGTATGACAGCCCCCGATCCAGGTGTAGTTTGAAAAGATAACTTGTGGCTCAAGAAGTACAAAAAATTGTTAGAAGACTTAGCTTAGAATACTTGTTATTAGAAACTTCGCCAAGTGAGTTGAGCTTAGTAGGCTAAAACCGTACCGATGGGTTGTGCAATTTGGAGGTCTCGTCATCGGATGCCAATGCTAATATGTTGGAAATAGCCGAACTAAATTAGAAACTGCCAGTATCCGATGAAGAGCTTAACTGCCTAAATGGTCCGTTTGATGAGAAGAAGGGTGAGTTTGTATTGGAATACACCCTTTTAGTCATATCACAAAATATGCCCTGGCCCGGCCGTCTGACCTTTGTTGTTCTATGTTTGATCAGCAGCTCAAGACAAAGAGCTTGAAAAGATACGGGCCGAGGTGGATAGGGCCAAACAAGAGGCCCTTTCCCAGAAGTCGGCGGCCGAACAGGCGGCTGCCGAGCTGGATGCCCTTAAGATTATTAACAAGCAATATGCGGCGAGGGTGACTAAGGTCCAGCAAGAATTGGAGGAGGCGAGCTTGAGGTGCGAGGCCTTTGATAAAAAATCCAAAGATCAGGAGGCCGAGCAGACCAAGCTATTCACCGAGCTCCAATCAAAGGAGGTAGAGCGGAGGTTCTATAAACAAGATGTGCGCCAGGTCAACCTTATGGCAACCGATAAGCCATTCTTACTGCAGTGTGCCTTTAGTGGGAACCGATTTGGCTTTCTTACGGGGATATGGCTTTTCGTAGATGGCTTTACCAACCTCCCATAGAGTGCGACAGATGCAGCCCCGTACTTTGCGGCTCATGATGGGGATGCCGAGCACGGGCTATTCTAGGTTCAATTTGAGGCTCCTCAGGCTAAACCCAGTCTGAGTTACCAAATGAAGCAAATCCTTGAACAACACAGGATGGCCGAGCCGATGATGAAGGACCTATGTGTTCGGCTGTGGCCTATCGAGCCATTGCCGAATAGCTACTTCGCCCTGGTGCGGAAGATGATCGAAGCCGCACCTCGGATTGAAGTCCTGCAATGCTTAGCATGTATAGAGGAGGCTCATATGGCCTTTGCGTGGGCGATGGTGCACTTCCCGGGGATGAGGCATCTGAAGATGTCTACTGATCTGCCGCTTGCCCGAAAGGATCACAACCGCCCCAAGCTCTACTTGTCTTCCGTCATGGAGGGTGCTCGGGTGATTGAATCACAATGCTCCGAGGATGTATTCTTAGAATAAATACATATGTGGGTTTACAAGCTCGATGACCCCACGGTCATAAAAGAGTTTTACGCACAACCCACAAGGATGTATGGTGGGCTTTGTTCAAGCCCCAACAACTCTAGCCAGCAAAGGACGAAGACAGAGGTCTGGAGGACAAGACACCTCCAGTCGAGGTATGTGCGAGTTTTATTTCTGTCCCAAAGTTCCACTTTCCTTTTTGGAGATCTATCCTCTCCCCAAATTGTTTCAATGGGAGTGGCTGACCAAGGCCAAGAACATCGACGAACCAACCCCTCTACCTGAAGGGCCTAGGTCTGACTTGCTGACTGCAATGTTGGTTCTGAAGCCGTATTTGGTGCTAGAGCCGGAGAAGAAGGAGACTCGCGAAGGTCTCAGTTCTAGGGGTCCCCCAGACACTAAGTCCGAGAACACACGGGTTTCCTCTACCAAGAGGTGGAGGACGCGGTAGATGAAGGGGACATGGACTCCTCCCAATCTAAGAAGAGAGCCCTGCAGGAGATGGCTAAAGAAGCCCTTCCTCCTAGGGCCTCGAAGAGGCCTTGTAAAAGCAAGGTCATTTGTCTTCACAATTGTCCACATTCCGACGATGAAACCGAAGTTCGAGATGGTTCCCCACCGAGCCCCTAGGGTTAAACACCTGGCCCGAAGGTATAAAATCAAATGACTTAATTGGGTGCATTTATATCAATTCCTATATTAATTGGTCGTCATGTATTTTTACATAACAAAGCCCCGCCCGAGATCTGCCAATGGATCAGATCTCGGAGAGTGGGAACGCGTCCATCACTTCCCTTCCCCAAGTGTCCAAGGAGGCCGTGGAGGTGGCCTCCCACCCATCCTCTCTTAATGTGGGGGCGAGGAGGTAATGCCCGAGGTGAATACCTCGGGTGCCGAGGCCCGTGAGGTCCCAGTTACCAAATATGTGCCTGCCACCTTGAACCAGGAGGCTGTGATTGGGGGGAACTCCCCGGTCAACACTACCCGAGAGATCGGCCCTTCAAAAGGTGGAAAGGAGGGTCGGAATTCGACTGAGCTCCCTCCAACGTCCTCGGAGCCACCCTTGGTGCCGCCCATGACAAAATGGGCTACAGTCGAGGGGTGGGAAGTGATGGAGGAGATCTTAGGGAACTCCTCCATTGCTGATGAGCACCGCACATTAATGGGTGTGCTTTTGTGGAGCATTCAGTGTGTTAACACTGGTCTGAATGAATCCTATACCGTCTTATTGATGGGTTTGAAGGTAAACCACCCATTTGTCAATGTTTCTTGATATATTTGAAATGTACTTTTGCTGGTATGACAGCCGCCGAGCCAGGTGGAGTTTGAAAAGATAACTTGTGGCTCAAGAAGTACAAAAAATTGTTAGAAGACTTAGCTTAGAATACTTGTTTTTAGAAACTTCGCCAACTGAGTTGAGCTCGGTAGGCTGAAACCGTACCGATGGGTTGTGCAATTTGCAGGTCTCGTCATCGGATGCCAATGCTCATGTGTTGGAAATAGTTGAACTAAATTGGAAACTGCCAGTATCCGATGAAGAGCTTGACTGCCTAAATGGTCCGTTTGATGAGAAGAAGGGTGAGTTTGTATTGGAATACACCCTTTTAGTTATATCACAAAATATGCCCTGGCCCGGCCTTCTGCCCTTTGTTGTTCTATGTTTGATCAGCAGCCAGGACAAAGAGCTTGAAAAGTTACGAGCCGAGGTGGAGAGAGCCAAACAAGAGGCCCTTTCCCAGAAGTCGGCGTCCGAACAAGCGGCTGCCGAGCTGGATGCCCTTAAGACTGTTAACAAGCAATATGAGGCGAGGGTGACAAAGGTCCATCAAGAATTGGAGGAGGCGAGCTTGAAGTGCGAGGGCTTTGAGAAAAATCCAACGATCAGGAGGCCGAGCACACCAAGCTATTCACCGAGCTCCAATCAAAGCGGGTAGAGCGGAGGTCCTATGAAGGAGATGTGCACCAGGTCAAGCTTATGGCAAGCGATAAGCCATACTTACTGCAGTGTGCCTTTAGTGGGAACCGATTTGGCTTTCTTACGGGGATATGGCTTTCCGTAGGTGGCTTCACCAACCTCCCGCAGAGTGCGGCAGATGTAGCCGAGTACTTTGCGGCTCATGACCGGGATGCCGAGCACCGGCTATTCTGGGTTCAATTTGAGGCTCCTCAGGCTAACCCCAGTCTAAGCTACCAAATGAAGCAACTCCTTAAACTACACAGGATGGCTGAGCCGACGATTACGGACCTATGTGTTTGGCTGTGGCCTATCGAGCCATTGCCGAATAGCTACTTCGCCCTGGTGCGGAAGCTGATCGAAGCAACACCTTGGATTGAAGCCCTGATGGCCTTTTCGCGGACGATGGTGCACTTCCCAGGGATGAGGACTCTGAAGATGGATACTGATCCGCCGCCTGCCGAAAAGGAGCACAACCCCAACCTCTACTTGTCTTCCGCCATGGAGGGTGCTCGGGCGATTTAATCACAATGCTCCAAGGAAATCAGACTATGAGGCTTTATCGCTTTCACACAACCTTACAAATGTTATAATGCAAGGGCTAATGAAAATCCCCCTGCCCTTGTTGCAGTAATCGAAAAAACCGAATATCAGAATGACTACCGCGGCTTTTTTAATTGCAAACCCATCCATGTGACACAGAATAGACTCCATTAACTATGTAAATAATCTCGGATTGTAGACCAGTTCTAGCTCTACATGAAGGTAAGTTTTTGGCTTTCTCCACTGAGATATTTTGAAGCCAGGGAAGCTGCGAATACAATCGAAGTGGTCCTCCCTTTACCCGTTTAGCCGAACTAGCAGAATGTAAGGGGGTAAGCACATGAGCGGGGAAATCCAACTGTACACCCAATACATAATTCAGAACCGATGCGTATAATGCAAAATCCCGAGAAACCGAACACACATATATATATAAGAAGGAGTGATGGTGTAGTGCTCGGGGTGGTTAATGTATCCTAGCCCCTCGTTTAATAGCCGATCGCACTATTTTAGCAATCATGAAATAAATTTCTCCTGACAGTGCAACATAGTAGAAAACATTCATAAGAATAAATACCTTAAAAGAAAAGCCTATGTGACATATATCGACGAGGAATTTTTATAATTCTCGGCACCAAGGTCGTTGAAACTATCGAAATTAATCAACACCTCCCCTATTGTGTTCTTGCTAGTGACTTGACGTACACCTGTCTCCTGGCTGCATTAACTCTCCAAAATATTGAAATGGGGGAGGATCATAGTTCCTTAAAAGGTTGTTGTAGATGGAAGATAGGCGTTTAATCGAGTAGCCATGAGAAGCTGCTGATGTAATAGGGCTTGATGCTTAGGAGTATCTTTACGGTATCCCCTATGTGTACGGGAAGACGTTGGCACCATAGTTTGGTCTAGGCGAGCATATAGTACTTCTTCGGATGCTCCCATAACATCCCATGTTATTCGAAGAATGGATTTGTGTACACGAGTGACATACCTTGAAGGTGCTTAGGAGATGCTGTGAGAGGCGTGCCCCTATGTGTTCGGGAGCTGAGGGAGCTCTCCATGCTACCTTTTTGAGCTCGGAACCGCTTACCTGCCTATCACAGCTTGATTGTGTTCTAACTTGATATTTCACCGCCGTGCTCCCCTTCAGCTGCTAAGCCTGTAATGTGTTCTTCGGTCCCAAGAGATCGTTTTGTGTTGTCGTTAACGATGATGACTCCTCAGGGTCTGGGCATCTTGAGCTTGAGATAGGCATAGTGAGGCACTACATTGAATCGGGCGAAGGCGGTACGGCCAAGCATTGCATGGTACCAGTTGCGGAAGGGGACAGTGTTGAAGATCAAGTCTTCTCTGCAGAACATATTTCACCGTATCTGCATAAATCGGATTAAGGGTACTTCCTTCGTCCATGAAGACTCTCATCAGGTGGTACCACCCATCTATGATGGGATCGAGGACGAGG
The DNA here is from genome assembly GCF_904849725.1 of Hordeum vulgare subsp. vulgare. Lineage (NCBI taxonomy): Eukaryota > Viridiplantae > Streptophyta > Magnoliopsida > Poales > Poaceae > Hordeum > Hordeum vulgare. Next base: position 196,670,473 of record NC_058522.1, read on the forward strand.
GCTTCCGACCGTCTGTTACGGATACTAGTCACATGATCCCTACGATCGAATGTAATCGGGCAAGGCGACCATGAATTATACTTCGGAGCTATAGACTCTACGGCGTAGACTTCTCGGAGGGCTCGCTTCCACTCCTTGGGTATGTGATTCACGTAAATCACGTTTACGGTCTTTACCTCTAGAGGGAACTATTTTTGGCCCTCGTTGTTCGGGCCACGGGGCTCCTCGTTGACTTCGGTTCAATGGCTTCGCCCTTGTTCTTCCGCCGCTGCTTTGCCTACCTGCTTGAATACCCAACATTTACGGTTGGTGTGAGTTGCTGGCTTGTCTTTGGTGCCGTGGAGTTGACAGGGTCGTTTCATAATTTATTTCCCATTGGGTGGGCCCGTCTTTGTTACCTTTGAAGGGTTTCTTCTGCTGTCCTGGCTTGGAACTGCGGAACCCAGCATTTACTACGGGTTCATCGCCATTGTCAGGGGTGGAGTTGGCACTTATTGTTGTTTTTCCTCGGCTTGTCATTTCCGTCCAGAAATTCAGAGGTTCCAGGATCGTCCATGTTGTGGCTACGCCGAGCTAGCCATTTTTCTTCGCCCGCACAAAAGCAGGTCATGAGGGAGGTGAGGGTGGACATTGTCCTCGGCCTGTCCTATCCGAGCTGGCCAGCCAACCACTCATCTTAGATGTTTTGTCGGAAAGAGGCTATTGCTTCAGCGTCGAGGAAACGCACAATTTGTTGTTTCTTCATTAAGAACCGGTACCATAAATCTATGGCCGACTGGCCCACATTTTGGACGGCATTGCTTCGGAGGAATCTAGGGGTCGGACATAGGTCCCATGAAAATTGGACAGGAAGGCTTCTTCGAGCTCTTCCCAACCTCCATTCAAGTCCTCAGGAAAGCTGTTTAACCAGTGCCATGCTGGCCATTTGAACTTTAGGGGAAAGTATTTGATAACGTGGAGATCACCTCCTCTCCCCATGTGAATGTGGAGAAGGAATTTTCCTATCCACATGGCAGGATCCGTAGTTAAGTCGGACTGTTCTATCTTGACGGGTTTGAATCCCTCCGGAATTGATGTTGCGTTACTTCGTGTGGGAAGCATAGTGGGTGTGCAGAGCCTCTAGTCTGGGCTATCTTGTGTCAAAGGTCGGCTTTGTCCCGGTCTATGGTGTAGTAGGGGACCCGCGGTGGCTCTCTGTCACATCTAGTGGGGGAGGACCTTTTGGACCTGTAAATAGACCTGATGCAACCTGTCTTGTTATCCACGTTGTATCGCGAGTCATTTCTACCATGAGGGTGCACTATTTCCTTGAAATTCCATGGGTAGGCCCGGGATACGATCCACCCATCCAGGGTCGGGTTCTTCTTCGGCGGCCAGTACCTTGGTCCACCTTCTGTTTATAGTGTCTTGTTCGTCCTGGACATGACGCGCCTTCACCTTTAATCTTTGAGCTGTAGCTAGGAGTAGCTGTCAAAATTCTTCCTGACCTCCAAGATCATCGAGAACTGTGAAGTCTTCGTCTTCCGGGTAGTCACCGATCATGGGGAGTTAATCATTGTCATCTGACCAGTTGATGTCGTCGAGTTCATCCTCCTCATTGAGTTTGTCTGGATCCTCTATCGGATGTTTTGGGATACCGAGGTCACCATGGTCATCTATGGTTTTATTTTCCTAGTGCCTTGTGCAGAGACTTTCCGCTTTTTCGCCTTAGGATGCTTACGCTGCTTTCGGCACTTTGAAATCTCCTCCCTGGATTTGTAATCGTTTGTTACCCGGTGTGTCCACCATGTAGACGTCTTAAGTGGAAGTTGTGGCCCAACGCCCTGTATTTGTGGGAGTGAGTTCATCGGCCTCGTCATCCATGCCCTCAAGCTCCTCGGAGCCGTAGTCTAACGCGTCAGTTAAATCTTCGATGGTTGCTACCAGGTGGGTGGTGGGTGGGCCGTAACAGTCCCCATATTCTGAGTCGTACTACGAGTGGGTCGGGCTGGATGAGATTTGCAACGATTAGATCTGACCGAGCATCTCATTTAAACCTGAGAGCTTGTCCTGGTACATCGTCGGATGGTTTTCGGAGTTTACCTCCCGGGCAGCCGTGTGGGAGGCGTGTTCGGCCAAAGCCGTTTAATATGGTCTACGCGTTAGGGTCGGGGCCGATATATGGGCCAACTGTTCGTAACAGAGGGATCCAAGGACATGGCCGGATGCGGGACCTGACCTTAAAGCTTTGGGGTTCTTGATCTCATTGACCGAAGCCTTGATTCTTGCAAGGACCAGATCTGACTGCGGATGGGTTTGGAGTTGGAAACTCCCTGACCTTGTTTGCTGATTGGGGATGAAACCTCTGACCTATCCCAGATGGTCGGTAGGATCGGCATGCAGAGTAATGATGCGGAACGAGAGGATCTACCCGGGGAGAAAGATGTCTCCGTTGCTGATTTTGTCGCTGACGATTAAGCGAGCCATCGATCTTCTCAGAAATCCAACAGTGGAACTCTCAATGAAAGCACCAATGTCGTTATCAAAGCCGGCAGATCTCGGGTAGGGGGTGCCAATGTAGGCGGAGCGAGTCCCTCAGAGTAGCTGTCAAGACCTAGTGACCACGTTACCATGTAACGTTGTAATTCCGTGTTGTAATAGAACGGTTTTTAATAAAATTGCAGGATGCCTACACCCCTTGTTTTTATAAGTAAAATTTGCGTAAACAAGTCCATGTGGTCTTAGAGTAAAATTTTGGGCGTGACCACTTAGCCACCAAGCCAACTACCCGGGTGATGTGTCACTTAAGAGTTGATACCCGAGTTTTCACCCCGGTAAACCAAACCACCCTAGTATCATATTGTGTGCCCCTACGCCACGTACCTAGTAAGACCACCCATGACCGCACCTAGCACTTCTCACCAAGTGCGCTACCCTGAGGCAGACCCTATGAGTAACCACTAGGACTCATCTAGAAAATTCTGGATACAACCCCACAAAGGTAAGTGTGTTGCCTTGCAGCCCAGTATAGAGTAGCTCTGGTTTTCCCATCCCTTGTCCTTGAGGTCATCACCAATGGTGTTGACCCATCAGTGGGTGGAATAATTCCTCACGCAGGCTAATGGAAAATTTTCAGATCTAGCATTTGTAGGTGATTGTTGTCAAACCGAGGGGAACATGTTTTCAAAAACTCCTTCTAGGAGAAGTGATATATGTTTCCCCCGACGGAGGGTATTTTCTTGAGAACCCCTCTCCTGTATTCTGTTGACCGTCCTCGGAGTGTACGTTAGTCCAATGGTATGTTTTCCTGAAGCCATGAGAATAGTGGTGTACCATTTGATTGAACTGTCTGCACTTGCATATGAGTGTTTGTGTGCCGTGTAATTTTCTTGTTTGCACGTTCGTTTGACTGACTATACTAACGTGCTTCCATGAATAAATTATTTTCTTACCCTCAGAAAATCTCGGTGACAAGATTTAATTTGAAGGGGGGTAGTTATGTCACACCCCAAAATTTTAAAAATATTTTTATGAAATAAAAATTTACCTAGAATAAATTTTTTGAGAAAACGAATTGCTTCATGGCACTTTTCAAAGCTCTTTCCAAAAACTTCTCATTTCAAGTGGCTTTTCAAAAATTATTTTCATACTTGAGCCCTTATTTGATACCATCAGAATTATTTATTTAATTAGAGGGGAATATTATTTTGGCTATGTCCATTGGATATTTGAATTTTTGGATTTTTAATTAGGGTTTGAAATAGTCCTTTTCCTTCCAAAAGAGATTTTTCCCTAGGAAGATGTTTTTGAAAGTTTATGTTGGAATATGAATAATTGCATAAAAACATTTCTTTTCTTGTGGTAAATCCTTGGGATATTTATTTCTAATCTTTTTACCAAATTTCTTTTAATGAAAACTAAATTGCATTTTCTTTATAGGGTTGTTTTGCACTTCAACCTTGTGATAAATTCTTCTAAAAATTCTATCAAAATTTGTAGGTAACCAGTGATGTCTCTAGGTCACATTTATACAAAACCAACACAAGTATTTTGAATATTTTGAGCACAATAATTGAATTCCTAATCTGGTCCAGAATTGAGTTTGTACTACAACCCCTAGAAATATTCTTTCATAAATTCCATAAATATTTGGGGATGTCAAGTATAGCGTGAGATTCACTTTTATGGAAAAACCTCACTGTGTGCTTTGTGAAAATTGAACATAACAACCATTTTTCTGTTCTGGTCTAGATTGATGCTTTACACTTCAACCCAAAATTTCCTTGCTCTCATTGCTTTGAAATTTTGCATGCTTGTAGGGAAGCCTACCAAAATCCTAACTCCAGGATTTGAGCCCCATTGGATGAAGGTAGATGCATGTGATAATAGCTCCAAGTTTCTGACCAGAATTGTGTTTTTCAAAAGTTTGCATTGGCTAGTTTTGATCTTTGCCAAACTAACCCCACCACCATTGCTAGGACTTAGAGAGACCCTAGTGTGGTAATTTTGGTGGCCAGAAGAGCTACCTAGGTGTCCCTGGCATTTCATCAAACACTTGGGAGCTTGACCAGATTTAGCTAGAGTTTATGTTTGCATTGTGGAGTTGCCCCTCCACTCAAGCCAGCATGTCCAGTAGCCTTACCTTAGTCCCTAGCCTAACCCTGTTAAGTTAGAGCAGAAGTGGAGCCCAGTAGTGATGCTTGGCATTTCGTCGAGCAGGTGGCATGCGTGCTCTGGACGTGGACAGAGCGCACGTTTTGTACGTGCATGCCCGAACCGCCGCGTCCCCATGCCCCTTGCCCTCTGGCCAGCTTGAAGCAGCGCGTCAACCCCTTCCCGACAGTTGGTCATCGACTTGTCTATGAGAAGTGCAATGACTGTGAAATTCCCATGGCCTCCTATCTGCTCCTGCCATGGTCGGCACCGCCCAAGCTCCCTCCGATCGATAGGAAGCCACGGTCCCTCCCCTGCCTCGCTTCCCACTACTGCTGTTTTTGCCCTCCTCCCCTAGCTTCGCCTTGCAGCCGCTCCTGTGCGCCTGAGCCCTTGCAAGTGATTGCCACCGTCGGTCTTATCCAAAGCTTCCTTGGAACTGACTCTGGTTGGCTATATAAAGAAGACCACGAGTCCTTTCAGCAAAGCAGCAACCTCCCAATACCAGTAGCTTCCCTCCCCTTCGGCCAATTTAGCCAGAGGAGCCCTCGGTGCTCGCCTTTGGCAGTATTGCCGCCGTCGATCCCCCGGTTCGATCCCTGCAGCCCCGGGCCCCTCTCCTCCTCCCAGTAACCCTGCTAGCCTAACCGGACCCCTAGGAGCCTATTCCACCGTCGAGCAGCGCCGAGAGCTACCTGAGACTGAGGAAGCCAGGTGACAGAAACCCCCTCCGCCATTGTTGAAGTGCTGCTCGACCTCGAGCTCCGCAGCTGCCCCAACGCCCAATAATGGATGTGGTACTTCTTCTCGAGCTCGTGCATAGCTGGAGCATGGCGGGAAATGCCCAGTGCCGTCAGCAATCGTCGCCAGATCGCATCTCTATTGCTGTCCAGATCGCGCGCGGGAGGAAGAAGGAGAACCCGACAGGCGGGTCTCTCCCGTCGGTGAGTGAGCCCCAGCCCCGAGTGGCGCAAGCCCCCTGGTGCGTTTTCTTGGTTGCAAATCTTATTTACTCGCGACTGTTGTAGTGATTGCACTTTCTTTGTTAGAAAGCGTAAAGAGCCCGAAACATTTTCTTTATTTTGCTTTTAAAAAATAGATCTCAGCACATAGTTTGACTGACTATTACTTTTAATAGGAGACTCGAAATTATTTGATTTTTTCCTACTGACTTAGAATCTCATCTAGTTTATTTTAAGATTTATTTAAAAAAAATCAAACAGCTTTTGTGTGCTGCTTTGGTTTTGTGTGTTAATTCAAATATTTTCAAACTAGGATTTTGAAGGGTGGGGCTACCTAGTCCAAGATGATGGGGTACACATCACCCTACTAAAACCCCGTAAGGCAAGCATCGTGAATCCATCTCTGCATAAGTTGTGAGATGATTGTGGTGGTGCTTATATTACATGATTAAGGTTATGTGGATAATAATCTCACCTGAAATAATGCCTTGCATTCTTCACACGGAACATGATAGGTTGTGGCCTGGTCACAGGGAACTCATATTATAAATGGTGAAATATGGTGATGGCATGTGCTAGTTATGAGAGGTCGTGGAATAACCTAGTCACGCGGAACGTGATAGGTTGTGGCCTGGTCATGACATGAGCACGATGATGTCGGTGAAAACTTGGTTAACTCCATTATCGACCTAGATCGACTCTTGTCCGTGTCATACTTCTATAGCGTGCTACCACAGTTTCCTGGATAATGGATTCGATAAAGTCACTTGTAGACCTATTATAAGTCACACACCAAGTAGAGGGGCTGGTATGAAGGTATCCATGGCCCTGGAATAAATCCAGTCATCCGGTCAGGGGGCATGGGTGTTTCCGGTCTGGGATCGGAAGGGAATGGCCCTTCCCAGTGAGCGCGCGGTACAAATTATTGATCCCATGCTACTAGAGGTCGGAGCTTCCCCGTCTTATGGTTCTGCCTCGGCAGCGTAGTCCGGGTGAAGCCGGGCTTCGCGGAGGAAAATCGGTTTGTGCTGATTATGTGTGTTTGCTTCTAAAATGTCGTACGTGGGATTAGTCTTAACGACTATCGGAAATCGTGAGCTGTGAGTAAAGAGTACACACTCTGCAGACTCAAAACTATTCGAGTAGCCGTGTCCCCGGTGAAGGACGTTGTTTGACGAGTCAAGTGTCGGTCCTAGAGTCTGTCTTTGGAGTATAAACGGTGATAAAAATAATGGTCGTGGTAAATCATATGATGATGTGGTGGATGATCATATTATTATTATTACTCTGGACTAACCCCTGTGATTATGTTGTTGGATATCCCTTGGACGGTTCTACCTCCTGGATATTCAATATTTTATAATTCGTTCTTATAAACCCTTTATGTTGTGTAGCTCAGACGCCCGACTGTGGCATTCTTATCATCATTTCTTATAAGCCCTTTATATGGTGTCGCTCAGACGCCCGACTGTGGCATGCTTATCATCATTTCTTATAAGCCCTTTATGTGGTGTCGCTCAGACGCCCGACTACGACACACTTACTATTACTTATTCAACATTATCATCCTTGCTTGTTCATTAATCATTGGTGGAAACATAGCATATCTTCATGAACGCATCCTTGAATTAAACTATTATGGCAAGATATTATTGTTAGTGGAATTTGCATGCACCTCACTTGCTTAACGTGTTTGTTTTCTTGATGTTTGCTAGTACATCTGAAGTACTCACTGTCTTGTCCCTGGCTATTGTCTTGGCCAGATTGCGTTTGGGGAGGAGCACGATGATGTCAACACGGGAACCTAGGAGTCAAGGATAGCAGCGTTGTGAGATAGGAATTTATCCAGGTCAGCTGTTCCTGTGGGAATGGAGTCCCATGGGCACTGGAGATTCCTCGAGTCGCTTCCGCCGTGAACCTCAGATTTTTGTTCAACCCTATAGACCTTCGTGGTCTTGTAACCCTGATTTTTAATTATGCTTGGATATAGTGTATCAAGTAAGTGTCTACCAGCTAACAGAAATCCTGGGCTGGTAAACACAGAGACATGTTTTCTGGAAATTATTTTCTGAAAAACACGTCGCTACACGTCGCCTCCTGGAGATGAGAAAAATCCCATGGACTTGGATGCTGCTGACGTGGTCACCTCCCAATGAGGTATAATCAATCTTCATTCCGTTATGTTTTCTAAATAAAATTGGTAGGTTGGACCGACTCATGTTACTGTCTGACAGCTACCGACGTCATCTATCTGGAAGATGATGAAGAACCACGTCGGTCGACTACTGAATTGCCTCTGGAACTTGGAGATCCATCCCGAGTGAACACAGGCTCGAGATCCTACCGTCGAGTGCCCCTCCAGTGACTTCGACTATTGTGACTCATGCGTCCATTCAACGACCTCCAGCAACTCCTGTGACCTCATCCGTTCTGCCGACTCCTCAAATGTCTGTGTTCACTCTCCAACATGTTCCAGAAAACCAACCTGGAGCCGGGAAGGAAGCCATGATCCACGAAGAGCACATGATGATGCAAACCAAGGAGGCGTATGAAGCCAATAGGTTGTCGTATGACGCCAGCTCGGCACTTCGTACTAATGTCTGAGTAAGTGGGATTTTAAGTTCATTTCCGATTGCATTTTGTCCATCTTGACTTTACACCCAATGGGTGTTTTATTTCGGTGTATACATGCTTGTTTTTTATCCACTGGGGGCTAGCTGAGTGCACCCACTTGGTGTAGTCCCCGAGGCCGCTCTCGAATGATGGTGACATCGACAAGGGTCTTTGATTAGTTTTCGATAATAGATAACACTCGACAGGGCAAACCTGCGCGAGTGGCGATAATTCTAGCGGGGGCACGCTGAGTTAGCCCACTAGGTGTAGTCCGGAGACCGCCGTCGAGTGCTTGCACCTGCGTGGGTCTAATTGAGACAATTTGGGATATTTTCTTTTTCTCTCTTTTTTGACTCGGACGGGCCGGACCTGGTCAAGTGGTGTCGTATCCAGTGGGGCCATGCTAAGTGCACCCACTAGGTGTAGTCCAGGAGACTACTGTCAAGCGTGCAGGATCAGCCGTAGTCTTAAGAACTTGGACTCAAGGTCCTTTTTTGTACTTGAGTACTTTTATCACTCGGTATGTTGAGTGAATAGAAAATTTGCTTGTTTCATGGATACAATTTCCATCATCCATGATATGACGGTTTGTAGGGGTGTGGGGTGGGGCGATGATACGTCCCAAACGTATCTATAATTTATGCTTGTTCCATGATCTTTTATGTGACATTGTTGTATGTTTTGCTACACTTTTATATCATTTTACACATATTTGGGCTAACCTACTAACTCAATGCACCTAGTGCCAGTTTCAGTATTTTGATGTCTATTTTGCAGGGGCTTTTACCCAATTTTTCGAAGCCCGAAAAAATCCAGAAAAAATATATAAAAAATCAGCAAAACAGAAGCTTCTGGATCACCGAAGATGGGCCAAAGGGGTTCCAGGGGCCTCCCAGGCGACGTGCTGGCGCGGCCAGGCCCTAGGCCGCGCTAGGAGGCTGCTTGGGTGGGTCACATCTCCTCCGTTGCCCTCCTTTGGCCTATATTTAGAATCCCGAGAGGAAACCCTTCCACAACTTCTAGAATCGCAAATTTCTCCGTCGTTCCACCACCGCAGCGCTTCCGAGATCGGGAGAGTTAGGAGACCTCTTCCCGGGACCCTGCTGGAGGGAGGATTTACCTCCGGGAGCTTAGCCACCGCCAAGGACACTTCCCTGACGTGCCGTGAGGAGTCCTCCTTGGACCATGAGTCCATGACCAGTAGCTATGTGATGTCTTCTCTCCAATCTTGTGCTTCAATGGTTAGTCCTTGTGATATTCCCTACATGATCAAGGCATCTATGTAATCTCTTTCTATTCCTATGCTTTATTTGTTGGGATCCGATGGATTATGAGATTATGTTCAGATTGTTATGAGTTATATATTTGATTATCCTTTTATATTATGTTCCTTAGTGATTCATGCAGGTTGTCCTTTGCTATTTATTGCTTTGGCCGAGTAGTATATTGTAACTCCAAGAGGGAGCGTTATGCATGATGTCTAGCTTGAGTGACAGAAACATGAGACTAGGGGATGTGCTTGTTTCCACCATGGAGAAAGCAACTGTGCTTGTGACTACGATTGCAAGGATTGTATACCTTACGCATAGTTCGTTAATGCAGTTCTCCGTTGCTTTGAGTTTACATTTTGGGTGGGCTCGCAACTTAATACCGGAGAGATGTTCTGGATAGATATCTCAAGGTGGATAATACTGCCCATTACTATTGAACCTCTAACTATCAAGTAGCATAATTAGGAGTGCGGTCCATTCATAATTCTGTCAATTGCCCAACTGTGATTTGTTTACCCAAACATAGTTGTTTATCGTCTTTTGGGAGAGAGACATCACTAGTGAACATCATGCGACACCGTTCCATATCACCATCATTGTTTACACCTCCACCATTTACCGCTTTACTTTTCGTTGCAATGACTATTACCTTCCCGCTTGTGTTTTGATCCTTTGCAAACTAAAAGGCCGGAGAGATTAACAACCTCTATGTACTCCTTGGGAGCAAAGTTATTTGTTGTGTGTGCAGGTCCACGTCTTCTACTTACCAGGACACGACACACCTACTTGTTGAGCGTATGTGTCTTTCTGGTTCGTTAAACCTTACAGTTCCCGTGTAAGGGAAAACTTGCTGTTGACTACATCTCAACCTTCCACTTGGGGTAACCAACGGGGCACGAGAAGTATATACATCATCTCGTCATCAAGCGGCGGACCGCAATCGAGTCGACTGAATTGTTATTATTCACTTGAGAGTGGTGAAAAACTAATCTCGACTGAATTACTTGTTCGATGATTTTAGAAATCTTGTGAGCTTGGAACAAAGTACATAAACTTAGAAAAGGAGAAGAACCAACTCCAACTGGACTTGGAGGTGACCTCGAATGATCTGAACGACCTGAAGCAGGCTCTTGAGGACAAGGACAAAGCACTTGCTGAAGCTAAGGAGAAATGTGAGGCCACAGAAAAGAAGCTCGCCGCAGTTAGTAAATTGAAGGAGCAGAATACCAAACTAAAGCAAGAATGGGCCGACTCGACTAAGAACCTGGAACAGATGACAAAAAGAAGGAACGTCTTGGAGAACTACTTGGGTAATTCACGAAGAAGCTGTTCGACATGCTCACTGGTAATTTTCTTCCACCGTGTGAACTTCCTCCAATTTCGCTGAATGAAAATGTGGCCCAGTCTTCGTTTTTCGTTTGTGCAGACTTCTGTCAGGACTTCGACAAGGAGAACGAAGAGCTCGAGCCTTCTGGACCCTCTGAAGTGCCCCATTGGAGATGTGGCGTCCATGAATATGTTTTGTGTCGACGCTCGCCTAAGGAAAGTTCAAGAATATATTGCTCGACTGAGAGCCGCCCTGGAGAGGATTGACAAGGAGCTTTGGCCAAAAGACACTCTCCAAAAGGATCTTGAATCAATGATGAGTCGTCTTGACTAGATTCCTGACCGAGTGCAGGCTTGGAAGAGATCTGATGTGCATTGTGGAGCCGATGTGGCTCTTTCACTCATTCATGTCCTTGTTAAGGAGGCTAAAGAGGAAGAGCTGAAGGCGCTCTAGGTGGCAAACACGAAGAATCTTCAGTTTGAGAACATCATGGAGAACTTTATTGATGGGGCTACCTGTATTGCTCATGGGATAGACTTGGACACCTTCGTCGAGCCTGCGACTCTTGGCTCACCTTGAAAACTTTGATTAGGATTAAATTTTTCTTGGCTCGGTATGCCGAGACATGGTGTAACCAACTAAAACTTTGTTCGGGCCTTAAGTCCGAGTACTTTCGTTCGTGAACAAAACTTTAATCCGAGCTCGAGATGTTCAGTATTATCTGCATTTGGCTTTCCAATCTTTTGCTTGATTTAATTTACTTGGTTTCTGAATGAACCTAGCGTTCATTCCTTGGGTGAACTTCACTTAGGAGAAGACAGGTTCGCGGCTAAGTCTCCGAGTGAAAAGATTGTCCTGCACTCGGAGTGTGTTTAACTTAGGCCACTGACTCGTGGCTAAGTCCCCGAATGAGAGGGTTGCTCACCACTCGGAGTATGTTTTTTAGCTTAGGCGACTAATATGGATCTAAGCCTCTGAGTGTGAGGATTGCTCGCCACTCAGAAAGTTATTATAAATTTAGGCGAAATCTTGTTCGCATCTAAGTCTCCGAGTGTGAGGATTGGTCACCACTTGGCGTACGTTTTATCTTAGGTGATTGATTCGCAGCTAGGTCTCCGAGTGAGATGATTGCTCGCCACTCGGATTAACTTTCGACTTAGGCAATTGATTCACAGCTAAGTCCCCGAGTTAGAGGATTGCTCGCCACTCGGAGTATGTTTTAACTTAGGCGATTGATTCGCAGGTAAGTCCTCGAGTGAAAGGATTGCTCGCCAATCAGAGTATGTTTTGACACTTAGGCCAACTATTGCTCGCAGCTAATCCCCCCGAGTGAGAGGATTGCTCACCACTCGGAGTAGATTTTAACTTAGGAGAATTATTCGCCTGTAAGCCTCCTAGTGAGAGGATTGCTCGCCACTCGGAGTATGCTTTAACTTACGCGATTGATTCATAGCTAAGTCCCTGAGTGAGAGGATTGCTCGCCACTTGGAGTATGTTTTGCACTTAGGCAAAATCTTGTTCACAGCTAAGCCCCCGAGTGAGAGGATTGCTCACCACTCGGATTAGATTTTAACTTAGGTGATTGATTCACATCTAAGCCTCCGAGTGAGAGGACTTCTCGCCACTCGGAGTATGTTGTGATACTTAGGCGAAATCTTGTTCGCACCTAAGCTCCCGAGTGAGAGGATTGCTCACCACTCGGAGTATTTCTGAGTTTGAGATTGCACAATCAGAATCGGCAAAGACTACATGAGTCATAACTTTGATAAGAACATTGTCTAGTAAACTCTTATTAAATCGAATCACACGGTCGTCAAGGGTAATATTGTCGCAACAAATCTGCATTCCATGCACTAGGACTGTCGATTCTCTTGTTGAGATTGAAGAGGTGGTCGGCTCCATTATTCAGCACCTTGGTAATGACGAAAGGTCCTTGCCATGAGGGGGCGAGCTTGTGTGGCCGTTGCTGATCCACTCGGAGCACCAGATCACTTTCGTGAAATGACCGACTCCTAACATGTCTTGCATGAAAACGAAACAAATCTTGTTAGTAGGCTGTCGTCCTAATCAGAGCTAGTTCGCATTCTTCTTCTTGAAGGTCTATGCCATCTTGTCGCGCGTGTTGAGCTTCAGCCTCAGAATAAAGTTCTACTCGGGGAGAATTGTGAAGGACGTCAATCGATAACACAGCTTCGGCCCCATAAACCAAGAAGAAAGGAATGTGTCCAATCGACCGATTGGGTATCGTCTTCAAGCCCCACAGAACTGATGGTAGTTCAGTAACCCAAGCTCCGGCTGCATGTTCCAAATCTCGCATGAGTTGAGGCTTCAAACCTTGAAGGATAAGTCCATTCGCTTGCTCAGCTTGACCATTAGTTTGGGGTGCGAGACCAACACATAATCAACCCGAGAGCCTTGGGCGGAGCAAAAGTATCTGAATTCTTCTGAATCAAATTTAGAACCATTGTCTCTGATAATAATGTGGGGTACTCCATATCGGAATGTTATTTCCTTTATGAACTTGATAGAAGTGCGTGACTCCAGCTTTTTCATGGGTTTGGCTTCGATCCACTTGGTGAACCTGTCGACTGCCACAAGTAAATGAGTGAATCCACTCTGGCCTGTTCGGAGAGGACAAACCATATCCATACCAAACACAAAACACGGCCAGACGAGTGGAATAGTCTTCAAAGCAGACGCGGGTTTATGTGACAAACTGGAGTAAAACTGGCATCCTTCGAAGCGATCCACAATTTCCTTGGCCATCACATTAGCACGTAGCTTGGTATGCTTTGGCAAAAATTGTCCGAGAGGCCGCATGATGACCACAGGTCCCCGAGAGGATTTCATCCAGAATCAAACGACCTTCTTCAGGAGTGATGCACCACTGAGCTACACTAGTCACACTTTCTCTGAAAAGTTGTCCATTTATTACGGTAAGCGCCTAGGATCTGTGGACAATCTATCGAGCTTGAACCTCATCTTCTGGGAGTCCTTGCCTCAGTTTATATGAAGCGTATGGAACCGTCCAATCGTGCGTAATGACTAGAATCCCCATGACCAGATCAATAACTGCCAGAACATCAACCTCTGTTGGGTTGGAAGTGCTTATCGATTGTGGGGGCTCTTCAATGAATGGATCTTCTTGTACTGAAGGAGAATACAAGTGTTCTAGAAACACATTACTCTGTCCAGGTTTCCGGGTGGATCCTATTTTGGCTAAGTCGTCAACTGCTTGATTCTTTAATCGGGGAATATGGCATTATTTCAAAACCTTCAAGCTTCTTCTCGAGCTTTCTTACTTCATTGCAATACCCGGTCATGGCACGGTTCGTGAGATCCCATTCTTTCATCACTTGATTGACCACCCAATCTGAGTCACCGTATACCGTGAGGCGACGGACGCTGAGTGAGATGGCCATACGTAGCCCGTAGAGGAGTGCCTCTTATTCAGCTTCATTATTGGAGGTATCAAAGTGAATCTGGAGTATGTAGCTGAGCTTGTCCTCTTTTGGAGATACCAAAACCGCGCTGGCACCAGACCTGTTCAACATTTTAGAAGCATCAAAGAACATGGTCTAGTGTGGCGAGTGAATTTCAGTGGGCTATTGTTGTTCTACCGACTCGGCCATGAAATCAGCAAGCACTTGAGACATTATTGCCTTCTTTGCATCAAGTTTTATATCGAAGTATAAGAGTTCAATGGCCCATTTCTCCACTCAACCAGCCGCATCGCGGTTGTTGAGGATCTCACACAACGGAGCATCACTAACGTCTGAGACTAAATGATCGTGAAAGTAGTGTGCCACCTTCTTTGTTGATACATATATGACATAGAGGAGCTTCTGATAATGGGGTTACCTTTGCTTCAAAGGAGTTGATACTTCATAAATATAGTATATTCGGCGATGGACTTTGTAAGCTTTGCCCTCTTCTTCATGCTCAACAGTTAGAACGGTGCTAACAACTTGATTTATAGTTGCGATGTATAAGAGCAGGGGTTCTTTGCTATGCAGAGCAGCAAGCACTGGTTGGGTGGAAAGCAGGGCTTTTAGCTCGACAAATACAGCTTCTACCTCGTTAGGTCACTCAAACACATCTGACTTCTTCATGAGTCGGTATAAAGGCAATGCCTTCTCACCGAGGCGAGAAATAAACCGACTTAGCGCTGCCAGGCAGCTTGTGAGCCTCTAGACATCATGCACATGCACATGGCTTTTCATTTAGACGATGGTGCCGGTCTTCTAGGGATTGATGTCGATCCCACGTTCGGAAATGGGGAAACCGAGTAATTTGCCGCTAGGACCTCCAAAAGTGCACTTAGCTAGATTCAACTTGATATCATATTTTCTAAGATTGGCGAATATTTTCGCCAAGTTAGTCAGCAGCTCGAAACCTTTGCGAGACATGACTATGATATCATCCATATAGGCTTCAACATTTCGACTGATTTGATCAAGCAGGCACTTCTGAATCATACGCATGAAAGTGGCGCCAACATTTTTCAAACCGAAAGCCATGGTGATATAGAAGAAACACCCGAAAGGGGTGATGAAGGCCGTTTTTATTTCATCTGGACCAAACAAACGGATTTGATGGTTACCATAGTATGCATCATGAAAAGATAAACGCTCACACCCCGCAATCGATTGAACAATTTGATCAATGTAGGGGAGTGGAAAGTGATCTTTCGGGCAGACCTTATTGATATTCTTGAAATCGATACACATACGAAGATACTTGTCCTTCTTGGGTACCATGACAACATTTGCGAGCCACTCGGAGTGGTAAACTTCGTGTATGAACTTTGCCTCCAATATTCGAGCCACCTCCTTGCCTATTCATTTCGTTTTCTCTGTTGCGGACTGACGCAAATCCTCTTTGACATGCTTAGCCTTTGGATCCACTCTCAGTCGGTGGTCATCCAGTTCCCTAGGCACACCCTGCATGCCAGTAGGCTTCCATGGAAAGACGTCCGACTTGTCACGGAGGAACTGGAGGAGCTCAGCTTCCTATTTGCTATCGAGTTTTGTCGAGATGCCGGTCGAGATAGCATCAGGATCTATCGGGTGGATGTTCACTTTTTTGACTTCACCTGCCACCTGAAAAACAGTCTCGGAAGCGGGCTTCTTAGAGCGCATTAGGTCGGCATGATCAGTGGTCTTCCGGTATTCCTCCAACTCAACCACGGCCATCTGTTGATCAGCGATCTTGGAGCGTTGTTGCAAGCACTCTTCAGCTCTCTGGTTGACTGCGATGACGCCCTTGGTCCCTCGCATCTTCATCTTGAGACACACGTAACATGGGCGTGCCATGAAACGTGCATAAGATGGGCGTGCCATGAAAGTCCACAACTTTGAACGTTAGCATCTCCTTGTGAAAGTTCTCATGTGTGCCGAATACCACATGTAGCGAAATCTGGCCGAGTGACCTATCCTTTTTCCTAGGGATGACCCCATGGAACTGCATATTTCTTTCACTCAGTCGGGAGATCGGAATGCCCATTCCCTTAAGGGTATCTATATACAGAATATTCAAACCACACCCTCCATCCATCAAACCCTTGTGAAGACGAACGCCTCCCACAACTGGGTCTACCACCAAAGCTTGTCGCCGATGGGTAGCGACGTGAGCAGGGTGAACCGATTGATCAAACGTTATGGGAGTCTGAGACAACTTGAGGTATGATCGGGTGGTCGAAACTGCCATGTTGACCTCTCTGTTAATGACCTTCGGTCAACTTTTCCTCTCTACATCAGCAAAAATCATCAGAGTGTCATTGGCCTTCGGGAAATTATCTTTATCTTCTACATCCTCCTTCTCAGGAGTCTTCTCACTCGACGAATTCTCTTTGAAATGTTGGATCAAAAGTCTCCACTGACGAGTAGTGTGTATGGGCAATATCAGGTTGCCATCTTCATCTTTCTTTGTTAGGATTGCACATGGTAAATCCAGGACATCTGATTAATTCTTCAAGTTTTTGGGAGGAAATTGCCTTTGGGATTTCCATTGAACTTTCCTTGTGCCGCCAGGGTGGCCGCTTCTGCCGAAGCGGAACCATCAGCCTTGCACTTCTGTTTCTTATTGGAATTACCACCAACATCATTATCGACTGCTTTTCCTTTACCGCCGGGGAGGCGGTCTTCTTCTTCGCCATTGGTGTATCGGGCAGCAATCTCCATCATCTTGCTGATGGACATGTCACTTGTCCGACCAAACTGCAGATATAATTATGTGTATCTGACACCAACCTTGAAGGCGCAGACTGCATGGTGCTCATATACTTCTTCCATCGTGTGATAAAGGGTGGTCAAACACTGGATATAATCTCTCAAGGACTCACCCAGCTTTTGCATGCAATGCCACAACTCGGTCAAACCAAGAGGGCACTTGCAGGTGCCCTCGAATGTTTTGATGAACACTCAGAAGAGTACCAGGTCAAACCAGCAATAGATGATGGAAGGAGCCAACTGATTCGGCCACGCCCTGGCCGAACCATCAACCATCAGAGACAAATGCTTCATGGCCACATTGTCTTTACCTCCGCCAATCTGCACTACCACTCGGTAACCATCGAGCCATGTTTCAGGCTTAGATTCTCTTGTAAACAAACTTATTCCAGCCGCCAACCTGAATTTGCGGGGAATTTCAGCAAAACGAATTACTCTACTGAAACACTCGGGACGGTCTTGGTCAAAACCATCTCTGTGAGATCTGCCCCTGTCAATCCACCTCTGCGCGAGTACATTCCTCGCATCAAATCCAAGACTCCTCTCATCACCCAACGGGCGTCTATCATCGTAGTTTCGAGACACATACGAACCACTCCACAGGAGAGAATTCACCCAACAGCGGTCATCACGGTGGTAACGAGGAGCAGACTGATTTCGCCTTTGTGACGCTGAGGTGACCCTAGACCATAAATTGAATGAACTGTATCTACTGCGGGTGAATTACTGTGCAATCTATGGAGTGACTGTGATACAACTCAATTTTGATGCCGCGCTGCTTGAAGAAATGTATGAATCTGCTATAAGCCTCTGCCAGCCCCTGAGTTTGACGGCTAAATAGAATCTGCTATCTTAGCGGCAGATACAACACTTAGAACCGGAGTACGAAATACCTTGACGTAGTTGTGTGGTCCACTCGGAAACAGCTGCTGGTGACGTCGACTAGAAACTGGAGGACGTTGGCGGGCGTGTCCACTCGACGGTTATCCAGCCTCGCGTCCGGCACGACCGAACCCAGGAGGGATCTCCATAGAACCCGCCATGAAGACCTCCACTGCAGGATCGTAGCTCTCGCACTCGTAAGGGACATCAGATTGACCTGACGCCGAGTCAAACACGTCGCGAAGTGATTTGGCGTGCTCGATTGTTGCAATCTACGGCTCGATTGCTGGAGTCGCGAGCGGCCGAATCGCTTGTGGAGACGAGCAACAGGGCGAACAGTCGACACTGGGGTCTATGGTTGACGAAGGAGAACGCTGCAGGAACTTGCACGGAAGTGCATTGCCCCGCCGATCGGGAGTGCCTCAACGTCGAGAGGCACCTCTTGAAACCATGCCGAGTCGTGGGCAACGAAGGCGAGTTTGTCGAGACGGATCTCGTAACCCAACAATGAATCGCCGTTGGAAGACATGACGAAGAATGAAAATCGCAAACTTGCCGGAAGTCGCTTAGACGCCTGCCCCACGGTGGGCGCCAACTATCGTGGGAATGAACCTGACAGTAGATCTGAGGGGTATGAAAGGAGAGGGTAGAGTCCAAGCTACGGCAAGCTTGTACACCCGATGTATGAGGTAAGGGCCTTCTCGTGGAGGTAACAGCCCTACGTCTCAGTGCTCATGAGCTCTTGTTGTGTGTTGTGTGTGTTATAGGGGGTGCGAACCCTTGTGCCAGAGGGGAGGGGTGGCTTATATAGTGCGCTACCCCTCATCAAGGCCCAGGCAACCAGGGTTCGAGTAATGAAGACAAATGTCTGCGTTATTGATAACGTACTTAATAAATGTTACTTATGATGACCACCCGAATGCCTGCTCTTTGGCCTTCCTCGAGTGACTTCTGAACTTCTGCGGTCGACTGGCTTCATATTATTCCAAGTGGAGTCTTCGATCGAGTGGATACAGAGAAATCTCTGAGTGGATGCTCTACCGAGTGACTCATGGCGAGTCAGTCAGAATCTTCCTTGAAATCTTTAAGTCCTTAATGTTGTGCTCTTGGGTAGGACATGTAGGTCAGGCCTATGACCCTACCCTCGGTAAATATCCCCATCACAACTCTCGTCAATATCATCTTTCATGAATCGAAGGTGATGAGTAGCCGGCTCATGAACCTTCTCTGGGATGATGTCTCAAAGGTGGAAGAGTGCCTTCCATGCAGCTCGATCGACAACTTACGTGAGTGTCTCCATGTGTGGTAGTTCTAAGAACAAACTCGTTGGGGGAGTCGTCTGCGTTCATGACCACATCAACATAGTACTCCTTTGTGGTGGCATCGACCGAGTGCTCGTGGTAGAGTAAAGAGGGTGATTGGCGAAACTGTCACTTCTCCAAGCTATCCTGAAGGAGTAGGGGAAAGCCGGATGCTGGGAGGTCTTCGGGTACGACGACCATCTACAAGGTTTAAGGAGAGGGGTGTCAGTAAAAGTTTTAAAGTAGAGTGGAAGAGGTTAGAAGTGCGGAAATTCCTAAGTATGGATACTGGGTATAGTTTTTGAAAGTGGTTTATCCTAACTAAAGTACATGCTAAATAAGGCTTCCAATAGTCAACCTAGATCTGATACCAGCTCTGTGGGAACCCGTACTCATAAGTCGTGGTCACTGAATGCATGCCTACAATGAACCCAAAGACCAATGCTCACTGAACACGCAAAAGATAAATAATTGAGTCTTACATCCATACATACCATTTGATACAAATAAAAAACATCAAGGTCAAGTCTTACATAGACAAAGCCATGAAGGACAAACACCAAACACAAACTAGAAGCATAAATCTTAAACCAAAGTATGAACCCATGCCATCTTCCTTAACCTACATGCATTCTATCTCGGAAGTATCCTAGTTCGTAGGTTCGTCTCCATCAAACTCTTCATCAAACTCATGATTTTCCATGCCAATGAAAAAACCAGTGGCATGCCAATGAGTACTTTGAATATTGTGGAACAATGTAATAATGATGCATGATATAACAATAAGTAGGTAAGTTGTAGAAAGCTAGCATTAAGTGCAATGACATGGCCAATTATATAACCCATGTTATGGAACAAGGTAATAATGATGCATTATATAGAAATAAGTAGGTAAGTTACGAAAAGGTAGTTTTAAGTGAAGTGACATGGTCAACATCATATGAAGGCATGCACCATGAGCTAACCGACATCCTTATGAACAAGTCAGAGATATCAACATAAACAGGGCGGACATCTAATGTTTTGTCATCACACCAAGTCATCCGAAATGGATCAAATATCATCTTTCTCACATCACACAAACACAATTTTTGTAACAATGGACGTAGCCCAAGAATGGTCATCCAACTATCCTTGACTGTGGACACGGCTATTCGAATAGTTTTACACTCTTTAGAGGTTGCACACTTTACCCACAAGACTCAGGAAACTTCCGTGTCAATCCATGGCTCGTGGTTTTTTCCATACCTGGAGTAAATGCCTGACTAATGCCTTTACCATGACCATACTAACAAAGAGTCCACTCGTTGGTGCCATCTCTCATGGTGCGCATCACCAGTATCATCCACGAGGGCACGCAACAGTGTGCCCGGTGTTTGTAAAAGCAACCCATGGTGGTCCTTTCTTGGCCCGACCCCGTCTTGAGAGTCACCATGTCACTCCCGCCACTAGTAATGCGGGCCTTCTACTAGTACCAACCATAGTAATCAACAAAGCCCCGTCCCATCAGGGGTAACGTGGTCGTACATGTATGTTTGGAGTAATGGTTGCACCTTAAACCAATCCGTTCATGAATACATCACACTCACTTGCCTCGGTACACCACTTCTTTCTCAAGTGGTCACCTAGATCAATATCATCCCCCTCGGGCATTAGGGGCACCTGACGGGGTTGTGGAAAAGTCTTTAAAATCAATTCCTTTTTCCAACACCATGCATATTCCCATCCCATTTATGTAGCAACTACTAGTATCATCCTAACTACTTCCCAGCCGCACAACCCTCATAGGATGGTAGGGTCATGCTTAGTGCAAGTATCAAAGAGGAAATATCGGTGGTCACTGAGTCAACATGATTCTGATACATTGAATTAAAGTGCCTTATGACATGCATAAAATGGTTTCAAGTGATGGTCAAGGGGCTGCTTGCGTGGCTCAACAAAGTCTCCGGGGTCTTCAAAGTCTTCTGGTCCAAGCTTTTTGTCAACAACACAAACTATTCATAAGAAAATGGAGGGCAAAAATAAGACCACGACAATAATAGGGACAATAACAGGGAAAATGTCATCCTATTTTTGTAAAATACTAGGGTAGTTATTAGCATTGTGAAAATGATTAGGTTTTAGTTTTGATGTGTAAAAATTGGTGAAAAGTATTTTAACACAGAGTTAAAATTCTTTAAACAAGGTTTTTAAATAAAATAGTATCTACAGGTTTTTCCAAAAATTGCACAAGTGGCATAATCAAATAGGTGGTATTATTACAAGATTTTACAAATTGGAATTTTCATATTAGGACAAACATTTCAGCTACAAGAAATTGTCGAGCTCAAATAAGAAATGAGAAGAAGAAAATCCACTCTGCCTTTGGGCTAGAAGCGGCTGACCGAGCCGGCCTTGTGAGCGAAGCCAGCCTAGGCGGGTTAGGCGCACACACCCACGAGGGTTTAAACCTGACACGCTAGGACCAGCCATCAGTGACAGAGAGGGGAGGCGAGGGAGAGGTGAGGATGATAGGTGGCCCCCACCTGTCATCTTCAACCTTGAGATAGACAGGGTGGTGAGCTTACCAACGATGGTAGAGGACACGACGAGGGTAGCCAGCGATGGGAATGAACTCACGGGCGAGTCACCGTTCGAGTGGAGGTGGATCTGGTCGGAGAGGGGGGCTAGTTTGACGGCGACGAGATCCCACGACGGAGGTGCTTTGCGATGTGCTCGCCGGGTCCGTGTGGAGTGGAAAACAATGCGAGGAGGAGGGGGAAATGCATCAGTGGGATGAGTGGAGTCGAGCGGCAGGTAGAAGAAACGGAGCCCAAGGGTCCCTCTACCTTGAGATGGACGACAGCACGAGGCGGCGGAGCTCCGGGTTCATCTCGATCTCAGGAAGCTTAGGAGGGGAAACAATGGCACTATTGCTCCATTAGGAGGTGGATAAGGAGAACAGATGGGAAGAGAGGGCTCGGGAAGACTTTCAATAGCTAGGGCATGGGCTCACCATGGACCCATGCACCGGAGAGGTCGTAGATGAGGTTTTGTGTCACAGGAGAGAGCCAACCTCCTCGGGGGCGTTCGTGAGGCTGGTCTATGACCTTGGGAGAGAAGAGAGCAAGTGGGAGGGTTGCACGCGTGTCAGGTCACACATTGGCTGGTTAGGGCCACTACTGGAATCAGAGATTTTTCCATCTGCTGCTTCTTTCCCGTCTGCTGGCTGATGACAATGCCCTCTTTGCCATGAGCTACCAAAAACAAGACGACAAAGAGCAGACTGATGGCAAAGATACTCTTTGCCATAAGTCTACTCTTTGTCGTGTACCAGCTGACGGCAAAGAGCATTCAGGCAGATGGCAAAGAGCACGGGGCGGCCCACCCCGCACCGCCTCTTTCCCCCTAACGGCCTCTTTCTTGGCCGTCTGCCTTGCACCTCTTTGCAGTCAGGGGGCAGACGACAAAGAGGTACATGCCATAACGGTCGTCGCCCCCACCCCAGACCACTCTCTCCCCTAACAGTCGTCTCCCCCACCCCCACTCTCACTCCCCTCTCTCCCCGACGCCCACCGCGGCCACCCCCACGGCCACCGCCGTCGTTGCCCCACCTCCCCTATCCCGCGGCCGCCCCACCGCCATCGGCGCCCCGCCGCCCCAACGTGCTCACCGCCCCCGTCGCAACGGTCGCACCACAGCCTCCGTCGCGCCCGTCCTCCCCGCCGCCCCGGTGCCCCACCGCCCCCAACGCCCCATCGTCCCTGCCACCAGCCGCCCCGACGCCCCACCGACGACAACGCCCCAGCCACCCCCGCCGGTGAGTCCCCCCCTCCCCCCCCCACCTGCCGGCCGCCCCTATTTTTATTTTGTCATTCCTTTTTTATTTTAAATTAGTTAGTATAGTTCTTTAGTTCATTAGGTTATTTAGCTATGTTTAGCTATAGATTGACTGATGAGTGCGGCTTCGGTTTACCTAATGTTTCAAACAAAAAATGTATTAACAAATGAGTGCGGCTACGGTTTAGTTTATTAGGTTAGTTAGATATGTTTAGCTATGGATTGACAAATGAGTGTGGCTTCCATTTTTCACCTCACATACACATGGATAGAAGGGAGTTCAATGAAAGCCACAAACAAGATCAGAGTTCACTTAATTTCTTCTTCTTTGGAGTCATTTTATTCTTCTTCCCTTTTGCTGGAGACTTTGGGGGTGGAGTAGCAGCTTGAGCTATAGCTTGGCTCCTAGTGACAGGTCCAGGGCTGCTACTTGTGGAAGCAATGTAGCCTAAAGACCTCACGTGTTCAGTATCTTCACATCAGCAATGGTTGGATCTTTCTTCAACATAGCCGCTGCCCTATCAGTCACCCAAGATTGAGTTGTCATAATTGCCACTTTTCCACTTGTTGAACTGCAAATGTGCTCGGTTTGATGCTTCACAACCTGCAGCAAAAAAAGGCACAAAATCTGAAGTTTATTATCATGACAAACAATATGAAGGAATAAGAGTAGAAATCACAAAAAAGTTTTTACCATCACACAATTTTCGTCCCTCTTCCAACTAGCATTTAAGGACCATTTGCAAGGGTCACCTTTTATGGATTCGCGTTTGCAAAAAGCCCGAAACCTTTTCGGCTCATTTTCCAGGTCATATATTTGTGTTAGGTCATATATTTTTCGATTTTATTGGTGAAAACAAAATATTTGTGTTGATCGGTTGGATTTACATGTGACAATTGTCTTGTTAGTGTGAGGTCTGCTGTGCGAAGACCTCCCCGTGCGTTCTACGAGCTCCGCGCCTGCACTCGTCGGTGAGTACAAATGACATCTCCTCCTTGCCCCTTCATTTGCTCTGTGTCGGTGTTCGGATGAAACTTGCTAGATATAGGTAAATTAATTTATCAGTATGTATGACCAGTATGTGTCTCCCGTTCGAAGGGGTTACAATTATAAATATGCATGCATTTGCATATATTTATAACCATGATTCTTCCGAATTGTCCAACGTTATCCATGGACAACCCGAGTATGTGTAGATTGGGTTCGTTTTCCCTTATGCTTTGTTCTGGATCCGATGCATATGTTCGTCAGTGCCTACCTGTTGTTCTCCGGATACACATCCTCTCTATTTATCGCGGAGAGTGTATTAGGAGAACAGTGGGGAGGTGCTGTCAAAACTTTGTGTTGGATCCGGAGCAAAGCATGGGAAAACGAACCCAATCTACACATACTCGGGTGGGATTAGGACCTATCTTTAACTATTAGCGTGTAGGTTGCATGAACATAATAAAACTGGCAAACTTGATTAACTGATGTATATATATGCTGAATTATATATAGATATATTTCTTGTGTGTTTAGTAACTAGGCAAGATGAGTGATCGTGCACGGATGTACACCAGTCACCCTAGTCAGAAAGAGATGACAAAAGAATGGTTTCTAAACACCAATGAGTTTGTGAAAAGCCGCATTTGCAAATGGCTAGGAAACAAACTGGTGCCCTTGTCCTAAATGCGGGCTATAAAAAGAGGACAGAGGCTGTAATGATTAAACACCTATAGAGGAGGGGTTTTAAGCCTAATTATACGTTTTGGACATTTCATGGTGAGTCTATACAACACACCACAACTGAGGTGGTTCATCGTCGCACCGACGAGCATGGTACCGGGATCGAAGACATGGTGCAAGACTTTGATGATGTTCTGGATTAGGAAGATGAGATGGAGGAATCTGCAAAGTCCTTTTATGAAATGTTGGAGTCTTCAAAACATCCTCTCCATGAGCACACTAGCTTTATCAGCTAGATGCCATTGCACAAGTAATGGTTCTGAAGGCTCAGTTCAACTTGGGAAGAGAATGCTACGACGCGATGATGACACTATTTGGACGCTTTCTACGCAAAGGCCATGTCATGCCTACAAACCTTTACTAGTCGGACAAAATACTTCATGTACTTAAGATGCCCTATGAGAAGATAGATGCATGTGAGAAAGGATGTGTCCTATTTAGTACGGAGTATGCACACTTCGACTATTGTCCCAATTGCGAGTCTTGCAGGTATGGGTGAGAAGAGGCAGGTCAAAATCGTCGTCGGTGGATCACCTCTTTGCCGTATGATATGGTAGACGGCAAAGTGTCTGATTCCTGTAGTGGGCGGAGATGGGTGCATGCTCCAAAAGGTGAGAGAGAGAGAGGAGGAGGCCCCGGACACTTTGGCATGTCGTTGATGCCGAGGGGCCTCGACTGGCGCGCGGGGAGTGTCTTGAGAAGCGAAAAGATGGGAATGGAGCAAATCCCACCCTCTAGCGTCACGTACCATGATCTAGAGCACGATTTTGTCCGGCATGACAATGCCCTCTACGCGCTTTGGCATGGCCACTTGCGTCCATCCACTATAGGGAGATTAAACAGAGGGGGATGGGCCATGTAACGCTCTGGAGGTGGCAGAGGGGAGAGAGAGAATAGATAGGGGAGAAAACGTGTTTTCTAGGGGGTGCAAGTGGACTTTCACCCCTCAATGTTGGTGCTAGCTGTTGGGGTTGATACTGGAGATGCTTTGGTCCAGTGTGAGGCTGTGGTAAAAATTTGGGGGCAAGGATAAAATAGCGACTTTTACATTCTGTCTGAAGGTGTTTGATGGAGTTCTGGGCAACATTACCATGTCCACTTGTTGTGATATTTTCAGGATCAAATGGTGGGCATAATTGAGATTGGTCAGCAAGTTTGGGAACATTTGGGGAGAGTTTGCAATGCAAACACAGAAAACCATGAAAATCAACAGAATCACGTTTCTCTGGATCTAGCTAGGAAAATCAGTTCCCACTAATGCACAACTTTGGGTAGTTTCCTTATTTGGGGTCTAGAGCATTCCTGCAAAATTTGAGATAAATTGGAGAAACTTGGCAATGTAGAGTTTCTCAAATTTGGTTGTGGACACAAAAGGTTTTGGTATACTTTGGTGAACCAAATCATCCTGGATTGAGATGAAACTTTGCAAGATCATCCCATATATCACGTGTGACTTGCTATAACTTTCCTTGATTTTATTGAAAACACTTCCTACGGAAATATTTCAAAAGCTTGAAATGGGTAGAAAGGGTTTTGAGGGGTTTTGTCCACTATTTTGAACATGAGCATTTGTTCAAACTCTTATTTATGGAAAATATATGTCCAATGAGTTTCCCTAAATTTTCTCAACTATTTTTGAAGCAAGAAAATATATTTTGTTCACAAAAGACCATTTCGGGCCACAGAAAGAAGTATTTAATTAAAATATGAAAATAACTTTCAAAATAATATTTTTGTGGTTTTGGTAAGGATTTTTGATAATAGGATCCAAATAAAACATTTGGTCCAAAAACATCCTCCAAAATTAGGGACTTGTTGTACAAATATCAACTAAGGGGTTTTTGAAGGCTTAAAATAAATAAATGTCTTTTGGTCAAAATAATATTTTGTAAAGATGGTTTAGGTCCTATACACATTATATGATAATTGGGCAATGATTTGGAGGAAGAAGATGAGTATTGAGAGAGGTAATATCTTTTGTGAATAACTAATAGGCAAACAAACACATAGCAACCAATTCAATTATCACATGCACACAGAAGTTTCAAGTGGCCCCAAATTTTGTAAAAACATATTGTGGCAAAGTGGTACACACACAAGGTGTGACAAGTTTTCCATGATGTTGTACAAAAGTTTGTTGCCCTCTCCTAAGGTTACCTCCACGAAGGCACCACCTCCAGCAGAATCTAGAAGATTTCTGGATACAAAGATAGGTCCCGCATAGAAATTTTGTATAATCATCCACAAGTTTAAACCATGCGTAGGGAAGTTTCTAATCATTAATGTCATACTCTCCCAAGCTTGCGCAAAATGTTCATGATGTTTCTGTTTAGAATTCATTATTTGATTTCTAAGGGAAAAGATCCTAGCAGGAGGAAAAATACTTGGCAATAAAAGCATCTTTACACTTATACCATGTTCCAATACTATTATGTGGTAAATATGAAAACCAAACCTAAGCTTTATCCCTTAGAAAAAAAGGAAATGATTTTAATTTCACAATACCATTATACATGTACTTTTTTCCATATCACAACGTTCAACAAATGTATTAGGACTTCGTGTAAAGGTAAGATGAGAAGCGGGACCCTATTAGGACTTCGTGAAAATTGTTCTTTCATGACATGATTCGGCAATGGAACATTAATATCAAAGGCATACGCACTAGTGGCGGGCGATATTGGAGTACTAATAAAATCATTATTAGTAGTATATGATAAGTCACACAACTTAGTAGTATCTTGAGACATGGTGACCAAGCAACCAAAGTAACATGCAGGACAAGCAAACTAGAGAGCGAAGATGCAAACTAGGGACAAGCTAAGCAAGCTCCAAATTTTTGGAGTTTTGATCTTTTTTAAAACAAAAATGATATAACAGAAAATAAAAATAAGAACAAGTGAATGATACTTGGTGTGAAGTGTCAGTGATTATATTCCCCGCAATAGCACGCGATATCTTTCCTCATGCTTGTGATCCGCATTGTATTTTCCATGAAAAGGAACGGGTTATCGTAGCACAATATGAGTAAGTATTTCCCTCGATTAAGAAACCAAGATTTAGAGAAGCAATATGAATATCAATCCTTGACTATCTTTAGCGGCTACACACAAAAGAGCAAACAACTTGCACCCAACGCGGGTAAGAGGGTTGTCAATCCCGTTGATCTCGCTATATGCAAGTGAATGAGGTGTGTAGATAATTGTAGATAGTTGTGAATTGCAAAATAAAATAAAATACAAATAATAACAGCGAGGAAATTATAAGTTTTCTGAATATATAAGTGAACACACCTAGGGTCCATAGTGTTCTCTAGCGGCATCTCTCATGAAAGCAACTTATGGTGGTCAACAAATTACCGTTGGGCAATGGATAGAACAGCGGATAGTTATGAGATTTTCATGGCCATGATCATCTATATATAGGAATAACGTCCATAAGAAATATTCTTACTCCTGCGTGGACCTACTACTATTACTCCACCTATCGACCACTATACATCATGCATCTAGAGTATTAAGTAAAACAGAGGAATGCTCAGAGAACGATGACATGATGTAGACAAAGTAAACTCAATAAATATGAATAAACCCCCATCGTTTTATCCTCAATGGAAGCAACACAAAGACACGTCTGGTCCCCTTCAATCACTGGGATATAGAAATTCGCCAGGTTGAACCCACTACAATGCACATCTAATACTAAAGAAATATCAAACTACTTGGCAAAAGCAATTCAACAGATTGGATAGATTTACAAAGCTATGATGATCAAGGAAGTAAAAATCATAAAAGTCAGAGAAGATTCAAATAATTTTCATGAAAAATATGAACATAAAGCCACAATTCATGGGATCCCAACAAACAGATCATACAATGTTCACCGTCCAGTAGAGTGCTGAAACGAAGTTCCAGATAGGGTCGCCTTGGAAAATGGACTTGCGATAGCATAAAATGTCTTTTGTGGATATCTTTACGGATTTTGGAATATTTTAGAATTTAAAGGCCAGACAACAAGGCAAGAGGGGCCACATGGAGGTGACAAGGCATCAAGGTGCACCCCTGGTCGGGACCTGTTTCCTTGTGGGATCCTCGTGTGGGTGCAGGTCTCCTCCCAAAGCTCCTAGGTCTTGTTTTGGTCCAAAAAAATCATAAAAAACTTTCATGGAAACTGTACTTCATTTGGTACTAAAAACCGAAAAAAATAAACGCAGAAAACATCAACTCGCACTAGGCACTAGGTTAATAGGTTAGTGCGCAAATCTAATATAAATTGGTTCATTATAACCCAAAAAATATCTTAAGATGATAATATAACATCGTGGAACAATTCATAAATTATAGATACGTTTGAGACATATCAACCACCCACACCGCTCTGGGCCTTCTCCTTGTCGCTCCTCTTGAATTACTTCTTCTGATTTTTGACAAGCTCGTCTACTTGGTGGCACTTTGTGATGTCGTGGATTTTGGTGAGGTGGATTTTGCAGCATGGCCTACCAGCGTTTTCCCTTGCTGATACGTCCATTTTGCATCATGAATTATTATTCATATTTCTGTTAACATTCTCCATTGTCTTTTATTATCGTACAATTCTTATGTTCTTTCTCTTTGAATATGCAAGGTACATCGGTGAGAGGGAAATATGTGGAAACTAGAATTTACGGGGAAACCGCAAAAAGGCACAAAACAAACTTGGTCCAAATGAAATGAAACTTCACGGAGAATTTTCCTGGAATATTTAAGAATTTCTAGGCGAAAAATATGTTGTAGAGGGGCCACTTGGTGGACAAAATACAACAGCCCCCCTCCCCTAAGGACGCGCCCTCATGCCTTGTGTGGCCACTACTGAACCTGTGGCGACTATCTTCTCCTATATGGTGTGTTTTACATGGAAAAAAATCATATTTTATCTTTTGGGATGAAGTGCCATTGTCTCGAGGCAGAAACCTAGGCAGAGGCCATTTTGCTCTCCGGCAGACAAATTCTGTCGGAGGAACTTCCCTCTTGGAGGGTGAAATCGAAGCCATTGTCTTCACCAATGCTTCCTCCTTCATGGGGGGATCAATCTTCATGAAAATCTTCATGAGCACCATCTCATCTCCAAACTAGTTCATATCTGGTATTCAATCTCTGTATCAAAACCTCAGATTAGTACGTGTGGGTTACTAGTTGTGTTGATTAAATCTTGTTGTACATGCCTCTTGGTTTACTTGGTGGAAGATATTATGTTTAGATACTTAATTATTATTATTAAACCTCTAATGTTGAACATGTTTATGATGTGTGAGTAATAACTATTGTTCCTGAGGACATGGTTGAAGTCTTGTTGTAAGTAATCATATAAAGTTGGTATTTGTTCGATATTTTGATGATATGGATGTTGATACTTCTCTTATTGGTGTCATGTGAATGTAGACTACATGAAACTTCACCATGTTATGAGCCTAAGGGAAGTCACTCTGGACAAACAAGTAGATGATAGGTTGCTAGAGTGACAGAAGTTTAAACCCCGGTTTATGGGTTGCTTCATAAGGGGGTGATTTGGATACACGTGTTTCATGCTATGGTTAGGTTTATCTTAATTCTCATTTCATAGTTGCAGATACTTTTGAGAGGGGGTAATCATAAATAGGTTTTTAGTTCAAGTAATAACAACACCTTAGCATCGGTGCAGCCATATAACAAATCATCAAAATAGCGAGAGTGAATCAACTTAATATAATGAACATGACTATACAGAAATTCAAATGTGTCCAACGGAGCGCTTGCTTTATATACGAGAACTTTGAGGCCTGTCCTTTGCTTTAAAAAGGATTGGGATACCTTTCCACACCTTCATTACTATTGTCAGTTGTCACTTGTTATGAATTATCTTGCTACAAAACTATCTATCATGGTTACTTATAGCACTTGGAGAGAATACCTTGCTGAGAACTACTTATCATTTCCTTCCGCTCCTCGTTGGGTTCGACACTCTTACTTACTTAAGGGACTACGATTGATCCCCTGTACTTGTGGGTCATTAAGAATCTTTTCTGGCGCTCTTGCCGGGGAGTGAAACTCCTCTCGTATGTGGGAATTGGTAAGGAAACATTCTCTACATGTGCTGAAATTTACTAATGCTTGTTAGTATGAACGGTCACCCTTTGAGTGGTTTGTTCGGGACCTCTTCACCTCGAACTGAATATGAGGAAATTGTTCGTCCACCTACTGAGCATACTGAAAATATTTATAATGAATATCCTTCGGGTATGCTTGAAATATTATTATCTAATACATATGATGGTACGACTCATTTTGGTTACCATTTCATATTTGTCGATAAGATTTGTGGATTGTTTAACCTTTCAGGTATATCCGGAGATGAAGTTAATAAGAATTTTTTCCCTTTATCTTTGCAGGTAAAAGCATTAATGTTTTGTAGGCTATTGGATATATTGAATCGTGCGAGTGGAATCCCTTGAGGCTGGAATTTCATCAGAAGTTTTATCCTATGCATCTAATACATCATGATCGGAATTTTATTTATAATTGCTAGCCTCGTGAAGGATAAATTATCTCTCAAGCTTGGGGGAGGCTTAAATCTATGATACACACCTACCCCAACCATGAACTCCCAAGAGAATTGATGATATAATTTTTTTATGCTCGGCTCTCTCATGAAGATCGAACATTACTTGATTCTAGTGTTGTTGGTTCTTATATGAAGGAGACTATAGAATTTAGATGGGATGTTTTAGAAGATATTAAACGCAACTCTCAAGATTGGGAACACTCGATGAAGGTAAAGGGTGAGGTATAGAGTTTGATTTTGAGTGCGTTAAGCCTTTCATGGAATCTTCCCCCTTACATGAGTTTAGCAATAAATATGGCCTTGACTTTGAGATAGTAGGTACTTTGTGCGAATCTTTTGCTATCTATCTTGATCTTGCAAAGGAAAAGTGGTTTAAATATCATCCTCCCATTGAAAAATTACCCAAGTAACTTGTTCCAATTAAGAAGGAAAAATAATTGTTAAACATATTGATCCAATTGTTCCTATTTCTTACATTGAGAAACCTCCTTTTCCTCTTAGGATTAGGGAAAATGCTAAGGATACAATAGTGGTTAATAAGAGTTACATTCGGACACCTACACCTTTCAAACAAATAAATGTTGATCCAGGTGTTGCTGTAGTTAAAGATCTTCTAGATGATAATATTGATGGTTAGGTTATTTATCTCTATGATGAAGCTCCTAGAATTGCAAAACCCGTTAGAAACAAATGAGATGAACTTGATAAAAGTAAACAAGTGGTAGGCATGCGTGTTATCTCAGTTAATACTGGGAATGATTGCTCTCATGGCCTATGTGATATTGGTGCTAGTAATAGTGCGATAACTTTTACATTATATCAAAAAATTATGCATGATATAGCACCCTATAAATTGAAGATACTGATGTCATTATTAAACTTGCAAACCGTGATACTATTTCTCCACTTGGGAGTGTTAGATATGTTGAATTCTTGTGAGGAAATCCCTAGTACCCCACTTATTTGTTAGTACTTTGGTTAGAACAAGATAACTTTTGCCTCATCAAATTTAGTAGACCTTTCTTGAATATGGTTAATGCTCAAATTAATTGTGCTAGTGAGAAGGTCAAATTGACCTTTGGTGATATTTTTGATGAGTTTATTTCTGCAAGTTTAGAAAACAACCACATGAAAAAGAACTACCTAATAAGGATGAAATATTTGTCTTGCTCTATTGTCGTACCTCCTGCCGATCCACAAGAACAATATTTGCTAGACCATGAGAATGATATGCATTGGAATGAATGGAATGAAATATATAGGATACTCCATGATCAACAACCTATTCTTAAGCACAACTTACTAGTTGAAATTTTAGGTGATCCTCTTCCACCCAAGGGAGATCCCATGTTTGAGCTTAAGGCTTTACTTGATACTTTCAAATACGCTTATCTTGATTACAAGAAGATATATCCTATAATTATAAGTGCTAATATTTGAGAGAATGAAGAAAAGAGATTACTCAAAACTTTAAAGAAGCATAAGGATGCTATTGGATATATTTTTTATGATCTTAAGGCCATCATCCCCACTCTGTGTCAGCACAAGATTAATATGGAACCGGATGTTAAACGAGTCCCTGATGATGAATGCCTTCTCAACCTGAAGATGAAAGATGTGGTAAGAACAGAAATACAAGAACTTCTAGAAGTAGGTATAATTTATCCTATTGCTGATAGTAGATGGGTAAGTCATGTTCATTGTGTTCAAAGAAAGGTTGTATAACTCTTGCTCCCAATGATAAAAATGATGTTATTCCACAAAGGATAGTAACTAGTTATAGGATGGTAATTTATTTCAGGAAATTGAATAATGCTACTATAAAAGATCATTACACCTTGCCTTTTATTGATCAAATGTTAGAAATATTTTCTTAGCACACACACTTTTGTTTTCTTGATGGATAATCTGCATTCTCTTAAATACCCGTGTCAAAAGAGGACCAGGAGAAAACTACATTTACTTGCCCTTTTGGAACTTATGCTTATATAGGCATATGCCTTTTGGTCTATGCACTGCACCTTCTACCTTTCAAAGATGTATGACTGTTATATTCTTCGAGTTTTGTGAAAATATTGTTGAGATTTTGATGGATGAATTTTTCGTTTACGAGACTCCTATGATGATTGCTTGAGCAACCTTGATCATGTTTTCCAGAGATGTGAGGAAACTAATCTCATCTTGAATTGGGAGAAGTGCCATTTTATGGTGAATGAAGGTATAGTGCTTGGGCATAATATTTCTGAAGGAGGTATCGGGGTGGATAATGCCAAAGTTGATGCAATAGACAAAATGCCTTTCCCAGAAGATATCAAAGGTATAAGAAGTTTCCTTGGTCATGCTGGTTTCTATAGGCCTTTTCTTAAAGTTTTCTCCTATATTTCTAGGCCATTAACTAATCTTCTCCAAAAATATGTTCCTTTTGTTTTTGATGATGACTCTGTAGAATTCTTCAAAATACATAAGAAAGCCTTAATGGAACGTACCATTTTAATTTATGGGTGATGCTTGTGATTATGTTGTTCGTGTTGTTCTAGGTAAGAGAGTAGACAACTAATTGAATGTTATTCATTATACTAGTAAGACCCTAGACACTAGTCAAAGAAATTACGCTACAATTGAAAAGGAATTTTTAGCAGTTGTTTTCGCATGTGATAAGTTTAGACCTTATATTATTGATTCTAAAGTAACTATTCACACTGATCATGTTGCCCTTAAATACCTTATGTAAAAGAAAGATGCTAAACCTAAACTCATTATATGGGTGCTATTGCTCCAAGAATTTGATGTGCATATCATTGATAGGAAGGGAGCTGACAACCCCATAGCAGTAACTTGTCTAGGATGGAAAATGTTCTTGACGACCCACTACCTATTGATGATAATTTCCCTCATGAGCAACTTGTCATTATAAACACTTAACGTAATACTCCTTGGCATGCAGATTCTGCTAATTACATTGTTCCTAAACATATTCCACCCAGCTTCACCTATCAACAAAGGAAAAAAAATTCTTCTATGATTTATGACATTAATTTTGGGATGCGCCACATCTTTACAAAGAAGGAGTAGATGGTGTTATTAGATGTTGTATCCCTTAGCATGAGAAGGAACAAATTATAAGGAAGTGTCATTCCGAGGCCTACGGAGGACAACATGCTGGTGACAGAACTGCATACAAAGTATTACAATCTGGTTTCTATTGTCCTACTCTCTTTAAAGATGTTCGTAAGTATGTCCTTCCTTGTGATGAACGCCAAAGAGTTGGCAATATTTGAAACGTCAAAAATGGCTATGAACTATTCACTTGCTATTGAACCATTTTACGTGTGGGGTTTCGACTTTATGAGACCTTTTCCTCCCTCTAATGAATATACTCATCTATTAGTTGCTTTTGATTATGTTACTAAGTTGGTAGAAGCTATTCCAACTAGTATTGCTTGTTGAGGCGATCAGACCGAGGGTATCCAGGCCCGTCTTCTTACATGCCCAAGCACAAGTCGTGCCAGGGACCACCATGACCTGTTTTAGGATTCGTGACCAAGACCCTCGTAAGGACCCCACCTCGCTAGGAGAACCCTCGCAGACGATGCCGGGGGCCAAGTCAAGCCCTGCCTCACGAGGGGACCTCCTGAGGATGCCCTCGGGACTCTCGTAGGGCGGGCCGGGAAAAGGAGGCCCTGCGGGTCTAAGGACCCTGCGGTGTCGCATGGGTGACGCACACCATGGGAGATAGAGCTACGAGGCGCATAGGCGGGCGCTGACGAGGAGGCTTTCCCCTTTTGTGCTAAGGGAGCAGTGCCATCGCCGATTCCCAAAGCAAACCCTATAGATTTTCCTTTTTGGTTATAGACCGGAGGAGCGCCAGGGTCGGAGGTCTTCCACGAGCCCTGCAACATGTCATTCAGTATGTTTTACAGGCGGCGACTATTTTTGCCAGGGTAGACTGCGATCATGTCCCCCTTCAAACTGGACGTTGCAGCAACAAATCCTTACATGTGTTTTCTGGGGAAGAGGACCAGGGCCAATATAAGATAGGGCATGCTACCACCACAAGGGGATGGAGGATCAGCAAGAACACACCTTTGTACTCCCTCTCACTCTCGGGAAATCCATACAACCACGAGTAGGGTTTTACAAACCGAGGTGGCCCTTACCTAGGTAACTGCCATGTCCTTAGTTCTTCTTCCTTCGCTCGAACACGCCGCAGTGTCACCATGGTGTTGTGTTGTAGAGTAGGTAGGAAATCCTACGCACCCCATAGTTCGAACCTCGTGAGTCCCTGAAGCCCCGACTATGACATTTGGCGAGCTAGGTAGGGGTGCACTATGACTCTTTGGTTTCATCTCAGCTTCGCCTCTGCCCATTCGATGGTTGTTGTCCATCGTATTTGCCTCGAGTGTCAGGCAACCCGCGTCGCCCAGACTGCCGCCGTTACTCCATCGATGAGGCGTCTGACGCCGTCGGCGACGCCGTTGGCCACAAACAACAAGACTCCTCCTTCCACCCCAACGGCTATGATGCTTGGTTGGGTCGCATCACCAAGCTTGTCACAGCTGCCAAGGAAGCTCCGACAGACTCTCGCTTGTTTCGCCTCCCTCCGTCTCGTGCGGGAGACCTAGCCCATGGAGCTCCCCCGCCACCTCCCATGCGCAACGACCCAGTCTAGCCCCGGCGCGACTCATGCCACCTGATCAGCACGGTGGAGCTCCTCCGCATGTCCAAGATGAGGACAACAGTCGGGTCGTCTAACGTCCACCGCAAGACACTCGCAAGGTTCTTGAGCAGCACCGCCAACGTCGGGATTAGATCGTCCAAGATTTCGCACCGGCCGGGATATAGAACACGACCGCTCTCGCTCGTGGCACCCACTCGAATATCGTGGTTTGTCGGGGCTTCACCCACGAGCTGCGTCGAGTGGTATGCCACATTAAGTTCAATCCCGAGCTTTCCTCATGCTATGATGGTGCCCCCGACCCAACGAAGTTTATCCTGCTCTACACCCTTAGCGTCGAGGTGGTTGGCAGCAACAACAAGGTCATGGCTAACCGGTTCCCTAAGGCTCTCAAGGACAACGAACACTCATAACTCATGAAACTACCCGAGGAGAAGATTTGCTCGTGGAGCCAAGTCTAGGAGAAATTCTTAGACATCTTCAAAGGCACGCACGACTACCCCCTCTCCGTCAACGACCTGGCGACGTGTGAAGCAACACCCAGGGGAGACCCTATGCAAGTACATTTAGCGCTTTAGCCAGGTACGTAACAACAAGATTCTGCGTGCCTCGGACGAAGCCATCATCATGGTGTTATCCAATGGATTCACGGACGTCCTCACGTGTGAAAGTCTAGCTATGAATGATAGCTTGAGCACCACGTTGAAGTTGTTCAACATCGCTAACAAGTGCACCAAGGCTGAAGAAGGTCGGCTGTTCATCCGCGACAACCCCGACAATTCGACGCGGTGTGTGACGATGGCAAGGCGATGGCCAAGGAGGTAAAGCATAAGGGCTGAGTAGTGCTCGTGGAAAAGACTGAACGAAAGCACGAGAACGACCGTGATGTGCCCGAGAAGGACCGCCGCCCACTCTGCGCATTTCACAATATACGCACTCACAGCACCGAGGAATGGAAAGAGCTCTGGTCCCTTCTTGTTGAGCGTGCCACCCGGCGCCCAGACTGCAACGACCGCGGCGCCCGCCGTCGTGGTGGCCTCGAAGGCGGCAAGTGGGACAGCTCCAATGGCAACCCTCCACTACTAGGGAAGACCTTATCACAGAATCTTAGCAACAGCGCGGGACATGATGGAGCTCTACTGCTACTTAGCAGTAGCGCGTTCTAAATACAGACGCTACTGCTATGAACTTAGCAGCAGCCCGACTCGGTAGAACCGCGCTGCTACTAAAATTGACCAACCTTTCCCGCCACGCTAGGTTTAGTAGTAGCGCGCTTAAAATAATCGCGGTGCTGCTAACATGATAGTAGTAGCGCGCTTTTTTTCCTTGTCGCTACTGCTATTTGTGAAACTGGCCACATGGCAGGCCCCGCTTAGCAGCAACGCGTGTGACAAAGAAGCGCTACTGCTATATTATTAGCAACAGCACTTTTTTCTACCAGCGCTACTGCTAAGCCGTAGCCATACCACCTTTTTCCTCCCCTCTGCCCTCCCCTCCTCTATTCCTCACTTTCCCCTAGCTCCCACCTCCTCTCTCCCTCACTTTGCTTCTTCCTCACTATTAACGCCCAAATCTGTTTCCCGCCTCTCCTTCTTCCCTCAAATCTGCTTCCCGCCTCTGCTTCTTCCCCCTCGTCGCCGCGGGGGCCCGTTCCCTTGCACTAGACCTAGCCACGCCTCACCTCAAGCGCCGGAGCCCTGCCCTCACCCTCGACCTCGCCGGAGTCCTGCCCCTGCCTCTGACCCCGACACTCGTCCCCTTCACCTGCACTCGCCCCGACCCCCCGACCTCGGCAACCCCACCCTCGCCCCGACCCCGGCCCCACGCGCCACGCCTCCCTCCTCTGCTACCTTCCCTCCCAACCTCGGTTGTCCTCCGGCCTGCCTCCTCACCCCTGCACCCTGTGTAAGCCCCCACCGCTCCTCCTCTCTCTTCTAGCTAGGGTTCTTCTGTTACTTTAATTATGTTTTATTTAGTGTAGTAGGTTAATTAGGTTATCTATTTAGTTATGAACCCGAATTATCAAACTAGATGGTTAATTTGGCTATATTATAAACCCTGGTTAGTATGAAACCTAGGAAAGATTAGTTAAAGCAATTGTTGCTATTTAAAAAAACAGAATTTGAAGTGGATAGATTTGTTAAAGCAACTGCTTCTATTTTTAATTAGTTTCAAATTTAGGTAGGCTGAATTTAGTTTCAAATATTGTGAAGAAAAATGACTTCTTGCATTTTTCATCAAGTTCTATATTTTTCTTCCTTTTATATGCAAATTCGAAGTGGACATGTGATATGTGGACAAGTGATTTGGACATGTCATATTTGGAATTTGGACATTTCATATTTGGACATGTGATGTTTTGGACATGTCATATTTGGAAAATTATGATTATGTGCAGGGTAAATGATCCGAGTTGCCTATGTTTCGCTGGAATATTGATTCATTTCCGTTCCGGTGAATTTCACTCGCTCCATATGTCCACTTTTTAGCAAAGGTCATGCCAAAATTTTCCGTAAATTTTGGCATGACTTCTGCTAGAAAGTATGCATATCGAATGCCGGGATTTTGCTCGGAAACGGCATTCCGGCAAACATAGATCTTTTTTATGTCATTTCTCATTTTTTTTGTAGTTTTATAATTAAACGAGTAGACTTAATCATAGGAAACATGTCGAACAACGAAGAAATCGGGCCTTCTGACCAAGATGGAGACGAGATGGATTACGAGGGTGAACAACAATACCTCGACTTTTTGTCTGCTAAGCATAGTCAAGGTTTGCAGGTCGGCCTAGATGATGCTACTGACGCCGACGTAGACACTGTCTTTTTGTGTGCTCAGCACATACAAGGTTTGCGTATGATGAAACTGCGTTGATTATTTATGTCGACTATATGTTGCATCGAGTTGCTAACCCTTTCTTTTTTGTGTTGCTCAAGTATATTTTGTTGGATATGCTTGTACATTCTCTTGATGAAGATGCATCTCTAACAGGTACCTAGATTCTTGATGGCGAAGTACCGGTGCTATGTCGTGTAAAAAGGAAATGTTCCGGGAGTATACGACGGGTGGTCCGAGTGTCAGGCGCAAGTGGAGGGGGACTCAGGCGCCAGCCATAAAGGTTTCAAAAGCAGACAAGAGGCAAAAGCTAGTTACGTGAGGAGGCTCACGCTAGTGCGAGAGAGGGCTCATAACCGCCACCTCATGTACTACATAGTTTCGCTCTCACTCATAGTGATAGCTCTTCTCACGTATATCCTTGTTTAGATGGATGACGATGTAGTTGCAAGTATTCGAGACTTGTCTCGCTATTTTCGAGATGTTGACGAAAGACCACTTTATGTTGGATGATGATTATGA
Organism: Hordeum vulgare subsp. vulgare; assembly: GCF_904849725.1. Lineage (NCBI taxonomy): Eukaryota > Viridiplantae > Streptophyta > Magnoliopsida > Poales > Poaceae > Hordeum > Hordeum vulgare. The sequence goes on from NC_058522.1 coordinate 196,709,847, forward strand.
TGTTGACATTATTTGATGATACTATTTGTATATTTAGCTATGATTACATTTTTGGTATCGCAGCCATTTGAATGCGTACGATGATAACATTTGTATGTGCTAATGATTCTTGTATAAAGCCTGTTCATATACAAAACAAATATGCAGAAAAAAATCAAAAACTAATAAACTTAGCAGTAGCGCGTGGAGTAAACTTAACAGCAGCGTGCCATTACCAGTAGCACGGTCTACTACAAGGCGCTACCGATATTAGCACGAGTGCGCTGTTCTAGAGCCCGGTGCTGCTACACATGTATAGCAGTAGCACGGTCCAACCCGCGCTACTACTACAGGTTAGCTGTAGCGCCATATGAGTAGCGCGGATTCACACGCTACTACTATACATAATACCCGCGCTTCTGCTAGGCTTTTCCCTAGTAGTGCTCGGCAGGCCTGGTGTGATCAGCCTCGCGAGGATGCTTAGCATGATCGCCCTAGTGAGGATGCTTAGCACGAGCATCCTCGCGGGGTGCGCCATCGAGACAACACTACTCTTCCACCACTGCCACCGCCTCTCGGGAGGGCCGACAACAACTGGCATGAAGAGGAGTCCGGGGGCTGTGAGGAGCCTTGTGGCGTAGCCTGTATCCTTGGCAGAGCGCACACCCCTGCATCAAACTTCCTGGTCAAGTACTTCTCTCGGGAAGTAAACACGGCCCTCCCGAATCCAGCAACCGTGCGACCCCTCAAGTGGTTGCAGTATGCCATCACCTTCGAATTCAAGGATGGCCTCGAGTCCACGTCCTCTGTGGGCGCGCTCCCCATGTTGTGCACCCCACCATCAGCAATGTCTCAGCCACCAAGACCCTGATCGATGGAGGCGCTAGCCTCAATGTGCTCTGTACTGAGAGCTTCAAGATGTTTCAGGTGCCTTACGACCAGCTGATGCCTACGAGGCCGTTTTCAGGAGTGTCCGACGGTTCTACTGTTCACATAGGGCAAGTTTGCATCCTTGTGACCTTCGGCACGCACAAAAACTACCACACCGAGCTCATTGATTTTGATGTGGTGCACATCCCCCTCCCATACAACACAACCCTGGGGTACTCAACATTGGCCAAGTTCATGGCAGCAACGCACCACCGCTACAATATCCTCTGGATGCCTGGCTGCAACGGCATCATCACCATCGCTTGTGATGAAAAGGATACGACCTATTATCTCGAGCGCACATACAAGCCTATCGCGGATGAGTATTCAGATGGTGAGGGAGATGCCATCTCGTCCCATGCGGCGCCATCGAGGAAGAGGCAGTAGTAGTCCACCCCAGGCTCCACCAATGCGAGGAACACATTGTCCGATGCCAGCACTGTGATCCCCATTCCCACAACCTACACTGGCCTCCCCCTCGCATACGGAGGCACACCCGGTGCGTCCTTCCAGATGGGCTCGGGGGGCTTCCACCTGGAACGCGTCCGACCTGACCAGGATCACGAAGGAGTTGCTCGGGCACCTAATGGGGGCGTCCTTCGTCACGCGCCCTCGCGAGCACGAGGCGCGACACCAAGCACGAGGGGCACAAGAGTTCCTCGCCCAACAGATAGACAAGTTGTAGGAGGCCACCGAGAGCCTATGACACTCCAATAGCACGGCCGCCACCCACTAGAAGAATGACAAGGTACGCATGTCACTTGACGTAAGAGGCCTCAACGGGGACGACTCTCGGGACCGCTTCTAGCCGGCATGCGCTCGCATGAGCTGGAGCACCGCCGCTGGCCGCATTCACATGCCCTTCGGCATGAGGAATGGTCCCGCCACCTTCCAAATGCAAGCGCGGCTCTCGGTGGTGCCCCGTGAGTGATCGAGCTCTGGCGAGCCCTAAAGATCGCAAGAACAGGTCGTGCCGACGACCGCAGCGCCTTGATTTCTAGGTGACTTTTTGGTTGTTGAATTAAGGGAACGCATCGGGTGGTGCATGCATCGAGTAGGAAAGGTTTCATCCTAATAGCACCCTTTCTTTTTTGGTTGTGTATCGAACCTAATTATCATTTCTTTAATTTTATGTCTCCATTCCACCCGAATTGCCACGTGTGTGTGACTCCCCTCTGGCCACCTCCTGACTAGGGGATGATCATGACACCTATGCGCCGGTCCGTCCTAGTGGTGCGAGCAAATCTAGAGGATTGACCTCTTCCTCGCGAGCGATCCCCCGTGTATGCCACCTCACAAGGGCCCTTGGTGTCCCACCCTCGCGAGGGCAGGCTGGGCGACCGCCTGATGCTTGGCGCCACAGTCTCCGAGCGGTCTCCTGATGCATGGTGCCCTGAGCACCTTGGCCAAGGGACTACTATGCCTCTCGAGGCGCCCACGCTGATCCTCGGCACTGGACCCATGGGCAAACGGTCGCCCAAAGTTACTTCTCAACCGCGCACATGGAACACTAGAAGTCTCTGCTCATGACCCTCATGTAACAATGAGGTGGGGCTCTACACGGCCTGGAGGCTCCAGGCGCACCACTCGTACCCACGCCTAATGGCAGCCCCGTGCTACGTGCTGGCAGAATACGTCAGGACCGGGACAATGCCCATGCCCAGTGGACGCGCCATGCTCCATGCTCACGAAATATGGTCAAACCGCGACCATGCCCATGCCCAGTGAAAGCCCCATGCTCCGTGCTCGCGGAATACGTTCGAACCTCGTGCATGCCAACGCCAAGTGGAAGCCCGACCCCATGCTCTGTGCTGGCGGAATATGGTCGAACAGCGACCATGCCCACGCCTAGTGGAAGCTATTGGGTAACGTCGCATGGGAAACAAAAATTTTCCTACGCGCACGAAGACCTCTCATGGTGATGTCCATCTACGAGAGGGGATGAGTGATCTACGTACCCTTGTAGATCGTACAGCAGAAGCGTTAGTGAACGCGGTTGATGTAGTGGAATGTCCTCACGTCCCTCGATCCGCCCCGCGAACAATCCCGCGATCAGTCCCACGATCTAGTACCGAACGGACGGCACCTCCGCGTTCAGCACACGTACAGCTCGACGATGATCTCGGCCTTCTTGATCCAGCAAGAGAGACGGAGAGGTAGAAGAGTTCTCCGGCAGCGTGACGGCGCTCCGGAGGTTGGTGATGACCTTGTCTCAGCAGGGCTCCGCCCGAGCTCCGCAGAAACGCGATCCAGAGGAAAAACCGTGGAGGTATGTGGTCGGGCTGCCGTGGAAAAGTCGTCTCAAATCAGCCCTAAAACCTCCGTATATATAGGTGGGAGGGAGGGGACCTTGCCTTGGGGCTCAAGGAGCCCCAAGGGGGTCGGCCGAGTCCAAGGGGGGAGGACTCCCCCCCCAAACCGAGTTGGACTTGGTTTGGTGGGAGGGAGTCCCCCTTCCTTCCCACCTCCTCCCTTTTTTTTTTCTTTTCTCTTGATTTTCTCTTCTTGGCGCATAGAGCCATTTTGGGCTGTCCCACCAGCCCACTAAGGGCTGGTATGCGACCCTCAAGGCCTATGGGCTTCCCCGGGGTGGGTTGCCCCCCCCCCCCCCCCGGTGAACTCCCGGAACCCATTCGTCATTCCCGGTACATTCCCGGTAACTCCGAAAACCTTCTGGTAATCAAATGAGGTCATCCTATATATCAATCTTCGTTTCCGGACTATTCTGGAAACCCTCGTGACTTCCGTGATCTCATCCAGGACTCCGAACAACATTCGGTAACCAACCATATAACTCAAATACGCATAAAACAATGTCGAACCTTAAGTGTGCAGACCCTGCGGGTTCGAGAACTATGTAGACATGACCCGAGAGACTCCTCGGTCAATATCCAATAGCGGGACCTGGATGCCCATATTTGATCCTACATATTCTACGAAGATCTTATCGTTTGAACCTCAGTGCCAAGGATTCATATAATCCCGTATGTCATTCCCTTTGTCCTTCGGTATGTTACTTGCCCGAGATTCGATCGTCAGTATCCGTATACCTATTTCAATCTCGTTTACCGGCAAGTCTCTTTACTCGTTCCGTAATACAAGATCCCGCAACTTACACTAAGTTACATTGCTTGCAAGGCTTGTGTGTGATGTTGTATTACCAAGTGGGCCCCGAGATACCTCTCCGTTCACACGGAGTGAAAAATCCCAGTCTTGATCCATACTAACTCAACTAACACCTTCAGAGATACCTGTAGAGCATCTTTATAGTCACCCAGTTACGTTGCGACGTTTGATACACACAAAGCATTCCTCCGGTGTCAGTGAGTTATATGATCTCATGGTCATAGGAATAAATACTTGACACGCAGAAAACAGTAGCAACAAAATGACACGATCAACATGCTACGTCTATTAGTTTGGGTCTAGTCCATCACGTGATTCTCCTAATGACGTGATCTAGTTATCAAGCAACAACACCTAGTTCATAATCAGAAGACACTGACTATCTTTGATCAACTGGCTAGCCAACTAGAGGCTTGCTAGGGACGGTGTTTTGTCTATGTATCCACACATGTAAATGAGTCTTCATTCAATACAATTATAGCATGGATAATAAACGATTATCTTGATACAGGAATTATAATAATAACTATATTTATTATTGCCTCTCGGGCATAATTCCACAGTCTCCCACTTGCAATAGAGTCAATAATCTAGCCCTCACATCACCATGTGAATTACATTGTAATAAATCTAACACCCATATAGTTCTCGTATTGATCATGCTTTGGCCGTGGAAGAGGTTTAGTCAGCGGGTCCGCTACATTCAGATCCGTGTGCACTTTGCATATATTCACGTCCTCTCCCTCGACGTAGTCACGGATGAGGTTGAAGCGTCGTTTGATGTGTCTGGTCTTCTTGTGAAACCGTGGTTCCTTTGCTAAGGCAATGGCACCAGTGTTATCACAGAACAAGGTTATTGGATTCAGTGCGCTTGGCACCACTCCAAGATCCGTCATGAACTGCTTCATCCAGACACCCTCCTTAGCCGCCTCCGAGGAAGCCATGTACTTTGCTTCACATGTAGAATCTTCTACGACGCTTTGCTTGGAACTGCACCAGCTTACTGCACCCCCATTAAGAATAAATACGTATCCGGTTTGCGACTTAGAGTCGTTCGGATCTGTGTCAAAGCTTGCATCGACGTAACCTTTTACGGCGAGCTCTTCGTCACCTCCATACACGAGAAACATCTCCGTAGTCTTTTTCACGTACTTCAGGATATTCTTGACCGCTGTCCAGTGATCCACTCCTGGATTACTTTGGAACCTACCTGCCATACTTATGGCCAGTCTAACATCCGGTCTAGTGCACAGCATCGCATACATGATAGAACCTATGGCTGAAGCATAAGGGACGGAGCGCATATGCTCTCTATCTTCATCAGTTGTTGGGCACTGAGTCTTACTCAATCTCGTACCTTGTAGAACTGGCAAGAACCCTTTCTTGGACTATTCCATTTTGAACCTCTTCAAAACTTTATCAAGGTATGTGCTTTGTGAAAGTCCTATCATGCGTATTGATCTATCCCTATAGATCTTAACGCCTAGAATGTAAGCAGCTTCTCCTAGGTCCTTCATAGAGAAACTTTTATTCAAGTAATCCTTTATGCTCTGTAAAAACTCTACGTTGTTTCCAATCAGTAATATGTCATCCACATATAATATTAGAAACGCCACAGAGCTCCCACTCACTTTCTTGTAAATACAAGATTCTCCAACCACTTGTATAAACCCAAATGCTTTGATCACCTCATCAAAGCGTTTGTTCCAACTCCGAGATGGTTGCACCAGTCCATAAATGGATCGCTGGAGCTTGCACACCTTGTTAGCATTCTTAGGATCGACAAAACCTTCGGGTTGTATCATATACAACACTTCCTTAAGGAAACCGTTAAGGAACGCCGTTTTGACATCCATCTGCCAGATTTCATAATCGAAAAATGCAGCTATTGCTAACATGATTCTGACAGACTTAAGCATCGCTACGGGTGAGAAAGTCTCATCGTAGTCAACTCCTTGAACTTGTGAAAAACCCTTTGCCACAAGTCGAGCTTTATAAATGGTCATATTACCGTCAGCGTCCGTCTTCCTCTTAAAGATCCATTTGTTCTGAATGGCCTTGCGGCCCTCAGGCAGTACCTCCAAAGTCCACACTTTGTTCTCATACATGGATCCTATCTCGGACATCATGGCTTCCAGCCATTTGTTGGAATCTGGGCCCACCATTGCTTCTTCATAATTTGCAGGTTCATTGTTGTCCAACAACATGATTGATAAGACGGGATTACCGTACCACTCTGGAGCAGCACGTGGTCTCGTCGACCTGCGTGGTTCGACAGAAACTTGAACTGGAGTTTCATGATCATCATCATTAACTTCCTCCTCAACCGGCGTCGCAATGACAGAGGTTTCCCCTTGCCCTGCGCCACCATCCAGAGGGATGAGAGGTTCGACAACCTCGTCAAGTTCTATCTTCCTCCCACTCAATTCTCTCGAGAGAAACTCCTTCTCGAGAAAAGCTCCGTTTTTAGCTACAAACACTTTGACCTCGGATTTGAGATAGAAGGTCTACCCAACTGTCTCTTTTGGGTAACCTATGAAGACGCACTTTTCCACTTTGGGTTCCAGCTTTTCAGGCTGAAGCTTTTTGACATAAGCATCACATCCCCAAACTTTAAGAAACGACAACTTTGGCCTTTTGCCATACAACAGTTCGTATGGTGTCGTCTCAACGGATTTTGATGGTGCCCTATTTAAAGTGAATGCAGCTGTTTCTAATGCATAGCCCCAAAATGATAACGGCAAATCAGTAAGAGACATCATAGATCGCACCATCTCTAATAGAGTACGATTACGACGTTCGGACACACCATTATGCTGTGGTGTTCCAGGCGGTGTTAACTGTGAAACAATTCCACATTGTCTTAAGTGAGCACCAAACTCGAAACTCAGATATTCACCCCCACTATCAGACCGCAGGAACTTCATCTTCTTGTTACGATGATTTTCCACTTCACTCTGAAATTGCTTGAACTTTTCAAATGTTTCAGACTTGTGCTTCATCAAGTAGATATAAGCGTATCTACTTAAATCGTTAGTGAAGGTGAGAAAATAACGATATCCGCCGCGTGCCTCCACGCTCATCGGACCACACACATCGGTATGTATGATTTCCAACAAGTCACTTGCACGTTCCATTGTTCCTGAGAACGGAGTCTTAGTCATTTTGCCCATGAGGCATGGTTCGCACGTGTCAAGTGAATCAAAGTCAAGTGACTCCAAAAGTCCATCAGCATGGAGTTTCTTCATGCGCTTTACACCAATATGACCTAAGCGGCAGTGCCACAAAAATATGGCGCTATCATTGTTAACTCTAACTCTTTTGGTCTCAATGTTATGTATATGCGTCTCGCTATCAAGATTCAATATGAAAAATCCCCTCACATTCGGTGCATGACCATAAAAGATGTTACTCATAGAAATAGAACAACCATTATTCTCTGACATAAAAGAGTAACCGTCTCGCAATAAACAAGATCCATATATAATGTTCATGCTCAACGCAGGCACTAAATAACAATGATTTAAGTTCATCACTAATCCTGACGGTAACTGAAGTGACACTGTGCCGACGGCGATTGCATCAACCTTGGAACCATTTCCTATGCGCATCGTCACTTCATCTTTCGCCAGCCTTCGCCTATTCCGCAGTTCCTGTTTCGAGTTGCAAATATGAGCAACAGAACCGGTATCGAATACCCAGGCACTACTATGAGAGCCGGTTAAGTACACATCAATAACATGTATATCAAATATACCTGATTTTTCTTTGCCCGCCTTCTTATCTGCCAGATACTTGGGGGAATTGCGCTTCCAGTGACCCATACCCTTGCAATAGTAACACTCCGTTTCCGGTTAGGTCCAGCTTTGGGTTTCTTCGTCGGATTGGCAACAGGCTTGCTGCTCTTCTTCGAATTGCCCTTCTTGCCTTTGCCGTTTCTCTTGAAACTAGTGGTCTTATTCACCATCAACACTTGATGCTCTTTACGGAGTTCAGACTTTGCGACTTTCAGCATCGCAAACAACTCACCGGGAGACTTGTTCATCCCTTGCATGTTGTAGTTCAACACAAAGCCTTTATAGCTTGGCGGCAGTGATTGAAGGATTCTGTCAGTGATAGCTTCTTGCGGGAGTTCAATCCCCAGCTCAGCTAGACGGTTTGAGTACCCAGACATTTTGAGCACATGTTCACTGACAGATGAGTTTTCCTCCATCTTGCAAGCATAGAATTTATCGGAGGTCTCATACCTCTCGATCCGGGTGTTCTTCTGAAAGATAAACTCCAACTCCTGGAACATCTCAAATGCTCCATGACGCTCAAAGCGGCGTTGAAGTCCCGGTTCTAAGCCATACAAGACTGCACATTGAACTATTGAGTAGTCCTCCTTACGTGCTAACCAAGCGTTCTTAACATCCTGATCAGCCGTAGCGGGTGGTTCATCTCCTAACGCAGCATTAAGGACATAATCCTTATTCCCAGCTTGTAAGATTAGCTTAAGATTATGAGCCCAGTCTACAAAGTTGCTTCCATCATCTTTCAACTTAGCTTTCTCTAGGAACGTATTAAAATTCAGGATGACTGTCGCGTGAGCCATGATCTACAACACAAATATATTCAAAGTGGACTTAGACTATGTTCAAGATAATTAGAGTTTAACTTAATCAATTTATTCGCTAAACTCCCACTCAAAAAGTACATCTCTCTAGTCATTTGAGTGATTCATGATCCACTTACACTAGCTCAAGTCCGATCATCATGTGAGTTGAGCATAGTTTCAGTGGTAAGCATCCCTATGCTAATCATATCATCTATATGATTCATGATCGACCTTTCGGTCTCATGTGTTCCAAGGCCATGTCTGCACATGCTAGGCTCCTCAAGCTTAACCCGAGTGTTCCGCGTGCGCAACTGTTGTGCACCCGTTGTATGTGAACGTTGAGTCTATCACACCCGATCATCACGTGGTGTCTCGAAACGACGAACTGTAGCAACGGTGCACAGTCGGGGAGAACACAATTTCGTCTTGAAATTTTAGCGAGAGATCACCTCATAATGCTACCGTCGTTCTAAGCAAAACAAGGTGCATAAAAGGATTAACATCACATGCAATTCATCAGTGACATGATATGGCCATCATCACGTGCTTCTTGATCTCCATCACCAAAGCACCGGCACGATCTTCTTGTCACCGGCGCCACACCACGATCTCCATCAACGTGTTGCCATCGGGTTTGTCGTGCTACTCATGCTATTACAACTAAAGCTACATCCTAGCAAAATAGTAAACGCATCTGCAAGCACACACGTTAGTATAAAGACAACCCTATGGCTCCTGCCGGTTGCCGTACCATCGACGTGCAAGTCGATATTTCTATTACAACATGATCATCTCATACATCCAATATATCACATCACATCATTGGCCATATCACATCACAAGCATACCCTGCAAAAACAAGTTAGACGTCCTCTAATTTTGTTGTTGCATGTTTTACGTGGTGACCAAGGGTATCTAGTAGGATCGCATCTTACTTAGGCAAACACCACAACGGAGATATATGAGTTGCTATTTAACCTCATCCAAGGACCTCCTTGGTCAAATCCGATTCAACTAAAGTTGGAGAAACCGACACTTAACAGTCATCTTTGAGCAACGGAGTTACTCGTAACGATGAAACCAGTCTCTCGTAAGCGTACGAGTAATGTCGGTCCAAGCCGCTTCAATCCAACAATACCGCGGAATCAAGAAAAGACTAAGGAGGGTAGCAAAACGCACATCACCGCCCACAAAAACTTTTGTGTTCTACTCGAGAAGACATCTACGCATGAACCTAGGTCATGATGCCACTGTTGGGTAACGTCACATGGGAAACAAAAATTTTCCTACGCGCACGAAGACCTATCATGGTGATGTCCATCTACGAGAGGGGATGAGTGATCTACGTACCCTTGTAGATCGTACAGCAGAAGCGTTAGTGAACACGGTTCATGTAGTGGAACGTTCTCACGTCCCTCGATCCGCCCCGCGAAGAATCCCGTGATCAGTCCCACGATCTAGTACCGAACGGACGGCACCTCCGCGTTCAGCACACGTACAGCTCGACGATGATCTCGGCCTTCTTGATCCAGCAAGAGAGACGGAGAGGTAGAAGAGTTCTCCGGCAGCATGACGGCGCTCCGGAGGTTGGTGATGACCTTGTCTCAGCAGGGCTCCGCCCGAGCTCCGCAGAAACGTGATCTAGAGAAAAAACCGTGGAGGTATGTGGTCGGGCTGTCGTGGAAAAGTCGTCTCAAATCAGCCCTAAAACCTCCGTATATATAGGTGGGAGGGAGGGGACCTTGCCTTGGGGCTCAAGGAGCCCCAAGGGGGCCGGTCGGGTCCAAGGGGGGAGGACTCCCCCCCAAACCGAGTTGGACTTGGTTTGGTGGGAGGGAGTCCCCCTTCCTTCCCACCTCCTCCCTTTTTTTTTCTTTTCTCTTGATTTTCTCTTCTTTGTGCATAGAGCCCTTTTGGGCTGTCCCAGCAGCCCACTAAGGGCTGCTATGCCACCCTCAAGGCCTATGGGCTTCCCCGGGGTGGGTTGCCCCCCCCCCCCCACGGTGAACTCCGGAACCCATTCGTCATTCCCGGTACATTCCCGGTAACTCCGAAAACCTTCCGGTAATCAAATGAGGTCATCCTATATATCAATCTTCGTTTCCGGACTATTCCGGAAACCCTCGTGACGTCCGTGATCTCATCCGGGACTCCGAAAAACATTCGGTAACCAACCATATAACTCAAATACGCATAAAACAACGTCGAACCTTAAGTGTGCAGACCCTGCGGGTTCGAGAACTATGTAGACATGACCCGAGAGACTCCTCGGTCAATATCCAATAGCGGGACCTGGATGCCCATATTTGATCCTACATATTCTACGAAGATCTTATCGTTTGAACCTCAGTGCCAAGGATTCATATAATCCTGTATGTCATTCCCTTTGTCCTTCGGTATGTTACTTGCCCGAGATTCGATCGTCAGTATCCGTATACCTATTTCAATCTCGTTTACCGGCAAGTCTCTTTACTCATTCCGTAATACAAGATCCCGCAACTTACACTAAGTTACATTGCTTGCAAGACTTGTGTGTGATGTTGTATTACCGAGTGGGCCCCGAGATACCTCTCCGTTCACACGGAGTGACAAATCCCAGTCTTGATCCATACTAACTCAACTAGCACCTTCGGAGATACCTGTAGAGCATCTTTATAGTCACCCAGTTACGTTGCAACGTTTGATACACACAAAGCATTCCTCCGGTGTCAGTGAGTTATATGATCTCATGGTCATAGGAATAAATACTTGACACGCAGAAAACAGTAGCAACAAAATGACACGATCAACATGCTACGTCTATTAGTTTGGGTCTAGTCCATCACGTGATTCTCCTAATGACGTCATCCAGTTATCAAGCAACAACACCTTGTTCATAATCAGAAGACACTGACTATCTTTGATCAACTGGATAGCCAACTAGAGGCTTGCTAGGGACGGTGTTTTGTCTATGTATCCACACATGTAAATGAGTCTTCATTCAATACAATTATAGCATGGATAATAAACGATTATCTTGATACAGGAATTATAATAATAACTATATTTATTATTGCCTCTAGGGCATAATTCCAACAGAAGCCCCATGCTCCATGCTGGCAGAATACGCTTGAATTGCGACGATACCCATGCCTAATGGAAGCCCCATGCTCTGTGCTGGTGGATAAATCAACCGAAGGCGTCTCATTGGACAGATCAACTTCTAGGCGAGTTGTGGCATACGAGGGTTGTGCTCACCAACCAACCCTAGGGCACCACGTGAGCAGGCACTAGACTGAGAGCCATGCTCGGCTCGGTCCTAGCAGCATGCTCAGCTGGGTCCCAACAGTGTTGAAGGGTAAAGTGGGCGAGCCCTGGCTCGCGGGCCTGATATCATGTACGCTCCCCGACCCCCAAGTCCCTTGTCGTTCGCTCTCCTCGCACGGCGCCCAAATGCAAGCTGGCGAGCACACTTCATTTGAATGGAGCATATGTGCGTGAAACCCTTCTTCAGGACGAAACGCCCAAGAAGCCTCCCGATGCGTGCCCAGTGGGCGACAGGCTGGGCCTTGCCAATACGAGGCACGAAGGTAAGTAAAAACATAGGACACGAATGGGAGAACTCCGTGAAGGGACCCCTAATGCGGGTGCTCAAATAAAAGATTGGAAGAGAAGTAAGCGTCGGGGAGGCACGTTCTCACAGTAAGCGTCGAGGAGACACGTCCTCGCATCACGTGCGCCCCTTGAGGGCTTGTTCGGTTAATCCCCATCACAAGGGGATTGAAGGGGATTGGAGGGGTTTGAGGTGGATTTTGACTTGCTGGGGATTTAATACCTTCCAATCCCCTTCAAACCCCTTGAAAATCTATGGAACCGAACAAGTCCTGAGGCGGTGGTCACCGCATGGCGCTTTCCGAAAATTTGGGTTGACAGCCTCATGCAGCTTAGTGATCCTCGGCACTGCGACCTAACATACTAGAGATGACTAAGCCCCGAGGGCTGGATCCTAGCGACATAGAGCATTAAAGCAACCACAGGGAAGGAAGCGGGCATAACGAGGAGTACTGAGAGCAAATTCATTTTTTAGAAAATACTAACTTAAGGCACATGAGCTATACTCCTTCGTACTCTCCCTCGCGGGGACAACACAGTTTTGGCACGAAAGGATGGGAACAAAAACAAGAGGGCTCTCAACCTAGAGTAGCGCCGCCTCCAAGATGTCGGCCCTAACACCACCTTCACCTAGTCCAAGTCCTCCTTAACACAGGTGCATGGGGAGACATCTCGGCTATAGCTCCTGGAGCAAGTGATCGTCGTAGGAACTGGACCCGTTGCTTCCACTTTCCGTGCAACAGTCCAGGTGGTCGCAGTTTCTCCCGAAGATCTCGACGAAGAGTGTGGCGGCTACGTCGAACTTGAAGTAGACGACATGGCCCTCCTATAAGCCGCGAGCAAGGGCAAACAAGTTCCACCCCCTCGCTAGGTACATGAAGCCATGGTGGGTGAATTCCGTCATCACCCAGGAAGGCCCATTGTAACAGCCGTTTGGCTACAGCCACAAGCGAGTGGGCGCACTCCACCATCTCCACCGCTAAGGAGCTCGGAAGCTCAAGCCAGCTGCAAAGTTGGACGCCCATATCTATGATGAACTCGTGGACCACGTCCGTGGAGTGGCTCCATGACCAGGGCGATTGAGAGGCTACATCGTTCCTCTTAATTAGCCCGCGGACTCCTTTCCCCCCCGCGCTTGCGTCCGCGGCCTAAGCTTCCCCCTCGATCGCCAAGGCTAGTGCAGCTCACTGATGAGGCATGCCTCTGCCCCATGGAAGGCGACCCGGGCACGATGGTGAATGTGGGGGGATGACCTCGCCCCCTCGCCGGCTGCGACACCTCCGCTTCCTCAGTCACAACTTTCCCCTACTCGGTCATGGAAAACCTCCTCATGGGTTCAGCGTCGATGCAATAATGGGTGGGAAGAGATACGAGAGCAAGAAAAATGAGCCCAAGGGCACCTTAGCTCGCCTATTTATAACAGTTGGTAGAAGACCGACCGCTGCCCCCTCGCTTCCGCTAGTCATAGGCAGGGAAATGGAAAGTAACGATGGCCCCGTGCCGCCCACGGTCTTTGTGTCAGCGTGGGAAGTTACCAAAGAGTCATTTGGGAGTTGGAGCGTCGCACGTCCCATCGTGCACCATGCATCGTGCCTAGCCAACACACAGTTGGCGCCCGCCATGTTTCGTCCCGACCGCTGGCAGGATCATGTACACCGTCTACCCGAGGCTACTATCGGGCCCATCAGACCGGGGGTATCTAGGCCCGTCTACCTTCAGGCTCAGGCAAAACTCGTGTCGGGGACCACCTGACCCGTTTTTGGACTTCGTGACCAAGACCCTAATGAGGACTGCTGCCTCATGAGGACAACCCCCGCGGACGACGCTGGGCACCAGTAAAAGCCCTGCCTCGTGAGGGGACCCCCAAGACTGCCATCGGGACTCTCATGGGGCGGGCTGGGCAAAGGTGGCCGACATGTCCAACGACCCTGTAGTGTCACATGGGTGACGTGCACCGTGCCATGCGGTGCCAGGAGGTGGACTGGAAGGCGCAGATGAGGAGGCTTTCCCATTTTGTGCTACGGGAGAAGGGCCACTACCCATTCTCAAAGCAATCCCTACAGGTTTTCCTCTTTTGTGCAAGGAGACCAGGACGGGAGGATCGCCACGGTCGGAGGTCATCCTCGAGCCCACTGTTGACACTTAATTTTGGCACGGTGCGAAACACAATCAAGATAGCCTCGAATGAAAAGGTGTTCAAAATTAAAAGGTTTTACAATGCCAAATGGGACAATTTTAATGTCTAGGCCATCATTGTCCAATCTCATCTTAAGGGCCGAAAGGGTATTCGAAATGCCAGAATTTGACTTCCGGAGTGATGTTCGGCTAATTGCAACTCCAAGATGACCTCGAATGAGTAATGTTTATAGTTGGATTCTCTTCATCTCATCGAGCCGATCAAGTTTTTATATGTTTTATGTCAATGTGAGTTCATGTGCGATGTGGAGGGATAAAACAAGATCGGGCTAAAGTTTCAGTCGCGAATCCGAGTGAAAAGTTTGCCGGCCGAGTGAAGATTGTCGGCCGAGTTAAAAGACGTCGTGCAAATATAAAGATTTTTCTCCAGGTAAAATATTATTATTAGGATGAAGAGATATGATCATGCGATCAGGGCGAAGAATCCTAATATCCGATTGAAAGTATTGAATGTGAGCGACGTTGGCCAATATCCAATCGAAAACTCAAAGATAGGTGCAAAAGGTTGTCTATATGTCTTTATCTGGAAAAATGGTTAACACGAAAGTTGTGCGTATCATCAAGGAGGTTAACTTTTCTTTCGGAGTCATCATCATCTGAGACGATACTAAATTCGGACAGTATAGTCACCCCTGTGGACAAATTTGACTGGGAGTATTCAAGATGACCTTATTTGGAGAAGTGATCAACAGAAGAACTGTTCGTATCATCGAGACGATCGATTTTGTATATAAATCATCTAAATCGAAAGTCATATGCAGATTCTATGGCCCGCGCAAGGAGCAAGATAGGAGTTTGGGCCAGATTCGGGTTGAATCTGAGTTAGACTAGAATTTGGACTCAAGGACGTGATTTGGTGTACTTTTCTTGTAAGGAAAGCCTAGATGAATCCTTTGCTTGCACAGGAAGTCCAACATCCTCTTATATATATTGGAGGTGATGGTCGATGGAAACAACACATAGTCGAAACATCAATATACTACTTTTTCATCTATGTTTCATCTCTCCATCATTTTTATCGCTTGTTCTTCACTGTTCCTCGAGTTTGAGAGCTGCGAATCCCGAGGCTCTAGGGCGAGGAAATCAACCTAGGGCAGCCCATAGATGCCGCACTCCCTAACGGAGTCTCTCCCGGGCGTGTGGGGCTTCGGGTTTTCAAAAGCATCCGTCGACTATCTTGCATATCACGTTGTCGGTCGGATGTCCTTCGACGTGACGTGTTCATGTATCAACACATTTTTTGGCGACTCCGCAAGGGACAAAAATCAACCATCATGTCTGATCTTCCCAACCAATCCGAGGTAAACGCCGATAACATCATTAAGCCAAGTGTTAATGAGCTATCGGCCCATCATCGTCAAGCTTATGAGAAGCACAAGAAGGTGCGTGAAGAGAAGGATCTACAAGAGTTCCTTGCAAACTTCAAGAAGGATCGTCAAGGCAATATCACTCCGATTGGAGAAATCAAGTTCCCTCCTCTTCAAGTCGAGCAGGTTAAACATCAGGTGAGTACTACCTTTTCTCCTGAGCAATGGGCTGAGATTGAGAGTCGTATTCCAGATGGTAAGAATCTGGTCTATCAATCTTTCTTGGAAAATACTAATGCTGAGAAAAATATGCCTCGATCATTTAGTCATAATGTTGGTATACCGAGTGGTTCAAAAAACCATAATCTTTATTTACCTATTGCATCGGCACCTACCATGCTGATGAATTATTATACTGCTCAAACAAACCAGATTGTGGCTGCACTCTTTAGTCCTATCACGAGCAGACCAAGTTCGGTAGCAACACCGAACCAAGCGTTACATGTAGGTGCAAACTTTGTTAGATCATTGCCGAATTATGGTTCAACATATATACCCTAGTTCCTACCTTCCACTAGTAATCCTATTCCTCCCATGCCACTACAGCAAACCTCATCATCCACTATGGACGATGCTCTAGCTAATTTCAAAGAGGAGATGTCTAAGATGCTTCGGGGAAACTTTGATGTTTAATTACCTAGGAATCAGTTTTATCAAAAAATGTATACCGTGTACTTCGATGCAATACAGTGACCTCCAGGATATAAAATTCCAGATTCTGTTAAGTGTAATGGAGAAAGCACAAAAACCACATGGGAGCATGTTAGTCAACACTTAGACAAGTTAGGTGAAGCAGGTTCACTAAATGAATTGAAAGTGTGTTTGTTTCCTTTTCCTTAAGTGGTACTGCATTTTCATGGTTTTCGCCTTTACCACATGGTTCTATCCGTGTGTGGTCGCGGCTAGAACAGAAATTTCATGATCATTTTATAGCGGCGACAATGAACTTAAGTTATCACATCTTACATCGGTTAAGCAGAAGCATGATGAATCGGTCTCCGATTATGTCAAGAGATTTAGAGATAAAAAACCGGTGTTATAGTTTTGCGAGAACCAAGAGAGACTTGGCAGATCTCGTGCTTAATTGTTTGAAACATCACATAAGAAAAAATCTATAAGGCTATGAATTGTTAAGTATCAACGAAGTCTTGCAAAGAGCTTTGGTTCAGGGAAGCCGAAGTAAAGATCTTAAAGAAGTGCATAGATATAAAATTGATCGTCCAAAGATGAATATGGTTGAATATGATGGTGACCACTTGGACGATGAGGGAGATATCTATGCTACTGAATTTGTTTGGCCATCAAAGGCAAAACCATTTACTTGCAATGATATGAAACCGATTCAGAATAATCATGATGAAGCGATTAAATTTACCATTAACATTGCAAAGCATGATAAAATATTTGACGCTTTGTTACAAGCTAAGATTATCTGAATTTCTCATACTTCACCGCCGTTTAAAGAGGTGAAACGATGCGCTTATTGCAACTATCATAACCCTTTTTCTCATGCTACTAATGACTGCAATGTTTTTCAACGATATATACAATTGTCCATTAATGATGGATGATTGAGCTTTTTTGAGATGCAAGTTGATAAGCAGCCTTTTCCTATGAACACCATGGATATGGAAGGAAAGAAACTTCTCATTCGGCCGGAGGTAGCCGAATCTGCTAATAAGAATAATGTTGACATGGGTCCGCCCAGAAAAAGCAAGGAGGGCGACAAGGTCTTGGGGAGACAAGTTGTGCTTGACATACAGCTTGGTGGCAAGGATGTAATTAAGATCACCATCAAGAATCGTACACTCGGGGGGCAACCACAAGTACAAGAGAACACTAATGTCATGTTTTTTAAGCCCAAGTGTCCAGAAGTTGGGAAATGGAAGTTGAATGAAGGCAAGGAACATCATATGCGGATCAAACCAACTTTTGACATGTTGTTGTCCAAGTATGTCAATCAATCATCCGGTTCAGGCTCTAACCAATCAACAAACTTGAAGCGACCAAGGTCACTATCAATTGATATGTTCAGTCGGTATATAGAGCCGACTGGACGAATGGCATCATTTCCAGATAGGCAGAGACAATATGTTTGAATCGACTTGAGAACTCATATAAAGGCCGACTGAACATTGGTGCTTATCAGTCGACTAGCCAGAACATGCGACCGAATGGAAAATATCCGAGTGTAAGATTGCACCCGGGTACACACTATCGGAACGACAGGTCGCGTCCAAGTGGATTCTATCCAAGTAAAAAGGTGTGCCTGAGTAAAGATTTCATACATCAGGAAAATAAAAAAGAATGGTGTGTTAAGTCACCAAGTGCTACAACAATCGAGTCAGGAAAAGGCAAGGAAAAAGCCAATGCTGACTCACTCATCATGGGTAACAAAACATTCACCATACAACAGCCGACTGTGCATAGCAACCAGACTGAGTTCATACTTGCTATCGCGCCAAAGCACTCAAATAATGACCATGAAGCAAGCACTCAGCCAAAGTCATGTCCTCGAGGGCTAACAAAGACACAAAAGAGGAAATTACAAAGGTTGAGGAATCAAGAGATGGGAGAGCAGGAGGCCGAAAAACAAAGAGATAAATTATTCAATGATACTCGACCCATGATACCTACAAAACAAGTGTGGAAGCCTAAACAAATACAAGATGCAGCGTCATATACACCTATCACAAGAACACCTACACCACCAACGGAGGACGATCCAGCCGCTATTACATCGTCCACGTCACCTTTTACTACTTCTTCATTGGAGATATTTCGGAGTCGGTGGACATGCTTGAGGATGGAGATCATATTGTGGATTATGGGTCTACACCGGTGCATGAAGTTATGGATATCAATATGGTATATTACTTACCCGCTGAATTTCGTGCTATGGATGAGGAAGGGGAAATAGCTCAGGTAGATATTGGCCCTAAAAATGCTATCTTCAAGAAACCAAAAGAATCAGTGATGCACTTGAAACCATTGTACCTTAGAGGTTATATTAATGGGTCACCGCTTGTTCGTATGTTGGTTGATGGTAGTGTTGTGGTGAATCTTACGCCCTATACGGTCTTCAAGAAGTTGGGCTCGCCCGACGAAGAATTGATGAAGACCAATATGGTGCTTAATGTATTTGAAGGCAAAGAGAAAATTGAAGCCAAAGGTATGATGTTTGTGGAGCTTACAATCGAAGAAAAACTTTGGCTACTGCATTCTTTGTCACCAAGGTGCAATGTAACTACAATGTGATTTTAGGCCACGATTGGGTTCATGCAAACAAGTGTGTGCCATCTACTATGCACCAGTTTTTAATTTAGTGGGTTGACGACGAAGTAGAAGTCGTTCATGCAGATAATTTGGCTTGTGTTGCTTTGGTCGATGCTTCAGTGCATTGACAACATCCCAATGCTACTTGCTTGACACGACGTGACCTATCAGAGTCTGATTTTCTCAATGCTATAAAGAGTGGTTTTGTGCTAGTTTCTTTAAAATCCGTTGGTGGCAATCGGCTGCAAAGCATAATGAATTTAAATGGATCCTAATTCCGAGTTGTTACAAAAGCCACTTGCAAAATATCGGTCCAATGAGAATGATATGTATGAGTCTGTAGATTAGTTAGATGATATGGATAAACTTGGACAAGGCTTCACATCGACCGACCCATTAGAAGAGATAGATACAGGAGATGGTTCAATTCCCAGGCCAACGTCTGTAAACAAAAATTTAAGAGCCGATCATAAAGTTAGGTTGATCGAGTTGTTGAAAGAACATGTTTGTTGTTTTGCATGGGAATATCATGAGATGCCAGGTTTATGCCGAGAGCTAGTGGAGCATCGGTTACCTATAAAGGCCGGTTTTAGACCTTACAAGAATCGGTCCGAAAGTTTAATCCGAAAACATATGACCGAATCAAGGATGAGATCGATCGTTTGCGGAAAACTTATTTTATTAGACCTAGTAGGTATGCCGAGTGGATTTCAAACATTGCACGTCTGGAGAAGAAAGCCTCCGCAAGTTGAGGGTGTGCATTGATTTCAGAGATTCGAACAGAGCTACACCCAAAGGTGACTGTCCCATGCCCATAGCTGATATGCTTATTAATGATGCTTCTGGACATAAGGTCATTAGTTTTCTTTATGGTAATGCGTTGTATAACTAGATTTTTATGGCCAAAGAGGATATTTCGAAAATGACTTTCCATTGCCCCGGTTTCCTTGGTTAATTTGAGTGGACGGTGATGACTTTTGGATTAAAGAATGCTAGCCCCACGTATGAAAATTTTGGGTTACATCATCCATGAAAATGGTGTAGAGATTGATCCCAAGAAGATAGAAAAGTGGAGGCTCCAACATGCAAGAGAGATATGAAAAATTGCTTAGGAAAGTCAACTATTTAAGAAGATTCATAGCCAACTAAATTATCAGGGAACGTTGATGCATTCACACACATCCTTCGATTAAAAAATGATGTCACTTTTACTTGGGGGGCAAAGCAGCAATAAGAATTTGATATGATCAACAATTATTTGTGCACTCCTCCGGTGATGAAAGCACCCAAGCATACAGAGCCATTTAAGCTTTACATTGCAGCAGAGGAAGGTGTTATTGGTGATGTTTTGACTCAAGAGACCGAAGGAAAAGAACATGCTATTACATATTTGAGATGACGTTTATTGGACGCTGAGACACAGTACACGTTTATTCAAAAATTATTCTTTTGTTTATATTACGCTTGCACAAAACTGAGATATTACTTAGTGCCGAGTGCTTGCATCATAGCTTGTCAAACCGATGCCATTAAGTATATGTTGCATAGACCAATTCTCAGTGGTATAATTTGCAGGTGGGGGAATGCTTTGATTAAATATGGTTTGGTCTATGAATGTTTGAAATCCATGAAAGGCCAAATATTTGCTAAGTTCACTGTTGAGCATCGGATTAATTACAAGCACGATGTTGATATAAACAGTCTCGGTAGTATCGTGGAGATTATATTTTCATGATTCAGTTTGTAGCAATGGCCAAGGTGTTGGAATTTTTTTTGTACCTCCTCATGGTGTTGTTTGAAGCCTCATGTCGCCTAGAATATTTTTGCACCAATAATCAAGCCGAATATTAAGCATTGTTATTCGGCCTAGAGATGTTACTAGCTATAGGTGCTACACAGGTTGAGGCTTTTGGTGATTCATTATTAGTGGTACAACAAATATCCAGAGTTTTCAATGTTTTGACGAATCACTTAATATTTATATTGATAAGTGTGTAGATATAATTTATGCTTTGGATTGTTTTAGCATTCCTCATATATCTAGACATGACAATTGGAGAGCGAATAATTTGGCACAACAAGCATCCCGGCTATGATGTTGACCATGGGATGTTTCATATTTCACAAAAGCCGATGTCTAGCTTTGCCAATATAATAGAGGTCGAACTAGAACATCTAAATTCTGCCACTAACAAAAAATCAAGTAAACATGATAATCTGGATAGGAGGAAGCACATTGTTGATTACTTGCTCGATCTGAGTGAAAGGGTGGACATGGATGTTAGACGTATGGCTTCAAATATGTGATGAGGGATGATCACCTTTATCGCTGAATATTTGATGATATTCTTTTCTAGTGCATGGATGAAGACCAAGCTACAATTGCTATGGGAGAGGTACAAGAAGGTATTTGTGGAACTCATCAGTCGGCTCCCAAGATGAAGTGGTTGTTGCGACGTGCTGGGTTTTATTTGCCGACGATGATTAATGATTGCTTCAAATATTATAAAGGATGTGAAGCTTGTCAAAAGTTTGCTGATATTGAATTGGCTCTTGATGTCATGTTACAACCTATTATCAAACCGCAGCCTTCTACAGGATGGGGTTTAGATTTTATTGGAGAAATTAATTTGTCTTATTCAAAGTGGCATCGGTTCGTATTGGTAGCAACTGATTACTTCAACAAATGGTCTGAAGAGGTACCTCTCTAGAACATGAGGCCTACAGAGGTAATTCAATTCATAACTAAGCACATTATTCATAGACTCAGCATTCCGCAAACTTTAACTACGGATCAAGTTTCATATTTTATGTCATCAAGTTGAAGAATTTGCCGAGTCAACTAAGATGAATTTGCTCAATTCCTCTTGTATAATGCCCAAGCTAATGGACAAGATGAGTCTAGCAATAAAATATTAATCAAGCTCATCAAAAAGAAGATTGAGGATAATCCAAGGAGATGGCATGAGCTGTTGTCTAAATAATTGTGGGCACATAGAATCTCAAAGCACGGTGCTACAAAAGTAACACATTATGAGCTAATATATGTCCAAGAAGCCATTTTGCTAGTGGAGGTAAATTTGAATTCTTTGCGAATAGCCAAACAAAATGACTTATCAGTCGTCGACTTTTATAACTTAATGATGGACAATATTGATGAGGTTGCCGATAAATGTTTGGCTACCATAAAAGCCATAGAAAGAAACAAGTTAAGAGTGGCAAGAGCTTATAATAAAAAGGTCAATTTGAAGAATTTGCAAGTTGGCGATCTCGTGTGGAAAGTGACCCTGTCGATTGGTTCAAGAGATAGAAAATTTGGGAAGTGGTGTGCAAACGAGGAAGGTCCTTTTAAGATTGCAAGAGTAGTTCCTGGAAACTCATAATTGGTGGAATCAGTTCAAGGGAAAATGCTACCTCGAGCTCTCAATGGCAATTATCTGAAGAAAGACCATCAGAGTGTGTGGCAAGAAGCATAAGTAAACATGGCTGATATATGATTATCGCCGTGAGAAGAATAAGTGGTCGATGTAGTGTTGACATCGTCCTTAGAACAAATACACTGCCGAATACCATGGGGATGTCCCCATACAAAATGGTGTATTTGAAAGCTTGTTATTAACCTCTTGAGTTAAAACATAAAGCTTATTGGCAATCAAAGAACTTAACTATGATTTCAAACTTGTCGTTGAAAAGAGGTTGTTCGATATGAGCTCATTTGATGAATGGGGGACACAAGCTTATGAACATGATAAGTTATTTAAAGAAAAGTAGAAAAGATGGCATCATAAAAGAATTCAAAAACGAAACTTCAGCGTAGGAGACCTAGTACTTTTCTACAATTCTCGTTTTTGATTTTTTACAAGGAAACTTCTCTCCAAGTAGGAAGGACCTTATGTTGTCGAGGAGATCTATCGCTCTCGTGCTATAAAAATTAATATCTTCTAAGGTAAAATCCTGAGAGTGGTTAATGGGAAAATAATCAAGAATTATATTCCACGTACACCCATTAATGAGGAGACTAATATCATCCAAGTCATAACACTAGAGGATCACATAAAGGTATTTTAGAAAAAATATAAAAATAAAAAATATAAAAAGGAGTCTAGGGGACCCATGAGGAAGCAAAAAGCTAACAGGCCGCGCCCTGATCGCTTGTGGGGCCCTTGTGCGCCTCCCGGACTCCAAATCCTTCCGGATCACACATTTTGACCTAGAAAAATCATTATATATACTACCGAATATTTTGACCACTTCATGACGAGTTTCTCCTCTGTTCTTGTTGAGAGTAGTTTTTCTGGTTGGCCTCAAAATATGCTGTCTCAATATTCAGATGGAGAGAGGTATGTCTCCCACTATATTTCAGACCCAAAGATCTTTGCGGACTATTATCCCTACCTTTGTTCCATGAATGAGGAGGAGGACAATGATTTGGAGGAAACAAAGGAAACCAACTCAGATGAAGATGAAGTTGCACTACCTGAGCCTAATGATAGGAATGTGGAATTCAAGAAGTCTAGTCCCCCAAACCCAGTAAATAAATCGAAGAATCAATTTATCCTGTAACATTTTTCGAAGGAAACCAAGATGGCATTATGCAAAAATATATTGAATCTTGAGCAAAAAACGTTGACTTTAGGGACGTAAGCTGTAGAAGAAGAATTCTACTACATCACGACCACTATCATCGAAGGAGGACGCTTGAGTACATGGGTATGGGAACTACCCTTAGCTTGTCCCAAGCTAGGGGGAGATGGCCTAGTATCGCATCACCATCACTTCCACCATTACTATAGATATTCGATCGATCCCTAGTTGTTTCATGACTTAGAGAAATAAATTTCAGATTTGCTCTGCTTAGAATTTTTCCTTTGAGTTCAATCTATCCTTGTAATCGAGTGTGTGAGTTATACAATAAAGATTAGTTTAGTTTTTGTGCTTTACTTGTGTGAACCCATCATCATAGCATGGCAATACAAAAATATAAAGCACATATGCTCGTATCATGAGAAGTAATGACTTCACACAAAAAGGGTATAAGTAATAAAAAATGGAATAAGTGATAAAAGTTATTGATAATAAACAAACATAGTGTTAGTCATTGATGCAATCTAGGCAAGATTAAGATAGAGAAGAGGAGACTCACATATAAATACACTATCTTGGACAACTTTTATGATTCTGAGCCCTCATCAATTAGTATTTAATGATCAAGTGTTGATGTTGGACATGGAAGACAACAAAATGATCATGGTAATTTTTATTCATGTAGAAGTTATATGGTCTTGGATCCTTCAACATGTGATGCTTGCTTTAGATCCTTTGCTAGCCCAAAAATTCCACACTTAGTAGAGATACTACTTGTGCATCCATAACCCTCACACCTAGTTTCTTTCCATGAGAGTCCACCATACCTACCTAAGGATTGCGTAAGATCCTTCAAGTAAATTGTCATCGGTGCATCAAGCACTAAAAATTGCTCATAAATATGTATGAAATTTTATTGCAAAGGAAAATAAGCTTTGACGATCTTGTGATGGCAAAGAAATAAAAGTGAAAAAGAGCATTATAAAGTTCTCTATCATAAGGGGCAATATAAAGTGATGTTCATTTGCATTAAGTGTTTGCACATCCAAAAACTTAAAGCGCATGACAACCTCTGCTTCCCTCTGTGAAGGGCCTATCTTTTATCTTCGGGAGTTCAATCCTGTGCCTGATTTAATAAAGTTTATTCCTCTTCGTACCTATGAATTCTATTGTGGAAAGCACCATGTGTTGAGGAAATATTCAAATTTATATATCCAAGTGGATGTAGATGATCATGATTTATTATTGCTAACATTATGGTTGAGGTTAATAAGTTGGGTTGAAAATCATTCAAGCCCCTATCTACCTATGTCTCCTATGGAAACATGAGCTCCCAAATTATGCCTTGAGTGTGAGCAATCCTAGAAGACTAAATGATAGTTAGTATGTGGACTTGCCAAAAAGAAAGACCTTGCATAGACTCTCCTCGGAATTATGATGAATTATGATTGTCCCAATGACTATAAACATAGTTTGTTGATCGTCAATAATATTTATTCTTCATACTCAAAGAGTTGTGAATGGATTGTTACATGTTTATGAGAAGTTATATGATAAAATAATTGATGTTATGATAATATTCATGATCCTCTCATGCTCGTATTCTGTTTTTATTGAAACCTCTATCTCGAATCATGTGGTCATTGTTTTCGAGCTCGGCTCTCACTGGAGGACAAGCGAGGTATAAGATTGGGGGAGTTGACACGTCCATATTGCATCATGAGTTAGTATTGATATTTGTGTTAATGTTGTCCATTATCCCTTATTATCATACAATTCTTATGTTCTTTCCCTCTGAATATTTAGGGTACATCACTGAGAGGGAAATATTTGGAAAATGGAATTCTAGACCGGGAAATCGAGAAAAAGGCACAATACCAACTTGCTCCAAATGACCCTGATGGCTTGTGAGCCCACTGCTACCCCTCTAGCGACGATCATCTACTATATGGTGTGTTTTACCCTAGAAAAACTCATAAGTTATCTTTTGGGAGAATTGCTGCCATCTCGAGGTGTAAAGTTGGCCAGAGGTCCTTTTGCTCTCCCGCATAGAGATTCTGTCAGAAAAACTTCCATCCGGGTGAGGGAAATCGAATCCATCATCTTCACCAATGCTTCCTTCTTTGTGGAAGGATCAATTTTCATCAACATGTTCACCAACACCATATCATCTCCAACTCTAGTTCATATCTTGTATTCAATCTGTGTCTCAAAACCTCATATTGGTACCTATGGGTTACTAGTTGTGTTGACTACGTCTTGTAGTTGATACTTGTTGGATTACTTGGTCGAAGATATTATTTATAGATCCTTAATTATTTTTATTACACATGTGATATTGAAGATGTTGATGATGTGTGAGTAGTAACTATTGTTCCTGAGGACATGGGAGAACTGTTCTTATAAGTAATCATATAAAGTTGGTATTATGTCGGTATTTTGATGATATGGATGTTGTTACTTCTCTTAGTGGTATCATATGAACATCGACTACATGAGACTTGACCATGTTATGGGCCGAAGGGATGTCACTTTGGAGTAGCTAGTAGATGATGGGTTGTGGGAGTGACGGAATCTTAAATCCCAGTTTATGCATTGTGTCATAAGCGGCTGATTGGCATCCACATGTTTCATGCTATGGTTATATTTATCTTAATTCTTCTTTTGTAGTTGTGGATTCGTATGGGAGTGGGTAATCATAAGTACGTCGTTAGCTCAACTAAGAACACCACCTTAGCACTGGTCCAACCACATATCAAATCATAAAAGTAGCAAACGTGAACCAACTTAATATGATGAACATGACTAGATAGAAATTCACGTGTCCTCGGGAGCACTTGCTTTATATATGCTGAACTTTCAGGCCTGTACTTTGTTATAAAAAGGATTGGGATACCTTGTAGCATGTTTGTTACTATTGTTACTTGTCACTTGTTATGAATTATCTTGCTACAAAATATCTATCACTTTTACATATAGCACTTGGAGAGAATACTTTGCCGACAACTGTTTATCATTTCCTTCTCCTCCTCATTGGGTTCGACACTCTTACTTATTGAAAGGACTACTATTGATCCCCTATAATTGTGGGTAATCACCTGCCATGACTTCATTGTCTCCAGAGCATGCAGCAGATTCCTTGTCTCCAGAGCATTCTTTAGGGTGTGCGCACTTGTCGGCCAGAGCATTGGGCTCGAAGGCACCCCATAGCTAGTTGGCGCTCATTTCTTAGCGCATCCGCCGGTTGCGCATGTTTGTGTGAAACGCGGGAATCATTACGGTAGGATGTATGTCAGGGATGTTGTGTTGCACATGTCTTAATCTGTGGATATACTTTCGGAGGGTTTCCCATTCCCTCTAGTGAAGTACAAACATATCGCTGGGCTACCCCGAGAGTTTGTGTCCTCCGTGGTATGCACCAACGAACTGGTTGCACAAGTTCGCCAAAGAAGAGATGGATCCCTCCGCAAGGATCATCAGCTAGCTACGCAGGTTGGGCTTGAGCACCAATGTGTAGTAATTGTCAAATACCTTCTCATCTCGTCCTAAAAGAGCCTACCAAGTAATTTTTAGATGCCAAGTAACTCTGATCAGATAATCGTGCTGAGATATTTGTCCTGTAGCTCAGGCTTGAAGGGACGATGAAGGGCAAGCGGACTTGCCGCAGATCATGGGTGAATGCCAGACACTCTACCATGTAAGGCAGGTTGTCGGGCAACCCAGGAGCAGGCTGGTCGATAGTGGTACATGCATCCTCCTCGCGTCTGTCCTTCAAACCCTGACACTGGTCTTGTTTCCATAGTGGGTGCCTCGAGACATAGGACACCTCGTCTTGGGTGTCGGACTGGATCGACGACTGTTGTTGTTGTGGGGGTGACTCCACCGTGGGCTCTACACCAACGTCACGCACGGCAGAGGGCCTTATTGGAGCCATGTCGCGTGATCGCAATGGACCCGCCACCTCTGGCTTGTTGCGGCTTGCAAAGCTCAACAACCTCTGTATGGTGGCCCTCCAGTCTTTCATCTTGTTCGGTGCATGCAGGAAGTTAAGCAATAACTAGGCTTGCACTAGGGCTTCCTCCGAAGTCGTGGGCATGGCAGGGCATGAGGCACGGATGGCGCTTCTACTCTCGACAATGCTCCCCCGTCCTGTCGTACGTTGCATGCCCACCTCCGGAGGTTGACGACGAGCTTAGCCCTGCGTGCCCTCATATTGGCAAGCAGGGTTCTTGTCCGATTGCCGCCCGGGGTCGTCGCCGACCCATTGGTGCTGGTCACGGTTGTCTTGTGAAATACGTGGAGGAGGTCCCACCGCCGCCGCTGCTGCAACTGCTGTAATCTCGGTATCGTTCCCGGACATCTCAGGTTCTCGTGGAATCGTCATGACAAAGGGATCCGGGCACCGACTTACAGAACCCCGTGTGGTGTTTTGCCTGCGAACATCAGCACGCCGAACATGATGGTATCCCGCGTCGATGTTGCATGTATCCGCCTATGACGACGACTTCGACGAAGATGGAACGACCACATATGCACCCTTGGTTTTCTTAGGATCCATGGTGTTGACTGAGAAGCGTGGAAACCAATGAAGAATTACGCAGGCGCGTGCCCGCTACCATGCATGATCTATGGGACCAGTGATGAGGCCCCTTGTGGTTTAGGACAGGGGCGCGCTTGCACAAAGAGCATCAATGATCACATGCGCACACACGGTTTTAGATAGGTTCGGGTTGTCGGAAACAAAATACCGTATGTACTCTATCTATGAATTATATGGGTGGAAGTCCAAGTTGCAAGTGCGCAATATCCCGACAAGGAAGCACAAGGAGGGCAGCTACACGAGGAAATGGACAAAGTGGCAACCTTTGTAAAGGTAGCCATGGCCCTCCTTTTATAGAGCAAGGGCATACCACACTGGCTAAAATGGTTCCTTTGGAAGAGCAAGCTCTTACCACACTGGCTAAAGTGGCTTCTATAGCTGCCAAAACTGTTAACAGGAGCTATTGTTGCAAATACCTAAACCTGACAAATTAGGACATGACCATTAAATGCACCGTGAGGTTTCACACTAGCACCGTCTCCCAGGAAGGGTCATCTCTCCTTTTGTGTCATTTCCCTAGCTACCACTTATTCTCTTGACACGCTGGAGGACGAGTGTCACTAAAGATGTTGCGTGTCCCTAACAGTTGCCAGAGGCCTCTAACCACACTTAACTAAGTGCTTGTATGCTCGAGACCACGCTGATGTTGACAAACAGCCTGGTGAGGTGGAGTGGCGAAGACGTAGAGAAATCATGGCGAGCATGATGGTTGTCGGGTCTTCTCCCTCCCGGCAAGGTGGCTTGCCGGGGGTCTTGTCTTGTAGTTGGGGGTTTGAGCTGCCCTTCACCATGTTTTCTCGGAAGAGGCGGTTGGTGTCGTTTGTGCATGAGTCAGGGTACTAAGGGAGTCATTCTTTAGAATAGCGACATGTGCGGCAATCCTAAGGGAGTCCCGATGCCACCTCTCGTGACAGCCACCCACGGAGTCCTAGTGGAGGTATCCCCCACTGCAGGGCCATTGCCCTTGGCCAAGGTAGCTTCGGTTGTCACGCGTTGGGGCTTGGGCGAGACCTCCCACATGTGTGGCTGGGCGATGCACGACGAAGGCTCGCCGCGGCCCCCCGACGGGCATCCTCAACGTCGAGCGCCTTGGGGGGCATACGTCCCTCCCTAGGTATGGGAAGTAGGTTTTCACGTGTGTCCATAGGCACCCTGCGGTCCTCCCTACACCACTACCTGCTCCACCGCTGTCTCTGGCTAGCGGGCAAGGTCTTCGTGTCCCGTGTGTCCTTGGACAGGGGGGGGGGCTCCATGGCTAGCGGTAGATGGGGCCCTGTGGGACCAACGGTTCAAATATGCTAACCCTTAGGTGTCACGGGTGATAATAAACAAGGGAGGCCAGTTAGCTACTCGTTGGCGGTAGCCTAGCAGCTATTCATAGGGAGAGACCTCAAGTAACCATTTCCGCCACTTCCAGGGTAGTAGGAAAGTAGCGCGAGCTCCACTTGCATCCGAGCGGCGACAACACTCCTCATCGGCGCCATGACGACAAAAATCATCCATAGAGATGGAGAAGAAGACATAAGTAAAGTGGTGAGCGGAGAGTTCGCAAGGAAGAAGGAGCAATGCGCAAGGGAAGCGTGTGGCGAAAGGCGAGCGATGATGGTTTTGCCCGATGCACGGCAGTTATTGTGGTATCAGTAGAAGGGACATCTAGATGGGGGGTGAATAGACTACTAGACAAATTAAAACCTAGCATATTCCCCATTTTAATTGTTGGCGATTTTATAGCAAGTCAAACATATCCTACACATGCAAGTCTACGAGTATAACAGCGGAAAGTAAAGACATGCCTATGCAAAGTAAGGAGTACAGTTTAGGAAGATCAAACGCAAAGATGGACACAGTGTTGATTGCGTGGTTGTAATTGGTGGTGCTACTGTATGCCCACGTTAATGGAGAGTTCAGCCCATAGAGTGTAATATCCATGCGATTTCACGTAGGGCTCAACCAAGGAAGGGTCCACGGCGAAGCAACCTTGTCTATTCCATCACGACTTACGTCCACGAAGTACTATCCTCACTCGGGGTAGCTCTTCATGAAGTAGGCGATCTCCTTGCCCGTACAAACTTCTTGGTTCAGATCCAAAACATGAAGTAGAAGGCTCCCACGCGACAACTAACCAATCTAGGAGACAACTCTCTCCAGAAGGTAAGAGATGCAGTAGTATAATGAACTCCTTGCTCTTGTGCTTCAAAAGATAGTCTCCTCAACACGCAATCACTCTGTCAAAGAATAGGCTTGGGTATAATAGATTTATTGGGTGGAAAGCAACTTGGAGTTTCCATACATCACACTTGAAAAGAATTAGAGAACTCCGGAAAGATTAGAAAAGCCGGGTATGATCCTGGGATAACCTATGGGTTATGGTCCCACTGAAAATAAACTACTTTGAATCGATTGATAAGAAATATTAATTGCACGGGTATAAATTAAAACTTGATGAGATGAGAACCTCAATAATTGAAAAGATTGAAAACATGAAATTTCTAAGATATCCTGAACACTCCGGATAGAATAGGGACGGATGAATAAATAAGAGAGGATTGAATAAGAATTTTGAACACATGAATTATTTAAATGATGAAAAGGATATGATAAACACCGAAATCATGAATTGAATCCACCGGAGAAGAACAAAAAATGAAGAATGATGAACTCAAAATTCCTGAGAATCTTCAGAATGAATCACCGAGTATGAAATGAAAGAAAAGATAGCGGAAGTATCTATGAAAATAAAGGAACTTGGATTATAATTGAATCTTTGAAGAAAAGGGAGGGAGGGCGGGGAAAACGAAGACAACTTGGGACAGACGAGACGAACACTTGAAGAAATTAGAGGATTAATCTTGCAAATATTGCAGAAGATTGAATTGACTTGATAAGACTATTTTATTGAGAAAAATAAATAATTAGCACTCCTCTAGAAATATGACAACACCACTCGGAAGGGTATGAACTCACCACTTGACATCGAAGCAAATCGAATTACCATACTCCAAACAAATCAAAGGATGAGGCTGACTAAACAATCCGGGAAAAATATATGACATATATTTCGCTAGATATTTTCGTGGTAAGGTCTGAAAGGGCTCGATCATCCATTGGATTGTCATATTGAAATGACGCTCAAATATGCCCCCTAAGCGTAGCGAACTACAAGGCTTGATGAAGGATATGTCATGACATATATCGAGACTATCCTCTGTAAGAAAGACCATGAACAAACGAATCAATTAGATGTCGAACCTCAACCTCACATCATGCATCTGTTGAATGATAATCCTAGGTAACTACTTCAATTCCCACCTAAGAACTCCCGAGATTTTCTGGTTCTGCTATCGGGTCCACAGATACAAGGAGCAAAATCCATCACTCAACTCCTAGCATTAACACTACCCGTCCAGTGTATCACATTCATCAACACATAACCAGAGATCTCGGAAACTCATCTATACCGCACCCTCGTAATGACAATGATACCAAGTTTGGTGGTACATCCGAACTCTCTCCACCAGTACGGGGGATGCCGGACTCCTCTCGCCACTACTAGTATTGAAGCAATTTCGAACATCCTCCGTCCTGAGATACTAAGGAAACTGACAATACCGAATGTGACAAGAATCCCCTGGATCTCAACTCCTTGATAACAAGAGGCACCAAGAACAAAATCCTGGTCACAAGGAGATCATAGAGGTTCCAAATTACCTACGTTATCCTAAAAAATATTTGAGGGAGAAGAGGAGTAGAATTAAAATTCCTACATCAAGATTCCTCATCAAAGCATAGAAAAGAAGAAAAAAGAATCCTACTCTCTGATATATAACTAGAATAAATGTAGTTTTTCACTAGACTCGACTCAGCCAAGTTCCATCAATCAAGGGGGCTTCTAGGTCCGTACTGCTTTGATACAACTTGTAATGCCCAAGATGCGATCCTATCCTTATTTTGGCATGAGGGCCTCGACAGGGACATAAGTGCATCTTATTGTTTTGCAAGGTTAGATATTGTTAAAACTACATGTACAGAAGAGATGAGTATATGGAATTGGCTTACACTCCCCACAAGCTACAACATGAACACATCAATACAACAATTCATCCAATCATCAAGTAGAAGAGTAGGGTCCGACTACGAATGAAAATAAGCGATAAAAGAATGACGTCCTTCCTCGCTATCCCAGGCTGCCGGCCTGGAACCCATCCTAGATCGATGAAGAAGAAGAAGAAAAACTCCATATAGAACAATCATCACGCTCACGTCAAAGTAACTCTTTACCTGCACCTACAACTATTGTTGTAAGAATCTGTGTGTCAGAGGGACTAAAATATCTCATTAAAAAGGGTATCAAGAATAACAAAGCTTAACGGGTGAGGTATGGTTGAGTGGTGAGGCTACGACAAACACTAAGCATATATTTGAGGTGGTTAACTTACGAGTCCTAGAATAAAGAGGGGGTGGTCTACGCTTAATCAAATGTGAACTAATGATGATAAAATGAATGATCCCTAACACCTACTTACGTAAACATAACCCCACCATGTCCTCACTCAAAGAAGGAGCTCATGAAAGAGACAATCACGGTTATGCACACAGTTGGCAAGTTTTAGTTAAGTTTACTTCAAGTTATATAGAACTAGATGTTAACCAATGTTTCCAAGTTCTCCACATAACCGCGAGCACGACTTTCCGAAAGATTTAACCTCGAGATAGCCCAAAGTATCCTTGGAATCTCTCACACAAGATATTTCTAAAAGATAAAACAAGTCTAGCAAGGCCGCCTAATGTGTCGACGAACCCGATAGGAGCCGCGTATCTCATTCTCAGGACACGACGGGATGGAAAAGCCTACGAGTAAAACCAAACATCAAGTTTCCCCATGATGCCCCCGCGGTCTACCCTTGTTGGATCAATACTCAAGCGAGTTGCCATAACAACCCCAAGCATGTTAGGAGCACTCACTTATGCAACATAACACCAGTAACCAAAACTAAGGGGGCAAAATGGAACAAAACACCCAGCCAAAAGACCAAGCATTACGCCTTTTACCATCAATATAGGTGCATTAAATTAAGTAGCAATAATATTTGTGTTAAAACAAGGAACCCATGTTTTCGGTGGAAGCAACTGAACCTACAACTAGCAATGCTAACAAAAGGCTGAGCAAGTGGTAACATAGCCAAAATATGTTTTGTTGGGTTGTGGAAAGGTTAGAGGCTTTTATGGCAATATTGAGAGGTTGGCACTTAAGTGGTGGGTAGCGAGACATAGTTAAAGAAACGAGATAACTAGCATGGGAATGATAGTAATGGTATCTAGGGAAATTGTCATCTTGCATGTGATCCCGCCTGCATGAAGAACGAATCCGTGAAGCAGATGAAGCCATGTAGTCGAACCGATCCTCACATACCGACACGCTTGTAGAACTCTATCAAGAAGAAGCAATCCAGAAACAAGAATTAACAAATGAAAATAACCACAACATATGGATGACAAGATGCACAATCCAATATGATGCATGCCCATTCAATTATGCAAGGCATGTCAAAGCACAACAATTAATACTACACATTAAATGAAGCTCAATATGCAATGAGTTGCATATTGGTGAAACTCCATATTTGGATTACTTAGTTCACTTCGGTTTAGGTACGTGACAATATTAAATGTTGTCAAACATGGCAAGAGGTGAATCATAACTAAACTACCTATCTAGGCGTATTAAAAGAGGTTGGAAACAACTTATAGCATCTTCGAAATGACCCCACTTGCTAATTTCGAAATCTGTCCACATCGGTCCTATACACATTTTATATTTGTTTAACCGCGAAATAAAGTGGTTAATGCGACTCTACATGTTATTCTAGTCGATTTACATTTAGAGACCATTCAAACCGGAGGTACGGTTTAAAACATATGAGGAACACAAAACAACATGGTAAGAATGCAACATGTATGCAAATGTGAGCCACAAGCATGATAAAACATGGATGCTCAAGATAATATGAAGCTACATGGATATCTACGAAAATGTAAATAAGACCGTAGCAATGAATAACAATCCCAGAAAGTCCCTATATGTAATTTTGAATTTGCTATAAATCTTCCTAAACACAATTTTAGAGTTGGTAGACAGGAAACTAAATACTACCATGTTTTTCTACACATTTTCTGGTCAAGTTACACATATCATTTATTTAATTCGGAACTACGGTTATTTATCTATGAATTAAACCGTTTTAGCATGGCATATATGCAAATTTAATTAAACAACACATTAATAATTTTATCATGCATGAAAGTGGAATATTATTAGTATACATAAAATTCTAGATGTTTTAATTATATAAAGTATTTTCATCGGATGCACAATTAAATCGTTATTAGCAATACAAAATGATGTCATGAATTGATATTGTTGAAAATCACAAGAGCCAAGAAAAAAGTAACTGGGCCGAATTTCAACATAGTGCACCACCCAGGATGATTTGGCCCAAGTGGGTGTGTGTGTTCAAAAGAAAAAGAAAATAGTGAATTGCTGGGAGATCGTGGCCAATGAATAGATGTGGTTCAAGTGGAGGTGTGTGGCAGGTAAAATTCAGGCGGCTAGGATTCGAACCCAGCAATTCTTGGTTACACCGCGGTGGGGCTAACCACCCTATTACTGCATATGTTCCAGACGAAACATGGCAGCAATTCTAGATGACCCGTACAACACAAGGGATCTAGGAAAGACGAAGCTTCAGGTTGAAGCCAACGCCATGGCGATGTAGAGAGAGCGACAAGGGAGGTCTTGGCCACGGTACTGGCGTGGGGGATCTCCGTCGGGGCCCGATCCGGGGGCGGCAGTCCCATTCCCAATCGGCAGCAAGGTTAGGTGGTGCAGGACGAACAATGGCGAGGTTTAGGCTGCCATGGCAGCACTACATCATGCGAGAGGTAGAGATGTTAGGGAAGAGGGAGAGGGCCACAGGTAAGAAAAGGGAGCTTGAGAGGGCGACTCTTCTGACTGGCACGAGGACGAGGCGGGGTTTGCGAGGTCGGGAGCCAGAGATAGCATGGATCCGGTCGTTGGCGAACAGCCAGAGGAAGCGGCCGGGTCGGCGATCTTGCTGTTGCTTGTTGTAGAAGCCATGGCGTTCCGGGCATAAAAAAAAGGATGGAGAGATGAGTGGGAGGAAGGATAAGAAAGAAAAAAAGGGAGCCTCTGAAGGGGAGGACAAAGGAACATAACGGACCTGGTGGGGGACGGCGCCGGCGGCGAGGTGTTCAGGCTCAGGCTTGGGCACGAGGGAACTCCACGCGCGGCGGCTTTGGGCGCTGGACACTTCCATCACGAGTGGATACAGCTCTTGGGCTTCCCTCACAAAGCATGTGGCTATGGGATGGGGTCGCTCTCGGAGGATCGCGATGGAGATAGGAGTGGAGAGAAGTGGCAGACAGGGAATAGATGGGACATCTCGGCTAGAAATTTGGGTTGTCTACTATTTATAGCAATTGAATTTGGTTAGGGGTTTATTTGGTCCTTCGAAGGTTATCCGAAGGTTGAGAAATATAGGATAGGGTAATCAAACAAAAAATAGAGATGTTTTCTGGTATTACGGGGTTGATCCGGACCCAACGGTCACCATCGTATGATTCGTTTTTCAAGAGGTTTCGGGCTAGGTTGCGTGGAGGATCTATACACTGTATAGAGGGGCTAGGCGGAGATGACATTAAAAAGGGTAGCCCGTATCAAAATTTTAAACGCTGAAACATCTGCGGTTTGACTGGCTATAGTGTCCTTTTATGTTTAACGTTTCGGGTATCAAACGGACTCCGATTGGGAAGAAATTTGGTAGGCGGTTATCTACACTAAAACAAGACCACATGACAATTTCAACCGAATCAGAGAAAGGTTTATACACACTTCTTAAAAATATATTTTAAATGATGTCATGGGCGCGTGCGTGTGAGGTTGGTTTCGAAACGGTAAACGACAAAAATGGAGAGAACCGGCAATTAATAACAAATCCAAGTTTCTAAAAATAACAGCAACGGAGTGCCGATGCAATGCGGATGATGCACAAGATGCGATGATGAATGCAACAACCAAATAAATCACATGGTGACAATGGAACAAAAGGAGAATATTCTAGAGCGTCGCTTCCGGGCTGTTACAAATCCTTAACCAATTCTTTGTGTGGAGTATATCAGAAATATACTACGTAGAAGTGTTAGTCCAATAGACAATGTATGTTATCATTAATTATCAAAACAACCAAGGGAGCATATGTGCTTTCATTCTACCCCTTTTTGGTAATTCATGACAGCACACAACCAAACCATCAAATAGATATTGGGATTAGAATGTGACAACTCTAAAAGATACATGACTAATACAAGCTCCCCCTAAATGTGTGTAATCCTCTTTAAATGATAGTTTCTTTGGAGTGCATGGGCACATACATGGAAGAAAGGACAAGACAAGTCATGTGAATATTGGCTATATGCATCAAACATATTTGAATGAAAGATTTCCATGTTAAAGACCCACTTTTGCAAACAATATTTGTAAGAGACAAGAGATCATCCTGAAAAAGGATATGATGCATATACTTACCTTGAGTTTCTTGAGCATCTTAGCAGGAGGAGTACACTTCAGAAAACAATTGTAGATAATAAAAGATTATTCTATTGTAAAGATGCAAATAGCTTCAATAGTACCAAGATATGGATGACATACTCAAGTAGGATTTCATGATATATATGTCTCCAAGAATATTTAGAACTTTCTCCTCTAAGCATGAGTAGGTAGGATATCCTCTCTCCCTTAATCATAGCATGTAGTTATTGGGAGTAGGTAGAGTGAGACAAGTCCACAGGCTTAGATAACTCTGTTCATTAAGGATTTCTTCCTTTGATATATCTCCCCCTTAATGATATCTCTCCCCCTTAAGGATATTTATCCCCCTTGGATATGCTTAGAAGCTTTCATATATTTCTCCCCCTTTCGCATTATTTTGCAAAAAGGTAAGAGTGTAAGAGTCCCTTGAGATTAAGGGATTATGGATTCTTCTTCATTCGATATAGGTACGGGTTCGTTGATTCTTCACCCCCTTTGAATAGGCAAGGGTTCCTTGAAATTACCACTCTTGAAGTAGATAAGGGTTCTTCAAAATTTCTCCCCTTTTTGATGGGATCCTAGATCGTTCAAGCTCTTTGATGTTTTGAGAACTTTGTCGAAGGAGTCCCCCTTTGATATAAATCTATAGGGGCTCAGGTAACATCAGAATTTGGAGTCTCTCGGGAAAACTGGTTCGGCAGAACCGATATTGAGTTTGGTCCTGGGGGAGAAGTCGGTAAGACCAATTTTCCCAATTCGGAGAGACCGAGTTGCTAATAGAAACCTTTCCACCTAATAATATGGGATCACTTCGAAACACACGTAAATCCTTCCTGGCCATTTTAGCAATGAATATTCTCAAATCTTTTGGCCAAATCTTTTAGAAAGTATTCAGATGGTTTTCAAGAAATTTTCAAAAGAATTTGCAAGCAATTTTTAGAACAAGATGAGAATTGAATGGTTCCAAGAAACCATGCAAAAACATGAACCATACAATAAACTTCATCTAGATGTTGGTGAGTGACTAAGTCAGGTATATTAGAGTATATTGACTTTAGGAACGAAGCAAGAATGCTTGATTATAGGTCATACCCATCGTTAAGGGCAAAATGGGGTTACCATTTTTCGTTAAGCACTTTAATGTCTTCAAATCACTTGAGTTTATTTTCCTCATGTGTAGGTGTAAAGCTTTATCAAGGACATGAGTACAAACCTTCGAATGGAGTTGATGATGTATAATGTAGGTGAACTTGTTTGTGGATGATCAATGTTTATGAAGATCATCTTGAGTTGTGTGCTATCCTTGTTGTTTCGGTTCACTTTTCACCTACATGTGGTAGTCATGCAAGCAGGAATATAATATACCCAAATGACAAGAGTGAATTTATTCATCGAATAGTTGTCAAGGATATGACTTTTTCGTATTCTTCCTTCATCTCCAAAGAAGGAGTTTTTGATACTCGACCATGACAAGATCACTTTTGTTGTGATTTGATGGCGATCTTGTAAAGTGTAGTTCTTCCAAGTACCTACATAAGGTTAGATGAAATACAAGGGAGCATAGTTTTCAAATATATAAGATAGTGACAAATTGAGAGCATCATGGAATAATGAAGTAAGCTCGTGCCCTTGGATGCATCCGAGTGAGTTTATCTCAAGTTTGAAGCATCAATGATGTTCAACTCACTCCTAAAGTGACAAAGCACTTTCCCATCAAGTGTCTTGGTAAGGATACGTGCCAATATTTTGTCGATACAAACATGCTTCAGATTAATATCTCCTTTACAAACATGGTCATGGATGAAATGATGTTGTACTTGAATATGTTTAGTTCAATAATGTTGCATGGGATTATGGGCAATTTTCATAGCACTTCCATTGTCACACAACAACGGAACATGTTTGACATGAATGCCATAATCCTTAAGAGTTTGCATCATCCATTGTAATTGCGCACAACATTATTTGGCGGCAATGTATTCCGCTTCGAAGGTAGATAGATATATCGAGTATTTTTTTCTTGGATGACCAAGACACAAGATATCTCCCATAAAATTGACTTGTACCCGAGGTGGATTTTCTATCAACCTTGTCCCGTGCATAGTCCAAGTCGGAATATCCAACAAGATTGAAATAAGATCCCTTGTGATACAATATGCCGAAGTTTGGAAATGTATCAAGTATCTCACAATTCTTTTCACGACCTGTAGATGGCATTCCTTAGGTGTCGCTTGATATTGAGCACACATGCAAACACTCAACATGATATCGGGCCGGGAGGCACATAGATATAGGAATTAACTGATGGATAAATCTTTTGATCAATCGGTTTGTCCTCCTTGGTGAGGTCACCATGTACACTAGTAGGCATGGAAGTTTTTATAAATTTATACTCTTGCATGTTGAACTTCTTGACTAAGTCCTTGGTCGACTTGTTTTGAGAGATAAATGTACCTTCTCTCATTTGTTTGATTTGCAAACCATGGAAGAATTTCAGCTCACACCTCTTGGATATCTCATCCTTCTCGGACATCAACCTTCCAAACTTCTCACTAAAATGTGGGTTAGTAGATTTAAAGATAATATCATCTACATAAATTTGGCACACAAATAGTTAGCCATTAACTCTTTTAGTGAATAAGGTTTCACCAATTTTACCAATCTCAAAACCATTTTCAATGAAAAACTTTGTTAGGCGTTTGTACCATGCTCCAGGTGCTTGTTTAAGACCATATAAAGCTTTACGAAATTTGTGAACATGATTAGTATTCTTAGGGTTCACAAAGTCGGGGCGTTGTTTGACATAAAATTCCTCCTCAATTTCACCATTTAGAAAAACACTTTTAGTATCCACTTGGTAAAGATTAATATCATGGTGATTGGCATAAGCGAGAAGAATACAGATGGCTTCAAGTCTAGCGATGGGGGCAAGGTCTCACCATACAACATACCTTTAACTTGCGTATAACCTTGAGCTACGAGAGGTGCCTTGTTGAATACCACTTGGCCGTCATTATCTTGCTTGTTCTGAAACACCCATTTTTTGCCAACGATGTTGTTCTTGTCCTTAGGCTTCTCCACGAATGTCCAAACTTCACTCCCCTCAAAGTTGTGAATTTCTTCGTGCATGGCATTCACCCAATATGGGTCTTGAAGTGCTTCTTCTACCTTCATAGGCTCAATACAAGAGATAAATGAGTAATGCTCACAAAAATTAGCTAGACGAGTTTTAGAGTGAGTGATTCTCCTAGTTTGTATGTCACCGAAGAGTTGATCAAGCGGATGATTCTTGTACACTTGTGACCTAACTCGTGAAAACTTTTTCTTGTTGGATGGTGTCATATCCTTGAGGTGGTGGTGAAGAAGGTTGAGGTGGATCATCACAATGTACTTCTTCATCTTCTTCATCATGTCATGGACCACTTGTGGATGCCTCCATGTTGTTTCATGGTTCGCCTTGATGCAAAGTAGTAGCTTCCACTTGTGTTGATGAAATACTTTCCTTCACCTCTTGGGATGAACCTTACCGATGGAAAAGTCTTGAATGGCTTCTTAAGGTTCCTTATCTCCTACATCATTTGGCAATTTTTCGACTTGCAAAGCATTAGGTTCATCAAACTTCGCATCTACTGTCTATTCAACTTGAGTAAAGTTGCAGTAGACATGGTAACTGTGAGAGTTTGATCCCTAACCAAGTAGGAAACCATCATGAGATTTAGGAGCAAATTTAGAACGACGATACTTGTCAAGAATGTCGCACTTTGAGCTGAATACCCGAAAGTATCCAACTTGGGATTTGTTACATGTAATTACCTCGTATGTTGTTTTAATGAGCAACTTGTGTAACTCGAGTGGATTTGTGGCATGGCGAGCTGTTTCCAAGGCTTGTGCCCAAAAGTGTCTTGGCTTCTTGTATTCGTCGAGCATCGTTCTAGCCATCTCTATGAGAGTCAGGTTCTTCCTCTAAAAAACTCCATTTTTTGAGGTGTGTACGTTGTCGAGAACTCATGTGAGATACCCTCTCTGTCAAAAAAAGGATCCACATTTGTGTTCTTCATCTTTTGTCCCTTGTTGCTGTGAACTTTCTTGATCTTCAATTCAAACTTATTTTGGGATTTCCATGCAAAGTTCTTAAAGATCTTTTGTACCTGCGACTTGTAATAAAAATGCATACCCACGTAAATCTGGAAAAATCATCAACAATAACTAGACCAAAAGAATTTCCACTCAGGCTCTTGTAAGCATTGCGACCAAAGAGATCTATGTGAAGCAGCTCGAGTGGCCTTCTAGTAATCATGTTGTTCTTTTGGGGATGACTTTCACCGACTTTTTTTCCTACTTGAAAAGCACTACAAAGTCTATCTTTGTCAAATATAACACCTTTAACACCAAGAATATGATCACCTTTGATAAGCCTGTCAAGATTACAACTACCAACATGTCCTAGGCATCTGTGCTATAACCAACCTTTAGAAGATTTTGCAATAACACATGTACGAGGTTTGAATTTTTTTGTGCAATCGACAAGGTATAGAACACCTATATGAAAGCCAGTAAAGACCATGTTATGATTATCTCAATGTAACACTTGGCAATCAACTTCTGTAAATAGCACATTAAAACCAAAGTCTGCTAATCTAGATACACAAAGAAGATTATAGCCAAGGGATTCAATAAGCATGATATTTTGAATGGAACTATCATGAGATATGGCCACCTTACCAACACCAAGTACCTTACCTTCGGAGTTGTCTCAAAATGTCACATACCCTCGTGGTCCATGGTTTTGAGTGATCTGATGAAACATGTCTTCATCTCCGGTCATGTGATCTATTCATCCACTGTCGAGTATCCACTCCTTCCCTCCAGCCATGTAGTCTCCAAGGTTTTCGATAAGACTTAGGCTCCTCAAGGTCTTCTCATATACGATGTCAATGTTCTTGTATTCATCGTAGTAGCTATGCTCCACATTGTCATCATCCAATGCAATATCTTCGTCACAAGAATCAAGAGATTTGTTAGAGTTTTGACCATCACAATATTTAAGTGTATGAATGTGAATGGCTTAAACAATGATGTTAGTGATGGTAATGACACCTTCTTTCGCATGCATGAGGTCACGAAGCTCAAATAGACAATACTTAAATCTAGGGTCATTGGGATTCACTTTGTGAAAACCAATATTTTTTTGGAAAATGACATCAAGATTTTTCAAGGAGTAGTTGGGATATCTTTTCTCCTAATTTTTCCATCAACTATAAGAACAATCAAAGTTGGTCATTTGAGTAAGCACAATTCTTGGGTGTCCTCTAATAATGAGATTAATATTTTTGAAGATTGCCAAGCATATTAACTTGTTCATCATGACATGGATGTAAGGGATCAATGGGAGGCACACATAGAGATTTTGAACATATTTTCTAAAATGGAATTGATCAAATATATCAAGCATTTCACCTTTCCATTGACTATAGCACTCCCCATTGATAATAGGCACTCTACAACTACGATTTCCCAAACTAGACACATCCATCTTCATCCAATGGTGATTAAACCAAGGGTACGGAGAACAAACATCTGATACCAATTATGGGATCACTAGAAGGGATGTATATAGGGGGGTGAATAGATTATGTCATTCCTTTGGGGCTTGGGGTACCCTCGCCCATCCGCGTGCGGTCCAAGACGCGATGTGCGACATGGGCTCTGGATGGCCCGATGTCACACTACACTGGCAGGGCTCTCGCGAGGATGTCCCACTCATGAGGCGCGTGTTAGTGGGCATCGGGAGGAACCACATGTTGCCCCCTCAGGAAGGTGCCCCCTAACGTTGCTCTCGAGGCCTTCGAGAGATGGCATAAACAGGCGTGACCAGATGGAGCCGCCTGGTACAGCGTTGTCGTGTGGGCGGCGTTGTGATAGGTGGTGCTAGTAGGGGTGCTAGTGGGCACAAGAGAGGAGGTTTTGCCCTTTTGTGTCAAGGGAGCAGGGCCACCGTCAGTTCCCAAAGCAACCCCTAAAGCTTTCCTCTCCGGTACAAGAAGACCAGGACAATGCGTCGCCAGGATGGAGGTCATCCCCGGGCCCGCAAGTGCGTAATGATAGGAATCTTTGGCAGGCGAAGACCACTTTCATCAGGGAAGGAGGAAGTCTCGTCCCATTTTGAAATTGCCGCTCTGGTAACCCTTCCCATCGGATGTGTTCCCCGGGGGCGAGGACCGGTGCCGACATAAGAGAAGAAAAGCCGCTACCCTAGGGGGCGAACAAATGAGCTAGCAAGAACACACCATTGTATTCGCCTTCATCCTAAAGTGTTTAAAACAAGCAGGAGTAGGGTCTTACACTGCATGGTGGCCCGAACCTGGGTAAACTACTTTGTCAACTATACTTCTTTCTCACCCTCTGACACGCCGGACTGTTGCCGAGAGGCTGGGTTGTAGAGTAGGGCAGGAGAGCGTACGCACCCGAGAGTTCGAACTTCTTGGGTCCCCGGAGCCCCGATTTCGACACTTGGTTTGCCATATAGGGATCTGCTAATGCTCTCCAGCCCTGGCCGATCCCATGACGGAAGCCCGCTACGCGCGTGCCGAGCGTTGCGCTGTTCACGCTAGTCAGGCCGTACCCGAGGCCCACCGTAGTCACCTCCATCTTACCGGCACTGGGCCGGAGGCTAACTCTGAACTCATTGCCCATAGACAGCGGGGCTCTTCCTCTTCCTCCTCTATGCAGAAAGACGGATGCATCACCCCGGTGTTCGCCGCCCGAAAGGTTCGCGCCGCTGGGCTCATCGCCGCCGGCAAGGTTCAGGCTGCCGGCCTTGCCCTCGCCCGAAATGTTTGGTGGCGTGCATCCTTGATTGGACCAGGCCCCCACCAACGGTCGCCACTCCAAGCCATCCTTCTGCGGAGTGAACGCAGACCTCCAGGAGTGCTGGTCCACGTCACGGCCCGACTGGGGCCCTCCCAGTTCTGCGACCGCCGCAAGTGCACTTCCCATGTTGTGCACGCCCACTATTAGCAACGACGCGGTCTCCAGGATCCTCGTCGACAACGTGGTCTCCAGGATCCTCGTCGATGGAGGCACTAGGTTAATGTCATCTCTATCCGCACATTTGAGGTGCTCCACGTGCCCGGCGACCTGCTGAGGCCAACTAGGGCCTTCTCTGGGGTGACCGGTGGGATCAGGATCCCCCTAGGGCAGATACAGCTGCCTGTCACCTTTAGTATGTGTCGCAACTGCCGCCTTGAGCTCGTCGACCACAATGTGCCACACATCGTCCACCCATATAATGCCATCTCGGGCTACTCAGCGCTCGCCTAGTTCATAGCGGCGACCTTCCCGGGCTATAACATCGTCAAGATCACCAGGTGCGGTGACATCATTACCGTCAAGTGCGATAAAGGGGACGCGCTCAGCGTCCTCAAGCATGTGTGCCATGCTGCCAGGGCCGCATCACCGACGGAGGGAAGCAAGGTCGCACCCCTCGGGCAGCACCAACAAGGAAAAACCAGTTCTTCTCATAGGACCGTCCAAAACTAAGAACGTGTCGTTCGACGGGAGCGCTATGGGCCCAACCTTCACCATTGGAGTGTGCCTATCCCCCGAGCAGGACAGAGCGCTCGTCGCTT
This sequence comes from Hordeum vulgare subsp. vulgare, assembly GCF_904849725.1. Classification (NCBI taxonomy): domain Eukaryota; kingdom Viridiplantae; phylum Streptophyta; class Magnoliopsida; order Poales; family Poaceae; genus Hordeum; species Hordeum vulgare. The sequence continues at coordinate 196,754,326 of NC_058522.1, forward strand.
TCCTCTAGGAAAATGCGGACGTGTTCGCATGGAAGGTAGCGGCATTGTTCGAGGTCCCAAGGGAGGAGATCGAGCATTACCTGGCGGTGTGCATGGGCACGCACATCATCAAGCAAAAAGTATGGCGCCAAGCACCTCAGAAGCAGGAGTTCATTGTTTAAGTGGTGCAGAAGCTGCAACAGGATAGTGTGATATGCGAGGTGCGTCACCCAGTGTGGTTCACTAACCCTGTCATCTTTCCCAAGAAGGGCGACAAGAAGAGGATGAGCGTCGACTTCACTAGCCTCAACAAGGCCTGCCACTAGGACCCTTTCCCTCTGCCGTGCATTGACGAGATCATGGACTCCACGGCCATGTACGACCTGTTGTGCTTCTTGAATGACTTGTGTGGGTACCTCCAGATCAAGATGGCGGCAAACAAAGTGGAGAAGACAGCGTTCATCTTCCCCAGCTGGGTGTTCGGCTATTTGTGCATACCCTTGAGCTAAAGAGTGTGGGGGAAGCTTCCAGAGGTTGATGCGCATCATGTTGGGACCCTAGATGGGAAGGAATGAGTAGGCCTATGTAGACGACATCGTAGTACAGACGCGGGAGGCCTGGATGATCATCCAAGATGTAGAGGAAACTTTTGCCAACCTGTGTAAAGTTAACTTAAAGATCAACCCCGACAAGTTCGTCTTCGTAGTCCCCTTGCGCAAGCTTCTCGGCTTCCTCGTGTCTCACTGGGGGATCGGGGACAACCCGGAAAAGGTTAACACCATGGAGAATATGCGCCCTCATTAGACCGTCAAAGAGATGCAAAAATTGGCAGGATGCCTGGCTTCAATGGGGCACTTCATCTCCAAGTTCGGCAAGCGGACGTTGCCGTTCTATAAGCTCATGAAAAGGTCCTGCCCATTCGAGTGTACGTGTGAAGCGGACGCATCCTTTGTAGATCTCAAGAGGTACCTCACGAGACCCTCTCTCATGGTCGCATCGCGCCCCCGTGAGTTCCTGTTTTTGTACCTGGTGGGACCATCCAAACAACAAGTGTTGCCCTCGTGGTGGAGCCGTAGGAGCAGGTGAGCACTAAGAGAAGGCCCGCGGGCCATCGAAAGGCGACGCTAGGGGCTGCCCGACCCTAGTTGCGCCGAGCGGGGGCGTGCCTCCGGAGGATCTTGACGTCCTGCTTCCGGAGGTCACTAAGACCCTTGACGCCTCGCTTTCGGAGGTCCCTGAGACCCTCGACGCCCCACTTTCGGAGGCTCCTGAGGCTCTTGATGTTGTGCCTTTTAGGACCCCCGCGATCAAGGCGGGGACGACTTGTAAACCACGGTCCCGCACCATATCGAGCATCCGATGTACCTCGTCGACACGGTGCTAAGAGATGTGCATGAACACTACCCCATGTAGGAGAAGCTCTTCCTCGCGCTCTTCGCCGCCTCCAGGAAGCTGCGTCACTATTTCCAGGGCCATCCCATTTTGGTTATTTCTGCCTATCCTTTGGAGCAAATCTTGTGCAATCCCAACACCGTCGACAGAGTTGCCGAGTGGAACATCGAGTTGCAGGCTTTCCACCTGGAGTTCAGCACCATTAGGGTCATCAATGAGGAGCCTTGGCCGACTTCGTGACAGAATGGATGGATTCTGGTAAGGAGGAGCCCCGCGAGGACAGGTCCCTCCTTCCTGGGGACGAGCCCCTTGTGGATGGGCTTTGTGATTTAATGGAGCCTTCTCCAGGCAGGGTGCTGGGGCTGGTGTCGTGCTCACGTAACCAATGGGAGATAAATTGTTCTATGCGAGCCAGGTATGTTTCAAGCACAACGAGAAGGTCTCCAGCAACATTGTGGAGTACGAGTGCTTCATGCCTACCTCAATGCCCCATCATCCCTTCATGCCAAGCACCTCGTTGTCAAGGGAGACTCCCAGCTCCTCATAAGCTTCTCCAACAAAAGCTACAAACCTAAGGATGAGAACATCGAAGGCTACTTAGAGGAGTTAGACAAGCTTGAAAAATGTTTCCTTGGCCAAGGGTTGCACCACATGCCGAACAACGCCAACACGGAGGCCGACGAAATTGCCAATAGGCCGTCTTGCCATGAACCCTAGAGCCCCCGCGTATTTGAGGAAAGACTCGTCAGGTCGCCAGTTGTGCCACCTTCCGTCGGCGAGACACTACTACATGAGGAGCTACCTCCTGCCGCACCAATGGGCTCCCCGGATTGTGGCCTGCCCTCAAGGAAACGTTAGCTATTGGCTTCAGAACCTCAAGAGGGCGACTGGGACCCAGGAGTTCAAGGCTTACTTGATTCATGTAAACCTCCCCGCGGAGGAGGCGGAGGCGGAACGGGTCACCCGACAGGGGACCGCCCGCTGTGTGTGAGACAACTTGTTATACTGCAGGAGTCCCAACAATATTCTGCTGCGATTCATTTCCGAAGATGTGGGGCACGAGTTGTTTGCTCACAACTAGGGGGGTTATGGACACAACTCCTCGTCACACACCCTCGTTGGTATGGCATTCCATAGTAGTTTTTATTAGCCCACCGTGCTCTATGACACTGCGGAGCCGGTCCAGTCCTCCGATGCTTTCCAATTCCATGTCAAGCAGATCCATAACCGCATAAGGGCTGAAAACGATTTCTCCTCTTGTGGCCCTTCGTGTGTGGGGTCTCGACATACTAGGTCCTTTCGCCCGTGCGGCACGCGAATACCCTTTCCTCTATGTCACTGTCGACAAGTTCACCAAGTCGACGGTGGTGGATCGGTGGGCACCATCCCATCTGGCTCGGCCGTCAAGTTCATCAAGGGCCTCTTGTGTCGATTCAGCGCCCCCAACCGCATTATCATCGACAATGGCTCCCGGTTGATGAGTGGCCTTTTCATATCATACTATGCTAACCAAAGAATGCACATATGCTACACTTCTATGGCGCACTCGTGAGGTAATGTCCAGGCCAAGCACGTCAACGCTAAGTCCTCAAGGGCCTCAAGACAAGGAGCTTCAAGAAGAAGCTCGAGGCTTGCGGCAAGGGTTGGCTAGATGAGCTGCAGTCTATGACGGGTCCATCCACACCACTGCGACTAAGCCCACCAGCGAAACCCACTTCTTCCTAGTCTACAAGGTGGAGGCGGTCCTTCCCTTATATCTTAAGCATGGTTCCCCGTGAGTTTTGGCATTCGACAAGGCACATCACACGACTCGCGTGGGGGGGGTGGCAATATTTTGCTCCTCGAGGAGCCCCACCATCAGGCTGCCCTTCGCGCCTCGAGGTACCAGCATGCCTTGCGGCGCTACCACGATCGCCCCATCCATCCGCCCACCCTCGAGGCCGGCGAGATTATCCTACGACGGATCCTCTCTAGGGAGGGCCTCCACAAACTCTCGCCCATGTGGGAGGTGCCATTCATGGTCGCCCATGTCTCCAGGCCCAGCTCCGTACGCCTAGAGACATATGGTGCGGCACCCATGCACAATGCCTGGAACATCCAGCATCTCTACAAGTTCTACCTATGACCATCTCACGTAAGAATGAGGTGGGGCTGTACACACCCCGGAGCCTCGAGATACACCACCTCTTGGCTTCGGAAGGACTCATGCCCAAGCCCAAGTGGAAGCCCGATGCTCCGTGTTGACAAAAAAAGGTTGAACCACAAAGATGCCCACACCTAAGTGAATGCCCCATGCTCCCCGCTCTTCGAAATCGATCGAAAAGCAACCATCCCCACACCTAAGTGGAAGCCCCATGATCTGCTCTGGAGGAAATTGGTTGAATAACAACCATGCCCACTCCCAAGTGGAAGCCCCATGCCCCGCGTTAACAGAACAACTAACGAGGTCACACCTCTTATTGGCATGTAAACATTTGTTACTCTTCCAAATGAAAGCTTTGGTTTTTTGGGTCTTATTGCATTTCTTTGGTTTCATTTCGCAAGCTGCACCCCGGCGTATCCCGCTTGAGCATCACGCAGTGCGGTCTAGGTGCGCCCAGGCTTGCCTCGATGGCATTATTTCTAGGCCGCACGCTCATTCCTGTGCCAGCCACCTCACCAAGGATTTGGTGGCTGGTCTCCTCGCGTGACGCGCATGAGCGAGCTGGCGTAAGCGCAGCATTCCCCCAAGGCAGAACCCCACCTGTAAGTGGACTATTTCTCAGCCTAACAGCGGCTTATCTAGTGATTCACCTGATAAGCCTATAACACCTAGTCCTCGTTCGGGCATCACGACCCAACTTACACACGATGGTTGGGCTTTGAATATAAGTAACACCATGATAACGCAGGGCAACGAAGGAAGAGTAAGAGAAAATGGGCATTTAATGAGGCCCCAAAGGAGCATATGTATAGGAGGACATGAGGTAATCTAGGGAGACGCGTTGCTCCCACCGCTATCAACGTCTTCATGCTCCCCGACTCCCTCGGGGTTTTCATGGCTGTCAGGAATTAAATGTGAGCTCAACGCTTCCACATGATCCTCCACTACTTCCACCAGGGCCCCCTAAAGCTCCTCGGGTATAGGAGTCATCACGGTCTTGAAGTTGAAATGGGGGTCGACACGGAGGAGGTGACTGAAGATGCACATTAATGCCTTGTTAAGGAGGTCACGACATTCTTACTCAACGATCATGACCACATTTTTGGCGCTCTCTTCAAGGCGCTCCACGACCTTCATGAAAAAGTCAAGGTAGCCGGCATCATCAAGCACGAGGGCTTGGAAATGGACTCCTTGCAGATGGTGCCCAGGGCGTGCTCGGCCCGTCGCACGAAGCTTTCAAACATCTAGTATTGAGTGTGCATCTGCCCCCGGGTTTCACTGCATGCAAAACCTGCTCCACAACAGACATGAAGCTGCCCACTTGCTCCTGAAGGGACTCCTGTTCGGCCTTTGTAGCGGCTTGGGTTTTCGAGGCGGCTTCTCGTCGCCCTTCCGCCTCGAAAACACCTTTTTGAGGCCGTCTACCTCACGGTGTAGCTCACCGCACCGTGATTTGAAGTTGTCCTCTTGCAGCTTCAGCTTCTCGTTGTAGTCCTTGGAGAGGGCCTTGCTGGTTTGGTCGACCCTCGCATCGTCGTCCTCCAGAATGTTCTTCTCCATCCCTACCAGGTTGGCATTACCTTTTTCCATGCGCTAGGCATGGTCCGTGTGAGGATGAGCTCCTGCTTGTGGGCCTGGAGGTTTGCCTCGTGTGCTGTTGGCCTTTCATCACAGGAGGAGAGGCCTCTCCTTCACCCATGGAGTTGCTTCTCCAATAGGGCGCACGAGGTCTGAAGCTCCTGCTCGCGGCCTCGTCCACTTCGCGATGGCGGTCCACTTTCGCAGCCTCCTGGAAAACATGCTGGCACACCTCCTCCGCCGCAGCGGTGTTCTTTTTGCCCTTTGTGCACGCTTCTTTATGCTGGCAGTGACCTAGCTTGACGGTGACATTGAGCTGGTGCCACCGGTGTGCCCTGGAGTTTCTTCCTAATTGGCCTAGAACTTCCATAATGTTTTGAAAAAGGCTGCGTACGATCAGGTTCCGGGATTCCATGAGCGCCAGAGCCCAGTCCAGGTCATGTCCCATGCCTTCGTCAGCTGCTAAGGTCCCAGGGGCTCCGATGTTGCCTGGCGAGGGATGGTAGATGGACGGCGCCCGTTCTGCCCATTGCAGGAGGGGTGACAAGAAGTGCGGAATTGGGGCCACCTCCGAGGCGACAGGATTCCGGGAGCCGCCCGCGGTGTCGGCATAAGGAGCCGTCGCGGCCGAAACCTCCACTACCATCGGTTCGGCGACTGCCTCAGGAGCAGTTGCTCCGGGCACTCGGGAGTGGCCATCTGGGGTGCCTCCAAACGGATCGACGTCACATCCTTTCTGGTGTAGTCCCCTTCGGGGACCGAGGGATGGGCCACCACCTCGCACCCCACTCTTCCGGCAGGAGAGGGCGGAGAGGCCTCCTTCCAACAAACGTCTGTTGCGTCTCGACGCGACACACCCTCCTCGAGCTCCCCGGCCTTGGCGGATGGTGGGGTAGGATGCATCGGGCCCGAAGGCTCCCTAGCCTTCTTGCTTGAGGGAAAGCTGCGCGAGGTGAGGGGTTAGGTGCCCCAGACATATAGGAAATAGCAGGGAGAAGGAGAGGGCCTTACTCGCCTTTGGCGGTCCACTTCATTTTCTTCAACACTATAGGTAGCACACACGCGTTGCCTTCTCGCTAGGCCTTGTTCTTGCAGTTGTTCTGTGCCTCCCTCTTGAGGGGAGAACAAGGATCGCTCGAGACACCCTTCGCGAGCATCCCGGGGACCATCATCCTGGGGTACTCCATACCGGTCATGGCGCATCGAGCGGGGCAGAACTACTCGAGCCCGCAGGCGCGAAGACGGATTGGTTGTTAACCTGCCTAGGCAGGCGGTTGTCGCCCCCTCGCTGTTCCGGCTGAGGGTTGCAAGCCCCTTGACCCTCCGTGCTCAGGGGTCACCAATAAGGGGTTATCCCGTTTTCCCTTGCGGCCTACTAGGAGCAAGCCCAGTGGTCAAAGCGGGGCATTCTCTCGACAAAGGCCAACCTCTTCTTGTAGTTGTATAGGTGGAGCACCCTCTCATGAAGTGCTCTAACTTATTAGCTAGTGCAAATTTTGAGCACTCTGCTCAGCATGTCTGGTGGCACGCAAGCCGAGCGAAGCTGCATGGGGTCAGGCTGACCTGTGTAAACCCACGTTGGCAGAGAATGGCATTGGAGGGGAGCAATCCACCAGCCAAGGATCTCCCTCAAGACCAGTCTCGTCATTACTCGCGGCAACCCCAGGTCATCGAGCGTGTGACGTCCTAATCTAAGGCTCGACATTGCTGGAGATGATGGAATCAACAGTTCGTGGATGTACTCGGGTGTATCCACGTACATCCACTATTGCCTGAAGCCCACGGCTTTTGGTCTGAGCTCCATGGCTATGCATTCGCCCGCCGTCACGCCCACGTCGAGGAGCGACACACATCCGGAGCATTGGTCAGGTGCCGTTAGCCGGAGGCAAAAGATGTGTCGAAGCAATGCCACCGAGGGGGCTATGCCCAGGAAAGCCTCGCATAAGAAGGCAAAGGTAAATAGGAGGATGTTGGATTTCGTCTCTAAGTGCAAAGCATGAATTTGGTAATGTGGCAACATGGTGTCGAAGAGGTCTGAGAATGGGGCAGTAATTCGGAGAAGATTGCTAAAAAATGAATGCCAATCATGGTGGCATCCAGCTCGATGAGGGGTCGCAAAGCCGGCCAGATCTTGGTTGATCATGTCACACCCTGTGTGTGTACCACTTTGCCACATTATGCTTTTACAACATTTGAAACCAATTAAAACCTTTTGAGTGCTTGTGATGATTGATTTTTTTCTACTCGCTTGTGTGATTGATTATATTTTAAATCACCAAAATTATTGTTCTCTCAAAAACTCTTCTCCTTGACCCCGAACCCTTGCCCAATGACCATGCCATGTGTATAGGACTAGAAACTATTTCCATAAAATATTATTTCCACAAAAGGCATTTATTTATTTTAAGGTTTCAAAAACCCCTAAGTTGGGATTTACGCCAAATATTTAGGAAGATGTTCTTAATTTAGGAGGGATGTTTTACCCCAAATATTTCATTTGTATTCTATTATCAAAAAGACTTCTTAAAAGTTATTTTACTATTTTGTTTACTACCTTTTTCTGAGGCCAGAAATGATCTTTTGTTGGTAAAACTTATTTTCTTGTTTTAAAAATATTGGAGAAATTTAGTGAAACTCACTGGACATATATTTTCCATATATATGAGTTTCAACACATGGTCATGTTGAGATATTGGACAAAACCCCTCAAAAACTTTTCTGCCTATTCCATGCTTTTGAAATATTTCCATAGGAAATATTCTCAACAAATTCGAGGAAGATTCTAGCAAGTCACACATGATATATGTGGTGACCGTGCAAAGTTTCATCTCAATCCAAGTTGATTTGGTTCACCTAAAAACTCCAAACCCTCCGTGTCCGGAACCAAATTTAAGCAATTTTACATTGCCAAGTTTATCCAATTGATCCCAAATTTTACAGAGGTGATCTAGACCCCAAATAAGGATGATACACCAAGTTGTTTTTTTCACCCAAGTCCACATGATTCTGATTCTGTTTCTTTTGGGAATTTTCATGTTTACATTGCCGACTTTGCTCAAATGAGGTGAAACTTGGTGAACATTCTTGGTTTTTACCTCAATTCAATCATGGTAACTTTCACAACAATTGGGTAAATGTAAATTTCCCAAGCAATCATCAAACACCTTCCGGCGAATAGGTAAATTGCTGCTTTCACCCCTTTTCCTCATCCCCTTCACTTCAGCTTTTTACCACATTTTCTTCTGGTGTTCCTTTACCTCCATTAAGTTTCCCACGACCATAGCTCCATTATTGGAGGGGTAAAACCCCCATTTCTCCTTCTGGATAGCAGAAAACCATCGCTCTCTCCAGCGTCCTCCCTCTCTGATGAGCCTCCACAGCATCCAATGCCTTCTCCAAATTTTTTACCCCCCTAGACCCCCTGGTCACGTTTGGCTCAACAAAAAGGCAGCATTGACGTCTCGTGGCATGCAAAACTGGCCCTCTAGAGCGTGCTACAGTGCCCAGACACACTTTAGCTGCCCTCTACACGACACGTTGACCACCTCAAGCCCTTGCCTCGCGCCACTTAATGCGCATGAACGTCCGACACATGCCTCCATGTTGCCCCCCTCCTCTGTCTCCCTCCAGCGCCTGTTACCACACGGGCCCAAGCGCCGCCTGGTTCTGCCAACCAGTAGCCTCACACGCGTGCACACCCTCTCTCTTTCTGCCCTCCGCTGGACGTGGACTACGCCCACAAGCACCCCAGACATAACCCCACTCGCTCGCATGGCCTCTGGCTAAGGCCACGAGTCCGTCGGCACACCATCGTTCGGTACACCAATGCAACTGCTATAAAAGGGGCTCCCATGCCTCCCTCTCATTCCCTTTCAGATACACACAACCCCAATTTCCCCCTGCACCATTCCTCCATCATCAGAACCGCACGAGCTCGAGATCGAGCTAGATATCCGTCCCTCTGGTCATCCGACCACCGCACTGTAAAGGGCCTCCTCGGGCCTCCTTCTGCCATTTCTGAGGCTCTCGCAGCCCCCTGAGCCCATTCCTTTCTCCTTTACTCCGATTTCAGCGCAAGGTGATGAGTCGAGCTCGGCCCAAAGCATCGCGGCCCAGCTCCAGTTTTGTTGGCAATACGAGTATTCCCGGCGGCCAAATCCCCCCTCCCCACTCCTGACCAGCCACAAATCCCAAAGTGATACTCTGGGGACCTCGACTTACGAGTAAAGATCGCCTAATGAACGTACTCAGTGATCCCAGAGAGATACTGAATATTAAGAGTCTTACATACAACATATCATCTAATACAAGAACTGACCATCAAGGTCAAGTCTCACATAGGTAGGGCCTATGAGGCCAATCACACCGATAATACTACTAGCGGAAATCTTGGGAATAAACGGGAGCCCATGCCATCAGCCTTCACCAATAGGCATTCTGACTGGGAAGCGTCCTAGTTCGTGTGTCCGTCTCCGATGACGAATTCTTCTCTAAACTCCAATTCTTCCATGTCTGGTCAATAACATAACAAGTGGCAAGCCAGTGAGTACTTTGAATGTACTCGGAAATAGCCCATGATATGGATAATGAAGTTGGTATGATAATAACTGATATGCAGCATAGGTCGAAAGCTGTCTTAGAATGTAAATAAACATGATCATAGACGGATATGGATATACAACGTAAACTAGATGGTATAAAGAAGAACAAGTTACAAATATCAACCTATCTGCTCAGGGTTGAACACTTCGGTTTCATCCGATATGCCAAGTCACCAAACTTGGTCATATCAACTCTTTCATATAACTCCTTGAACACATACACACACTTGGTTTATGCAGAAACGACTTGACATAGTTTAAGTAGGATTACCCAACTGTCCTTGACCGTGGACACGACTATTCGAATAGTTTAACACTCTGCAGAGGTGGTACGTTGTACCCATGAGATCCGGGAAACTTCTATGTCATCCACGACTCGCGTTATATAACATACCCGACGTAAGTATCGATCAATGCCTTGCCCCTGACGATAGTAGACAAAGAGTTCCACTCGATCGGTACCCAACACACCTGATGTACGTCTTACGAGCACCAACTCCAGACCGTATCATCCAAGCGGGGACCAACGGTGTGCCCACACGTAAAAACGGCATAGTAGATTTACCTCATACGATTCCGTCACGAGAATGTCCACATATCACTCCCGCCACTAGTAATGCGGCCTCTTTGCTACAACCGACCAGAGTGTCAACAAAGCCCGTCCTATAAAGGGGTATCGTGGTCGTACATGTAAGGTTGGGATGGTCGACACATCATAAATCTAATCCTATTTCCGAAACCACTCACACCATATATGCTCGGTGCACCAGTTGTTCATAAGTGGCCACCTAACTCATCATAACCCTCGGGAATTAGTGGCACCCGACGGGTTTTCGTAAAACCTTTGATATCAACATTACCATTGATACGTCTCCAACGTATCTATAATTTTTGATGGTTCCATGCTATTATCTTGTCAAACTTTGGATGTTTTGTATGCATTTTATATCTTTTTTGGGACTAATTTATTAACTCAGTGCCAAGTGCCAGTTCCTGTTTTTTCCGTGTTTTTACCTTTTTCAGAGGAGAATATCAAACGGAGTCCAAACGGAATAAAACCTCCGAAAAGATTTTTTTTCGGAATAGAAGATACGCAGGGAGCTTGAGAACCAAGGCAAAGGGCACGAGGGGAGGCCACAAGCGCCCTAGCCGCGGCCTGGGGGATCCTTTTCCCTACTTCTTCCGCCTATAAATCCCCGAAAAATATGAAACCATGAGAGAGAGCCATGAAAATACTTTTTCACCGCTGCAAGCTTCTGTCTCCGCAAGATCCCATCTGGGGCATATTCTGGTGCGCTGCCGGAGGGGGGATTCGGGCACGGAGGGCTTCTTCATTAACACCATTGCCTCTCCAATGATGCGTGAGTAGTTCACCATAGACCTTCGGGTCCATAGCTAGTAGCTACATGGCTTCTTCTCTCTCTTGGATCTTCAATACAAAGTTCTCCCTGATCTTCATGGAGATCTATCCGATGTAATCTTCTTTTGCAGTGTGTTTGTTGAGATCCGATGAATTGTGGATTTATGATTAGATTATCTATGAATCTTATTTGAGTTTCTTCTGATCTCTTATATGCATGATTTCATATCCTTGTAATTGTCTTCGAGTTGTTGGTTTCGTGTGGCCAACTTGATCTACAGTTCTTGCAATGGGATAGCTGCTTGGTTTTGGGTTCATACCGTGCGGTGACCTCACCCAGTGACAGAAGGGGTTTACGAGGCACGCATCGTGTTGTTGCCATCAAGGGTAAAAAGATTGGGTTTAAATCTATTGCATGAATTTATCCCTCTACATCATGTCATCTTGCTTAAGGCGTTACTCTGTTTGTTATGAACTCAATACACTAGATGCCTGCTGGATAGAGGTCGATGTGTGCATGAATACTAGAAGATGCAAAAAGTATCGGTCTACTTGTCTAGGACGTGATGCCTATATGTCTGATCATTGGCTTAGATATCGTCATGACTTTGCGCGGTTCTATCAATTGCTCGACCATAATTTGGTCACCCACCATAATATTTGTTATCATGTGAGAAGACTATAGTGAACACTATGGCCCCCGGGTCTACTTGACATCATATTTTCAGCTTTACACTTTTACTTTGTTGCACTTTCCGCCTTCAGATCTCACCTTGTAATCAATGGTGAAGGGATTGACAACCCCTTTGTATCGTTGGGTGCAAGTTTGTTGTTTTTTGCGCATGTACTTTGGAAACTTGGCTTGATACTCCTACTGGATTGATACCTTGGTTCTCAAACTGAGGGAAATACTTACTGCTACTGTGCTGCATCACCCTTTCCTCTTCAAGGGGAAAACCAACGCAAGCTCAAGAGGTAGCAAGAAGAATTTCTGGCGCCGTTGCCGGGGAGCATCAAGTCAAGAACAGTGTTCCCCCAACGTGTCAATTTCTAGCACCGGGGACTGTTCTAAGTGAAGCTTATCCAAGTAACTATTGCAAAATCATATCTTGGATTTACTTTTTTGCCTCTCGTTTTCCTCTCCTCCACTTCTGAAAAACAAAAATTTACAAAAATATTTGCCTTTTTCGTTTGCCCTTTTCTTTCGCTTGCTTTCTGTTCGCTTGTGTGCTTGTCTGCTTGGTGAAGTCACCATGACTGAAAACACCAAACTTTGTGACTTCTCGATTACTAATAATAATGATTTTATTAGTACTCCGATTGCTCCCGCCACTAGTGCGGAATCATATGAAATCAATGCGGCTTTGCTGAATCTTGTTATGAAAGAGAATTTCTCCGGCCTTCCTAGAGAAGATGTCGCATCCCATCTTAATACGTTGATTGAGTTATGCGATATGCAAATGAAGGAAGATGTGGATAATGATGCGATTAAATTGAAGCTATTTCCGTTTTCATTGCGATATCGAGCAAAAACTTGGTTTTCATATTTGCCCAAAAATAGTATTGATTCTTGGAACAAGTGCAAGGATGCCTATATATCCAAGTATTTTCCACCGACTACGATTATCTCTCTCCGTAATGATATCATGAATTTTAAGCAACTAGATCATGACCATGTTGCGCAATATTGGGAGCGAATGAAATTGATGATTAGAAATTGTCCCGCATATGGCTTGAGTCTTTGGATGATTATACAAATCTTCTATGCTGGTTTGAATTTTGCTTCTAGAAATATCCTTGATTCCGCCTCCGGTGGATCTTTCATGGAAATAACATTAGGAGAAGCCACAAAACTCCTAGACAATATCATGACAAACTATTCTCAATGGCACACTGAAAGGTCACCTACTAGTAAAAAAGTGCACGCTATAGAAGAAATTAATTCTTTGAGTGCTAAGATGGACGAGTTAATGAAATTGTTTGCTAGTAAAGGTGCTCCTTTAGATCCAAATGATATGCCTTTGTCTTCCTTGATTGAGAGTAGCAATGAGAACTTGGACGTTAATTTTGTTGGTAGGAATAATTTTGGCCAGAACAATGCTTTTAGAGGTAACTATATTCCTAGTAACCCCTCTAATAACTTTGGCAATTCCTACAACAATGCTCATGGAAATTACAATAAATTACCCTATGATTTGGAGAGTAATATTAAAGAGTTTATCAACTCGCAAAAGATTTTCAATGCGTCCATAGAAGAAAAACTACTCAAAATAGATGACTTGGCTAGGACCGTTGATAGAATGTCTCTTGATATTGATGGTTTGAAAGTGAGATGTGCTCCTCCCAAGATCAATATGGATGAAACTTTGAAAGCTATGCATGTTTCAATGAATGAGAGTAAAGAAAGAACTGCCCAAATTCGTGCCAGACATGAATGGCTTAAAAAGGCGTGTTCTCATGATGAGAATCACGAAGATCTTCAAGTGCTTGGCGTGACTCCCATTGAATCCTTGTTTTCTAATGTCAAACCTAATGATGATGGGGCTGGATATGAATCCACTTTGGTTGAGAAATGCCCCAATGATTCGGAGTCTATCTATCTTGATGCTAAAAGCACTCAAAGTGGAGTAGAGGATATCAAAACTTTGAGTAGTAATGAAACTACTACTTTGGATTTCAAGGAATTCAATTATGATAGTTGCTCTTTGATTGAATTTATTTCCTTGATGAAATCCATGCTAAACTCTCTACACGCTTATAGCCAAAACAAGGCCCTTACCGATTATTTCGTCGATGCTATGATGAAGTCTCTTGAAGAGAAAATTGAGTTTGAAGTTTCTATTCCTAGAAAACTTCATGATGAGTGGGAACCTACTATCAAAATCAAGATAAAAAACTATGAATGCAATGCTTTGTGTGATTTGGGTGCTAGTGTTTCCGCTATTCCAAATTCTTAATGTGATGTTCTAGGCTTGAATGAGATTGATGAGTGCTCTCTTAATTTGCATCTTGTGGATTCTACTATTAAGAAACCCATGCGAAGGATCAATGATGTTCTTATTATTGCAAATAGGAACTATGTACCCATGGATTTCATTGTGCTTGATATTGATTGCAACCCAAAACGAGAGACAAGTGTGGAAAGATAGTAGCATTGTCCCTTCTCTCTTTTTCTCTCATTTTTTGGTGGGCTCTTTGGCCTCTTTTTTTTGGTGGGCATCTTTTGCCTCTTTTTGTAAATGGGCTTCACTGGCCTCTTTTATTTCCTGACATGGGACAATGCTCCATCAATGATGATTATCACACTTACAACTCAAAACTTGGAGCAATGATGACTCTATATGGAATGCCTTCGGTAGTGTACCGTGACAACGATCTAGCATGGCATAGACATCAATGGAAACATCATGCTAGCTATATTATGATCATGCAATGGCAATATAGAAGCTGTGGCACATGTCATGGTGGTAGTTGCATGGCAATATATCTCAGAATGGCTTTGAAAAATCCAAAGTAGGTAGGTATGGTGGCTGTTTTGAGGGAGGCTAATGGTGGGTTTTATGCACCGGCGAAAGTTGTACGACACTAAAGAAGATAGTGATGGTGGAAGGTGAAAGTGCATCTAAACTATGTACTAAACATTAGTCATGAAGAACTCATATACTTGTTGCAAAAGTTTTAGTAGTAATCGAAACAAAGCATTCAACGCATACTCCTAGGGGAAGGGTTGGTAGGTATAAACCATCGCGCGATCTCGACCGCTACACAAAGGATGACAATCAATAAACTAATCATGCTTAGACTTCATCACATAGCGGTTCACCATACGTGCATGCTACGGGAATCACTAACTTCAACACAAGTATTTCTAGATCCACAACACCTTACTAGTATAACTTCAATATTACCACAACCATAACTCGAAACTAATCGAGATGAATCAAACTTCTCTAACTACTCAATGCACATGAAAGTGGAAGTTTTCATATCCCTTTGAGACTACTTTCGTAGCATAGGTAAACTACCATGCCACGCACTGCCGTGCTCCAAAAGATAGAAGTGAAACACATAGAGCAAAATCAACTAGCTCAAAAGATATAAGTGAAACACATGTGAGCTGAATTGCCTAACCAAAGGATATAAGTGAAGCTCAACAAAATCACGGTGAGTGCATGTGTCTCTCTCTATTTGTGCAGCAAGGAAGATTGTGACACAACAAAAATAAAAGAATCCTACGATACAAGACGCTCCAAGCAAAACACATAACATGTGGTGAATAAAAATATAGCCCCAAGTAACGTTACCGATGGATTGAAGACGAAAGAGGGGATGCCTTCCCGGGGCATCCCTAAGCTTAGGCTTTTTCGGCATCCTTGAATCAACTTGGGGTGCCTTGGGAATCACCAAGCTTGAGCTCTTACCACTCTTTATCTCTTTGTCCATAAGAACTTCATCCAAAACTTGAAAGCTTCACAACACGAAACTTAAACAGAAACTTGTGATATCATTAGTATAAGAAAGCGAACCACCACTTCCTTAGGCACTGTAGCAAACTTAAGTTCTACTTATGTTGATGTTGGGTTACTATATTTTCAATCTTCCATGGCTAATACCCCCCCCCCCCCGATACTATCCATAGTTTCATCAAAATAAGCAACCAACTCAACAAAAACAAAATCTGTTAACAGCAGACCAGTCTGTAGCAATCTACATACTTCTTATACTTATGGTACTTGAAAAATTCTGAAAACTTACTACAGTCTGAAGCATTTGTGTATAAATCAGAAGCAAGAAGAATCAACTCAAAATCTATCACATAAAAAAAACGAAAATTCTTTTCGTGAGCAGAAAGTTTCTGTCTTTTCCAGCATGATCAAACGATCATCCCCAAGACTAATCATAACAGTTTTACATGGCACAAACGCAAAAGAAACACAAAAAACAAAATCATAACAGAATTATGAAAGTGTGGAAAACACAAAAGAGAAATAAAATGGATAGATTCGTTGGGTTGCCTCCCACCAAGCGCTATTGTTTAACGCCCTTAGCTAGGCATAAGGTGATGGAATCACGTATAGTCATCTTTGGTGCTCAAACCATAAGTAGCCCTCATCGAAGATTCATAAGGCAATCTTATTTTCTTTCTAGGAAAATGCTCCATGCCCTTCTTTAGAGGAAATTGAAATCTAATATTCCCTTCCTTCATATCGATGATAGCACCAATAGTCCTTAGGAAAGGTCTGCCAACAATAATGGGACATGAAGGATTGCAATCTATGTCAAGTACAATGAAATCCACGAGTACATAGTTCCTATTTGCAACAATAAGAACATCATTGATCCTTCCCATGGGTTTCTTCACAGTAGAATCCGCAAGATGCAAATTAAGAGAACACTCTTCAATCTCATGAAAACCAAGAATTTCACATAAAGACTTTGGAATCGCGGAAACACTAGCACCCAAATCACACAAAGCATTGCATTCATAGTTTTTGATTTTGATTTTGATAGTAGGTTCCCACTCATCATGAAGTTTTCTAGGTATTGACACTTCTAATTCGAGTTTCTCTTCAAGAGATTTCATCATAGCATCTACGATACGTGCGGTAAAGGCTTTTCTTTGGCTATAAGCATCTGGAGAGTTTGCAATGGATTGCATCAAGGAAATGCATTGAAACAAGGAGCAAATATCATAATTGAATTCTTGAAATCCAAAGTGGAAGTTTCATTACTACCCAATATTTTGATTTCTTCTACTCCACTCTCCACACCTTTATCATCAAGATAGGTGGACTCCGAATCATTGGGGCGTTTTTCAACCAAAGTGGATTCATATCCAGCCACTTCATCAATAGGTTTGACATGCGAAAACAAATATTCAAGGGGAGTCACACCAAGCACTTAAAGTTCTTCGTGATTTGCATCACTAGAACGCACCCTTTTTAAACCATTCATGCCTAGCACGGATTTGGGCGGTTCTTTCTTTGCTCTCATTCACGGAGACACGCATAGCTTTTAAAGTTTCATCCAAGTTAACCTTGGGAGGAGCACATCTAACATTCAAAGCATCAATATCACAAGACATCCTATCAACGCTCATAGCCAAATCGTCTATTTTTAGTAGTTTTTCCTCTATGGACGCATTGAAAATCTTTTGAGAGTTGATGAACTCTTTGATATTACTCTCTAAATCAGAGGGTAATTTGTTATGATATCCATAAGTGTTGTTGCAGGAATTGCCATAGTTGTTACAGGAGTTACTAGGAAAAGGCCTAGGAACGTAGTTTCATCTAAAAGCATTGTTGTTGCCAAAATTGTTCCTACCAACAAAATTAACGTCCAAACTAGCATTGCTACTCTCAATCAAGGAAGATAGTTGCATGTCATTAGGATCTAAAGGAGCATTTCTACTAGCAACCAAATTCATCAACTCGTCCATCTTAGCACTAAGCGAGTTCATTTCTTCTATATCGTGTACCTTTTTGGTAGAAGGTGATCTTTCAGTGTGACACTGAGAGTAGTTGGTCATGATATTGTCTAGGAGTTTTGTAGCTTCTCCTAACGTGATTTCCATGAACGTTCCACCTGAGGCGGAGTCCAAGATATTTTGAGAAGCAAAATTCAAACCAGCGTAAAAGATTTGTATAATCATCCACAAAGTCAAGCCATGAGCGGGACAATTTCTAATCATTTACTTCATCCTCTCCCAAAATTCATGATATCCTTACGGAGAGAGATAATCTTAGCCAGCGGAAAATACTTGGATATGTAAGCATCTTTGCACTTATTCCAAGAACCGATACTATTTTTAGGCAAAGAAGAAAACCAAGTTTTTGCACGATCTCGCAAAGAGAACGGAAAGAGCTTCAATTTAACAACATCATTGTCCACATCTTTCTTCTTTTGCATATCGCAAAGTTCAATGAAAGTGTTAAGATGGGATGCGACATCTTCACTAGGAAGGCCAGAAAATTGCTCTTTCATAACAAGATTCAGCAAGGCAGCGTTGATTTCATATGATTCCGCACTTGTGGCGGGAGCCATCGAAGTACTAATAAAATCATTATTATTAGTATTCGAGAAGTCGCAAAGTTTTGTTTATTCAGCCATGATGACTTCAACAAACAAATAGGAACACAAGCAAGCAAGAAAACTGGCAAAGGAAAACGGCAAAAGGCAAATGAAAACGGCAAATGTGAAGTGGGGGAGAGGAAAACGAGAGGCAACTGGCAAAAAAAGGTAAATGCAAGGTGATTTTGTGACAGTTACTTGGATAGATCTTGACTTGATCTCTCCCCGGCAACGGTGCCAGAAATCCTTCTACTGCTGGCTACGCCTATAGGGATTTCCTTGGCAAATATGTAAAGGATTCCCCCGCGGCTGTGTAGCCTTGTGTTGGTGTTCCCTTGAAGAGGAAAGGGTGATGTAGCACAGCGGCGGTAAGTATTTCCCTCAGTTTGAGAACCAAGCTATCAATCCAGTAGGGGGATCGTGTCAAGTCACAAGAACCTGCACAAACACAAAGAGCTTGCACCCAAAGCTATGAAGGGGTTGTCAATCCCTTATAGATTGTTTGCAAAAAGTAAACAAAGCAAAGTAAAAGTAAAAGCGGAGATGATAGTTGTGAATAGACCTAGGGGCCGTAGTGTTCACTAGTGGCTTCTCTCGTGAAAGCAAGTAGACGGTATGTGAACGAATTACTATCGAGCAATTGATAGAACCGCGCAAAGTCATGACGTTATCTATGCCAATGATCATACATATAGGCATCACGTCCAAAACAAGTAGACCGACACTTTCTGCATCTACTACTATTACTCCACACGTCGACCGCTATCCAGCATGCATCTAGTGTATTGAGTTCATAAGAACAGAGTAACGCCTTAAGAAAGATAACATGATGTAGATGGACAATCTCAAATCTATGATGAAAGCCCATCTTGTTACCCTTGATGGCAACAACACTATGCATGCCTTGCTACCCCTTCTATCACTGGGAAAGGTCAACGCACGGTATGAACCCAAAACCAAGCACTTCTCCCATTGCAAGAATCATAGATCTAGTTGGCCAAACAAAACCCAAGACTCGGAGAGACTTACAAGGATATCAAATCATGCATATAATAAATCAGCAAAGACTCAAATATAATTCATAGATAATCTGATCACAAATCCACAATTCATCGGATCTCGACAAACACACTGCCAAAGAGGATTACATCAAATAGATATCCATGAAGATCATGGAGAACTTTGTATTGAAGATCCAAGAGAGATAAGAAGCTATCTAGCTACTAACTTCGGACCCGTAGGTCTGAAGTAGACTACTCACGAGTCATTGGAGAGGCAATGATGTTGATGTAGAAGCCCTCCAGCTCCAAAGTCCCCTCCGACAGGGCACCGGGAAGGGTCTCCAGATAAGATCCTGCGGAAACGGAAGCTTGCGGTGGCGGAAAAGTGGATTCATGGATGCCCTGATTTTTTATGGGATTTTAGGGAATAAATAGGCCAAAGAGCTAGGGCTGGGGAGCTCCAGGGGTCACAATCTTGATAGCCGCGGGTCTACCTGGCCACGGCTACTGGGCTTGTGGGCCCCCTATCGGCCTCCTGCCTTGGCCCTCAAGTCCCCCAATATTCTTCTGTTTTGGAAAATTTTATTTCGGGGATTTTATTCCGTTTGGACTCCATTCAAAAATCAGATCTGAAAAGAGTCAAAAACACAGAAAAAACAGGAACTGGCACTTGGCAATGAATTAATAAGTTAGTCCCAAAAAAGATAAAAAAGTTATATAAAACATCCAAATTTGACAAGATAACAGCATGAAACTATCAAAAATTATAGATACGTTTGAGACGTATGAGTAGTTAGTTTTCTTGTGCTAATGATATCACGAGTTTCTGTTTAAGTTTTCTGTTGTGAAGTTTTGAAGCTTTGGGTGATGTTCAAATGGACAATGGGATAAAGAGTGGAAAGAGCTCAATCTTGGGGATGCCCAAGGCATCCCAAGCCAAATTCAAGGACACCAAAAAGCCTAAGCTTGGGGATTCCCCGGGAAGGCATCCCCTCTTTCGTCTTCAATCCATCGGTAACGTTACTTGGAGCTATATTTTTATTCACCACATCATATGTGTTTTGCTTTTCACGAGTGTCGTGTATTATAGGAGTATTTTCTTTTTGTTGTGTCACAATCATCCTTGCCGCACACCTTTTTGAGAGAGACATGCACTCATCGTGAATTTGCTAGAACACTCATTGAGCTTCACTTATATCTTTTGAGTTAGGCAATTTAGCTCGCATGTGCTTCACTTATATCTTTTGAGCTAGATAACTTTGCTCTAGTGCTTCACTTAAATCTTTGTAGAGCACGCCGGTGTCATATTTTGGAGAAATAAGAACTCTCGATCTTCACTTATATCTTTTTGAGAGTGCTCTCCTTGAGTAACTTGGTAGTTGGCTTGTGCTATGAAAGTAGTCCTAAAAATGATAGTCATCCAAAGAGGATGTAATAAAAATTTCCATATTCATGTGCATTGATTAGTAAAGAGAAGTTTGATTCCTCTCAATTTGGTTTGAGACATGGATATGGTAATATTAGAGTTATGTTAGTAGGGTGTTGTGAATCTAGAAATACTTGTTTTGAAGTTAGTGATTCCCGTAACATGCACGTATGGTGAATCGCTATGTTAGGAAGTCGAAGCATAATTTATTTGTTTATTGTCATCCTTTGTGTGGTGGTCAGGATCGTGCAATGGTTAACACCTACCAAACCTTCCCCTAGGAGTATGCGTTTAGCACTTTGTTTCGATTACTAATAGAACTTTCTCAATAAGTATATGAGTTCTTCATGACTAATGTGTGATGACAATGACGAGAACAACGATAAGAATGATAACAACAACAATGACAACAGCGACATAACGACAACAACGACAATAACGACAACGACAACAACAACAACAACAACAACAACAACAACAATAACAATAACAACAACAACAACAATACAAACAACAACAACCACAACGACAAACACGATGACGACAACGACGACGACAACAACGACAACAACAACGACAACGACAATGTAGAGATGCACTTTCACCTTCCACCGTTGCTAGCCTCTCTAGTGTCGCGCAACTTTCATAGGTGCACAAACCCACCATATACCTTCCTCAAAACAGCCATCATACCTACCTATTATGGCATTTTCATAGCCATTCCGAGATATATTTCCATGCACTTGTGCCGTCACTTTCTTATTGCCATTGCATGATCGTAACATAGCTAGCGAGATGTTTCAACGTCATATGCCAAGCTAGATCGTTGCACATCCCGGTATATTGCCGGAGGCATTTCCTATAGAGTCATCATTTCTCTAAGTGTTGAGTTGTGAGTAAATAAAAGTGTGATGATCATCATTATTAGAGCGTTGTCCCATGTGAGGAAATAAAAAACAGAAAAAGAGGCCAAAGATACCCACCCAAAAAATGAAAAGAGGCCGAAGAGACCAAACAAAAAAAAGAAAAAAAGAGAGAGAAAAAGAGAGAAGGGACAATGCTACTATCTTTTTCCACACTTGTGCTTCAAAATAGCACCATGTTCTTCATGATTGAGTGTGTCTTGTTTTGACACTTCCATTTACTAGTGGTAATCTTCATTATATAACTTGGCTTGTATATTCCAATGATGGGCTTCCTCAAAATTGCCCTAGGTCTTCGTGAGCAAGCAAGTTGGGTACACACCCACTAGTTCTCCTTTTGACCTTTCACATACTTATAGCTCTAAGTTCATCCGTTGCATGGTAATCCCTACTCATTCACATTGATATCTATTGATGGGCATCTTCATAGCCCTTTGATACGTCGAGTCAATGTGACCATCTCCTCCTCTTTGCCTCACAACCTCCACCACACTCTATTCCACCTATTGTGTTATATCCATGGCTCACGCTCATGTATTGCGTGAGAATTGAAAGAGGTTTGAGAAAGTAAGAGTGCGAAAACAATTACTTGGCCAATACCGGGGTTGTGCATGATTTAAATTCGTTGTGTGGGGATGATGGAGCATAGCCAGACTATATGATTTTGTAGGGATAACTTTCTTTGGCCTTGTTACTTCGAAAGTTCATGATTATCTTGCTAGTTTGCTTGAAGTATTATTGTTTTCTTGTCAATAGAAAACTATTGTTTTTAATCTTACGGATCTGAACATTCATGACACCTGACAGAAGTTACAAAGGACAAATATGTCAGGTAGCATTCCACATCATTATCACTTCCCTACTTGAGGACGAGCAGGAGTTAAGCTTGGGGCTCCTTGATACGTCTCCAACGTATCTATATTTTTTGACGGTTCCATGCTATTATCTTGTCAAACTTTGGATGTTTTGTATGCATTTTATATATTTTTTGGGACTAACTTATTAACTCAGTGCCAAGTGCCAGTTCCTGTTTTTTCTATGTTTTTTACCTTTTCAGAGGAGAATGTCATCCGGAGGCCAAACAGAATAAAACCTCCAAAAAGATTTTTTTTCGGAACAGAAGATACGCAGGGAGCTTGAGAACCAAGGCAAAGGGCACCAGGGGAGGCCACAAGCCCCCTAGCCGGGGCCTGGGGGGCGCGCCTAGCAGGCTTGTGGGCCCCCTGTGGATCCTTTCCCCTACTTATTCCGCCTATAAATCCCCAAAAAATCTGAAACCACGGGAGAGAGCCACAAAAATATTTTTCAGCCGCTGCAAGCTTTTATCTCCGCAAGATCCCATCTGGGCCACGTTCTGGTGCCCTGCCGGAGGGGGCATTCGGACATGGAGGGCTTCTTCATCAACACCATTGCCTCTCTGATGATGCGTGAGTAGTTCACCATAGACCTTAGGGTCCATAGCTAGTAGCTAGATGGCTTCTTATCTCTCTTGGATCTTCAATACAAAGTTCTCCATGATCTTCATGGAGATCTATCCGACGTAATCCTCTTTTGCGGTGTGTTTGTTGAGATCCGATGAATTGTGGATTTATGATCAAATTATCTATGAATCTTATTTGAGTTTCTTCTGATCTCTTATATGCATGATTTCATATCCTTGTAATTCTCTTCGAGTTGAGGCTTTCGTTTGGCCAACTTGATCTACAGTTCTTGCAATGGGAGAAGTGCTTGGTTTTGGGTTCATACCGTGTTGTGACCTCACCCAGTGACAGAAGGGGTAGCGAGGCACGCATCATGTTGTTGCCATCAAGGGTAAAAAGATCGGATTTATATCTATTGCATGAATTTATCCATCTACATCATGTCATATTGCTTAAGGCGTTACTCTGTTTGTTATGAATTCAATACACTAGATGCATGCTGGATAGCGGTCGATGTGTGGAGTAATAGTAGTAGATGCAGAAAGTATCGGTCTACTTGTCTCATACGTGATGCCTATATGTATGATCATTGCCTTACATATCGTCATGAGTTTGCGCGGTTCTATCAATTGCTCAACAGTAATTTGTTGACCCATCGAAATATTTGCTATCATGAGAGAAGCCTCTAGTGAACACTATGGCCCCCTGGTCTACTTCACATCGTATTTTCAGCCTTACACTTTTACTTTGTTGCACTTTCCGCCTTCAGATATCTCCTTGCAATCAATCGTGAAGGGATTGACAACCCCTTTGTAGCGTTGGGTGCAAGTTTGTTGTTTTTGCGCAGGTACATTGGAGACTTGGCTTGATACTCCTACTAGATTGTTACCTTGGTTCTCAAACTTAGGGAAATACTTACTGCTACTGTGCTGCATCATCCTTTTCTCTTCAAGGGAAAAACCAACGCAAGATCAAGAGGTAGCAACCATCATCATGCATATGCTTCTAGTTTGCGTAGCACTACTGCCTACTTGTCAACATAAGATTAGCTTGACCCTCATACGCGGTAGGATCATGCTCAAATGCAAGTGCTCCAGAGGAGCCATCGGTAACACCATATCGATGATTTACACAATACTCATGATCATACAATATACTTTTAATAATATTTGTCTCTGGTTTTGATGAAAATATTATTTTTAAAATCAATTTAACAGGAGCTAAAGTATTCAAAATTGTCCTTTTAATTATATCTATGTAGAAAAGTTATCATAAAAATTTGTATAACAGCTCTATTAAATTCTACACATTTTTAGAAAACTTTTGGTGGAAAAGTAATTAAATTTGATTAAATAACAAACTCTACAAAATTCTTTTTAAAACAAAATAAAAATAAGAAGAAAAGGGGGCTTAGCCCTAGCCTGGCTCGGCCAGTGGCTGGGGCGGCCGAGGCGCGCGTGCCATCACGTTCAAACCACACGAGCGGGCCGCTATGGTCAGTGGCTCTAACACCCGATATTTTTAAATTTGGATTCCTTGATTTCTTTGGATTTTTAAAATTTTCCCTTGACAAAAACTTTGAAGCCCTTTGTCAACCTCCTTCAGAAAATCTATGGAGCTTTCATTTCTCAACCTGCCTAGTTTAAAGAGGTATTATTTTAGCCTCTTCTCTAAATGAATTGGTTTGAGAGAATATTCTTTCTCTTGCAAAACTATGGAAACTTATTCCTATAGACTTATACTATTTATTTTAAAAGGTTTACCTTTTACCCTTCATCCTTTTTGGTATCATTTTCTGCCTCTACATCCTCTAGGGTTTCATCCCTATATATTTTATAAAACTTTAGAAGGGTTGGACCACCTTTCATAAACTATTTTGATAAAAAGGGATTTATGTAATCAATTTGAACCCTAGCCAATTTACAAAGGAACTCAGTGATTCCTTTGGAGTTTTGATCCCAAACTCATGCACTTAGTAGACCTTAGTAACCTCAACCTCTATCACCAAAAACATTGGGTCCATAGGTTTGAAATTTTCAAATTTTGTTTGACTCAAATATGACCACAAAATCCTGTTTTCATTTAAAACCTGACTTAAACCTTTTGAAAAATCTGAATTTTTTTACAGTGTCTCTGCACCCAATGAGAGGCCTCCCCAATTTTTTTTATCTCAAAATACTTTCTTCACATGCCATATGCATTTTATCGAACACCTAACTTGCACTGCTGCCACTGTTCATCTCTGAATTTAATTCAGACTATTTCAGAGATTCAATTCGTTGACTATCTCTACACAAGTGACGCTAGAGCCAGTTGATTCTGTTCTTGAGGTTATCCTTTCTCCGCGGGATGCCTTGGACGCTTGCCAGCGTCGGTGGTGAGCTGGCCGTGCCGGCCAAGCTCCGGTAGCAGCCACTGCAGAGGCTGCCACGGCCACCAACACCTTCCCTGCTACAGCCCCGCGCCGCCCACCACCACCCAATGCGCCAGCACCCTCCGCGTGCCCTCAATCGACAGTATGTGCCACGAAAGACGTCGCCACACACCGAGCCACACAGAGCGCGAACACTGCCATCACACTGCACAGCTAGCACCTCTTCATCGACGCGCGTTCTCCGTCGATGACCAACAAGCTTTAGGCCAAAAATGAGCTGTCCTCGGTGATTAGGTACGAGCCGGACCACCTAACCACCTGCCCAACCCCCTGCATCACCGGAATTCCTTGCCGGAGTTAAAGCCGCGACACCTCTCTCCGGCCTCTATAAATAGAGCGCCCTCGAGCTTCTGACACCATCACCCACCTCACCACACTACTCCTCCAACCCAAAGCAGTGCCCAAGCTAGAGAGGGTCCTCGAAGGGGCCTTCTTCCCCAGCTCCGACCGCCCCGATCCGCTTCGGGATTCGGCTACACTCGAGCTAGGTGAGTTGTGGTAGGACCTCCTGTGACTCTCATTAGCCTCCTTGTGCTCTTCCCCTCTTAAGCACTCGTCGAATCGAATGCAGGGAGCTGCCAGTTGAAGGTTCGGAGTTGACCGGAACCGCCGTCCGCCGGAACCAAGATGTCATCGACATGGAGCATCCTTTTCGTCCAAAACCTCAACTCACCGACGTGCAGATCCAAGGTGAGTGCAATTGAACCCTCAGCCAGCTTCCTCCTCCTACCTATCACCATCGGCGACCACCGCGAGCCTCTGGCGCCGGTGAATCCTTCAAACTTGACAGGGGGACCCCCCTCGTCTGCGTCTCCCTCCTCCTGTGAGACGTATTCCAAGAAAGCGTGTTTTACAGAAACCGTTTTCATTGCAGGATAGCGTATTCAGACTCGGGCTCTTTGAGTTATCTCAAGCTAGCCCCTGGATTAATTCTTTATAATTACATATTAGTCCATGATTTTGTTTCGCCCATAATTTCTAATCTACAACACCTTTTTCACTGATTCTTTTTGCAAAACACTCCTTATAAGGAATAGTTTCTTTTCAGATTTACCTAGAATTATTTTAGGACCAGTAGCTAGGCCTCACCTCTTACGACATTCCCTATTATATAACTTAGATTTCGACGAAGGGAACCAGGCAAGCATGTTTGAATTCTTGATGTGTTGCGTGTTAACTAACAAATATTTAATATTCATCTCCTTGCTTTATTCATACATGCTACATATTTATAACAATGATAAAACATGACAATGACATGTGATAGTTATGAGCAATGTTCAAGAATTCATCCGATTAATCCGTTAATTGGCCAGTTAATCTCTACTGATCATGTGGATGAATCGAATAACACATATTCATCGCGTTAACTCGTCACACCGATTAAATGGTCTATCAGACCGATTAAATGGTCTATCAGACCGATTAACTGGTCTGTTAGATCGATTAATCAGTTGTTAGGCCGAATAATGATTGTTCGCCCACTTACTCGTGGGCAAAAAATCATGAATATTTGGCCCATAATCCCTCCTAGCCCATATCGCTCTTAAATAGCTAGGGTTTATCCCTCCACCTGACCCCCCCTTCTCCTCTCATCCCATCCCGACCTAGATTGCGGCTGGCTAGGTCTTTGTTGGCACGCTGCCACTTCCCCTCCTCACATGTGTGTGATTGCTTCGTCGCATTTCGGGCTACGCAAAACCCTTAGGATTCGAACACTTGGGCGTGTAGGAAGGTCTCTCCCTGCTATGCCTCGCCTAGCCCACTACTCGGTGGAAACAACGAAGGAGTCACTCGACAGCGAGGGTAGCACAAAACACAATAGTTTCCCCAGGTTCGGGCCGCTGCAAAGCGGAAAACCCAAGTCCTGCTTTTGGTGGATTGCCTCTCGCGGAGGTGGTGGATGAATTAGTACAATATTCTCGAGCCTCCGGAGGCCAAGTGTCTAGGTGTATTGTTCTACTGTCCAATTGAACACCCTTCTCAAGTATCCTACCCTCTGTCTTTATAGCGGAGTCTCGGGTCCTCTTCCCTCATAGCTTCGGCTGGAAGGGATCCCACAACGGCCAATTTTGAAGGGCAACAGGGAAACATGCTCCCCTGCCCAAAGGTGGTCTTTGCCTGCAAAGTATATGTTCTTTGGTCCTTCTCTCCGCCTTCGTGTTCTTGTGCGAGGCTTTTTTCGGCGTTACTCCTTTCGTGGCATTTCCCCACCATTTCTTCTGCCTTGAGTTGATCTCCGACGTGAAGTGCTTTGGGTGTGCGTCTTTGAGGATTGTCAACGCTTGTGCCCCCGGGATCGCATGCGCTCACCTCCTCTCTAAGGTGGAAGGGTTCCGGCGTGAGTGGGTGCAAGTTGAGGCTGCCGGGGCCGGAGCTCTGTTCCAACCTCCTCCATCACTGGCGACACAAAACCGGGGGTTGGGAGCGCCAAGAGCTTAGCGACCCCCGGCTCGCGCCGGGCTTGATCCAGCAGGGAAAACTGAGGCGCGCGGGGGTGTCGATGGTGATGGTGGTGCATGAGTTCATCTATCGGTGGATTGATCCCCTTCAACGCCACTCCCACCCCATGTGGTCCTACATTGCGCCCAGCGACTCGATGAGGACCCAACTCATCCCCTTTTCCCCTAATGTCCTTCGCGAGCTGCTTCGTCGGCTGACTGGCGGCGATCGTGACGAGCTCCCCCCGAACGGCCTGCCATTGTAGTGATTCAAGGCCCTAAAGGTCTTACCGCAGAGATATCGTTCTTCGATGAACGGGGGCTCCTCCTTGAGGGGGAGAATTGTTTCACGGAGCCACAACCCTCGGGGTTCAGTCCCACGAAGACCCTGATTGTGTGGTTACCTCCGGGATCATGGCACGCGTTGTGCCGGTGATACATCCCAAACGTATCTATAATTTTTGCTTGTTCCATGATCTTTTGGATGACACTGTTATATGTTTTGCTACACTTATATATCATTTTACACATATTTGGACTAACCAACTAACTCAGTGCACCCAGTGCCAGTTTCTATCCGTTGATGTCTATTTTCCACGGGCTTTTACCCTATTTTCCAAAGCCCAAAAAAATCCAGAAAAAAATATATCAAAACAGCAAAACAGAAGCTTCCAGATCACCGAAGCAGGGCGAGAGGGGGTCCAAGGGCCTCCCAGGCAGCCTACTGGCGCGACCAGGCCCTAGGTCGCGCCAGGAGGTCGCCTGGGTGGGTCCCACCTCCTCCGGTGCCCTCCTTTGTCCTATATTTAGAGTCCCAAGAGGAAATCCTCGCAGACTTTCTGGAATCACGAATTTCTCCATCGTTTCGCCGCCGCAGCGCTTCCAAGATCGGGAGCGTCACGAGACCTCTTCCCGGCACCCTGCCGGAGGGAGGATTGACCTCCGGGAGCTTCTCCACCGCCATGGATGCTTCCCGGCATGCCGTGAGTAGTCCTCCTTGGATCATGAGTCCATGCCCAGTAGCTATGTGATGTCTTCTCTCTAATCTTGTGCTTCAATGATTAGTCCTTGTGAGCTGCCCTACATGATCAATGCATCTATGTAATTCTCTTGCTACTGCTATGCTCGGTTTGTTGGGATCCGACGGATTATGAGATTATGTTGAGATTGTTATGTGTTATATATTTGATTATGCTTTTATATTATATTCCTTAGTGATTCATGCATGTTCTCCGTTGCTTTTTATTGCTTTGGCCAAGTAGAAGAGCGTAACTCCAAGAGGGAGCGTTATGCATGATTATGGGTTCGGGCCCCTCGATGTCTAGCTTGAGTGACATAAACATGAGACTAGGGGATGTGCTTGCTGCCACCAGGGAGAAAACAGCGGTGCTTGTGACCACGGTTGCAAGGATTGTTTACCTTACGCATAGTTCGTTAATGCAGTTGTTCGTTGCTTTGAGTTTACATTTTGGGTGGGGATCGCAACTTAATACCGGAGAGATGTTCCGGATAGATATCTCAGGGTGGATGATTAGTAAGTGGATGCTGATGAATAAATAGTCTACTTGTCTTGGCATACTGCCCATTACTATGGAACCTCTAACTATCAAGGAGCATAATTAGCATTGCGGTGCGATCATAATTCTGTCAATTCCCCAACTGTGATTTGTTTACACTAGCATAGTTGTTTATCGTCTTTTGGGAGAGAGACATCACTAGTGAACGTCATGTGACTCCGGTCCATATCACCATCATTGTTTACAGCTCTATCATTTATGGCTTTCATTTAATTTTCGGTTGCAATCACTATTACCTTCCCGCTTGTGTTTTTATCCTTTGCACACTACAAGGTGGGAGAGATTGACAACCTCTCTGTAGTCGTTGGGAGCAAAGTTAATTGTTGTGTGTGTAGGTCCACGTCTTCTCCTAGCGCCAGGGTGGAAGACACCTATTTGTTGAGCCTCGGAATCCTCCTGGTTCGATAAAGCTTACAGTCTCCGTGTAAGGGAAATATGTTGCTGACTACATCTCTACCTTCCACTTGAGGTAACCAACGAGGGGTGAGAAGTATATCCATCAACTCGTCATTAAGCGAATTTCTGGCGCTGTTGCGGGGGACTCCAGTCTTAAAGATAGGGGAGTTGCACGCTATCTTTTACCTTTGCTTTTTAGTCTTCTTAGTTTCCGTTTTAGTTTTTGATTTAGAGTCTTATACCCAAAAGCACAAAAAAATAGTTGCTTTGTTCTTGCTTGTTGCTGCTATGGGTTCCACTGAGAACACTAAGTTGTGTGACTCCACTAGTTAGGCTTATTGAAAACTACACTCTTAGTTTGCTGCTTGGGGAAGGCCGGTTTACCACACCTGTGGTAGAAAAGTCTCCTCCACCTACTAAATGTAGCCCATTCAAAGTACCACTTGGAATAACTAAAATAATTAGGAATGATTGTTATGGAAGAGATGGAACAGTCAATCCTAGTATTCATTTCTTGAAACTTACAGAACTTTGTGAGTTGCTTAAAATTTCAGGTTTGACAAGAGATTTAGTCATGAGGAAATTATATGCCTTTTCACTGAAAGTAAAAGCATTGGACTGGTATAAGCTACTAGATGATTCTCACCTATGGGATTGGGAAGAGATTTAGTCTCTCTTTTACTCCAAGTTTTATCCTCTTCATGGAGTCCATGTCGATCATGGTAACATTGCTTTATTTGATACTTATATTGTTGAGTTTATTCATGATCCCACTAAAAATTATTATGATAAGGGAACATATGCTTATAGATATTTCAATAATATTAAGTTCCCTCTCTTTATGTTGAAGGTTTTGAAGCTGCACTTGTTTTGCCTTCCTATGCTTATTGCTTTGGGCTTTAATGAATTATTCTATTGCAATATTCCTATGCATAGGAAGCATTTTAGACTTAAACGTGTTTGGTATTTGCTTCTTGATGCTCTCTTTTGTTCTACAACTCTTACTCCTATGAGAGCATCATTAAAATATTAAGCCTATCTTTATGGCTATAAAGAAAGAGCTCTAGGGAGACAACCCTTGTTATCATTACTTTGAGTTTTTACTTTCAGTTTTAGTGGTCTTGCTATGTGTTACTACTGTAGCAACATCATTGTATCTTTATTTTTAAGCTTTGTGCCTAGTTATAGCCTCCGATTGCCAGAAAGTTCAAAAGTTGTGACATGCTATCCAGAAACAGATTCTGCCTACTTGACGGAAAAACTTGCCAAAAATAACAAGGTGATCTTTTTGATCTGAATTCTTTTGACAGCATGCTCTATGTAATTGTATTTCTATCACTATGTTTTTTTATTTGAGTTGCAGAAGTGCCCCGAATAAATTATTTACTATCTATTGTTTTGTTCTTCACAGATTCTGCCATGTTTTTCTGTTTCATTGTTTTGCAAATCCTAAGCTTGCTTTTTATTTATAAAAACCTTTTGACATTCATAAGAAGCAGTAGCTTTTCATGAAAATATTTATTTCCAGCAGGTAATGAATTATTTTATTGAGGAAACTAACCACTCTAATCAGCTTATGATGAGTTTCGTACGAAGGGAGTTTTCAAGTATGCGATGGGAGAGATGATGAAAGAAGATACATGAGTGTCCAGCGCTCAAGCTTCGGGATGCCCCCATGCACCCCAAGAAATATTCAAGGAGACTCAAGCGTCTAAGCTTGGGGATGGCCCCATGCATCCCTTCCTCTATCAACAATCATCAGTTCGTCCATCTCCATGCTATATTTTTATCACTTCATATGATATGTGCTATGCTTGGAGCGTCCCATTATTTACTTTTTAGTTTGTTTCAGTTTTGCTTGCTGTTCATAAAAAGTCGGAACCTAGCCTACCTTGTTCGGAGATAGACACGCTCCATTCCACTCTAGAATACATCATAGCTTTTCATGCTTATCTTTTTGTGTGTTCTTCATCTTTTCGTAGCTATTGTCATGCTTAGCTCTTAGTTTTCATGCTTATCTTTTTAAGAGCTACTATTTAGGTTGATTTCGTAACTCTCCTGATTTATCATGCTTATCTTGTTTAGAGAGTTGGTTTGTTGCACTGAGTTGTGTGTCTTGCATGTGTAGGTAATTGAGATTGTTATTTAAGTATAGTAGTAACCTGCAACAGTTTTGAGGTATTGATTTGAGTAATGTTTGGAATTTTGGTGCCAACAGCTTCTGCCTATTAGTGATAGGTATCGTATTATGGGAAATCCTTGTGTTTTCAAAAACTAAAATTTAGTTGAGAACTCTAGCTACTAAATTGATCGCTAACCTCTTGAGGGGTTGGAATATATATAGTACCCTCATGTTACCATGAGTCGAGGATGCGCAAGGATAACCAAACCCCCAAACACTCCTCCTCGGGGTACTTGTCTCTTTGTGAACCTCCTAACTA
Source organism: Hordeum vulgare subsp. vulgare (assembly GCF_904849725.1). Lineage (NCBI taxonomy): Eukaryota > Viridiplantae > Streptophyta > Magnoliopsida > Poales > Poaceae > Hordeum > Hordeum vulgare. Next base: position 196,786,510 of record NC_058522.1, read on the forward strand.
GACAGAGAGTACCGATAATAAGTGTATGAGGTATTCGTACTAATGTGAGTATTCGATTGTTGGCACTTCCACCATCCATATTTTGCTAGCCTCTTCGGTACCGTGCATCGCCCTTTCTCACATCGAGAGTTGGTGCAAACTCCGCCCGTGTATCCAAACCCATGACATGATACTCTTTGTCATACATAAGCCTCATTATATCTTTCCTCAAAACAGCCACCATAACTACCTATTAAGGCGTTTCCATAGCCTTTCTGAGATACATTGCCATGAAACATCCACCATCTCATGACTTGATCTTCATGTCATACATGCTTTTGCTTGATCGTAGAGCTGCCCGATAGTTCGGCCTTGCCCTCATTTCTGCTACATGACGCGCTATTATCATTACATATCCTGGTACACTAGCAGAGACATACATTTGCATAAATCATGATAGTTTGCACTTGTCTTTATGTTGAGTACTTCTTATAAAGTGTGATGATTTTTCTTTCCATTCATGTAAAACATAGGGTGTTGCCCTTAAGTGAGGAAAAGATCCCAAAGTGGACAAAACAAAACATACCAAAGAGGACAAATGAGAGCTAAAAATAAAGAGCCAAAGAGGCCACAAAAAACTAAAAATAAAGAGGAAAAGAAAAGAAATAAAAAGAGAGAAGGGGTAAGCACTACTATTCCTTTTGAAAGATCCACACTCGTACTCCATTACTATATTGGTAGTACATAGAGATTATCATTCATGCATAGCTATGTGGGGACCCTTACACTATAGAACTTGGTTTGCATATTCCAATGATGAGCCTCCTCAAATGAGCTATAGCTCTTCGTGAGCAAACAAGTTGGATGCACCCCCACTAGTTCCATTGGAGAGCTTACCATAGCTGATATGTGCATCCCTTGCATGGAAATCCCTACTCCTCACATCATATCTATCATTTGGCTTTCTGTCGTCTATGGTTGTCCTCATTGATGTGAGACTATCACGCCTTTTTGTCTTCCTTCCCCATCATTATTCTATTTTCCCTCCTAAGTGACAACATATCTTGCTTACGCTCATCCATTGCAGGAGTGCTCAAAATCGAAAGGGAGAGGATCATTTTGACTTGTACCTGACTAGTGGTCTCGGGATGAGTCAAAATAAGATTCCGAAGGAGACTAAGTGTGAGGTTTATTAGATTAAGTTCTCAATTAAAAAAACAATATATGTTATGCTCACAACCCATCTCCCACTTCTTGGATGGAAACACCATTTGGAGACAATCGAGTCACGGACAGCGAGAGCTCTTGCACCTTTATGTTCTTACTTTGCTAAACTCAATACTAGATATAGACTCTTGCATGTGATTGTCTTGACTTGAATTACGTATCTCACTTGCTTTACTTTGAAGTTCTTATATGTATGTTAGCATGTCACCACAGAAATTATTGTGTTATCATTTATCTACTCGAGGATGAGTAGAAATTAAGCTTGGGGATGTTGATACGTCCCAAACATATCTATAATTTCTGCTTGTTCCATGATCTTTTGGGGGACATTGTTATATGTTTTTCTACACTTTTGTATCATTTTACACATATGTGTACGAACCTACTAACTCAGTGCACCCAGTGTCAGTTTCTGTCTGCTGATGTTTATTTTGCAGGGCTTTTACCAATTTTCTGTAGCTTGAAAAAATAAAAAAATATATATAAAAAATTAGCGAAACAGAAGCTTTCGGATCACCGAAGGAGGGCCAAAGGGGGGCAGGGGCCTCCCAGGCGGCCTGCTGGCGCGGCCAGGCCCTAGGCAGTGCCAGGAGATCGCCTGGGTGGGTCCCACCTCCTCATGTGCCCTCCTTTGGCCTATACTTAGAGTCCCGAGAAGAAACCCGCGCAGACTTTCTGGAATCGCGAATTTCTCCATCGTTCCGCCGCCAGAGCGCTTCCAAGATCGGGAGCGTTAGGAGACCTCTTCCCGGCACCGTGTCGGGGGGAAGATTGACCTCCAAGAGCTACTTCACCGCCGTGGACGCTTCCTAGACGTGTCGTGAGTAGTCGTCCTTGGACCATGAGTCCATGACCAGTAGCTATGTGATGTCTTCTCTCCAATCTTGTGCTTCAATGGTTAGTCCTTGTGAGTTTCCATACATGATCAAGGTATCTATGTAATTCTCTTGCAATTACTATGTTCGGTTTGTTGGGATGTGATGGATTATGAGATTATGTTCAGATTGTTATGAGTTATATATTTGATTATCCTTTTATATTATGTTCCTTAGTGATTCATGCATGTTCTCCGTTGCTTTTTATTGCTTTGGCCAAGTAGTAGATCGTATGCATGATTGTGGGTTCGGTCCCCTTGATGTCTAGCTTGAGTGACAGAAACATGAGACTAGGGGATGTGCTTGTTGCCATCAGGGAGAAAACAACGGTGCTTATGACAACGGTTGCAAGGATTGTTTACCTAATGCATAGTTCGTTAATGCAGTTGTCCGTTGCTTTGTGTTTTCACTTTGGGTGGGGCTCGTAACTTAATATCGGAGAGATGTTCTGGATAGATATCTCAAGGTGGATGACTAGTAAGTAGATGTTGATAAATAAACGGTCTACTTGTCTTGGCGTACTGCCCATTACTATTGAGCCTCTAACTATCAAGCTGCATAGTTAGCATTGCGGTGCGATCGTAATTCTGTCAATTGCCCAACTGTCATTTGTTTACCCTAGCATAGTTTTTTATCGTCTTTCGGGAGAGAGACGTCACTAGTGAACATCATGTGAATTCGGTCCATATCATCATCATTGTTTACACCTCCATCATTTACCACTTTCATTTACTTTTCCATTGCAATCACTATTACCTTCCCGCTTGTGTTTTGATCATTTGCAAACTACAAGGCCGGAGAGATTGACAAATCTCTTTACTCGTTGGGAGAAAAGTTATTTGATGCGTTTATAGGTCCATGTCTTCTTCTAGCACCAGGGTGGAAGACACCTACTTGTTGAGCCTAGGAGTCCTCTTGGTTCGATAAACCTTAGAGTCTCCGTGTAAGGGAAATTAGCTGCTGACTACATCTCCACCTTCCACTTGGGGTAACCAACGAGGGGCGAGAAGTATATCCATCAACTCATCATAAGCCGACACCCGCCCTCCCGGCTCTGGCTAAGCGTCGTGCCGGGGTTGGTGGTGATGATTGGTGGACGGTGGAAAGCGCCGCCCCTACTTCCGAAGCTTGCTCGAGGGCCGACGATTCCCCCCGCCGGGGCACCCCTGCCGGCCGGAAGAGGAGGTTGTCCGATTGCGGCCGGCCCCCGAAGCGTGAGGCTCCGGCGAGGAAGAAGTGGAAGGCCATTGACGCATAAGTGCATGTATGCTCCCTTGTCCTCCTTTTACGCGCGTGTCTTTCAAGCCTTTGTTCCTCGGGTCCCATTTCGGTGGCCAGGCAGGCGGATCAACGTCGTCTGCTCGGGAGGACGCCGGGCATCCCGCGGCCTCTTTTCTCGCACTCTGCGGGCCCCGGTATCACGAGCCTCTTGCGCGTGAACCCCCGCGGTCTTCTTCGTTGGAGGCCTCCAGTACTTTTGGGGGATGACTTTCCCCTCGCCTGTGGCCCCTCCTGGGGCCATGTCGTGCCTTCCCTTTGGAACCCTCTATCATGGTGATGAGGAGCCTCATGGGGCGCTTAATGTTGACAAAACGGCAGCGCGGGAGCCCCCGGCCCTCGGGCACAGACTTGTGTCGGGTGGTCCCTTGCACGCTTCTTCTGTTCGCTGTTCGAGAGGCGAGGACCCTTGCTCTTGTCTGGACCATGTAGCGGGTTTGCCCGCCGCACCAAGGGGCTTGCTTCATACCGCTGCGTATGCGCTTCAACGTCTGGGAGAGGGGCTTGCCAGTCATGAGGCCCGTCGGGAAGGTGAACGTCAGTACCTTGCGTCGGGGTGGCACCAGCTTGAAGTCGCCGTGAACCTCGGCCGTCTGCAGCGGGAGCGCGATCGCTCAGAGACAGAGGCACCCCTTGATGTGGCGGTAGAAGCCCGCGAGCGCGCACTCGTCGAGGCTCACAAGGAGCTTTTCACCCTCATCGCCCATCTCGAAGAGAAAGCTCCGCCGAGGCCCTTCCTGGGGATCCGTCAGCGGAGTCCTTCCCCTTCGGTCCTCGAGAATCCGCTGAATCGCTGCTGCTTGGAGACGTGGAGCAGTTCTTGGAGCAGGAGCGTCTGGAGACGCGGGAGCGCCTGCTGTCGGTTCCCGAGGAGTCCCTTGCCTCTCGTGAAGCGAAGCTTCAGGAGGAGATAGACAGGGGGTGGCGGAGGCTCGACCTTCCTTTCTTCTTGATTACCGTGCAAAGTTTAGGCTCCAGGACTCCCGCTTCCTCAAGTGTCGTGATTGCCTGCAAAATCAGTCCAGTGCCCTCTGGAGGAGGCTGGATCAGATGCTGGGAAGCCGATAGGCCACACTGGACATACAGGCTATTGCCGAGGGTAAGTTGTCTAATATGTGCAAACAAGTGAAAGGCGTGTCTTCCCTGGATGGAGAGGCTTCCGAATAGGCCGCCCGCGCTCGGAACCTTGAGAAGAGGGCTTCTCGTGCCTTGAGCGACATCTGTGGAGAAGGCCCTTGATTCCTGACGACTTTGGGTACTTGGGATTTTTCTACCGTGTCGTGTAGCATCTCGAGGTGGGCACCGAGAAGGCCCTTGCGCTTGTGGAGGACAAGAGTCGCGACCTTTTGGGTCAGGTCGCCTCGGACATCTTCAGCCACCTACTTCGTCTCGACCCCAACTTTGACTTTGCTTTGGTCTTGGATCTGGTGCCAGAGACGATCCGTGCCACCCTGGCTGAATGGGTCGAGGTTCAGGTGGAAGACCTCGTGTCAAGGCTTGCTCCAGAGGGCCACGGCATGGTCTCCGATGATAACGCGTCCTCATAATCCTCAACCTTGTCCTCCTGATATGTTCATGTGTTTAGTTTAACATCAGCTGGGTCGTGTTTGGTGGGTACCTTTTGACGTTTACACTGGGGTCGAGGTACGTGCGACGGTTCCATTCTGTCTGTTACTGTCGCAAGCCTGTGAGTGCGCGGTGCAACCCGTTACCAAGGTTACTCCTCACGGGGCAAAAGCCTCGGTGCCTTGGGTGGCCTAGTGGTATTCTGACCAGTGAGGCCCCTGAGGCGTGCTGCTCAGGAGCCCCCTTTAATACTCAAGCCGCTCTACGTCATCACGCCCTTGTACCGAACATTTCCTTACCACCGCAGAGCTCGAGCTTCACAGCGTGGGGCCTCGCCACTCCCGGTGCTGCCCGGATCTTCCGGACGTCGTCGATAGTGGCGAGTGGCATTATGACCTGTAAGGCTCCTAAGGCAGGGCCCAGGAGCTCCCTTTCTGGCGCTTGGACGATTCTGCATTCCGCCCCTTTTTGTGATTGCCTCGGGAGGACACGAGACCTCCCGAGGTTCCCGCAAAAAACCAACGAGAGCAAAGTGGAAAATAGAACGTGAGTTCGGCAAATCGAGAGTACATAAAAAAATCCAAACCCTTCTTTTCATTTCAAAACATCAAGCAGAGAAACCAGCAAGACTTTGATAGCTCAGGATACAGCAGAAAGGGAAAGACCCTCGTGGGCCTCAATTGAAAACACAATGAAGAAACGAGAAAGAGCCACATCCGACATCCTAGCTATTCCCCGCCTCCGACACCCCCAGCGCTGGGCATAGGACTTCCACTAGTCGTGGGGTGGACCCCTTACGCGTCCTCGGGGGGCCTTGTGCGTATACAACCTCGGCTCATTATTACGTGAGAGTGTCACAATGGGGATGTATATGGGAGGTGCGAGCACTCTTTGCCCTCGCGAGTGACCCTACCCTCGAGGCATTAGGCGCCTGATTCTGGAAGTCATCTGGGGACAATGTTGATTCCTTCATATTCTCCATTAGGCGTGGTGTGGACCCCTTCCCCGTCCTCGGGGGGACCTGGGCGTATATAGCGTCAGCTCGTTATTATGTGAGAGTGTCATGAGATGAAGTAGGTTCTGGCATAATTGAAGGGCGATGCAGTGTTGATGTAGAGGAGGCGCTGGGGCGTCGCGGGTGCTGCACCGAGGTGCTACGGGTTGATGCGGTGCCCGGGGATGCTCTAAGGGCTCTATGCCGCATGGGCGTGCGCCCCGCTTGGGGTCCCGGGGCTTGTAGCGTCGTAGTGTGGCCCACCCTGAGTGAGCCCTCGAGGGAGGGCGGAGCCCCCTGCACCCTCTGGATGGCAGGCTCGCCCAGGTGGTGGGTGCAGAATACACGGGGGATTCCCCAGCACGCCTCGTTGGGGCCCCATGGATTCCTAGGCCGGTACCCTGGGTCGCGCCCCTAGGCCGGGTTGGCCCAGCTTAAGGGCAGCAAAGGATACCGAACACCTGTTGGTAACCGAGCAAGGCTTGCACCAGTAACATGGGCATTTGTTCCACCCTCCATCCCCAAGTGAGCGTCGTGCGCCCTGGGTGCAAAGGCGGATGTACCACGCCCGGGCCCCAGGTTGGGATCGTTTGGCCCGAGAACATGGCGTATCTTCCACCCTCGGACCCCATGTTGCGGCCCCTTGACCTGGACATGAGGGTGCGTCCACCCTGTCCAAGGCGAGAGGTCCCCGGTCCCCAGACCCAGACGCCTGCCTTGGGCAGCTCCCAACCATGAGGTGTGCCCCACGATCGTGCCCGTGCTGGGTGCCCTCGCAGAGCCACCCCTCGGATCGCCCCACAGCGTTGTTCATACATGTTCGTGCGGGGGTGGTCCGTGGGGTCACGCTCGTGCCTCCTGTGTAGTGACAGCCCGCGTGGTCTCCTCCGTGGCCCATAGATGTGCTGGTACGGTTGTCGTTGGTCCGCGTGAGCCCCCAAGGGTTGATGCAGTCGAGTCTCTGGTACTCTCTCACCGCTCCATGAAGTGTGGCGGGGAAAGCTGGGTGACGCCCTCCCAGTGGGGCCAAGTCTTGCACCCCTATATGCTCCCGGCTAATATCCCGTAGGGGTGAGCCCCGCTGGAGGTTTTGGGTGCACCCGTGTGGTCCTTCTATTGCAAGGCCTAGCGACACGGGCTGACAGACATGGCTCGCGCGGGAGCGAGGTCGGAATTCGCTGGTGGCGAAGAGCCCAAGGTGGTGCCCGCGACCTCGGACGTGGCGGTGACGTGCCTTTTGCTGGTGCCTGAGCTCGACACCATGATGACCCACAAGTATAGGAGATCAATCGTAGTCCTTTTGATAAGTAAGTGTGTCGAACCCAACGAGGAGCAGAAGGATCTGACAAGTGGTTTTAAGCAAGGTAAAATCTGCACGCACTGAAATTGTCGGTAATAAGTGATTGTGTGGTGAGATGATTCCTAGCAAGCAACAAGTAACACAAGTAGCAAAGGTGCAGCAAAGTGTCCCAAACCCTTTTGTAGCAAGGGAGAAGCCTGGACAAAGTCTTATAGGAGGAAAAACGCTCCCGAGGACACACGGGAATTTCTGTCATGCTAGTTTTCATCATGTTCATATGATTCGCGTTCGTTACTTTGATGGTTTGACATGTTGGTGGACCGGCGCTTGGGTACTGCCCTTACTTGGACAAGCCTCCCACTTATGATTAACCCCTCTCGCAAGCATCCACAACTACGAAAGAAGAATTAAGACAAAGTCTAACCATAGCATTAAACTAGTGGATCCAAATCAGCCCCTTACGAAGCAACGCATAAACTAGGGTTTAAGCTTCTGTCACTCTAGCAACCCATCATCTACTTACTACTTCCCAATGCCTTCCTCCAGGCCCAAATAATCGTGAAGTGTTATGTATTCGACGTTCACATAACACCACTATAGGAAAAACAACATACAACACATCAAAATATCGAACGAATACCAAATTCACATGACTACTATTAGCATGACTTATCCCATGTCCTCAGGAACCGAAGTAACTACTCACAAAGAATAATCATATTCATGACCAGAGAGGTAATGAGTAGCATCAAGGATCTGAACATAAACTCTTCCAGCAAGTAATCCAACTAGCATCAACTACAAAGAGTAATCAACACTACTAGCAACCTTACAAGTACCAATCGGAGTCGCGATGAACTAGGGTTTGGAGATGAGATGGTGTTGACGAACATGTTGATGGTGGTGAGTCCCCTCCGATGAGAGGAGTATTGGTGATGACGATGGCGATGATTTCCACCTCCAGGAGGGAAGTTTCCCCCGCAGGATCGTCCTACCGGAGCTCTAGATTGGTTCTGCTCAAGTTCCGCCTCGTGGCGGCGGCGAATCCACGAAAAAGCTCCTCTTAATTTTTTCCTGGATGAAACCATTCATATAGCAGAAGAGGGGGCCAGTGGGCCAGCAGGTTGCCCACAAGCCCTCATGGCGCTGCCTTGGGGGTGGCCACGCCGTGCAGGCTTGTGGCGAACCCGTGGCGCCTCTCTGACGCTTCTTCGGCCCAGTATTTTTTATTAATACGGAAAAAAAATCCTCGTTGTTTGGAGTTGCGTAGAATAGGTATCTCAAACTTGCTCCACTTTCAGGCCAGAATTCCAGCTCCCGGCATTCTCCCTCTTCATGTAAACCTTGCAAAATAAGAGAGAAAAGGCATAAGAATTGTAATGAAGTGAAATAACAGTCCAAGAAGCGATAAATATGAAAATGAAAACATGATGCAAAATGGACGTATCAACTCCCCCAAGCTTAGACCTCGCTTGTCCACATGTTTAGGGAGAGAGGTGTCGACAAAACAAGATATGAACATGCATGCATCATGATGATGATCAGAACAGCAATACCAACATATAATCTCTCATGCTAAGGTGATAATACCTTCACAAAGTAAAGCATGGATCAAGAACCTTACCGAGAAGTAACAACCGATAGCCTTTAGTCATTGAAGCAATTGAAATTTATCACAACACCAAAAAGAGTCAAATAAGAGCTTGTAAAGGAAATCCACATACTCAATCATTCTTTCGTTCTCTACAATTGCTACGACTCACGTGGTACTCATGAGATCTAGGTTTCAGCTCGACACAGAGAAAGATAGGGGCTTACAGTTGTGCCTCCCAGCTGCTTACCTCAAGGGTAATGTCAACAATAATAATTCACGAATACTTACCTCCAAGTTGACATATGAATATAGATCTTTCCCAACCATATGACATTAGCCAAGATAAAGCGAAATAAGGAATTGGTGAATATCACCATGACTCTTTCAAGGGCAAAAAGTAAAGGTACAAGATAGGCCCTTCATAGAGGGAAGAAGAGGTTGTCATGCGCTTTTGAGGTTTGGATGCATGTCCTCTTAGTGCGGAGGAATGTCATTTTGTATTGCCTCGTGTGATAAAGAACTTTATTATCCAGTCTGTCGTTTTTATGTCTTCCTCATCACAGGTTCGTATAAAGCTTATTTTCCACACACTAATAGATCATACATATTAGAGAGCAATTTTTATTAATTGCACCGATGACAACTTACTTAAGGGATCTTATTCAATCCATAGGTAGGTAAGGTGGACACTCATGGCAAAACTTGTTTGAAAGTTTATGGATGCACAAGTAGTATCTCTACTTGGTGCGGGAGGTTTGGCTAATGTTAGGTGGAAGCAATCGTCACATGCTAAGGGATCTCTAATCATATAACATTGTTCGGAGCCAAGCAAACACAATTCATTATGATGTCTTCCTTGTCCAACATCTACTTCTAGGCATGCAATAGTTTAGTGAGTGTTCACGATCATAGATGGTGTCAGAGATGATATATTTATATGTGTACCTCTCCTTATTTATCACTTCCTATTAATTGCAACCATGACCAAGGTCTACGTTTGCCTACCGTCAACAATTTTCAATCCTCATTCTTTTTATATGTGAAGCCATCACTTCCCATAAGATCATTACATGATCTTTCATGCTTTTGTTCTATTCTCACTCTTTTGATCATGGCAAGAGGCAAAGCTCTTCAACTAAGACACCCTTTATTATATGGATCACGAGCTCGAATACATTGGGGGTGACACAAAGCCAAACTCAAGACTAAAACACTAAGACTTTTAATCTACTAGAGAAAGAGAAAACTAAAACAAAGGTAAAGGCAAATGATGTGATGGTTATACGATACCGGGGCAACTCCCCCAAGCTTGGCACAAGCCAAGAGGATTGCCCATACCAATGCTCACTTGTCTTCCTTTGGTGGTGATGGTGGTGGAGTTGCTGCAATCTTTGACTCCAAGAGGGCCATTAATCTTTGATTTATACCTTAGAGATGTGTGATATGTTTTTCCAACAAAACAACTTCACGAGTGAGATAAGTATTGCGAGCACGAGCTGTTTCACAAAACCTGAAGAGTTCAACGAAAGATGGAGACAGTAGGTGGAGGTAGGGTTGGAGGAAATCCACTTCTTCAACTTCTTCCTTGTTGAGTACAGATTGCACTTTTTCCCATGCCTGATCCTTTTCCTTAGCTTTGCCCTTGGTTTCTTTAGGTAGCCTTTCCTTAGCCTCTATGGCCTCCATCCTTTTTAGATTAGCATGAACTTCTCCATAGATTGACGGAGGTTGTTCTCCCTCAAAGATTCCTGGGACGACATGTCGACCTAGATCTGCGGCAGAAAACAGGCTCGAAACGAAAAACAAAGGAAATCTGCGTGATGCAGGGGTCAGACCAAACGGGAGTATATATAATGATTTTTTCAGACTAGAAGGAGTACCCTGCATGAAAACGGCGTCCGGGAGGCGCACGAGGTGGCTACAAGCCCTCACGGCGCAGCCAAGGGGCTGACCCACGCCGTGCAGGCTTGTCGCCTCCTCGCGCACTTTCCAGACTACTTCCAATTTTTTTATTTTTTCAAATATTCCAAAATGGAGAAAATTTTGTACTGTAAAAGTTTTGGACTCCGTTTTCTTACCGAATCACGTACCTCTTCGTTTGCGGAGTCTGAAACAGGCTGATAAATATCCCTTAGGTATTCTTCCAGAGTTATGGTATTGATAATATTGCTTTCAACATTTATGGGAGTACCTGAGATATAATGCTTGATTCTCTGCCCATTTACCACTCTCGGACAATTACCTTCCATGTTGTTGATCTTGATAGCAACAGAACGATATACTTCCTCAACAACATAGGGACCTTCCCATTTACACAGAAGCTTGTCTACAAAGAATCTTGAACGAGAGTTATATAGCAAGACATAATCACCTACATTGGACTCACGCTTTTGTATCCTTTTATCAGGCCACCTCTTAACCTTCTCTTTGAACAGCTTGGCATTCTCATATGCCTGAGTTCTCCACTCCTCAAGCGAGCTAATATAAAATAACCTCTTCTCACCGGCAAGTTTGAAATCAAAGTTGAGCTCTTTGATTGCCCAATAAGCTTTATGCTCTAGCTCAAGAGGTAAATGACATGCTTTACCGTACACCATTTTGTAGCGATACATGCCCATGGGATTCTTATAAGCAGTTCTATAAGCCCATAGTACATAATCGAGCTTCTTAGACCAATTATTTCTAGACCTGTTGACAGTCTTTTGCAGATTCAGTTTAATCTCTCTATTACTTAGCTCTACTTGACCACTAGACTGAGGGTGATAGGGAGACGCAATTCTATGGTTGACATCGTACTTAGCAAGCGTTTTACGGAAAGCAGCATGAATAAAGTGTGCACCACCGTCGGTCATTAGATATCTAGGGACTCCAAATCTTGGAAAGATAACTTGTTTCAACATCCTGATAGAGGTGTTGTGATCAGCACTATTAGTGGGGATAGCTTCTACCCACTTAGTGACGTAATCAACAACAACTAGGATATGAGTATACCCGTTGGATTTTGGAAAAGGTCCCATATAATGAAAGCCCCAGACATCAAATGGTTCAATGACAAGTGAATAGTTCATAGGCATCTCCTGACGTTTACCGATATTGCCTATTCTTTGACATTCATCACAAGACAAGGCAAACTTACGGGCATCCTTGAAGAGAGTGGGCCAATAGAAACCATATTGCAATAACTTGTGTGCAGTTCTATCTCCCTTATATTGTCCTCCTTAGGCCTCGGAGTGACACTTCTATAGGATCTGTCCCTGTTCATGTTTAGGTACACAACGTCTAATAACACCATCTACTCCTTCCTTATAAAGGTGAGGATCATCCCAAAAGTAATGTCTCAAGTCAAAGAAGGATTTCTTCTTTTCCTAGTACGTGAAACTAGGTGGTATGTATTTGGCAACTATATAGTTTGCATAATCAGCATACCACGGTGCACTATGTGAAGCATTGATGAAATTCAATTGCTCATCGGGAAAGCTATCATCAATAGGTTGTGGGTCATCAAGAACGTTCTCCAACCTAGACAAGTTCTCTGCTACTGGGTTATCAGCACACTTCCTGTCAACAACGTGCAAATCAAATTCTTGTAGCAAGAGAACCCATCTGATAAGTCTAGGTTTAGCGTCTTTCTTCTCCATGAGGCACTTAATAGCAGCCTGATCAGTGTGAATAGTGACTTTGGAATCAACTATGTAAGACCTGAACTTTTCACATGCAAACACGACTGCTAAAAATTCCTTTTCCGTAGTGGCATAGTTTGTTTGGGCAGTGTCTAGAGTTTTACTAGCATAGTGAATGACATTCAACTTCTGATCGACTCTTTGCCCTAGAACAGCACCAACATCATAATCACTAGCATCACACATGATTTCAAAAGGTGAGTTCCAATCAGGTGGTTGAACAATAGGTGTAGTTATCAAAGCCCTCTTAAGTATTTCGAAGGCTTCCTCACAATCATCGTCAAAAACAAAAGGAATATCCTTTTGCAAGAGATTGGTAAGAGGCCTAGAAATCTTAGAGAAGTCTTTAATGAACCTTCTATAGAAACCAGCATGACCAAGGAAACTTCTTATACCTTTGATATATGTGGGGTATGGCATTTTCTCGATTGCATCAACCTTAGCCTTATCGACTTCAATACCTCTTTCAGAAATTTTATGTCCAAAGACGATGCCTTCATTAACCTTAAAGTGGCACTTCTCCCAATTTAAGACAAGATCGGTGTCTTTACATCTTTGTAAGACTCGATCAAGGTTGCTGAGGAAATCATCAACGGAAGACCCCTAAACGGAAAAGTCATCCATGAAAACAACGACAATCTTTTCACAAATGTCAGAGAATATAGCCATAATACATCTTTGAAATGTGGCAGGTGCCTTACATAAGCCAAAAGGCATACATCTATAAGCAAAGGTACCGAAAGGCCAGGTGAAAGTGGTTTTCTCCTGATCAGATTGTGCAACTAGTATTTGGGAGAAACCAGAATAACCGTCTAGAAAGCAAAAGTGTGTGTGTTTGGACCGCCTTTCTAGCATTTGGTCGATAAAAGGCAAAGGGTAATGATCTTTCCTAGTGGCTTTATTCAGTTTCCTAAAATCGATCACCATCCTATAGCTAGTAATAATCCTCTATGGGATCAATTCATCCTTATCATTAGGGACAACGGTAATGCCTCCCTTCTTAGGGGCGCGATACACCGGACTCACCCAATCGCTATGAGCAACAGGATAGATAATACTAGCTTCTAGGAGCTTTAGTATTACTTTTCTTACTACCTCTTTCATCTTAGGACTTAATCTCCTTTGATCATCAGCAACTGGTTTGAAATCAGGACCAGTTTTAATCTTGTGCTGGCATAGAGTGGGACTAATGCCCTTAAGATCATCAAGAGTATATCCAATAGCATCATGGTGCTTCCTCAGAGTTTTTAGCAACTTCGTTTCTTCATGCTCCGAGAGGCTAGCACTAATAATGACAGGATATATCTCTTTTTCATCAAGATAGGCATACTTAAGAGTATCAGGCAACTGTTTAAGCTCGAACACATGATCACCCTTTGGTGGAGGTGGATCCCCAAGCTGTTCAACAGGCAGATTATTCTGAAGGATAGGATATTGTTCTAAGACAACTCTATCTATCTCGTCCCTTTCATCCATATGCATATCATTTTCATGCTAAAACAAGTATTTCTCTAAGGGATCAGTAGGAGGCACGGCAATAGAAGCTAAGGCAATAATTTCATCCATACTAAGCAACTCGTTTTCATGAGGTTGTCTACCAAACTTGGAGAAATTGAACTCATGTGACACACCTTAAAAGCCAACAGTGACAGTTTGCTTCTCAGAATCAATATGAGCATTGACGGTGTTGAGAAAAGGTCTGCCACATATGATGGGGCAAAAGCTATCCTGTGTTGTAGCAAGAACTAGGAAATCAGTAGGATACTTTGTTTTACCACACAAGACTTCAACATCCCTAACAATTCCCACAGGGCAAATATTATCTCTAGTGGCAAGCTGAATAGTGACATCAATAGGCTCTATCTCAACAGGTGCAATCTCATCTTTGATTTCATTGTATAAGGATTGAGGTATTGCACTAACACTAGCACCCACGTCACATAAACCATGAGAACAATGATCTCCTATTTTAACAGAAACCACATGGATGCCAACAACAGGCCTATGTTTGTCTCTAACGTGAGGTTTAGCAATTCTAGCAGCATCTTCACAGAAGTGAATATTATGTCCCTCAACATCGTCGGACAGAAGATCTATGATAATAGCAATTCTAGGTTCAACTCTAATTTGCTCAGGGGGTGTAGGTGTTCTAATATAGCCTCTACGTATCACAGTTGAAGCTTTAGAATGATCCTTTATCCTAACAGGGAAAGGTGGTTTCTCAATGTAAGCACTGGGAACCACAGAATCATTATAGGCAATGACTTTCTCTTCAACTGGAGTGGGTTTAACTACATTGATTTCTGAAGGAGGAGGATATTTAAATCACTTCTCTTTGGGGAGATCAATATGAGCAGCAAAGGATTCACACAATGAAGCTACTATCTCAGGTGGGTTTAACTACATTGACTTCTAAAGGAGGAGGATATTCATACTAAAGTCACAAAAAGTATTTGTCTCAACAAAGGATTTAACGCAATCAAACGTGAAATTCATACTGATTCCGTACCTTCTTCAAGCTCCCAATCTTCAGAGTTGCGTTAAATTCTCTCCAATAAATTCCATTTGAAGTCAATATCTCTCTTCATAAAAGAACCGGACAAGAAGTGTCAAGCATGGTGCGATCTTCATGAGAAAGCCGGGCATAGAAATTCTGAATGATAATTTCTCTCGAGAGCTCATGATTGGGGCATGAATATAGCAATGATTTAAGCCTCCACCAAGCTTGAGTGATGCTTTCTCTGTCACGAGGCCAAAAATTATAAATATAATTCCGATCACGATGTACTAAATGCATAGGATAAAACTTTTGATGAAATTCCAATTTCGACCGATTGTAGTCCCATGATCCAGTATCATCACATAGCCTATACCATGTCAACGCCTTATCCTTCAAAGATAAAGGAAAGACCTTCTTCTTGACCTCATCCTCGGGCACACCTGCAATCTTAAATAAAGCACAAACTTCATCTACATAGATCAGATGCAAGTTTGGAAGTGATGTTCCATCTCGTGTAAAAGGATTAGCCATCAGTTTCTCAAGCATACCCGAAGGAAATTCATAGCAAATATTTTCAGTAGGTGCAACTGGTTGAGGAGCAACTCTTTGTGCTTCCGTTCGAGGTGAAGATACCCCGAACAAGCCCCTTTAAGGATTAGTATGCATAGTGACAAGTGAAAATAAATTTCAGCACACTATATGAATGATTCCTTACCAAGTTCCACTTACCAAAGGCGCTTCACTCCCCGGCATAGGCGCCAGAAAAGAGTCTTGATGACCCACAAGTATAGGGGATCAATCGTAGTCCTTTCGATAAGTAAGAGTGTCGAACCCAACGAGGAGCAGAAGGATCTGACAAGTGGTTTTAAGCAAGGTAAAATCTGCAGGCACTGAAATTGTCGGTAACAAGTGATTGTGTGGTGACATGATTCGTAGCAAGCACCAAGTAACAAAATTAGCAAGGGTGCAGAAAAGTGTCCCAAACCCTTTTGTATCAAGGGAGAAGCCTGGACAAAGTCTTATAGGAGGAAAAACGCTCCCGAGGACACACGGGAATTTCTGTCATTCTAGTTTTCATCATCTTTGTATGATTCGCGTTCGTTACTTTGATAGTTTGGCATGTGGGTGAACCGGCACTTGGTACTGCCCTTACTTGGAAAAACATCCCACTTATGATTAACCCCTCTCGCCAGCATCCGCAACTATGAAAGAAGAATTAAGACAAAGTCTAACCATAGCATTAAACTAGTGGATCCAAATCATTCCCTTACGAAGCGACGCATAAACTAGGGTTTAAGCTTATGTCACTCTAGCAAACCATCATCTACTTACTACTTCCCAATGCCTTCCTCTAGGCCCAAATAATCGTCAAGTGTTATGTAGTCAACGTTCACATAACACCACTAGAGGAAAAACAACATACAACACATCAAAATATCGAACGAATACCAAATTCACATGACTACTATTAGCATGACTTATCCCATGTCCTCAGGAACCAAAGTAACTACTCACAAAGCATAATCATATTCATGACTAGAGAGGTAATGAGTAGCATCAAGGATCTGAACATAAACTCTTCCACCAAGTAATCCAACTAGCATCAACAACAAAGAGTAATCAACACTACTAGCAACGTTACAAGTACCAATCGGAGTCGCGGGACAGAGATTGGTTACATGTGATGAACTAGGGTATGGAGATGAGATGGTGCTGATGAAGATGTTGATGGTGGCGAGTCCCCTCCAATGAGAGGAGTGTTGGTGATGACGATGGCGATGACTTCCCCCTCCAGGAGGGAAGTTTCCCCGGCAGGATCGTCCTACCGGAGCTCTAGATTGGTTCTGCTCAAGTTCCGCCTCGTGGCAGCGGCGAATCCACGAAAAAGCTCCTCCTGATTTTTTCCTCGACGAAACCATTCATATAGCAGAAGAGGGGGGCCAGTGGGCCAGCAGGTTGCCCACAAGCCCTCATGGCTCGGCCTGGGGTGGTGGCCGCGCCGTGCAGGCTTGTGGCCAACTCCTGGCGCCCTCTCACGCTTCTTCGGCCAAGTATTTTTTATAAATCCGGAAAAAATCCTCGTTGATTTGTACTGCGTTTGGAGTTGCGCAGAATAGGTATCTCAAACTTGTTCCACTTTCAGGCCAGAATTCCAGCTGCCGGCATTCTCCCTCTTCATGTAGACCTTGCAAAATAAGAGAGAAAGGCATAAGAATTGTACCATGAAGTGAAATAACAGCCATAGAAGCGATAAATATCAACATGAAAACATGATGCAAAATGGACGTATCACACCACCAGCAGCACGACATGCCTGGGCGTCGGGTTATGCTGGGATGTTGTACGGTTGGTGAAGATAGCAAACATCGGCGCCCGCCCGAAGCCTGTTCAGCTTGGCCATCGGCCGTCGAGGTGGAGGGGGAAAGCAGGACATCGTGGCCTGCCCACTCCGTCCGCGCCACGAGGGCAGCCGGCCTCTTCGTGCGGACTCGTCGTTTCTCCTCCAAGGGCGCGGTTAGTATCAGTGAGCCGAACTTTGGGGGAGATCTCGACATGCCCCTACCTGGCGCGCCACATGGCAGATTTCGGGCTCCGCAAAACCCTAAGGATTTGAACACTTGGGTGTGTACGAAGGTCTCTCCCTGATCTGCCTCGCCTAGCCCTCTACTCGATGGAAACGACGAATGACTCACTCGATGCCGAGGGTAGCACAAGACACAAAAGTTTACCCAGGTTCGGGCCCCTGCGAAGCATAAAACCCTACTCCTGCTTTTGGTGGATTAACTCTCGCGGAACTGGTGGATGAATTAGTGAAGTGCTTTCAAGCCTACAAAGGCCAAGTGGCTAGTATTGTTCTACCATCCGACTGAACCCCCTTCTCAAGTATCCTTCCCTCTCTATTTATAGCGGAGGCCAAGGTCCTCTTCCCTCATAGCTTCGGCGGGAAGGGATCCCACAACGACCAATTTTGAAGGGGAGCAGGGGAACATGCTCCCCTGCACAAATGTGGTCTTTGCCTGCAAAGTAACTGTCCACGCTATAGGGACGGGTCTGTGGGTGACGTTTGCCTTAGTGGCGGGCGACGACGGCTTCGTTGCACCCGAAGTGAAACCTTTGGAAGATGCCTTTCGAACACATGTACGCTCCTACCTCCTTTGCACAAAAGGGGAAACTGCCTCGTCCTGCCATCTGCTGCTCGCTTGTTCGTTCCTGGCGTCACCCTTGACTCCTGAGGCTGGGCCTTGCCTCCGAATGTCCGCCGCTCCAGAGGGGTCCTGAGGAGGCCCCCTGTGGGTCTTGACACTGCTCCTCCTCGTGAGTCTTGGCCCCTCGCGACGGCCTTGTCCCGAGAGGGGCCGTCCCATTCGTTTTTGTGTTGACGAAGCAGACCCGCCCTGGGCCGCAGGTAGGCGGGTGTGGGTACCCCCGTTCCGAGAACGCCGACAACATTATCTTCTCCCTCCACGCGCCACTACTTCTCCTTCTCCTTCACGACATGCCACCTCTGGTAACCGACCCATTCGGACGCGATGCATCACTGCTGTGACCTTTCCTTTGTTTGTTGTCCGCACACGGCTGCCATATCTCGGAGTTGCGTCCCAAAACATAGCAATAAAGTGTAGTTGACTTGTTGTATACTTGTTTGTTGATGATTTTTAGGCCCACATGGATGATTATTGTTCAATACATCTTGGTCATCTATTGAGAAAGGGAAATCATGCCGTTTGCTTCCTATTTGCACTCTAAAAAAGATTTCTCCATACAAAATTTGTTCCATTGTTTTTTAAATTATATCGATTAATGGTCGACCGATTAATCCAGTTAATAGGCCGATTTTGCGATTAATGACTACTCTGAAGCCGAGCGAGAAGCTACCAATTATCGTTTTCCCCAACATTGGATATGAGAGGTTGTGGATAACCTAGTCACGCGGAACGTGATAGGCTATGGACTGGTCATCACAAGGGCACGATGGTGTTGGTAAGAATTTGATAACTCCAGTATCGACCTAGATTGAGTCTTGTTCGTGTCTTACTTCTATATCGTGTTGCCACAGTTTCCTGGATAATGGATTCGGTATAGTATGTTTTAGACCTATTATCAGTCACACACCAAGTAGAAGGGCCGAGATGAAAGTATCCATGGTCCTGGACTAAATACAGTCATCCGGTCAGCGGGCATGGGTGTTTCCGGTCAGGGAATGGAAGGGAGGGCACACTTTGTTAAAGCGCGATATGAATTTTGATCCCAAGCTAATCGAGGTTGGAGCCTCCCTGTCTTACGCTTTTGCCTTGGCAGCGTAGTCCGGGTGAAGCCGGGCTTCGTGGAGGTAAAACGAGTGTGTGCTGGTTCTGAGTGTCTGCTTCTATCGGAACCCCCTCTTGTAGGGCACCAGAATGGTCCCCATATGGGAGCTCACGGAAACAGAAGCTTGCGGCGGCGGAAAAGTATTTTTGTGGCTGTCTCTGTTGGTTTGGGGATTTTAGGGAATTTATAAGCGAAAGAGGTAGGGCAAAGGAGGCACGGGGGCCCATGAGCCTGCTAGGCGCCCCCCCTGGGGCGCGCCTAGGGGGCTCGTGGCCTCCTCCATGGCCCTCTGCCTTGGTTCTCAAGTCTTTTGGATCCCTTGTGTTACGGAAAAAATCATCAAGAAGGTTTTATTCCATTTGGACTTCATTTAATATTCTTATCTAAAAAAGGTCAAAAACACGGAAAAAACAGAAACTGGCACTGGGCAGTGAGTTAATAGGTTAGTCCCAAAAATGATATAAAATAGCATATAAATGCATATATATAATTTTGGGACTAACCTATTAACCATCTCATCTCCAAACCCTAGTTCATCACTTACAAAATCATATAGTCTGGCTATGCACCATCATCCCCACACAATGAATTTAATTCATGCACAACCCCGGTTATTGGCCAAGTATTTGTTTTCGCACTCTTACTTTCTCAAACTTTTGCAACTCTCACGCAATACATCAGCGTGAGCGATGGATATAGCACTATAGGTGGAATAGAGTGCGGTGGAGGTTGTGAGGCAAAAAGGAGGAGATGGTCACATCGACTTGACGTATTAACAGGCTATGGAGATGCCCAACAATAGATATCAATGTGAATGAGTAGGGATTGCCATGCAACGGATGCACTAGAGCTATAAGTGTATGAAAGCTCAAAAATAAAAAGTAGTGGGTGTGCACCCAACTTGCTTGCTCACGAAGACCTAGGGCAATTTTGAGGAAGCCCATTATTCGAATATACAAGCCAAGTTATATAATGAAAATTCCCACTAGTATATGAAAGTGACAAAACAAGAGACTCTCTATCATGAAGAACATGGTGCTATTTTGAAGCACAAGTGTGGAAAAAGATAGTAGCATTGTCCCTTCTCTCTTTTTCTCTCACTTTTTTGTTTGGGCTCTTTGGCCTCTCTTTTTTCATTTTTTTTCATGGGCATCTTTGGCCTCTTTTTTTTATTTGGGCTTCGCTAGCCACTTTTATTATTTCGCCACATCGGACAATGCTCTAATAATGATGATCATCACACTTTTATTTACTTACAACTTGATACTTAGAACAATAATGACTCTGTATGAAATGCCTCCGACAGTGTACCGGGATGTGTAACGATCTAGCTTAGCGTATGACGTTGAAACATCTCACTAGCTATCTTACGATCATGCAATGGCAATATGAAAATGATGGGACATGTCATGAGACGGAGCGGTGGAAGTTGCATGGCAATATATCTCGGAATGGCTATGAAAATGCCATAATAGGTAGGTATGGTGGCTGTTTTGAGGAAGGTATATGGTGGTTTTGTGCACCAGCGAAAGTTGCGCGACACTACAAAGGTTAGCAATGGTGGAAGGTGAGAGTGCATCTATATAATGGACTCACATTAGTCATGAAGAACTCATATACTTATTGCGAAAGTTTTATTAGTAATCAAAACAAAGTGCTAAACGCTTACTCCTAGGGGAAGGGTTGGTAGGAGTTAACCATCGCGCGATCCCGACCACCACACAAAGGATGACAATCAATAAATCAATTATGCTCCGACTTCATATCATAGCGGTTCACCATACGTGCATGCTACGAGAATCACTAACCTTAACACGAGTATTTCTAGATTCACAACACCCTACTATCAAAACTCTAATATTACTATATCCATATCTCAAACCTAAATGTGAGGAATCAAACTTCTCTTACTAATCAATGCTCTTGAATATGAAAGTTTTTATTATATCCTCTTTGAATGCCTATCATATTTAGGACTAATTTCATAACACACGCCAATTACCAAGTTACTTGGAGAGAGCGCTCTCAAAATGATATAAGTGAAGATCGAGAGTTTTATTTCTACAAAATATGACACCGTTTTGCTCTACGAAGATTTAAGTGAAGCACTAGAGCAAAATTATCTAGCTCAAAAGATATAAGTGAAGCCCATGGTAGCAAAAACATCTAGCTCAAAAGATATAAGTGAAGCACATGGGAGCAAAATTATCTAGCTGAAAAGATATAAGTGAAGCACATGCGAGCTAAATTTCCTAACTCAAAAGATATAAGTTAAGCTCATTGAGTATTCTAACAAATTCACGATGAGTGCATGTCCCTCTCAAAAGGTGTGCAGCAAGGATGATTGTGAAAAAACAAAAAGCAAAGACTCCTATAATACACGACGCTCCAAGGAAAAACACATATCATGTGGTAAATAAAACTATAGATCCAAATAACGTTACCGATGGATTGAAGACGAAAGAGGGGATGCCTTCCCGTGGAATCCCCAAGCTTACGCTCTTTTCCACTCTTTATTCCATTGTCCATAAGAACATCACCCAAAACATGAAAACTTCACAACACAAAACATAATCAGAAACTTGTGATATCATTAGCATAAGAAATCAAACCACCAAATTTTTAGGTACTGTATTAAACTTAATTTCCATTTAGATTGATGTTATATTACTATATTCTCACTTCTCCATGGCTCATACCCCGATACTAACCATAATTTCATCAAAATAAGCAATCGGCACAACAAAAACAGAATTTGTCAAAAACACAATAGTCTCTAGCAATCTGTATATTTCGTATACCTCTGCTATCCCAAACATTATGAAACAATTATGACAATTACGGAAATTTGCATATAAATTATCAGAAAAAAGAATCAACTCAAAATCTCTTTCTGGATAGGAACTACAAATAATTTCGTGAGCACAAAGTTTCTGTCTTTTTTCAGCATGATTAAACAACTATCACCAAAACTAATCATAAAGGTTCTACTTGGCACAAACACTAATTAAAACATAAAAACCCAATCATAACAGAATCATGATGGTGTGGACTCAACGAAAGAAAAGTAAAAAAAAAAGTAAATTTATTCATTGGGTTGCCTCCCAACAAGCGCTATTGTTTAAGGCCCTTAGCTAGGCATAAGGCAATAGATTCAAGTGTTGTCATCTTTAGTGCTCAAACCATAAGTAGCTTTCATAATGGATGCATAAGGCAATTTTATTTTGTTTCAAGGGAAGTGTTCCGTGACCTTCTTTAATGGAAATTGAAATTTAATATTCCCTTCCTTCATGTCAATAACAGCACCATAAGAATCAACGGTATGGCTACCCAAGAAATTTCCGCCTACAATGGTGTCATGAACTTACCTATTCCAAGGGGAAATACCCACATAAAGGTTGCGAAGTAGAATGGTAGTAGATTGCTTACGAGTAGCTCTATTTTGAGCATTGCAAATTCTATACCAAGCATGTTTTAAGAACCTCGCTCTTGGGAGTAATGATCATAGCGATAGGGCAAGCGATAAGGATAAGTAGACTAACCCACACAAGCAAACAGAAAGTATGCGACAGAAAGGGGCGAACAAAAAAGGCAAAATAAAGAAAGGAAAATATTTTTGTAAATATTGTTTTAGAAATGGTTTAAAGGAAAACGAGAGGCAAATGCGAAATAATGTAAATGCAAGAGATGAGTTTGTGATAGGTACTTGGTAGATATGCTTCACTTGAATACTCCCCGGCAACGGCGCCAGAAATTCTTCCTGCTTTTTCTTCACCTTGCGTTTGTTTATCCCTTGAAGAGGAAAGGATAATGCAGCAAAGTAGAGATATGTATTTCCCGTAGTTTGAGAACCAAGGTATCAATCCAGTAGGAGTATCAAGATGAGGCACCAAGGCACCTGCGCAAAGACAAACAAACTTGCACCCAACGCAATAAAGGGGTTGTCAACCCCTTTACGATTCCTTGCAAGGTGAGATCTGATAGTGATAATAGGTAAATATAAATAAATAAATAAAATTGCAGCAAGGTATTTTTCGTATTTTTGTATGTAGATCTGAATATATAATGTGTAAAATATACCCGGGGGCCATAGTGTTCACTAGACGCTTCTCTCATGATAGCAAGTATTACGGTGGGTGAACGAATTACTATCGAGCAATTGATAGAATCACGCAAGGTCATGACGATATCTAAGGCAATGATCATACATATAGGTATCACGTCCGAGACAAGTAGACCGATACTTTCTGCATCTACTACTATTACTCCACACGTCGACCGCTATCCAGCATGCATCTAGTGTATTAAGTTCATAACAAACAGAGTAATGCCATAAGCAAGATGACATGATGTAGAGGGATAAATTCATGGAATATGATATAAACCCAATCTTTTTATCCTTGATGGCATCAACACGATGCGTGTCTCGCTACCCCTTCTGTCACTAGGTGAGGAAACCGCATAGTATGAACCCAAAACCAAGCACTTCTCCCATTGCAAGAATTATAGATCAAGTTGGCCAAACGAAACCCATAACTCGAAGAGAATTACAAGGATAAGAAATCATGAATATAAGAAATCAGAGGATACTCAAATAATATTCATAGAAAATCTGATCGTAAATCCACAATTCATCGCATCTCGACAAACATACCGCAAAAGAAAGTTACATCGGATAGATATCCATGAGGATCATGGAGAACTTTGTATTGAAGATCCAAGAGAGAGAAGAAGCCATCTAGCTACTAGATATGGACCCGAAGGTCTATGGTGAACTACTCACGCATCATCGGAGAGGCAATGGTGTTGATGAAGAAGCCCTCCGTGTCCGAATCCCCCTTCGGCAGGGCACGAGAACGGTCCCCAGATGGGATCTCGTGGAAACAGAAGCTTGCGGCGGCGGAAAAGTATTTTCGTGGCTCTCTCTGTTGGTTTCGGGATTTTAGGGAATTTATAGGCCAAAAAGGTAGGGCAAAGGAGGCACGGGGGGCCCACGAGCCTGCTAGGCGCGCCCCTCCTGGGATGCGCCTAGGGGGCTCATGGCCTCCTCCGTGGCCCTCTGCCTTGGTTCTCAAGTCTTCTCGATCCCTTCTATTATGGAAAAAATCATCCCGAAGGTTTTATTCCGTTTGGACTCTGTATAATATTCTTATCTGAAAAAGGTGAAAAATACGGAAAAAACAGAAACTGGCACTGGGTACTGAGTTAATAGGTTAGTCCCAAAAATGATATAAAATACCATATAAATGCATATAAAACATCCCAAGTTGATAATATAATAGCATGGAACAATAAAAAATTATAGATATGTTGGAGACGTATCAGCCCGTTGTCTTCGTTTTCTTGGGAGAGACTTGCCTACAGAGAGGCAGGGTATTAAGATGGCAGCCAGGGAGGCGATTGCCCGTCTCAGGGACACCCTTCCGGTGATGAAGACTCATCCTTATCACTACCTGCCTTGCCACGTGTCGTACACCAGCCACTATGCTTATGCCTGCCCCAAAGGAGAGGATGATGATGCTATTGCAATGCTTGTGCAGTACCACATAGCCCTGGAGTATTTCTTTGATGTCTTAGTGGATGACCTGGTGGCTGCTCGCATGGAGCACGTTACTCGTCCCCACCACAGGAATGAGCTCCTTCGTCCCGCACCACCTCAGTCATGCCCGTCTTCTTCTGCCTCATGCACTCCGCCAGCTCAGCTTCACCATCAACTGCCTACCATTGAGGAGTTCAACCAAGTCATTGGTCCTACCCCATTAGAGCTGCTTTACGTGCTAGTCTAGTTCATGATTCGCCGTCTCGCGCAGTCCGACTTGAGCCAGTGCAAGAGAAAGTGGACTCCCGAGTTCCTCGTCTCGGAATTTCCCTGCGTTAGCCAATCCAGGTCCCTTCAGACTCCACGTAGAGATGGTGCAGCAGATCACTAGTATGCTCGTATGATATGTATGATATGTATGATGACGTGCTCCTAGACCGAAGATAAGTAGTCGTGTTGCGTCATGTAGGACCAGGAGAAGTGCACTAGCTTAAATAACAAGTCAGGCATACGAGAGTACGACCTGAGTGACATGTATAGTTATGCGCAATGTAAGATGTACCGCAGCCCTTCTCCGAACACGACGGTTGGATTATGGATAGACTCTTTGTAGTGTTTCCTTGCAAAATATATTTTTTACAATTTTTGTCCTCCATTGAGCTTCAAATTTCTCATTTGGTTTTTGCAGCATCAAGCCAGCTTTGAGAAAATGAGGCATCCTTGGACACACACCATTCCAAGAATTCAGGGAGAAAATCATTCGCGGAAACAGGGAATGATTTCACTCAGGGTCAGTCAAGCCATCAAGAGAGCAACCCAACATTTTCAGAGGTCTGTCGTTTGTACGAGCAAAGCCAGCAAAAACACCACGAGATGATGAATCAACTAATGAATATGGGGAATCAGCATGGAGCACATCCACAACACACCCGACAGGCTAAATTACAAAAGAAACATCCGCCGCCTTTTTTGCACACCGACAAACGAATGGAAGCAGACGATTGACTACGTGACATTGAGAGGAAGCTTACAATTGCGCAACGTTCCGACCGTGAGAAAGTACTCTATGCACCCCACTATATGACTGGAGCCGTAGCCTCGTTGTGGTAATATATCCTCCGCGTGCATCCAGAAGAGAACAACATCACGTGGGCTGAGTTCAAGGAAATTTTTCGCGGGGCAGACATTCCCAACAACGTCATGAAAATCAAGAAGAGGGAATTTGAAGACCTTAAGAAAAGAAGTTCCAGTGTGATGGAATATCTAGATCACTACAATCAATTCTCCCGTTATGCAAGTCAAGATTATAAGAAAGGAGAAAGAAGGATGGATAAATTTCTGGATGCACTACTGGAATCTGCTGGTTTGCCGACAACCAGAGCTGACGGCAACGGAGAGTTTAACAGACGGCAAAGGCTTTGCCATGAGTGTGCGGTCGGTAAAGGATCCGGCCACGATTTTATCGACAATCACCTTCTTTGCCGTCAGCTGAAAATCGACCGACGACAAAGACTTTGCCATGAGCTTTGTGGCAAGGGCTGACGGCAAAGAGCAATGGCGGCAACAGTGCAGGCCGAGCTCCGTTAGAAGGTTAACCGCACACTTTGCCCATAGCCGGAGCAAAGCTGACGGCAAAGCCGAAAACCTGGGTCCCCTGTGTCCCCTCTTTGCCCACAGCCGGAGCAAAGCTGACGACAATGCCGAAAACCTGGGTCCCCTCTTTGCCGACAGTCGAATCACAGCTGTCGGCAAAGACGGAAATCTGGGAAAATTTGGTATTCCGAGAGTTGCCAGGTTACACAGGCTGTCGCCACGTGTCCTTCTTTGCCGTCAGTCCACCGACGGCAAAGCCTTTGGCGTTAGTAAGCTGTAGGCAAAGACCCTCTCTACTTTTTTTTCATATTTGTTTTCTGTTAATTCCCTGCATTTGCAAAACATAGATGCAAACAGCAATATATATATATATTTGCCCACTCCCTAAACAGCACCACAAGTGGATCACAAAGTGCAAACAACACCACACAAGTGCATCACAAAGTGCAAATACCACGAATATATGTAATTAATGTGCAAACAAGATCACAAAGTATTACAAAGCATCACAAGTGCATCCGCAAATACAAGGGCCTTACAAAGTTTATCTAAGACTACATGAGTACAGTCCCTGGAGCATCCATCCATATGTCATGCTGCTTTATCAAAATATGTATAATGAGAAAGAATTTTGAAGAAGAACACAATAAGAAAGACGTTATATAAATTAAGCTAAGCAATTAGAATAAGAAGTGCAAGAAAAACAATAAGAATAATAAGAAGAACAAGAAGAAGAAGAAGAAGAAGCAGAAGATGGAGAAAAACAAAGAAGAGAAGTTATCTTTTTCTCCTCTTTCTTCTTCTCCTCTTTCTTCTTCTCCTCTTTCTTCTTCTCTTATTTCTTCATCTCTTCTTTGTTCTTCTCTTCTGGTTTCTTTTAAAACTTTATAAACTAATTATGTCATTTTTGAGCTCTAATATAAACTAATTATGCTATTTTTTGTGTTATCAAGGAATTCTGTCATTTTTGAAGTAAGTAAGCTAATTAAGTAATTTTTAGGTAAGTAAGCTAATTATCAACTAGAATTTACTAAGCTAACTAAAGCATGGCTAATATCAACTAGAATTTACTAAGCTAACTAAAGCATGGCAAAATCTAAGTTGATCTAAACAATAAGAAGAATAAGAAGGAGAGGAATAACTTACCGAATGCCAAGAAATGGAGGAGAAGCACCATCTCCATTGGTCGCTGGGTTGCTAGGGCTCTCACCAGGATAAGTAAAGGGATCATGGGATTCAACTCTGGAATGATGCTGCAACAAGGCAAGAGTTAAAATATGTGGTTAGCACGGCGACAGACAATGGTATAAGACCGTGCCAGGTTGGTCATTGAAAGGGAACTCACCGTTCCCACCAGAGAAGGCATCGGCGGAGGGGGCGGCAAACCTTGCTTCTCACACATAGCCTGCAAATTAGTTTTTGACGAGTCAAAGAAATAGGCTTGTTGATTCTCACACATAGCCTTGTTTCTCACACAACTGACTTACCGCAACGAAGTCGTGCATGGCCTTCGCATGGGCATTATTGTGTGCCCTCTCCTCCTCAAGAAACCTCTGCGTATTTCGGTCCCTATCCTCCAACAAGAGCCTAGTGGGCTACCTCTCCTTCATAAGTGCAGCCTCCAACCACTCCTGAAAAGGAATTTTCATCGTCCATCTAGGGACAAATGAACGAAAGAAATAATGAAGAAAACTAACCTCGATGGCAGGATCAACTGGCCTCGCGTGTTGTCGTATTACAGGAGCGGAGCTCGTTTGCCTCGCCTTGATCTGAGATAGAGTCTCAGTGATAGGGACGAAGCCATCACACATGGCCAGCGTACCATGACTCTTACCGCCACCAGAGATCATCAACGCCTCCAGATCGATAGGATTCTGGCTCGGGTCAAAGTTAGGCCCGCGCAGCTGTTTGACCACCTCAGAATAAGATGTCATCTTGTTGTAGGCAGACAGGCTTGTGTACGCCGACGGCCCGTCCCCCTTAGAATATGGCTTTGCCGTCTTGTACGAGCCCTTATGGGCCATGCTAAACGCGGCGTATCCCTGAGGCTCGGGTTGGTTATTGTGTTTGGCCTACACGAAAAGACAAAGAATTAGTGCAACAAAAATCATGAATGAATGAATTATTGATGAAACAAAACAAGGCACACATACTCAATCTTTTGGCGTATTGCTTGATGTAGGCATTGCCTTGGTGGTGTGGCACACCAACCAATTGGGCACGACGGTCCTTGGCCATAGTGTGGGTGCTCAACCAAGCCTCTGTGCACCACCTGTCCACTATCATCTCCCAACAATCCATCTTATCGGCCAACCATCTCGGGGGCACCTATGAATGTAAGTTAATGAAGAATGAAACTAAGTATTATAACAAAATAGACCTAACTAGCCCTAATAAAACTATTAAATAATTGATCTTTGGAATGTAAATACCTCCATGTACTCGATCTTATCAAGGTAAATCTTTCGACATTCAGTCTTTCTCTTCGGCTCCCCTTGCTTGGTGTACCAATCTCGAACAGCCTGAACACGCAGCTCGTGCCTCGTGTTATTCAATAAACTCTTGCACTCTTTCACAAGGTTCTTCTTGGCCTCCTCCTCCGTCCCCTCCTCGACCCTAACATAACTCTGCAATTATGCCATATCGATGCACAGATGAATAGTGAAATGATTTGGCAGGAAATATAAATATATAATATTGTATACTTTTTATTGGGTAAAATAATAGTTACCCAAAAATCAGCCAACACCTTGTCGGCCATGCTCACGCAAACAACACCATTCACATGTGTGTTTTCCGGGAGCAGAGTGGCTTGGTAGTGCTCCCACTTGAGTCCTGGCTCGGGAACCATACCCTCACCGGGCAACTGCCCTATCCCGGGGAAGTGCTCCCTAAGTAAAGCACCAAGGAGGCAGTTTGGATTCCGTGTATTCTTCGGGTAATCCCACCCCCTACATAACGATAAGGCAAAGACATTAGCTACTTGGTGAAATATAGTGATATAAGGTACACAATATATATCAACTTACTTCTCGCCATCTGGCTTAATGAACGCCCTATGCTGCAACTCCAATCGGTCTAGAACTCGTGTCATACCACGTTGGTAGACCGACTTGGTGGCAGCCCCCTCAGCCTCCGACTCAGCCCCCTCCGCCTCAGCCTCCTCCTCAGCCTCCTCCTCAGCCTCAGCCTCAGCCGCCTGCATCGGTATCTGCTCCTGGACGGGAGGATCCCGCACCGGTGACACCCTCGTCTGCAAGGGTGAAGTTGCTGAGACAGAAGTAGCCGAGGGTGGTGGCGACTGGCTCCTCTCAGGAAGCCTCCCTCTCCCACGACCACGTCCTCTGCCTCTCTTCTTTCCTCCGCCTCTCCCACGAGGCTCCTCGGCAAAGCTCTAGAACAAAGGTCTCCGTAGCTGCCGAGGTGATATTCTCAACTTATCCCCGTCTGCCATGTCTCACCACCTGTAACGATAAATAGTTAAATAATTAGTAAAAATTCAAGGAAAATAATTAAACGAACAATAATAAATACATGAATAATTCAACTAATAATTGAATAATTAAACAACAATGTTTGGATGCATACAAAGTACTAATAGTCGGGATCATCTGTCTCTTCTCCATGGTCAATTGAAGCAAAATCTTCATCAGTATCACACATGTCGTCATGACTGATATCGTCATCGGGTTCAGGGACATCATGTGGAAGGCCTTTTTGTAACCTATCAAGCATTGATAGCTCATCCGCATTGGTAACCTCTTCTACTTCCACTTCTTCCTCATCATCACGTGATTCTTGTTCCTCCGTGTTCAGGGTGGCGTAGAACAGTTTTGGGTACGACGTCTCATGCCACGTGATTCTTGGAAGAATTCTCCATCATGTGTTATTGGGTCAATTTGAGGTTCATAATCGTCTTCATTTGGGGGAGGTGGTCTAAGATGTGGCGGCACATCGAACACGACATACCAACCTTCCAGGTTCTTAACACTTTGGCGACAGTATGGCAGATAGAAAACTTGGGTGGCCTGTTGAGCCACAATATAGAAATCGACATCGCTTAACTGCCTGTCTTGTCGAATTTCGACAATCCCAAGATGTTCATAAGTCCGTCTTGTCTTAGTAGGATCGAACCAATGACATTCGAACACAACAACGTTCGGAGGATTTTCACCATAATAATGAAGTATGTAGACTTCTTCAAGTCTTCCATAATACTCGACACCTCCCTCGCCTATAGTAGAGACACCTGAATTGTTTGTTTTTCGGCCGGGCATTGAAATATCTTTGCTAGCAGTACGAAAGCGATACCCTTTCATGTCGTACTTCTAAAATGTACGAACCATAAATTCAAAACCATTAGCTATTTGTCTCAATTCACCATCGACTTGCTCATCTGAATTAGCCTAGAAGTTAAGAAAAGATAGAATTTGGTGTGTTACTCATGAGTAATAGCAACAAAGGAAATCACCTATTATATATAAGGGAGGTACCATTTTTGTGAACCAAGGATGAAACTCGGATAGCTGCCTCCTGTCTTTTCAAGAAGATCATACTCGAGAATGGATTCTTTTTTGATTGCAACACCATTCGAGAATTGTCCGACGTATCGACTGTATCAATTAATAATAGTTGTTAGACACAAAACTTGTTAAAAGTTGCAAAACAATGTACAAAGCATTTACTCGATGTATGGACGAACTTCTGTTAAGTTGTTCAATATATACATCGTTAGTGTGTGCCACTCCTCGACGCACAGCCACATTGGTTTTCCCACACCAGAAGGTGCGAGCTTCCCTTTGAAGAGGTTGAGATTGGATTCACGTCGTTTGGGGTCGCCCAGAATTTACCGAGGCTTTGGATTATGGAAGCTGTGCATAGTGGCATCATAGTGTGTTGTTACGAAGTTTGCCGCCTCCTCGGTAATGAACGCCTCGGCCATCGATGCTTCAATTCTACGTTTATTTTTACATTTTCCTCGAAGTGTCTTCTGCATTCTTTCAGTTGCCTAGCACCAACGATTTTGCACAGGGCCACCCAATCTTGCCTCGGTTGGGAGATGCAAAATCAGGTGTTGCATCGGATTAAGAAGCCTGGTGGAAAAATCTTCTCTAACTTGGAGAGCAACTCAGGCGCCAACTCTTCCATGTCATCTATCAAGGCACGCGACAACTCTTTAGCACAAAGAACACGGAAGAAATAGCTCAACTCGGCCAATACTAGCCATTCAACCTCGGGGATATAGCCGCGCAACATCACCGGCATTACCCGCTCAAGGCATATGTGCAAATCATGACTCTTGAGCCCAAAAAATTTCATTTTTTCAATGCTCGCTCCCTCGCTAGATTCGTAGCATACCCATCGGGGAACAACAACTTTTTTTTCACCCACAAGAGGATTTCCCTTATTGCTCCCTTCTCAAGATTGTACCAGGCAGGTGGTTTGGACCAATTTTTTCTTCCTTTCAGTTCTCGCATGTTTAGTGATGGCCTATCACACAGAGTCTCCTGGTCAACTCTAGCCTTTATATTATCTTTGCCCCTATCAGTGCTGAAAAATGTGCCAAGAAGGGCCTCGGCGATATTCTTTTCAGTGTGCATCATGTCAATTTTGTGTGGAAGTAAGAGGTCTTCAAAGTAGGGGAGATCCCAGATGCATGTCCTGTGGGTCCAGACGTGTTCCTCATTATAACCCAAGAAATATCCTGGACGGTTTGGATCAGGCTCCATACATTTTAACCGTTCATTAATTTGTGCCCCCGTCAACGCAGGTGGTGCCGAGTGTTTGACAACTTTACCTTTCATGAAATTCTTCTTGTCTTTTCTGAATGGATGTTCCATAAGGAAGAACTGTCTATGCAAGTCAAAGCAGTAATACTTCCCACCCGCCGGCAACCAATGAAACTTAAGAGCTGCCTTGCATTGTGGGCATGGGAACCTTCGATGCGCACACCAGGCAACGAAAAGCGCAAATGTCGGCAGATCATGCAACTAGTATTGGTACCAAACAAACATTTGAAAGTTCTCTTTTTTACCTGCGTCGTATGTGTTGACCCCGTTCACCCAAGCTTCTTTCAAGTCATCCATCAGCGGTTGCATGTACACACTCATATTCTTCCCCGGGTACTTTGGCCCTGGAACTATCAACATCAGAAATATGTGCTTTCTTTGCATAATGGATGACGGTGGAAGATTGAGGGGAATGACAAATACAGGCCATCAAATATATTGGGTAGCCGTCATACCAAAAGGATTGAACCCATCGAGGTTGATGGCGATTCGACAATTCCTTGCTTCTTTAGCTTTTTTCCTTATGTATACTATCGAATGCCTCCCATGCGTCACCATCTCATGGGTGTACCAACATCGGAACTCCGTGTTCATCTAATTCTTTCCTAATTCCATGTTTGTACCATGTCATCTGTTTTGTTGTTTCTTCGAGCATGTAAAGTCGTTGAAGTCTTGGTAGGATCGGCAGATACCGTAGGACACTCACGGGGATTTTGCTCTGCTTCTTCTCACCTTCACCGTTTTCTACCTCAACATATCTGGAGGACTTGCAAAACGGACAATATGTTTCGTCCGCATACTCTTTCCTATATAAGGCACATCCTTTCTCACAAGCATGTATCTGCTCATACGACATCTTGAGTGCACTAAGGATTTTGTCTGACTCATATAGGTTTGAAGGCATAATTAGACCTTCGGGTAGAAAGCACCCAAATAGGGTCATCACTGAGTCAAACAGGTCTCTTCCAATGTTGAATTGGGCTTTCAGAGCCATTACTTGTGCGATGGCATCTAGCTGAGAAATCTTAGTGTGCTCGTGTAGAGGACGTTTTCAAGACTCCAACATGGCATAGAAGGCTTTCGCGGATTCCTCCATCTCTTCGTCCTTGTTCCGAGCATCATCAAAGTCATTCACCACGTCTTCAATCCCTGTACCATAATCATTGGTGCACCGACGTAACACCTCGTCTCTGTTACGTTGGGCCGACTCACCATGAAATGTCCACAAGGTATAGCCGGCAGTAAAACCACACATCTGCACGTGTTTGCCCATTACATCCTTTGTCTGTCGCGAATAATTCTTGCACTCAGTGCAGGGGCACCATGTTTTTGGCTGGCCTTTAGAAAATGTCGTTTCCACGAATTCATAGGTTTTTCTCAACCATTCATCGGTCATATCTCTCCGACTATGTTGACCGGTGTACATCCATTCACGATCAGTCATTCTGGCAAGCTAGCTATATAATATCCACATATAAACAATATAAATTATCAGTTCATCAAGTATGTTAAATTAATTATGGCCATTTTTTAATCAGGGTTAATACATTGGGATGCATGGCATGCACACCTACCAGCTACTAGGTAAAGATGGGTCCTAATCCCACCCGAGTATGTGTAGATTGGGTTCGTTTTCCCATGCTCTGCTCTGGATCCAACGCAAAATTTCGGCAGCACCTCCCCGCTGTTCTCCTGATACACGTCTCCACAATAAACAGAGAGGATGTGTATCCGGAGAACAATAGGGAGGCACTGACGAAATTATGCATCGGATCTGGAACAAAGCATATGGGAAAATGAACCCAATCTATACATACTCAGGCTGTCCATGGATAACGTTGGACAATTTTGAAGAATCACGGTTATAAATATATGCAAATGCATGCATATTTGTAACTGTAACCCTTTCGAATGGGAGATACATACTAGTCACGCATACTGATAAATTAATTTAATTACCTATATCTAGCAAGTTTCATCCGAAGACCGACCGACGGCAAATGAAGGGGCGAGGAGGAGATGACATTTGTACTCACTGACGAATGCAGGGGCGGAGCTCGTAGAACGCACGGGGAGGTCTTCGCACAGCAGACCTCACATCGATGAGACAATTGTCACATGTAAATCCACCAGATCAACACAAATATTCTGTTTTCATTAATAAAATCGAAAAATATATGACATAACACAAATATATGACATATATAGATGTCATCTAGGGTTCCAAAACAAATATTTCGTGTCGGCGTGTCGTCGAGATGTCGTGTCAGGGCGTCGTGTCGGGGTTTCGGGGAATCATGTCAGGTGAGGTGGTGTGAGGGTTTCGTTTTCTTCTTCTTCCTCTTCTTTTATTCGTCTTCTATAGAGGTTTTGTATCGATTATAGAGCTCTCAACATGGCTACCATCAAGAACAAATATCCACTGCCCCGGATAAATGATTTGTTTGAACAGTTAGCACAATCAAAGGTATTTTCGAAGATTGATTTGAGGTCAGGGTATCACCAGCTTAAGATCCGTTCAGAAGACATTCCAAAGACAACATTTACGTCCAGATACAGATTGTATGAGTTTATAGTAATGCCTTTCGGACTAACTAACGCACTAGCTTACTTCGTACATTTGATGAATAAGGTATTGATGAAGTACATGGATAAGTTTGTTGTAGTCTTCATCGACGACATAGTTGTCTACTCCAAGAACTCCAAAACACATGTGGAACACCTAACGTTCATGTTGGAAGAACTGCATCAACATCAATTGTATGCAAAGTTGAGCAGATGTGAGTTTTGGCTGAAGCAAGTTGGATTTTTGGGACATGTAGTGAACCAAGATGGCATAGCGGTGGATCATGAGATGGTCAAGGATCTAAGTGAATGGCCGCAATCAGCCAACGTGACACACATCCGAAGTTTCCTCGGATTGGTGGGATATTACCGGAGGTTTATTGAGAATTTTCCACTATTGCCTGGCCCATGACCCAACTGCTCAAAAAGGAAAACAAGTTTGAATGGACCGAAGCTTGTGAGAATAGTTTACAAGAGCTGAAGAATAGATTGACCATAGCCATAGTGTTGATTGTGCTAGACATAAACAAAAAATTTGAGATATACCGTGATGCCTCAAGGAAAGGCCTCGGATGCGTTCTTATCCAGGAAGGGAAGGTCGTGGCTTACGCATCACGACAACTACAACGACATGAAGAAAATTACCCCACTCATGATTTGGAGTTGGGCGCCGTGATTCATTCTCTCAAGGATTGGAGGAACTTTCTGCTGGGAAATCGCTGCGAAATATACACGGATCATAAGAGTCTCAAGTATATTTCCACGGAGCCAGATCTCAACCTACGACAACGGCGTTGGTTGGAGTTAATTAATGATTATGATGTGGGCATTCATTACCATTCTGGTAAGGCTAACGTAGTAGCACATGCTCTTAGCCGGAACCCCACCTTAGGCAAGGACCCCGTAGCCAAGATGACACCTGAGATTGCGAAAGAGTTCGCTGTGCCAAACCTGCTTCTCGTTCCAGAGGACATAGTGGCCCAACTTGAAGTACACCCCACTCTGCACGGAATACCAAGGAGGATCGGAAAGGACACCCCAGCATACAAGGCATAAAAAAAGGAGAACATCGGGAAGGCCCCCAAATTTACTATTGATAAGCAAGGGATCCTATGGCATAGAGACCGACTGTGTGTACCGGACCAAGAAGACCTCAAAACTCAGATACTGGAAGAATCTCATAACGTGCCCTATTCTGTCCACCCTAGAGGCACAAAAATGTTCAAAGATCTCCAGACAACATATTGGTGGCATGGGCTGAAAAGAGATATTGCCTCTTTCATTGCCTGTTGTGATTCATGTCAGTGAATCAAGGCAGAGCACCAGAAGCCAGCAGGACTATTGCAACCTATGAAGGTACCCGAGTGGAAGTGGGATGAGGTAGGCATGTATTTCATTGTCGTACTACCCTGGTCATGACACGGAGACGATGCCATATGGGTTATCACAGATCGACTCACAAAGGTGGCTCACTTCATTCCAGTAAAGACTACGTACTCCACTTAGAAGCTAGAAAGGTTATACCTACCATGTATCGTGTGCTTGCACGGGATACCTAAAACTATCGTATCCGATAGAGGCACCAAGTTTACATAATGGTTTCGGGAGAATTTGCAACAAGCTTTGGGAACACTGCTAGTGTTCAGCACATCATATCACCCTCAAACTGGAGGAAAACCGAGCGCCATCATATCAGATTCTCGAAGACAATTTGTGCTGACATATAGAAACAGTCGGGAAGACAATTTGCCTTACGCCAAATTCTGATACAACAACAGTTATCTAGGAAGCTTACAAATGTCACCTTTTGATGCCTTATATGGAAAAAGATGTCGTATCTTCGGCCTCCAACTACTCCAAGAGGCAGATGTCAAGGTAAAAACCATTTATGTTGATTATGTGTATCTAAAGGTATCACCGTCTAAAAAACAGCCCAAAGCCGTCAGAAAAACTACTACGATCAGAAACACCGTGAGGTCCGCTTCAATCATGTTGATTATGTGTATCTAAAGGTATCACCCATGAGAGGGCTACAAAGGTTCAACGTGAAGGGCAAGCTTGCGCCCCATTTAATCGCACCATTTCGCATAATTTCTCGATGAAACCAAGTTGCCTACCAACTGGACCTACACCCAGAACTGTCAGACGTACATGACGTATTCCACATTTCTCAACTATGGTAGTGTGTGAGGAACCCGAACAATAGGTAGCCCATGACAGTATAGAACTGCAACCAGACCTATCCTATCGGGAACACCCCGTGAAGATATTAGAGGAAGCAGA
This sequence comes from Hordeum vulgare subsp. vulgare, assembly GCF_904849725.1. NCBI lineage: Eukaryota > Viridiplantae > Streptophyta > Magnoliopsida > Poales > Poaceae > Hordeum > Hordeum vulgare. The sequence continues at coordinate 196,823,580 of NC_058522.1, forward strand.
AAGGAGGACGCGACAAAAGTGGACCAGATTATTCATGGTGAAGTGCAGCAACCATTTAGAGGATGAGGCCACTTGGGAAAGAGAGGATTACCTGCAGAGAAAGCAACTGCAACTTCATGAGGACTGGCTGAAATCTCGGGGACGAGATTTTTCTTAAGGGGTAGGTGTTGTAACAACCAAGATTTTTAAATTTGGATTTCTTGAATTGTTTGGATTTTTAAAATTTGGCCTTGACAAAAACGTTGAAGCCCTTTAACAACCTCCTTGAGAAAACCTTTGGAGCTTTCATTTCTCAACCTGCCTGGTTTAAAAAGGTATTCTTTTAGCCACTTCTCTAAATGAATTAGCTTGAGAGAATATTCTTTTAGCCACTATTTCTTCTAAAAGGTTATTCCTTTTCACCTCCATTCTATTTGGGATCATTTTGCACCTCTACATCCTCTCAGGTTTCTTCCCTATATATTTAGAAAAACTTTAGAAGGGTTGGACTACCTTTCATAAATTATTTTGATGAAAAGGGATTTTTGTAATCAGTATGAACCCTAGCCAATTTACAAAGGAACTCAGTGATTCCTTTGGAGTTTTGAACCCAAACTCTTGCACTTAGTGGACCTTAGTATCCTCAACCTCTATCACCAAAAACTTTGGGTCCATAGGTTTGAAATTTTTAAATTTCGTCTGACTCAAGTTTGACCACAGAATCGTGTTTTCATTTAAAACCTGCCCTAAAGCTTTTCCCAAATTCTAAAAAAATTTACACCGTCTTTGCACCCAAAAATAGGCCTCCCAAAAAAGATTTAGCTCAAAATACTTTGTGCACATGCCATTTGCATTTGATCGAACACCTAACCTGCACTCGTGCCACTGTTCTTCTCCGAATTTAATTCACACTATTTCAGAGATACAGTCCGTCGACAATCTCTACAGAAGCGACGATAGACTCGGTTGATTCTGTGCTTGAGCTTATCCTTTCGTCGCACGATGCCTTGGATGCTTGCCAGCGACATGGATGAGCTGGCCGAGCCAGCCAAGCTTCGGCAGCAGCCACTACAGCGGCTGCCACAACCACCAACACCTTCCACTACCGGAATCAGAGAATGTGTCGTGTGCTGCTTCTTTGTAGTCTGCTGGCTGATGGAAAAGACCCTCTTTGCCATCAGCTACCAAAAACTAGATGGCAAAGAGCAGACTGATGGCAAGATACTATTTGCCATCACTCTCCTCTTTGTCGTCTACCACTTAACGACAAAGAGCTTTCAGGTAGACAGCAAAAAGCATTCAGGCATACGGCAAAGAGCATGGGGCGGCCCACCCCCGCACCCGCTCTCTCCCCCTAACGACCTCTCTCTTTGCCGTCTGCCTTGTTCCTCTTTGCCGTCGTGGGGAGACGGCAAAGATGATGCGCCCTAACGGCCGTCATGCCCCACCCCACACCCCTCTCTCCCCTAACGGTCGTCACAAGCCCCCACCCCCACCTCTCTCCCCTACCGGATCTCTCTCTCACCCTCGACCCCCCCCCGACCGCCGCGCCCTCCTCCTCCCTGTGCCACAGCGCACTCCTCCACCATGCGCCCTCCTCCTCCCTGGGCCATCACCGCGTCCTCCTCCTCCCTACGCCCCCTCCTCCACCACCTCCCCCTTCTCCACCACCACGCCCTCTTCCTCCCTGGGACCCCTCCTCCACCACCACCGTCGGAGCTCGCCCCTTCTCCACCACCGCCCCGTCCTCCACCACCGCACTCTCCTCCACCATCGTGCTCTCCTCCTCCCCACGACCCCCTCCTTCACCACCGCGCCGCCCCTTCTCCACCACTACTGGCCCCTTCCTCCCAGTGCACCGCCTCCTCCCCGCGCCCCCTCCTCCTCCACGACCGTCCTCCCTGAACCATCCTGGTCGCCCGACCACCCCCTCAGGTGAGTCCTTATTTTTTTCCTTTTTAGTTTAATTTGTTAATTAGCTTAGTTAGGTTAGTTGTTAATTACCCACTGTTAGTTAAGTTAGTTGTTAGTGGTTACCTACCGTTAATTAGGTTAGTTAGGTTAGTTGTTAGTTGTTAGTGGTAATTAGGTTAGTTGTTAGTGGTAATTACCTACTGTTAATTAGGTTAGTTATGTTAGTTGTTAATTACCTACTGTTAGTTAGGTTAGTTGTCAGGTTAGTAGTTGCCCGTGTAGAGCCCTCTAGCCACCGCCTATGCTTGCACTAGCCACAATGTTAGGAAACGTCGGTGAGCTTGTCACGCACCTGCCATGGCTACGAGACCATCGAGCTCACGGGCTGCAACAACGATGCTGCTGCAACCACCCCCATGAGGTCGGTGCAGAAAAATTACTGCTGTGACCACCCCCTTGAGGCACCGGTGATATTCCACTGCAGCACCGAGGATACTACAAAATCTCAGCAAGGCTCCACTTGACGCACCGGTGGCAGTGGTGGGGAAGAAGAATTGAGTGGAAGAGCGTTGTTGCATGAGTTGAACAATTCCCATGTCGGCCACCATCACATCTATTCCCACAAGAATGCCGATGGATCTCGAAGGTTCAATGCTGGGTGGCCTGAAGTATACCATGGTGCGGACGCGAAAACAGATTGCAACAATAGTTGTCGTCATCACTAGAAGCATCATGAGTGCGGTAGTTTGCATCAGTTCGTGCGCATATGGTGAGCTGATCTGCATCTCTGGAGCATGGGCGCTGGCCGGCCTAGGCTACAGCAAGGCTATCTTTCTCGGACAAATGGTGTCACGAGCTCTCTTCTTTTATGGCGAGAAAGGAACAGAATAATGGATGGATCGGGGGGAAGAATTAGAGAAGGATGAGTGGTTGGAGAGAGAGGAACAGAGGATAAAGGTTTGTTGAGGGATGAGCTACGTGGGGTTAGGTACGAGCTGACCTAGACGTGAGACAAGGATGTGTGGCGTGCTAGCAACACGGATGATTCTTCCATTAATCAACCGACTGATTTTAAGAGTTCTCCTAGTAGATAAGGGAAGAAGAATAAGAAGAGGAGGAGGAGGAGGACGGGGAGGAGGAGGAGGAGAAAAAGAAGAAGAAGAAGAAAAAGAGGAGAGAGGAGAAAAATAAAGAAGAGGAAAAAGGAAAAGAAGGAAGAAGAAGAAGAAGAAGTAGAGGAAAAAGGAAAAGAAGGAAGAAGAAGAAGAAGAAGAGAAGAACAAGAAGAAAAAGAAGAAGAAGAAGAAGAAGAAGAAGAAGAAGAAGAAGAAGTAGAAGAATAAGAAAAGGAAGGAAGGAAGAAGAAGAAGCAGAAATGGAAGAAGACGAAAAAAGGAAGACGAAGAAGAAGAAAACGAAACCCTCACACCACCTCACCCGACATGCTTCCCCGAAACCCCGACACGACGCCCCGACATGACATCTCGACGACACGTCGGCATGAAAACCCTAGATGACATCTATATAGGTCATATATTTGTGTTATGTCATATATTTTTTGATTTTATTAATGAAAACAGAATATTTGTGTTGATCTGGTGGATTTACATGTGACAATTGTCTCATCGATGTGAGGTCTGCTGTGCGAAGACCTCCCCGTGCGTTCTACGAGCTCCGCCCCTGCATTCGTCAGTGAGTTCAAATGTCATCTCCTCCTCGCCCCTTCATTTGCCGTAGGTCGGTCTTCGGATGAAACTTGCTAGATATAGGTAATTAAATTAATTTATCAGTATGCGTGACTAGTATGCATCTCCCATTCGAAAGGGTTACAGTTACAAATATGCATGCATTTGCATATATTTATTACCGTGATTCTTCCAAATTGTCCATAGTTATCCATGGACAGCCTGAGTATGTATAGATTGGGTTCGTTTTCCCATATGCTTTGTTCCGGATCCGATGCATAATTTCGTCAGTGCCTCCCTGTTGTTCTCCGGATACACATCCTCTCTGTTTATTGCGGAGACGTGTATGAGGAGAACAGCGGGGAGGTGCTGCCGAAATTTTGCGTTGGATCCAGAGCAGAGCATGGGAAAACAAACCCAATCTACACATACTCGGGTGGGATTAGGACCTATCTTTACCTATTAGCGTGTAGGTTGCATGGACGTAATAAAACTGACAAACTTGATTAACTGATGAATATATATGTTGAATTATATATAAATATATTTCTTGTGTGTTCAGTAGCTAGGCAAGATGAGTGATCGTGCGTGGATGTACACCGGTCACCCTAGTTAGAAAGAGATGACGAAAGAATGGTTTCTAAAAACCAAGGAATTTGTGAAATCCGCATTTGCAAATGGATAGGAAACAAACTGGTGCCCTAGTCCTGGATGTGACAACTATAAAAAGAGGACATAGGGTTTTAGCACCTGCAAGGGAGGGGTTTTAAGCCAAATTATACGGTGTGGAAATTTTATGGTGAGTCTATACAACGCACCAGAGCTGAGCTGGTTCGTCGTTGCACCGACGAGCATGGTAGCGGGATCGAAGACATGGTGCAAGACTTTGATGATGCTCCAGATTCAGAAGATGAGATGTAGGAATCTCCAAAGGCCTTCTATGAAATGTTGGAGTCTTCAAAATGTCCTTTCCACGGGCACACTAAGCTTTGTCTGCTGGATGCCATAGCACAAGAAATAGCTCTGAAATATCACATCAACTTGGGAAGAGAATGCTACGATGCGATGATGAAACTATTTGGACGCTTACTATCCAAAGGCCATGTCATGCCTGCAAACCTATACCAGTCGGACAAAATACTTCGTGTACTTAAGATGCCCTATGAGAAGATAGATGCATGTGAGACAGGATGTGTATTATTTAGGAAGGAGTATGTACACTTGGACTATTGTCCCAATTGCGAGTCTTGAAGGTATCTTGTGGTAGAAAACGGTATGGGTGAGAAGAGGCAGACCAAAATCGTAGTTAGTGTTCTTCGGTATTTGCCAATCATACCAAGTCTTCAATGTCTTTTCATGGTCGAAGAGACAGGGTGACAGATGACATGGCCAAATTGGGCAGAAGAATCGAACTAGATGCGGATGGGAATAAGATGGAGGTACACACATCAGATGGGGAAGCATGGAAATATTTGGATGGATTGCATCAGGATAAAGCGGCAGATACAAGGAATCCTCGAATCTACGTCGCAACTGATGGTTTTAATCCCTTCGGCATGACGGCAACCCAATACAATTGTTGGCAGATTATGGTAAGAAAGAACATATTTCTGACGTTGATAATTCCCGGGCCCAATGATCTGGGGAAGAATATGAATGTGTACATGCAACTGCTTAAGGATGAATTACAAGAAGCTTGGGATAATGGGGTCAAGACATACGATGCTGCTAGAAAAAAAAACTTCAAAATGCATGTGTTGTACATGTACTCTATGCATGACTTGCCGGCGTCTGTGCTATTCTCTGGATGGTGTGTGCATGGAAGGTTCCCGTGCCCCACATGCAAGGCAACTCTTCAGTTTCATTGGTTGCAGGAGGGTAAGAAGTATTCTTGCTTTGACTTGCATAGACAGTTCCTGGATCCTAACCATCAGTTCAGAAAGAGAAGAAGAACTTTACCAAAGGTAAAGTTGTCAAAAAGATGGCACCACCTACGTTGACAAGCCAACAGATCCTGGATCGGTTAAACGCCCTCGAGCCTGATCAAGAGCGCCCAGGGTATTTCAAGGTGTATAATTCAAGACACGCGTGGACTCAAAAGCCATGCTTGTGGGATCTGCCTTACTTCAAAGACCTCCTTCTTCCACATAATATCGACATGATGCACACTGAAAAGAATATCGTAGAGGCTATTTTTGGTACATTGTTCGACATAGATGGGAAGACAAAGGATAATACTAAGGCTAGAGTCGACCAGGAGACACTATGTCATAGACCGTTACAAAACATGCGAGAAGGCAAAGGAAAGCAGAAGTGGTCGAAGCCAAAGGCCTGGTTCAATCTTGGAAGGCCAGATATGAGGGAAATTATCTTGTGGTTCAAAATGCACTTGATATTCCCCGATGGGTATGCAGCGAATCTAAAGAGGGGAGCGAGTCTTGAAAAGTAAAAAATCTTTGGTCTCAAAAGTCATGATTGGCACATATTGCTTGAGCGGGTAATGCTGGTGATGTTACGTGGCTTTATTCCTGAGGATAAATGGCTAGTACTGGCGGAGCTGAGCTATTCCTTATGTGTTCTTTGTGTGAAAGAATTTTCGCCTAGCATGGTAGATGACATGGAGGAGTTTGCACTGGAGTTGTTGTGCAAGTCAGAGAAGATGTTTCCGCCGGGCTTCTTTAATCCAATGCAACATTTGATTTTACATCTATCGACCGAGGCAAGATTGGGTGGGCCCGTGCAAAATTGTTGGTGCTATGCAAGTGAGAGGATGCAGAAGATGCTTCGAGCTAAATGTAAAAATAAGCATAGAATTGAAGCATCGATGGCTGAGGCATTCATTACTCAGGAGGTGGCAAAGTTTGTCACAACACACTACGAAGCCAAAAATCAACATTTGAATAATCCGAAGACTCGGTACAATGATGCAGATCCTAATAAAGTATATCCAACCTCAGCCTATTCAAAGTGAAGCTCGCACCAGCCGATGCTTCGAAACCAATAATGTTGGATGCCGAAGAATGGCGGAACATTGCGTTTTATATCTTCAACAACCAAACAGAAGTGCGCCCGTACATCGAGTAAGTTATCGACACATTTTTCCGTAACTTATAATTCCTTTGATCTCCTCTTATTCTCGGATATTTCATACAGCCGATACGTCGCCAAATTCTCGGATGGAGCGGTGATCCAGAATGATTCCGTGGAAGAGTATGAGCTTGTGGCAAAGCATGGAGGCGGCTATCCCGGTTTCATCTATTGGTTCAAACATACAGTAATTACCAATAATGGACCATTTCGTTTCTTGGTCTAACTTGCGGCTAATGCAACAATCGTTTCGTATTAAACTTGTACGCTAATTCAGAATCTATGGACGCTGAATTGTGACAAGACGCTAATGGTCTCGACTATAAGGTTCGTTCATTTGAGAAATACAACATCAAAGGGTATCTCTTTCGTACCTTTGGGAAAGAGTTATCTATGCCCGACTAGAAATAAACAAATTGTTGTGTCTCTGCTATCGGCGAAGGTGTTATCGAGTATTATTGAAGAGTTGAAGCAATTTATGACCTTCAGTTCTATGGTGAAAACCCACCGAACGTCGCAGTCTTTAAATGTTATTGGTTCCAGCCGAAGGAGACTAGAAAGACTCATGAACATATAGGACTAGTCGAAATCAATCCAAACACCAATTTAGATATTCCCGATGTCTATATTACGGCTCAATGGGCGACCCAAGTTTTCTATCTACTATGGGCATGCCAAACAGATAAGAATCTGGAAGGTTGGTATGTTGTTTATGAAGTGCCGCCATGTGTTAGTCCACCTCCCCCAAATGACCATGATTACGCACCTCACATTAACCGAGACACATTTGATGGAGAATTCTTCCAAGAAACACGTCTTTCCAAGACACATTTCAAGAATCGGCGTGCTTCACTCTAGAACATGGAAGTAGACAACGACAATGTGGGGACCCCGACTTTCGAGTCGAGGTTGCCGAATGAACGTGCTCAGTGATCCCAGAGATCAATGCACACCGAACACATAGATATTGAATACTAAGAGTCTTACATCCAAGTACCGAATTATTACATCACGTGACCGAATGGTCAAGTTCACAAGGTAGGGTCTATAAGGCCAATCGCACGGATAGAACTAGTAGCATAAATCATACAGCTACGAGGGTTCCCATGCCATCGGCCTACACCAACAGGCATTCTGACTGGGAAGGGTTCTAGTTCGCAGGGCCATCTCTGAAGACGTACCCTTCACCAAACTCCTGTCCTTCCATGTCTGGTCAATAATATAACCAGTGGTAAGCCAATTAGTACTTTTGAATGTAATCACAAATAGCCCATAATATGAACAATGCAATTGAAAGGATAACAAGTAATATGCATCTTTGGTGGACATTATCTTGGTTGTAAATAAACATGATCATGGATTTGCAACGTAAGTTAAAGCTTGAATTGAAGAACAGGTTATAGATATCAACATATCTGTCAAGGGTTGAACACTCCGGGTTGACCCTATATGCCAAGTCACCAAACTTGGTCATATCAACTATTTCATAAAACACCATCTACCACATACTAACACACGCTTGGTTTATGCGGAAATGACTCGACGTAGTTTAAGAATGATTACCCAACTGTCCTTGACCGTGGACACGACTATTTAAATTGTTTTACACTCTACAAAGGTAGTATGTTGTACCCACGAGATCCGAGAAACTTTCGTGTCATCCACGACTCGCGATATATGTTATTATACCCAAGGCAAGTACCCAATCAATGCCTTTCCCCTGACGATACTAGACAAAGAGGTCCACTCGATTGGTACCCAGCATACATGATGTGCGTCTTACGAGAACTGACTCTGGACAGTATCATCCACGCGGGGACCAACAGTGTGCCTGGAACACGTAAAACGGCATAGTCACCCTACCTGGCACAACCCCATCACAAGAGTGACCACTCATACCTCCCGCCACTAGTAATGTGGCTCTTTGCTAGGACCGAACAGAGTAATCAACAAAGCCTCATCCCATAAAGGGGTAACGTGGTCGTACAGGTAAGGTTGGGATGGTCGACACAAAATAAATCTAATCCCATTTCCAAAACCATACACACACAAACACCCGGTGAACCACTTTTCCAAAAGTGGCCACCTAACACATCATCACCCTCGGACTTTAGTGGCACCCGACGGGGTTTTCATAAACCTTTGATTTATACAAGCATCATGCTCATTCTACTATGCTTAGCTCTACTTGTCAACATGATGGTGGTAGGATCATGCACAAAATGCAAGTGCTCCGGAGGAGCCATCGGTAACATCACTTCAATGATTTACCGATGCTTATGATCACATGCAACGGAAATATTTTCTCTACAAGCATGCAATATAACATATGTTCGAAGCATGATTAAAGGGCTACTTGCCTTGGTGAGCTAGGTATCCGGCGTCTTCGAGGTCTTCAAGTCCAACTCCTTCGTCACACGGGTTTTGTATCGTCGTAATAAATAAAAGAAATAAGTAGCTCACTAAAAGAAATAAATAGATCACAAAGTCACTTTAAAAATGTTGTTTAATTTTGATAAATCCATATTTTTATTTTAAAAGTATTTGTCTCTGGTTTTAGTGAAAGAATATTTTTAAAATCAATATGACAGAAGCAAAACTATTCGAAATTAACCCTCTTTATTATAATAAAACAAAATAGTTGTCGCAAAAATTCATCCAATGGTTCTGTTAAATACTACACATTTTTAGAAAAATAATAGTGGAAAAATCATATTATTTCACTGGTTAAATATTGTTATAAAAATATATTAAAATCAAGTTTAGAAAAAATGGCTACAACCCCTAGCCTGGCTTGGCCTGGGACTGGGCCGGCCCACTGGCCAGCCAAGCAGCCTACCGAGGCGCGCGACATCAAATTTGAACTTGACGGACGGGCCCGTGTGGTCAGCGGCTGCGGGCAGCAAGGGAGAGAGAGAGAGAGATGGGCCACCGACAGGTGGGGCACACCTGTCGGGGTCGTCTCCTACCTCTGGCCAGAGAGGAGGAGGAGCATACAGGTGTGGCTACCGACGTCCTCGGGCCCTAACAACGACATGAATGGGTCCGGCTCATCGTCGCCGACCTGCTGGTGGTCGTGTCGACGACAGAGGGGCTCTTATTCAGCGGCGACGTGGTTGCCGCAGCGGAGGGGCTTCGGTCGATCTCGAGCACCGGCGCTCTGCTAGATCAATGGGTGGCTAGGGAGGCGATTGAGGTCTAGGTGAGGTGGAGTGAGCGGTTATGGAGCGAGGGGAGGTGCTATTTATAGGTCCGCGACGGTGAGCCGACTCGGGAGCGTCCTGATCCACCGTGGCGTGCATGGGGGTGCAGAGAGAGGCTGGGGTCGAAGCCACGGTCTCAGGACGTGGTTTTCGACCTCTAGGACTCACTTCAAGAGAGAGGGAGAGAGGAGAGGCGAGCTATCGTGGTCGCGCTCCTTTGGTGCTTCTCATGCGCGCGGGCACGCGTCGCACGGGCTCTTAGCACGGGAAAGGAGGGGCCCTGAGGGCTGCCTGATGCGGAGGGGCTGTCGGGGGAAAGGAGAGACACCGCGGGGAGGCTAGAACAGGCTGAGGGCGTCGCCCCCACCTCGGTTGGTCTATGTAGCGCGCCCAGAGCGCAGCTTTGGCATGCCACATCATGGTGGCGCACTCTGGGGTGCCTTGGACGTGTCTAGCATGTCCTGGGCACTGGCTTGGAAATGCCTAGCCGTTGGAGTCCAGTGGGAGCCTCGGCTGGTCAAAGAGAGACAAGGAAACAGGTGATGTCAGCCTTGGGCTGAAGCTTAAATTGGAGATTTTGGTTTATCTACTTTGAACCAGAGAGGGGCCACTTGACTGGAGTTAGCCAGAGATTAAGGTTAGAAGAGGTTTTACCCACCTGTCAGAACGTGCTCGACAATGGTTTGGGGTGGTTGCACCCCAGCGCTGGCTATGCATCTTGAGAGGATTGGGTTTGGTGCTAAAACAAGGAGCTTCACCAAGTTTGAGCTCCATTGGACAAGTTTAGCTTTGTAAACTTGAAAACATCACTAAATGACCAGATCTGTTCCTTCCAAAGGGAGTGTGGGAAAATCATGTCCCACGAATCCTATTTTTAGCATGGAGTCCTCATTTGAGGTATTAGGCACTCCTGCAAAGTTTCAGCTCCATTGGATAAACTTTGCTATGTAGAGTTCACTAGTAGAAAATGGCCCATTTGTCCCGGTTCCAGAGGCCCATTAGTCCCGGTTCTTGAACGGGGACTAAATTGTTGGGACTAAAGCCCACAACCTTTAGTCCCGGTTCACTTACGAACCGGCGCCGAATGGTCTTCATGTGGCCGGTGCGGCGAGCCCAGGTAGGAGATTATTTAGTCCCGGTTGGTCACACCAACCAGGACAACATTGCATCCACGCGTCAGCATCTGCCCAGAGCTGGAGTTTTTGTTTTTTTATTGCGTGCTGGGTGGGGGGATAGGGTGGATGGTTAATTTAGTGGTTTCATATTGTGTTAACTAGCTAATAGAGAGAAATGTCCTCTCTTTTTCCGTGCTTGGCCGACGCTAGCTACTATACATATAGAGAGAACATGACGCTAGCTAATAAGAAAATGAAAGAAACCATTTACAATACTTAACATCTTTTACAATATAACATCTTTTACAAGGCTTAACATCATCTACCTTAGATCCAGTCACAAATATATCACATGGTATTCTCCATCACTAGGTATGACATGGTCAAGAAGGAATCCTGCCAATTGCTCTTTAGTTGCTTGCATGCCATCATGTGATAGGGGTTCATCCCGCTTCTTCCAGATCTAATTTAAAGAAGGGGGTCAATACATGCATATATATGAATAAAACTCAATACAATTGATGGTAATATATAAAATAAAATTGTGAATATTATTTACGTACTTCAAAATGTTCGCCGGAGATGCCCCGACCAGAGGTTGAGAGGCGAATGAACTCACATACGTAGTATGCACATTTTTCAGTCCCAACTACCTGGTACAAGCAGTTTACGAGAATATATAGAGTGCAACCAAACTTATAAGCAAGCATGGTAATGATATATTGATGAAAATTTGAATCGATTAGAGATGTGCGGCACTAGATAGCTAGTACTACATACTGGGGGTGCGTAAATTGCAAGTCTTTGGGTATACCACGAACCTTATTCCTCAACTTCTTCCAAATCCTGCCAGGCAAAGAAAATGATTACTTGATATCAGGAAATTAACGAAAGTTGCATGCCGGTATGGTCCCGTTATTGGGTGAACTTCCTTATCGAGCATTACAGTCATGTCCTCTTAATCCTCGGGATCTCTACGTCTCGAGTCTAAGACAATTACTTTTGCAGCGTCAAGCTTAATGGACAGCAGAATCCAGTGGTAACTGCGCACACATATATAACTCATCAATTACAGTTAGTAATTAACCTCGAGTAAGCGAAACCGAGTATACAGAGAAGACAACAACACTCACCTGAAGTTGTAAAGAAAGAGTATTTCCCTTTTGTTTTGATTTACATGCAACGAATATAGCAACTTAACCTCGCTCTCTTCGGTTTCATTTTGTATCGACAATACATTTACCGATTCTGGGCTAATGAACCCAACGTCGAAGACTCCTGCTTTTTTAATCAGACGATCTTCAATCTGCATAATAGATATAGTGAGGATAATTATAGATACATGCAATGAACGAGCTAAGGTAGAGACTTAACAATAGAAGTATGACTTACAAACAGTAGGAAGTCAGGTGTTGTTTGTCGAGTGCCAGATCATTGTATAACTGAAATAACTCCTCAAATTTAACAATCACCACTGCAGCTCCAATGAATTCTTGATCTTTTTGCACTCTCATATACACATTAGTTTTCTCCCTGAAGATGTTCATGTACCACTCATGCAATTCGTGCATCCTCAGTGTTAGAGGAGGATGACCAGGTTTGACGAGAGGCTTCGCGAGCACGAATTTAGATTTTTCTTATTTTTTTACCTCAGCCATCCTAAAAATTACTAAATCGCTCACGTAATCACTAGGATAGGTACCGGGCAGCAACCCCGAATCATTAGCGACCACGATATCGCTAGACAACTTGATCGGGGGCGTGATTGCGTCTTCTATTGGCCGAGCTGGGGAATTGTTTTCCCACTTATTCGTTTTGCTAACATTGCATCACTGCTAGCCTCTGAAGCGGTGGCGGAGTTTGTCTTCCGCTTGGGAGAAGGAGGAGGAGGCGGCATTTTTCTTACTTGTGTGTTTTTTGGCGGAGCGGCGGCGACATTTGTCTTCCACTGTTGCGGAGGAGGCGGACTGCTCCGACGCGCCTGAGGAGGAGCGGAAGGAGGAGGACTACTCTGACGCGTTGGAGGAGAAGCCAAAGAAGGAGACGGAGTGCTCCAACGCGCCGGAGGAGGAGCGGAAGAAGGAGGTGGAGTGCTCTGACACGCTGGAGGAGAAGCCGAAGAAGGAGGTGGGGTGCTCCGACGGGCCAGAGGAGGAGCCAAAGGAGGAGGACTGCTCCTACACGCCGGAGGAGGAGCCGAAGTGCTCCGACGCGCCGGAGGAGGAGCCGAAGAATGAGGCAGACTTCTCCCACGCGCCGGAGGAGTCGAAGAAGGTGGCGGAGTGCCCTCATACGCCGGAGGAGGAGCCGAAGAAGAAGGCGGAGTGCCATCACGTGTCTAAGGAGCTGGAGTTCCCTGATCATTCACCGGAGGAGGATGAGGAGTGACTTGATCAGTCGCCAGAGGAGGATGAGGAGTGCCCTGATCACTCGTCGGAGGAAGAGGAGGAGGCATCCAGTTTGGAAGATTGATGTACTCCTACGGCCATAGACATGTACTCCTCAAAGCATGAACCAACTTATTCTCATCTTCACCAGTAGGGTGGTCCAGCTCGAGCTGCTCAAAATCCTTCTTTACTTCATCCACCATCACAAGAGCATAACCACGTGGAATCCGACGGCAGTGAAAAGTTCCATTGGATTGAGGAGGTGCAACAACGCCGATAGCGGCCTTGAAAGTGAGGTTCCGGCATTTCGTCAAAAGCTCGCAAGGTTGAGCCTCCATGATAGTATCCACGGAGTAGCTAGGAGTTGCGAAGTCATGCTGAACGAGCTCCGTGGAAGCCATGCTGCTTCTCCGCTGAGATGGCGCGGTAAATTCTGGGGTAGTTTCGTGTCGCTTAGATGGTTGGTCGATAGCTCGCTGGCTCTGAAGTTCCTCTTGAATTTGTAGTCTTGCATTGATCTTCTGCATGTCGCTCAGCTCCGCTTTCCTCTTTCTTGCTCGTCTTCTATAACCGGCTGCGTCGGGAAACCCAACCTTCCACGGAATGGAGCCTGATGTGCCTCGTGTTCGTCCAGGGTGCTCAACATTCCCTAGGGCCTCAGTCAGCTCGTCCTTCTCTGTTTCGGGAAAGGACGCCCCTTCCTGCGGTGCGGTGATACACTGCTCAAGCTTGTTGATAGGTGTTGCAAGTTTCTCGTCCGTCCAACGACACTCCCCTGTTGCGGGCTAGTTCCATGTCTGCGGTTGGACCACTTTAGCAATCAAGTCATTGTCAGCTTTGTCCCACAACGCTGTGTGATGGTGATACTGCTTCTTTGCAGCATTGTTCTTGTTTCTCTCTAACATTTGCATCTCTTGTTAAGAGCACACGCCTTGACCAGTGGCTCTATAACTGGCTTATTCGGATCCTCCTTTGGCGGTAGGGTAAAGTTTTCCTTCAACGCGGTCCAAAGATCATATTTCAGCCTATCAGTGACATAATCACCTTCAGGGACATTGTCTCCCTTAGGCTTATACCATTGCTTGATGCTGATCGGGATGTTGTCCCTAACAATAGCTCTGCACTGAGTAGAAAATGCATCCCTGGTCCGCTTGGGTTCAATCGGTTGGCTATCGTTCGATAGTTCTGTGATCGTGAACTTTTGATCCTTGCCCGACCTTCTCGTCGGGCCTCGTCTCCTTACCGAAGTTTGGCTCGTTCCGGACTTTTCAAAATCTCCCTCCTCCGTTCAGTCACCGGAGCCGTCATCATGGTATCCTTCCTCCAGGATTCGGTAGTCACCGAAGCTATCATGATAATTTCCTTCCTCCTCCATTGTTCGATCACCGAAGCCATCATGATAATGTCCTTCCTCCGGGATTCGGTAGTCACCGATGTCGCTGAGCAATAATTCGATATTTCTACCGTCGTTGTGGATTATATCCCCCAAAATTTCTTGTTTTTCCATGTCTCTTGGAATATGCATTGTTTCTGCAAATAGTACAAATTGGGGGAAGCCTTTTATACATAATCCCAAATATTAACATCAAAACTTAATTTCTAACTTAATCTAATCTAAATATTCTTATAATTTTTATAACTTTATTTGCTATTGAAACTGAATCTAATCTAAATATTTTTATAATTTTTATAACTTGTGTCACATTGGGGAGTTAAAAAATGTACCCAACATATTGTAATAT
Source organism: Hordeum vulgare subsp. vulgare (assembly GCF_904849725.1). Lineage (NCBI taxonomy): Eukaryota > Viridiplantae > Streptophyta > Magnoliopsida > Poales > Poaceae > Hordeum > Hordeum vulgare. The sequence continues at coordinate 196,838,692 of NC_058522.1, forward strand.
GACTGTAATACACACATATGGATTCGCAATTAGACTACGTCTTCTCAGACACATAGATACGCAAATAGGGAAACAGAGATATCGATGGACGTGTTACCGATGCGTCGACGGGCGACGACGGCGGGCTTCGGAACAACGACGGACGATGGGCGACGACAATGACGATGATGGGCTCAGGGGCTATGGAAAAGAAGGCGACGACGACGACGGGCGGCGACGAGCGACGACGATGATCGTGCTGGGCTCGGGGGCGACGACGACTGTGATGGGCTCGGGGACGACGGCGACGACGATGCGCTCGGGGACGATGATTGGCTCGGGGACGATAGTGACGACGATGGGCTCAGGTGGAATGGTGATGGGAATGGCGATGACGACGGGCTAGGGAGTGACGGCGACGGCGATGGGCTCGGGGCGACGACGGGCTCGTGAGCGGCGGCGACGGTGACGATGGGCTCGTGGACGAGGGGCGGGCCGGCGGCGATGGGCTCGGGTGCGACGGAGACGAAGAGAGAACGGGGGGGGAATGGAAGTTGGTGGATATTTCGACAACTCCCGCCATATACGAACACCTTTATTCCGGTTGGTGGCTCAAATCGGGAACAAAGCACACCTTTAGTCCCGAGTTTTTACAACAACCGGGACTAAAGGTCAATTTCGACAACTCCCGCACTATATGCGAAACCTTTGGTTTCAATTTCTGGCACCATCCGGGACTAAAGCCACACTTTCCATGGCCCAAAAGGGTCGGAAGAAGAGGACTTTCGTACCGGTTGGTGGCTAGAACCGGGACAAAAGGTCCGTAAGACCATTTGATATTTTTCATACATTTACTAAAAAAAATTGAGCTAAATGAACCTTAAATTGAAAATCACTACAAATGAACTCTGAAAATGTTGAAAGTTGGCATGGTATAATCATTTCACTCATATAGCATGTGCTAAAAAGTTGAGAGGGTTGCCGCAAAAACTAGATGCACATCGTGTACAAAACAAACTATCTCTTTTGAAGTATTATGGTTTCATACGAAAACTCGTCTGTTACAAAGGGATTTCATTTTTTTTGAACTTATTTGAAATCCATACTTTTTGTGTGTTCAAAATGCACCATTGAAAGACACATCATCAATTTTCAACTATTTCTGACTTCATTTAGTATTTTCCACGCATTTACTGATTTTTTTGAGCTAAATGACCCTGAAATTGAAAAGCACTACAAATGAACTCTAAAAATGTTGAAAGTTGGCATGGTATCATCATTTCACCCACATAGCATGTGCTAAAAATGTCAGAGGATTGCGGCAAAAACTAGATGCACTTCGTGTACAAAACAGACAATCTCTTTCGAAGTATCATGGTTTCATACGAAAACTCATGTGTTACAAAGGCATTTCATTTTTTTGAACTTATTTGAACTCCAGACTTTTTGTGTGTTCAAAATGTGCCATTCAAAGACACATCATCAATTGTTAACTATTTATGACTTTATTTGGTATTTTTCATGCATTCACTGATTTTTTATAGCTAAATGGCCCTTAAATTGAAAAAGTCTGCAAATGAACTCTGAAAAGGTTGAAAGTTGGCATGGTATCATCATTTCACCCACAAAGAATGTGCTAAAAAGTTGAGAGGGTTGCCGCAAAAACTGGATGCACTTCGTGTACAAAATGGACAATCTCTTTCGAAGTATCAGGGTTTCATACGAAAACTCATCTGTTACAAAGGGATTTAAGTTTTTTGAATTTACTTGAACTCTAGACTTTTTTTGTGTTCGAAATGCACCATTCAAAGACACAGTATCAATTTTTAACTATTTATGACTTCATTTGGTATTTTTCATGCATTTAGTGAATTTTTTGAGCTAAATGACCCTTAAATTGAAAAGCACTACAAATGAACTCTGAAAGGTTGAAAGTTGGCATGGTATCATCATTTCACCCACATAACATATGCTAAAAAGTTGAGAGGGTTGCGGGAAAAACTGGATGCACTTCGTGTACAAAACGGACAATCTCTTTCGAAGTATGAGGATTTCATACGAAATCTCATATGTTATAAAGGGCATTTCATTTCTTCACTTTTTCTTCGCTTGTGTTCCTTGCTTATTGCACCATAACCATGGATAATCTTCATCGTTTAACAGGGTGCTTGGGTCAGCCTTGACTTTGATGGGAAGTATTTCAAGAATCTTTTCATAGTCTTCGGACATGTCGATCTTGCCCTCCAATCCCATGATGTCTCCTTTTCTTGAAAGAGCTATTTGGCGCTTCAGCTCATCGTCTGATGTATTCGCTTCCTTTATATTTTCTTTTTCTCGGTTTGGTAGACATGTCCTTCATATAGAAAACATGTGGCACATCATTGGCTAGGACGAATGGTTCCTCTGTGTGCGCAAGATTGTTAAGATCCACTATTGTCATTCCGTACTATGGGTCTATCTGTACCCGGCCTCCTAACAGATTGACCCATTTGCAATGAAACAAATGGACCTTCAAATCAAGTCCATAGTAAACTTCCCATATCTCCACTATGTAACCATAATATGTGTCCTTTCCCCTCTCGGTTGCGGCATCAAAGCGGACACCGATGTATTGGTTGGTGCTCTTTTGATCTTGGGTGATCGTGTAAAATGTATTCCCATTTATCTCGTACCCTTGGTAAGTCAATATAGTTGAAGATGGTCCCCTGTCCAAGGAGAACATCTCATCAGAAACAATGTTCTCACACACGAGATGTTTTTGCAACCAACTACCGAAAGTCCTCATTTGTTCAAATGTAATCGAGTCATCACACTGCTCCGGGTGTATGGAGCTCAGAATATTCTTGTGTTCGTCAACATACGGGGTCACCAAGGTAGAATTCTGTAGAACTATGTAGTGTGCTTGAGACCAAGAATGTCCATCCGTACACATTATTGACTCCGCTCCTAGTGTGCCTTTTCCAGTCAGTCTCCCCTCATACCACGATTGAGGGAGACCAATCTTCTTAAGGTCAGGAATGAATTCAACACAAAATCCAAAGACATCCTCTGTTTGATGGACCATGGAGATGCTTCCTTCTGGCTTAGTACGGTTACGAACATATTTCTTTAAGACTCCCATGGACCTCTCAAAGGGGAACATATTGTGTAGAAATACATGACCCAGAACAACAATCTGGTCGACTAGATGAACTAGGACGTGCATCATGATATTGAAGAAGGATGGTGGGATCACCAGCTCCAAACTAACAAGACATAGCACCAAATCACTCCTTAACCTTGGCAGGATTGCTGGATCGATCACCTTATGAGAGCTTACATTGAGGAATGCACATAGCTTCACAATGGCTAATCGATCGTTTTTCGGTACAAGCCCCATCAATGCAACCGGAAGTAGTTGTGTCATAATCACGTGGCAGTCATGAGACTTTAGGTTCTCGAACTTTTTCTTTGCCATATTTATTATTCCCTTGTAATTCGACGAGAAGCCAGACGGGACCTTCATACTGAGCAGGCATTCAACGAAGATTTCCTTCTCTTCTTTGGTAAGAGCGTAGCTAGTAGGACCTTCACACTGATCTGGATGCATACCGTCTTTTTCAAGCACACGTTCATGTTCCTCCCGTGCCTCCGGTGTATCTTTTGTCTTCCGATACACTCCCAAGAAGCCTAGTAGGTTCCCGCAAAAATTCTTCATCACGTGCATCACGTTAATTGCAGAGCGGACCTCTAGGTCTTCCCAAAAGGATAGGTCCCAAAATATAGATTTCTTCTTCCATATGGGTGCGTGTCCCACATTGCCATTCGGAATAGATAGTTCGCTTGGACCCATTCCAAAGATTACTTGTAAATCATTGACCATATGAAGTATGTGATCACCAGTATGGAGGGAGGGCTTCTTCCGGTGATCTGCCTCACCTTTGAAATGCTTTCCTTTCTTTCGACATAGATGGTTGGTCGGAAGAAATCGAAGATGCGCCATGTACACATTGTTCCTGCATTTGTCCAAATATATACTGTCAGTGTCATCTAAACAGTGTGTGCATGCGCATCCCTCGTTTCTTTGTCCTGAAAGGTTACTGAGAGCAGGCCAATCATTGATGATTACAAACAACAACACATGTAGGACAAGATCCTCCTGTTCATTCTCATCTCACACACGTACGCCATTTCCATTCCGTAGCTATAAAAGTTCATCAACTAATGGCCTTAGGTACACATCAATGTCATTGCCGGGTATCCTGGGTCCTTGGATGAGCACTGGCATCATAATGAACTTTTGCTTCATGCACAACCAAGGAGGAAGGTTATACATACATAGAGTCAAAGGCCATGTGTTATGCTTGCTGCTCTGCAACCCAAAAGGATTAACGCCAACTGCACTTAAACCAAACCATATGTTCCTTGGGTCACGTGTAAAGTCACTCCACTTTCTCTCGATCTTTCTCCACTGTGACTCGTCAGCGGGTGCTCTCAACTTCCCGTCTTTCTTACGGTCTTTTATGTGCCATTGCATAAACTCGACATGCTTTTTTTTTCTGAACAGACATTTCAACCGTGCTATTATAGGAGCATGCCACATCACGTTGGCAGGAACCATATTCCTGGTGCGCTAGCCCTCAACATCACCAGGGTCATCTGTTCTGATCTTATACCGCAATGCGCCGCATACCGGGCATGCGTTCAAATCCTCGTATGCACCGCGGTAGAGGATGCAGTCATTAGGTCATGCATGTATCTTATGCACCTCCAATCCTAGAGGTCATAGAACCTTCTTTTCTTCGTACGTACTATCGGGCAATTCGTTATCCTTTTGAAGCTTCCTCTTCATTAATTTCAGTAGCGAACTAAATGCCTTGTTAGATACACCATTGTCTGCATTCCATTGCAGGAATTCAATTGTGGTACCGAGCTTTGTGTTTTCATCTTCGCAATTTGGATACAACCCTTTTTTGTGATCCTCTAACATGCGATCGAACTTCAACTTCTCCCTTTTAGTTTCGCATTCGATATGTGCATCAACAATGGCCCGACGACGATCATCATCGGGCACATCGTGTGGTTCCTCTTAATCTTCAGCTTCCCCCATTGTAGCATCGCTGTATTGAGGGGGCGGGTAGTTGTTGTCATCCTCTTCTTCTAAGTTGTCTTCAATCATAACTCCTCTTTCTTCGTGCTTGGTCCAAACATTATAGTGTGGAATAAAACCCTTCTACTTGTTTGCCTTAGCCGCTTCGAGAAAATTATGTAGGCCATTAAGATACTCGGAGGTGTGTCGGTCACCGTACATCCATTGACGTTTCATCTGCGTGCGTTATATAACAAAGTGTATTAAAAACTACATAAATCTTGATGAAAATGGAGCTTGAACAAGGAGCTTCTAAAGGAGAAACTTAAGTGTGGCTCGGGCGTTTCATCAAACACCTCATGTGCATAGGAGTTGAGCTAGAGCACCACAAAGCTCTCCCACGGCCGGCCGAAAAAACAGAGCGGTGCACTGCTCTGCTCGCGGGGGTATATGTAGGCCAACCGTTGGTCTCGGTTTGTGGCTGGAACCAAGAAATAAGGACAACCTGAGGTCTCGGTTCCAGCCACGAATGGGACTAGTGGTTGTGGGCCAGGAGCGAGGCACATTGTTTCCGGTTCATGTATGGAACCGGGACCGAAGGTGACAAACGAACCGGGACAAATGGCCCACGAGGCCCGGCCGGCGCCCTGTCCTCACGAACCGGGACCAATGGGATTTCATCAAGTGGAACAAACCCCTCTTTTCTACTAGCGGTTGGTCTAACTTCATACTCGACAGAAGGGGGTTTGCAATTATTTGGTGACATCAACAACCTTGGATCAAGGTGAATTTTTAGATGGGCACCAAATATGGCTTAAGGATACCACTGGAATTTTCTAGGAATTTATTGAGAATATTTCCTTTGGAAATATTTCAAAAGGTCAAAACAGACAGAAAAGGTTTTCAGGGTTTTACTCAAATAAGAATAATATAAATAGTGGTTGAAAATCTTATGTATGGAAAATATATGTCCTTCTAAGTATCTCCAAATTTTCTTAGATTTTCCTAAGGCAGAAAAGTATTTTTCAATATAGGAATATCATTTCTGGCCTCAGAATTGGACATGCAAATAAAGTAGGAAAATAATTCATAAAATAATTATTTTATGGTTTTGGTGAACTAAAATGGTGCTAGAACCAGATCACCCACTTTGGGTAAGAGCACTCCTTGCAATCAAGGAGTTGTAGTGCAACCCAAAGCAGGGTTTTGAATTAACCAGAAATAAGAAAAAGGGTTTTAAAAATAATTAGGTTATGAGTAATGTGGTTTTTGATATCACATAATCAAGCATACAAGTATACAATGACAATCATGGCACATACAACATTAGTTTTGAAAAAGTTTTAATAAACTCAGATTTTTGAATTACAGAAAAAGTGATAGTGAAAACAGGGTGTCCCCAAGATTCCTAAGCTAGGTGCTAAAAAGGTACAAAAACTCAGATCGGAGATAATATTCCCGCTCCCATGTGGCTTCTGCTTCTGTGTGGTTGCTCAACTGAACCTTGAAATATTTGATGGTGCGGCTTCCGGTGCAACGCTCTGCTTCATCCACGATGCGGATCGGCCTCTCACGGTAAGTGAGATCAGGCTAAAGGTCGATGACCTAATGGTCAATGTCCTTGTAATGATCTGGACGGTTTGATGCTTGAAGACACTTCCGAAGTTGTGACACGTGGAAACATTGTCCACACCCGAAAGTTCCGTAGATAGCTCCAACTGGTAAGCAACTTCTCCACGCCTTGCCATGATCTTAAAAGGTCCAATGAACCTTGGAGCAAGTTTCCCCTTGACGTGGAAATGGTTGGTTCCCTTGAGAGGTGTGACATGAAGGTACACTTGGTCTCCGCGAATGAACTCCACTTCTGTGCGGTTAGAATCCGCGTAGCTCTTCTCTCGCGACTTGGCTGCCTTCAAGTTTTCTCGGACAAGTTGCACCTTTTCTTCTGCCTCTTGCAGAACTTCCGGCCAGAAAATCAACCCTTCACCAGTTTCGGACCAGTTAAGCGGGGTGCGACACTTCCGTTCATACAACACTTCAAATGTGGCCATCTGGAGACTGGACTGGTAGCTGTTGTTGTATGAGAACTTAGTGAACAACAGATAGTCTTCCCATTTGGCACCATGGGCCAAGACACAAGCGTGGAGCATATCTTCTAGTATCTGATTCACTATTTCCGTATGTCTGCCCGTCTGCGGGTGAAAGGCGGTACTGAAAGAGAGCTTGGTTTCGAGGGCTTATTGGAACTTCTTCAAAAATCTTGAGGTGAACTATGTGCCTCCGGCATATACAATCTCCTTGGGAACTCCGTTACGGCTCAAAATGCGCTAAATGTAGAGGCTAGCCAGCTTGTCGCCCCCATAGGTTGTACTGACAGGGATGAAGTGAGACACCTTTCTCAGATGGTCGATGATGACCCAAATAGAGTCATGGCCTCGGCTAGACCTGGGTAAGCTAGTGACGAAGTCCATGCCTACTTTGTCCCACTTCCATTCTAGCACTTGGAGAGGTTTAGTAGTCCAGCAGGTCGCTAATGCTCAGCCTCGACTCGCTGGCACACGTCCCACTTTACAACATAAGACACTATTTCCCTCTTCATGCCATGCCACCAGAATCTTTCTCGGAGATCTTGATACATGTTGGTACCACCGGGGTGAATAGAGCAGGGTGTGTCATGTGCTTCCTGCAAGATCAAGTCCTTGAGTTCTGCCTTGTTGGGTATGCATACACGTTTCCCAAACCACACTACTCCTTGCTCATCCACCGAGAATTCTGGGTCCTTGCCTTCTTGGATCTTCTTCTTGATACCGTCAATGCTCTTGTGCCCCATCTTGGCTTCCTTGATATCGTTAGCGAGTGTTGGTTTGACTTTGAGATTAGCCAGGAATCCTGGTTCAACTAGCTCCAGCCCGAAGCTTTGTGTTTCTGCATACAAGGCGGGTAGCCTTTCCTTGAGCATCACATTCAAGGTGCTAGCCTTCCTGCTTAAGGCATCAGCCACTACATTGGCCTTAGTGGTTTGGTATTGAATGTTGAGGTTGTTGTCTTTGATTAACTCCAACCATCTTCGTTGCCTTATATTCAATTCTCTTTGAGTAAAGATATACTTCAGACTTTTGCGGTCAGTGTATATTTCACATTGCTTCCCAAGAAGGTATTGTCGCCATGTCTTCAGGGCATGCACTACTACTGCCAACTCGAGATCATGGGTAGCATAATTCTCCTCATGCGGGCGCAGTTGTCGTGACAGATACGCCACGACCCTACCGTCTTGCATTAGGACTCCATCGAGCCCGGTTCTGGAGGCATCATAATATCTCACAAACTCCTTGCTGATATCTGGAGTAGCCAATACTGGGCAGTTGTCAATCTCTTCTTCAACTCCTGGAATCTTGCTTCACACTCTGACGTCCATTCGAACTTCTTGCCTTTCTTCAAGAGTCGAGTCATGGGTCGAGCGATGCGGGAGAATCCTTCTACGAACTTGCGGTAATATCCCGCGATTCCAAGGAAGCTCCTAACTTCCTTGACATCGATTGGAGACTCCCTGTTGTTTACCGTAGTAATCTTTGAAGGATCGACTGCCAATCCACTTGTCGTCATGGTATGACCCAAGAATCCAACTTCATTTAGCCAGAATTGGCATTTGCGGAATTTGGCATAAAGTTGGTGCTCTCGAAGCTTCTCCAACACTAACCTCAAGTATTGCTCATGCTCTTCTTCGGATTTGGAGAAGATTAATATGTCATCAAGAAATACGATGACAAACTTATCCAGGTATTCCATGAAGACCTTGTTCAGGAGGTACATGAAGTAAGCTGGGGCATTCTTCAACCCGAAAGACATGACAGTGCACTCGTATAGACCATACCGGGTCACGAACGCAGTCTTGGGTATGTCTTCAGGTCGGATCTTCAGTTGGTAATATCCAGATCGGAGATCGATCTTGGAAAATACCCCGACTCCATTCAACTAGTCAAACAAGTCTTTAATTTTGGGGAGTGGGTACTTGTTCTTGATCGTGACCTCACTGAGAGAACGGTAATCGATGTAGAGTCTGATTGTCCCATCCTTCTTTGACACGAACATAACAGGTGATCCCCAAGGTGATGCACTCGCTCTCGGAGGATAAATCCCTTCCTGAGTTGCTCATCTAGCTGCTTCTTCAGCACCGCAATCTCTTCGCATCCGATCCTATAAGGCTTATTATAGATAGGCCTTGATCAGGGCATGATCTTAGTGATGAACTCGATGTCTCGGTCGGGAGGCATCCATGGTAGTTCATTGATATGTCTTCAACATATGTATAATTTTTGATGGTTCCATGCTATTATCTTGTCAACTTTGGATGTTTTGTATGCATGATTATACTATTTTATATCTTTTTTGGGACTAACCTATTTACTTAGTGTCAAGTGCCAGTTTCTGTTTTTTCGTGTTTTTGACCTTTTTCAAAGAAGAATATTAAACGGAGTCCAAACGGAATCAAACCTGCGGGATGATTTTTTCCATAACAGAAGATACGCACGGGACTTGGGAACGAAGGCAAAGGTCCCCAGGGCAAGTCACAAGCCCCATAGCCACTACCTGGGGGGTGCCTAGCAGGCTTGTGGGCCCCTCGTGGCTCCTTTGACCTACTTCTTCCGCCTATAAATTCTCTAAAAATCCAAAACTGCCAGAGAGAGCCACGAAAATACTTTTCCGCCACCGCAAGCTTCTGTCTCCGCAAGATCCCTTCTGGGGACCGTTCTGGTGCCCTGACGGAGGGGGGATTCGGACACGGAGGGCTTCTTGATCAACACCATTGCCTCTCCGATGATGCGTGAGTAGTTCACCACAGACCTTCGGGTCCATTGCTAGTAGCTAGATGGCTTCTTCTCTCTCTTGGATCTTCAATACAAAGTTCTCCATGATCTTCATGGAGATCTATCCGATGTAATCTTCTTTTCCGGTGTGTTTGTCGAGATCCAATGAATTGTGGATTTATGATCATATTATCTATGAATATTATTTGAGTCTCCTCTGATCTCTTATATGCATGATTCCTTATCCTTGTAATTCTCTTCGAGTTGTGGGTTTCGTTTGGCCAACTTGATCTATAATTCTTGCAATGGGAGAAGTGCTTGGTTTTGGGTTCATACCGTGCGGTGTCCTCACCCAATGATAGAAGGGGTAGCAAGGAACGCATTGTGTTGCTGCCATCTAGGGTATAAAGATGGGCTTTATATCTATTGCATGAAGTTATCCCTCTACATCATTTCATCTTGCTTAGGCGTTACTCTATTTGTTATGAACTCAATACACTAGATGCATGCTGGATAGCGGTCGATGTGTGTAGTAATAGTAGTAGATGCAGACAGTATCGGTCTAGTTGTCTCGGATGTGATGCCTATATTTATGATCATTGCCTTAGATATCATCTTGACTTTGCGCGGTTCTATCAATTGCTCGACGGTAATTCGTTCACCCACCGTAATACTTGATATCATGAGAGAAGCCTCTAGTGAACACTATGGCCCCAGGGTCTAGTTCACATCATATTTTCAGCTCTACGCTTTTACTTTTTTGCACTTTCCACCTTCAGATCTCCCTTTGCAATTAATCGTGAAGGGATTGACAACCCCTTTATAGCGTTGGGTGTAAGTTTGTTTGTTTTTTGCGCACATACATTGGTGACTTGTCTTGATACTCCTACTGGATTGATACCTTCGTTCTCAAGCTGAGAGAAATACTTACTGCTACTGTGCCGCATCACCCTTTCCTCTTCAAGGGAAAAACGAACGCAAGCTCAAGAGGTAGCACTCATCAGGAAAGACGCCCGGGTACTCACACACTATCGGCACTCGGTCCAGCTCTTCTCTCGACAAGCTATTAACCTGCGGTACTTGAGTGGATATTGGCTTAGAGACATACTTGACTTTGACCCCTTGTTCGCTTGTCATGGTAATAGCCCTGTTGGCACAATCCAAGATGCTCTGGTGGTCGACCAACCAATCCGTACCGATAATAACTTCTAGGCCTTGCGACTTAATGACGATAAGATCTCTTGAGAAACGTATCCCATTGATAACAATCCTAACTCCTCTACACCCTAGGTTGGTCCTTAACACTCCTCCCGGGGTATGCACTGCCAATTGCCCTTCAACCAGGGTAGGCTTCAACCCACACTTTTCCGCAAACTTCTAAGTAACAAAAGAATATGAAGCACCACAATCAAACAATATTGTTGCCGGGGTGGAGTTGACGAGGAATGTACCCAGAATGCAGTTTGGGTCTTCATGTGTCTCTTCTGCAGAGATATGATTGATACGTCCCCTGTTGTGATACTACTGATTGCAGGGAGCTTGGTTCCTGCCTGGTGCTCCTTGACCTTGAATTGGCGCATTGGGGCACGGTGCGTCGGGCTTATTATTGGGACACTACTTGGAATAGTGCCCAATTTTTCCACATCCAAAATAGGTAAATTGTCCTGGAAGATTGGTCTTGTCTCCACTGTTATTTGGTGGGTTGAATGCTGGCTTGGTGTTGACTTGCTGGTGGGGATGGTAGTTCAAGCGAAATGTTGGAGCCTTACACTGTTGTTGCTGATAACTGGGTCTTGGTGGAGCTGACTGCCATGGTCGAGGCTTCGGATTACTAGGTCCTCCACTTCCAATCAGCTGACTGCCATGGCCGAGGCTTCGGATTACTACGTTCCTGCCTGGCTTGGTCCATCGCACGACGCTTATCTTCCAATATAAGGGCCTTATTAACCAGATCGCAAAAGGTCCCGCATTCACAAACAACCAATTGATACTGGAGTGACTGTTGCAGTCCTTCCATATGTTCCACTTTTGTATCGTCAGTGTTGACGTCCTCTAGTGCATATCTTGACAGGAGGTTGAACTTCTGCAAATACTCCTTGACGGTTCCACTGCCTTGCCTTAATGCTCGGAATTCCCGCTTCTTAATGGTCATCATTCCGGGAGGAATGTGAGAAGCACGGAATCCTTACTTGAACATTGCCCAAGTGATGACTTGTCCTGCTCGCATGATCTGGAATCCATCCCACCAAGCTCTGGCTATGCCTCCGAGAAAGTGATAAGCATATAGGACTTTCTCACGATCATCGGTGCATTTTACCAGCGCAAGGAGGCCTTCGATAGTACGGATCCAGTCATAGGCATCCAATGGTTTAGTCGTCTCCGTGAATATGGGTGGCGTAGTCCGCACAAACTCAGATAGAGTAGAGCGACCGTTGCAATTCCCGTTCTACAGCGGGTTGTTCACCAAGACTTGAGCCAGCTGCTGGATAGCGGCATTACTGGCATGACGTTCCTCACGGAGATCTTGAAGGAACTGAGCCATAGTCAAGCTTTCTGGAGGAGGCGGTGGCGGTAGAATATCGCCTTGCTGCTGCTCGTGGTGATCTCTAGCTTGAGCGTCCCCTCCGGTTCCCTGCTGCTGACCTGATGAGGTAGGACCGGGGTTGCCGAAGGTGCTGGTGAGAGTTGAATCACCATCCTATCTGGGGAGTAGACAGGTCAATATGCCGAACTAGCCGGAATCATAAGGGATGATGCTCTATTAAGGGGTTCTGGTGTCGTGCTAGCGTGAGATTTTTAAACCAATGATTTTTGGAAAACCTAATGCATTAGATTAAAACAAGTGATGTAGTCGCTTACAAGCTGCCTAAGGCAGCAATGGGACTTGCATCAAACATGCATACACAACACTCATGGTTCGCATGAACCGATACATGAACTCGCTATGCTTGGGAAGACTCCTAATTGCCTAAGTCGTAATCCTAAGTGACGAACTACTCAGTCTGGTAGGCGGGTTCTGCAGGGTCTTCGTCTTCATCTTCGTCGGTGTTGTCCTCCTTCAGTAGAGTAGGACAAGGAAGTGGTCCATCACGGGGTCTCTTAGTTGGCGAGGCAGTGAGGAGCTCAGTGTAGTCTTCCGTGATCAGGCGGCGAATCTGAATAGGAGTGGCCTGAAGCGGTGGTACACATCCTCGGAAGGCAATGTATGATCGCCCTCCGGGAGCTCCTTCCTTCTTAACCTTGCGGGTCTTCATCTTCTCCAGGCGAAGTAGGTCCTTAACTTGGTGTAGTTGTTGGCGAATCTTCGTTGAATCCTTGATCAAAAGGTGCGTCAAATTGTCGGAGGAGAGACTGAAGTACGTCTGAAACGTTAGTGGCCTCCCGTCCTCTGAAGATGGGTTGTGTCTACAAATCCAGTCTATCCCGTCCTTAATAAAAGGTAGGTGATGAGTAGTTTGCTCGTTAGACATCTCGGGAAGGATTTCGCGGAGATGAACGAGCACGTCTCGTGCGGCTGTCTCCACTGCCAACATCAAGTCCTCCATCTGTGGTCCTTCAAAGAACCAACTGGTTGGGGAGTCATTAGCCTTCACTATCACGTCCACGTGATATTCCTTGGTGTCGGCGTTGACCCACTGCTCGTGGTAAAGGAAGATGGGCATGAGGAATGCTTGACACTTCTCGAGGCTATCTCCCAAAAGTTGGGGAAAGCCCGTCTCTAGAAGCATCTGAGGTGCGGCGGCCATCTACAAACATGTAGGGGAGAGGGTTAGAATGTTTTAGTGGGTGCAGAAAATATCAGGGTAAAGTCTAGGTGCACTAATTGTCTCGGATATCGTCCATGCTAGCTAAGGCTTCCTATAATCAGGATGGCTCTGATACCGGTTCTGTGGGGACCCCGACTTACGAGTCGAGGTCGCCGAATGAATGTGCTCAGTGATCCTAGAGATCAATGCTCACGGAACACACAAATACTAAATACTGAGGCTCTTACATCCAAGTACCAAATTATTACATCACGTGACCGAATGGTCAAGTTCACAAGGTAGTGCCTATAAGGTCAATCACATGGATACAACTAGTAGCAGAAATCTTAGGGCTAAGCGGGTGCCCATGCCATCAGCCTACACCAACAGGCATTCTGACTGGGAAGCATCCTAGTTCAGAGGGCCGTCGCCGAAGACGTAGTCTTCACCAAACTCTGGTCCTTCCATGTCTGGTCAATAATATAACTAGTGGCAAGCCAATGAGTACTTTTGAATGTACTCACAAACAGCCCATAATATGAACAATGCAATTGAAAGGATAACAAGTAATATGCATCTTTGGTGGATATCATCTTGGTTTGTAAATAAACATGATCATGGATGTGCAGCATAAGTTAAATGTTGATTTGAAGAACACGTTACAGATATCAACATATTAGTAAAGGGCCGAACACTTTGGGTTATGCCAAGTCACCTAACTTGGTCATATAAACTGTTTCATAAAACACCATTTACCACATACTCACACACACTTGGTTTATGCGGAAACGACTGGACGTAGTTTAAGCAGGATTACCCAACTGTCCTTGACCGTGGACACGCCTATTCGTATAGTTTTACACTTTGTAGAGGTAGTACGACGGACCCACGAGATCTGGGAGACTTCCATGTCATCCACGACTCGCGGTATATAAAAATACACGAGGTAACTACCCGATCAATGCCTTTCCCCTGACGATATTAGACAAAAGGTCCACTCAATTGGTACCCAGCCCACATGATGTACATCTTATGAGCACCGAGTCTAGACAATATCATCCATGCGGGGACCAACGATGTGCCTGGAACATGTAAAAACGGCATAGTCTCCCTACCTGGCACGACCCCATCACGAGAGTGACCACACATCACTCCCGCCACTAGTAATAAGGCTCTTTGCTAGCACCGACCAGAGTAATCTACAAAGCCCCATCCGATAAAGGGGTAACGTGGTCGTACAGGTAAGGTTGGGACGGTCGACACATCATAAATCTAATCCCATTCCCGAAACCATACACACACAAACAACCGGTGCACTACTTCTCTAACAGAGGCCACCGAACTCATCATCACCCTCGGGCATTAGTGGCACCTGACGGGGTTTTCATAAACCTTTGATTTATACCAACATCATGCTCATGCTACTATGCTTAGCTCTACTTGTCAACATGATAATAGCATGACCCTCATAGGTGGTAGGACCATGCTGAAAATGCAAGTGCTCCGGAGGATCTATTGGTAACATCACTTCAATGATTTACCGATTCTTATGATCACATGTAATGGAAATATTTTCTCTACTAGCATGCAATATAACATGTGTTCAAAACATGGTCAAAGAGCTGCTTGCGTTGGTCACCTAGGTATCCGGGGTCTTCGAGGTCTTCAAGTCCAACTCCTTCATCACACGGGTTTTTTATCGTCGTAATAAATAAAAGCAATAAGTAGCTCACTCCAAAAGAGATCACAAATTGACTTTAAAAATGTTTTTCAATTCTTATAAATCCAGATTGTTATTTAAAAAATATTTGTCTCTGGTTTTAGTGAAAGAATATTTTTAAAATCAATATGACAAATGCAAAACTATTCCAAATTAACCCTTTTTATTATAATAAAACAGAATAGCCATTGCAAAAATTCATCCAATGGTTCTGTTAAATTCTACTCATTTTTATAAAAATAACAGTGGAAGAATCATATTATTTCACTAGTTAAATCTTTTTATAAAAATGAGTTAAAATCATGTTTTTTTTTAAAAGACAAAATGCTACAGCCCCTGGCCTGGCTTGGCCTGGGACTAGGCTGGCCCACTGGCCAGCCAACCAGCCTGCCCAGGCGAGCGCCGTCAGGTTTGAACCTGACACGCGGGCCCCTGTGGTCAGTGGCTGCGGGCAACGAGGGAGAGAGTGATTGGCCACCGATAGGTGGGGCACACCTGTCGGGGTCGTCTCCTACCTCTGGGAAGAGAGGAGGAGGAGCACACCGGCGTGGCTACCGACGTCCTCGGGCCCTAACGATGACAGGAAAGGGTCTGGCTCGTCGTCGCCTACCTGCTGGTGGTTGAGTCGAAGGCAAAGGGGCTCTGGTTCACCGGCACGAGGTAGCTGCGGTGGAGGGGTTTCGGGTGAAGGTCGAGGTCACATCTACGGGCATGGATTCGCTCGGGGAAGAGGGGGAAAGCTTCCTGGTGTCACAGGGAGTGTTTTGGTGGGCAGAGGGACGCGAGAGCCGACTTGTAGCCGGAGATCGATCGGAGCTCCGAGGCAGAGGGGCTTGCTCGATCTCGAGCACCGGGGCTCTGCTTCATCAATGGGGTGGCTAGGGAGGTGATTGAGGTCTCGGTGAGGTGGAGTGAGGGGGTCTCGAGCGATGGGAGGGGCTATTTATAGGTCGCGACGGTGAGCCGAATCAGGAGCGACCGTGATCCACCGTGGCGTGCATGGGGGTGCAGAGAAAGGCTGGGCGCAAAACCACGGTCTCACGACATGGTTTTGGACCTCGAGGACTCAATTCAAGAGAGAGGGAGAGAGGAGAGACGAGCTATCATAGCCGCGCTCCTTTGCTCCTTCTGGTGCGCCCTGGCACGCGTCCCACCGGCTCTTAGCGCGGGAAAGGAGGGGCCCCGAGGGCTTCCTGATGCAGAGGGGCTGTCGGGGGAGAGGAGAGACAACGCAGCGAGGCTGGAACTGGCCGGGGGCGTCGCCCCCACCTCGGTTGCTCGCTGTAGCGCGACCAGAGCGTAGCTTTGGCATGCCACGGCAAGCTGGCGCGCTCTGGGTTGCCTTGGACGTGTCTAGCGTGTCCTGGGCACTGGATTGGAGATGCCTAACCGTTGGAGTCCCATGGGATCTTCGGCTGGTCAAAGAGAGACAAGGAAACATGTGCCGACAGCCTTGGGCTGAAGCTTAAATTGGAGATTTTGGTTTATCTACTTTAATCCAGAGAGGGGGCCACTTGACTTGAGTTAGGCTTCGATGTCAGACACCTAATCTATGAGTTTGGGAGAAAGGGATTGGGTTTAGCTAAGGTTAGGAGGGGTTTTACCCAACTGTCAAAGGGTGCTTAATAGTGGTTTGGGGTGGTTGGGCCCCACCACTGGGTATGCAACTTAAGAGGATTGGGTTTGTTGCTAAAACAAGGGGCTTCACCAAGTTTGACCTCCATTGGACAAGTTTAGTTTTGTAAACTTGAAAACATCCCTAAATGACCAGATCTGCTCCTTCCAAAGTGAGTGTGGGCAAATCAAGTCCCACAAATCCCATTTTTGGCATGGAGTTCCCATTGAGGTATTAGGCACTCCTATAAAGTTTCAGCTCCATTGGATAAACTTTGCTATGTAGAGTTGCTCTAACTTCATACTGGACACAATCGGTTTTGCAATTATTTGGTGATCTTAACCACCTTGGATCAAGGTGAATTTTTATATGGGCACCAAATATGGCTTTGGGATACCATTGGATTTTCTAGGAATTTATTGAGAATATTTCCTTTGGAAATATTTCAAAAGGTCAAAACAGACAGAAACTTTTTTCAGGATTTTACTCAAATAATAATAATATAAATAGGGGTTGAAAATCTTATGTATGGAAAATATATGTCGTGCTAAGTATCACCAAATTTTTCAGATTTTCCTATGGCAGAAAAGTAATTTTCCATATAGGAATATCATTTCTGGCCACAGAAATGGACATGCAAATAAAATAGGAAAATAATTCATAAAATAATTATTTTATGGTTTTGGTGAACTAAAATGGTGCTAGAACCAGATCACCAATTTGGGTAAGATCACTCCTTGCCATCAAGGACTTGTAGTGCAACCCAAAGCAGGGTTTTGAATTAACCAGAAATAAGAAAAAGGGTTTTAAATATAATTAGGTTATGAGAAATGTGGTTTTTGGTATCACATAATCAAGCATAGAAGCATACAATGACAATCATGGCACATAGAACATTAGTTTTGAAAAAGAAATACAGATTTTTGAATTACAGAAAAAGTGATAGTGAAAACTGGCTGTGACAGACAATGAATCCAACTTCACCCCACAGCTGGGAATAGAAGAGGTTACCGATGCGGATGACCTGACAATGCTTGACCAATTACAGAAAGGCCTTCCACAAATTCATGCCGTTGAACCCGATGAGCACGTCATTCATGAAGACATGCATGATAGTGATGATGATGATGCATTTAATAATGATAATTATAAGTTTGTAAGATTCCCAACTTAAATTATATATGTACATATTATTATTCATGTCATTTATTCAAGTTTTTTATGTGGTACTAATTTCTTTTAACCTTTATGAAGGCAGGTCAGTAGGTGTTGAAAGATGGTGGGCGTGGGTCGAGATCACTCGACGGTTTCTTCTTCGGCGGCCCGCACGAGGGATGGTACTTCCATTCCACCCCTATCTCTCCGTAGAGCCTTGGCAGACAGTCTGACGACACCACCCGCGAGTGCTTCTTTGTCGGCGGCATTGCCCACTGGGAGAGGTGATGGTCGGGCAGGGAAGAAGGGGAAGGGTACAGGTAGAGGTGGTGGCCGCGGAAGATGTAGGTTGACTGTTGCGCCGTCCTCGCCACCACCACCTCCTCATTCACCCGAGCACAGGACTACTATGGTGGACCCGTTTGGGAATGTGGCAACGGGGACTCCGGTCCAGGAGCCTCGGATGGACAGGCATTCGCCCATGAGACTCCGGTGCAGGATCAACCTCGTGTCAAGGTGTGTTTGGCCCATGAGACTCCGGTTCCTGAGGCTACGTCCCAGGAGACTCCGGCCACACAGGCTTTGGCCGACGTGGACACGTCTGGATGGGGTGCCTGTCCACATCAGATGGAGGTGCCGGATTGGACCGAGGGTCCTGGTGGCTATTCTGTTGATGGCAGGGATGAGCCTACGGATAGTGAGGGCAGCGTGTAGGTGGACGGGGCCACCATGTACAAGTGTGGTGGTACACGTCTCCCGGTCGTGCCAGCTACCCGCGAGGAGAGGCCGGTGATTAAGCCTGAAGGGGATAGGTAAGTACATTTACTATTTTTTTAGATTTTGCCTTCAAGTTTCTTAAAATATCTAATGCGTTAACCTTATCATACTGCAGGGGATGGAAACACCCTGGTGGAGTCCGTAAGCCGAACAACGTCCTTGGTGTGCTTTGCCGGACAATTTTCCCGGGGTTTCTCACATTGCATGGTGAGGGTCAGGTTCCTACACTAGTATTTAACTGGGAGCACTACGAGGCTGCACAGGCCCCGCCGGAGGAGATTATAGATGGTGCCGTGTGCCACACGAGGGCTGAGATGGTGATTAACAGATTTTGGGTAAATTATCCTTTTACACAATCTCAAATTAACAATATAGCTAATTATTGTACTAATCGGTGTTGTCTCGTTAGATTGCAGACCTGCTATAGGTGTGAGGAGGGATATGAGGAGGAGGAGGCCAAGGTTCTCGAGGCCGAGTGTAGGAGGTTATTAGAGAACATACGCCACGAGGCTTGGCCGCATGCAATTCGAGACTAGTACGCCACATGTGGTATTAAGAAGTAGAAGAAGGAGTGTCGCGGAAAGTACGTAAATAAGGAGCAGTACGTGAAGGTAATTACCTATTCTTAAGTCCTTGTACGTAGTTTTCTTGATTTGATTCATAGGCATAGGACTCAAAATTCTTTCTAATAACTTATAGGTGCCCCAGAGATGGTGTGCGGATAAGATGGATTATTGGGAGGCATTGGTGGACGAGTGGTGCACAGGCAACTGGCGAGCCGTCCACGACAATGCGAAGGATCAGGGTAGCCAAATGGTTAGTGTGTCGCACAACCAAGGCAGCGCCAACTTACTTCAGTTGGGACAAAACTGGGTATGTGGTTTGCTTCATCATTCATGCAATTCATTCTTCATGCTATCTTGACCCCCTTACTAATACTTTGTTCCTCTCTTTTAGGCGCGTCACAATAAGACGGAGATGCCAGAGTTGTACAACATTTATGGCATGGCCCATACTTGCTCCTACAAGAAGGCGAAGGCATTCGCAGAGTCTGACCTGGATGATCCAAAGAACTTCACCAACATCTCATCCCACCACAAGCTCGTGAAATAGAGGGACATGGGGAAGGCTTGGAAAGGGGAGGAGTTTAACCCGAGCCAGGAACCTTTGGATCTAGAGCTGGTGATGCTATGTGGTGGCGGGAGGCCCCATGGAGATGGGATAATACGTTGTCCACTCTCTCTCCCAGAGATCAAGGTGTGCCAGTCGAGCTCCTGTCCAGAGATAACGCCTCATCCACGGCCAGTCAATCTTGCCATCGAGGTTAGTTGTACGGACTTAGAAAACTATCATCCATTTCATTGTGTGTGTGTCCATCGATCATTACTGTAGTAACGAGGAATGGTGTTGCAGGTTGCTCTTCAGAAAGAGAGAGCAGCAAACCAGGATGCTCTTGAGAAAGAGAGATTGGCAAGCCAGGCTGCTCTTCAGGCTGCTCTTGAGGAGAGGTACCACACCACGGCTTGGTTGATTGAGGAGGAGAGTGCCCGGAATGAGGCGGGTCACCTAGCCATGTACAAGCTTATTGTGGTAAGTTTCTTTTTCACATTAGCCAAATCATGTGTGTAACGTTTGTTTCATGACTAACTAATACGACCGACTCTTCAAAACCAAATGTGCAGTCTATGTGCGAGAAGACCGGTCAAGCCCCTTCGCCGATGTCCGTCTTCTCTGCGATTGGCACGGTGAGTTTCATTTCAATAGTCATTATAAACTAGTATTAAAAATTGAGTGTCATCATGCTAACTCAGACATTGCAAAATATCTTTTCTGCAGAATAACTCCCGAGCGGCATCGGGTGACCCTTCTCTAGGGTAACCAACTCCAAACGAAGCCACCGCAAGCAACCGTGGTGCTTCTCCTCCTTGATGACCACGAGGGTAAGTTTTCTCTAGTTCATTTATGACATAATTATCTAGTTTAGCTCGAAAAATAAAAGCTTAGTTAAGTTAGCTCCAAAATGATGTACTTAGCTAGTTTAGCTCCGAAAAGGAATACTTATATAATTTAGCTCCAAAATAAAATAATTATCCCATTTAGCTCAAAAAAAGACATACTTAGCTAATTTAGCTCAAAAAAGGAGTTCTACTTCTCCTTCTTGTTCTCCTTCATTTTCTCCTTCTTCTTCTTCTCGTCCTCTTTCTTCTCCTCTTTCATATTCTCCTTACCTTATTTTCCCCAACAATGACATAATTAGCCCATTTAGCTCCAAAAATACACACTTAGCTAATTTAGCTCCAAGAAGAGGACAAGAGGAGAATAAAGAGAAAAAAATGAAAAGAAGAAGGAAGAAGAACAAGAATAGAAGAAGAAGAGAAGAAGAAGGAGAAGGAGGAGACGAAGGAGAAGGAGCCCTCCTTCTTGTCCTTCTTCCTCTCCTTCTTCTTCTCTCCTCCTTCTTCTCCTTCTTCTTCTTCTATTCTTCTTTTCTTCTTCTTCTCCTCCTCCTCCATCTCCTACTCCTTCTCCTCCTCCTCCTCCTTCTTTTTCTTCTCCTTCTTCTTCTCTTCTTGCTTCTTCTCTTTCTTCTTCTACGTAGCTTACTTTCCCCAACAAGGACATACTTAGCTAATTATCCTCCAAACTGAGATAATTAGCTAAGTTTGGTAAAAACATCATAAGAACCTTGGTTAGCTCATAACTTAGCTAATTTAGCTCCAAAATGACATAATCAGCTCAAAATGGCATAAGAACCTTGGTTAGCTCATGAATATTATATACTTAGCTTGTTTTCCTCTAAAATGACATAAATAGCCCATTTAGCTCCAAAAAGACATACTTAGCTAATTTAGCTCCAAGAATAGGAGAAGAGGAGAAATGAAAAGAAAGAAGAAGAAGAAGAAGAAGAGAAGAAGAATAGAAGAAGAAGGATAAGAAGAAAGAGAAGGAGGAGAAGAAGGAGAAGGGGTCCTACTTCTCCTCCTTCTTCTCCTTCTTCTTCTCCTTCTTCTCCTTCTTCTTCTTCTCTTCCTCTTTATTCTCCTCTTTCATATTCTCCTTACCTTATTTTCCCAAACAATGACATAATTACCCCATTTAGCTCCAAAAAGACATACTTAGCTAACTTAGCTCCAAGAAGAGGACAAGAGGAGAAGAAAGAGGAACAATGAAAAGAAGGAAGAAGAAGAAGAAGAGAACAAGAAGAGAACAAGAAGGAGAAGGAGGAGAAGAAGGAGAAGGAGCCCTCCTTATTCTCCTTCTTATTCTCCTTCTTCTTCTCTCCTCCTTCTTCTCCTTCTTCTTGTCCTTCTTCTCTTCTTCTTTTCTTCTTCTCCTCCTCCTCCTTCTCCTTCCTTCTCCTCCTCCTCCTTCTTCTTCTTCTTATTATTATTTTTCTTCTCCTTCTTCTTGTCTTCTTGCTTCTTCTCTTTCTTCTTCTACGTTGCTTATTATTCCCAACAAAGACATACTTAGCTAATTATCCTCCGAAATGAATAATTAGCTTAGTTAGGTAAAAACATCCTAAGAACCTTGGTTAGCTCATAACTTTGCTAATATAGCTCCAAATGACATTATAAGCTCGAAATGGTATAAGAACCTTGGTTAGCTCATGAATATTATATACTTCGCTTGTTATCCTCCAAAATGACATAATTAGCCCATTTAGCTCCAGTAAGACATACTTAGCTTATTTAGCTCCAAGAAGAGGTGAAGAGGAGAAATGAAAAGAAGGAAGAAGAAGAAGAAGAGAAGAAGAACATAAGAAGAAGGAGAAGAAGAAGGAGAAGAAGGAGAATGAGTCCTACTTCTTCTCCTCCTTCTCCTCCTTCTCCTTCTTATTCTTTTCTTCTTCTTCTTCTCCTCCTCTTTCTTCTCCTCTTTCATATTCTCCTTACCTTATTTTCCCCAACGATCACATACTTAGCCCATTTAGCTCCAAAAAGACATAATAAGCTCAAAATGGCATAAGAACCTTCGTTAGCTCATGAATATTATATACTTAGCATGTTTTCCTCTAAAATGACATAATTAGCTTAGTTAGGTCAAAATGGCATAAGAACCTTTGTTACCTCATAAATGACAGATAGTTAGCTTATTTCCATCAAAATTGACATAATTAGCTTAGTTAGGTAAAAATGGCATAATAACCTTGGTTAGCTCAAAATGGTCATATACTTAGCTTATTTTCCTCCACAATGACATAAGAAGCTCCAAAATGTCGTATGTTGTTGTTGGTCTTCTTCTGACTTTCTTATTCCCATTTTGCAGATTGGATGTACTACATGCATGGAAGCTGGCATTGATGGAGTGCTTTAGTTCAAGTTTTCATTTGAGTTGATGAAGAATGTGGAACAATATGTATATGTATATATGGATGAACAGTATATGTGGAACTATATGTATATATATAGATGAAACTTTGTATATGTTGGTTCTTTTGATATATGGGATGTACACTGACGAACAAATGGAATTGATGAACTTTATATGTATATCATATATGTGTTGTGACCTATATATCATATATGTTCTATGAATTCTATATATATGTGCTGTGAAATAACATAAAAAACAAAACTGTGACAATATGGGCTCTTTGCCGTCTGCGAGCTGACGACCAATGCCTTTGCCATCAGGCAGCAGACGACAAAGGTGCCACGTGGAACCTAGCTGTGCAGCTGGCCAATATAGGGTCTTTGCCGTCCGATACCCTGCGGTGGCAGACGGCAAACAGCCTGAGGGAGGCAGATGGCAAAGAGCATGAGGGATACAGACGACAAAGAGTATGAGCAGCCGGCTAGGCCAAATAAGGGTTGGCCCATATAGGCGGACGACAAACCTAACAGAGCGAAGCAGACGACGAAGATGATGAGGGAGGCAGACGGCAAAGCCTCCATTAGCCCTAACGGAGGCATTGCCTGTCGGCTACCGTATAAAGATGTTTGCCGTCTGCTTGGGATCAAAGGCTGATGACAAAGTACTTTGTCGTCCTCTTATGGCAGACATACGACAAAGAAGGTGCTATGTCGTCGAAAGTAGTCGTAGGAACTTTGCCGACAGGAGGCTGACGACAAAGACCTTTGCCGTCGGACGAACACTTCTTTGCCGTCTGTTATGGCAGACGACAAAGTGTCTGTTTCCTGTAGTGTTCCCTGTTGTAGCCCCGCGCCGCCCGGCACTGCCCAATGCTCCGGTCAGGTGGCATGGGTATTTCCAGTGTGGGACCGCAAGAGGGGTAGTCCCCGTTTCTAGTCTGTAGTGTCTTATGGTTTGATCTTGGCAGCGTAGTCGGGGTCAAGCCGGGCTTCGTAGAGGTAAAACAAGTGGGTGTTGGCTTTGAGTGTGTGATTCTAAGATACCGTACGCGGGATTAGTCTTGTTGACTATCGGAACCCATGAGTTTTGGGTAAAGAGTGTACCCTCTGAAGGGTAAAACTATTGGAATAGCCGCGTCCACAGTTAAGGACGGTTGTTTGATGAGTCAAGTGTTGGTCTAAGAGTTGGTCCTTGGAGTATAAGTGGAGGAACTAATAATGGTGGTGGAAATCTAATGATGATGTGGAACATGATCAAATTATTTATTGGTTCCAGAATTATCCTGAAGGTTGGTTGTAGCACCTGGATACTTATTATTTATTTTTATGCCCTTTCCGTGGTGTTGCCAAGACGCCCAACTGTGGCCTGTTATTTATTTATATGCCATTTCTGTGGTGTCGCCAAGACGCCCGACTATGGCATGTTATTTATTTATATGCCCTTTCTGTGGTGTTGCCAAGACGCCCGACTACGGCGGTTATATATTTTACACCCCTTTTGAGGTGTCGATAAGAAGCCCGTTTGTGGCTTGTTATTTATTTTATGCCATGTATGTGGTGTCGCTCTGACGCCCGATGGTGGTTTGCTAGCCCTTGTTAACCTTTGTGGGTGTCGATTTAGACACCCTATCGCTGCATTTTTTTTAACTTTTCTGCTAGGATATCTCGGGAGGATTACCCCCTGATTTATCCACTAACTTGTTTCATTTCTAATGTTTCCATATGATATATTATAATCTGAACCATGCATATTAATAACTAACTACATGCATCTCATATTTTGTCCTAACTGTTTGCGAATACTTTTTGAAGTACTCACTGGCTTCTTGATGTTGCCAGATATGGATGAAGAGTTCGATAGCGAGTCCGATGTCTAGATGAGTCCCAGTCAGTCTTGCGATCCCGGAGTCTACCGCTGTATTATTTTCCCGCTTCCGCCACCGTGAATAAATCGTCAAGCCTCACACTGATGCTTGGCACGTAGTAGTACTAGTCTTGTCATGTTACTCTGATGTGACGTGCCCCTTTTATTATGAGCAGTAGAGTCACCCTAAGACCATTATAACATTCCATATTCCAAAGACTTGGACATGTTGTAAAAAATTATAGAGCAACCTCCCCTCTACCCATTTAATATTAAGTACTACTGGTTTTCTATATCTAGATAAGTCTGTTAGTGAGAAATATTTTTCTTCACTTGGGACGCGCATGGCTTATTTCCAATTAATTAATTTATTTGGAAACCAGTCATGATAGTGGCTGAGAGAGGAGAGAGGGGGAGAGACAAACCACATATAGGTGGGGCATGCCTATCGGGGTCGTCTTCCTCCTGGGGACAAAGGGGAGGGGAGGCATGTCGGCAGCGACACAGACGCCCTCATGACCCAATGATGGAACAAGCACATCGCCGCCTGCCTGCTGATGGTAGAAGGAATGACATGGATGTCCTGGGTCGCCGCGACGACGAGGCCACGTCGGAACTGATTCTGGAGATGGAGGAGATGGGTAATACGGGCAGGGATTCGCCCGGGGAAGAGGTGGGGAAGCTCCCTGAGCTCACTACGGTCACGGAGGAGCTAAGCGGAGCGCGAGAGCTGGCCTATAGCCCAAGATTGACGGAGCTCTGAAGCGGTGGGCCCTCACTCGATCTCGATCACCGGATCTGGATGTGCTCAAATGGGGTGGCTTGGGATCGATTGAGGCTCCAGAGGAGTGGCGTGAGGGTGCTGGAGCGAGGGGGGCTATTTATAGGCTAGCGATGGTGCACCATGGCTTGCAGGAGAGGAAGATAAAGCTCAGGGTCAAAAACACGGTATTGCGGACGTGGTTTAGGACCCCCGAGACTCAACGAGGGAGAGAGAGGGGACGAGGTGCGCACGTGATGTGTGGCTGCATTCTTCTGTCCAAATCTGGCGTGTGCGAGCACGCGTCGCCCTGGTCAACAGAGAGGGGGGAGGGGTCCTGAGGCTGCCCTGACTTAGGTAGGTTGTTGGGGGCGTGGAGAGGCACCGAGGGGAGGCGAGAATCGGCCGGGGCTGGCCACCTTTCCCTCGGGTGCACCCTTTGCGTGAACAAAGCGCGATTTTCGCATGCCACAACATGTTGCCATGCTCTGGCGTGATTTGGGTGTGTCTGGCGTGTCCGGGGTTGGGTTGGATGCTCCGTAGCCGTTTGAGAGCCAAGGGTCTCACTGCTTGTCAAAGGAAGTGATTAAGGACGAGATGCCAGACTTGAGCCACAAACTAGAATGGGGATTTTGGGCTCTTCTACTTTAAACTAAAGAGGGGCCACTGATGTGTAGTTGAGGAGTGTTGCTGGCTTCTTGCACTAAGAGTTTGGTCAAAAGGGTGTGGGTGTAGAGTGAGGTAAGTGTTGTTTTACCAAGCTGGCAAAAGGTGTTCGGCAGGTGTTTGGGATATCTACGCTTCACCATTCATGATGAAAGTTAACACAATTGTGTTTGATGGAAAAATAGGATGCTCCACCAAATTTGAGCTTCATTGGACAAGTTTGGCAGTCCAAACTTGAAATCACCCCCAAATGGGTAGCTCTGTCCTTTCAAAAGGGAATGTGAGTAAATTAATCCCCACAAATCCAATTTCTGGCAGGGTCTCCTCATTTGGGGTGCTATGCACTCCTGCATAGTTTCAAGCCATTTCGACAAATTTTGTTATGTAGAGTTGCTTCAACTCGATTCTGGAATGAGAGGGTTTTAGGATTATTTGGTGTACCAAATCACCTTATAATGAGGTGAAACTTGGCATGGCGACCAAATATAGCTTGGGAAGCATGCTAGAATTTTTTGGGATTTTATTCCAAAAGGTCAAAATAGATAGAATAGGTTTTCAAGGATTTGCTCAAATATTTTGACTGTAAATAGGGATTGACAATCTTATGTATCAAAAATATATGTCCTCTTAGTATCTCCAAATTTTCTCAGATTTTTCGAAGACAGAAAAGTAATTTTTCATACATAAATATCATTTCTGGACTCAGAAAAGGACATGCAAATAAAATAGAGAGGGAGGGGGAGTGTGGGTGTAGAGTGAGATAACTGTTGTTTTACCAAGCTAGCAGAAGGTGTTCAGTAGGTGTTTGGGATATCTACGCTTCACCATTCATGATGAAAGTTAACAGGATCGTGTTTGATGCAAAAATAGGATGCTCCACCAAATTTGAGCTTCATTGGACAAGTTTGGTAGTCCAAACTTGAAATCACCGCCAAATGGGTAGCTCTGTACTTTCAGAAGGGAATGTGGGTAAATTAATCCCCACAAATCCAATTTCTGGCAGGGTCCCCTCATTTGGGGTGATGAGCACTCCTGCATAGTTTCAAGCCATTTGGACAAATTTTGTTATGTATAGTTGCTTCAACCTGATTCTGGAATGAGAGGGTTTTTGGATTATTTGGTGAATCAAATCACCTTATAATGAGGTGAAACTTGGCATGGCCACCAAATATAGCTTGGGAAGCATGCTAGAATTTTCTCAGATTTTCTTTCAAAAGGTCAAAATAGATAGAATAGGTTTTCAAGGATTTGCTCAAATATTTTGACCGTAACTAGGGGTTGAAAATCTTATGTGTGGAAAATATATGTCCTCTTAGTATCTCCAAATTTTCTCAGATTTTTCTAAGGGAGAAAAGTAATTTTCCATAAAGAAATATCATTTCTGGACTTAGAAAAGGACATGCAAATAAAATAGAGAAATATTTTATAAAATAATTATTTTATGACATTGGAGAGTTTTAATAGTGTCAAAACCAGAATACAATCTTTGGGTGAAGGCACTCCCTTGAAATCAGGGACTTGTAGTGCAAACCCACATCATGGTTTTGAAATAGCCAAAAATGAGAAAAGGATCTTTCTAAAAATAACATGTTATAAAAATATGGTTTTTGGATCCACTCATTCAAGAATACATACAAACAATGGAAATCATGGCAATCACGACACTTGCTTAAAAACATTTAATAAACTCAGATTTTGAGAAGGCTATAGTTGAAGCAAGGTAAAAACAGGTAGTGACAGACCTATCCCCCTTACAAGAATCTCGTCCCCGAGATTCCTAAGCTAGGTGCTAAAAAGGTACGGAAATTCAGATCGAGACAGTCTTCACGCTCCCATGTTGTTTCTGCTTCGGTGTGGTCGCTCCCGTGAACCTTGAAGTACTTTATAGTGCAGCTTCTGGTACAATGCTCTGCTTCGGCCAGGATGCGGATCGGCCTATCGCGATAAGTGAGGTCGGGTTGAAGGTCAATGGCTTGATGGTCAATGTCCTTATAAATATCTGGACGGTTCAGCGCTTATAGGCACTTCCGAAGTTGTGACACGTGGAACACGTTGTGCACACCCGAAAGATCCGGAGGTAGCTCCAACTGGTAAGCAACTTCTCCACGCCTTGTCGTGATCTTAAAAGGTCCAATGAACCTTGGAGTAAGTTTCCCTTTGACGTGGAAACGCTTGGTTCCCTTGAGAGGTGTGACGTGAAGGTACACATGGTCTCCAGAGTTGAACTCCACTTCTCTGCGGTGAGAATCCACAAAGCTCTTCTGTTGCGACTTGGCTGCCTTCAGGTTCTCCCTGACAAGTTGCACCTTGTCTTATGCTTCACGAAGAACATCTGGCCCGAAAATCAGCCCTTCACCAGTTTCGGACCAGTTGAGCGTGGTGCTGAGGTTCCGTCCTTATAGCACTTCAAATGGGGCCATCTGGAGACTGTACTGGTAGTTCTGGTTATAAGAGAACTCAGCGAATCGCCTACAGTCTTCCCATTTGGTCCCTTGTACTAAGACACAAGTGCGGTGCATATCCTCAAGTATTTGATTCACTCGCTTCGTCTATCCGTCGGTCTGTGGGTGGAAGGCGGTGCTGATAGAGAGCTTGGTTTCGAGAGATTCTTGGAACTTCTTCCGGAATCTTGAGGTGAACTGCGTGCCTCGGTCGGATATAATCTCCTTGGGAACTCCATGGAGGCTCATAATTCGCTTGATGTAGACACTATCCAACTTGTCAGCACCATATGTGGTGCTGACTGGAATGAAGTGAGAGACCTTGGTCGGATTGTCGAAAATGACCCATATAGGGTCATGACCTTTGCTGGACCTAGGTAGACAAGTGACGAAGTCCATGCCGATTATGTCCCACTTCCATTTGGGCACTTGGAGAGGTTGTAGCAATCCAGCAAGTCGTTGGTGCTCTGCCTTGACTCGCTGGCACACGTCGCACATGGTAATTTAGGAAGCTATTTCCCTCTTCATGCCATGCCACCAGAACCTTTTTTGGAGGTCTTGATACATATTGGTGCCACCAGGATGAATTGAGTAGGGTGTGTCATGGTCTTCTTGCAATATTAAATTCTTGAGTTCAGCCTTGTTGGGTACGCATAAACGTTTCCCAAACCACACAACTCATTGTTCGTCCACTCAGAACTAGGGGGCCTTGCCTTCCTGGATCTTCTTCTTGATGCCTTCAATGCTCTTGTGCCCCTTTTGGGTCTCTTTGATGTCGTTTCCAGAGTGGGTTTGAATTCAAGGTAAGCTAGGAATCCACGTTCAACTAGCTCCAACCTGAAGCTCTCCAGATCATAATATAAGGCGGGTAGCCTTTCCTTGAGCATAGCATTCAAGGTGTTTCCCTTCCGGGTTAAGGCATCAGCCAGCACATTGGTCTTACCGGGGTGGTATTAAATGTTGATGTCGTAGTCTTTGATTAGCTCCAACCATCTTCACTGCCACATATTTAATTCCCTTTGAGTAAAAATACACTTCAGACTCTAGCGACCGAGGTCATGTGTGGCGTAGTTCTTCTCATGCGGGTGAAGTGGTCGTGACAGGTAACCCACGACCCTGCCGTCTTGCTCTAGGACACCACCGAGCCCGGTCCTTGAGGCATCGCAGTATATCACAAACTCCTTACTGATATCCGGGGTAGCGAGTAGCGGGCCGGTAGTGAGCCTCTTCTTTAATTCCTGGAAGCTTTCTTCGCACTCCGGCGTCCATTCAAACTTCTTTCCCTTCTTCAAGAGGTGAGTCATTGGTCGGGCGATCCGGGAGAATCCGTCCATGAACTTGCGGTAGTATCCCGCGAGCCCGAGGAAGCTCCTGACTTCCTTCACATTGATTGGCAACTCCCCATTGGTTATAGTGGTAATCTTGGAAGGATCAACTGCTAATCCGTTTGTCGTCATGGTATGACCCAAGAATCCAACTTCGTGTAGCCAGAATTTTCATTTGCTAAACTTGGCATAAAGTTGGTGCTCTCGAAGCTTTTCCAACACTAGCCTCAAGTGTTTCTCATGTTATTCTTCGAACATGGAGAAGATGAATATGTCATCGATGAAGCCGACGACAATCTTATCCAGGTATTCCATGAATACTTTGTTCATGAGGTACATGAAGTATGCTGGGGCATTGGTCAACCCAAATGACGTGACTGTGCACTCGTACAGACCGTACCAGGTCACAAATGACGTCTTAGGTATGTCCTCGGGTTGGATCTTCAGTTGGTAATATTCAGATCTGAGGTCGATTTCAGAAAATACCTTGGCACCATTTAACTAGTCAAATAGGTCTTCAATCTTGGGGAGAGGATACTTTTTCTTGATCGTGACTTCCTTGAGCGAACGGTAATCGACGCAGAGCCTGATAGTCCCATCCTTCTTAGACACGAATAGAATAGGAGATCCCCAAGGTGATGCACTCGGACGGATGAAGTCTGTCACATCCCTAACCCTTAAGCAAGATAGCATTGTGCTCATGTATTCTTTGCATTTGCATCTAACAAGTTTCAACAAAAGCAACAAAGTGGCAAGGAAAAAAAACTCAAAACCCTAGCCACCATTTCAATTAAAGGAAATCTCAAACTAGTTCAAAATCAATGAACCCAAAATGGCCTCAAGAAATGTTCAAACTTTCTGATAAATCATGAAAGTAAATGAGCATTGGAGAAAACTATTTTCTGGACACTTTAAGCATTTTAAATAAATGCAATTGGCTACTAGTTTCAAGTTTTAAATTTGAAATCAGAATCTATAAATTTCCAAAAATGTTGAAAACTTTGGAAATGGTTGGGGATGTTATAGCAATTATTTCAGGAGGTCTAAAATAGTTTTTACTTTTGTTTTGGAGCTGAATTAATTTGCAAAACAATAATTAGCAAAACAGAAAAACAAAAACAGAAAAAAAATGGAAAAACCTTACCTGACGCCTAGCCTGGCCCGGCCCATCTCCCTCGCTCGTCCCCTCCCTCACGCCAGTAGGCAGCAGGAGGTGGCCGCCGCCCCCTCCGGCACGGCCACGCACCTGCATGCCTGCCTGGCCGCCGCCTCGCGCTGGCGACGACGGGGATAAGCTCCCCAGAGCCTCCCCTATCCATTCCCCGCCTCGGTTCTCTTCCTCCTGCCGGATCTCCTCCTCCTCCTTGCTGCCGGCATTAGAGCCGAGCTCGAGCTCGAGCTGCCCGTGCCCCTGGCCATAGGATTCCCTCCCAGAGCACGCCATTAGCTCCGCCTCGTCGCCCTGGTCATCTCTGCAGAAGCCGAAGCTTCCTCGAGCCCTGCAACGCCCCCAACACCGTCGTCTTCCACCTCCGGCCGCCGGACCTCTCCCGTCGATTCGCTTCCTCCGGCGCATCCCCGAGCCCTCTTCAGCGCCATCGGAACCGCCGTGAGCTCGTCGTCGTTTCCCCTCTCGCCCCACGCTCTCCCGTGCATCGTATCCAAGTTCCCCACCAAGGCCGAGAGCTTCTCGCCGCCGGCCATGTCGCTGCCGTCGTTGTGATGACCGATCCATGCGCCCGAGCTAGGATTCGAGCTCCTGGAGCCTCCAGGAGCGTGTCGAGCCCTCCAGCTGCCCTCCCCGTGCCCTAGAACCTCCCCGTATAGAAGGCCGAGCTTCGGCCGCCGCTCCGGCTCGTCGCCGACGCCTCTTCCGGCGACCCTAGCCTCCCCAGATCGTCCTGCCAGATCGGCCACTTCGCGAGCATGTTGTAGCTGCAAACCGCGTGCGTTTTGGTGCTGTGCAGCGCCGTCTAGGTCGCCTCCGGCGACCCCTCCGCCGCGGGCCTGGTCGCCGGCGACCACCCGCCGGTGGGGGTCGACGTGGCAAGCAAACCCAGCAGCTTAGGGACCTAATCACTCGCTCACAAGTGGGCCCAAGGCCAAGTCAAACCTCAGTTAGGGCTGGTCAGTGCGGGATTAGTCCGAGAGAGGCTGACCAGTGGGCCCCCCATGTCAGGTTTGACCTGAGCAGGTCGGCTGACCTGCTGACGTCAGCCTCAGGCAATAAATAGAATATCCAGTATAAAACTAATTCAGGAAATTGCTAAAAATTGTAAAAATCATAGAAATTAATCTGTAACTCCAATGAAAATAATTTATATATGAAAAAGTATCAGAAAAATACAAATATTCTGATTATGCTATTTTCAACTATGTTTGAAAAAGTTACAGAACCCTAAATTGTGGAATAAGGAATAATTCAATTCTTATAATTACTTTTTAAATGGAATTTGGAAAATTATTCAAATTTCATTATGAATACAATGATCACACACTGTCCTACTTATAAATCAGTACCATAACATGACATTTCATGCATGCTAACATCAAGTTGATCTGAGCATCAGGTCGAATCAATTACAACGGTATCCGAGAATACCCCGTTTGAATTGCTATTTGAATGTGATTCAAATCAACTCTAAACCTAATACATGTTGGAAATAATAACTTATCACCTTGCATTCTCATGTCATGCTCATGCATCATTTTGAGTGCATATGATTGTTACTGAATGTTGCCATTCATTTCGGTAGGCTCCGCACCCCCGGATTCCACCGAATATCCGTCTGACGGATATCGTTCCTCCTCTGAGCAACAAGGCAAGCAACCCTTTTGATCATCCCGATAAATCCCATGTTCTTGCTCCTGCACCTATTTATTGCATTAGAATCAAATGCTTCAACTGCTTTTGCCACGATAGTTGGACCCACTTCCTTTGCATGACTTAACCTTGTCACAGTAAATAGCCAAACCTTGCAACCTAGCAAACCTGGTAGTTGCTTGAGCTATGATGTGCCTTATCCTGCTATGCATGCTATGCTTAGAGTTGTGTATGGTCTGTTATCTGGGAGATGAACAGAATTGTGGAATATGTTCGGTGTGCAAAGGTTGTGTGTTGAACTTGATTTGGTAAAGGTACCGGTGAAAGGCTGTGTAGGAGTACATGGCGGGTTGTTTCATTGGAACCGTCCTTAGGAACTGAGTTCCGTGTATGTAATACAAGACTAGATACTACCACATGCTGGGCCCTGAAACATGACCCCGCTCGGCCTATTAATAGCGTAGTACTCGGTCCACGAGTTGCATGTAGTTTCTGGTGTTTATAGTAATGTTGGAGGCCGTGCATGGTGCTGACCTGAGAGGTGGGCCGTAATGCGGTAGGCAGTGGCACGGTGTACTAAGTGGCACCCGGATGGTGGGCTTGGGAACCCTGCGCACATCGTTTGAGGCCGTGGTGGAAACCTCTTCCGGACTTCAATGACTACTCTCAGATAGGCGATAAACCTGGACTAGGTACTAGTGTGGTTAACGGTCGTGGCCGACTCCCTCGCTGGGCTTCCGCTTGAAGGTTGCCGAGGTGCATGACGTGCACATGGAGATAAGTGGCGAAAGCGTGTGTGACGAAGTACACCCCTGCAGGGTTATGATCTATTCGAATAGCCGCGTCCGTGGATATGGACTACTTGGAGACATATGTTGTTCATAGATAACTTCAATGACTACTCATAAAATTGTCAAGATAAGCGTGAGTGTCGTGGACGGCATTTCCGTATGGAGACGGAATGATTCCACGATAGTGTATTGTTGTGGTGTTAGTGGACTCGTGTGCGAGAAATCAAGTTGTCAAAACTAATTTCAAAATGCAAGTTGTCTAGCCACGAGTCAAATGCCAGCTTCCCGCATGAAACCCCACAATACCTTTTGATACCTTGCATGAGTAGTTAGTTCTCCTAAAGTCTTGCTGAGTACCTTCGTACTCATGTTTGCTTAATAAATGTTGGAGAGATTGCTAATGACCCTACTGGAGGGTTCTTCGTAGATATCGACGACGACGAGTAGCTGGTGTCCCAGCCACGATCTGGCCCTACGTCGGCTCTGTAGTATAGTCAGGCCATGTGCCTTCTAGTTGCCCTGTCTGTACCCAGACAGTTTATAACTCTTCCGCTGGCTTGTACTTGTATGACTGCTATTGTGGGTCGAGAGACCTTAATGTGTAATATTATGTGTGTGGCTCTTCCGAGCCTCTTAAATAAAGGTTGTATGTTTATGGTTATGTTGTGATGCCATCGATGTATCTATACATATCGGTATGCCATGCGTACGTGTGTCTTACATGATATGTATGGGGTTCGAATACCTAGTCGTGGACTTTAGTAGCACTCCTTACAAGGAAATGCCCCTTTGTGATCCAACGAGCCTTGGTAGTCCGCTACTGCTCCGGACACATTGGTTGACCGGCATGTGTCCTTCTTAGCTGCTGTGTCTGTCCTCTTTGGGGAAATGTCACGCGACGTAATGGAGTCCTTGTAGCTTGCTACGACTCGTCTACGTTCGCTGATGACCGACACCTGCTTTGTTGGGTCATGTATGCCTGTCCTTGTGCGGAACTGCCACTTTGGTTTATGACTAGACATGTCGATCCGGGTTCTTTGACATTGGATTGCTAGCGACACCTATCGCATACCTGAGTCAAAAGACGCAAACGGTCCCGGCTAAGGTAAGGCTGCAGCCGTGGAGTTAACCGTGCGTGAGACCACAAAGAGATGTGATGTGTTACATGCTGGATTCCTATGATCTAGGATCGGGGTCCCGACAGCGTTGGTATCAGAGCCTGACTAACTGTAGGATTACTAAGCCAAACTGGTCGAAGTTGAGTCTAGAATTTTTAGTTATATATAAGGGAATTGTTTGTGGAAGGGAACGTAACACTCTTGTTCTCTTCTCAAGATATTCTATTCTGGTCATCCTCGTCTTTTCTGCGTGAATTAAGGACTAGGTTTCTCATCTTCTCCTAGGCTCGTATTTCTGATCGGTAGATTTTAGGACTACGGGTCGAGAGATATTGGGTTTCTTTTATTCCTAGGAAGCAGGAAGTAAGTTTAATGATCAGAGAGTGGAACTTGATAGTTGAGTGGTTACGCTATTCCATTATGGGTTGTCTCAAAATTTGTTTTTGAGCATTTACAACCGTTATGCTGCCCAATTTTGCATTCAGAGCTCTAATGCTTTTGCATTACTCTCTATTTACATATGCCCGGCCGTCCTTCTCATCAGGTGGTACGTCTGACCAGGTGCATTGATGTACCGGGTCATACGGCCATGCTGGTCAGGGTGATGTCGGTGTGCGGTTACCGCTGGTACCCCGAGTACACAGTGGAGGAACAGTACCGAGACTTCAACCAGAGCCAGTACATCTGCACTGTTAGGGTATTTCCAGACTACCATGGATCTGAGAAGCCAATCCATTGGTCCTATGGTTTGGGGGTCACCGTTGACATGGCAGTACAGGATGCTGCCTATTCAATGCTGACTATTATGAGAGCGAGACATGCACTGCTGCAGAATTCAGAGTTCTGCTATGTTCCGGCCTCTCAGTCTGGTGAAGAGGGATACCTTAGTGGAGTCTATTTTGATCCTTCCATGGAGGATCCACTTCTGCAGTCCACTGTTGAGATGCTAGAGAACAAAGACAGGGATGCTTGTGCTCTCCGCATGGAGCTTTATGCTACCCGTGCCCGT
The DNA here is from genome assembly GCF_904849725.1 of Hordeum vulgare subsp. vulgare. NCBI lineage: Eukaryota > Viridiplantae > Streptophyta > Magnoliopsida > Poales > Poaceae > Hordeum > Hordeum vulgare. Next base: position 196,874,671 of record NC_058522.1, read on the forward strand.
CTGTGGACAGCTTTGACGCAGCTGGCACCGGTAGTCCAGACAGGGTATGGAGAGATGGAGATGCTGAACCCTGTTAGAACCCATCTTTCGGCCCACGTTGACTGGCCAGCTATAGGAGGAGTCACACCTCTTCGGGGACCCCTCTAACCCCCAGTCAGGGGACCAAGGCCACATCCGTGTCCTTATGGACCCGAGGGATCTCAGGCTAGAGTGTTTCCTGATCCGCAGGTTGAGCTTCCAGGTCATGGAGGTAATCTCTATGAGATGTTCTATGCGGATGCCTGAGCTGTGAGCGGCAGGATAGTATGGTAGTAGCCGTACGTTCACAGTCCTGCGTGACTTGTGAAGTATGGTAGTAATGTGAAATGAATTCCGGAGGCCTAGATAAATAATGTATAGGAAGCTTGTAAGCCTATGATGAGTAGTTCCACCATTTCAGTAGTTTGCTCTTCGGGTAAGTTTGTACTGAACTATGTAAGGGTGTGTATGAACCATGGTGTATATATAGTAGTTGCTTGTTACCATGCTGTTCGGATATTCATTTCCGCATTCCGTGTGTTCAGTACATTCTTAATCCATAGCTAGTATTGATATGATATTGGTCTAAGCTATGAGTTTGTTTGTCACGATGGTGTTCACCAGGTTGAACCGTGCCCCTGCTCATGAGCAAGGTGAGGGTAGTCAAGCGTCGCAGGAAGACCTGCCTCACCCACCTTCTCTGGTAGAAGTGATGCTTGAGGCAGAAAGAAACAAAAGGGAGACCAACCGACTGCTAGAGCGTATTGAGCAGAATACGGCTCGACAGCCTAGGAATGTTGCAGTGTCCCTCAATGACTTTGTGAAGTTGAATCCTCCAAAATTTCATCATTCCGTCGATCCCCTCGACGATGATGACTAGCTATGCAGCATCTCACGCAAGATCCGCTCGGCGAATGTGTCTGAGGCCGACAAGGTGACCTTCGCGGCGTATTTCCTGGAAGGACCCGCCAATCTGTGGTGGGAGAATTTTGAAGCTATGCGTCCTGCTGAACCAGTGGCCACATGGGCAGACTTCAGTGTAGCTTTTCGTCTGCACCATATTCCAGAGGGCCTGATGGACAGAAAGAGAGAGGAGTTCTGTGCCTTCACTCAGGGCATGTTGTCTGTGGATGCCTATAGCCGCGAGTTCGGTAACCTCGCCCGCTATGCAACAGAGGAGGTGTCTACTGACGCCAAGAAGCAAGTAAGATTCCGTAAGGGTCTGAGCCCTGAGCTCCGTCGAGACCTGCGCCTCCATGAGTGTGCAAGTTTTCAAGCCCTGGTCAACAAAGCGATCAGTGCGGAGACAGGTCATACTGACTTCAAAGCCACAAGGAAGCACTCCCGTGACTTTGGCTCATCTTCTGGTTCCGCGTTTCCAAAACGCAGGCTGTGGGTTCCAAACAGTTCTCTGCCGCCAAGATACACTCCGAGGCCATCCTACGTGGCGCCTCAAACGAATCAGGCCAACCCTCCAGCAAAAGTTTATGGTGGTCCAGCTAGCAATGCTGCACCACATGCCAACCAGGTGATATGCTATAAGTGTGGAGAACCAGGGCATTATTCCCGTGAGTGTCCTCAGAATGTGGGTGCCAAGCAACCCGGAAAGTCCGTCGGGCAGGCCAAGTCGGGCAAAGCTTATTATGTGAAGCCAACTCCTGCACGTGGCCGTGTGAACTATGTGTCAGCAGAAGAAGCTGCAGAGGATCCCGACGTCATGCTGGGTACGCTTCTTGTTAATCATCACCCAGCGTCCGTTCTCTTTGACACTGGGTCTTCTCATTCCTTCATTTCAGAAAGTTATGCACAGTTGCATAACATGTCATTTTGTGATATGCCAATCCCATTGGTTGTCCAAACCCCTGGTAGTAAATGGCAAATCTCTAGGATAACCTATGACAATGAAATTCTAGTAGACAGGCTAGTTTTTCTAGCCTCATTGATAGCATTGAAATCTTCGGATATTAATATCATCTTGGGCACGGATTGGATGTCAGCTCACTATGCCAAGATTGATACTCATTCTAGAAATGTCCAGCTTACCCATCCCTCGGGTGAGATAGTAAATGTCTCTACTCGAGTTGCCAAATGCCAACTCTATTCCCTAAATGCCAACCCTCTTCCGGAACTTGAAGACATTCCGGTAGTCCGTGACTTCCCGGATGTTTTTCCAGAGGAACTGCCAGGAATTCCACCTGACAGAGATGTAGAGTTTGTGATAGATCTTGTTCTGGGAAGTGTCCCAATAGCCAGAAGACCTTATAAGATGGCACCCCTGGAGCTAGCCGAACTTAAAAAGCAACTAGATGAGACCTTGAACAGGGGTTTCATTCGTCCTAACTCTTCTCCTTGGGCTTGTCCCGTCCTCTTCGTCAAGAAGAAAGACGGAACGGATTGGATGGTTGTAGATTACGGACCAGTTAACCTGGTCACCATAAAGAACAAGTATCCGCTCCCCAGGATCAACGACCTGTACGATCAGCTCGCTGGATCCTCAGTCTTCTCCAAAATGGATTTGAGGTTGGGATACCATCAAATCAAGATTAAGAACGGGGACATTCCAAAAACGGCTTTTGTTACTCGTTATGGCCAATATGAGTACACCGTTATGTCCTTCGGTTTAACCAATGCCCCAGCCACCTTCTCTCGGCTGATGAATTCGATCTTCATGGAGTATTTGGATAAATTCGTCGTGGTATACCTCTATGATATTCTCATCTACTCAAAGAATGAACAAGAACATGCCGAGCATCTAAGGCTGGTATTGATGAAACTTCGAGAGCATCGCCTTTATGCCAAATTTTCAAAATGTGAATTCTGGTTACCAGAAGTGACCTATCTAGGCCACGTAATCTCTGGTAAGGGTACTGCTGTCAATCCCGAGAGAGTTCAAGCTGTCCTCGATTGGACTCAACCTGAATCGGTTAAGCAAGTTAGAAGTTTTCTTGGTCTAGCGAGCTATTGTCGCCGCTTTGTCGAGAATTTCTCCAAGGTTGCACAGCCTCTAACTGAACTCCTCAAGAAGGATAAAAAGTTCGAGTGGACACCACAGTGTGAGCATAGTTTTCAGGAACTGAAAAGACGCCTGACTTCCGCACCTGTGTTGCTACCACCAGATTTTTCTAAGGACTTTGTTATCTACTGCGACGCCTCGCGACAAGGATTAGGTTGCATTCTCATGCAAGATCGTCATGTGATCGCATACGCATCTCGACAGTTGCGTCCACATGAGGATAATTATCCCACACATGACCTTGAGCTTGCAGCTGTGGTCCATGCACTAAAAACCTGGCGACATTACCTTCTGGGTAATCGTTGCGAAATATTCACTGATCACCAAAGTCTGAAATATATCTTCACCCAGCCGGATTTGAATCTCAGGCAAAGACGATGGGTTGAGTTGATCTCGGATTACGACTTAGGGATAACTTACACCCCGGGGAAGGCCAATGTTATGGCCGATCCACTAAGTCGTAAATCTTATTGTAACAATTTGATGCTACAACAAGGTCAACCACATCTCCATGAGGACTTTCGGAAGTTGAATCTTCATATTGTCCCTCAAGGATTCCTTTCTACCCTGGTGGCGAAGCCTACTCTTAAGGATCAAATTATAGCTGGCCAAAAGCGTGACAAGGGTATATCACGGATCAAGGAGAATATTTTTAGCGGAAACGCTAAAGAATTTTCCATGAATGATTAAGGTGTTGTGTTCTTCCAGAATCATTTAGTGGTTCCTAAGAACCCACATCTAAGGCAGTTAATCCTTAAGGAGGCTCATGATTCTCCTCTCACCATTCATCCCGGTAGTACTAAGATGTATCAGGACCTAAGCCAGAGGTTCTGGTGGACTAGGATGAAGAGAGAAATTGCTGAATTCGTTGCTAACTGCGACGTTTGTCGTCGAGTTAAGGCAGAACATCAAAGGCCTGCTGGCACCCTTCAACCTCTAGCTATTCCTGAATGGAAATGGGATAAAGTTAGCATGGATTTCATTACCGGATTTCCCAAGACCAAGAAAGGAAATGATGCTATCTTTGTGGTCATTGACCGTCTTTCCAAAGTGGCTCATTTTCTTCCTGTTCGTGAGAGTATAATAGCTAGCCAGCTAGCAGAATTATATATCTCCCGAATAGTGTCTCTTCATGGTGTTCCCCTGGAGATTAACTCGGACCGTGGAAGTATCTTTACTTCTCGCTTCTGGGAAAGTTTTCAGAATGCCATGGGGACTCACTTATCTTTTGGCACTGCTTTCCATCCCCAATCAAGTGGTCAAGTAGAAAGAGTGAATCAAATCCTAGAAGATATGCTCTAAGCTTGTGTTATTTCATTCGGTATGAATTGGGAGAAGTGCCTTCCATTCGCCGAATTCGCTTATAACAATAGTTATCAATCGAGCTTGGGCAAAGCCCCTTTTGAAGTTCTCTATGGACGAAGATGTCGAACACCTCTTAATTGGTCAGAAACCGGAGGGAGGAACCTCTTTGGCCCAGATATGATCCAGGATGCAGAAGAGCAGGTTTGCATTATTCGTGAAAAGTTGAAAACAGCCCAGTCTCGTCAAAAGAGCCAATATGATCGTCATCATAAGGCTGTGACCTTTGAAGTTGACGAGAAGGCTTACCTTCGGGTTACACCTTTGAAGGGTACCCATCGATTCGGTATCAAGGGCAAATTGGCTCCTCGTTACATTGGTACTTTTCGCATTCTTGCCAAACGAGGAGAAGTTGCCTACCAGTTGGAACTTCCTCCGCATCTTTCCAAGGTTCATGATGTTTTCCACGTCTCGCAACTCAGGCATTGCTTTTCGGATCCTATCCGTGAAGTGGACCACGAAACGCTTGATCTACAAGATAACCTTTCATACCGAGAATACCCCGTGCGTATTCTTGATCAAGCTGAGCGTACCACTCGACGTCAAAACCTCAAGTTTCTTAAAGTTCAATGGTCAAATCATTCTGAAAAGGAGGCAACTTGGGAAAGAGAGGATCGTCTCCGACTTGAGTATCCTGTGTTATTCCCGACGACTTCTAAATCTCGGGACGAGATTCTTTTGAGTGGGGGTGAGTTGTCACATCCCTAACGCTCAAGCAAGATAGCATTGTGCTCATGTCTTCTTTGCATTTGCATCTAAGAACTTTCAACAAAAGCAACAAAGTGGCAAGGAAAAAAACTCAAAACCCTAGCCACCATTTCAATTAAAGGAAATCTCAAACTAGTTCAAAATCAATGAACCCAAAATGGCCTCAAGAAATGTTCAAACTTTCTGATAAATCATAAAGTAAATGAGCATTGGAGAAAACTATTTTCTTAACACTTTAAGCATTTTAAATAAATGCAAAAGGCTACTGGTTTCAAGTTTTAAATTTGAAATCAGAATCTATAAATTTCCAAAAGTGTTGAAAACTTTGGAAATGGTTGGGGATGTTATAACAATTATTTCAGGAGGTCTAAAATAGTTTTTACTTTTGTTTTGGAGCTGAATTAATTAGCAAAACAATAATTAGCAAAACAGAAAAACAAAAACAGAAAAAAATGGAAAAACCTTACCTGACGCCTAGCCTGGCCCGGCCCATCTCCCTCGCTCGTCCCCTCCCTCGCGCCAGTAGGCAGCAGGAGGTGGCCGTCGCCCCCTCCGGCGTGGCCACAGACCTGCGTGCCTGCCTGGCCGCCGCCTCGCGCTGGCGACGACGGGGATAAGCTCCCCAGAGCCTCCCCTATCCATTCCCCGCCTCGGTTCTCCTCCTCCTCCCGGATCACCTCCTCCTCCTTGCTGCCGCCATTAGAGCCGAGCTCGAGGTCGAGCTGCCCGTGCCCTGGCCATAGGATTCCCTCCCAGAGCACGCCATTAGCTCCGCCTCATCTCCCTGGTCATCTCTGCAGAAGCCGAAGCTTCCTCGAGCCCTGCAACGCCCGCAACGCCGTCGTCTTCCACCTCCGGCCGCCGGACCTCTCCCGTCGATTCGCTTCCTCCGGCGCATCCCCGAGCCCCTCTTCAGCGCCATCGGAACCGCCGTGAGCTCGTCGTCGTTTCCCCTCTCGCCCCACGCTCTCCCGTGCATCGTATCCTAGTTCCCCACCAAGGCCGAGAGCTTCTCGCCGCCGGCCATGTCGCTGTCGTCGCTGTGATGACCGATCCATGCGCCTGAGCTAGGATTCGAGCTCCTGGAGCCTCCAGGAGCGTGTCGAGCCCTCCAGCTGCCCTCCCCGTGCCCTAGAACCGCCCCGTATAGAAGGCCGAGCTTCGGCCGCCGCTCTGGCTCGTCGCCGACGCCTCTTCCGGCGACCCTAGCCTCCCCAGATGGTCCTGCCAGATCGGCCACTTCGCGAGCATGCTGTAGCTGCAAACCGCGTGCGTTTTGGTGCTGTGCAGCGCCGTCTAGGTCGCCTCCGGCGAGCACTCCGCCGCGGGCCTGGTCGCCGGCGACCACCCGCCGGTGGGGGTCGACGTGGCAAGCTATCCCAGCAGCTTAGGGACCTAATCACTCGCTGACAAGTGGGCCCAAGGCCAAGTCAAACCAGTGGGGCCCCCATGTCAGGTTTGACCGGAACAGGTCGGCTGACCTGCTGACGTCAGCCTGAGGCAATAAATAAATTTCCAGTATAAAACTAATTCAGTAAATTGCTAAAAATTCTAAAAATCATAGAAATTAATCTGTAACTCCAATGAAAATAATTTATATATGAAAAAGTATCAGAAAAATTCGAAGATTCTGATTATGCTATTTTCAACTATGTTTGAAAAAGTTACAGAACCCTAAATTGTGGAATAAGGAATAATTCAATTCTTATAATTACTTTTTAAATGGAATTTGGAAAATTATTCAAATTTCATTATAAATACAATGATCACACACTGTCCTACTTATAAATCAGTACCATAAGATGACATTTCATGCATGCTAACATCAAGTTGATCTGAGCATCAGGTCGAATCAATTAAAACGGTATCCGAGAATACCCCGTTTGAATTGCTATTTGAATGTGATTCAAATCAACTCTAAACCTAATACATGTTGGAAATAATAACTTATCACCTTGCATTCTCATGCCATGCTCATGCATCATTTTGAGTGCATATGCTTGTTATTGAATGTTGCCATTCATTTCGGTAGGCTCCGCACCCCCGGATTCCACCGAATATCCGTCTGACGGATATCGTTCCTCCTCTGAGCAACAAGGCAAGCAACCCTTTTGATCATCCCGATAAATCTCAAGTTCTTGCTCCTGCACCTATTTATTGCATTAGGATCAAATGCTTCAATTGCTTTTGCCACGATAGTTGGACCCACTTCCTTTGCATGACTTAACCTTGTCACAGTAAATAGCCAAACCTTGCAACCTAGCAAACCTGGTAGTTGCTTGAGCTATGATGTGCCTTATCCTGCTATGCATGCTATGCTTAGAGTTGTGTATGGTCTGTCATCTGGGAGATGAACAGAATTGTGGAATATGTTCGGTGAGCAAAGGTTGTGTGTTGAACTTGATTTGGTAAAGGTACCGGTGAAAGGCTGTGTAGGAGTACATGGCGGGTTGTTTCATTGGAACCGTCCTTAGGAACTGAGTTCCGTGTATGTAATCCAAGACTAGATACTACCACATGCTGGGCCCTGAAACATGACCCCGCTCAGCCTATTAATCGCTTAGTACTCGGTCCAGGAGTTGCAAGTAGTTTCTGGTGTTTATAGTAATGCTGGAGGCCGTGCATGGTGCTGATCTGAGAGGTGGCCCGTGATGCGGTAGGCAGTGGCACGCTGTACCCAGTGTCACCCGGATGGTGGGCTTGGGAACCCTGCGCACATCGTTTGAGGCCGTGGCGGAAACCTCGGCCGGACTTCCGTACGGGTTACTCTCAGATAGGCGATAAACCTGGACTAGGTACTAGTGTGGTTAACGGTCGTGGCCGACTCCCTCGCTGGGCTTCCGCTTGAAGGTTGCCGAGGTGCATGACGTGCACATGGCGATAAGTGGCGAAAGGGTGTGTGACGAAGTACACCCCTGCAGGGTTATGATCTATTCGAATAGCCGCGTCCGCGGATATGGACTACTTGGAGACATATGTTGTTCATAGATAACTTCAACGGCTACTCATAAAATTGTCAAGATAAGCGTGAGTGTCGTGGACGGCATTTCCGTATGGAGACGAAATGATTCCACGATAGTGTATTGTTGTTGTGTTAATGGACTCGTGTGCGAGAAATCAAGTTGTCAAAACTAATTTCAAAATGCAAGTTGTCTAGCCACGAGTCAAATGCGAGCTTCCCGCATGAAACCCCACAATACGTTTTGATACCTTGCATGAGTAGTTAGTTCTCCCAAAGTCTTGCTGAGTACCTTCGTACTCATGTTTGCTTAATAAATGTTGCAGAGATTGCTAATGACCCTAATGGAGGGTTCTTCGTAAACATCAACGACGACGAGTAGCTGGTGTCCCAGCTACGATCTGGCCCTACGTCGGCTCTGTAGTATAGTCAGGCCATGTGCCTTCTAGTTGCCCCGTCTGTACCCAGACAGTTTATAACTCTTCCGCTGGCTTGTACTTGTATGACTGCTATTGTGGGTCAAGAGACCTTAATGTGTAATATTATGTGTGTGGCTCTTCCGAGCCTCTTAAATAAAGGTTGTATGTTTATGGTTATGTTGTGATGCCATCGATGTATCTATACATATCGGTATGCCATGCGTACGTGTGTCTTACTTGATATGTATGGGGTTTGAATACCTAGTCCTGGACTTTAGTAGCACTCCTTACAAGGAAATGCCCCTTTGTGATCCAACGAGCCTTGGTAGTCCGCTACTGCTCCGGACACATTGGTTGACCGGCATGTGTCCTTCTTAGCTGCTGTGTCTGTCCTCTTTGGGGAAATGTCACGCGACGTAATGGAGTCCTTGTAGCTTGCTACGACTCGTCTACGTTCGCTGATGACCGACACCTGCTTTGTTGGGTCATGTATACCTGTCCTTCTGCGGAACTGCCACTTTGGTTTATGACTAGACATGTCGATCCGGGTTCTTTGACATTGGATTGCTAGCGATACCTATCGCATACGTGAGTCAAAAGACGCAAACGGTCCCAGCTAAGGTAAGGCTGCAGCCGTGGAGTTAACCGTGGGTGAGACCACAAAGAGATGTGATGTGTTATAGGCTGGATTCCTATGACTTAGGATCAGGGTCCCGACAAAGTCCTTCCTGAGTTGCTCATACAATTGCTTCTTAGACTCTGCTAGCTCTTCGAATCCCATCCTACAATGCTTCTTATAGATAGGCCTTAATACAGGCATGAGCTCAGTAATGAACTCGATATCTTGGTCAATAGGAATCCCACGCAGATCATCAGGAAAGACGTCTGGGTAATCACAAACTATTGGTACTCGATCCAACTCTTCTTCTGATATGTAATTGACCTGAGGAACTTGAGTGGAGGTAGGTTCAAGGAAATACTTGACTTTGAACCCTTGGTCACTTGTCATGGTAAAATCCTTTTTGGCGCAGTCCAGAATTCTGCTGTGAAACATGCTAGGTTGGTCCTTAGCACTGATCCTCGGGTATGTACTGCCATTTGTCCATTAAGGAGGGTAGGTGATGTTTCTTGTGTATCCCTGGCAATGGCGCCAGAAATACTTCTGCTAGTGCAACAAAAGACCTTCCAACGGCGCCAGAAATAGGCACGTCGACGGGAGAATACTTGGCTTGATCTTTCTGCTGCGGCTACGCCTTAAGGGACTTCCTAGGCAAGTATGCGAAGGATTTCCCCCATGGCCTTGGAGCCTTGCGTTGGTGTTCCCTCGAAGCGGAAAGGGTGATGTAGCGTCGCGGTGGGAAGTATTTCCCTCAGTTTGAGAACCAAGGTATCAATCCAGTGGAGGAGTATCTCAAGATCCTGCACAAACACAAAAATTACTCCCAACGCTATGAAGGGGTTATTAATCCATTATAGATTGTTTGCCAAGTGAGAAATGAAAGCAACAAAGTAACAAAGCAAAGTAAAAGCAGAGGTGTAAACGATGGATGTGAATAGACCCGGGGGCCGTAGTGTTTACTAGTGGCTTCTCTCATGAAAGCAAGTAGACGGTGGGTGAACAAATTACTGTCGAGCAATTGATAGAACCGCGCAAAGTCGTGACGATATCTATGCAATGATTATATCTATAGGCATCATGTCCAAAACAAGTAGACCAATAGTTTCTGCATCTACTACTATTACTCCACACGTCGACCGCTATCCAGCATGCTTCTAGTGTATTAAGTCCATAAGAACAGAGTAACGCCTTAAGCAAGATGACATGATGTAGAGGGATAATCTCAAACCAATGATAAAAACCCCATCTTTTACCCTTGATGGCAACTACTTGATGTGTGCCTTGCTGCCCCTACTGTCACTGGGAAAGGTCACCACATGGCAGAACCCAAAACCAAGCACTTCTCCCATTGCAAGAATCATAGATCTAGTTGGCCAAACAAAACCCAAGACTCGGAGAGACTTACAAGGATATCAAATCATGCATATAAGAAATCAACAAAGACTCAAATATATATCATAGATAATCTGATCACAAATCCACAATTCATCGGATCTCGACAAACACACCGCCAAAGAAGATTACATCGGATAGATCTCCATGAAGATCATGGAGAACTTTGTATTGAAGATCCAAGAGAGAGAAGAAGCCATCTAGCTAGTAACTACGGACCCGTAGGTCTGAAGTGAACTACTAACGAGTCATTGGAAGGGCGATTAAGATGATGAAGAAGCCCTCCAACTCCAAAGTCCCCTCCGGAAGGGTGCCGAGAAGGGTCTCCAGATGAGATGTCGCGGAAACGGAAGCTTGGGGCGGCAGAAAAGTATTTTCGAGGCTCCCCTGATTTTTTGTGGAATATTTGGGAATTTATAGGACAGATACCTAGGTCAGGGGGCGGCCAGGGAGGCCACAAGCCTGCCCACCGCCGCCTCCCCCCTGGTGGCGCAGTGGGGGCTTGTGGGCTCCCTGGAGCGCACCTGGCTTGGCCCAAAAGCCCCCTGGTCTACTTCCGTTCGGGAAAAAATCATTTCGGGGTTTTTCTTCCGTTTGGACTCCGTTCCAAAATCAGATCTGAAAAGAGTCAAAAACACGGAAAAAACAGGAACTGGCACTTAGCACTGAATTAATAAGTTAGTCCCAAAAAAGATATAAAAGGTACATAAAACAACCAAAGAAGACAAGATAACAGCGTGAAACCATCAAAAATTATAGATACGTTTGAGACGTATCAAGCATCCCCAAGCTTAACTCCTCCTCGTCCTCGAGTAGGGAAGCGATAAGAATGAATTTTAGATGCTTTCATGCTACCTAGCATAGGTGTCCTTTGTAATTTCTCTTATGTGACGTGAATGTTCAGATCCATTAGATTCAAAACAATAGTTTGCTATCGACGTGGAAACAATAATAATTCAAGCAAACTAGCAAAGTAATCATGAACTTTCAAAATAACAAGGCCAAAAGAAAGTTATCCCTACAAAATCATATAGTCTGGCTATGATCTATCATCATTGCACAATGAATTTAAATCATGCACAACCCCGGTATTGGCCAAGTAATTGTATCACACCTTTACTTTCTCAAACCTTTTCAACTCTCACGCAATACATGAGCGTGAGCCATAGTTATAGCAATATAGATGGTGTGGAATGTAGTGGAGGTTGCGAGAAAAAAAGGAGAAGATAATCACATTAACTAGGCATATCAATGAGCTGTGGAGATGCTCATCAATAGATATCAATGTGAATGAGTAGGGATTGCCATACAAATGATGCACTAGAGCTACGAGTATGTGAAAGCTCTTAAAGAAAACGAGTGGGTGTGCATCCAACTTGCTTGCTCACGAAGACCTAAGGCAATTTTTAGGAAGCCTATCATTGGAATATACAAGCCAAGTTATATAATGAAAATTTCCCACTAGCTATATGGCGGTGACAAAACGAGAGACTCTCAATCATGAAGATCATTGTGCTTAATATGCACAAGTGTGGAAAAAGTTGTAGCATTGTCCCTTCTCTCTTTTTCTCTATTTTTTTTATTTGGTGGGCTCTTTGGCTTATTTTTTTTGGGGCTTGTTTGGCCTCTTTTATTTACTCACATGGGACAATGCTCCATTAATGATGATCATCACACTTTTAACTCAAAACTTAGAGTAACGATGACTCTATATGGAATGCCTTCGGTAGTGTACCGTGGCAATGATATAGCATAGCATAGACATCAATGGAAACATCATGCAATGGCAATGTAGATGTGGTGGAACACGTCATGGTGGTAGTTGCATGGCAATATATCTCGGAATGACTTTGAAAAAGCCATAATAGGTAGGTATGGTGGCTGTTTTGAGGGAGGCTAATGGTGGGTTTTGTGCACCGGCGAAAGTTGCATGGCACTAAGAAGATAGTGATGGTGGAAGGTGAAAGTGCATATAAACCATGGACTCAACATTAGTCATGAAGAACTCATATACTTGTTGCAAAAAATTTATTAGTAATCAAAAAACAGCATTCAACGCATACTCCTAGGGGAAGAGTTGGTAGGTATAAACCATCACGCGATCCCGACCGCCACACAAAGGATGACAATCAATGTACTAATCATGCTCAGCTTTCATCACATAGCGGTTCACCATACATGCATGCTACGGGAATCGCAAACTTCAACACAAGTATTTCTAGATCCACAACACCTTACTAGCATGAATTCAATATTACCATAACCACAACTCAAAACTAATTGAGATGAATCAAACTTCTCTAAATATTCAGTGCACATGAAGGTGGAAGTTTTCGTATCCCTTTGGATAACTACCCCTTTTGAGACTACTTTCAAAGCATAAATCAACTACCAAGGCACGCACCGCTGTGCTATAAAAGATATAAGTGAAGCACATAGAGCAAAAGTATCTAGCTCAAAAGATATAAGTGAAGCACATGTGAGCTGAATTGTCTACCAAAGGATATAAGTGAAGCTCGACAAAATCACGATGTGTGCATGTCTCTCTCTCTAGGTGTGCAGCAAGGATGATTGTGACACAACAAAAATAAAATACTCCTATGATACAAGACGCTCCAAGCAAAAACACATAACATGTGGTGAATAAAAATAGCCCCAAGTAACGTTACCGATGGATTGAAGACGAGAGAGGGGATGCCTTCCCGGGGCATCCCCAAGCATAGGATTTTACAGCATCCTTGAATATCTTGGGGTGCCTTGGGCATCCCCAATCTTGACCTCTTGCCACTCTTTATCTCTTTGTCCATAAGAACTTCACCCAAAACATGAAAACTTCACAACACAAAACTTAAACAGAAAGTCGTGATAACATTAGTACAAGAAAGCAAACCACCACTTCCTTAGGTACTGTAGAAAACTTAAATTCTACTTGTGCTGATGTTGGGTTACTGTACTTTCAATCTTCCATGTCTAATACCCCCGATACTATCCATAGTTTCATCAAAATAAGAAACCAACACAACAAAAACAGAATCTGTTAACAGCAGACCAGTCTGTAGCAATCTGTATATTTCGTATACCTGTGGTACTTCAAAAATTATGAAAAATTATGACAGTCGGAAGATTTGAGTAGAAATCAGCAGCAAAAAGAATCAACTAAAAATCCCTTATAGAAAAAAATGAAAATTCTTTTTGTGAGCAGAAAGTTTCTGTCTTTTCCAGCATGACCAAACGATCATCCCCAAGACTAATCATAACTGTTTTGCTTGGCACAAACGCAAAAAAGAAACACAAAAACACAATCATAACAGAATTATAAAAGTGTGGAAAACACAAAATAGAAAGAAAAAGGATAGATTCGTTGGGTTGCCTCCCAACAAGCGCTTTTGTTTAACGCCCTTAGCTAGGCGAAAGTGATGGAATCACGTATAGTCATCTTTGGTGCTCAAACCATAGGTAGCGTGATCATTTATCATCTTAAGATTTTCATCTTTATTAGATGACTCACCACTAGCTTTAGGAACAAAAACAGGCTTGACGGTCTTTTTGGGAGTAAGATTTGGAGTATTTTGCACAGCGGCAAAAGCGGAACCCAAGTTGGTTATGACATCTTCTAATTTGCCAATTCTAGAAGAATCATTAACTATAAGTTCCTTCTCCTTTAAATTTTTCTAAAAGTTTCCCACTTTGGATCCATACTGAGAAATTTGATTGTGGATCTTTCTATCCAAACCCTCAATAAGGTCAACTGTGGCAATTTTGTTTTCAATAGCGTCAAGCCTTTGCATCACGTGTTCCAAGGTCAAGATAGTTCCATTAACCATGAGCGGGGGTGAGCCTACCAAATTAATGATAGCTCTATAGGAGTCAACAGTATGGCTCCCCAAAAAGTTCCCGCCTACAATGGTATCAAAGATATACCTATTCCAAGGAGAAATTCCAACATAGAAACTGCGAAGGAGGACGGTAGTGGATTGCTTACGAGTAGATCTACTTTAAGCATTGCAAACCCTGTACCAAGCGTCCTTCAAATTTTCTTCCTCATTCTGCCTGAAATTGAGAACTCCATTTTCAGGGGTGTCGTTTGGAGTGGTGGGCCTAGCCATTGATGGACTATTTCACGCACGAACGAGCAGGAAGAGAGAATGAAACGGGCAAAAGAAAACGACGAAGGAGAAAGGAAAACAAAAACGGCAAATGTGAAGTGGGGGAGAGGAAAACGAGAGGCAACTGGCAACAAAAGTAAATGCAAGAGAAGAGTTTGTGAGACCTACTTGGATAGATCTTGATTTCTCCTCCCCGGCAATGGCGCCAGAAATACTTCTGATGTTTGCTGTGTATCCCTGGCAATGGCGCGAGAAATACTTCTGCTACTGCAACAAAAGATCTTCCAACGGCGCCAGAAATAGGCACGTCGACGGAAGAATACTTGGCTTGATCTTTCTGCTGCTTCTACGCCTTAAGGGACTTCCTAGGCAAGTATGTAAAGGATTTCCCCCATGGCCTTGGAGCCTTGCGTTGGTGTTCCCTTGGGCAGCATAACGGCTATAAATGCTCAAAAACAAATTTTGAGACAACCCAAAATGGAATAGCGTAACCACTCAACTATCAAGTTCAACTCTCTGATCATCAAACTTACTTCCTTTTTCCTAGGAATGAAAGAAACCCAAATATCTCTTGACCCGTAGTCCTATAATCTACCGATCAGAAACACGAGCCTAGAAGAAGAGGATGACCAGAATAGAATAACCAGAAACCTAGTCCTCAATTCCCGTAGAAAAGAGAAGGATGACCAGAATAGAATAACTTGAGAAGAGAACAAGAGTCTTACGTTCCCTTCCACAAACAATTCCCTTTCATATAACTAAAGCAATTCTGGACTCAACTTCGACCAGTTTGGCTTAGTAATCCTATGGTCAGTCAGGCTCTGATACCAACGCTGTCGGGACCCTGATCCTAAGCCATAGGAATCCAGCCTGTAAAACATCGCATCCCTTTGCGGTCTCACGCACGGTTAACTCCACGGCTGCAGCCTTACCTTAGCTGGGACCGTTTGCGCCTTTTGACTCAGGTATGCAATTGTGTCGCTAGCATTCCAATGTCAAAGAACCCGGATCGACAAGTCTAGTCATAAACCAAAGTGGCAGTACCGCACAAGGACAGGCATACATGACCCAAAAAAGCAGGTGTCGGTCACCAGCGAATGTAGACGAGTCGTAGCAAGCTACAAGGACTCCATTACATCGCGTGACATTTCCCCAAAGGGGACAGACACAGCAGCTAAGAAGGACACATGCCGGTCAACCAATGTGTCCGGAGCAGTAGCGAGCTACCATGGCTCGTTGGATCACAAAGGGGCATTTCCCTGTAAGGAGTGCTACTAAAGTTCACGACTAGGTAATCGAACCCCATACATATCAAATACGACACACGTACGCATGGCATACCGATATGTATAGATACATCGATGGCATCACAACATAACCATAAAGATACAAGCTTTATTTAAGAGGCTCAGAAGAGCCACACACATAATATTACACAGTAAGGGTCTCACGACCCATAATAGCAGTCATTCAGTTACAAGCCAGCGGAAGTGTTTAAAACTGTGTGAGTATAGACAGGTGCAACTAGAAGGCACATGGCCTGACTATACTACAGACCCAACCTAGGGCCAGATCGTAGCTGGGACACCAGCTACTCGTCGTCGTCGATGTCTATGAAGAACCCTCCATTAGGGTCATTAGCAACCTCTGCAACATTTATTAAGCAAACATGAGTACGGAGGTACTCATTAAGACTTTAGGATAACTAACTACTCATGCAATGTATCAATAAGGTATTGTGGGGTTTCCTGCGGAAAGCCAGCTTTTGACTCGTGGCTAGACAACTTGCATTTTTAAATAATTTGGACAACTTGACTTCTCGCACTCGAGTCCACTAACACCACAACAATACTCCATCGTGGAATCATTCCGTCTCCATACAGAAATGCCGTCCACGACACTCACGCTTATCTTGACAATTTTATGAGTAGCCAATGAACAACATATGTCTCCAAGTAGTCCATATCCGCGGACGCGGCTATTCGAATAGATCATAACCCTGCAGGGGTGTACTTCGTCACACACGCTCTCGCCACTTATCGCCATGTGCACGTCATGCACCTCGGTAACCTTCAAGCGGAAGCCCAGCGAGGGAGTCGGCCACGACCGTTAACCACACTAGTACCTAGTCCAGGTTTATCGCCTATCTGAGAGTAACCCGTACGGAAGTCCGGACGAGGTTTCCGCCACGGCCTCAAACGATGTGCGCAGGGTTCCCAAGCCCACCATCCGTGTGCCACTTGGTACACCATGCCACTGCCTACCGTATCACAGCCCACCTCTCAGGTCAGCACCATGCACGGCCTCCAGCATGACTATAAACACCAGAAACTACCTGCAACTCCTGGACCGAGTACTAAGCGATTAATAAGTCGAGAGGGTCAATTAAGTATCCCAACGTGTGGTAGTATCTAGTCTTGGATTACATACACGGAACTCAGTTCCTAAGGACGGTTCCAATGAAACAACCCACCATGTACTCCTACACAGCCTTTCACGGGTACCTTTACCAAATCAGGTTCAACACACAACCTTTGCTTACCGAACACATTCTCACAATTCTGTTCATCTCCCAGATGACAGACCATACACAACTCTAAGCATAGCTTGCATAGCAGGATAAGGCACATCATGGCTCAAGCAACTACCAGGTATGCTAGGTTGCAAGGTTCAGCTATTTACTGTGACAAGGATAGGTCATGCAAAAGAAGTGGGTTCAACTAACGTGGCAAAAGCATTTGAAGCATTTGATCCTAATGCAATAAGTAAGTGCAGGAGCAAGAACATGGGATTTACCGGGATGATCAAAATGGTTGCTTGCCTTGTTGCTCAGAGGACTGACAATATCCGTGAGATGGATATTCGCTGGAATCCGGGGGAGCGGAGCATACCGAAAGGAATGACAACAATCAATAACAAACACATGCAATCAAGATGATGCATGATCATGGCATGATAATGCAAGGTGATATACTATTATAGCTAGCATGTATTAGGTTTGAAGTTGATTTGAATCAAATTCAATATCACTTCAAACGAGGTATTCTCGGATACCATTTTAATTGATTCGACCTGATGCTCAGATCAACTTGCTTTTAACATGCATGGGATGACATGTTAGGTTGCTGGTTTGTAATTAGAACAGTGTTTGATCATGTCATTCATAGTGAAATTTAAATATTTTCCAAATTCTATTTATAAAGTATTTATAGGAATTAACTTGTTCATTAATCTACATGTTTGGGTTCTGTAACATTTTCAAACATGTTTGAAAATGACATATTCAGATTCCTTGAATTTTTCTGATACTTTTTCATATATAAATTATTTTCATTGGAGTTACAGATTAATTTCTATGAATTTTAGAAGTTTTAAACATTTCTGGAAAACCCCTTTATTGCGTCAGCCTAACATCAGCAGGTCAACTGACCTCATCAGGTCAAACCTGACACGGGGGACCACTGGTCAGCGTCTCAGGTCATTTTTAGATTGGTTTTAATCTTAATTAGCTAATTAACCTCTCTGGACACACATGTCAGTGACTTATCAAATTAATTAAATTTATTTCTGTTAATCCTGAACTCCCAAATGCTGGCCCCACGCGTCAGTGGCTCAGGCCAGCTGAGATCCACCGGCGGTGAGGTCGTCCTCGCCGACGGGGAGCCTCCGGCGACCACCAGAACGGCGGAGGGGCTCGGAAACGGCGCACAGGGGGCCAAACTCTGCGCGGTGAGCACCAGAGGAACGACACGTCTCCCGCGGGTTCATTTTTGCACTTAGCCGGGGCTGATCGGGCCGAAGATGACGCCGGCGACAAGCTTGGCGGCGGCCAAAGTTCGGGCATCATTGGGGTCATCGAAACAGAGGGAGCTACGCTCGGAACTGAGCTCCTACGGCATCTACGCGATGGCCTGAAGCTGCTGGTGGCCTCAGAAGGACGAGCTGATCATCGGAGGGCTACCGGCGACGAGCTCCCGCGGCGGATCTCGTCGGGCTCTAGTGAAATCATGGCTAGAGGAAGGGATCAAAGGGGGAAACTTGGGGAAAAGCTGTGCAAGCTCACGGGGAGTGCAGTGTTGGCGCTAGCTTGCTTGGGGACGGCCTGGATTGGAAGAACGCCGGCGACGAACTTCGATGACCCGAGGAAGAAGACGACTGCATCTCGTCGTTTCACTGCATCTCGGCGTCGGGCTCGTGGCTAGATAGCTTCAGGGAGTTGCGGCGGACCTATTGCGCGGCTCAGGAGGGAGAAGGGTAGGCTAGAATGACGGCGAGCTTGAGCTCTGCTCGGGATTGAATGGCGGCAGAAAGAAACGAACCAGAGGGGGAGAATGAGGAGAGGATGAGCTCGAGCACGCCTCGGGAGGGTTATCCCCTCGCGTGCCAGTGCAGAGTAGCGGCCAGGCAGGCGCACAGGTGCGTGGCCGCGCCGGAGTACGCGGCGGCCACCTCCTGCTGCCC
Organism: Hordeum vulgare subsp. vulgare; assembly: GCF_904849725.1. Taxonomy (NCBI): domain Eukaryota; kingdom Viridiplantae; phylum Streptophyta; class Magnoliopsida; order Poales; family Poaceae; genus Hordeum; species Hordeum vulgare. The sequence continues at coordinate 196,893,728 of NC_058522.1, forward strand.
ACTCGCGGGGGAGGAAGACGATAGGAAGAAGCTGGGCCGGGCCAGGTGAGCGACAGGTAAGACTTTTCTCATTTTCTTTCTGTTTTTTTCTGTTTTAATTACTGATATTGATTTACTATTTATTTCAGCTCCCAAATAGTTTGTAAAACTATGTTGAACACCCGAGAATATTTGTTGGAATATTTTCAACCATTCCTAAAGTTTTCAACATTTTTTAAAGCTTACAGTTTCTGATTTCAAATTTAAAAACATGAAACCAGTAGCTTTTGCATTTATTTAAAATGCCAAGAGTATAAAATAAATGGTTTTCCTTATTGCTTATTTGTTTTCAAGAATTATCAGAAAGATTGAACTTTTCTTGAGGCCATTTTGGGTTCACTGATTTTAACTAGTTTGAATTTTCCTTTATATTGAGAAATGGGCATTGTTTTAGAATTTTCTTTCACCACTTGCTTTGTTCTTGTTGAAAATTTCCTAAATGCAATGCAAAGAAAAGATGAGCACAAAGCTAACTTGATTAAGGTGTCAGGGATGTGACATTTCCTCTTTGGTGATTGTGGTGCAGTATCTGCTGCACCACCCTAAAGAAGGTTCCCAAAGCTTGCAATTCCGGTGTAAGAAGAATTAGGGTGGATCAGCATAGCAGTACGGAGGTCATCGCCGAGCCCACAAGCATTTCACGAAGTCTACTTCAGGAGGAGGAGACTGCCTCTTTGTCATGATGAGCGTCAGCCCATGCCCCCTTTGAATTGTCATCTTGTGGCCACACTTTCCCACTCATTTTTTTTGGGAATAGGACCAAGGAACTACAAGATGGGACGGGGTGCAACCAAGTAGAGGGATTGAACCAATCTATCCCCAGCAACTCATGTATTATGAGTCTGAAGTCTTCATCGCAATCAAACACGGTAGGGAGTAGGGTTTTCCACCGCACGGTGGCACGAACCTGGGTATCTCGTGTGTCACCACAGTTTCCGGTGAGAACGAGTGAGCTTGTCATAGATCTTGCTATGTTTGTCGCTGTTTTGCAGATTGCGAAGCGTTGACCCCCACGAGGCTCCCCTCTCTCAAGTAGGGGTGATCAAAGACACTTCTATCTAAGAAGCAACTAAACCCGGGAGGCTCTCTCCCGTGGTGACCTCTGCCTAGAGGGCCATATGGTGTTGGTTGCACGATCACATTTTTGTCACATGAATGACATCCTACGCTGGCAGAGGCTGTAAAGACCGTGCTGTTTGAGGATAGACTCGACGCTTGTCCCCCTTTGAATTGTTGCCTGTTGGCTACCCTTTTCCCACTGATATTTTGGGGAAAGAGGAGAAAATCACGGATAAGAGGGACATAACTACCACCTTAGAGAGTGCATCGATCCGTCGACGTATTAATCACCGAGCTCTTCGTATCCCCGAAAGCCTTTCTCCCACCTCTAGGCATGTATCTCTTGTGTAACCTTGAGAGATAATCCAGGAGTAGGGTTTTACACCACATGGTGGCTTGAACTTGGGTAAATCATTTTGTGCTTCTCGTGTCCCCCATGTGTAGCTTCATCATGGTCGCGGTTGCGGAAACCCTAACTCATAAGTCAAAGTCACTGAATGCACATGTATAGTGATCCTAGGACCCATATGGTCAAGTATTACATAGGTAGGGTTGTGAAGGCCCAACATCAACCATCAACTCACACCAGAAATCTTGAATTATAGCGTGGACCCATGCCATCTGCCTTAGCCCTACATGCACTATGACTAGGAAGCATTCTAGATCGCATGTTCGTCACCAAGGTACTCTTCATAATATCCTGTTTCATGCATGGCCAAGTAAATAGTCAAGGACAAGGTTGTGAGTACTTTTCAATGTACTCGCAAGCAACCCATGTTTGGAGCAAGGTAAACAATGCCAGGTTGTTTCCCGTAAATATTGTTTTGAATGCAATATCATATCCCACCATTTGTAAAAGCATGGATCATGAGGTTCAAATGTCAATATCAGCAGAGTTGGTAAAACTCTAGTTTAATCATCTCATCAAATTATATGACTTAGCTCAAGTATTTCTTTCCCACGCACACACACCAAGTTTTGGAACTAGTGGATGTAGCCCAAGAGCAGTCGTGCAACTACCCTTGATCGTGAACGGGGCTATTCAAATAGTTTACACTCTACAAAGGTTGCACACTTTACCCACAAGACTTAGGGAACTTCCATGTCATCCATGACTCGCCATACATTAAGTACTCGAGGTAAGCACCTGAACAATGCCATTCACAACAATAAACAAAGAGTCCACTCGTTGGTACCCATACCTCACAAGTACCATCCATGAGGGTAGACAATAGTGTGCCAGGTGTCTGTAAAAAATCCATAGTTGTCCTTCCAGGCACGACCCCGTAACGAGAGATTGACTCGACTATGTCACCACTAGTAATGCGGGCACTCTGCTAGCATCTTACAAATTAATCAAAAAGCCCCATCCCATAAGTGGTAGTGTGGTCATACATTTAATGTTCAAGTAACAGTTGGAACTTAATCCAATCCCTTATTGAAAACAACATACTACCTTGCCTCGGTACACCACTTCCGTATCAAGTGATTACCTAACTCAAATTTTCCCACGTGCATTAGTGAGTCCCGACGGGTTTTTTAAAAGTCTTTGGTGAAACATTTTTGTTCCCATCTCAATGGATATTCCCGTCCTACTTGTGTAGCCAACAACATGGCATCCTAGCTCACCCCGCATAACTCTCAATTGAAAAAGAGTCAAGCACGATGCAAGTATTAGCGATATATGCATCAGAGACAACCCCAGAAGGTGGTCACCGTATTATCATGCTTTTTATGCAAATATTAAAGTGCTATAGTGATATGCATAAAAACGTTCATCAACATGGTCAAAGGGTTGCTTGCCTGGATGAGTAAAGTCTTTGAGGTATTCAAAAGCTTCTAGATGTATTCCACGCACTCCGTCAACTTTATCAACAAGGTGGAAATGAAGGGGTATTCCACACACTCCGTCAAGTTAATCAACCATCGTTGACAGCAATTGTCAAAAGCCAAACAACAAGGAGGAAAAACAAAATGTTTTCCAAAATAGGAATTTCATTTTTCTAGGACACATCTAGTCATAAGAAAAATTACCAAAGATGTTCTACTGTATTTGGATCACTAAGGATTTTTTTGAATAGATCAACAAGGTGGAAATGAAGGGGTTAGTGATTCTGCAAGAAGTTTACTGAATACATTATTAGAAAATTGAGTGGAGGCACTCATTTATAGGATATTTCGAGTTGGTACTAGATTTGGAGTTTGTACGACTTTCCTAGGGATTACCAAAGTGGTCCATATATGAAAAGATGGTTCCATAATTTAGGATGCAGAGGAGGTGTATGGAAAAATGTTCAAAATTTATTTCATGAACCTAGATCCACCTAGGAGTTTGAATCGATCCATTTGGATCTAGGTATAACTCCCTATGGATTTCCAAGATTTAATGCACAAATACAAAATTGGTTTTAATCATCTAAGTGTACGGGAAAGTTGTGTGGAAAAATGAGCAAGCTAATATTTTGGATAGAACTAAAATTTGGAGTTTCTTAGAATTTGAATGATCAAATTTGGAGCTTAAATGAATTCTCTAGGATCTATTTTGTTTCTTGGGAAAAAGAAAAGAGGAAAGGAATATACCAAGAAGGCCAAACGACCCACCGGGCATAGGATAGCATCTGGGCCGACCCACTGGCCCGCCCGGGTGGGAGAGCGGCCACGTCAAAGGCGTACTCCGGGAATATGCATTTCCCGGGTGAAGGTGGTAGACTGTTGTGGCATATCCACCTAAAAGGAACCATGGCCCATCCATCAGTGACCCAGGCTCACTAGCTGGCCAACATGTAGGACGCGCTAGCACGTTCATCTCCCATCTCCCGCTTGAATAGAGGAGAGGTAGGGTAAGTCAACAGTCGTCCGTGCCGGCGACCCAAGTGTCCCATGGGGAAGCCCGGCGTACTGGCATGCTTGGAGCAGGATGCAACGTCCTCTCACGTTTGCCATGGATATAGGGGAGGGGTAACGCAAGTTGTGCTTCATCCACAGTGGATGACAATGATGGCAAGAATGAAGCATGGTGTTGTATTTGGGACGAGGAAGAAATGGAGCATGAAAGAAGGCTCTGTGGTGGTCGTGATGTCCTGGTGAAGCCTAAAGGGGAGGGAGCGACCGTGGGGCTCAAATTTTATCAGTGTCAAGCGGAAGGGCTTCGGCCATGGGGATGGATGGAGGGCATCGGAGGACGAGCTGGTCACTACAGGAGGTTCACGGGAGGGAGATAGGGTGAAGGGTGTCGAAAGGAAAGCTTGCGAAGCCTTATATGGATAGGTGACGGAGCACCGCAAACGATGTCCCCGATCACGACCTAGGCAGTGCGTGAGGCAAAATTGGCACTCTAGGTCATGACGAAGGACTTTGTGGGAACGGTCGTGGGGCAGCGAAGACGATAAGGAGGGTGAATCATGTTCTTGGAGGGAACCGCGTGCGAGCAAATATGGTGGATCTTGGTGGCAACGGGGATGCACGAGCGGGGTAAGGGAGGGTCAAGGAATGGGGGGGGGGGCGACATCAAGCTTATTATTGACTCTAAGATGGTCGTGGGATATCTTCCTCGATGCCGTAGGTGGACGGAGCCTAGGGATGGGGGCAACTAAAGTGTGGAAGTGCAATGGAGCATGTTCTAGAGTGTGTCCGTGGCTGGCATAGGCCCAAACAAAGAGCGCAACCATGTCCATTTGTCTCTTTGAGGTTCTAGAGATGCCCAAGAGTGCCTAGGGACTAGTGGGACTTACCGGAACCAGGCATGGAGAGAGCGACCGGTAAAAATTAGTCTTCCATTGCTATCTAGAGGTGTAAATGTGGGTTTTTACTGCACTCCATGATCTATCTATGGGATGGCAAGACTTACCAGAAGTAGAATAGGTGTAGGAGGGACTATGGTAACAAGTTGAGGTCAAGGAGATCGGTTAAGTGATGTAAAAAGTAACTTGGCAAAATAACCATAAGTTCTTTGTCAATGGTTTGGTCAATGTAAAAGGATCAAATGACTTTGACATTTTCTAGGATTTTAACTAATGACCAAATGGTCATGTCTACCAATTTGTATCTCATTACGTGAAAGTTGCCAATTGAAATGTTTAAACGATATAAATCAACACAAACATATTTGGATACATCTAGCTAATTTACACTATTCTCCTTGATGCACCACTTAGTGTAGAAGCACCATTAGGGAAGTAGATCATGTACACAAAGTTTGAGCTCAAATGGACACACTTGTTAATGTAAATTTGATCAATTTTGGATCTCGACAGAAAGGGTTTTGGCACATTTTCGTGAATGAAACCAAATTGGATTGAGATGAAACTTGGTAAGATCTTCAAATGGGGCACACTAGACTTGCTAAAATTTTGCTAGACTTATTGGACAATATTTCTTGTAGAAATATTTGAAATACTTGAAATGTCTCGAACGGCTTTTGTAGGGTTTTGTACAATATTTTGAACATGACCATGTGTTGAAACTCATATATATATATATACACACACACATATATATATATATACACACACACACACATATATATATATATACACACACACACACATATATATATATATATATGTGGAAATATATGTCCACTAAGTTTCTATAAAGTTTCTCAAATAGTTTTTAAGAATTAACAATGTTTTCCCTATAAAATACCATTTTTGGCTAGAAAAAGGGTATTGAAATAAAATATAGAAATATATTTTAAAATGATATTTTTAGGTTTTTTCGAAGTCTTATAGATAATACCTTCCAAATAAAATCTTTCGGATAAACTTTAGTTCAAGGTTTTTTGAAAACCTAATGAAATAAATGCTTTTGGGAAAAATAATTTTATTTAATTTTTTTATGTACTATACATTTGGCATGATCATTGGGGAAAGATTTGGATCAAGCAGATGCTTTTTGAGAGTAGGAGGATGTTTCTGAATTAAGAGCACACTCAAACAAGCAAACCAAGCAACATTCACACACAAAAAGTTCTTGTTGGTCCTAATCTTTGAGCTTTATTTACTAGTTAATGTCATGCAAAACACACGGTGTGACATCAATCAAGCTGTAGATTGCGAAGAGCTCCCTGGTGTTCGAACTAGAGTTCTTGGAGGGTTTCCCTTAGTCTCAAAGCCGATATCCAATATTTGGCGCGCCAGTTAGGTGATAAAGCACAAATATAGAGGAACACTTGTAGCCTTTTTCGGTAACTAAGAGTACCGAACTCAACAAGGAGCTAAAGGTAGGATTAATATTCCCTCAAGTTCTATTGATGACCGGTACAACTACACGCACACTAACACTTACATTACCTAGAACAAGTATGAAACTACTTCAAGTGAAGAAAACTAGAAGTACTTAGTAGGTGAAATAGATAGTTTTGCGAGAAAATAAAGAACAAGTAAATAATATAAATGGGATCTTTAGAAAAAAATAAATTAATACGTTAATTGTTTAGTAGAAATATTATTTTAACACAACAGAAATATTTTTCCCTATCAATCGATAACTAGACTGGGAAGCATTATTGATATTTTATATGAGGGAGAGGCCACTAGTAGCATGTCATCCCTTACTTGGAATTCTATGCACTTACGACTGGAACTATTAGCAAGCATACAAAACTATTAACATAAATTAAGGTAAAACCAAACCATAGGATTAAGATATATTTTCCCCCTTCAATCCCATATGAATCAATTTCTGTGTTAGGAAGAAGCTTCCGTCACCCTTGCCCTCCAATGCATAGTTCTATAAATATAAAACTAAAACTATGGTGTGATCCATATACGTTATCATATGTTGGGCACCAAAGGAAAACACCAAAAAAATATACAACTCAGACCAATAATGATCATCAAACACCCATAGGACAAAACAAATCTTCTCAAACATCATATGATTGGCACACATCATTGGGTCATAATATATAGCATTAAGCACCATGTTTAAGTAGAGATTCTAGCTAGGAAAAGAGGGGTTACACCTGTGCATGGAGGGGGAGAGATTTGGCGGTGACGATGACGAAGTTGTTAGTGCATACTTTCATCATGAAGGTGGCCTCGCGATGTTCCGGCTCCACCGGGAGATAGGGAGAGAGATAGCCCACCTCCTTCTTATTCTTCTTTCGTCTACCCCTTACATGGGAGGACAGTTTCCCTCTAGTCCATAGCCACCACGGCTCCTATAGTGCAGAAGCCCCTCCGAGATTGGATCTCTCTCCCTGTTTCTCTTCTGTTTTCTTGTCTATTTTCTGGCCTTCAACATTTCTGAAATATCCCGAGATCCGTAAATCTCATTTGGAAAATTTTTGGGGGGATTTATCGCGGGGTATTATCCTTACTAGCACAAAAGAAGGGTCCCACGTCACTTATGATGGACTCCCAAGCTATCACGGCACGACCAACCCCCTAGCTGCACTCTTTTGGCTTGGCACCACCTGGAGCATCGTCTTGCATTGATTGCTACTCCCAAAAATCACATATTCCAAAATAAATCTCCATGGATAATTATCATGTTTTGACTTCTTTTGGTATGCATTTTGTGCGAAACAAAAAACATGAAAAAACAACAACTAGCACTGAGCACTTCATCAATATGTTAGTCCCAAAAATAATATAAAATGCTGCCAAAACTATAAGAAAGTTGTAGTATATTTGCATGAAACAATGAAATACTATAGATTCTATTGAGGTGTATTAGCATCCTGTCGCAACCCTTGAATAATTGCTTGCAATTCATTGCGTCATCATCTTGCATCATGTTAAATTCAAATTAAATTCAAATGGGGATGATAATATCCTAGCATCAATGTAACTCAACTTGGTTCATCTTAATATAATTTTCAATTAACCTAAAATGTCTTTCAAAAATGTGTATTATTTATGGAAAATGTTGGGAACATCAACCAGAGGTGATGCACATTTTTCTTAGTCATTTTGGTTTTCGAATTAACACATTTTATTTTTGTTTTGGGGGTTCTAAAATTATATAGATAGTTCGTTGGCTTCAGTAATTTTGAAACTTGTTGAGGGCCTCTAGAATAAATCTTTTATTGCCCACAAAGAGTCCTTGAAATTTTATGAATCATTTGGTTAGTAAACATAGCCCAAAACAATTGCACAAAAAAGAAACATAATATAAAAAAAGGAAAAGGGGCAAACTTACCTGCGCTCACCTCAGGCTCAGGAGCAGGCTGGCCCACGTGCCCATGTCGGTCGTCTCCTACCTTTGCCAGTAGGCAGAGGCGAGGGAAGACAGTGCGAGCACGGCCTGGGAGCCACGCCTCCTGCCTGCCTGCCTTATCGTCCCTCTCCCTGATCCCCGCGCCGCTGGGCCGCCCTTGATATGCTCTGTCAATTCACCCCTCTCTGCTCTTCCCTCTCGCTGCTCTCGAGCTCTTTTTCTCCGCCACGACCGTCGGGAGCTGTCGTCGATTTGCTGCCCACAGGGCCTCCCCGACCTCGCCATTGCCTCCTCGAGAACCATCGTGAGCTCCTCTCCTCCTTTTCCCCTGTCTTCTTCATCGCACACGCCCCTAGCTATTTGCCTGCAAGATCCGAGCTCCTCGGCGTCGGCCATGGTGTGGTCGTGGACAAAGGTGTTACGGATCGCGACCGAGCACGTCCCATGTTCCCCACTCGGTCCCATGAGGTCATAGACCCCTCTGAATCCTCCTCTAGCGAAGCACAACACCGAGCCCAACCGTGGCCAAGCTTCGGCTGCCGCCTCCGTTGTTGCAGCCGGCGATGCCGGCCGCCCCCCCGAGCGCCCAGTTGGCCTGTTGGATGCGGGGGGTTGAGGTCTATGCCTTGGTGTAATCTCGGTCATCCTTGTGTCCTCCTGCGCGGACTCCACTATGGCTAGAGGTCACCGGTTTAGATCCCCGTCGGACTGGGCCACTGACCAGTGGGTCCTACATGTCAGGTTATTAGGTTAAGCCTAATTACCAATTAGCTAATCCCTCGAGCCACTAACGTGTTGACCCCAAGGACCAATAGAGCCCGACTTAAAAATTAAACCTGTTAATTATAGCTGAGCCACTGATGTCCGGACGCCACACGTCAGGTTTGACCTGACCCGACGTTGTTGACCGCTTATGTCACTCTCACGCAAAGGTGACGCAATATTTGATTTCTGAATTTATTTAATTCCAGAAAATGCTTAAAACTTCTAAAAATCATAGAAAATAATCTGTAAGTGCAATGAAAATAAATTATATATGAAAAAATGATCAAACAAATGCAAGAATCTATTTTTGCCATGTTCATGCATGTTTGAACAAGTTAACATCACCACGTAGGGAAAATGATGGTTAGGACAATTTTGTAAGTAGTGTTGGAGTTGGAATTTGGTGTATAATTGAATTCCACTTGACTTAATGTGACTATTCTTTCCACGAGTTCAACTCAATGCTTTGACATGCCATGTCATACGTCATGTATGTTGCATTGCATTGAATGTGCTCCTTTCTTTGTTTTGTCGTTTTGTTCCTCCTCGGTAGATGATGGTTCTGACGATATTATCGATGACATTAGTGAAGAGAAGTACTATCTTCAGAACTGTCTTTCAAGGAACCCCCTTTGAGCATACTGATATAAACCCACTCTGTCGCTCCTACTCTCTTTTACAGTATTAGGACAACAACGATTCAATTTCTACATGTTTTGTTAGTCGAACCCATTCCTCTGAATGAACTGTTTTTTTCCACAGTAAATAGTTGAAACCACTTAGCATGAGTAGCAACTGCTTGAGCCTTGTTGTGCTTACTCATCCATGCTTGATTATTGTGCCTCTTATGCTTAGATTCATGTCAGGTCTGATCCATCTGCACGATGAATCATAATGGTTGTGTTCTTGTCCTACTGTGTGAGAGTAAAGTGTGTGAAGACGATTTTGTAAACGTAGCGATGAGAGACCATGTATGAGTAGATGGTGGGTTGTCTCACTAGGACGTCCTTAAGAAGTGAGTTCTATGTATGTTAGCCAAGACAAGATACTACCATGTATTAGGCCCGAAACCACTGGACCCGCTCGACTTATTAACGGACTAGATCTCTGTACGGGAGTGGCAACTAGTTTATGGTGTTTGTAGGAAAAGTGTTGGAGGCCGTGTTTAGCTCTGCCCGACGGGGTAGGCTTCAGTGCGGTATATACACAGTGGCATAGTGTACCAAGTGGCACCCGGATGGTGGACTTGTGGAACCCTGCGCACATCGTTTGAGGCCGTTAAGGAAACTTCAGTCAGATTTCCTTGCGGGTTCGGTATCAAATAGGCGATAAACTTGGACTAGGGTGGAAACCTTGAGGAACTATTGTTGAGCCCATTTGATAACATTGTTTATCCTCTCCATGATTTGTTGAACATCATAATAGTGGTGGAAAGTTTTGTAGGCACTATCTTTATGTATAGTCCATGAAGTATATGTTAGGTATAGGAAGTGACTTCCTCTCCATTCACGTGCAATTGATGCAAGATGTCGCCGTGAATTCAAGAAAAGTTCTTTTGCTTCCTCTACAATCATCCCATGTCTGTCACGCACGTGCGAAGTATTCTATTGTTTGATAGACTGATCATCTCCACTCCATATGTAATTCCTAGCACACCAAGCCACTCATTGATTTGTTCAAGGAAAAGAAGTTAAGTGTTATTCCTGAAAGATCCAAACGGACTTGCACATGGCTTCGTTATCCGCAATGATGGTACCCACCCACTACTCGGTAGTGTTTTATGAGACATCCATTTTGCATCGTTCTTTTATATCGTTATTTATTGCATTATGGGTTGTTAATACACATTATGGTACAATACTTATGCCTTTCCTCTCTTATTTTACAAGGTTTACATGAAGAGGGAGAATGCCGGCAGGTGGAATTCTGGAGCGGAAAAGGAGCAAATCTGAGGGACGTATCCTGCACAACTCCAAAAGTCCTAAAAACTTACGGAGAACTGCTTTGGAATATATAAAAAATATTAGGCGACAGGAATACATCAGGGGACCCACCAGGTGGACACAAGCTAGGGGCGCGGCCTACCCCGCTGGGCGCGCCCTGCAGGCTTGTGGTCCCCTGGCACGCCTCCCGTGCCCATCTTCTGCTACATGCAGGGTTTTGAAGTTGAATCAAATCCTATCAGAACTTTCATGGTGAAGCGCTGCCGTCTTAAGGCGGAAGTTTGGCAGAACCAATCTAGAGCTCTGGTGGAGTTATTCTGCCAAGGAAACTTCCCTCCCGGAGGTGGAAATGAAAGCCATCGTCATCACCGATCCTCTCATCGAGAGGGGGTCAACCTCCATCAACACCATCTCCTCTCCAAACCCTAGTTCATCTCTTGTATTCGATCCTTGTCTCAAAACCTCAGATTGGTACCTGTGGGTTGCTAGTAGTGTTGATTACTCCTTGTAGTTGATGCTAGGTGGTTTACTTGGTGGAAGATTATATGTTCAGATCCTTAATGCTTATTAGTACTCCTCTGATTATGAACATGAATATGATTTGTGAGTAATTACGTTTGTTCCTGAGGACATGGGACAAGTCTTGCTATAAGTAATTATGTGAATTTGGTATTCACTCAATATTTTGATGAGATGTACGTCGTCTCTCCTCAAGCGGTGTCATGTGAACATCGACTACATGACACTTCACCACTATTTGAGCCTAGGGGAAGGCATTGGGAAGTAATAAGTAGATCATGGCTTGCTAGAGTGACAAAAGCTTAAACCCTAGTTTATGTGTTGCTTCATAAGGGGATGATTTGGATCCATATGTTTCATGCTATGGTTAGATTTATCTTAATTCTTCTTTCGTAGTTGTAGATGCTTGCGAGAGAGGTTAATTATTAGTGGGATGTTCGTCCAGGTAAGGCCAACACCCAAGCACTGGTCTACCCACATTCCAAATAATCAAAGTAACGAACGTGAATCATATGAGCCTGATGAAAACTAGCTTGACACAAATTCGCACGTGTCCTCGGGAGTGCTTTGCTTTATATAGTACTTTGTCCAGGCTTGCCTTTGCTACAAAAAGGATTGGGGCACTTTGCTGCACCATTGTTACATTTGTTACTTGCTACCCGTTATGAATTACCTTATCACAAAACTATATGTTACTGAAAATTTCAGTGCTTGCAGAGAATACCTTACTGCAAACCGCTTGACATTTCCTTCTGCTCCTCGTTGGATTCGACACTCTTACTTATCGAAAGGACTATGGTAGATCCACTACACTTGTGGGTCATCTAGACTATTTTCTGGCGCCGTTGCCGAGGAGTGAAGCGCCTTTGGTGAGTGGAACTTGGTAAGGAAATATTTATATACTGTGCTGAAATTTACTGTCACTTGTCACTATGGAAAATAATCCTTTGAGGGGCTTGTTCGGGAAATCTTCACCCCAATTGGAATCCAAAAGAGATGATCCTCATCCTTCTACATGTATTGAAAATATTTATTATGAAATTCCTTCGGGTATAATAGAAAAACTGCTAGTTAATCCTTATGTAGGAGACGGAACACTACATCCTGATTTGCATCTAATATATGTGGATGAAGATTGTGGATTATTTAATCTTGCACGTCTGCCCGAGGATGATGTCAAGAAGAAGGTCTTTCCTTTTTCTTTGAAGGTGAAGGCGTTGAAGCGGTATAGGCTATGTGATGATATTGGATCATGGAACTACAACTGATTGTAATTGGAATTAAATCAGAAGTTTTATCCTATGCATCTCGTTCATCGTGATCAGAATTATATTTATAATTTTTGGCTGCGTGAATGTCGGTGAAAGGATCGACACCTATGGGGGGCTCAAAGGTCCCCTTTTGCTGGTTCGGCAGGGAGAGGGGTCGCGGCAAGAGCAGAACCAATAGTCTGGGCCCGGCAAGGTCTTTTTTACCAAGGTTCGGGCCGTGTGTTGCGTAAAACCCTACTCCTGCATGTTTTTAGTTATTAGTTTTGGGTTACTGTAGATCTGTCCCTTTTACAACCTTTCGATTGGTCAAAAATCCAAAAGTTCCTACTACTGAGCCTCGGGCCTCTTTTTATAGGCGAAGGGGCCACCATAGTGGCTCAGCGGGTGAATCGTGGGTTCACGAGTGGAAGAGCACCGACCGACACCCACAGTGTTACTGCGGTGCATTAAATGCTTCGACAGACTTCCCTGACCTCGTCAGGGGGGTTGGTCACATACCCACACGTGGCAACTTTGGGGTGTTGTGCTGGCGTGGGGCTAGATGCGTGGTCGATCCATCGGCAGTGCCGTGTTCGTCGGTGGAGGCGTTCACACGTGGCGAATGCGCCCTGGGCCCACGCCTCTCCTCGGGCCTTCTCTTCCTTCCCGGTAGGGTTACCTTGTCGGGGGCTCTTCTCGTTCCTCTCAGCAGGGAGATATTGGCCTGCCGAGGCCTTGTCAATCTTCCCCGCAAGGATGGCGTGCCGGGGCTCAGTCCTCCTTCCTTGGTGGGAGGGTCTCGCCGTGGCATTGTCTATCTCCCCGGTAGGGAGCTCCTGCCGGGGTCTCTTCTTCATTCCCAGCAAGCGAGTGCTTCATGGGGGCTTGCAATCTGTACTTGGGCGGCTTCTAAGTCTTGCTTCCGCCCTAAGCTCCAGCAACATGCCTTGAAGCTCCAGAGGGGCTACCGGTGTCGGTGCACTAGTCCGGGGCACTGGAGACCCCAGTCTTTAGTGCACCGACAGGAGCCCCCAAGACTAGGCCACACAATCATGCAAGGCATTGTTGGGCCAGGCCCAAAGCGGTGCACGCACCCGCGGGTGTTGGGCTTATCGGTATCGAGCCGTTACAGGCTTTCTTTCCCCATGTCACGTGTTGAACGCGCGAAGTGGGAGGGTGCGCGGCGTGCGCATGATGTCCTATTTATTCCAAGGAAACGCCTCTGCCACATGTAGGGTATGCGCAGCGGCGGTCGGGCAAATGGCGATCGTGGCCTCAAAAGCCACGGGCATGGATGGACCCGCCCCTGGATGCATTGGCGCATTAGGGCGGTTCCATGTCCCGCTCGTGACTTGAGGGCGATTGGGAGAGAGGGGCGGTGGCTTCTGGAGCGAGGAGGGTGGCCTCCGAGTTTTGCCCACCCATCTCACTCTCGAAGACTTCAACGCCTGTCGCCTTGTATTCCCTTGTTTCTTTCAGCTTTGCCCGTGGTACCCGCCCCTAACCATGGTTAGGAGACGGGGCCGGCTCCGTTGGCCGCCAGGACGGCAAGGGTATCCCGCTCGGATCATGCCACAGCTTCAGGGGCCGCAGCTGGCGGTAGCCCCGTCGACCGTGGCGTGAGAGGCTCGAGGGGCCGAGGACACCGGGGACGTGGCCGAGGAAGGCAGAGTTCTACTCCAGCGTCTCCGCCTTCTCCTAGGCTTGGCGGGCACTCGGACGGGACAATGTTGGAGTTCGTCGTGGAGCTGCACTGCGTCCTGCATCTCCCCTTCCCTTTCGCTAGGGCGATGGAGGCTCCTAGGCCCTCTGTCTTGTGGTTGCGGGTGCATGGCTTCTCCCAAGGCGCTATGCAGGCATGCATGGAGTACCCGAAGTGCCACCCCATGATGCTTGGGCGGGGATGGAAAGCCTTCGCCCGCGCCCACAGCCTTGAGGATGGGCATATCCTCCTCTTCATGGTAGAAAAGAGGAAAATATGCTATCTGTCAAGTTTTACGGGCGCAAAGATGTGCATCTCAGCTGTTGGGAAGAGGGATCGAGTGGCGCCGAGTCTCACTACTCGAGCGATAGCGACGAGGGGGATAATGGCGGCATTGGCGCTCTTGGCAGGTCGACATCCCGGGGGTACAACTCAGAGTACGATTCCCTGGGTTCCGATTGACCGTGGGTCGAGCCGCCGAGGCCCACTCACACCTCTTCCCCGACCGACGGGGGTATCTTGCTGGTGCTGGCGTCGGTACCTCGTCTTCGAGAGGGAGGCACCTCCGCAAGCTCTGACTTCTCCATGCCCTCTGTTTGGGCCACCTCACCGGAGCGGGTGTTGGACCCCCAGCTCCAGGAGGAGGCGTGCTCACAGACTCCGGGTCCTTCGCCCGTTCTTATGCCCTGCCCTCTGGTATCTGTCCAGAGGGGTGCCAGGTGGTGCTTGTCGGGGCTGATCCCATTCTCGTCGGCACAGTGCTGGTCCCGGGGAGCCAGCCCCGGCCGCGATGCAGGCTCCGCCTTTCTGTCTTATTGAAGTTCACTCCTCCACATAGGTCATTCCTCGTCAAAAGACAGAGTCTTTAGGTTAGGACAACAATGCTTTGTAAGTGGTATCAAATGTATCCAGACAAATTAATGAATAGATGAATCCTTTATTCGTCTCTCATTTTGTATGATTATTCCTTTGCACTTTTCGGATGCTTGCCGGTTTGACTTATCCAGCCGCGAGTACTTAGAGGAGCGGATCATCACACAACTCAACACAGGAGATCGTCATCGGCAAGACTCCTTGCCTCACTCCGTGCAACCATGTAGATTGTCAAGCACTTCTCGAGGCGAAATAAGGTGCTATGTAGCCGCCTGAAACATAGAACGAGGTCGAAACGAGATGAGGGCGCTCTTTGGCTGCTCAAGTCATTGAACAGGCTCGAAACGAAATCGGAGTGCACAGATCCTAGCAAGGTCCTTCTGCACGTGGGATTCTCATACAAAAGTCAATGCTTCAAAAGGATACAACTAATCTACCAAGAGTCCAGCAAGAAGTTTGCCTCTGTACTTATCTCGCGCGTTGCGGCATTCCTAGACGCAACATCTGAGGGTGGTGCCCGGGAGGAACATCCGTACCCCCGGCAAGGTGGTGTTGCCTCTAGCGACCTCCATGCCGACGAGGTTTTCGTCGGTGGCCTTTGGCTACTCTGAAGGAAAGAGGCACGCCGAGGCGTAAGACATTCTCATCTCTTTTGCAAGAGATTTGCTGGTGGAGCCCCCGAGGACATCTTTTTGGCCTAGCAGCGCTCCAAGGAGAAATGCGAGCCGGAGGGCGCTTAAAGAGGCGGTTCGGGGCCTCGGACGCGTCCTCGACGACCATGCAGCACTCCGGATATGTGCCACAGTCGGAGTAAGCGTCAGAGGCCTGGCCAAAGCCCCCTGTCACGCCCTCGACAGCAGCACGAGCGTTCCTAGGAGGTGTGTCGGTCGGGCGACACAGAGTTGGGGGCTTCCTCTCCTTCCACCCGCGCTCGCATAGCACCTATGGGTGCGCTATGAGCTCTCGCGCGGGCAGAGCAACCACTGCCTCCTCTCACTTAGGAAAGATGTTGTGGTGGACTTAGATCTGTGGAGCCGTCGAACGGCTTGTCGGATCGGGGTAGCACTGACGCCGACCTGCTTCCAGCGATCCCCTACCTGGCGCACCAAAGATGTCGGTGAAAGGATAGACGCCTATGGGGGCCTCAAAGGTCCTCTTTTGCTGGTTTGGCGGGGAGAGGGGTCGCGGCAAGAGCAAAACCAATAGTCAGGGGCCAACAAGGTCTTTTTGGCCCAGGTTCGGGTCCTGTGGTGCATAAAACCCTACTCATGCATGTGTTTAGTTATTCGTTTTGGGTTAGTGTAGATTTGTCCCTTTGACAGCCTTTAGATTGGTCAAAAGGCCAAAAGTCCCTACTACTGAGCCTCGGGCCTCCTTTTATAGGCGAAGGGGTCACCACGGTGGCTCAGCGGGTGAACGGTGGGTTCACGAGTGGAACAGCGTCGGCCGACGGCCATTGTGTTACTCCGGTGCATTAAATGCTTCGACAGACTTCCCTAACCTCGTCACGGGGGTAGGACACGTATCCACATGTGGCAACTTCTAGGTCTTGCGCTGGCGTGCGGGTGGACGCTTGGTCCATGCATCGGCGGTGGCGTGTTCGTCGGTGGAGGAGTTCACAGGTCGCGAAGGCGCCGTGGGCCCGCAACTCTCCTCGGGCCTTCTCTTCTTTCCCGACAATGTTACCTTGCCGCGGACTGTTCTTGTTCCTCTCGGCAGGGAGGTGATGGCCTGCCGAGGCCTTGTCAATCTTCTCGTCAAGGATGGCTTGCCAGGGCTCAGTCCTGCTTCCTTGGTGGGAGGGTCTCGTCGTGGCATTGTCTATCTCCCCGGTAGGGAGCTCCTGTTGGGGTCTCTTCTTCATTCCCAGCAAGCGAGTGCTTTCTGGGGGCTTGCAATCTGTACTTGGGCGGCTTCTGAGTCTTGCTTCCGCCCTAAGCTGAAGCGAGGCGGCTTGCCGCTGCAGAGGGTCCACCGGTGTCCGTGCACTACTCCAGGGCACTCGAGACCCCAATCTTTAGTGCACTCACAGTGAAGGAGAAAGAATCGCTCAAGCTTGCGGAGGCTAAAGTCAACGTTATATTCATGACCCAATCATGCCGCAAGGTTATACTTCTTGTGCTGGTTCCTTTATGAAGAAAGATATTGAATTAAAATGGGACTTACTGGAAAGGATTAAACGCAACTCCGAATATTGGGAACTCGAGGAAGGTAACCTATCACGTATAAGCGTTAAGTTTGATTGTGTTAAATGCTTTATAGACACCAATGCTTTTCGTGATTTCAGCACTAAATATGGACTTGACTCTGAGGTAGTAGCTTCATTCTGTGAATCTTTTTCTACGCATGTTGATCTTTCAAAGGAGAAGTGTTTTAAATATCATCCTCCCATTGAAGTTAAAGTGGTTGAACATATTAATGTTGAAGAAGAAACAATTACTTATAATGCAAATCATGTTATTCCTACTGCTTATATTGAGAATCCACCCTTTCCTGTTAGAGAAAAGGAACATGCTAAAGCTTCAACTGTGGTTTGTAAGAGTTGTACTAGAACACCTATACCTCCTGAAAAAATTATAGTCGAAACTAATATTGCTATGGTTAAAGGTCTCCTGGGTCATAATATTTATGGGCATGTCATTCATTTCTATGATGAAGCTGCTAGAATTGCTAGACCTGATACTAAAGGTATACATAGAACTATTGCTGGCGTGCCCGTTATTTTTGTTAAAATAGGAGATCATTGTTATCATGGCTTATGTGATGTGGGTGCTAGTGAGAGTGCAATTCGCTTTACGTTATACCAAGAAATTAGGAATGATATTGCACCAGCTGAATTAGAAGAAATTGGTGTTACCATCAGGCTTGCTAATAGAGATACTATTGAACCAATCACTACTTGAAACAGAAAATTTGACATGTGCCTAATCTTTGCCGTCAGCTCGCGGTCGGCAAAGAAGATCTTTGTCGTAACCTTACAACAGGCAGACGGCAAAGAGAAGGCTGATGCCATAGCGATTGTTTGCCATCTGCCTTTTATTTGCCAGCTACTCGCAGATGGCAAAGAGACCAAAGGCAGATGGCAAAGAAGTGCTAGCTCTATCCCGCCTCCTGGCGGACAGCAAATAAAATCATGGCAGACGGCAAAGGGCTTCCCCCTATGCGCTGCCGTTTTCCACCCCAACTCCCCACCTCTTTGCCGTCCGCCCCCACACGGCAAAGGGATCCACTCCCACCTGCTCCTAACAGCCGACGCTCCCACCACCCCCAACCCCCACTCACCCGCTCCACCCTCTCTCTCTCTCACCCAGCCACCCGCGCCGCCGCCACATCCCATCTGCTCCCTCCCGGCTGCCGCCCAGCTCCACCTCCTTCGCGCCGGCGACTCCCTCCCCGTGTGCCCCTTGCCCAGCCCCACCTCCCTCCCGGCCGCCGCCCCAACCCCACCGCTGCTGCCCCAGCCCCACCTCCCTCGCGTTGCCGACCCCCTCCCACTTGCTCTCTACCGGCCGCTGCCGCAGCCCCACCTCCCTCCCAGCCGCCGCCCCAGCCCCACCTCCCCTGCACCGGTGACCCCCTCCCCGTTTGCCACCTCCCTTACGCCGGCAACCCCCCTCCCCGTGTGCCCCCTGCCCAGCGTCGGTGACCCCCCTCCCCGTGTGCCCCCAGCCCAGCGTTGGTGACCCCCTCTCCGGCACCTTGGCGCCCTCCTTCGCAACGTGCCGCCCCGGCACCCCGGAGCCCTCCGGTGAGTTTTTTTTTGTTTATTTCTTCTTTTTTGCTGATTAATTGTTAGATTAGATTATGTATGTAGTTTAGTTCAAAGTTTAGTGTTAGACTAGATTAGGTTAGTGCTAGGTTTAGTGCTAGTTTAGTTTAGTGCTAGTTTTAGTGCTAGGAAGAATAGCCAGAAGAAGAAGATGAAGGAGAAAAAGAAAAAGAAGGAGAAGAAGAGGAGGAGAAGGAAGAAGAAGAAGAATAAGAAGAACAGGAGGAGGAGGAGGAAGAGGAAGAGAAAAAAGAAGAATAAGAAGAAGAAGAAGAATAAGACGAAGAAGAAGAAGAAGAAGAAGAAAAAGAGGAGAGAGGAGAAGAAGAAAGAAGAGGAAAAAGGAACCCTAGCACCCCGGCACTGACCCTCGACCCCCGACGCACGACAACACTGACCCTCGACCCTAGACCCTCGACGCCACTGACCCTCGACCACGACCCCGACGCCACTGACCCCCGACCCCCGACCCCCGATGCCCGACGCCACTAACCCTCGACCCCTGCCCCTGGCACTCGACCCCCGACCCCTGCCCCTGGCCCCCGACCCCCGACCCCCTACAACTGACGACACTAACTCCCGAGCCCCGACCCGCGACCCCCGACCCCCGACGTCACTAACCCCCGACCCCCAACCCCAGACGAGACTGACCCTCCACCCCGACGCCACTGACCCTCGACCCTCGACCCCCGACCCCCGACCCCACTGTCCCTTGACCCTCGACCCCCGACCCCCTACCCCTGACCCCCGACGCAACTGACCCCCAACTCCCGACCCCCGACACCTCTTCGTCCCCTTGTAGACCGAAAAGACGCTCAACCCCCGAAGCCACTGACCCTCGACCCCCGACGACACCGACACCCGACTACCGATGCAACTAAGCCCCGACCCCCGACGCCTCTTCTGCCTCCTGTTGAACGAGAAGGTGCTTTTCGGCCTTCCAGAGGCTGACGAGGTCATAGTTTTGTAAATTATGAGTTAGGTCACATATTTTCCGATTATGTTAAATATGAAAACATCATATTTGTGTTGATCGGGTGAATTTCAATGTGCAGTTGTTCGACGACCTCCACGTGCGTTGGACGAGCTCCGCTCTTGCATTCATTGGTGACCACAAATGACTTCTCCTCCTACCCCCTTAATTTGCTCTGTTCCGGTATCCGTGCCGATGAATCTTGCTAGCTATAGGTTTCTTAAAGCATGAGTATGCGTGACCAGTATGTGTCTCCCGTTCGAAAGGGCGACACTTATAAATATGCATGTCTTTGCATATTTATAACCGCCATCCTTTCGAATTATCCAACATTATCCATGGACAGCCTGAGTATGTGTAGATTTGGTTTGTTTTCCCGTATGTTGTGCTCTAGATCCAATTCGGAATTTTTTCAGTGCCTCCCTATTTGTCTCCACGTACACATCCTCTCTGCTTATTGCTGAGACATGTATCTGGAATTCCGCGTCAGATCTGGAGCAGAGAATGGGAAAACGAACCCAATCTACACATACTCGGGTGGGATTAGGACCTACCTTTACCTATTAGCATGTTGGTTGCATGGACGTAATAAAACTAACAAACTTGATTAGCGGATGAATATAGATGATGAGTTATATATTTATTTCTTGTGTGCCCATAGGTAGCTAGGCCAGATGAGTGATCGTGCTTCGATGTACACTGGTCACCCTAGTCACAAAGACATGACCCCTGAAAGGTTAACATAAACCTGGGGGTTTGTGGGAGCCGCATTTGCCAATGGCCCGCGAAAAACATGGTGCCCCTGTCCCAACTGCGACAACTAGAAAAAGCAGACTGAGTTTGAAATGGGTAAACACCAGGAGAAGTGGGGTTTTATGCCTAATTATACGGTGTGGACTTTTCATGGCGATTCTGACCAACATGCCAGATCTGAGGTGATTCGTCGTCGCACCGACGAGCATGGTACCAGGATCGAACACATGGTGCAAGAGTTTGATGATGCTCGGGATTCGAATGACGAGATGTAGGAATCTGCAAAGGCCTTCTATGGAATGTTGGAGTCTTCAAAACGTCCTCTCCACGAGCAGACTGAGCTTTGTCTGCTGGATGCCTTCGCGCAAGTAATGGCTCTGAAGGCTCAATTCAACCTAGGCAGACAATTCTATGACGCGATGATGATGATATTTGGACACTTTCTACCCAAAGGCCATGTACTGCCTGCAAACCTGTACCAGTGAGAGCTTTGTTAGCTGGATGCCTTCACGCAAGTAATGGCTTTGCCAGCTGGATGCCTTCGTGCGGATGGGAACAAGATGCTGGTACACATGTCAGATGGTTTTGCGTGGAAGCACATCAAGGCATTACATAAGGATAAATCCGAAGATCCAAGGCATCCTAGAGTTTCCATTACCATGGATGGGTTCAATGTGTATGGTATGACGGTAGCACAATATAGTTGTTGGCCTGTATTTGTCATTCCACTCAATCTCCCACCTGGAGAGATTATGAAAAGAAAGAACATTTTCCTAACGTTGATAATTCCAGGGCCCAACTATCCGGGGAAGAATATGAATGTATACATGCAGCGGATTAAGGATGAGTTGCAAGAAGACTGTGATAATGGAATCAAAACATACGACGCCGGTACCAAAACAAAGTTCAAAATGCATGTGTGGTACATGTACTCGAGGCATGATTATCCGACGTTTGCGCTATTTGCTGGCTGGTGTGTGCATGGAAGGTTCTCGTGCACCACATGCAAGGCAGATCTTCGGTTCCGTTGGCTGCAGGCTGGTCGCAAGTTTTCTTGCTTTGACATGCATAGACAGTTCCTGGATCCTGACCATAAGTTCGGAAAATACAAGAAGAATTTGATCAAAGGTAGAGTTATCAAATACACTGCACCACCTGCGTTGACAGGCCAACCGACCGTTGATCAGTTAAATGCTCTCGAGCCTGATCCTTTGCGTCCAGGGTACTTCAAAGTGTATAATACAGAACACGCGTGGACTCACAAGTCATGCTTATGGGATCTGCCTTACATCAAAGACCTCCTTTGCCCACAAAACGTCGATGTGATGCACACTGAAAACAATATTGTGGAGGCCATTTTTGGTACATTGTTCGGCATAGAGGGGATGTAAAAAGATAATCCTAAGGCTAGAATCTACCTGGAGGCTCTATGTGATAGACCGTTACAAAACATGCGACAACGGAAAGGAAAGAAAAGTATAGCGAAGCCAAAGGCATGGTTCAATCTCGAAAGGCCACCTATGAGGGAAATGCTATTGTGGGTGCAAATGCGGTTGATGTTCCCCGATGGGTATGCTGCGAATCTAAAGAGGGGAGCGAGTCTTGATAAATTGAAAATATTTGGTCTCAAGAGTCATGATTGGCACATATGGATTGAGCGGGTAATGCCGGTGATGTTGCGTGGCTTTATCCCTGAGGATGAATGGCTAGTACTGGCATAGCTGAGCAATTTTTCTGTTCTCTTTGTGCGAGAGAACTATCACCTAGCGTGCTAGATGAAATGGAAGAGTTGGCGGCGCAGTTGATCTGCAAATTAGAAAAGATCTTTCCATCAGGCTTCTTTAATCCTATGCAGCATTTGATTTTGCATCTGCCTACTGAGGCAAGATTGGGGGGGGGGGCGTTCAAAATCGATGGTGCTACTCAACTGAGAGGATGCAGAAGACGCTTCGAGCTAAATGTAAAAATAAACGTAGAATTGAAGCATCGATGGCTGATGCATTCATTACTTAGGAGGTGGCAATCTTCATGATAGCACACTACGAAGCCAAAAATCATCATTTTCATAACCCGAGGCCTCGTTACAATGATGGTGATCCTAAGAAAGGTCGATCCAACCTTAGCCTATTCAAAGAGAAGGTCGCACCATCCGGTGCTTCGAAAGGGAAATCGTTGGATATCGACGAATGGCAGACCATTTCATTGTATATATTCACCAATCGAAGAGAAGTGGGGCCGTACATCGAGTAAGTTCTCGGTAAATTGTTGTTCCGCAACTTCTAATTCCTTTGAACTACTCTTATTCCCGGATATTTGATATAGTCGATACGTCGCCGAATTCTCTGATGGAGCGGTCATCGAAAAGGATTCCATCGAAGAGTCTGAGCTTCTCGCAAAGCATTGAGGCGACTATCCCGGTTTCATCTCTTGCTTCAGACAAAGGGTAATTAATTACCATTCATGGGCCATTTGATTTCTTGGTCTAATTTGCGGCTAATGCATCCATTCTTTTGTATTAAACTTGTAGGCTGATGCAGAGTCTATGGACACCGAGGTGAGACAAGTCGCTAATGGTTTTGACTATATGGTCCATTGATTTGACAAATACAACAACAACGGGCATCACTTTCGTACCTTTGGCCAAGAGCTATCTATGCCCGACCTAAAGACTAGAAATTGTTATGTCTCTGCTATCGGGGAAGGAGGCACCGAGTATTATGGAAGAGTTGAAGCAATTTATGAACTTCTATTCTATGGTGAAAACCCACCGACCGTTGTAGTCTTCAAATGTTATTGGTTTGAGCCGAGGGAGAATAGAAGGACTCATGAACATCTAGGACTAGTTGAAATCAACCAAAACACCCACTTAGATGTTCTCGATGTCTATATTATGGCTCAACACGTGACACAAGTTTTCTATCTACCGTCGGCGTGCCAAACTGAACCAAATCTGAAAGGTTGGGATGTCGTTTAGGAAGTGCCGCCACATTTTAGATCACCTACCCTCAATGAAGAGGATTACGAAACTCACATTAACCCAGACACATATGAAGGAGAATTCTTCCAAGAAACACGTATGTCCAAGAAACATTTCAAGAACCACTCTACTTCACCCCAGAACAATGAAGTAGACAGCGACAGTGAATCCGTCATAATCCCTGAGACCGAACAGGAAGAGCCGGAAGAACAAGAGGTTACTACTGCTGATGACCTGTCACTTCTTGACCGATTACATAATGGTGGCCTTCCACATGTTCTTCCTGATAGTGATGATGATGATGCATTTATTGATGATAGTGATGATCATGATGCATTTATTGACTCTGAAGCATATATAGACTAGCACGATTGTTACTAGTTCATGTGAGGTATTCAGGTATTACAATATATAAGTTTTGAGTTCATGTTAGGTATTCAATTTTATTAGTCATGTTGGTATTTATGATAGTGATACACTTAAATTATATACATTTTATTACTCATGTTTGTATTTATGTTTTATTAATTTCATTTACTCTTTGTCATGACAGGTGTTGAAATATGGTGGGAAAGGGTCGAAAGAACTCCGCGGCTCCTTCTTCGTTGGCTGGTGGTGGGATGGGAACTTCCATTCCTGCCTCGCCTCTTTGGAGAGTGTTGCTCTCTAATCTGCATGGAGTGGCCGCTTCTTCGACTCTCGCGGCCCCCGTGAGAGGAGGTCGACCCCCCGCGAAGCAGAGAGATACTAAAGGTTCACGTGGCCGCGAGAGAGGTAGGGCAGTGGTTGCCACACCTTCCTGGCCACCCCCGCAAGTTGATTCACCTAAGCACGAGAATGCTAGGGTGGGGTCGTCTAAGGTCGAGGCTACATGGTCTTCGGTCATGAGCCTCAGGTCAACGAACCGTCAACCCACGAGACTCATGTCCCAGAGGCTTCGTTCCAGGCGACTCCGGAGCAAAGCAGGGATGAGGGTACGTCCCAACAGACACAGTGGGATACCTAGCCTGATCTGGGTCAGCCCGAGCCAAGTGGCCATGCTGATAGCGACGAGGAGCTCGGTGAGGGGGCCACCATCTACCAGCGTGGTAGTTCGGGGCTCCCGCTCTTGCCGGCGACCTGCGAGGAGAGGTGGTCGATTAAGCCAAATGGGGACAAGTAAGTTAATTTATTCTTATTTATCCTTTTGCCTTCATGTTTTCCCCAATATCAAATGTTTTCGCTTTAATTTGTCATACTGCTCGGGTTGGATTGTTGCCAAGGGTGTCCGAAACCCAACAGTGTCCTTGGTGTGCTTTGCCGTCAAAACTTCCTGGGGTTTGTTACATTGCCCGGTCGTGAGCAGGAGGTAGGAATGATGTGGGAGCACTACTTGGGTGCCCCGGCCCCGCCGGAGGTGGAGATCGATGATGTTTTGTGCCACATGAGGGCCGACACGGTGATCTGACAGATTTGGGTAATTTCTCCTTTACACAATTAGAAATCAACCATAGCTAGTTATTGTACTAATTAGTGTTGTCTCGATTGCAGACCTACTTCAGGTGTGAGGAGAGATAGGAGGAGGACGTGGCAAAGGTTATCGTGTTGGAAATTTGCCCTAGTGGCAATAATAAATTAGTTATTATTATATTTCTTTGTTCATGATAATCGTTTATTACCCATGCTATAATTGTATTGATCGGAAACACAAATACACGTGTGGATACATAGACAAAACACTGTCCGTAGTAAGCCTCTAGTTGACTAGCTCGTTGCTCAAATATGGTTAAGATTTCCTAACCATAGACAAGTGTTGTCACTTGATAACAGGATCACATAATTAGGAGAATGATGTGATGGACAAGACCCAAACTATAAACGTAGCATATGGTCGTGTCAGTTTATTGTTACTGTTTTCTGCAGGTCAATGTAACTGTTCCTATGACCATGAGATCATGCAACTCCCGTACACCGGAGGAATACCTTGTGGGTAATCAAACGTCGCAACGTAACTGGGTGACTATAACGATGCTCTACAGGTATCTCCAAAGGCGTCTGTTGGGTTCGCATGTATCAAGACTGGGATTTGTCACTCTGTGTGAGGGAGAGGTATCTCGGGGCCCACTTGGCAATAAAACATCACAATAAGCCTTGCAAGCAATGAGACTAAGAAGTTAGTCACGGGATCTTGTATTACGAAACGAGTAAAGAGACTTGCCGGTAACGAGATTGAACTAGGCATAGAGATACCGACAATCGAATCTCGGGCAAGTAACATACCGAAGGACAAAGGGAATAACATACGGGATTATATGAATCCTTGACATAGAGGTTCAACCAATAGAGATATTCGTAGAATATGTAGGAGCCAATATGGACATCCAGGTCCCGCTGTTGGTTATTGACCGGGGAGTTTCTCAAGTCATGTCTGCATAGTTCTCGAACCCGCAGGGTCTGCACACTTAAGGTTCGATGATGTTTTAGTATAGTTGAGTTATATGTGTTGGTGACCGAAGGTTGTTCGGAGTCCCGCATGAGATCACGGACGTCACGAGGGTTTCCAGAATAGTCTGGAAACAAAGATTGATAGATAGGAAGTTGGTGTATGAATTCCGGAAGGTTTTTGAGCATTGTCGGCAGTCTACCGGCAGTGACAAATGGGTTCCGGGGGCCCACTGGGTGGGCCCACCACGTCCCAAGGGGTCCACATGGGTTTATAGGATGTGAAATAAGGCATAATGGGCTGACAAGTCATCTGAGGAAATCCCATGAGGAAAAAGGTGGAAAATCCAAAAGAGGTGGGCAATTTAGGAAGCAGTCCTAATCCAAGTGGGATTGGAGTAGGACTCCTCCCTCGTCCCCTTCGGCCGATGGCTTGGAAGCTCCCTTGAGCCTCAAGGATAGCCCCTACCCTCCTCCTATATACATTGGTGGTTTTAGGGCTTTTCATACAAAACTTTACCACGTGCAACTCAAATCTATACCACGTAGTTCTTCCTCTAGATAGGATTTCTGCGGAGCTCGGTCAAAGCCCTCAGGAGTAGATCATCACCACCACCGGCGCGCCGTCACGCGGCCGGAGAACTCATCTACTTCTCCGTCTCTCTTGCTGGATCGAGAAGGCCGAGATCGTGATCGAGTTGTACGTGTGTTGAACATGGAGGTGCCGTCCGTTCGGCGCTAGATCGGAACGGATCGTGGGACGACGGTGATTTGAATCACGAAGCTGTACCACTACATCAACCGTATTTTTAACGCTTCCCGCTTAGCTATCTACAAGGGTATGTGGATCTAATCTCCCTCTCGTAGATGAACATCACCATGATAGGTCTTCGTGTGCGTAGGAAAGTTTTTGTTTCCCATGCAACGTTCCCCAACATATCGAAACCGAATGTCGTGGCCTACTTCAAAACTTTCGGCACGAGGCTCGGGTGCAGGCTGTTCGAGACTACTATGCCTCGCAGCGTATTAGAAAGGACGAGGCGAAGTGCCGCGATTATAAGATGGAGAAGGATCATTACATGAAGGTAATTACATATTATTAACACTACAGGAATCAGCTTCTTTGCCGTCTGCCATCACAGACGGCAAAGACTAAATCTCGGACGGCAAAGAGAATACCACAGACGTCAAAGAATCTCACGGCCGGCAAAATTTCTGCGTCAGCCTATGACGGCATCGTACCTTCTTTGCCGTCCGTCTCCCCAAAGCGGACGGCAAAGAGCTTTGCCGTCAACTTTTCATAGGAGCAGTCGGCAAAGTGCTCGAGACGGCAGCCGACAGGCGTTGCCTCCATTAGGGGTTAACAGAGGCTTTGCCGTCTGCCTCCCCCTCTTCTTTGCCGTCTGCCTCACCCCCCCCTTCTTTGCCGTCTGCCTCCCCCTTCTTCTTTGCAGTCTGCCTCCTCCTCCTCCCCCCTCCACTCTTTGTCGTCTGCCTCCTCCTCCCCCCTCCTCTATGCCCTCTTCTTTGCCGTCTGCCCACCCTGGAGGCAGACGGCAAAGAGCCTATATAGAAACCCCAGGATGCACAGCTTGGTGCCATGTGGCACCTTTGCCATCTGCCAGCGGATGGCACAGGTCTTTGTCATGAGCTGGCAGACGACAAAGAGCCCATATAGTACCTGTTTTTTTGTTTTATATTATTTCACAACACATATATATATTTGACAGCACATTTATATAATTCACCACACATATATGATATATAGTTCACCACACATATACTTGCCAGCACATTTATATAATTCACCACACATATATGATATATAGTTCACCACACATATACTTGCCAACACATATATATAATTCACCACACATATATGATATACATATAAATCAATGTACATCCCCATATATCGAGAGAACCAACATACAAAGTATTGCACTGTTTATCCATATATACATATACATATAGTTCGACATTAGTCATCAACTCAAATGAAAACTAGATGATATACATATAAAGTTCATCCATCGACATTGTTCAACTCCATGAATGCCAGCTTCCATGCATGTTGTATATCCAATCTGCAAAAATGTGAATAAGAAAGTCAGAAGAAGAACAAAATATGATTTTTGAGGTAATTATGTCATTTTAGAGGAAAACAAGCTTATAATATAATATTCATGAGCTATCCAAGGTTCTTATGCCATTTTTAGCTTATTGTGGCATTTTGGAGCAAAATGGGTTCATTATGTCATTGTTGGGGAAATTAAAGCAAGGATAATATGAAAGAGGAGAAGAAAGAGGAGGAGGAGGAGAAGAAGAAGAAGTCAAGAAGAAGGAGGAGAAGGAGGAGGAGGAGAAGGACTAGAAGGTCCTTGGCCTTCTCCTCTTCGTCCTCCTCCTCCTTCTCCTTCTTCTCTTCTTCTTCTTCTTCTTCTTTCTTTTCATTTTCCTATTTCTTCTCCTCTTCTCCTATTGTTGGAAGTAAATTACTTAATTATGTCTTTTTGGAGCTATATGGGCTAATTATACCAATTTAGAGGAAAACAAGGTAAGAATATAATATTCATGAGCTAACCAAGGTTCTTATGCCATTTTGAGCTTATTATGGCATCTTGGAGCTAAATGGGCTAATTATGTCATTATTGGGGAAATTAAAGCAAGGATAATATGAAATAAGAGAAGAAATAGGAGGAGGAGGAGAAGAAGAAGAAATCAAGAAGGAGGAGAAGGAGGAGGAGGAGAAGGACTAGAAGGTCCTTGGCCTTCTCCTCCTCCTCCTCCTTCTCCTTCTTCTCTTCTTCTTCTTCTTCTTTCTTTTCATTTTTCCTATTTATTCTCCTCTTCTCCTCTTGTTGGAGCTAAATTACCTAATTATGTCTTTTTGGAGCTAAATGGGCTAATTATCCCATTTTAGAGGAAAACAAGCTAAGTATATAGTATTCATGAGCTAACCAAGGTTCTTATGCCATTTTGAGGTTATTATGGTATTTTCGAGCTAAATGGGCTAATTATGTCATTGTTGGGGAAATTAAAGCAAGGATAATATGAAAGAGGAGACGAAAGAGGAGGAGGAGGAGAAGAAGAAGAAATCAAGAATAAGGAGGAAAAGGAGGAGGAGGAGAAGGACTCGAAGGTCCTTGGCCTTCTCCTTCTCCTCCTCCTCCTCCTCCTTCTCCTTCTTCTCTTCTTCTTCTTCTTCTTCTTCTTGTTCTTCTTCTTTCTATTCATTTTTCCTATTTCTTCTCCTCTTCTCCTCCTGTTGGAGCTAAATTACCTAATTTTGTCTTTTTGGAGCTAAATGGGCTAATTATCCAATTTAAGAGGAAAACAAGCTAAGCATATAATATTGATGAGATAGCCAAGGTTCTTATGCCATTTTGAGGTTATTATGGAATTTTGGAGCTAAATGGGCTAATTATGTCATTGTTGGGGAAATTAAAGCAAGGATAATATGAAAGAGGAGAAGAAAGAGGAGAAGAAGGAGAAGAAGAAGAAATCAAGAAGAAGGAGGAGAAGGAGGAGAAGGAGGAGGAGGAGAAGGACTAGAAGGTCCTTGGCCTTCTCCTCCTCCTCCTCCTCCTTCTCCTTCTTCTCTTCTTCTTCTTCTTCATCATCTTTCTTTTCATTTTTCCTATTGCTTCTCCTCTTCTCGTCTTCTTGGAGCTAAATTAGCTAATTATGTCTTTTTGGAGCTAAATGGGCTAATTATCCCATTTTAGAGAAAAACAACCTAAGTATATAATATTCATGAGCTAACCAAGGTTCTTATGCCAATTTGAGCTTATTATGTCATTTTGGAGCTAAATGGGCTAATTATGTCATTGTTGGGGAAATTAAAGCCAGGATAATATGAAAGTGGAGAAGAAAGAGGAGGAGGAGCAGAAGAAGAAGAAACCAAGAAGAACGAGGAGAAGCGGGAGAAGGAGGAGGAGGAGAAGGACTAGAAGGTCCTTGGCCTTCTCCTTCTCCTCCTAGTCCTCCTCCTTCTCCTTCTTCTCTTCTTCTTCTTCTTCTTCTTCTTTATTTTCATTTTTCCTATTTCTTCTCCTCTTCTCATCTTGTTGGAGCTAAATTATCTAATTATGTCTTTTTGGAGCTAAATGGGCTAATTATCCCATTTTAGAGGAAAACAAGCTAAGTATATAATATTCATGAGCTAACCAAGGTTCTTATGCCATTTTGTGGTTATTATGGTATTTTGGAGCTAAATGGGCTAATTATGTCATTGTTGGGGAAATTAAAGCAAGGATAATATGAAAGAGGAGAAGAAAGAGGAGAAGAAGGAAAAGAAGAAGAAATCAAGAAGAAGGAGGAGAAGGACTAGAAGGTCCTTGGCCTTCTCCTCCTCCTCTTCCTCCTTCTCCTTCTTTTGTTCTTCTTCTTCTTCTTCTTCTTCTTTCTTTTCATTTTTCCTATTTCTTCTCCTCTTCTCCTCTTGTTGGAGCTAAATTACCTAATTATGCCTTTTTGGAGCTAAATGGGCTAATTATCCCATTTTAGAGGAAAACAAGCTAAGTATATAATATTCATGAGCTAACCAAGGTTCTTATGCCATTTTGAGCTTATTATCACATTTTGGAGCTAAATGGGCTAATTATGTCATTGTTGGAGAAATTAAGGCAATGATAATATGAAAGATGAGAAGAAAGAGGAGGAGGAGGAGAAGAAGAAGAAATCAAGAAGAAGGAGGAGAAGGAGGAGAAGGAGGAGGAGGAGAAGGACTAGAAGGTCCTTGGCCTTCTCCTCCTTCTCCTCCTCCTCCTCCTTCTCCTTCTTCTCTTCTTCTTCTTCTTCTTTCTTTTCATTTTTCCTATTTCTTCTCCTCTTCTCTTCTTCTTGGAGCTAAATTAGCTAACTATGTCTTTTTGGAGCTAAATGGGCTAATTATCTCATTTTAGAGGAAAACAAGCTAACTATATAATATTAATGAGCTAACCAAGGTTGTTATGTAATTTTGAGGTTATTATGGCATTTTGGAGCTAAATGAGCTAATTATGTCTTTTTGGAGCTAAATGGGCTAACTATGTCATTGTTGGGGAAATAAGGCAAGGAGAATATGAAAGAGGAGAAGAGAAACTTACCGTAGTGGTCATCAAGGAGGAGAAACACCTGGAGAAGGGTCGTGCGATGCCGCTCGGGAGTTATTCTGCAGAATAGATATTTTGCAATGTCTCAGTTAGCATGATGACACTCAATTATTAATACTAGTTTATAATGAAACTCACCGTGCCAATCGAAGAGAAGACGGGCATCGGCGGAGGGACTTGACCGCTCTTCTCGCACAGACCCTGAAGAGTGGGTCGTATTAGTTAGTAATGAAACAGACATTACACACATGATTTGGCTAATGTGTAAAAAAACTTACCACAAAAAGCTTGTACAGGGCCCGTTGACCCGCCTCATTCCGGGACCTCTCCTCCTCAATCAATCGTGCCGTGGTCTGGTCCCTCTCATCAAGAGCAGCCTGACTTGCCAATCTCTCTTTTTTGAAGAGCAGCCTCAAGAGCAGCCTGGCTTGCCAATCACTCTTTCTCAAGAGCAGCCTGGTTTGCCAATCTCTCTTTCTGAAGAGCAGCCTGAAACACCATTCCTCGTTACCAAAGTAATGATCTATGGTGACACACATAATGAAATGGATGAAAGTGTTCTTAGTCCGTACAATTAACCTCGATGGCAAGTTCTACTGGCCGTGGACGACGCATTATCTCAGGACAGCTGCTCGACTGGCGCCTTGATCTCCGGGAGAGTGAGTGGACAACGTATTATCCCATCTCCAATGGCTATCGAGCCATGGGGCCTCCCACCACCAGATATCATCACCAGCTCTGGATCCAAAGGTTCCTCGCTAGGGTTAAAGTCATCCCCTTTCGTAGCCTTCCCCGCGTCCCTCTATGCCACGAGCTTCTGGTGGGAGTATATGTTGGGGAAGTTATTGGGATCATCCAGGTCAGACTCAGAGAATGCCTTCGCCTTCCTGTACGAGGCAGTATGGGCCATGCCATAAAGGTCGTACAAGTGTGGCATCTCCGTCTTATTGTGATGCGCCTAAAAGAGAGGAACAAAATATTAGCATCAAGAATGAATTGCATGAATCATGAAGCAAATCACATATCCAGTTTTGTCCGAACTGAAGTAAGGTGGCGCTGCCTTGATGGTGTGGCACACCAACCATTTGGCTACGCCAATCCTTCGCATTCTCGTGGACGGCTCGCCAGCTGCGTGTGCACCACTCATCAACCAACGCTTCCCAACAATCCATCTTATCCGCACACCATCTCGGGGGCACCTGTAAGTTATTAGAAAGAATTTTCAGCGCTACGCCTATGAATGAAATCAAGAAAACTACGTAGAAGGACTTAAGAATAGGTAATTACCTTCATGTATAGCTCCTTCTTCAAAAACTTTCCGCGGCAATCCTTCTTCTGCTTCTTAATACCACGCGTGGCTTAGTAATCTCAAATAGCCTGTGGCCGAGCCTCGTGGCGCAAGTTTTGTAGTAACCGCCTACACTCGGCCTTGAGAACCCTGGCCGCCTCCTCCTCATATCCATCCTCACACCTACAGAAGGTCTGCAATGAAACATGAAAACACCGATTAGTACAATAATTAGCTATATTGTTAATTTTAGATTCTATAACAGGATAATTTACCCAAAAGCTCTTGATCACCATCTCGGCCCTCGTGTGGCACAAGACACCATCTATAATCTCCTCCGGCGGGGCCTGCGCAGCCTGGTAGTGCTCCCAGGAAAATCCTAGTGTAGGAACCTGACCCTCACCACGCAACGTGACAAACCCCGGGAAATTTGTCCGGCAAAGCACACCAAGGACGGAGTTTGGCCTGCGGAATCCAAGAGGGTGTACCCATCCCCTGCAGTATGATAAGGTCAACGCACTAGATATTTGAACAAACTTGAAGGCAAAAGCTAAAAAAAGAGTAAATATACTTACCTATCTCCTTCAGGTTTAATCACCGGCCTCTGCTCGCGGGTAGCCGGCGCGACCGGGAGATGTGTACTACCATGCTTGTACATGGTGGCCCCGTCCACGTGCACATCGCCCTCACTATCCGTAAGCTCATCCCCGCCATCCCCGCCCCCTGAGCCACCCGGACCCTCGGTCCAATCCGGCAACTCAGTAGGATCTGGCCAGGTCTCCCATCCGGGCCTCTCCACGTCGGGTGAAGCCTCCGGAACCGTAGTCTCGTGGGCCGAATGCACCTCGACCCGAGGCTGCTCCTGGACCGGATTCTCATGAGACAAATGCCTGTCAACAACATGCTCCTGGAGCAGAGTCCCCGTAGCCTCCTCCGCAAACGGGTCGACCATAGTAGTCCTATGCTCGGGTGAATGAGCTGGTGGTGGTGGCGAGGACGGCTCAACAGTCCTCCTGGATCTTCCGCAGCCACCACCTCTCCCTGTACCCTTCCCCTTCTTCCCTACCCGACAAGCACCTCTCCCAGTGGGCAATGCCGCCGACGAAGAAGAACCCACGGGTGGTGTCGACAAACTGTCTGCCAAGGATCTACGGAGAGATAGGGGTGGATGGGAAGTACCACCCCTCGTGCGGGGTGCCAGGGAAGAACCCGTCGAGCGATCTGGACCAGCGCCCACCATCTTTCCACACCTGGTGACCTGCCATGATAAAGATTAAAAGAAATTAGTACAACATAAAAAATTTAATAACTGACATGAATAATAAAGATTAAAATATATATAATTTAAGTTGTGAATCATACAAACTAATAATCATCATCAATAAATGCATCATCATCATCACTATCACGCATGTCTTCATGAATGACGTGCTCGTCGGGTTCAACGACGTGAAGTTGTGAAAGACCTTCCTTTAATCATGGAAGCATTGACAGGTCATCCGCACCAGTAAACTCTTCGAGTTCCAGGTTTTCTGGTTCCGGCTCAGGGCTAGAGTCGGATTCATTGTCGCTATCTACTTCCATGTTCTTGGGTGAAGCACGGCGGTTCTTGAAACGTTTCTTGGAAAGACGTGTTTATTGGAAGAATTCTCCATTATATGTGTCTGGGTTAATGTGAGGTTCATAAACCTGTTCATTTGGGAGAGGTGGTCTGACATGTGGCAGCACTCCATAAACAACATACCAACCTTCCAGATTCTTATCCGTTTGGCATGCCCACGGTAGATATAAAACTTGGGTCGCCTGTGGAGCCGTAATATAGACATCGGGAACATCTAAATGGGTGTTTGGATTGATTTTGGCTAGTCCTATATGTGCATGAGTCCTTCTAGTCTTCTTCGGCTGGAACCAATAACATTTGAAGACTATGACGTTCGGTGGTTTTCACCATAGAATTGAAGTTCATAAATTGCTTCAACTCTTCCATAATACTCGATAACACCTTCGCCGATAGCAGAGACACCACCATTTGGAGATTTCTGGTCGGGCATAGATAGCTCTTTGCCAAAGGTACGAAAGAGATACCCGTTGATGTTGTATTTCTCTAATGAACGGACCTTGTAGTCAAAACCATTAGCGACTTGTCTCAATTCGGCGTCCATAGACTCTGAATTAGCCTACAAGTTTAATACGAAACGATTGTTGCGTGAGCCGCAAGTTAGACCAAGAATGAAATGGTCCATTATTGATAATTACCGTTTGTTCGAACCAAGAGATGAAACCGGGATAGCCACCTCCTGCCTTTGACAGAAGCTCATACTCTTCGACGGAATCATTTTCGATCACCGCTCCATCCGAGAATTTGGCGACATAATGGCTGTTTGAAATATCCAGGAATAAGAGCAGTTCAAATGAATTAGAAGTTACGGGAAAATGTGCCGAGAGCTCACTCGATGTACGGCCGCACTTCTGTTAGGTTGTTGAAGATATACAACGAAATGTTCTGCCATTCTTTGACATCCAACGTTATTGGTTTCGAAGCACCGGCTGGTGCGAGCTTCCCTTTGAATAGGATGAGGTTGGACCCACCTTTTATAGGGTCTGCATCATTGTGCCGAGGCTTCGGATTATGCGAATGATGATTTTTGGCTTCGTAGTGTGCTGTCACAAAGTTTGCCACCTCCTTTGTAATGAATGCCTCAGCCATCGATGCTTCAATTCTACGCTTATTTTTAGATTTAGCTCGAAGGGTCTTCTGCATCCTCTCAGTTGCATAGCACCAACGATCTTGCACGGGCCCACCCAATCTTACCTCGGATGGTAGATGTAAAATCAAATGCTGCATTGGATTAAAGAAGCCCAGTGCAAAGATCTTCTCTAACTTGCACAACAACTCCGGTGCACACTCCTCTATGTCTTCTACCACGCCAGGCGACAATTCTTTCGCACAAAGAACACAGAAGAAATAGCTCAGCTCCGCCAGTACTAGCCATTCATCCTCAGGAATAAAGCCACGTAACATCACCGGCATTACCCGCTCTAGCCATATGTGCCAATCATGACTCTTGAGACCAAAGATTTTTAATTTTTCAAGACTCGCTCCCCTCTTTAGATTCGCTGCATACCCATCGGGGAACATCAAGTGCATTTTGACCCACAAGATAATTTCCCTCATAGCTGGCCTTCCAAGATTGAACCAGGCCTTTGGCTTCGACCACTTCTGCTTTCCTTTGCCTTCTCGCATGTTTTGTAACGGTCTATGACTCTAGCCTTAATATTATCTTTTGTCTTCCCATCTATCTCGAACAATGTACCAAAAATAGCCTGTCCGATATTCTTTTTAGTGTGCATCATGTCGATATTGTGTGGAAGAAGCAATTCTTTGAAGTAAGGCAGATCCCAGAAGCATGGCTTGTGAGTCCAGGCGTGTTTTGAATTATAACCCCTGAAATACCCTGGACGCTCTGGATCAGGCTCGAGGGCGTTTAACTGATCTAGGATCTGTTGGCCTGTGAACGTAGGTGGTGCCAAGTTTTTGACAACTTTACCTTTGGTAAAGTTATTCTTGTCTTTCCTAAACTGATGGTCAGGATCCAGGAACTGTCTATGCAAGTCAAAGCAAGAATACTTCCGACCCTCCTGCAACCAGTGAAACTGAAGAGCTGCCTTGCATTGGGGGCACGGGAACATTCCATAGCGCATACGGTGGCAAGTCATGCATAGAGTACATGTACCACACATGCATTTTGAAGTTTTCTTTTCTAGCGGCATCGTATGTCTTGACCCCATTATCCCAACCTTCTTCCAATTCATCCTTAAGCAGTTGAAGGTACACATTCATATTCTTCCCCGGATAATTGGGCCCTGGAATTATCAACGTCAGAAATATGTTCTTTCTTTGCATAATCTGCCTGGGGGGAGATTGAGTGGAATGACAAATACAGGCCAACAACTGTATTGGGTTAATCTCATGCCGAAGGGATTAAAACCATCCGTGGCGGCGCAGACTCGAGGATTCCTTAGATCTGCCGCTTTATCCTGATGCAATCCATCGAAATGTTTCCACGCTTCCCCATCCGATGTGTGTACCATCATCTTATTCCCATCCGCATCTAGTTCGGTTCTTTTGCCCAATTTGTCCCATGTCATCTGTCTGACTGTCTCCTGGACCATGAAAAGACGTTGAAGTCTTGGTCCGATTGGCATATATTGAAGAACACTAACTGCGATTTTGGTCTACCTCTTCTCACCCATACCGTTGTCTACCACAAGATACCTGCAAGACTCTCAGTTGGGACAATAGTCCAAGTGTGCATACTCCTTCCTAAATAATACACATCCTTTCTCACATGCATCTATCTTCTCATAGAGCATCTTAAGTACACGAAGTATTTTGTCCGACTGGTACAGGTTTGCACGCATGACATGGCCTTTGGGTAGGTAGTGTCCAAATAGTGTCATCATCGCGTCTTAACATTCTCTTCCCAAGTTGAACTGAGCCTTCAGAGCCATTACTTGTGCAATTGCATCCAGCTGACAGAGCTCAGTGTACTCATGGAGAGGACGTTTTGAAGACTCCAACATTTCATAAAAGGCATTTGCAGATTCCTCCATCTCATCTTCCGAATCCCGAGCATCATCAAAGTCTTGCACCATGTCTTCGATCCCGGTACCATGCTCGTCCGTGCGACCACGGACCACCTCAGCTCTTGTGCGTTGTATAGAGTCACCATGAAATGTACACACTGTATAATTCGGATTAAAACCCCTCCTCTGCAGGTGTTTAATCATTACAGCCTCTGTCGTCTTTTTATAGTTGTCGCATCCAGGACAGGGGCAATAGTTTCTGTCCTGGCCATTTGCGAATGCGGCTTTGAAAATTCCTTTGTTTTTCCAAACCATTCTTTCGTCATATCTTTCTGACTAGGGTGACCGGTATACATCCACGCACGATCACTCATCTTGCCTAGCTACTAAAGACAGAAGAAATATATTTATATATAATTTAGCATTTATATTCATCGGTTAATCAGGTTCGCCATTTTTATTACGTCGAGGCAACCTACACGCTAATAGGTAAAGATAGGTCCTAATCCCACCCTAATATGTGTAGATTGGGTTCGTTTTCCCATGCTCTGCTCCTGATCCAACGCAAAATTTCGCACCTCCCCGCTGTTCGCCTGATACACGTCTCCGCAATAAACAGAGAGGATGTGCATCCGGAGAACAACAGGGAGGCACTGACGAAATTACGCATCGGATCCAGAGCACAGCATACGGGAAAACAAACACAATATACACATACTCGGGCTGTCCATGGATAATGTTGGACAATTCAAAAGGATGACGGTTATAAATATGCAAAGACATGCATATTTATAGATGTCTCCCTTTCGAACACGAGACGCATACTGGTCACGCATACTGATAAATTAATTTAATTACCTAAATCTAGAAAGTTTCATCCGGAAACTGAGCCACAGTAAATGAAGGGGCGGGGAGGAGATGAAATTTGTACTGACCCACGAATGCAGGGGGAGCTCGTATAACACACGGGCAGGTCTTCGCATAGCAGACCTCACAGCGACGAGACAACTATCACATGTAAATCCACCCGATCAACACAAATATTCTAATTATGTCATTTTAGAGGAAAAAAGTTAAGAATATAATATTCATGAGCTAACCAAGGTTTTTAAGCCATTTTGTAGCTAAATGGGCTAATTATCTCATTGTTGGGGAAAATAAGGTGATGAGAATAAGATAGAGGAGAAGAAAGAGGAGGAGGAGGAGAAGAAGAAGAAATCAAGAAGAAGGAGAAGGGGGGGGAGGAGAAGAAGGAGGAGGAGAAGGTATTCTTCTTCTCTTCTTCTCTTCTTCTTCTCTTCTTCTTTTCTTCTTCTTTTCTTCTTCTCCTTCTTATTTTTGTCTTCTCCTCCTCTTCTTCTTCTTCTTCTTCTTCTTCTCCTCCTCCTCCTCTCCTCCTCTTCTCCTCCTCCTCCTCTTCTTCTTCTTCCTATTATTTCTATTAATCTAACTAACTAACTAACGTAACTAACCAAGCTAACTAAACCTAGATAGCACTAAACAGCAAAAAAACAGAATCTACCACTAAGAAACTAAAAAAGGATCTAGCTACCACTAAATACCAAACAATAAAAAATCAACTTCTTCTTCTTTTTTCTCTTCTTCTCCTTCTTATTTTTTTGTTATTCTCTTCTTCTCTTCTTCTTTACTTCTTCTCCTTCTTATTTGTTCTTCTCTTCTTCTTCTTCGTCTTCTCCTTCTTATTTTTTTATTCTCCTCTCTTCTTCTTCTTCTTTTTCTTCTCCTCCTCCTCCTCCTCCTCCTCCTACTCCTCTTCTTCTTCTCCTCTTCTTGTCGTCCTCCTCCTCCTCTTCTCCTCTTCTCCTCCTCCACCTAACTAACCAAGCTAACTAACTAACCTAACTAAAACTATTAACCTAACTAAATCTACCACTAAAACTACTAACAATAATCTAGCTACTACTAATTAACAAAAAAAACTAAATCTGTAAATTAGCAAAAAAAGAAAGAAAAAAAAGGACTCACCGGAGGGGGGTGGCCGGGGAGGAGGAGGGTGCGGTGGTGGAGGAGGGGGCGCAGGGCGGCCGGGGAGGAGGAAGGTACAGGGCGGCCGCGGAGGAGGAGGGCGGAGGGCGGCCGGGGAGGAGGAGCGCGCAGGGCGACTGGGGAGGAGGAGGGCGCAGGGCGGCCGGGGAGGAGAACGCAGGGCGGCCGCGGAGGAGGAGGGTGCAGGGCGGCCGGGGAGGAGGAGGGCATAGGGTGGCCGGCAGCAGGAGGGCGCAGGGCGGCCGGGGATTAGGAGGGCGCGGGGCGACGCAGGGAGGCCGGAGGAGGGCGCGACGGCGGTGGTGGTGTCGGGGGTGAGAGAGAGGGGTGTCGGGGTAGCCGTTAGGGGGAGACAGAGAGGCGCTTGGGGGTGGGGCTAACGGCCGTTAGGGGGCACCCTCTTTGCCGTCCGACGGCACAGAGGAGAAAAGCGGATGGCAAAGAGAGAGGCTGTTAGGGGGGAGAGAGGGGGCTGCGGGGTGGGCCGCCCATGTGCTTTGCCGTGTGCCTGAATGCTCTTTGCCGTGAGCTGGCAGACGGCAAAGAGCTGGCTGATGGCAAATAGTACCTTTGGCATTAGCCTGCTCTTTGCCGTCTGGTTTCTGGTAGGTGATGGCAAAGAGGGTCTTTGCCATCAGCCAGCAGACGGCAAAGAAGCAGCACATGGCAATTAACCATTTTCCAGTAGTGTAAGGCCTTGTAGTTAGTTTCCTTCATTTGATTCTTACACGTTGCGCTCAAATTTCTCTTTAATAACTTAGGTGCCCCCGAGATAGTGTGTGGATAAGATCGATTGTTGGGAGGCCTTGGTGGATTAGTGGTGCTCCGAAACGTGGGAGGATAGCCACAACAACGCCAAGGAGAGGTGTGGCAAAATGGTTGGTGTGCCACACCATCAAGGGAGCGTCAACTTAATCCAATTTGGCGAGAACTAGGTATGTGGTTTGCTTCATGCCTCATGCAATTCATTCTTAATGATATCTTGAGCCCTTTACTAATACATTTTTCTTCTCTCTCTCTTTTAGGCGCGTCACAATAAGACGGAGGTTCCACAGATGTACGACTTGTATGCGATGGCCCATACTGCCTCGTACAAGAAAGTCAAGGCATTATCTAAGTCTGACCTCGAGCATCCAGAAAACATCACCAACATCTCCTCCCACCACAAGCTCGTGAAGTAGAGAGATCACGGGAAGGCGAGGAAAGGGGAGGACTTTCACCCGAGCGAGGGGCCTATTGATCCAGAGCTGGTGATGATAGCTGGCAACGGGAAGCCCCATGGCTCCATCGCCATTGGAGACGACCTTATATGTTTTCCTAGCACTCTCCAGCAGATAAAGGCATGCCAAACGAGCTCCTGTCCTGAGATAACACCTCGTCCACGGCCAGTCGAGCTCGCCATCGAGGATAGTTTAATGGACTCAACTATCTTTCTGCATTATGTTGTGCGTGGGAACCAATATGGTTACAAAGCTAACAATGAGTTGTGTTGCAGGCTGCTATTCTCAAAGAGAGAGAGGCAATGCAGGCGCTTTTGGCGGAGAAGGATAAGAAGATGAAGGAGCTCGAGGAGAGGACGGCTGCGTTGGTGGAGGCGGAGAGGGCACAGAATGATGCGTCTAACAGGGCCATGTACGAGCTCTTCGTGGTAAGTTTATTCTTTATATTATTTCAAATCTTGCATTTTAATGTTTGTTTCATTAATAACTAAAAAGTTTGACTCGTCAAAACCAAATGTACAGTCTATGTGTGAGAAGACCGACCACGTCCCTACGGTGATGCCAGTCATTAACATGCCGGGGACGATGAGTTTCATTTCAATTTAGTGATCTCAAGAGTGTCATTATGCTAACGACACATTGCAAACGATGTTTGGTGTAGAATATCTCCCGAAAAGCATCGCACGATGCTTCTATAGTGGAGCTTTCTCCAGGGCAGCCTTCTCCAGGTGAAACAAGCCAGAGCCACCATGCCTCACCGGCGTGATGACGATAATGGTATGTTATTTCTATTGTTTGTCTTAACAACCACATAATGATCTTTACTTACCTTACCGAATATGGCTTAATAAGCATAGTTAGCTCCAAAATGACATATTTAACCCAAGTTAGCTCCAAAACGACATATAGTTAGCTTGGCTTCCACCTAAATGACATAATTAGCTTAGTTAGCTCCAAAATGGCCTATTTAATAAAAATGACCTATACTTAGCTAAGTTCTCTCCGAAATGACATAATAAGGCTTACGTAGCTCCAAGATGACCCATTCCTCCTAACTTAGCTATTAAATGGCCTACAATTAGCTTAGCTATCTCCAAAATGGCTTAATAAGCATAGTTTGCTCCAAAATGACCTATTTTACCCAAGTTAGCTCCGAAATGACCTATAGTTAGCTAGGCTTCCACCTAAATGACATAATTACCTTAGTTAGCTCAAAAATGTTCTATTTAATAAAAATGGCATATACTTAGCTAATTATCCTCCAAAATGACATAATTAGCTCCAAAAAGGCATACTTAGCTAATTTAGCTCGAAGAAGAGGACAAGAGGAGAAGAAAGAGAAAAAAGTAAAAGAAGGAATAAGAAGAAGAAGAGAAGAAGAAGAGAAGAAGAAGGAGAAGGAGGAGAAGGAGCCCTCCTTCTTCACCTTCTTCTTCTCCTTCTTCTTATCTCCTCCTTCTTGTCCTTCTTCTTCTACTTCTT
Source organism: Hordeum vulgare subsp. vulgare (assembly GCF_904849725.1). Classification (NCBI taxonomy): domain Eukaryota; kingdom Viridiplantae; phylum Streptophyta; class Magnoliopsida; order Poales; family Poaceae; genus Hordeum; species Hordeum vulgare. The sequence goes on from NC_058522.1 coordinate 196,935,615, forward strand.
CTTCTCTTCTTCTTTTCTTCTTCTTCTCCTCCTCCTTCTCTTTCTCCTTCTCATCCTCCTCCTTCTTCTTCTTATTTTTCTTCTCCTTCTTCTCTTCTTGCTTCTTCTCTTTCTTCCTGTACGTAGCTTACTTTCCCCAAAAATGACATAATTAGCTAATTATCCTCCAAAATGACATAATTATCTTAGTTAGCTCCAAAATGGTCTATTTAATAAAAAATGACCTGTACTTAGCTAATTATCCTCCAAAATGACATAATTAGCTCCAAAAGGCATACTTAGCTAATTTAGCTCAAAGAAGAGGACAAGAGGAGAAGAAATACGAAAAATGAAAAGAATGAAGAAGAAGAAAAAGAGAAGAAGAAGAGAAGAATAAGCAAAAGGAGGAGAAGAAGGAGAAGGAGCCCTCCTTCTTCTCCATCTTCTGCTCCGTCTTCTTCTCTCCTCCTTCTTCTCCTTCTTCTTCTCCTTCTTCTTCTCTTCTTCTCTTCTTCTTCTTCACCTCCTCCTTATCCTTCTCCTTCGCATGCTCCTCCTCATTATTCTTCTTTTTATTCTCCTTCTTCTTCTCTTCTTGCTTCTTCTCTTTCTTCTTCTACCTCGCTTATTTTTGCCAACAAAGACAAACTTAGCTAATTATCCTCCAAAATGACATAATTAGCTTAGTTAGCTCCAACATGGTCTATTTATTAAAAAATGACCTACACTTAGCTAATTATCCTCCAAAATAATATAATTACCTCCAAAAAGGCGTACTTAGCTAATTTAGCTCGAAGAAGAGGACGAGAGGAGAAGAAATAGGAAAAATGAAAAGAAGGAAGAAGAAGAACAAGAGAAGAAGAAGAGAATAAGAAGGAGAAGGAGGAGAAGGAGGAGAAGAAGGAGAAGGATCCCTCCTTTTTCTCCTTCTTCTTCTCCTTCTTCTTCTCTCCTCCTTCATCTCTTTGTTCTTCTCCTTATTCTTTTATTCTTATTTTATTCTACTTCTCCTCCTCCTTCTCCTTCTCCTTCTCCTCCTCCTCCTCCTTCTTCTTCTTTTTCTTCTCCTTCTTCTTCTCTTCTTTCTTCTTCTCTTTCTTCTTCTACGTAGCTTATTTCCCCCAACAAAGACATAATTAGCTAACTATCCTCCAAAATAACATAATTAGCTTAGTTAGCTCCAAAATGGTCTATTTAATAAAAAATGACCTATACTTAGCTAATTATCCTCCAAAATAACATAAGTATCTTCAAAAAGGCATAGTTAGCTTATTTAGCTCAAAGAAGAGGACAAGAGGAGAAGAAAGAGGGAAAATGAAAAGAAGGAAGAAGAAGAAGAAGGGAATAATAAGGAGAAGGAGGAGAAAAATGAGAAGGAGCCCTCGTTCTGCTTCTTCTGCTCCTTCTTATTCTCTCCTCCTTCTTCTCCTTCTTCTTCTCCTCCTTCTTCTCTTCTTCTTTTCTTCTTCTTCTCCTCCTCCATCTCCTTTTCCTTCTCATCCTCCCCTCCTCCTCGTCCTTCTTCTTCTTTTTCTGCTCCTTCTTCTTCTCTTCTTGCTTCTTCTCTTTCTTCTTCTACCTAGCTTATTTTCGCCACGAATGACATACTTAGATAATTATCCTCCAACATGACATAATTACATTAGTTAGCTCCAAAATGATCTATTTAATAAAAAATGACGTATACTTAGCTAATTATCCTCCAAAATGACATAATTAGCTCCAAAAAGGCATACTTAGCTAATTTAGCTCAAAGAAGAGGACAAGTGGAGAAGAAAGAGGAAAAATGAAAAGAAGGAAGAAGAAGAACAAGACAAGAAGAAGAGAAGAATAAGGAGAAGGATGAGAAGAAGGAGAAGGAGCCCTCCTTCTTCTCCTTCTTCTGCTCCTTCTTCTTCTCTCCTCCTTCTTCTCCTTCTTCTTCTCCTTCTTCTTCTCTTCTTCTTTTCTTCTTCTTCTCCTCCTCCTTCTCCTTCTCCTCCTCCTCCTCCTGGTTCTTTTTCTTCTCCTTCTTTTTCTCTTCTTGCTTCTTCTCTTTCTTCCACTACCTAGCTTATTTTTGCTAACAAAGACATACTTAGCTAATTATCCTCCAAAATGACATAATTAGCTTCATTAGCTCCAAAATAGTCTATTTAATTAAAAATGACCTATACTTAGCTAATTATCCTCCAAAATGACATAATTAGCTCCAAAAAGGCATACTTAGCTAATTTAGCTCGAAGAAGAGGACAAGAGGAGAATAAATAGGAAAAATGAAAAGAGGGAACAAGAAGAAGAATAAGAGAAGAAGAAGAGAAGAAGAAGGAGAAGGAGGAGAAGTAGTAGAAGGAGCCCACCTTCTTATCCTTCTTCTTCTCTACTCCTTCTTCTATTTCTTCTTCTCTTTCTTCTTCTTTTATTCTTTTCTTCTTCTTCTCCTCCTCCTTCTCCTTCTCCTCCTCCTTCTTGTTCTTCTTCTTTTTGTTGTCTTCTTCTTCTCTTCTTGCTTCTTCTCTTTCTTCTTCTACCTGGCTTATTTTCGCCAATGAAGACATACTTAGCTAATTATCCTCCAAAATTACATAATTAGCTTAGTTAGCTCCAAAATAGTCTATTTAATAAAAAAATACCTATACTTAGCTAATTATCCTCGAAAATGATATAATTAGCTCCAAAAAGGCATACTTAGCTAATTTACCTCCAAGAAGAAGACAAGGGGAGAAGAAAGAGGAAAAATGAAAAGAAGGAAGAAGAAGAAGAAGAGAAGAAGAAGAGAAGAAGAAGAAGGAGGAGAAGAAGGAGAAGGAGCCCTCCTTCTTCTTCTCTCCTCCCTCTCTTTCTTCTTCTCCTTCTTCTTCTCTTCTTCTTTTCTTCTTCTTCTCCTTCTCCTTCTTCTTCTCCTTCTCCTCCTCCTCCTCCTCCGCCTTCTTCTTCTTTTTCATCTCCTTCTTCTTCCCTTCTTGCTTATTCTCTTTCTTCTTCTACGTAGCTTATTTTCCACAACAAACACATAATTATCTAATTATCCTCCAAAATGACATAATTAGCTTAGTTAGCTCCAAAATGGTCTGTTTAATAAAAATGACCTATACTTAGCTAATTATCCTCCAAAATGACATAATTAGCTCTAAAAAGTTATACTTAGCTAATTTAGCTCAAAGAAGAGGACAAGAGGAGAAGAAAGAGGAAAATGAAAAGAAGAAAGAAGAAGAAGAGAAGAAGAAGAGAAGAATAAGGAGAAGGAGGAGAAGAAGGAGAAGGAGCCCTCCTTCTTCTCCTTCTTCTGCTCCTTCTTCTTCTCTCCTCCTTCTTGTCGTTCTACTTCTCCTTCTTCTTCTCTTCTTCTCCTTCTTCTTCTTCTCCTTCTGCTCCTTCTTCTTATTATCCTTCTTATTCTCTCCTACTTCTTCTCTTCTTGGAGCTAAATTAGCTAAGTATGTCTTTTTGGAGCTAAATGGATATGAAACTTACTTATTTCTTCTCCTCTTCATCTAGTCTTCTTCTTCTAACTTACTTATTTCCCATTTTGCAGATTACATTCACTTCACGGAAGCTTGGATTATATTTATGAAGTGCTTCAATATGGTTTCTTCTAAAATGGCTAGACGGAAGCTTGGATTGAAACTATTGTAGTAAATGGATATGAAACTTTGTATGTATGGATGAAACTAGTGTAAGATATGGTTTGGTACGGATGAAACTTGCATAATATGTATGTATTGTGGATGAAACTTATTTTAATATGGTTATGAGTATGGGGCAGTTTGTGTGAAATATATTATGTATTATGGCTTATGGATGAAACTGTCAAATATATATTATGTATTATGGATGAAACTGTCAAATATATATATACATTACAAGAAATATGCTCATACATGACGGTTTTCAAAATGTCTATGATGAATTCATCATAAATCTATGACGATTTCATCCGAGATCTTTGTAAACCGTTCGAGGGGATCAAATCTACATATAAATTACGACGATGTGAGTCAAAAACGTCGTAACCACATAAGATGAGATCGTCATAACTTCTACGACGATTGTAAAAATGTCGTAACATGTTCCAACTATGTTGACATGTCACTTGTGGGTCCATTCTATCCCACTTCATCCTAGTTTGTGAAGCAACCTACTATTCTATCATTCCAAAAATTCTCTAAACATTCTCATAAATACGTTGGATCATATATTCCTCAAATATGTGAAAACCCTTCCTTCCATAGTTCAAAAATAATTCTGCAATATTCATTTTCCTATTCTGCTCAGAATAGCACTTTGTGAAGGAAGTGCTATTTCTATTTCTTTGATTACCCTCATATTTTTGGGCACTTTTTCCTATCCAAATCATTGCCTCATGAAAACTTTTGTAACGATTTTCCTAGTAAATCTTTCTCAGCAAATTTCCAAAGTTTGTGTTCAGCTAATAGCTTTGTGAAGGAAGTACTAGATAGGAATATCCTGATGAGTTGAATTTTTTCCACATCTTCTATGTGCCCAAAAGATAGCTCTCCACAAAATTTTAGCCCCATCTAACAATCCATGTGAGCTCAACATCCAATCTTTGTTTCTCGTAATATTTTCATTTTGGGAAGCAACTACATTTTATATTGCTTTATAGTTGATGAAAATTAAACACGGGATGAAACTGACCATATAACCTCACTCGACCAAATTGAAGCTCATTTAATTCAGCCAGTTTCCCTCAATATTTTTCCCCATATTCTGTTCAGTAGAGAGCACTGTGAAGGAAGTACAATTTTTGTTTATCCAAGTATTATGAAATTTTTACAGTGCCTTAATGTGCCAAAATTATCCTCCTCCTCCAAATTTCAGCTCAATCCAATCATCTATGTGATCCTAGTTTCAATTACCATTTTCTGTCCAGATTGGCTCATTGTGAAGGAAGTGTCACTTTCGCATGTCCGGATGGTATAATGTTTTTACAGTGCCTTCATATTCCTGAATTAACATCATACACCAAATTTCAGCTCAATCCATTCATTCATTTGAACCCAGCTTCAACATCCATATTTCAGCATAGTGTGTTACTTTGCAAAGCAAGTGCCACCTAGGTTCATCCATTTGAGCTAAAATTTGCCAAGAGAGTCTCCTTAATGGATGATCATCCTGAACCAAAATTTAGGCCCACTATCTATGTGCATTACCCGCACCGCTAATCAAACACTTGGCTGCTAATTCATGTTTGATCTTAATTCAGTCTCCTCATGAGATTCTTCTATTGTATTCTTCTTCCTAACACCTACCGAGGGATTGTCCAACCCACTAGACATGTCTATTCCACTCAGAACATGTGGCGACGCAACGGTCAGGCAGTGACCATGTGGCTAGCATGCAAGTTCACGCGCTCTGGAGTTGGGACCCTCGACCACCATCCAAACCTCGACGTCAAGCCACCACACCATGTATTTCTGATTAAATAGATACTTATGTACCTATAAATTATCATTGGGAAAATAAAGAGCAAACTATAATGCAGCTGCAGTTCAAATTTAACCCGCTTCCAACTAAATCGACATAAATTTGTCTTTTTCACAAGAGGTGGATAATAGCTTTTAACACCCCACCATTTTGTCAATTGTACATTAAATATGTCCTAGTATTTTAGAAAAATGATTTGGTCCAATTTTTAACAAATATATGGTAGGTCCTTCAGAAAAAAAATCATTTTGGACACTTGAAAAATGGAAAATGATTTTTACATACAAGGAAAATGAAAACTTCCTTAATCAACATTGTTTGCCATTCCAATATGCACCCTTTTGCATAATATTATATCATTTCAACAAGCTATGTCTTGAATGTGGCGATAAGATTGATCATTTGGCTTGAAAGCCATGAATCTTCACACATGACAGCCCATTTCTAAGAACACTTTTTAAAAATAATTTTCGTATTACAAGTTTTATATTATTCGTGGTAACTTTGTCACATATAATGACACAATGAAATGGTTTCCCATTTTTTTGATTTTTTTTGAATTTTTCATGCCCATTTCAAAATGTGGTCAAAACAACACGTATGACCGTTCCTACCTAGTGGTTGAATCTTGGAAATATTTTGTTGTTTCTCTGATTAAATAGATTCTTGTGTACCTAGAAATGATTTTTGGGAAAAATAAAGAGCGAACTATAATTTAGCTGCAGTTCAAATTTGACCCGCTTCCACCTAATTCAACAAAAATTGTCTTTTTCACGAGAGGTCGATAAAAGCCTTTAACACCCAACCATTTGGTCAATTGTATATTAAATATGTCCAGGTATGTTGGAAAAATGATTTGGTCCAATTTTGCAACAAATATATGATAGGTCCTTCACAAAAAACTCATTTTGGGTACTCGAAAAATGGAAAATGAATTTTCCGTCCAAAGATAATGAAAACATTCTTAGGCAACATTGTTTGCCATTCGAATACGCACCCTTGTGCATAATATGAGATCATTTCAACAAACTATGCCATGAATGTGGACTTAAGATTGATCATTTGGCTTGAAAGCCATGAATCTTCACACATGATACGCCATTTTTAAGAACACTTTTTCGAAATAATTTCCATATTATAAGTTTATTATTTTACCTGGTAACTTGGTCACATATGATGCCACAATGCGAAGGTTTTCCATTTTTTTGTTTTTTTTGAATTTTTCAAGCTCATTTCAAAATGCGGTCCAAACAGCGGGTATGACTGTTCGTAGCTAGGGCTAGATTTTTGCAAATATTTTGGAATATCTATAACGAAATAGATATTTTTGTACCTAGAGATGTTTTTTGAAAAAAATAAATAGCAAACTATCAGGCAGCTGCAGTTCAAATTTGACCCGCTTCCTGCTGAATCGACGAAAATTTGTGTAAGTGAGTGAAAATAGCTAGAAAGGTTGGAAATGCATACAACTCGGTGATCATACATAAAATGTGGTCTAAATTGAGTGCAAATCTCAGTGATGCGCTTTTGCACAGTATTTTTGATAGCTGGTTCACAAAATCTAATTATTTTTAGAACTTTGAAACTAGTATTTTAAAACGTAAATGTTTCCAACCAATGATAACTCTTTCCACGGATTACCCATTTTATCCAATCTGAACCGTCCACACTCGATGGATCCAACATCTCTCACTCCACTCTCACGAAGCCAACCTAAACCCTAGGAGCCCGTGGCTAAATCTCCTTGCTCGTCCCCATCTCCCTCCCTCGCCCCCATCTCTCACCGCCGCCACCTCCTTATTGTCGTCGGCCTCCTTCCACCGCGTCGCCACCCTTGCTGGGGGTCGCGTCGCAGCCACCACAACAGCGTCGCTTGCCGGCCGCCCTCGCTGGTGGTCGCGTCGCAGCAGATCTCGGCATTGCTGGCTCAGCCATGTCGCCACTGATGCGTGCCGCTCGACGAGGACGCCCAGAAACCCTAGAGGGACCATCCCTCGCCTGCTTCCTTCCCTGACGCGACAGGAAAATCCAAGGTGAGTTCCACCAGATCCTCCCTGACTTACCCGCCTACTTCCCCGCCCTCCCCGCCTCACGACCTGCCCGGCCGGTGCAGGTTTAGCGACGGTCGCACCCACTTGATCTGATGCGGTAGCTCCCGCCGGCTGCCTACTACTGCCTGCTCTTCGCTGCGTCGGCGGCCGTCCTTGGGCTCGTAGGCGGCGTCGTGCGCTAAGATGAAGGTCGAGCCGCCCGCCCGGGCTCGTCCTTTAGCTTTATGCCTCCATCACTTTTAGCTTAACTTTCTACTCGTATCTAGCTAGAGGAAAATCCGCCAGGCAGGAGCCAAACAGCTTGCACAAACCATCAGTGCTTTATTCATCAGCCCTGTGAATACAGAAGGTATTATTTCTTTATGAGATTGGGGATGAATTGTAATTGACTTTCGCCCACAGGACACGCCTCCTCGGATCTCTCTTCAAGTGATTGGGATGATTCGCGGTGATTTTGGCTGCCCGTTGTCGCGCCTCCATGGATCACGGTGTTGCTGCGCTCTGGGAGCGCCCAGTTCTGTGTAGGCTGCCTGCCACTGGTGGCACCACGTTTGCATGTTGTGAATGAATCAGTATACACTTGATGGTTAGAGCTGGCCTCACAAATACATAATGATGCTGCCCTGACGTGGAGTAGTATATAACTCGTCTGAGCAGATACAAGCCAATCCACATGTTAAAGATCAAACCATAGGACTGCATGATTTTGGTTGCTCGTACTAAATGGTAGTAGCAATGATAGGCAGACCAGAACAAAATAGACCTATGTATTATCAGTTCCGCAAATGTATTTTCATCTAATTATCTTGTTGCATTCGAGCATAACATATTGTCTTACTCCATGTATCCATTTCATCTCATTTAGCTTCAGAGTTGAAGACAGGAGTGCTGAAATTCCCATCAGTCACTTCATCATACTTGATACAAATAGAACAGCCACATCAGCATAGTGTGAACAGGTTATTTGACACTTCACTTGATATTTTAAGTCCACGGTAAAATCCAGTAAATCATAGTCAAATCTATAGAGACGGCAGAGAATTCCATATTAGCGCGCGACCCAGCCGCCCGACCGGGCTCATCCCGGGGGTGGTGCGTCCTGCCGGTCACCTGCGACTTCTTCGCCCGGAGAGGTGCTTGCAGTGCACGGGCAAAAGGTTGGATCTCGTAGAAAATGAGGTTTATTTTCTTCTTCCTGATCTGTATCCGATTAAACTAGTTTCTTGGACTAAACTCATGGGGGTGTACATCTTAAGTGCATATTGCCGGTTATACAATTATATTTTCTTCCATGCTAGGTCGTTTAATCTAGTTTCTACTTTCAAGTACCCGCCGACCGGTGTGCGCATCTTAATCCCTTATTGCAAATCCTCTGTTATCCATGTTAGATTTGCTCCTAGGGTCTTCTCTAGTGAGGGCATTTGTTGCCAGATAACTAGCACACGCTTCCGTACTAACCTCTCTTGGTGATAAACATACATCAGATGCATCTTAATTGGTTTGCCAATTAAACGGTGCAAAAACATCATCATATCCATAGGTCAGTGTGGGATGAAAATCACTACTGTTTGTGGACCTAAAATAGATGCTAGTGCAGCAGAAATGAAGATGATATTATTCTCTTGGGATCTGCTGTTTCAGTGGACTACCACTCCACACTGTATTGTTTGGTTTTGTAACTGTGGTGTTTTTGTTTTATATATAAAGTGGAATGAGAGCCTGTTTCGAGAATATTGTTATTTAGCTGTTACCATCTTGACTGGAAATAGTTTGTTGTTTTATATATAAAGTGGAACGAGAGCCTGCCATAAGATGTTTTTGTTCCCAAGGGTCCGTTTCTTTGCCGTGATAACTAGCTCATTATTCATTGTTAGCTTCTCTTTACGAGTAAATAGTATACTCATGTTGACTTGCCTGCCAACTAATCTGATTCAAAATCATCACATGCATAGGTACTTGGGCATGGGATGGGAATCACAATTGTTGTGGAGTAAATGAAGAATATCTTGTTATTTGGCTGCTACCATTGATGTTCTTGTAGATTGAAAATTTCCATGGGTGCTTCCCTACGCAACGAATATATTGGATCAAGCATCATGTCGTGGACATCATAAGATTTTTATGTCTTGATAGTGATGTCTACGGGTTGAATTGTGCTTCTTTTATGAGCTCTTCTAATAAAGCTGCTTTTTTACTCTTTTTTTATAATAATAATGTCTTTCCTTGATTTGATACCTTGTATACGTGGGAATTATGTTAGCTGCAAAAAAGGAAATTAGTAATTTCTTTTCACCCATTGCTCGATCTCATGTAGCTCAGCGACCTAGGGATTCCTATTATGCTTCTCCTGCACACATTTACTGCTCGTCATTGCTATCTTGAGCTGTTGGTTCTCCTCTAGCTCAGCTGATGGTGTTGCTAGACCAAAGACACTGATCGGGATTGCCCTCTTAGCTAGATGGGCTCTTATTATCTATGTTTTTTGTTGGGGCTGGCTGGTGTTTAATTGGTTAGGGCAGGCAGATCGAGGACCTGGAGCGCGCCGGAGGGGTCAAGCCTAGCACCCTAACTGTCGACGGCGTCCCCGTCGACAGCTACCTCACCAGGTCCCCATCCCTCTGCCTGCGGCGGGGTGTGGTGGCCTCCGACTACATAGAGGTATATGCCTCCATGGTAGGCAACTATGGCCATCACGTCGTGGAGCAGCGTTCTGTCATGGTCAACTGGATCATCGAGGTTTGTGTACTACAACAGCACTGTACTCTGCATTCTACATGTATACCACGATTCCACTTTATCTCAGTTCCAATTTGTGGTACAAGCTCGCCCTACAGATTTACAATCATGCTGGTTTTGTGATGGTAATTTACTATAAAGTCACAATGTACCGCAAATTCAATGTTGGTTTAGTTCTCTGAGTGATATCTATTCTAAAAGCACTGTGGTTGTGTGGCCGATCTCTGGTGTGTTTATGTGTTCGGTGTGCTGAGGCAGTTGACCTAACTATGCGTTCTGTTAAATTTTGCAGGGGGTAGTTGTCTACTGTCGTAGATATTATTGTGCAACATTATGATCGCTAGATTGCTCAGAGGCATTGTTTATTGTGCAGAGTGATCATGTGTTATTGTTTTTTCCAAAATCTTGTAACAAAATCTTATTGTTCAACATTCTGATTAGTAGATTGCAGGTGGGAATTCAGATTGAACTAACATTTTGTTTTCATCATCAAGTGCGCAGAAACCAGGGGTCTTGGGAATTGGGCCATGGGCGTGACATGATGTGCATATACTTTGCTTATTAGATGTTGTTGTTACATAGTACATCACGCACTAAATATGTTTCAGTGTGAGCTATGTCGTTGGCTGGTATTGCTTCTGGAAAATAGATAGATAGTTGCTACTGTATTACACCTCCTGTGCTCCTAATACACGTGTAAATGGATAGTGTAACCAGTAAATTGGGGCAGTTCCTTCTCACCTTAAATTCATCATACTTGTCTAGTTAGTTATGTTGCAAGAAATGTCTGCCAATTTGAATCTGAATAATCAAATTCTACCTTCCTGGTTGAAATGTTTCTTGCACACAGTTGATCATGCTCAAGGCCATTGCTACAAATCTATTTTTAGGAGAAGTACGCTGGCGCGACACGGGTGAATGGCAAGCTGGAGGAAATGTATTTGCTATATTTTGTCTGTTTTTGTTATATTCCTGTTTAAGGAAATGCATCCATGAGATGAGTTATTGTGTTATGTAAACCTGGGAGATGTATTATGTGATATTATATGATGGATGATTTTAATTCGATTTGGAGTTTTCTTGATTTGAATATGAAATAGTGTTGGATTTAATATTCGACAAATAATTGGGTTGAAATGACCCAACAAAATAGAAATGAAACCAAGTTCTAGAACAAAAAGTTGCTGAATTCAAAAATGAAAAAAGGCCAAAACTGAAACTGGACCAAATGTATTTGGGCACTAAAAGGCCAGGGTCCAAATTATACTGATACAAAAAATTTCAAAAAAAATACTAGAAGTTGCTGTAAATAGGGTAAGGCCCAAAAAGAAGCCTAATAAGAAAAAGCCTAAAAAAATAAAACCAACCCATGTGATCAATTGAAATGGGTTGGGCTGATTTCAACCATGACATTTTGATTTCTTCGTAATTTTGCCACGTAGGACTTCCAAGTAGGACTGGGTTAGGTTGCCAACGACGATTTAGGATTATCGTAACGGTTACGATGAGCCAAGAATCATCGTAAAAGTTACGACGATTTCGATCAAAACGTCGCTGCTGTCAGTTTATGACGCTTCATTTTCGACGCTTCGTTTTTCGTCGTGAGATCATCGTAAATTAAAAACCGCGACGATGTAGCGACGAAAATATAGCATCGTGTCAATATTCCTGATTTGTGTGAAAATTTCTGGATATTATTAAAAAATAAAATAAGCAGGGGCAGTTTGGACCATTTGCCGTCTTCCCACCGAGGGCAAAGGAGCTAGAGGAGACGGCAAAGGACCCAAACTGGCCTTTTGAATCAAACTGGGTGCCCCCTTTGCCATCTGCCATGCTTGTGGGCAGACAACAAAGCGGCAAAGGGAATACGGCAAAGGGGCAAACGAGAGGGACTTTGGTGGGACCTTTGCTGTCAGCCCACCAGTATGGCAGACGGCAAAGGGGTGTAGGGCAAACTGCAAACTATCTGTGGGCCCAGCAGGCTGCCGTTGGAACTTGACGGAGGTGCCCGCGGATGTGCCGTCCTATATTATTTCCCATATGCCCCCTCATGGCAAAGATCCTTTCCCGGCAGCTCGCCCAATTGAGACACCAAAGAGGCAATTCATCGGATTTTTGTTTGCTATCCAGTTTGTCGTCTGCTGATGGATGGCAAAGGCCTTTGCCGTCCGGGATGTCCCCCTTTGCCGTCTACCATGGCAGACGGCAAAGTATCTGATCCCTGTAGTTAATTTGGACTGTTAGGCATGTTGAAATAGCGTGTGGGAAAATAAAGTACCCTATTGATTTTCCTGTTCTTGGTTCCCCACAGGATGATTTTTGTCCGATCATATTCGGTAGACCCTTCTTGAATATTGTTAATGCTAAGATTGATTGTGAGAAAGAAAAGGTTACTGCAAGTTTTGGCGATGTGTCTCTTGAGTTCAATTTCTCTAAAGTTCTTAGACAACCCCATGACAAAGAATTGCCTAGAAAAGATGAAATTATTAGTCTCGCTTCTATCGATGTGCCTCCTACTCATCCCTCAAAACAATATTTTCTTGATCATGAAAATGATATGCATATGAATGAAAGAAATGAAATAGATAAGAGTTTCTTTGATCACTAACCTTTTTTAAAATAGAACCTGCGTGTTGAAATACTTGGGGATCCTCCTCCACCCATAGGCGATCCCGTGTTTGAGCTTAAACAATTACCTGATACTCTGAAGTATGCTTATCTTGATGAAAAAGAGATATATCCTGTTATTATTAGTGCTAACCATTCAGAGCATGAAGAAAAGAGATTATTGAAAACTTTGAGGAAGCACCGTGCCGCTATAGGATATACTCTTGATGATCATAAGGGCATTACTCCCACTCTATGTCAGCACAAAATCAATATGGAGCCTGATGCTAAACCAGTTGTTGATCACCAACGACGATTAAATCCTAAAATGAAGTAAGTGGTAAGAAATGAAATACTAAAGATTCTGGCGGCACGTATAATTTATCCTATTGTTGATAGTAGATGGGTTAGTCCCGTTCATTGTGTCCCTAAAAGGGGAGGTATTACCGTTGTTGCTAATGATAAGAATGGATTGATCCTACAAAGAATTGCTACAGGATATAGGATGATAATTGATTTTAGGAAATGCAATAAGGCTACCAGGAAAGATCATAACCCGCTACCTTTTATTGAACAACTCCTAGAAATACTATTCAAACATATACATTTTTGGCTTTCTGGACGGTTATTTTGGTTTCTCTCAAATACGTGTGTCAAAAGAGGATCAAGAGAAGACCACTTTTACATGCCCTTTCGGTACCCTTGCTTATAGACGTATGCCTTTGGGTTTATAGAATGCACCTTCTACCTTTCAAAGATGTATGATGGCTATATTCTCTAACTGATGGGAAAAGATTATTGAGGTTTTTATGGACGATTTTTCTTTTTACGGGACTTCTTTTGATGATAGCTTGAGCAACCTTGATCGAGTTTTCTAGAGATGTGAAGAAACTAATCCTGTCTTGAATTGGGAGAAGTGCCACTTTATGGTTAATGAAGGCATTGTCTTGGGCACGAAATCTTCGAAAGAGGTATTGAAGTTGATAAAGCTAAAGTTGATGCTATTGAAAAAATGGCGTGTCAAACAGATATCAAAGGTATAGGAAGTTTCCTTGGTCATGCTGGTTTCTATAGGGGATTTATTAAAGACTTCTCTAAGATTTCAGAGGCTCTCACCATTATTTTGCAAAAGAATGTTCCATTCGTTTTTTATGATGATTGTGTAGAAGCATTTGAAATTCTTAAGAGAGCCTTGATCACTGCACCTGTTGTTCAACCACTTGATTGGAGCCTACCCTTTGAAATTATGTGTGATGCCAGTGATTATGCTGTTGGTGTTGTTCTATGGAAAATATTTCATAAGAAATTGAATGTCATCCATTACGCTAGTAAAACTCTAGAGAGTGCTCAAAGAAACTACGCTACCACTGAAAAGGAACTTTTAGCAGTTATGTTTTCTTGTGATAAGTTTAGACCTTATATTATTGATTACAAAGTATCTGTTCACACTGGTCACGCTGCTATTAAATACCTTATGGAAAAGGAAGATGCTAAACCTAGACTTATTAGATGGGTTCTTGTGCTACAAGAAGTTGATCTGCATATTATTGATAGAAAGGGTGCTGGTAACCCCGTAGCAGATAACTTTTCTAGACTAGAGAATGTTCTTGATGACCCACTACCTATTGATGATAGCTTTCCTGATGAACAATTAGCTGTCATAAATGCTTCACGCAGTGCTCCTTGGTATGTTGATTATGCTAACAACATTGTTGCTAAATTTATACCGCCTAGTTTCACATACCAACAAAAGAAAAAGTTCTTCTATGATTTAAGACATTACGTTTTGGACGATCCACACCTTTAGAAAGAAGGAGTAGATGGTATTATTAGATGTTGTGTACCTGAGCATGAACAGGGACAGATCCTACACAAGTGTCACTCCGAGGCCTACGGAGGACATCACGCTACAGATAGAACTGCACATAAGGTATTACAATCTGCTTTTTGTTGGCCTAGTTTCTTCAAGGATGCTTGTAAGTTTGTCTTGTCTTATGATGAATGTCAAAGAATTGGTAATATTAGTAGACGTCAGGAAATGCCTATGAATTACTTTCTTGTTATTGAACAATTTGATGGTTGGTGTTTTGATTATATATGACCTTTTCCAAAGTCCAACGGGTATACTCATATTCTAGTTGTTGTTGATTATGTTACTAAGTGGGTAGAAGCTATTCAAACTAGTAGTGCTGAACATAACACTTCTATTAAAATGTTGAAATAAGATATTTTCCCTAGATTTGGAGTCCCTAGATATTTAATGCCTGATAGGATTTCACACTTTATTCATGGTGCTTTCCGTAAATTGCTTGCTAGGTATGATCTTAATCATAGAATTGCATCTCCTTATCATCCTCAGTCTAGTGGTCAAGTAGAATTGAGCAATAGAGAAATTAAATTCATATTGCAAAAGACCTGTAATAGATCTAGAAAGATTTGGTCTAAGAAACTTGACGACGTGTTATGGGCTTATATAGCCGCTTACAAAAACCCTATGGGTATGTCTTCGTATAAAATGGTTTATGGTACAACATCTCACTTACCTCTAGATCTAGAACATAAAGTTTATTGGGCAATCAAAGAGCTTAACTATGATTTCAAACTTGCTGGTGAGAAGAGGTTATTTGACATTAGCTCGCTTGATGAATGGAGAACCCAAGCCTATGAGAATGCTAAGTTGTTTAAAGAAAAGGTTAAGAGATGGCATGATAGAAGGATACAAAAGCGTGAACTGAATGTAGGTGATCATGTATTGCTACACAACTCTAGTTTAAGATTTTTTGCAGGAAAACTTCTCTTTAAATGTGAAGGGCCTTACATTATCGAGGAAGTATATCGTTCTGGTGCTATCAAGATCAACAACACCGAAGGCACAAATTCGAAGGTGGTAAATGGGCAAAGAATCAAACATTATATCTGAGGTACACCCAAAAATGTTGAAACCAATATTATCAATACCATAACTCTGAAGGAGGACATTAGGGAGACCTATCAGAATGTTTTAGACTCCGAAAATTAATAGGTATGTGTTACGGTAACCAAACCGACTTCAAAACTTTTTGAATTGCAATTTATACCCATTTTGGAATATTTAAAAAATTAGGAAAATTCAAAGAAGTCCGAAGAGTTCACAAGGGGGCGTGACCTACCCCCCTGGGCCCGCCCTGTAGGCTTTTGGACACCCCGTGTACCCTCCAGATTCCGTTTTCTTGTCATATACTCTTTCGGGTTGGCAGAAATTCATTATATAATCTCCCGAAGATTTTGACCTTTGTATCACGACAATATCTCCTATTTTCATTTTGAGCTGTTTCTGCAGCAGATTTAGATCAACATGACGTCTTCAAGTGCTTTGAAGGATAATTTCGTCAAGATGGTCATCAACCCCAACCTTGCGGAGGTGCTGCAACACCCTCAAACCATTGAGATGCATGAGGGGTTGCTGCACATCCGTGATGTTGAGGGGCCAAAGAAGACCGGAAGCATGGAGACAAGGCTCGAAGCAATGGAGCAACAAGTCTTTAAGTGCCAAGGGATCGTGGAACGAGTACTCAATGCTAATCACATGATGATCGCAGAGTTTACCCATAAGCACAAGCTGGACGCCAAGGACATCTCGGATCACGTCTTCAAGCTTTACTAGAAATTGTGCATCTCCAATCCCAGATCTGTGAACCGCAAAACCAAAACTATGAGTATAATACACATTTAAGAGAATGAGTTTGGCTATAGATTTGAGTATACCAGAGACTCGTTCATATTTTTAAAATGGTGAGCCCATGCCTTGGAAGACGGAGGACAAGCTTTCAACCTCACCAACAACTCCAACATCACCACCCCCGAAGAAAGACAACTAAACAAATGGGTATAGGGCACTCCCCTTGGATAATGCCAAGCTTGGGGGAGGTGCCCCGGTATCGTATCACCATCACATCTTTTACTTTCTTTGTTTTTCCTCTTTCGATCCTTTTGGTTATATCTCCATCTAGTAGAATAAAGATTTAGTGAGATCTAGTTTCGAGTTTTTCTTTATGTCCCCCTATGTAAGAAAGTCCGAGAGTTATATAATAAACATTAGTTTTTAGTTTAGGGCTTTGCTTGCTTGCTATGATCTTAAGAAATAGAAATAGAAATAGAAATAAATATAGAATAAAAGCCAAGAGTATATATAATGATATAATGGCGAGTGATGACTTCACATATTAAAAGTATGTCGATTGAAATTTGTTGTGAGTTGACAAACAAAGCTATTGGTCATTGTTGCAATTAAAAGGAAGTAATAAAGAAAGAGAAGTTCACATATAAATATATTATCGTAGACATATTTTTGATTGTGAGCACTCATTAAAATAGTATATGTTTAGAAGTTGATATTGGACAAGGAAGACAACATAATGAGTTATGTTTTCTTATTTCCGAACAGAAGTTATATGGTTATAGATCGTTCAACATGTGTCGCTTGCTTGCACCCCCATATTAGCCAAAAACTTCCGCACCAAGTAGAGATACTACTTGTGCATCCAAACACCTTAAACCCAATTTTGACTTGAGAGTCCACCATACCTACCTATGGATTGAGGAAGATCCTTCAAGTAAGTTCGCATCAGTGCAAGTAATAAAAAATGCTCTCTAAATATGTGTGATCTATTAGTATGAGGAAAATAAACTTTATATGAACTTGTTATATACCAGAAATAAAAGCGCCAGACTGCATAATAAAGTTCCTTGTCACAAGGTAAATATAAAGTGATGTTCTTTTGCATTAAGGGAATGCGCATCCAACTAGAAAAGCGCATGACAACCTCTCTTTCCCTCAATGAAGGGCCTATCTGTTACCTTTACTTTCTAGTATTTACCTTTATGCAAGAGTCATGGTGATCTTCACCATTTATTTTATTTCTCCTTCATCTTTTGGCAAGCGTCATGTGTTGGGGAATGATCTAGACAAATATATCCACTCGTATGTGGGTGATCATGAGTTATTATTGTTGACATTACCCTTGAGGTAAATAGCTAGGAGACCAAACTATAAGCCCCTATCTTTCTCTGTGCCCGATTGAAGATTTGAACTCATAGGTACCACGTGAGTGTTAGCAATTACGAAAGACTATGAGATGATTGAGTACGTGGATTTGCTTTACAAGCTCTTATATTCACCCTTTCCTATGTTACGATAAATTGGAATTGCTTTAATGACTGAGATCATAATTTGTTAGTTCTCAATAGAGTTTTGATTCATATATTACCTAGTGAATGAATTGTTACTCTAGCATAAGATATTCTTTGTCAATATGTATTGTTGTTCTAAAGATAACCATGATTCCTTCATGTCCGTATTTTATTTTTATGGACACCTCTATCTCTAAACATGTTGGCATATTTATCGATCCTGGTTTTCGCTTCAGGACAAGCAAGGTCTAAGATTGGGGGAGTTGATACGTCCATTTTGCATCATGCTTTTATATTGATATTTATTGCATTATGGGCTACTAATACACATTATGGTACAATACTTATGCCTACCTCATTTATTTTACAAGGTTTACACGAAGAGGTAGAATGCCGGCAGCTGGAATTCTGCACAACTCCAAAAGTCCTAAAAACTTACGGAGAATTATTTTGGAAATATAAAAAATATTGGGAGAAAGAAATACAACAGGGGACCCACGAGGTGGCCACAAGCAAGGGGGCGCAACCTACCCCCCTTGGTGCGCCCTAAAGGCTTGTGGGCCCCGTGGCATGCCTCTAGTGCCCATCTTGTGCTATATGAAGGGTTATGACCTGGAAAAATCATATCAGAACTTTCTATGCGAAGCGCTGCCGTCTCAAGCTGGAACTTCGGTAGAACCAATCTAGAACTCCGGAGTTGCTATTCCGACGGGGAAACTTCCGTCCCGGAGGGGGAAATCGAAGCCATCATCATCGGCATAGATTCTCTCATTGAGAGGGGGTCAATCTCCATCAACATGTTCATCAACACCATTTCCTCTCCAAACCCTAGTTCATCTCTTGTATCTGATCTTTGTCTCAAAACCTCAGATTTGTATATGTTGGTTGCTAGTAGTGTTGATTATTCCTTGTAGTTGATGCTAATTGGTGTACTTGGTGGAAGATCCTATGTTCGAATCCTTAATGATTATTAATACTACTCCGATTATGAATATGAATATGCTTTTAGAGTAATTATCTTTGTTCCTGAGGACATGGGATAAGTCTTGTTATAAGTCATCATGTGAATTTGGTATTCCTTCGATATTTTGATGATATGTATGTTGTCTCTCCTCTTGTGGTGTCATGTGAACATCGACTACATGAAACTTCACCATTATTTGGGCCTAGGCGAAGGCATTGGGAAGTAATAAGTAGATGATAGGTTGCTAGAGTGACACAACGTTCAACCCTAGTTTATGTGTTGCTTCGTAAGGGGCTGATTTGGATCTAGATGTTTCATGCTATGGTTAGATCTATCTTAATTGTTCTTTCGTAGTTGCGGATCCTTGCGAGAGAGGTTAATCATAAATGGGATATTTTTCGAAGTAAGGGCAGCAACTAAGCACCGGTCCACCCACATACCAAATTATCAAAGTAACGAACGTGAATCATATGAGCATGATGAAAACTAGTTTGACAAAAATTCCCATGTGTCCTCGGGAGTGCTTTGCTTTATATAAGAGTTTGTCCAGGATTGTGTGTAGCGACGTGTTTTCAGAAAATAATTTCCAGGAAACAGGTCTCTGTGTATACAAGCCCCGGGATTGCTGTTAGCTGGTAGACACTTACTTGATACAGAATATCCAAGCAAAATACAAAATCTGGGTTACAAGACCATGAAGGCCTACTAGGTTGAACAAAAGTCTGAAGTTGACGGCGAGGCGACTCGAGAATTCTCCTGTGCCGATGGGACTCCATTCCCACAGGAACAGCTAACCTGGATAAACTCCTATCTCACAAGGTTGCTATCCTTAACTCCTAGGTTCGGGGTTGACGACATCGTTCTCCTCTCCAAACGCAATTTGGCCAAGACAATAGCCAGGGACAAGCTAGTGAGTACTTTGAATGTACTCGTAAACATCAAGAAAACAAACACGTTAAGCAAGTGAGATGCAAGCAAATTCCACTAACAATCATATCTTGCCATTATAGTTTAATTCCTGAATGCACTCATGAAGATATGCTATGTTACCACCAATTATTTATAAAAAGCAAGGATGATGATGCTGAATTAGTAGTAAAATGCGTGCCAGAGTCGGGCGTCTGAGCGACACCACATAAAGGGCTTATATGAAACAATAAACATGCCGCAGTCGGGTGTGTCAGCAACACCGCATATAGGGCTTACATGAAACAATAAATATGCCACAGTCGGGCGTCTCAGCGACACCACATAAAGGGCTTATATGAAACAATAAAAATGCCACAATCGGGCGTCTCAGCAACACCACATAAAGGGCTTATATGAAACAATAATAAATATTGAATATCCAGGAGGTAGAACCGTCCCAGGGATATCCAACAACATAATCATAGGGGTTAGTCTAGAGTAATAATCATAGTATGATCATCCACCACATCATCATATGATTTACCAAAACCATTATTATTATCACCTTTTATACTCCAAAGACCGACTCTAGGACCGACACTTGACTCGTCAAACAACGTCCTTGACCGGGGACACGGCTACTCGCATAGTTTTCACTCTGCAGAGGGTGTACTCTTTACCCACAGCTTACGGTTTCCCATCGTCGGCAAGACTAATCCCGCGTACGACATTTTAGAAGCAGACACTAAGAATCAGCACACACCGATCTTCCTCCGCGAAGCCCGGCATCACCCGGACCACGCTGCCAAGGCAAAACCATAAGACGGGGAGGCTCCGACCTCGACTAGCATGGGATCAAAAATTTATACCGTGTGCTCACTGGGAAGGGCCATTGCCTTCCGGTCCCAGACCGGAAACACACATGCCCCCTGAACGGATCACTAGATTTAGTACATGACCATGAATACCTTCATACCAGCCCCTATACTTGGTGTGTGACTGTTAATAGGTCTACAACTGACTTTACCGAATCCATTATCCAGGAAATTGTGGTAGCACGCTACGGAAGTATGACATGGACAAGACTCGATCTAGGTCGATACTGGAGTTAACCAACTTTTTACCGGCATCATCGCGCGCACGTCATGACCAGGCCATAACCTATCACGTTCTGCATGACTAGGTTATTCCACGACCTCTCATAACTAGCACAAGCCATCGCCATATTTCACCATTGTTATAATATGAGTAACATGCATGAATATGCAAAGTATTATTTCATGTGAAACTATTATGAATATAACCTCAAATCACACGATACAATCACCACCACAATCATCACACAACTTATGGAAATATGGTTTCAAGATGCTTGCCTTAGGGGGTTTTAGGAGGGTGATGTACCCCGTCATCTTGAAGTCGGTAGCCACCCTTCAAAATCCTAGTTTTGCAAATATTTGAATTAACACACTTATCCAAAATAGTACAAAAAAGTGGTTTGAATAATTTTAAAATAAATCTTAAAATAAACTAGATGAAATTCTATACCAGTAGGAAAAAGAATCAAGTGATTTGGAGCTTCCAACTAAAAGATATAGCCAGTCAAACATACTGGTAGAATTTGTTTTTGAAATCAAAACAAAAGAAAACGTTTCGGGTGCAATAAGTTTTTGCCAGAGAGAAACACTTTTGCCGAAACAGTCTGAGAGAAATACACTTTACTAATAGGAAGATGCACCAGGGGGTTTGGCGCCACTTGGCCTGCGGCTGGCACACCGACAAGCGAGACTCGCCTATCGGGTTCTTCCCCCACCTCCCGCGCATGCACGGGACAAAGGACAGCGACACTCCGACGAGGCTCACAGGCAGCACAGGGCATCTCCGCCACGCTCCAGCTATGCACATGCTCGGGAAAGAGTGTTGCATCCATTTTTCTCTGTTGGGGCTGCTGCGGAGCTCGAGGTTGAGCAGCACCTCAACAATGGCGGATGGAGCTTCTGCCTTCTCGCTTTTTCGGTCTCAGGTGGCTCTCGACTCAGCTCGAAGGTGGGAATGGGATCCTTGGGGTCTGGGTAGGCTAGCAGGGGTACTGGGAGGAGGAGAAGGACTCAGAGCTGCCGGAATCGGGCAGGGGGTTCGATGGCGGCGCTGATGCCAGAGAGGTGCACGGAGGCCAGCTCGGGCTAAATTTGGCGATGGGGAGGGGAGCTACTGGTCTTGGGAGGTTGCTGTCGTGCTCAAATGGCTTGAGGGTTCCTTAAATAGACGGAGAACGTCGGTTCCGCGGCGGCCTCCGGATAAGCTCGCCGGGGAGAGAGCTCGTGGCGCAGCAGGGGCGGTAGCAGAGCAACGAGGCAACAGCAAGGGCAGTAGGGTAGCGGGCCAGTCGCAAATGACGAGGGGGAGGCGTCTAGGGACAGGTGGAGCACGGGTAGGGCTCGGGCGGCGCCGGCCATGGCAGTAGCAAAGGGGTGATGACGACGACCGCGCTGTCGTTGCTCTGCTTGCACAGGGGCGACGACTGGCTATTGGGGGAGGAGAGGGTTGACGCGGCTCTGCATCTGTTCTAGAGGGCAAGGGGCACGGGGACGCAGCGGCTTGGCAGCAGCGCGTGCAAAACGTGCGCTTTGGCCATGTCCAGAGCACACATGGCACCTGCTCGACGAAATGCCAAGCATCACCACTGGGCTCCACTTATGCTCTAACTTAACATGGTTAGGATATGGACCAAGGGATAGCTACTAGACATGCTGGCTTGAGTGGAGTGGCAACTCCACAATGCAAACATAAACCTATACCAAATCTAGTCATGCTCCCAAGGGTTTCATGAAATGCCAGGGTCACCTAGTAGCTCTTCTCGCCACCAAATTTACCAGATCAGGGTCTCTCTAAGTGCTAGCAATGGTGGTAGGGTTAGTTTGGCAAAAATCAAAACTAGCCAATGCAATATTTTGAGAAACACAATACTGGATAGAAACTTGGGGCTATCATCACATGCATCTATTTTCATCCAATGGGGCTCAATTCCAAGAGTTAAGGTTTTGGTAGGGTTCCAAACAAGCATACAAAATTTCAAAGCAATCAAGGCAAGGAAAAATAGGGTTGAAATGTAAAGCACCAAACTAGACCAGAACAGAAAAATGGTTGTACTGCTCAAATTGTACATAACACATAGTGGGATTTTTGCATAAAGTAAGTATTATGCTATATTTGAAATCCCCAATTTTTTATGTAATTTATGAAAGAATATTTCTAGGGGTTGTAGTACAAACTCAATTCTGGACCAGTTTAGAAAAGCAGTTATTGTGCTTAAAACATTCAAAATACTTGAGTAGGTTTTTGTATAAATGTGACCTAGAAACATCACTCGTCTCCTACAAATTATTATAGAATTTTTAGAAGAAGTTATGACAGGGTTGCAGTGCAAATCAACCCTAAAAGCAACTATAAATCTGTTTAAGAATAACAGAATTCTTGGTAAAAATATTAAAATAAAATACCCCAAGAATTTACTAGAAGAAGGAAATGCTTGTATGCAAGTATTCAGATTCCAACATAAATTATAAAAAATATTTACCTAGGGCAAATATCTCTTTAGGAAGGGAAAGGAGTGTTTCAAACATTATCCAAAAATCGAGAAATTCAAATATCAAATGGACATAGCCAAAATAATATTCCCTTCTAAGGAAGTAACTAATTCAAATGGTCTCAAGCAAGGGCTTAATCATGAAAGATTTTTGAAAAGCCACTTGAAATGAAAAGTTCTTGGAAAGAGGCTTTGAAAAGAGCCATGACGCAAATTGTTTTCTAACAATTTTTATTCTAGGCAAAATTTTATTTTAGAAAAATATTTTTAAAATTTTGGGGTGTGACATTGTCCTTTTCAACAAAAAGGATTGGGCCATTTGCTGCATTTTTTTACATTTGTTACTTGCTACCCATTACAAATTACCTTATCACAAAACTATGTGTTACTCACAATTTCAGTGCTTGTAGAGAATACCTTACTGAAAACCGCTTGTCATTCCTTCTGGTCCTTGTTGGGTTTGACACTCTTACTTATCGAAAGGACTACGATAGATTCCCTACACTTGTGGGTCATCATTTCGTTGTAAGACTTCTACGTGATCATGCTTGTCTTGGGCACTGTGTTCACATGTGCCTTGCAATCCAGCTCATGTTTTGGACTTGTCTTTCATAGTTCTTTTCTCGAGAATCCCACAACGTTATATCATAAATTTGTGTTTGCAAACCTTCCTTTTCAGACATGCTGAGACTGAAAGATCTTGTCACCAATCAGATCTGAATCTCGGGCAGATATGCTGGTTGGAACTATTCGCAAGAATTATAATGTTAGTCTCTGTGTATCCTGGTAAAGTGATGTCGTGGCTAACACACCTAGCCGAAAGACTTGAAAGACTTATTATTACAATATCTTATATCAACAACATTAGCCACTTCCCCATGAGGAATCCATATGACTTATTTTAGAAGTTGTTCCTCCTCGACCCCTTTCGTGCTCCCGAAGTCTGACCTTTTTACTTTATGTTCTACATACCAAAATTGCGTTATGCAAGCATATCAAGGAGAACATTAGAAGCGGAGTACTAAATGTATCTCAGTCGATCATCCATATTTCAATTCCTTGGCATAGCTAAGGTGAAATATGAGAAATTGTTGTCGTCCTTTGCATTTTCATCCTCCATCATTATTCACCATGCTAGTATGATAAGTCACCAAGATCTTGGCATGGATGTTGGTAAAACCCTGATGAATGTGGAAATGCTCAAGTTCTTGAGAGTATGCTCAAAAGCTACGTTATACCATCGGTATCAATTGGAATGTGCCTTCCATTGGTCAAAATGCCTTATAACCCTAGTTTCTTCTTCAATCTGAGTATGCCATTCTTTTGAAATCATTCAAACGATCGTTGTGAATTGCCTTAGGCTTGTATGAAGAGTTTCAATGATCTCTATATCAAAAGTAATTATTTTTGCCACTTAACGGAATAACTCTACACGTCACCCTCCTAAGGTGCCCCGTTATGGTATCAAGGGAAACTTCATTCCTCGCTACCTTGTAACCCCGTCACCATGTGTATATAGAGTGGAATTGTTGCCTACAAAATTGAACCTCCGTCATCTATCCCTTTTCCTCATCCTTACTATGTGTTTCGTGTCTCAGCTCAAGGGATGTTCCTAAATCTCATTCTATGTGTTTATCATGAGTTGTTCGATCTTCATGAAGATCGATTTCCATACAGCTTTTTGTTTCCTTTTGTCATGATGCTTAGGTGAAGACCTCAAAGAAAAAGATGTCAAGATCAACAAGATGAATGAATCAACATCTCCAAGAAGGGTAATTGGATCACGAAAATTGTGATAGTCAGTGTCCCCTCTTTCCTCTTACCCTACACCTGAATCTTGTGATGAGATTCTTCTTTAGTGGAGGTGAGTTGTCAGAGCCCTAGAATAATTGCTTGCAATTAGTTGCATCATCATATTGCATCATGTCAAATTTAAATTAAATTGAAATGGGGATGATCAAACCCTAGCATCAATATAACTCAACTAGGTTCAACATAATATGATTTTAAATTAACCTAAAATGTCTTTTAGAAATGTCTATTATTTCTGGAAAATGATGGGAACATCAACCGAAGGTGATGCATATTTTTCTTAGTCATTTGGGTTTTTTAATTAACACATATTATTTTTGTTTTGGGGCTTTTAAAATTCTATATGTAGTTCGTTGGCTTCAATAATTTTGAAACTTGTTGAAGGCCCCTAGAATAAATATTTTATTGCCCAGAAAAAAGTCCCAGAATTTTTATAAATGATTTGTTTAGTAGAAATCCGGCCCACCTAGCTCGTGCCAGTCATCTCCTACCTCTGCGAGTAGGTAGAGGGGAGGGAAGATAGGGCGATCACGGCTTGGGTGCCACGCCTCCTGCCTGCCTACCTCATCGCCCCTCTCCCTTATCACCGCGCCGCTGGACCTCCCTCGATCTCCTCTGTCCACCCCCCCCTCTATGCTATTCCCTATCGGCACTCTCAAGCTCTTCTTCTCCGCCACAGCCGTCGGGAGTTGTCATCGATCTGGTGCCCACAGGGCCTCCCCGACCTCGTCGTTTCCTCCTCGAGAACCGCCATGAGCTCCTCTCCTCCTTTTCCCATGTCTTCTTCGTCGCGCGCGCCCCCTAGCTAGTTACCCCCAAGGTCCAAGCTCCTCGTCGCAATCCATGGTGTGGTTGTGGCCACATGTGCAACGAATAGCGATCGAGCACCCCCACATTATCCACTCAGTCCCATGAGGTCATAGACCCCTCTGAATCCTCCTCTAGCGGCCCCCAACACCGAGCCCAACCGTGGCCCAGCTCCGGCCGCTGCCTTCGTCGTTGCAGCCAACGACTACCGCCATCCCGGAGCCTCTAGTTGGCCCGCTGGACGCAGAGCGTCAAGGTCTATGCCCTGGTGCCATCTTCGCTATCCTTGTGGCATCCTGCCCAGACTGTGCCATGGCCAGAGGTCACCGGCATCGAGCCTCGCCGGCCTGGGCCACTAACCGGTGGGTCCTCCATGTCACGTAATTAGGTTAAGCCTAATTACCAATTAGCTAATCCCCTCAGCAACTAACATGTGGACCTTGCGGTCTAATAAAGACCTAGTTAAAAACAAACATGTTAATTATAGCTGAGCCACTGACGTGTGGACCCAACACATCAGGTTTTACCTGACCTAGCATTGTTGACCGCTGACATCACTGTGATGCAGAGGTGATGCAATATTTGATTTCTGGATTTATTTCATTCCAGGAAATGCTTAAAACTTCTAAATATCATAGAAAATAATTTGTAGGTCCAATGAAAATAAATTATCTAAAAATGATCAGACAAATGCAATGTATCTGTTTATGCCATGTTCATGGATGTTTGAACAAGTTAACCACACCAAGTAGGGAAAAATACTGTTAGGAAAATTTGATAAATAGTGTTGGAGTTGGAATTAGGTATATAATTGAATTTCACTTCACCTAAAGTCACTATCCTTTCCACGAGGTCAATTCAATACTTTAACATGCCATATCATGCATCATGTTTGTTGCATTGCATTAAATGTGCTCCTTTCTTGTTCTGTCGGTTTTATTCCTCCTCGGTAGACGATGGTTCCGACATTATGATCGTTGACATTAATGAAGAGAAGTACTAACTTCAGAACTGTCAAGCAAGCAACCCACCTTTGAGCATACTGATATAAACACAATCTCTCGCTCCTGCTCTCTTTTACTTCATTTGGACCAGAACGATTCAATTGTTACATGTTTTGGTAGTTCAACCCATTCCTCCGCATGACCTGTTTTTTCCATGGTAAATTTGTGCTTACTCATCCATGCTTGATTACTCTGCCTGCTATGCTTAGAGTCGGCTCGGGTCGGGTTTGATCCATCTAGGTGATGAATCAGAATGGTTGTGTTCATATCCTACTGTGTGAGAGTAAAGTTGGTGAACACGATTTGGTAAAGGTAGAGATGAGACGCCATGTAGGAGTACATGGCGGGTTGTCTCATTGGGACCGTCCTTAAGAACTGAAGAGTACATGTTATCCAAGACAAGATACTAACACGCATTGGGCCCAAAACCAATGGATCCTCTCAGCTTATTAACCGCTTAGACCTCTATAGAGGAGTTGCTACTAGTTTCTGGTGATTGTAGGAAAAGTGTTGGCAGCCGTATTTAGCTCTGCCCGACGGGGTGGGCTTCAGTGCGGAAGATACACAGTGGCACCGTGTACCAAGTCGCACCCGGATGGTGGGCTTGCGGAACCCTGTTCACATCGTTTGAGGCCGTCACTATAGGAATCAGCTTCTTTGCCGTCCACCATAACGGACGCAAAGATGACTCCACCGACGGCATTGATTAATGCACAGACGGCAAAGAGAACACATGTTGGCAAAGATTCTGCGTCAGTTTACGACGACATTGTAGATTCTTTGCCTTCAGCCTACCCTAAGTGGACGGCAAAGCTCTTTGCCGTCAGTCTGGCACCGAGCAGTCGTAAAATAATTTGAGATAGCAGCCGACAGGCGACGTCTCCGTTAGGGCTAATGGAGGCTTTGCTGTCTTCCTCCCTCATCCCTTTTGTCGTCTGCCTCCCTCATTCCCTTTATCGTCTGCCTCCCTCATCCCTTTGTTGTCTGCCTCCCTCATCCCCTTTGTCGTCTACTTCCCCGGGTAGCAGACAACAAAGAAGCTATATGGCCAACTGCTGGTGCCCCTCAGGGTGCACAACTGGGTGCCATGTGGCACATTTGTCGTCTGCCAGCTGATGGCGAAGCCCCTTTGACATCAGCTGGCAGATGACAAATAGCCCATATAGCTTCTGTTTTGTTGTTTTATATTATTTCACAGCACATATATATATATATATTTCACAACACATATATGATATATATTTCATAACACATATATATAGTTCACCACACATATATGATATACATATAACATTCATCAATGTACATCCCATATATCGAAAGAACCAACATACAAAGTTTTACACTATTGATCCATATATACATATACATATAGTTCAACATTATTCATCAACTCAAATGAAACTAGAACTAATAAGGCACTCCATGAATGCCGGCTTCCATGCATGTAGTACATCCAATCTGCAAAAATGTGAATATGAAAGTCAGAAGAAGAACAACATATGATGTTTTTGAGCTAATTATGTCATTTTAGAGGAAAACAACCTAAGTATTTAATATTCATGAGCTAACCAAGGTTCTTATGCCATTTTGAGCTTATTATGTCATTTTGGATCTAAATTGGCTAATTATGTCATTGCTGGGGAAAATAAGGTAAGGATAATATGAAAGAGCAGAAGAAAGAGGAGGAGGAGGAGGAGAAGAAGGAATCAAGAAGAAGGAGAAGAACAAATAGAATTAGAAGGAGGAGAAGGTCTCCTCCTCCTTCTCCTTCTTCTCCTTCTTCTCCTCTTCGTCCTTCTCTTTCTTTTCTCTTCTTCTTCTTCTTCTTCTTCTTCCTTCTTTTCATTTTCCTATTTCTTCTCCTCTTGTTGGAGCTAAATTATCTAATTATGTCGTTTTGGAGCTATATGGGCTAATTATGTCATTTTAGAGGAAAACAAGCTAAGTATATAATATTCATGAGCTAACCAAGGTTCTTATGCCATTTTGAGCTTATTATGTCATTTTGGAGCTAAATGTGCTAATTATGTCATTGTTGGGGAAAATAAGGTAAGGAGAATATGAAAGAGGAGAAGAAATAGGAGGAGGAGGAGAAGAAGAAGAAATCAAGAAGAAGGATAAGAAGAAGGAGAACGAGAAGAAGGAGGAGAAGGTCTTCCTTATCCTCCTTCTCCTTCTCCTCCTTCTTCTCCTCCTCCTCCTCCTTCTCCTTCTTCTTCTACCTTCTTTTCATTTTGCCTATTTCTTGTCCTCTTCTCCTCTCGTTGGAGCTAAATTATCTAATTATGTCTTTTTGGAGATATATGGGCTAATTATGTCATTTTAGAGGAAAACAAGCTAAGAATATAATAGTCATGAGCTAACCAAGGTTTTTATACCATTTTGAGCTTACTATGTCATTTTGGAGCTAAATAGGCTAATTATGTTTGTGTTGGGGAAAATGAGGAAGGAGAATAAAAAAGAGGAGAAGAAAGAGGAGGAGAAGAAGAAGAAGAGGAAATCAAGCAGAAGAGGAAGCAGAAGAAGAAGAAGGAGGAGGAGGAGAAGGAGGAGAAAGTCTTCACCTCCTTCTCCTCCTTCTCCTACTCCTCCTTCTCCATCTTCTTCTTCTCTTCTTCTTCTTCTTCCTTCTTTTCATTTTTCCTATTTCTTCTCCTCTTCTCCTCTTGACGTAGCTAAATTAAACAATTATGTCTTTTTGTAGCTATATGGGGTAATTATGTCATTTTAGAGAAAAACAAGCTAAGAATATAATATTCATGATCTAACCGAGGTTTTTATTTCATTTTGAGCTTATTATGTCATTTTGGAGCTAAATGTTCTAATTATCTCATTGTTGGGGAAAATAAGGTAAGGAGAATAAGAAAGAGGAGAATAAAGAGGAGGAGGAGGAGAAGAAGAAGAAATCAAAAAGAAGGAGAAGGAGGAGAAGGAGGAGAAGGTCCTCCTCCTTCTCCTTCATCTCCTCCTCCTCCTTCTCCTTCTTCTCTTCTTCTTCTTTTTCCTTCTTTTCATTTTTCCTATTTCTTCTCCTCTTCTCCTCTTCTTGTAGCTAAATTATCTAATTATGTCTTTTTGGAGCTATATGGGCTAATTATGTCATTTTAAAGGAAAACAAGCTAAGTCTATAATATTCATGAGCTAACCAACGTTTTTATGACATTTTGACCTTATTATGTCATTTTGGAGCTAAATAGGCTAATTATGTCATTGTTGGGGAAAATAAGGTAAGGAGAATAAGAAAGAGGAGAAGAAAGGGGAGAAGGAGGAGAATAAGAAGAAATCAAGAAGAAGGAGGAGAAGAAGAAGAAGCAGAAGGAGGAGAAGGAGGAGAAGAGGAGAAGGAGAAGGCTCCTTCTCCTCCTTCTTCTCCCTACTCCTCCTTCTCCTTCTCCTTCTCCTTCTCTTATTGTTCTTCCTCTTCCTTCTTTTCATTTTCCTATTTCTTATCCTCTACTCCTCTTGATGGAGCTAAATTATCTAATTATGTCTTTTTGGAGCTAAATGGGCTAATTATGTCGTTTTAGAGGAAAACAAGCTAAGAATATAATATTCATGAGCTAACCAATGTTTTTATGCCATTTTGAGCTTATTATGTAATTTTGGAGCTAAATGGGCTAATTATCTCATTGTTGGGGAAATAAGGTAAGGAGAATAAGAAAGAGGAGAATAAAGAGGAGGAGGAGGAGGAGAAGAAGAAATCAAT
This sequence comes from Hordeum vulgare subsp. vulgare, assembly GCF_904849725.1. NCBI lineage: Eukaryota > Viridiplantae > Streptophyta > Magnoliopsida > Poales > Poaceae > Hordeum > Hordeum vulgare. Next base: position 196,966,375 of record NC_058522.1, read on the forward strand.
AAGAAGGAGAAGAAGGAGGAGAAGGAGGAGAAGGAAGAGAAGGCATCCTTCTCCTCTAATTATATCAAAAATGAACTAGAGAAAACATACCGTCATGGTCATCAAGGATGAGAAACACCAGGGTTGCTCGCGGCGGATTCACTTGGAGACGGTTGCGCTGGAGAAGGGTCGTGCGATGCCTCTCGGGAGTTATTCTGCAGAAAAGATATGTTGCAATATCTCAGTTAGCATGATAACACTCAATGGTTAATACTAGTTTATATTGACCATTGAAATGAAACTCACCGTGCTAATTGCAGAGAAGACGGGCATCGGTGGAGGGACTTGACTGTTCTTCTTGCACATACTCTAAAGAGTCGATCGTATTAGATAGTAATGAAACTTACCCACCGTCATGCTGTGGTCCGGTCCCTCTCCTCAAGAGCAGCCTGAAGAGCAGCCTGACTTGCCAATCTCTGTTTCTCAAGAGCAGCCTGGTTTGCCGCTCTCTCTTTCTGAAGAGCAGCATGCAACACCATTCCTCGTTACCACAATAATGATCGATGGTCATGCACATAATGAAATGGATGAAAGTTTTCTGAGTATGTACAACTAACCTCGATGGCAAGATCGACTGGTCGTGGACGAGGCGTTATCTCAGGACAGGAGCTTGACTAGCGCGCCTTGATCTCCGGGAGAGCGAGTGGACAAAGTACTTTCCCATCTCCAATGGCTATCGAGCCATGGGGCCTCCCGCCACCAGATATCATCATCAACTCTGGATCCAAAGGTTCCTGGCTTGGGTTAAAGTCCTCCCCTTTCCTAGCCCTCCATGTTTCCATGTATGTCACGAGCTTGTGGTGGGATGATATGTTAGTGAAGTTATTTGGATCATCCAGGTCAGACTCGGAGAATGCCTTCGCCTTCTTGTAGGAGGCACTATGGGAAATGCCATAAAGGTCGTACAAGTGTGGCATCTTTGTCTTATTATGATGCGCCTAAAAGAGAACAATAAAGTATTAGTAAGGGGCTCAAGATAGAATGAAGAATGAATTGCATGAATCATGAAGCAAACCACATACTCCGTTTCATCCGAACTGAAGTAAGTTGGCGCTGTCTTGATGGTGTGGTACACCAACCATTTGGCTACATCGATCCTTCGCATTGTCGCGGACGACTCACCAGTTCCCTATGCACCACTCATCCACCAACGCCTCCCAACAATCCATCTTATCCGCACACCATCTCAGGGGCACCTATAAGTTATTAGAAAGAATTTTGAGTGATACGCCTATGAATCAAATCAAGAAAACTATGTAGAAGGCCTTAAGAATAGGTAATTACCTCCATGTACTGCTCCTTCTTCAGATACTTTCCGCGGCACTCCTTCTTTTGCTTCTTAATACCACGCGTGGCGTAGTAGTCTCGAATAACCTGCGGCCGAGCCTCGTGGTGTAAGTTTTGTAATAACTGCTTACACTCGGCCTGGAGAACCTTGGCCGCCTCGTCCTCACATCCCTCCTCACACCTATAGTAGGTCTGCAATCAAACGCGACAACACTGATTAATACAATAATTAGCTATATGGTTAATTTTAGATTGTGTAAAAGGATAATTTACAGAAAAGCTCTTGATCACAATCTCGGCCCTCGTGTGGCACAAGACACCATCTATAATTTCCTCCGGCGGGGCCTGTGCAGCTTGATAGTGCTCCTAGCAAAATCCTAGCGTAGGAACCTTACCCTCACCAGGCAACGTGACAAACCCCGGAAAATTTGTCCGACGAAGCACACCAAGGACGCTGTTCGGCTTGCGGACTCCACGAGGGTGTGCCCATCCCCTGAAGTATGATAAGGTCAACGCAATAGATATTTGAAGAAACATGAAGGCAAAAGCTAAAAAAGGAGTAAATGTACTTACCTATCCCCTTCAGGCTTAATCACCAACCTCTGCTCGCGGGTAGCCCGCACGACCAGGAGACGTGTACTACCACGCTTGTACACGATGGCCCCATCCACCTGCACGTCGCCCTCACTATACGTAAACTCATCCCCGCCATCAACAGAACAGCCACCCGGACCCTCGGTCCAATCCGACACCTCGATCCAGTCCGGCACCTCGGTCCGATCCGGCCAGGCACCCCATCCGGACCTCTCCACGTCGGCCGAAACGTGTGTGGCAGGAGTCTCCTAGGATGTAGCCTCAAGAACCGGAGTCTCGTGGGTCGAAGGCACCTCAACCCGAGGTTGATCCTGAACCGGAGTCTCATGGGCCGAATGCGTGTCCACCCGAGGCTCCTGGACCGGAGTCCCCGTAGCCTCCTCAAACGGGTCCACCACAGTAGTAGTATGCTCGGGTGAATGAGCTAGTGATGGTGGCGAGGATGGCGCAATAGTTCACCTACCTCTTTCACGGCCGCCACCTCTCCTTGTAACCTTCCCCTTCTTCCCTACCCGACCAGCACCTCTCCAAGTGGGCAATGCCGCCGACGAAGAAGAAGCACCCGCGGGTGGTGTCGTCAGACTGTCTTCCAAGACTTTACGGAGAGATAGGGGTGGAATGGAAGTACCACCCCTCGTGCGGGCCGCCGAAGGAGAACCCATCGAGCGATCTGGACCCACGCCCACCATCTTTCAACACCTGCTGACCTGCCATGATAAAGATTAAAAGAAATTTGTACAACATAAAAGAAATTGAATAACTGACATGAATAATAATATGTACATATATAATTTAAGTTGTGAATCTTACAAACTAATAATCATCATCATCACTATCACGCATGTCTTCATGAATGACGCGCTCATCGGGTTCAATGACATGAAGTTGGTCAAGCATTGACAGGTCATCCGCACCAGTAACCTCTTCCCGTTCCAGCTGTGGTTGAAGGGGTGAAGTCAGATTCATTGTCGCCGTCTACTTCCATGTTCTGGGGTGAAGCACGGTGGTTCTTGAAACGTTTCTTCGAAAGACGTGTTTCTTGGAAGAATTCTCCATCATATGTGTCTGGGTTAATGTGAGGTTCATAATCATGTTTATTTGGGAGAGGTGGTCTAACATGTGGCGGCACTTCATAAACATCATACCAACCTTCCAGATTCTTATCAGTTTGGCATGACCATGGTAGATAGAAAACTGGGGTCGCCTGTTTAGCCGTAATATAGACATCGGGAACTTCTAAATGGGTGTTTGGATTGATTGCGACTAGTCTCCTTCGTCTAGAACCAATAACATTTGAAGACTAAGACGTTCGGTGGTTTTTCACCATAGAATTAAAGTTCATAAAGTGCTTCAACTCTTCCATAATACTCGATAACACCTTCACCGATAGCAGAGACAACACAATTTGTAGATTTTCGTTCTGGCATAGATAGCTCTTTGCCAAAGGTACGAAAAAGATACCCGTTGATGTTGTATTTCTCAAATGAACGGACCTTATAGTCAAAACCATTAGCAGCTTGTCTCAACTCAGCATCCATAGACTCTGAATTAGCCTACAAGTTTAATACGAAACTATTGTTCCATTAGCCGCAAGTTAGACCAAGAAATGAAATGGTCCATTATTTATATTTACCGTTTGTATGAACAAAGAGATGAAATCAGGATAGCCGCCTCCTGTCTTTGCCAGAAGCTCATACTCTTCGACGGAATCATTTTCGACCGCCGCTCCATATGAGAATTTGGCAACGTATCGACTTTATGAAATATCCGGGAATAAGAGCAATTCAAAGGAATTAGAAGTTACGGGAAAATGTGCCGAGAACTTACTCGATGTATGGCCGCACTTCTATTAGGTTGTTGAAGATATACAACGAAATGTTCCGCCATTCTTCGACATCCAACGTTATTGGTTTGGAAGCACCGGCTGGTGTGAGCTTCCCTTTGAATAGGCTAAGGTTGGGCCCACCTTTTTAGGGTCTGCATCATTGTGCCGAGGCTTCAGATTATGCAAATGATGATTTTTTTGCTTCGTAGTGTGCTATCACAAAGTTTGCCACCACCTCAGTAATGAATACCTCAGCCATCGATGCTTTAATTCTATGCTTATTTTTACATTTAGCTCGAAGCATCTTCTACATCCTCTTAGTTGCATAGCACCAACGATTTTGCACGGGCCCACCCAATCATGCCTCGGTCGGTAGATGTAAAATCAAATGCTGCATTGTATTAAAGAAGCCCGGCGAAAAGATCTTCTCTAACTTGCACAACAACTCCAGTGCAAACTCCTTCATGTCATCAACCACGCCAGGCAACAATTCTTTCGCACAAAGAACACGAAAGAAATAGCTCAGCTCTGCCAGTACTAGCCATTCATCCTCAGGAATAAAGCCAAGTAACATCACCGGCATTACCCGCTCTAGCCACATGTGCCAATCATGACTCTTGAGACCAAAGATTTTCAATTTTTCAAGACTCGCTCCCCTCTTTAGATTCGCTGCATACCCATCGGGGAACATCAAGTGCATTTTGACCCACAAGATAATTTCCCTCATAGCTGGCCTTACAAGATTGAACCAGGCCTTTGGCTTCGACCACTTCTGCTTTCCTTTGCCTTCTCGCATGTTTTGTAACGGTCTATGACATAGTGTCTCTTGATCGACTTTAGCCTTAGTAATATCCTTTGTCTTCCCATCTATGTCGAACAATGTACCAAAAATAGCATGTCCGATATTCATTTCAGTGTGCATCATCTCGATATTGTGTGGAAGAAGGAGGTCTTTGAAGTAAGGCAGATCCCAGAAGCATGGCTTGTGAGTCCAGGCGTGTTTTGAATTACACCCCTTGAAATACCCTCTACGCTCTGGATCAGGCTCGGGGGTGTTTAACTAATCCAGGATCTGTTGGCCTATCAACGCAGGTGGTGCGAAGTTTTTGAAAATTTACCTTTGGTAAAGTTGTTCTTCTCTTTTCTGAACTGAAGGTTATGATCCAGGAACTGTCTATGCAAGTCAAAGCAAGAATATTTCCGACCCTCCTGCAACCAATGAAACTGAAGAGCTGCCTTGCATTGGGGGCAGGGGAACCTTCCATGCACACACCATCCAGAGAATAGCGGATGCGCCGACAAGTCATGCATAGAGTACATGTACCACACATGCATTTTGAAGTTTTGTTTTCTAGAGGCATCGTATGTCTTGACCCCATTATCCCAAGCTTCTTCCAATTCGTCCTTAAGAGGCTGCAGGTACACAGTCATATTGCTCCCCGGATAATTGGGCCGTAGAATTATCAACGTCAGAAATATGTTTTTTCTTTGCATAATCTGCCCGGGGGGGAGATTGAGTGGAATGAAAAATACAGGCCAACAACTGTATTGGGTTGCCGTCATGCCGAAGGGATTAAAACCATCTGTGGTGATGTAGACTCGAGGATTCCTTGGATCTGTCGCTTTATCCTGATGCAATCCAACGAAATGTTTCCATGCTTCCCCATCCGATGTGTGTACCGCCATCTTATTCCCATCCGCATCTTGTTCGGTTCTTTTGCCCAATTTGTGCCATGTCATCTGTCTGGTTGTCTCTTCGACAATGAAAATACGTTGAAGCCTTGGTACGATTGGCATATACCGAAGAACACTAACTGGGATTTCGGTCTTCCTCTTTTCACCCAGAACGTTGGCTCCCACGACATACCTGCAAGACTCACAATTGGGACAATAGTCCAAGTGTGCATAATCCTTCCTAAATAAGACACATCCTTTCTCACATGCATCTATCGTCTCATAGGGCATCTTAAGTACACGAATTATTTTGTCTAACTGGTACAGGTTTGCAGGTATGACTTGGCCTTTGGGTAGGAAGCGTCCAAATAGTGTCATCATCGCATCTTAGCATTCTCTTCCCAAGTTGAACCGAGCCTTCAGAGCCATTACTTATCCAATTGCATCCAGCTGACAAAGCTCAGTGTGCTCATGGAGAGGACATTTTGAAGAATCCAACATTTCATAGAAGGCCTTTGCAGATTCCTCCATCTCATCTTCTGAATCCCAAGCATCATCAAAGTCTTGCACCATGTCTTCGATCCCGGTACCATGCTCGTCGGTGCGACGACGGACCACCTCAGCTCTGGTGCGTTGTATAGACTCACCATGAAATGTCCACACCGTATAATTAGGCTTAAAACCCTTCCTCTGCAGGTGTTTAATCATTATAGCCTCTGTTGTCTTTTTATAGTTGTCACATCCAGGACACGGGCAATAGTTTCTTTCCTGGCCATTTGCAAATGCGGCTTTCACAAATTCCTTGGTTTTTAGAAACCATTCTTTCGTCATCTCTTTCTGACTAGGGTGACCGGTATACATCAACACATGATCGCTCATCTTGCCTAGCTACTAAAGATACAAGAAATATATTTATATATAATTTAGCATATATATTCATCAGTTAATCAAGTTCGCCATTTTTATTACGTCCATGCAACTTACACGCTAATAGGTAAAGATAATTCCTAATCCCACCCGAGTATGTGCAGATTGGGTTCGTTTTCCCATGCTCTACTCCGGATCCAATGCAAAATTTCGGCAGCACCTCCCCGCTGTTCTCCTAATACAAGTCTCTGCAATAAACAGAGAGGATGTGTATCCGGAGAACAACAGGGAGGCACTTACGAAATAATACATCGGATCCGGAACAAAGCATTTGGGAAAATAAACCCAATCTACACATACTCGGGCTGTCCATGGTAACGTTGGACAATTCTAAAGAATCACGGTTATAAATATAAGCAAATGCATGCATATTTATAACTATAACTCTTTCGAACGGGAGACGCATACTGGTCAGGCATACTGATAAATTAATTTAATTACCTAAATCTAGCAAGTTTCATCCGAAAACCGACCCAGAGTAAATGAAGGGGCGAAGAGGATAATTAGCTAAGTATGTCTTTGTTGGGGAAAATAAGCTATGTAGAAGAAGAAAGAGAAGAAGCAAGAAGAGAAGAAGAAGGAGAAGGAGCAGAAGGAGAAGGAGGAGGAGGATAATGAGAACGAGGAGGAGGATAAGAAGAAGAGAAGAAGAAGGAGAAGAAGAAGGAGAAGAAGGAGGATAGAAGAAGGAGAAGAAAAGGAGAAGAAGGAGGGAGAAGAAGAAGGATAAGAAGGAGGAGAGAAGAAGGACAAGAAGGAGAAGAAGGAGGGCTCCTTCTCCTCCTCCTCCTTCTCCTTCTTCTTCTCTTCTTCTTCTCTTATTCTTTTCATTTTTCCTCTTTCTTCTCCTCTTCTCCTCTTCTTATGCTTCTCCTCCTCCACCTCCTCCTCCTCTTCTCCTCTTCTTCCTCATCTTCTTCTTCTTCTTCCTTTTATTTCTATTTCTATTTTTTATCCTCTTCCTCTACTTATTCTTCTTTTCTTCTTTTTTCTCTTCTTCTCCTTCTTACTTTTTTCTTCCTCTCTTCTTCTCTACTTATCTTCTTCTTCTCTTCTTTTGTCTTCTTCTTCTCTTCTTATTTTCATCTTCTCCTTCTTATTTTTTCTTGTCCTCTTCTTCTTCTTCTTCTTCTTCTTCTTCTCCTTCTTATGTTTTTCTGCTCATCTTCTTCTTCTTCTTCTTCTTGTTCTCCTCCTCCTCCTCTTCTTCTCCTCTTCTCATTCTCCTGTTCTTCTTCTTCTTCCTCTTCTTTCTATTAAGCTAAATAACTAGTGACAAATGGTCTTTATATGAAAAGCCAAGAACTAAATAACAACTACAATAACATCAACCACCACTACAACAACTACTACAACAACTACAATCAGAACAACTATAATAACAACAACAACTACTAAAACAATAATAAAAAATCAACTTTGTAGTTATAATATAATTACAAAAAACTAAATAACAACAAGTTAATTTTCCCATGGGGGTGGGGGTGTGGGGGCTCACCGGCAGGGGCGGCCGTGGCGTCGTGGGCGCCGGGGGGCCGGGGGTGTTGGTGCGGCGGGGCGGCGCTGGGGGTGTTGGGGCTACGAGGCGGCACCGGGGGAAGTGGGGTGGTGGCGCCGTGGGGCGGTGGGGCACCGGGGCGGTGCCGGGGGCGGTGGGGCGGCAGCGACGGGGCTGTGGGGCACCAAGGCGGCGCCGGGGGCACCGGGGGCGGTGGGCGTCTTGGAGAGGAGTGGAAGAGAGTGGCCGTTACACAGTAGTGAGAGAGAGAGGGCCGGGGTGGGGGCGGGACGGCCGTTACAGAAGTCCAAAGTTTTATCGTCTGCTGGCGGACGGCAAAGGGTCTAAACTCTTTGCCCTTTGCCTCCGGACGCTTTGCCGTCCGCTAGCACACGACAAAGAAGGGACTGTAGTTTGACTTAACATCCCCTCAGCCAGGTGGTCCCACCTATAGCTTTGTCATATGTTGTTCTAATCTTTGCCGTCAGCAGCTGACGGCAAAGAAGTGACAGATGGCAAAGACATTCTAGGCCATCAGCTAGTTCTTTGCCGTCTGCTTTGAAGCAGCTCATGACAAAGACAGTCTTTGCCATCAGCCAGTAGACGAAAAAGATTTGGCAGATGACAAAAATCTTAATTCCAGTAGTGCGTTAAGGAAACTTCGGCATGACCTCCTTGCGGGTTCAGTCTCAAATAGGCAATAAACCAGGACTAGGGGTCTTGTGTGGTTAACGGTCGTGGCCGACAGCCATGCCAGTGCTTCCGCCTGAAGGTTGCCAAGATGCATGACGTGCATATGGTGATAAGTGGTGAGAGCATGTGTGAAGAAGTATACCCTTGAAGGGTGAATTAATCTGTTCGAATAGCTGCATCCTCGGACATGGACTACTTGGAAACATTATGTGGTACATAGACAACTTGAAATGGATACTCTAAAATCAGCAAGATAAGTGTGAGTGTTCTGGATGGCCTTCTCGTAGGGTGAGGAGAGTGGATCCATAGTGGTGTATTGTTTTGGTGAATATGTGAACTGTGTGCATTGTCCCACCTCAAAGAAAGTGTTTGTGGTCGTAGTACATGTTAGACAAGAGTCAAACTGGCTTGCTGCAATTGAACTCCACAATCCCTTCATTGATATTAATGCATATGTAGATAGTTCCGATGTAAGTCTTGTTCAGTACCTTTGTACTCATGGTTGCTTAATTTTTTTTTTGCAAAGGAGAGTTGGTCTCATGCAAGGTTCCTACATGATGAGTTTGACGTTGACCAAAATAGCTTGGGAATCACAGATAGAGGTCTGGCTCCTTTGGTAGGATCGATGTAGCTTTTCAGCCTTTTCAAGACGCTTTTAGTAGATGTCTCTACCCAGACATGTAACTTCCGCTTGATGTTTGTATGCTCTCACTATTGGGCCATGTCATCTTGTATCTACACATATCGTGCATATTGTGTTTATGTTTGAAATGCATTGGTATGTTTGGGATTTGACACCTAATTGTGTGCGTTTAGTAGTACACTTTATGGGGAAATGCCTGTTGTGCTTCCACCCAGCCTTGGTAGCTTGGTACTCCTCCGAACACATTGATTTACTGGCATGTATCCTTCTTTGCTGCAAAGTCTGTCCCCTGAGGGAAATGTCAAGCGGTGTAATGCAGTACCTGTGGCGTGCTATGACTCGTCTACACACGTTGTTGATCGGCACCTGCTTTGCTGGGTTATGTATGCCTGTCCCTCTACGGATGTGCCACTTGGGTTTATACCTAGTCATGTCGACCTGGGTTCCCTGTCCTTCAAATGCTGGCAACACATACACATACATGAGACAAAAGACGCAAACGATCTCGGCTCAGGTAAGGTGGCAGCTGAGGGGTTAACCGTGCGTGAGGCGGCCAAGTGATGTGTTGTGTTACAGGTTGGGTTCTTATGAGTTAGGATCGCGGTCCCGACACATCCTCAAGCTTAATCATTGCTTGTCCTCGAGTAGGTAAATGACAAAAAGATATTTTTTATGTGGAATGCTACCTAACATTATCTTGAACAAATGTCTAATCATGCCATGAATATGAAAACACAAGCGATTGAGGGAAACAGCCTATCATTTGATATAAAGACATCAGTACTCAAGCATACCAACAAACAATTATGTCTTTCAAAATAACAATTATAAAGAATGATATACCTACAAAATCATATAGCCTCTCATGCTTAGTCTTCCTAGAATATAGTATAAATCATGAGCACCCCGGTGTCAAACCAAGCAATTGAATCATACTTCTAACACACTTCAACTTTTTCAACATCACTCAATACGTGAGCGTGAACCATGGATATATCATCTGGGTGGAATAAAGTATGGTGGTAGTCATAAAAAGACTTTAGAGTAGAAAGAAAGTCTCATATCGACTAGGCGGACCAACGGGCTATGTAGATGCCCATCAATAGATAGCAATGCGAGGAGTAGGGATTTCCATGCAGCGGATGCACTTAGAGCTATAAGTGTATGGGATCTCAAATGAAACTCAAAGGGTGTGCATCCAACTTACATTCTCATGAAGACCTCGGGCAGTTCCGGAACCCCGTCATCGGAATATACAAGCAAAGTTCTATAATAAATATTACCCGCCAGTATATGAAAGTTACAGGTGAGAAGACTCTCTATATGAAGAACATGGTGCTACTTCGAAGCACAAGTGTTGTAAAAGGATAGTAGCATTACCCCTTCTCTCTTTTTATCTCATTGATTTTTCTTATTTTTTCTCCTTTTTCTCTCTTTTTTATTTCTCTATATTTCTATTTTTTCTTGGTGGGCTCATTTGGCCTCCCCTATTTTTCATTTTTTGTGTGGAGTCTCATCCTAACTTATGTGGTAATCATAGTCTCCATCATCCTTTCCTCACTAGGACAACACTCTAATAATGATGATCATCACACTTTTTTTACTTACAACTCGATATAATGATAAAGCTATACAAGATGACTCTATATGAATGTCTATGGTTGTGTACCAAGACATGCAATGATCTAGCATAACATATATGTAGTGATGAATGGTGGCTTTGCCACAAATACTATGGCAGATACATGATCACACAAAGCAATATGATGATGAACATACAAGAGTCATGTGACGGAACTCTGGAAGTTGCATGGCAATATATCTCAGAATGGCTTTGGAAATGCCATTATAGGTAGGTATGGTGGATATTTTCATGAACATATAGGGGTGGCTTATGTGTGATAGAGCGTATCATATCACGGGGTTTGGATGCACCACCGAAGGTTGCACCAATCCTCAAGGTGAGAATGGGAAATGCATGGTACCAAAGAGACTAGCAATTATGATAAGGTGAGCGTGTGTATATCCATGGATTCACATGTCATAAGGAACTCACAGAGTTATTGTAAATCCTATTAGGTCTCATGAAGAAAAGTGCTACTCGCAAGCCCCTAGATAGGAGGTTGGTAGGAGTTAACCCCCCCGCCCCACATATGATTTCAATGAAGGATAAATTATGCTCCAACTTGGTGGGATACCTAGAGAGTATACATGCATGCTTTGGGAATCAAAAACCTTCACATCAATATTATTACTAAACCATAATAATTCACTAGCACCCTTGGGGGAGTCCTGGATTAAGGGGTCCTCGGATGGTCACCCCATATGTTAGAGGCCGACCATATGGGCCGTATTATTGAAGACCGGACTGCATAAAAACTTCGTATTCAGGAAGGAAAGCTCCAAAGACTGGCGTATCGTCGAAGTTTAGTAGGCTAGATCGGCGCATCTATACCCGATTGGAGGTCGGTTGTATGTAACCCTAGGGACCCCTGGCGTGTATATAAACCACAGGCCTTCGTCCGCATAACCAAGTTGACTCATCTAGGGTTTAGATCATGCGATCTCGAGGTTGATCAACTATGTAATCCAAATACACGATCAATATAATCTAGTAGGATGTAGGGTTTTACCTTCTCAAGAGGGCCCGAACATAGGTAAATATTGTCTCCTACAACGTATCGATCCAAAGCCCACAGTTCGGGTCCCCCTACCCAAGATCCGCTGGTTTTGACACTGACAATGGTGGCTTCATTAAGAGTTCCTCTGTGGGATCATCGAAAGGATCGATGGCCCTCTTAATCGTAAGGGACCGAATTAGCAATGGGGACATCTTTGTCCCCAGAAGGTTCTCACGTTCGGCAGCTTCATATTGTGCACTGATCCGACCAGCTTCACCACCAACCAGGAGATAAGGTTTGAGAACCTCGATTTCTCGGCCGACTCGTGGGGCAATCTTCTCCCATCTAATATCACAATTTCGTCCGATGAGCTCCAAAATCCTTAAGCCATGACTTAGGGTCTGTTGTCCGGCCATGACCTCGGTTCCCTCTTCGAAGAGTTATCTATGAGCCCGGATCCGACCTCTGCAACCGGACAAATTCACATGGCTATTGCCGAAGTCGCATCCCTTGCGGAAGCTACCGAGGTCAGCTCCAAAACCATAGATGCTCGACTAGATGTTGAACGAGATGCTCGATGTTGATCTGGACAACCTCTCGATGTTGAACGAGATGCTCGACTAGATGCAATCATTGAAAATCATAGATGGCCCAGACCCGACCTAGATTAGGACCGGTCCAAAGGCTGATTTTGAGGACTTTTACAGCCCACCCTCCACCCACACTCACCGTTCAAGATTTAACCGACGTGTTGGATTACGCCACCAAAGACATGGATTGTGCGGCCGATGACCTGGACCTTGTAAATACCGCGAGATGAACTGCCACCTCCACCTAAGACGTCTAAATGGTGGACACACCCAACGGCAATGGCGATCATACCCCCGTACCAGAAAACGACAATAAGTCCGGGGAGAAGCCATCAAAGTGCCGAAAGAAACGCAAACAATTCAGGCCAACAAGGGAAGGGGGACCATACTGGGCATCGGGGAGAACACTACCCAACAGGACACCTATAACCTCCAAGGTCACAAGAAACCACCAAAGGACCCAAACAAGCTTGAAGGCCAATCCAATCCCGAGGACCCCGACGATTCCCACGATCATAACTACCTCCCGCATGGCGATGTGGAGGACAACTTGGAGGCCAAAGACTTCACAGTTCCCGAGGACCCTGAAGGTCAGGAACAATTCAGGCAGAAGCTCATTGCTACCGCCAGCAACCTCCATGTGAAGAAACAACACCTTCAAGCCAAAGAATACACCATCAAAATTAGATGGACAAAAGTATTTGCAACCGAAGAAGGATATGGCACCGAGTGACCGGATCAAAATAAAAGCTACCCACACCGGCGCGTGCTACCTCAGTTCGATGAAGAGGCCCCAGAACCCGTATTCCCCAGGCGCACAAAGTAGAACAAACCTGATTGACCACCTCGAGGGCACCATAGAGCGGCCGGAGATGCCGAGTATATACCCGAGCCTCCCCTCAGGAAACGAAAGGAATACGTGTAGCCATGGGGCAAACACGACCTACGCCACGACTTAGGACATAGAATAGGTCGCAACAGATCCATCTATGGATCTAGAAGGTACTCTCTGACTCGATGGAATGGACACCTACCTCGGCTTACCCACATCAATATAAATCTGGAATCATACTGGGCATAGCCAACAGCTGATCTATGGCACAGTGTAGCCCGGGTCAGAGGCGCTCCTCACACATATGGCCAGGGGAGATGACCTCCACGCCATCAAGTACCTGGCCCTAAAGTTAAAAGGGCCAACATGACATTGGTTAAATAGATTACCAGAAAATTCTACCGGATTTTGGGAAGGGCTTGAAGAAACCTTCGTGTCTAATTTTCAGGGAACCTACGTCCAACCTCCGACCTCAGCAATGTCATCCAAAAGGCGGGCGAGTCGGCCAGAGAATTCCGGAATAGGTTCCTATCAAAGAAGAACCAGATAGTGGACTATCCAAAGGCCCTCCTTCACGAACAAAATGCGAGGCGAATGGCTAGCTCGCCAACTTGTCCAGGATAAGCCGAGAACAATGTCCGCTCTCACTTCCCTCATGACCCGCTTTTGCGTGGGTGAGGATAACTGGCTAGCTCCACGCAACCACAATGTAGACGACCCCTGTACCACTGACGTTCGGGATGGGAACGGAAAGCCAAGGCGGAACAAGAGCAAATTCTGCCACTATAACGGTGATGCCGATGACACAACCATAAATGCCGGCTTCCACAGTTCAAAATCAGCACAACGGAAGAAACTTGCAAAGGGAACAGGTATGGATCGACTCCATTAGACAAAATAGTGGAAAGGTCCTGCCAGATCCATACAACCAAGACAAGCCTGCCACCCATACCTATAGTAACTCCTAGGTGTTCAAACATGCCAACAAACTAGCACCGGAGGAACAAGGCAAGGGCCAAAGAAGTGTGGACGATGAAGATCCCCACGGCCCGAACATTGGGGGCCAGAAACAGTTCTCCCAAGATGTCACACCCTGTGTTTGACTCTCCTAACTAAATTAACTTAACTCAAAAATTAGGACAAATTAAAATTTTTGTGAATGATTGTGATTCCTGATGTGATTGTTGCTTGATTGCCTATTGATTGTGTTGAATGACAATGTTCCTTCTACTCTCCACACTCACCTCCTTGACCCAAACCCTTGCCTAATGATTATGCCATCTGTATAGGAACATAAACTATTTTCACCAAATATTATTTTGAGGAAAAAGCATTTCCTTGATTTAATCTTCCAAAACCCCTCAGTTGGGATTTGTACTACAAGTCCTCAAATAAGGGAGGTTATTTTGCACCAAATGTTTTATTTAAATACCATTATCAAAATCACTTTCCAAAACCACAATATAACTATTTGAAAATCTATTTTAATATTTTATTTAAATACCTTTCTCTAAGGAGAGAAATGGTCCCTTACGAAGGAAAGTTATTTTAACTGCTTTCAAAATATTTGAGAAAATTTAGGGAAACTCACTTGACATATATATTCGAGATATAAGAGTTTTGACACATGGTAATATTCAAAATATTAGGCAAAACCCTTCAAAACCCTTCCTCCCTATTTCAAGCTTTTGGAATATTTTTATAAGAAATATTCTCAATAAATACCAGTAAAAATTCTAGCAGGCCACTCATAATATATGTGATGATCCTTCCAAGTTTCGTCTCAATGTAAATTGATTTGATTCACCTAATTATTCCAGAACCATATATGTCCATATCGAAATTTGAGCAACTCCACATTGCCAAGTGTCTCCAATTGTGCTAAACTTTGGTGGACATGTTATGATACTCCAATAATGCATCCACACCTAGTGGTGCATCGTGGAGAATAGAAGAACTTGTCCCAAACCCCTCAAAACCTTCTTTGTTGGTTTCTAACTTTGAAAAGCTTTACATTATAAAGTTTCTCCAATTGATCCCATACTTTTTGGTCATGCTCTAATTCTCAAATAATTCCACCAAACCAAGTATTGAATTTGTGGGGATTAAATTGCATGGGTTCATTTTCAGAAAGTCACTTCTGCCTATTTCTTGAGGTTTTTCAAGTCTACATTGGAAACTTCCTCAAACAAATCCCCAATTTGGTGCACAAGCTCATTTTGACCTATCATGTGATCGGGTTAAGTTCCATAGCAATTGGAATCCATTTGCTAGTCCTAACATCCATAAAGCACCTTATGTCCATTCACCAAAATTGCTGCTTTGGCCCCTTCCACTAAATTCCTTGAGCTTAAAATTTTACCACAGCTCTGTCTAGTCCCCTTTTACCTCTAGTAACCTTTCCAAGGCCTCTGGTCAACTATTGGAGCATGACTCCACCTCTCTACCTCTCATTTTTACCTGGGCACCACTATTTTTACACCTCTTTCTATAATTCTTCTCAAGAAAATGCACCCACATTTTTCAAGAAGACCTCTATTATGCTAATACGTCATTATAAACCAAAGTAAGGCATGCTCATGTGGGAAATATGAGCAGCCCATCTCATACTTTCTTTTGGGCAGAAATGTAGCCTTGAACTGCAAGTACTAGCTAGACACCTCTCCTTGACCTGAAACTTTGCCGTATTATAGTCCTTCCATGCCTGAGACTACTAGACATGGTTTCATCCCTAGATTTCCCCAGGAAAAACCACTTTTGCTAGCCTAGATTTTGCTCCTGCAAACTAAATCAGAGGTGAAACCTATTTCATACTAGTACATTCAGGCTGAAATCCAACTAGTGCCCTTTGGCACGCATGCCTTGCATGCTGGACACCTAGGCCTGGGAAAATGGTGGTCCTGGACAAGCTTTGGCATGGTGACCACGCTAACTGCATTAAGTATTCGTGCTCTACACTTTCTTTCCTTTCTGCAGCTTGGGTCCAGCAAGGGCACTATGTCCCTGCGCACCGCAGAGCATCCTTTGACCGTCCACGCCCATCCCCGACGCCAAGATGCAACCATAGGGAGCCAGGCACACGCGAGCTCGTCGTACCCACAGCACCCAATGCGCTCGCAAGCTCTTCTCGGTAGCCACCTCCTTTTTGACCGTGGCACAAGCCCATTATTGGTCTCCCTCACTCCCTCTTTCGTCTGTGCACCTCCAAGTCCTCCCCTTCGAGCTCCCTCGCTCGAATCCGAGCTCTCCCGGCCCCCTTCTCTCTCCCTAGCACCTCTCAGAGCACCCTAGCTCCACCTTAGGCTCCTCCCTCTCAGTCATCTCTCCTTCCGGCGACCGGAGCCTCACCCCCAAAAGCACCCGAGCCGATCTCTATCGCAACTAGGATTTCCCCTCTCCCCGATGCTCTCTCGACAGGAATGAGGGACCAGGCGCGTGTGGTAGGCCTTCCCGAGCCGCCGGCGGCCGGAGCTTCGTCGTAGGAGGCCGGACCACCAGAGCAGGCACCAGCACCAGCTCGGAGAGCCTCCCCTGCTCTTCTTTGTGTCGAGTAGGAGGAGAACGAAGGAGCTGGCGAGTGGGCCCCTTCAGTCAGCGGCTAGGACTCGGCTCCACCAGTTTGAGTCTTCGTGCCACCGTGTGGAGATGCGTTCCATAGAATGCGCCTTTTGCATGGCCGCCGCCCACCAGGCTATGCCACTGGGCCGGCTCAGGGCGATAATACCCCTTTGGTATAACTGCTTTTACCACTTTTCCTTTTAGCAAAAACTACTAAAATTCATACTAAATTCATTTGAACGCCAAGCTAGGTGATTCAAGTTTCTGTAGATTCCTGAAATCAAAATCTATCTGAATATGTGCTTTGCACATTTTTCCAAAGAAATTTTATGTAGAGATCTAATGCAGACATGGATCTGATTATTTCAAACTACACCTTTGTAAATTCTTGCAACACTCAAATCAACTACAAATGGAGTGATTCCAATTTCAAGGGACATATTAAATTATTCTCTAATTTCCTAGCCTAAATGAACATTTTTATCTGCAATGCTTCTGATCCAGCGAATAAATAGCCCTTTTTGCTGTCTATTCCATATTAGAAAATCCATAGGAAATTCATATCAACTCCAAATCCAGCGAAACAACTTCCTAAATGTTTCTAAATTCCTGACCTATTAAATGTGTGCCTCCACTCATTTTTATCAGAATACTTTTTGTATACTTCTTGTGGGGCTAGAGATGCCTCCGTTTCCACCATATAAAAATCTCTGGTGCTCCAAAACCCTTAGAACAACTTTAGAGAATTTTCTTATGACCAGAGATTTCCCACAAAAATAAAACTCCTATTTATAGAGCACTTTTGTATCTTCTTGCTATGTGGCTTACTGTGGTTGTTTCCGATGATAGTTGGTGAAATAGATGAAGTACTCGAAGTTGGACTAGAAGACCTCGAAGACCACATAGGCCGAGTTGAGCAAGGCAAGCAGCCCTTTGACCATGTATGAGAAAACATTTTTATGCATGCCATGTTGATTACTTTACTCCGATGCATATGATCATGATAATCGGTAACCCTCGGCATGGTGTTACCGATGGATCGTCAGAGCATTTGCATTTGAGCATGACCTTAGCATCTATGAGGGCCACGCTAATAAGAAGTTGACAAATAGATAGTAGTGCTACGCATAGGATCAGCATATGCATGGTGATGGTAACACAAAGGTGATATCAAAGGTTTTTCGAAAACCCGTCGGGTGCCACTAATGCTTGTGGGTGATGGTGTTGAGTTAGATGATCACTTGAGAAAGAAGTGGTGTACCGGAAAGGTTTTGTATGAGTGGTTTCGAAAATGGGATTAGATTTAAGATTTCTCGACCATCCCAACCTTACATGTTTGACCACTATTACTCTTTATTGGATGGTGCTGTATTGAGTACTCTGGTTGTGCTAGCAAGGAGCCCACATTACTAGTGGCGGGAGTGATATGGTCACTCCCATGACGGGGTCATGCCAGGTAGTGCGACTATGCCGTTTTTACAGGTTTCGGGCACACCGTTGGTCCCAGCATGGATGATATGGTCTAGAGTTGGTGCTCATAAGACGTACATCATGTGGGCGGGGTACCAGTTGAGTGGACTATTTGTCTAATGTCGTCAGGGGAAAGGCATTGACTAGGTACTTACCTCGGGTATGTTATATACCACGAGTCATGAATGACACGGAAGTTTCCCTGATCTCGTGGGTACAACGCGCAACCTGTGCAGAGTGTAAAACTATTCGAATAATCGTTTGCAGGGTCAAGGACAGTTAGGTGGTGCTGCTTAAACTACGTATAGTCATTTCCGCATAAACCAAGTGTGCGTGTGTGTAAAGGTATTATATGAGTAAGTGAATACCTGGGTCAAGTTTGGTGACTTCACATGGAGGGTGAACATGAGGTCTTCAGCCATCGCAATATTTATGTTGATACCTGTAACCTGTTCTTACAGTTACTAATTAACTAGGAATGCATGACCATCTAAATACTTGACCATGTTATGTGTTAATAAAAACCTGCTTTCTGCAAAGGCTACATTATACTTCATATTGCACTCAATTACATAATCCGCATCATGGGTTGCTTGAGAGTACATTCAAAGTAATCATTGGCTTGCCACTGGTTATTTCATTGACCAGGTAAGAGAGAAAAGGAGATAGATAAGAGCACCATCGTGACGCTCTTGTGAACTAGGACGCATCGAAGTCAGAATGCGTGTAGTTTAAGGCGGATGACATGTGTTCGCGCTTCAGACCAATATTTCCGCTATTGGTCAAGTTTGATGTATTGGCCTCCAAGGCCCTATCTATGTAAGACTTGACCGCAAGGTCATTATTTGTATAAGACGGTTTGTATGGATGTAAGACTCTTGTTATTCACTATCTGTGTGTTAAGTGAGCATTTATCTCTAGGATCATCATACACGTTCATTCGATGGTCTCGACTCCTAAGTCGAGGTCCCCGCAGAACTGGTACTAGAGCCATCCTAACTAGAGGAAGCCTTAGTTAGCATGGACATTAGTTAGGACATAGTTGTTTTCCAGACCTTCCAAAAGTTCTTTTAAAACTTGTATCCTTCTCACCTCTCTTAAGTTTTCAAGGCAAGTGAAGGTTTTTGCATTATCACTTCCACCCCTATTCTCTTGGCACTCCTTGTCTGCTTTTTAAAAACTTGCAAATGGTCGCTAGCACCCGTATCCCTCTGATCACCGAATTACCTAAAATCCTCTTGGGTAACTTGGAAGCAGGCAAACTTTCCGAGCAATAACCCACGTACTTGGACGACACCAACGGAAGTACCTCCATCAGGAATGAGGGCATCGAGACCCAGAAGATGGCGAATCCCTCGACACTGTTCCGGAGTGATACAACCTACACCTACGATATTCAGAACATAAGATATGCAAGACCATGATATGCAAGACGATAATCAAAGTTGTGTCGACCACCACCGGCGGATGAGAACCTCTCCCTTTGGTCCACCTCACCTTAGTGAGCAGGAAAACGGTTCTCTTTGTCCCCCGCTCTAGGTGTCAATGTTGTGATCAGCGTGATTGACAGGAGCAAAGTCTATCATGCCTTGCTGATGTCAATGCATAAAATTTGTCCACTTCAAACTCTCGACACCTTGGAAGACAAGAAGACAATGACAAGATTACAAAGACAACCGAAGACCCTGTCAGCGACAACCAGGAGGGACCACCTTTGTCGGCAGCTTATCACACAAGGAGTCATCAAGGACTCTTTCATCTCAAACCGACTAGTCCGGGAGACAACAACAAGATACATGGTGATGCCATAAGTAGACCAAGAAGAACGAGCGGACTCCTCTCCAAGATACAAAGCAAGTACAACTGTTGAGTCTAAGAACCCCTAGGGTAGGACGAGTCGTGAATCCCTGTGCGAAGTAGATTCTGTGAAATGGTTCGGATGGGACCATGTTGTGTGTTGCTTGTCTTTTCTTGTTTGTAATTTGATATAAGTCGCGTTTTCCCCACGCAATAAGTAGGCGATAGTATCACCTGTGTTACCTTGATGGTCATTTGGCTTTGCATCACTTTTTTGATTGCACTTGCAGTATACCACCCCTTAGAGAGTCCCATCTATGCTAATTTCTCTCTCCCACATTTTTTCGACAACTTGAGACCAGCAACACATGATGCACCATGGATCCACTTTGATGAGCAGCTCATACTGAAGACGCTGACTATGGCGTGCTCAACCAGGCACAATCTGTAGAAGTTATGCTTTTCCTCAAGATTGGAATCCCCTCCCTAGAGCAACCTAAACCTCACAAGCTTCCCCCGCTCAAAAAAATTGGTCACGTGTTTAAAGCACGAATTTGCTAGAGCATCAGTTGACCTCCGATAGCCCCTGCTTAGCACTAGGTTCTTTATGGAACGAGAGATCACAGTGAACAAGTATCCTTGATTCTTAAAGCTAGTCCCAAAACTCGGATGCCACACGAAGGATCGTTCTGGATAAATGATTGTAGGCTATGAGATGTTGTGATGATAATAGGTGGATCGAGGATATAGATAGACTATCTTTGTGGATCGTAACATCCTATGATGGTAGGTGAACTTGGTTGAACAAGTTGATGAAGTAGCACGACCTACGTGTTCCTGTAGTAAGTTTGGACTCAATAGGACAATGATGATTGCGAGCTAAATAGGTGGATCGAGTAATAGTCATGAACTGATCATGTCATCATAATTACTTGGAGTAATGGGTAAGAGTTGTTGTTGGATTTGAGTTTCGGATTTAAATAGGTAACCTTAAGGGAGTATAAATGATGTATGAGGCCACATGGTTCGGAGTAAATTGGATTTAACCCGAAGATCTCGATCACGATACCATATTTCTCGCTGGATAACAAGTAGAAGTACTTGGAGTTGTTGAATTGATATACGAGCTTATATAAGCATGGCCTTCGAGATTAGTTGGCTATGATATTGGAAGATGGTGGATACAATATGGCATAGTCCTTACTATGATATATAGATTATGAAGACTGTAGGTGATCATGTAGAACCCCATTGGATTTGCAGGAGTGACAGGTACAGTGGTGCTTGATGGACTGATGAACCACTTGAATGGATCCATAGGAAGGAAACAAGACCCTGTATTGGTACACTACGTGTTTCCTTAAACATAGGCATGTAGAACCCTGCCCATTGGGTAATTTAGCCGAGCACTTGGAATTGTAGTGATTTCATTCAAGCTTAGTAGCTTGTATGCCTTTCTAAGGTTTCTTATATAGGGGTACATGTGCAACTTATCCTTAGCATACTTGATGTTTCGGTTTAGTCCTTCTCTCAACCTTGGAGTTGACTAGCATGAGTGAGGTGGAGTTGATTTGTGTGAGTTGGTACTTTTGATGATATAGGGTGATCAGTGTCCGAAGATAGAGGTTAGACTATTGGCATCTGAGGAATGTTCTTAGGGATAAGATGATATATGTTCACTCACATACTAAGTTCCTTGAGACACCAAAGCTTCATCGAGCCAATAGATGGTCGGATTTTGACAATAAGAAACGGGTCGCTGTAATATGGCCAGTACTCCGCCCCGACCACCACCCATCATGTCTATGACAAACATGGGCATGAAGAACATGATCATGTTGGAGCACAAACCCCTCGGCCATTGACCTCCCATAGCAACTTCCCATTCTCCTCGCCTGTCTCATGAGCATTGTACTTATGTGATGCTTGGAGAAGTATGTAGTTATCATCATGGATGACATACTTATTCACCTAATAAGAGCAGGAGCACTTTAGTCTTGTTTGGAGAAGCCCAAGGAATGCCGATCGCTATGCCTCTTGAGAGTAAGGTGTTATCGTGATAGGGTGAGCTTCTCAAAGCAATCGCCAAGCAGCACAAGTCAATCCTTCCGAACACAAGGCGAAGAACCGCAATGGTTAGGGAAACCACGACGATGAAGAAGGAGCAGTAGACTCAACCATCGCTCCTGCTCCGACTACATCAATGATGTCAAGAAGCCTCGATGATCAAGCCGATGAATCCTTGGGCAGCAAGGAAAACCAGAGAGCACCTTCTTGGTCCAAATCCAGGATGAGAATACTAATTAGTTCAAGGTGAACATCTTCCAATGGTGATTCACCTCGCCTTCCATGCCTCATACCTTAGTGATTGGATACTGGTCTATACACTCGGGTAGCTAGCTCATCCAGAATCCCTCATGAACCTTCGGAGAGGATAGGACCCATTCTAAACACTGAGTCTCCAAGCTTAGACTCATGGACGAGACCCCAACCTAGACCTTTCCACGAAAACCTACGAAGAGGATACAAGACAAAACATCTGAAGACACACCAGAAGCATGCATCCCTGACGACAACGACAAATGGCCGGAGAAGAATGAGGCACATGTACGGGCAGCTTTCTCAAGCATAAGAACTCGACAAAATCCACGGAAAAACCTTCTATTCTAAGCCAAGACATCTAGGTGTCACTAACTGACATGAGCAGCCCCAGGACCAACACCCAGACACACTACCCTGCCACGTATTCCGACCTTGGAATACACGTGCAAGCGAGAACCTTGCAGGAACTTAGCTCACCGAGCCCTTGAGCCTCAGTCAAGACTAACTTATTGCCAGAACCCCGCTCACTATCAGGCAAGGATGACCGGAGCATTCGAAGCTGTATCATCAAGCACTTCAAGACCCACTAGAGCAACCGCATAGAAGAAAAAGCAACATGGGGACGTGAAGACTGCCACCGGCTTAAAATTCTATATCTCTTGAACGCCTAGCCTACAAATCTCCAGGACGAGATTTTCTAAACAGGGTAAGGACTGTCACACCCTCTGTTTGACTCTCCTGACTAAATTAACTTTTCTAAAAAATTAGGACAAATTAATTTTTTTGTGAATACTTGTGATGCTTGATGTGATTGTTGCTTGCTTGCTTGTTGCTATTATTGAATCACAATGTTCCTGTTACTCTCTAGATTCAAGTCCTTGACCCGAACCCTTTCCTAATGAACATGCCATGTGTATAGGACGAGAAACTATTTTAGGAAACATTATTTTGACCAAAAAGCATTTCCGTGATTTAAGCTTTCAAAACCCCTGAGTTGGGACTTATACTAAAAGTCTTCAAATTATGGAGGTTATTTTGCACCAATTTTTTTATTTAAATCCGAATATCAAAATTGTTTTCCAAAACCACAATATAATTATTTTTAAAAGTTATTTTAAAATTTTATTTAGATACCTTTCTTTGAGGCCATAAATGGTCCCTGATGAAGGGAAGTTATTTTTATTGCTTTCAAAATATTTGAGAAAATTTAGCGAACTCAGTGGACATATATATTTCATATATGATAGTTTCAACACATGGTAATGTTCAAAATATTAGGCAAAACCCTTAAAACCCTTCCTACCAATTTCAAGCTTTTGGAATATTTCTACAAGAAATATACTCAATAAATCCTAGTAAAAAATCTAGCAGGTCACTCATGATATATGTGATGGTCCTTCCAAATTACACCTCAATCTAACTTGATTTGATTCACCTAATTATTCCAGAACCATATTTGTCCAAATCCAAATTTGGGCAATTCCACATTGCCAAGTGTCTCCAATTGTACTCAAATTTGTTGGACATGTTCTGATACTCCAATAATGCATCCACACCTAGTGGTGCATCAAGAAGAATAGAAGAACTTGTCCCATACCACTCAAAACCTTCTCTCTTGAGTTCTAACTTTGTGAAGCTTTACATTAGAAAGTTTCTCCAATTGATCCCAAACTTTTTTGGCATGCTCTAGTGCTAAAATAATGCCACCAAACGAAGCTGTGCATTTTTGGGGATTAAATTGCATCGGTTTATTTTCAAAAAGTCACTTCTGCCTATTTCTTGGGTTTTTAAGTCTACACTGGAAACTTCGTCCAACAAATACCCAATTTGATGCACAAGCTCATTTTGACCTATCATGTGATCCTGTTAAGTTTCATACCAATTGGAATCCATTTGCTATCCCTAACATCCATCAAAACCTTATGTACATTCACCAAAATTGCTGCTTTGGCCCCTTCCACTAAACTGCGTGACCTTTAATTTTTACCATCGCTCTCTCTAGTCCCCTTTTACTCCTAGTAACCTTTCCATGGCCTCTGGTCAATTATTGGAGGATGACTCCACCTCTCTACCTCTCATTTTTACCTCGACAACACTATTTTTACCCCTCTTGCTATATTATGCTAAAGAAAATGCCCCCACACCTTTCTAGAGTTCCTCTAGTATGCTTATGCATCATTACACACCGAAGTGAGGCATGCTCATGTGGGAAATATGAGAAGCACTTCTGAAACTTGCTTTTGGGAAGAAATGTAGCCTTGAACTACAAGTACTAGCTTGACACCTCTCCTTGACCTGAAACTTTGTCGCATTGTAGTCCTTCCATGCCTAAGACTACTAGACATGGTTTCATCCCGAGATTCCCCCGGCAAAAACCACTTTTGTTAGCCTTAATATTGTTGCTGCAAACTAAATCAGAGGTGAAACCCATTTCATAATACTCCATTCAAGCCTAAATTCTACCAGTGCCCTCTGGCACGCATGCCTTGCATGTTGGATACCTTGGCCTGGCCAAATGGTGGTCCTGGACATGCTTTGGCATGGTGACCATGCTGACTCCATGCGGTATTGGTGCTCTGCGCTTTGTTTCCTTGCCGCAGCTCGGGTCCAGCAAGGGCAGCGTGTCCCAGTGTGCCGCAAAGCATCTTTGACCATCCACGCCCATCCCCGATGCCAGGATTCAGCCAAAGGGAACCTGGCACGCACGAGCTCGTTGTGCCCAAAGCACCCGAGGCGCTCCCGAGCTCTTCTCGGTCACCCCCCTCCTTTTTCAGCGTTCCCCGAGCCCATTATTGCTCTCCCTCGCTCCCTCCTCCCTCTCTTAACCTCCAGGGCCTTCCCTTCAAGCTCCCTTGCTTATTTCCTCCTCCCAAGGCTGCTTCGGCCACCACTTCGGCCTCCCTCGAATCCGAGCTCTCCCGGCCCCCTTCTCTATCCCTAGCACCTCCCAGAGCACCCCAGCTCCACCGCAGGCTACTCCCTCACCTTCCGGCGACTGGAGCCGCGCCCCCAAGAGCACCTAAGCCGATCTCTTCCGCGGATACGATTTCCCCTCTCCCCGGTGCTCTCCCGACGAAAGTGAGGGCCTAGGCGCGTGCGGTAGAACTACCCGAGCCGCCGCCGGTCGGAGCTCCATCGAAGGATGCCGGAGCCACCATAGAAGGCACCAGCACTAGCTCGTAGAGCCTCCCCTGCCCTCCTCTGCATCGAGTAGGAGGAGAACGAAGGAGCTGGCGAGTGGGCCCCCTCGATCAACGGCTAGGACCCACGACCAATAGTTTGAGTGGCCGCGCCCTAGCAGGGTGCCGCCTCCCCCGCATAGAGATGCATTCCGGAGAATGCGCCTTCTGCTAGGCCGCCGTCCGCCAGGCTGTGCCACTTGGTCGGCCGAACCCCTATCTTGCGCCCAAGGATATAATAGCCCCTCTGGTATAACTACTTTTGCCAATTTTCGTTGTAGCAGAAACTTCTAAAATTTATAGCGAATTCATCAGAACTCCAAACTAGGTGATTCAAGTTTCTGTAGATTCCTAAAATCAAGATCTATGTGAATATGTGCTTTGCACATTATTTCAAAGATATTTTATTTTGAGATCTAATGCAAACATGGATGTGATTATTTCAAACTCCACCTTTGTAGATTCTTGCAGCACTCAAATCATCTCCAAATGGTGGGATTCCAATTTCTAGATACATACTAATTTCCTAGCCTAGATGAACATTCTTATTTGCAATGTTTCTGTTGCATCAAATAAATAGCCCTTTTTGTTGTTTGTTCCATATTAGAAAATCCATACGAAATACATATCAACTCCAATCGAGTGAAACAACTTCCTAAATGTTTCTAAATTCCCGACATATTAAATGTGTGCCTACACTCAATTTATGAGAATATTTTTCTGTATACTCCTTGTGGGGCACATGATGCCTCCGTTTCCACCATTTAAAAAATCTCTGGTGCTCCAAATCTCTTAGAACAACTCTAGGAAATTTTCTTATGACGAGAGATGTCCCACGAAAATAAAACTCCTATTTATAGAGCAGTTTCGTTCGTGCTTGTTGTGTGGCTTACTGTGGTTGTTTCCGACGATAGTTGGCGAAATAGACGGAGTACTCAGAGTTAGACTAGAAGACCTCGAAGACCCCGGAGGCCTAGTTGCGAAAGGCAAGAAGCCCAGTGACCATGTCTGAGAAACCATTTTTATGCATGCTATTATGATTACTTTACATATGATCATCATAATCGGTAACCCTCAGCATGGGTGCATGACTTTACCATCTATGAGATTCACGCTGATAAGAAGTTGACAAATAGATAGTAGTGCTAGATATAGGATGAGAGTATGCTTGGTGATGTTAACACAAAGGGGATATAAAAGGTTTTTCAAAAACCCCATCGGGTTCCAATAATGCCCGAGGGTGATGGTGTGGAGCTTGATGACCACTTGAGAAAGAAGTGGTGTACCGGAAATGTTTTGTGTGAGTGATTTCAGAAATGGGATTAGATTTAAGATTTGTCGACTGTCCATACCTTACATGTGCGACCATGATACCCCTTTATGGGATGGGGATGTGTTGATTACTCTGATCGTGGTAGCAAGGAGCCCGCATTACTAGTGGCTGGAGTGATATGGTAACTCTTATGACGGGGTCGTGCCAGGTAGGGCGACTATGCTGTTTTTACGTGTTCCGGGCACACAATTGGTCCCTGCATGGATGATACGGTCTAGAGTTCGTGCTTGTAAGAAATAGATCATGTGGGACAGGTACCAATCGATTGGACTATTTGTCTAGTGCCTCAGGGGAAATGCATTGGTCGAGTACTTACCTCGGGTATGTTATATACCGCGAGTCATGGATGACACGGAAGTTTCCCGGATCTCGTGGGTACAGCGCGCAACCTCTACAGAGTGTAAAACTATTCTAATAGCCGTGTCCATGGTCAAGGACAGTTGGGTGGTGCTGCTTATACTACGTCCAGTCTTTTCCGCATAAACCAAGTGTTCATGTGTGTAAAGGTGTTACATGAGTAAGTGATTACCCGGGTCAAGTCTGGTGACTTGACATGGAGGGTGAACATGAGGTGTTCAGCCCGCGGAATATTTATGTTGATATCTGTAACATGTTCTTACGATTACTATCTACCTAGTCATGCATGAACATCTAAATACTTGACCATGTTATGCATTAATGAAAACCAGCTTTCAGCAAAGGCTGCATTATACGTCATATTGCACTCGATTACATAATCCGCATAATGGGTTGCTTGCGAGTACATTCAAAGTACACATTGACTTGCCACTGGTTATTTCATTGATAAGGTAAGAGAGAACAGGAGATGATGAAGAGCACCATGGTGAAGTTCATGTGAACTAGGACGTTTCCTAGTCAGAATGCGTGTAGGTTAAGGCTGGTGGCATGGGTTCACACTTTCGACCAATATTTCTGCTATTGGTCAAGTTTGTTGTATTGGCCTCCATGGCCCTATCTATGTAAGCCTTGACTGCAAGGTCATTATTTGTGTCAGACGGTATGTATGGATGGAAGACTCTTATTATTCAGTATCTATGTATTCAGTGAGTATTGATCTATAGGATACTATACACGTTCGTTCGTTGGTCTCGACTCGTAAGTCGGGGTCCCCACACGTGAAGTTAAATCTGTGAACATGATATATGTTAATCACATACCAATGAAGGAAAGGAAGCGAGCCCTTTGGGAGGTATACCCTACAGAACCCATAACCCCAAAGTCTAACTCATAGTCAGCTTGCCTGATCACCTTTGATTGTAGGGATCACAATATTCATCACGGAGGGGCGGGCGCCTTTGTCCTAGACCCCATCATAGATGGGTAACCCCTCACCAGAGACCTCATGGAGGGAGGAAATAGCCTTAACCTGATTTACTCAAATACGGTGAAAAAGACGGGCATAGACCCACCAGAGACCCATCATAGATGTGACAACTTCTGTAGTGAGGACTTAATCTTAGACATTGTCCCTTTCCGCAACGGGTAGCACGCTCTACTTGGCAGCACAACATTTGCCCGCTTCAATGTTGTGCCTCATTATGCTTACCTAAAGCACATGATGCTCGGACCCACATGTGTTACAACCATCAACACCAATATAGAATACTCTCTACAGACCGAGGAGCACACATCGGCCTTGGCATCTAAATTCCAATACAACAACGAAGCATCAAGCAACAAGCTCGCCGTTGAGGTGCGACAGGGAGGCAAGCGAGCCCGAGCTCAACCGGATCCCTTGAGATGTCTATGGCACAAAACAAATAGGGATATGCTCCCCATGGAAAAACCCGGTCACCCATAAGGTATGTCCCTCATAGACACAATTTCGTTCTCAAAATACCATGGGTTGGTGTGGGGATCTACCACCAAGGACCAAATGTTTGGTTCAACCAAACTGCGGTCCAAATGTCTTCACACACATGTACAAGATGTTGTTAAGGATCTCTCAAGCGTCAAGCTCACCTATAGCATGACAGCTTCACAAAACCCTCTATTCAAGGTCCGCCCAATGACAATAACCACCTTTAAAGGATACTACCCCTCCCTTTTAAGGGGAGACATCAAGTCACCCATGATAGGCCATGGAGAAAAGCTCGCCCTGAAATATTTTGTTCAAAACAATAGATCCCTCTAACAGCTGCCTTGGCGCCATGAATTATAGTAAATATTATTCATATACTTCTTTTATAGTATCTTTACATATATCTGTGTTCTCCTCATTGGGGCCAGATGGTAGATTTATATAATGAATATCAAGCGCGATCGGCTACTAGACAGGGGGCTTGGATATATACGGTCCCGAGCACTACGTCGTCACTACCTTTTTTTAGTGTTCAATTTTCTTGGATATTGCTTTATATGCATCGGTTCCGAATTATGCCTCAGTTCAGTAGTTGGGTTGCCCCACTCCTATGCTTACCCCCTTATGTTCCGCTAGTTTTGCTAAAGGGGTAAAGGTTGGACCACTCCGACTGTATAGCCCGCTGGCCTGACCATAATACCTCAGTGGCGAAATCCAAAAACTTACTTTCATAATGATCGAGAACCGGTGTGCAATCCTAGCTTAAATACTACAAACCGATGGAGGTTTTATTCCGTGTTACATGGGGAGGTTTGTACCTTTGCAACTATGGTGGTTACTATTTCGAAGTTCGGTTCATCCGACTACCACAAAAAACTAGGGGCTGGCCTCCAAATTCAATCTTCTAAGGCTATGTGAAAGCACCAAACCGAATAGCCTGATTGCCTCGTTTGCTTCACACACTACCTCCTTCGGGCAACAATACAACGGCTAAGGGTCACAATGCGGATGTCAAAACAACCTTTGTAGTCTCTACATGGGGGCTAAAGCCGACGACTGGAAACTTTTAGATTAAGCGGCCAAAACAGGAGTCAAAAAATAATTCAAAGTGCATTACATCGGGATAATTTTCATAATCATAGATTGTTCCAAGGCACACTATAATATCTCTACTCATAAGTTACATATTTTGATCACTGGGATTCAATTGCTCGACCACCCTCCATCGTGGTAGAGAAATAAAGCTCTAGACGCCAATGTTCCTTTCCAGTAGGCGTAAGAATGGTTGCCGTTGTAAGGGGCTTCACCCTGGCTAGTGCATCATGGTCCTCGCGAGAGCCATCCTTGCTCCCTCTATGCAGACAGAGCGCTTCAAGACTTTGAGATGAGGCACTAAGCCGAAGTAACTTCTCGATAGAGGCTCAGTAGGCCACAGGCGAATGTAGAGGTCCTTCATGGACGGCTCCACCATCCTATGCAACTCCATAAGGTGCTTCATCTAATTAATAAGAAGGGAGTTGGGCTCGGGAGCTTGCAACTCCACCCAAAAAAGCCTCTATTCATTGTCCCCGTCATGGACCGCGTAGTGCTTGGCCGCGTCTGCTGCACTCCCCGGGAGGTCCATAAAGGCACCCGGGGAAGGCCATAGCCACGTACGAAAGGCAAACATGTTTCTACCAAAGGCATTTTGCTGTAAGTATGGCTTACCATCCGCAATCTTCTTGGCCTGGCGCACTTCTTCTTTGAAGAAACGCCTCTCTACCCACTCCTATTTGAGCTTGGAGGTCAACTTGGAGAGGTCGGTTGCTAATACCTCAAACTTTTGTTCCAAGGCCTTGCTCTTGGTTCTCGCATATTGAATCTCATGATGGACCTTGACCACTCTATCCTTGTGCCCGCCAGCATCTTTTGAGCGTCCGCCTCCTGCTTGTCCTTCTCCAGTTCGTCCTGGAGCTTCTCAAACTACATGTTCATGGTTGTTGACATAATAGAAATCATGAAGTCATATACCCTGGATGGAGATGCACGAGACCTCCGACTTGTCATGAGAACCTGAGCCGGTCATGGCTGGTATTGGGGTAGGATGGCTGGGAGAGGACGGAAAGGAAATGGATCTAGGCACTTAGAAGCTAGAACGGGAGGGAGTCGAGTCTGTATTGCGTGTGGTGGCTATGTCGATCTTTTCCCCTTTTATGGGGGAGTGCTAGGCCAAGGGTTGCCATTTATTGCGTCGTAGGCCTAGCCATTTCCCGAAACAACCATGTCGGGGAACATGCGTGGGATTACCCAGACCATTACACATATCCCCTTCAATACGGGGCACGATCACTATGTTGACCAGATTTGCCCATGAGAAAGTGGCCTCGAGCCGCGAATCGAGTTTTACTCATAACTGGCTATTGTGACCTTTCGTCAGAAAGGATGTCAGACGAGGAATTATTCACACTCGGGCCTTTTGGCCTACTGATTTACTAGTGCCTGTTTTAAAGGCATAAACATCGCCAAATGACCAAGTCTAAACCAGCCAAATATGAGGGGAACTGGTCTCGCAAGGTGATTATGTTGATGCAAGAAGCTGTTGAAGGGCATGTACATTGTCATTAGATGCATGTTCGGGGGCTACTCAGGCAGTCGTGGATTAAGGGGTCCTCGGATGGTTGGCTATATCTTAGAGGCCGACCATATGGGCCGTATTATTGAAGACCGGACTGTATAACAACTTCGTATTCAAGAAGGAAAGCTACAAATACATTCTGTAACTAACGTACAAGTTTAGTATGCTAGACCGGCGCATCTATCCCCGGCTGGAGGTCGGTTGTATGAAACCCTAGGAACCCCTGGTGTCTATATAAACCAGACGGCTTCGTCCGCATAGCCAAGTTGACTCATCTATGGTTTAGCTCATATGATCTCGAGGTAGATCAACTATGTAATCCTCATACACCATCAATATAATCAAGAAGGATGTAGTGTTTGACCTCCTCAAGAGGGTCCGATCCTCGGTAAATGTTGTCACCTTCGTTTCTTACAACCCATCGATCCTAGGTCCATAGTTTGAGATCCCCTACCCGACTTCCGCCGGTTTGGACACCGACAACCCCCACATATTAACATCTTAATATTGAAAAACTATTGCAAGGAATCAAATATATCATATTGAGTGATCTACAAGTTTTATGTAGGATTTTATGACTAACCATGTGGATGACCAATCTTGTTCACTCTCTAAATAGGTAGAAGTGAAGCATGAGAGTTTAATTCTTTTTACAAAAGACCGCACTTTAACAAATATAAGTGAATAAAAAGATCATTCTACAAATAAAGG
The DNA here is from genome assembly GCF_904849725.1 of Hordeum vulgare subsp. vulgare. Lineage (NCBI taxonomy): Eukaryota > Viridiplantae > Streptophyta > Magnoliopsida > Poales > Poaceae > Hordeum > Hordeum vulgare. The sequence goes on from NC_058522.1 coordinate 196,998,404, forward strand.
TTTTCTTTATGTACAGAAATAATCATCCAAACTTCAAAGAATATAAGTGAAGCACATGAAGCATTCTATAAATCTACACTCAAAAAATATAAGTGAAATGCAAAGTGGATCCAATAAATCAACCAAGGAATATTCTATAGAAGAATAGTGTATTTCTAAAATAAAAAAAATGGAAGGCACACGACGCTTCGAGAATTTACGCATATCATGTGAACAAAACAAAAAGTAACACATACCGATAATTGTCAAGGAAGAAAGATGGGATGGCTTCCGGGGCATCCCCAAGCTTAGATGCATGAGTGTCCGTGAATATATACTTGGCGTGCCTTGAGAATCCCAAAGCTTGAAATCTTGTCTCTCCTTATTCTTCTCATATTGATACCTCGTCAATCTTCGAACACTTCATCCACACAAAACTTGACAGAACTTGTATTAGATAGGTTAGTAAATCTAACATCAAATCCCTTTATGTCCTACCATAATATTATTTCATTATAATAATATAACATTCCCTACTATAAGCTATCACAATTCTATGCCTCCCAAGTCAATGAGATATCAACAAGTATTCAAACATAAGCAGATAAAGAAACTACAAGAGGAATCTGCGAAAAATAGGACATTGTCTAAAGATGAAGATAAAAAACATACTTCTGCAATTCTGAAAATTCTAGAATATTAGGACATAATAAACAATTTCCATAACAGTAATTAATGTGTACAAATCTCAGAATATTTTACCACATTTTTTATGATATAAGGAATTTTTACAAGGCTATAATCATTTTCCTTGAAAAGTTCATCTAATCAAGATTCACAAAGTTTCTATGGGCATGAACAAAGTTGAAGGCTAGCTCCCACTTCAACAGTGCTTGTCCTTCTCACTTTTACTTTTCTCTTTGTCAAATTTTTAGGTTCCCACTTTAGTTTTGTGTCATTAATTATTTTAAAAGAACACAACCTAATAAAATGAATCTCTAAAACTTCGAGGTTCACTCCCTAGCAGCACTTTCTTTAAAGCCATTAAGCTGGGCATATAGTCTCTAGCTTTGCATTGGCATGTCATAAAGGAACAATTCATTCACATAAACTAAAGGCCAATCTGTAGTATAAGTAGTTTCTTGGAATTAATTCTATCATATTAGAAACATAGAGAGGTGAAAATTTGGTTCCTCTCTCATAATAATTACATGGAGGTACATCAGGAACATTCATATTATATCCATTAAAATCATCATGTGTGATAGTAAAATGCAACACATCAATATAATACTTAATAAGAGAAAACTTCTCTGATATAGTGTAGTTAGGAGAATTCAAAAATATAAAATGACTGTTGTATGTGTGTGCAATTAGGAACTATAGATAGTTCATCTCCAAAAGCAAAATTCATATTGGCATCAAGGCCACAAGCATTGCAGGCATTAAGTTCATCAAAAAGGGATATTTCAAACGAATCCAAGGGTTGATATCAATAATCATAGCATGCATCCTTTGGTAGACACGAAGGTAAATAAAATAATGTATGAGTTGAAGAGTTACTCTCATAAACGGGTGGGCATGGATTGCAAATCCGCTCTTCCTTCTTTGGTTCTTCGCTCTCCTCCTCATATTTTTAATATAATGATCTCACATTTTCACCATTTTCTTCTTCCGTAGATTCCTATGAAATAATAGTCTCTTCTAGCAAAGCGGATACTTTCTTAATAAATTTATCAATATAAACATTTTATTCATAATTCTAATAGCAATATTTAAGTATAGCATATTTTTCAGATCTGTAAACACAATCATCAAAGTTATCACACTTCTCAAATAAACATTCAATTTCATAAGAACCCTACAAAGTAACAAATTCTCCTATTTGTGCCATATCATAGTAATCAGATATACCATTAGCATAAGAGGCCAAATTTTCATTATCATTAAATTCACATATAAAGGGAAGGTCTGGAGCCTTCATCTTAGAGGAACAAGTATAATCACATCTCAACCATAAATTCAAAGAATACCAATGCAGCATTTTAATTTGATCCCGTAAGTGTTTTCCATTTTGAGACAATTGACAATCCCTAAAGTAATCACGTTGATCCAACACGTCTCCCATTATCAAGTTGAATGGGGATTTCCTGGGATTCTCAAAGTAGTATTTAGGAGGTTCCCCATCTCCATAAGTCGCAAGTACAACTAATTTTCATGGTGTTTCGTGTTCCATATCCATAACTATAGTTGTAAAACAACTTAGAAAATAAAATGAAATTACTTAGTGATAAATCAAACAAGAACACATGAGAATATCAACCCACGATGTTGTTCCTCGACAACGGCCCTAGAAAAAGGTTTTGTTAACTAACAAGTATGAAGATTGTTTGTAGCCTTTTTTGATAAGTAAGAGTATTGAACCCAGCGAGAAGCTAAAGGTAGAATTAATATTCCCTCAAGTTATATGAAACATCGATACAACTCTAGGCACAATATGCAATTACTTTACCAAGAGCAAGTATGAAACTACTTCAAGGGAAGAAAACTAGAAGTACTTAGTAGGTGTAATAGATAGTTTTGCAAGAAATTAGGAATAAGTAAATAAAAGTTGGGGGTTGTATAGATAATGATTAGTTAAGTTAGATATTTAGTATAAAGCTTTTGTTACACAAGGGAAAGATTTGTCACTAGGAAATAGATAACTAGACCGGTAATTCATTATTGTAGTTTTATATGAGGATGAGGCCACTAATAGCATGCCATCCCTTACTTGTAATTCTATGCACTTATGATTGGAACTATTAGCAAGCATCCGCAACTACTAGCATTCATTAAGTTAAAACCCAACCATAGCATTAAGATATATTCGTTCCCCTTCAATCCCATATGAATCAATTTCTATGTTAGAAAGAACCTTTTGTCACTCTTGACCTCCAATGCATAGTCCTATCAACCTACAACTACCCATGCGGTGTAATACACACACGTTCCCATATGATGGGAACCAAAGGACAACACCAAAATAAAACAGACATCTCAAACAAATCATGATCATCAATCAACCCATAGGACAAAATAAATCTACTCAAACATCATAGGATAGATACAGATCATTGGGTCATAATATATAATATTAAGCACCATGTTAAGTAGAGATTACAACAGGGTAAAGAGGATTTACACCACTACATAGTGGGGGAGATAGTTGGTGGTGACGGTGGCGAAGTTGTTGGTGTAGATAGCCGTTATGATGGCTTCCCTGGCGGTGTTCTGGAGCCACCGGGACAAAGGGGGAGAGAGCGTCCCTCCTTATTCCTTTTTCCTTTTTCCTCTTGTCTATGGACACCATGGATCCCGGAGGGCAGCAGCCCCTCGAAGATTGGATCTCTCTCTCTCTCTCTATGTTTCTCTTATGTTATCGCGTTTGTGTTCTAGCCCTTCAGCGTTTCTTAAATATCTCGAGATTCGTAACTCCGATTGGAATGAAATTTTGAGGAGACTTTTCTAGGGAAATTATTTTTCTTGCGCTGGAAGAAGGGATCTAACTAGCTTACATGGGAGTCCCAATATATTAGGGTGTGATCCCCCTGGTTGTAACCTATTGTCTTGGGATGACCTCGGACAACGTCTTGCATTGATTCTCACTCCCAAAAATCACATATATTCCAAAGTAAATCTCCATCAAAATTTGATCCCGTTTGAACTTCATTTGATATGGATTTTCTACGTAACAAAAAATACACAAAAATAGGAATTGACAATGGGCACTGGATTAATATGTTAGTTCAAAAATAATATAAAATGTTGCCAAAAGTATATGAAAGATGTAGAATATTGGCTTGAAACAATCAAAAATTAGATATATGATGGAGACGTATTAGTATGGGATCTCCTTTCGCATATTCATATTTGACCTCCATCGATGTCGAAATGGTCAAGGTGCGCCGCAATAGGTACACGCAGAGGGCCCAGATAATCCGCACGGAGCCCGTCGTCAACCCAACCATCGCAGGCATGCTTGTGTTCCCCACTGAGCCCATAGTTGGGGAGGCACAACCCTTCTCCGTCCACCCGTCTATGTAGGAGAACACTCCACCTGTGCACACCTCCACTGAAGATTCCCACAGTCACCGCAACCAATCGCCTCTACAGGGCGCACACTTCATGGCACATGAGATGCTACGCTACCTTCCCACCGTGACCAGCTATGATGCATGGCTAGCAAGCATCATCGAGCTTGTGAACACCATCGAAGTCACCATGGATCTCACCCACTCCTTCCCTCCTACTGTGTGGCATGGTGTGAGGGAAGGGAACAGGGATCCTCTGCCACCTCCTCTGTCGACGGGGGCAATGGGCACCGTTGCGGTATGTGCACATCGGAGTTGTCCCACGGAGCATATCCACCGCCCCATATAGTTCCGAGTTGCCAGATTGTCTAGCCCGTGGACCCCGGAGCATGCATGATCCTCGAAGACGTTGAGGCTTCCAGGTGTCACAAATGTGCCGCTCTCACCGGTCGTGTTCCTTCCTGCAGTGGGGGTTGCAATGTCTTCACTCATGACCTACTCCGTGTGGTGTGGCCCACAACATTTGAGTCGGAGTTTCGTCCACTCTACCAAGACACCCAACACCATGGAGTTCATGCAGCTCTACGCCATCAACATCGAAGCTGTCGGCAGTGGCAACAATGTTATGACAAATCGGTATCCCATTGCCCTCAATTACGCGTCGCACTCGTGGCTGATGAACGTCCTCGAGGGCTCGATATCTTCGTCGTCCGAGCTGGGCATGTAGTTCATCGCTAATTTCAAGGGTATGTACAAGTGTCCCCTCACCCTCAATGACCTGTGCTCCATACACCAATAGATGGGCGAGACCCTCCTCAAGTACATTCAGTGCTACTGCCAGGTGTGCAACAAGATTTACTGTGACTCCGATGTCGCAATCATTTCCGCATTCTCCTCGGGCATCATGGATGTTAATATGCATGACTCCTTGCTGATTACATTGGTTTCCCTCCAAGCTTAAAGGGTGATGTAGCACCGCGACGGCAAGTATTTCCCTCGGTTATGAAACCAAGGTATCAATCCAGTAGGAAGATCCACAAGACTTTGTAAACAACACCTGCACACAAATATAAAATCCTCGCAACCCAACGTGTGGTGGGGTTGTCAATCCCTCGTGGGTAAAGTAATGATAGATTGATAGATGCAACTAAGAGTGATAGAAAGTAAAATGTAGCAATCTTAAGGTATTTTCTTATATTTTGATAATATAGATATGAAAATAAAAAAGCATATAGAATAGAAACTCGAATAGCAAAGTAAAGATTGCAACTAGATAATGTGAAGTAGACCCTAGGGCCATAAGGTTCAATAGTGGCTTCTCTCAAAAAAGTAGCAAAAGGTGGGTACACAAATTACTGTTGGGCAATTGATAGAGGAGCAAATAATTATGACTATATGCAAGACAATGAGCATGTATACACGCATCATGTCAAAGAGAATTAGACCAACTTCTACCTACATCTACTTCTATTAGTCCACACATCAACCACTATCCAGCATGCATCTAGTGTATTGAGTTCATGGAGAAACTGAGTAATGACTTAAGAACGATGACATGATGTAGACAAGATCTATTCCTGTAGGAATAGACCCCCATAGATTAACCCTTGATAGCAACGATACATGCGTGTCATGTCTCCTTCAATCACTAAGATTGAGCACCGCAAGATCGAAACCATCATGAAGCACCTCTTCTCGTTGCACGATGAAAGATCAAGTTGGCCCGACAAAAAACAAATATTGGAGAAGAAATACGAGGCTATAATAACCAAGCATGAATATGTTTTCATAGATCTAATCATCAACTCACAATTCATCGGATCCTCACAAACACACCGCAAAAGAAAGAGTTACATCATATGGATCTCAAAGAGACCATTGTATTGAGAAACAAATTGAGAGAGAAAGCCATCTAGCTACTACCTATGGACCCATAGGTCTGACTTGAAGTACTCGCGCGTCATTGGAGGAGAACCAATGAGCACGGTGAACCCCTCCTTGAATAGGCTCTAGATTGGATTACGGGCTTTCTGAAACTTGCGGCGGTGGAGTTATTGTGTTATTTATTGAAGTTAGAAGCTATGGAGGTGGCGCCCGTGGGCCCCAATAGACACCAGGAAATGTGAGGGGTACTAGGCATGCCGTGTTGTCCAGTGGGCCGCCTAGGCCTCCTCTGGTGCAACTTCTTGGCTTCCAAGTTTCCATCTGGTCCAAAAAAATGTGTGTAAAGTTTCGTGGCATTTGGACTTCATATTATATTGATTTTCTGTGAAGGAAAAAACAACAAAAAACAACAACTGGCACTAGGCACTATATCAATAGGTTAGTCCCAAAAATGATAGAAATTTGCTATAAAATGATCATAAAACATTCAAGCATTATAATATAACAGCATGTAAAAATCAAAAATTATAGATACGTTGGAGACATATCAGCATCTCGAAGCATAATTCCTGCACGTCCTCGAGTAGGTAGATGATAAAAATAGAATTTTTGATGTGGAATTGTGCATAACATGTTCATCATATTATTTTATTTTTAGCATGGACATATGGACCTCTAGATGTTTCAAAGTAATAGCCTATAGTTTGACATGAAAATTTCAATACACAAGCATCTCAACAAGCAACCAAGTCTTTAAAAATATCAATGCTAAAGAACATTATCCCTAGACCATCATGTTATATCATTGATCCATTCATGCAACACACCCAAATATTAACTATATCCAACGCTCAAATATGATAATGGGGTTCCTTACTTAGTGTCTTATAAGAGAAGATGGAGACTCAAATTCAAAATGAAAATTGCATAAAGCAAATAGATAGGTCTTACACAAAAGGAAGCAAAGGTTGTAGTTGTGCTAGATCTCAAACTGAAAAATTTAGAGATAATTTTTTTTGGTTGGTATGCTTTTCCTGTCAACGAAAACAACTAAGAGTTTCCAATATCCTCCATGCTACAAATTATATGCGGTTCCCAAACTAAAAATAAATTGTATTCCTTTTTCCACCATTCTTTCACATTCCATGGCTAGTTGTATCCACGGGTACCATCCATACCAACAATTTCCATGTAATTTATTATTTGAAAACATTTTTTTTTGCATTTCGGGACTAGGCATCCCGATTACCACCATACTGTGGTGCAATGACAAGTTAATAAACACTCATCTTGAGAATCACCTATTTAACATGGAAGATACCGGCCACCCCTCGCCACTTCATCAGCGGTACGGGCAAACAAAACAAAAATTTATTTTGAACATTCGAGTTGGAGTTCGCAAATTTACTTAGAACGATGTTGAAATACGTTGGAGGTATGGTGGACTCATTTGGCACAACTTTGGGTTTATGATATGGATGCACAAGCAGTATTCCCGCTTAGTACAAATGAAGGTTAGGAAATAAATTGAGAAGCGCCCAACCAAAGAATGAAAATTATCATAAGTGAACATTAACCATACCTAACACTGAATAATGCAACACAAGTAGGATTTAATTTCATAGCATAATTATTGACTTCATGTGCATGCATAGGGAATCACAAACTTTAACACCAATATTCTTACTAAAGCATAATTACTCATCAACATAACTAACATAACTCACATATCACTATCTTTATATCGCAAAACTATTGCAAAGAATCAAGTTTAACATTCTATGATCTTCATGAAAGTTTTTATTGTATATTTCCTGAACATTCATCACTTTGGGACAAATACCATTTAAAGCAAATAACAAGCTCTCAAAAAAATATAACCAAGTTTCTTTAAAATTTTCAACCATCATGAAGCAAGAGAGGATTTCTCCAAATTTCTACTACTCTCCAAATAATCTAAGTCAAGCATGAGAGAAAATTTCTTCAAAATAACAGCACAACCATGCTCAAAAATATATAACTGAAGCACTTGAGTAAATCCATGGCTCAAAAAATTTAAGTGAAGCCTAAAGAGCGATTCTAACAAATCATAGAATAATTTGTCTCTCTCAAATGGGTGTGTCCAGTAAGGTTTATTATAACAAAATAACCAGGAAAGAAAGCAAAGACGCAAACCATACAAGATGCTCCAAGCAAAATCATGATATGTGAAGAATAAAAATATAGCTCCAAGTAAAATTACCGATGTTTGTTAGAAGACAGAGGGGATGCCTTCGGGTCATCCCGAAGCTTAGTTGCTTGGTAATCCTTAGATATTACCTTGGGGTGCCATGGGGCATTCCCAATATTTGGCATTATCACTCCTTTTTTGCTTCATCCATCATGATCTCACTCAAAACTTGAACACTTTAATCATAGAAAACTCAATAATTTTTGTGAGATCCGTTAGTATAAGAAAACCAAACTTTACTTTAGGTACCGTTGAAAACCTATTTCAATTTTTTTCACTATGCCTACTGTATTCTAACTTGACCATGGCTTATACCCCCTACAAACCATAGAATCCTCAAAACAAGCACATAACGCAAAGAAAACAAAATCTGTCAAAAATGGAACTATCTATAAATACTCAAATCTTACTCATCCTTCTGTAACTCCAAAAAATCTAACATATTAGGACGACGTGGCGAATTTGGATATCAATCCTGTGTAAAAAAAGTAAGTCACTTTTGAAGTTTTTGTAATTTTTAGGATTTTTCCTATTAGACGAGAAAGATTATGTGTTTCAACAGGATTAAAGCAACCAACATCCCAAATGATCCCAAAGGGTTTACTTGGCACAAACACTAAATAAAAAATAAAAAAACACAGTTACAACACTGGTATAATTGGTAAACACTCAAGAACTGAAAACAAAAGTGAAAAATACATTATATTGATTGTGTTGCCTCCCAACAACCGTTTTACAACCCTAGCTAGGCATATAACATAGGTTCAAGTATTATCATCTTTAGTTTCCGTAGATGCATTCTTGTCAGGAGATTTCTCAAAAATAACTAGAAACAAATTATCCATAGTGATTTTAGCATTATCAAGTTGCCAATCTACGTATCCCCTTTGATTACCGTCAACAATCCAAGAATATTGTTGATTAACATTGTTGAAAACTTGTTGGATCACATCTACAACATAAATTTCCTTTTTGAGATCCTCGTCAAAGATTTTATTATTAGTGAGAAAATGTCTCAAAACATAATCACTATTATAGAGAATCTCATTTACTCCTGGCTTTTCACAGTTAATACCATAAATATCAAAAAATTCCCAAGCTTCCCGAACTATATGATCAAATTCATTAATAAGAACAAGGGTGGCTATCTTCTTAGCTTTTGGATCTTCTATAACAGGTAGTTCATAAAACAATCCCTGCAAAGTAGGATGTCATAGCTTCCGCATAAGTTTTGGTTCTTTTGAGTATAGGAGTATTATCACAAGTCAAAGTTCCAACACAATTAAAGAATTCTCGGATAGATTCTTTCCCTTAAGATTACATTGTCCCAAAACGGAAGTTTTAGCATCCAGCTTACCAGGACATCTAATTTTAGGAGTCCTGTCATCTTTCATTTTTCCATAACGAAGTCACTCATGATTACGACAAGAAAGAAGACAAGCAAGCAGGAGATCTAGGAACACTACAAGAAAAACACTCATTAATGACAAAAAAAAGTGACGATGGTTTAATTGGTCATAGATCTATGACCAAAATTCAAAAATAGGTCATCGAGAGTCTGCGAGGGTCTAAACTCCATAATATCATGACCATTTTTGCCCATAAGGTCATAATCTTATGGCAAAAAAGGTCATTAAGCATAGAAATATTGTTTATGATCTTATTCTATACTCATCATGACCAAATTACAAGGTCATAGTCATGTGGGTGGAGGTGACTGGATGACACATAAACAATTTTGTCCATGCGTCGTGCCTACTTGTCATTTTTTCCTATGTGTGTGCACTTCAAAGTGCTAGTGTAGTAATGTATCTTAACTAGCTGATGGGACCCACGTACCACATGAGGACCAAAAAATAAAAGATTAATTTATATTTATTTTCTTCGGTGGTGTGTATTTATTATTATTATTGGGTTACGAAAGATGTCGTACACGTACTGGTTTACTTTAAGAAATAATTTATTTACGCACCATGAATTTATTTCTATAACATACATTTTTTTGGTTTGTTGGATTACTAAATATTGGTTTATGACAACTATAAGGGGATGAAAAAACAAATGAAAATAATAGGTGAAGGGTGGGTGGTTGGACGAATGGATGTGGGAGAAAACATAGTAAAAGATGAAACCTTAGGTTATTTTTGAAAATAGTATGGAGAAAGAGATAGATAAAGAGACATCCATTAAATTTTGAAACCTTTGAATTTTTTGACTATTCAAAGATTGTTTCATACTTTTATAAACTTTTGTGAGGTTTACCACTATTATTCCATCCAAATAAAACGACGTCCTTGAGCTCATCTGTGGTGCGCGCGAGGGTGGTGAAGGTTCCGGGGACGCGATGAGATCATGCCTGCCGGATTGGACGACATATCCTCTTTTAATTGTACATAATTTTTTTGAGTTTTTAAAAAAATTAGCACACAAGTTTTGATGTTTCCCATCATCTATCCGTGCATGCACTTTTTTTTCTAGTGGTCGAGCAATGTTTGCGCTTTTTGTCCTTTGCCGAGTTTCACCGACACTAGGCATAATCATCAATTTTGTTAGTGTTGATACCCTGCTAATTTTGGGTGCATATATTTAGTTCTTAGAAGATTTATATTGGTTTTTTCTAAAAAATATGACATATGGATCAGCCTCACCCGACGATGATGGGCCGAAGCCCACCAAACCAACTACGGTTCCCAACCCGACATACATAACCTCCTCCTACCACTTCTCCCTCTACCCTAGCCGTCACTTCTTCTTCTGTTCTCCCGCACCCCAACTCCATGTTCTTCCCCCAACTCACGACTCCGGCCATGTTGGCGAATCCTCCCCATCACAGGACCTCAATCCCGCAGACCCTCGCCTCAGATCTCTACCTCCTCACGTGCAGGCTTGCTCCCCTCGCTTCAGATTTTGACTTACTCACCTGAAGGCTTGCTCCACTCACCTCGCCGTCTCGGCGTATAGCTACATACCCTCGCCATCGACTTCGAGAGGGCCTTCAAGATCCATGGCAAGCTACACATCGGCCTGAAGCCATCCCTTTTGTTAGTATTTTTTCATGGTGGTTTTAGGGTTTCTCTGTGTCGACACGCAGATAACATCAGGCGAGGAGCTGCTGACTTAGCGCCGAAGAAGGAGGCCATCATGAGGGAGTACACAAGCATCCCGCACATGAGCCTACATCATAAACTCCTCTGACCCACATCCCGCACATGTGGCTGCCCGATGGGGTCTAATACCTTGGTTTTTGAATTGGCATGTGGTGGTGTTGCTGTTACCTGCTATTGCAATTGGTCTCCCGGTACGGTGGTGGCTAGCTCTTAGATTCAGGCATAGGTAAGAATACCGATTCCCAACTCCATGTGATGTGGCCAATTTTTTTCTCCCTGAGATAAAATATGCTGGGCAGAAGTGGCATGGAACTAGCAATGTGATGAACCATACGCAATCAATCTGTTTATGTGCTGAGGTAATGAAGTATATAGTACATTACACATATATAGGCAGTGGTAGATGACGGTTCATGTTGTGTGTGCTCCGGCGTGGACCATCAAAGTCGGTGGCTTTTTTAAGAAAACAAATGTCTGGCATGTGTTGGAGGAAAGGATTTGTGCCTCCGGCCGAAATATGATGGCTACTCACGGTCCAACAACTCACGAGGCCTTTCCTTCATTTTATTTTCCAGAGATTCTTTGCATGTATGAGCGATCAATCTGATAGAGTAGTAAGTGTTACCTACACGTAGAAATTTTTGGTAGGAAATCAAGTTAGGGCGGGAGCCCTGCCACGCCCTACCGAGAGATCCGCCCCTGTATATAGGTGTGATGAACTTAAATGCAGGTCAAATAAAAGGAACCGTTTCCAACACAAAACACACTGCCAAAAAAGAGTCAAGTAAATAAGGGCAAAAGTGCTTGGGCATGAGTGGACTCTTGGTGGTGGTGTCCTTTCATTACCAGCACTTCGCACCTCATTTTGTTGCGTTAGCATTACTATGTGAAGGTATTTACGCAACTTACTTGCACTGTCCTCTCATTCATTTTTGTTGAATAGAGATTTCAATTTTTTTGTTATTATTCTGGAGAGTGAGCTAGTTAGACCAGCAATAGTTGGGAGCTACAAAATTAACTTTCCTAATCTGAATTATTAGCATGTGATGATCTTTATACCTATAGCATGTGATCAAAAATAAATTCACCATGTACATGCCCATCCAGCACGTCTAGACTTGATTATATTGTATGAGTAGGAGCAGATCCTTCAAATTAAATCCATCGTGTAAAAAACAACCATGCAATTGGCATAATCCGTAACTTCTTATAAGGAAAAACTTTGTTCAATACTAGTGATCTACAACTCTGCAACCACTCCGGCAGCATTAGGTAATCTATTTGCAGTACTGACTGTTCGTCTAATGTTTATGGAAGGCTTAAATTATTTGTTTTCATGTTACCATATGTATTAGAAGATGTTAGAATTATGTTACCATGCAACATAAATCAGCTGATGTTGTTTAGAAGATTATATGTTTCGTTCAGGTATGTGATAAAGCTCCGATTATCTGCCTATACATCTCTGATTATCCTTCATGTTAGAATTATGTGAAGGCATGGTTATTAGGGTTTGAACATTCTCCATATATTAAGCAGCTAGATAATATACTTATTATTAGATTGGATAGTTAGATTATAACCAACTGGCCATATATACATGTAGCTGAAGCCGCATTTGACATGCACATGTTTCTTTGTTGCATGGTTCCGTGTTGTATGAAAGAATACATTCATAGTTTGGTTATTAAATATGATCACAAACATTTTTTTGGAGTAATGGATCCACGTTTCTCCATCTCCATTGCACCACTGAATTTTGTTTGGATGACATCGCACGATTCACCGTGCAATTCCAAATTCCAAGCACTTTGTAATTTTAAATGATTTTACCATGTTGAATTTGGCTTGTAATGTCTTTATCTTGTAATATATTTGGATGTACATAAAGAGTATAAGGTGCATGGATGACTAGCAGCTTCTACGGGTGGTGTGGACGTCCATGTAGAACAGCTCCAACCGAAAGTTGGAAGAAGCATAATTCCAGTGGAACAAAATGGATGTTTCCTCTCATGTAATGTTGTTTCTTTTGTTCTGTTGGGTTGTGAATTCATGAATATTTGACTATTGCAAGCTATTATATGCCCATTTAATTCGTTACAAGTATTATGTACTGTAATGTGAATATCTTTTTGTTGGATAGAAGATGAGTTGAAGCATGCCATGACCTGTTCTAATTAGGCCATGCAACTTGGTTGAAAATGGAAAGGTGATTTTGATAAAAATGCAAAAAAGCAAACAAAATTCTTGTGGAAAAATACACAATAATGTTGGGATGCAAAATAATTACAGCCCAATTGAAATCAGTCCCTCGAGAGAAATAAATGTATTGTATTTATGGGCTTGGCCCATTGGGCCACTAATAATACCATGCCAGATTATATGATGCCATTTCAGAATATAGGTGGTGTCGAGGTCATCACATGTGCCATGTCAGCTCAGCCACCTCACACCATACGTGGATCAGGAGCATCGGTCCTGACCAATTTTTTGGTCAAGAATTCTATGAGCTATCATTTTTTTTCATAGGGGTTATGACCAAATTCCACGAAAGGTCAAGTTCGTTCATTCTTGACGGCCAACTATTGATATTCTCATTTTGGTCATAAGAAGGTCATAAATCAAAGATAATGACGATTCAATGACCAAAATGGTGGGTCATTATCGACCATATTTCTTGTAGTGGAAGAAAACGGCAAACGGAAAGAAGGCAAATAAAAAGGCAAATTTTATGTAGTAGGGGAGAGGAAAACGAGAGGAAAAATGGTGAATAATGTAATTGCAAGGAGATGAGAGTTGTGTGTAGGAACCTGATAGATCTTGACTTGATCTTCCCCGGCAACGTGTCACGCCCAAGATGCGGTCCTGTCCTTATTTTTGGCATCTCGCCGTTTTGCAAGAATGGATGTAATTACAAATACATGTACTGAAAAGATTGGTATAAGGAGTTGGCTTACACTCGCCACAAGCTACATCAAGATCACATCAATACAACAATATATAGTCATCATGAAGAAGAGCAGGGTCCGACTACAGATAAAAACAAATGACAAAAGAATGATGTCCATCCTTGCTATCCCAGGATGCTCGTCCGGAACCCATCCTAGATCGATGAAGAAGAAAAAAAATAAACTCCAAATAGCACAATTAGCGCACTCACGTCAAAGTAACTCTTTATCTGTACGTACAACTGGTGAGGCTGCAGCAAGACACTAAGCATTTAATTGAGGTGGCTAACTTACGAGTACAAGAATAAAAGAGGAGCATGATCTACATGTTGCGGATGTGAACTATTGATGATCAAATGAATGATCCTAAAAACCTACTTACGTCAGACATAACCCCACCGTGTCCTCGATCGGAGAAGGAGCTCAAGAAAGAGATAGTCACGGTTACGCACTCAGTTGGCAAGTTTTAATTATGTTTACTTCAAGTTATCTCAAATCGGATGTTAAACAAAGTATCCAAGTTTTCCACATAACAGCGGGCACGGCTTTCCGAAAGATTTAACCCTACAGGGGTGCTCCAACTAGTCCATCACAAATTACCACAAGGCGCAAAGAAAGCCTCGATCATGAAACTCGTGATCTCTCGGATTCCTTGGTAGAAAACCTCAATTATGAGATAGCCTAAAGTATCACCGGAATCCCGATGCAGAAGATATTTCGCAAAAGGTAAAACTAATCCAGCAAGGCCGCCCGGCGTGCCAACAGACCCGATACGAACCGCGTATCTCGTTCCCAGGGTAGGACCGGATGGGTAGGACGTTGGGTTGGCTCAAACCCCGGGTTACCAGGGGGTGCCGGACATCGCCCGGTTTGGACCAACACTCATGCGGAACACTGGCCCGGGGGTTGATTAATTATCCATGGGGTCCGGAAAATCCCTATGAAATTTTATTAGGTTATTAGGCAAATGTAGTACCAAAGTTGGGCCTTGCGAGACTAGTCTTAATCTAAAAGAATCTTAAAGGGGGTCCCCATAACAACCCCGATCGTGTTAGGAGTGCTCAATTATGGAATATAACACCGGTAGCCGAAACTAAGGGCCAAAGGTGAAACAAAATACCACACTAGAAAGGCCGAGCCTTCCACCTTTTACCAAGTATATAGGTGCATTAAATTAAATAGCATTAATATGGTTATATAATAAGGAACCCATGTCATCACATGGATGCAACTGCACCTGCAGCTAGC
This sequence comes from Hordeum vulgare subsp. vulgare, assembly GCF_904849725.1. Classification (NCBI taxonomy): domain Eukaryota; kingdom Viridiplantae; phylum Streptophyta; class Magnoliopsida; order Poales; family Poaceae; genus Hordeum; species Hordeum vulgare. The sequence goes on from NC_058522.1 coordinate 197,013,873, forward strand.
AACGCTAACCTATGGTTAAGCAAGCGGTAACATAGCCAATCAGTGGTTTGCTAGGTTGTAGAACGGTTGAAGGTTTTCATGGGAATGTTGGGAGGCTTATTAAACCGGTGGTAGGCATCCAAACATAGCGATAGAAACGAAACAACTAGCTTGGTAATGATAGTAATGGTATCTAGGGAAATGATCATCTTGCCTATGATTTCGCTTGGATGAAGAACGAATCCGTGAAGCAGATGAACCGACGTAGTCGAATGGATCCTCACATTCCGACACGCTTGCAAAACTCTATCAATACGAAGCAAACCGGAATCAAGAATAAACAGACGATATTCACCGTGGCACATGTATGATATGATATACAACCTAATATGGTGCATGTCCATTTCCGTTATGCAAGGCATGTCATGGCAATTCAAGACAATCAAACACTACACATTATGAGAAGCTCAATATGCAATGAGTTGCATATTGATTTATTTTGTTCACTCCTTTTTAGGCATATGACAATATTAATTTTTTTTTAACATGGAAAGAGGTGAAGCATGTGATTCTAGACGACATTCTAGTCAATTGACATATAGAGATCATTGCAAACGGAGCTACGGTTCAAAAGATATGATCAATGCAAGATATGATGCCACGAATGCAATATGTATGCAAATGATAGCGATAAGCATTCAAAACCATGAAGGTAGCAAGATATAACGAAAATACATGAGATTCTAACCAAGTTTCATGTATGACACAATCCAAACAAAGCAACGATTCAACAATTACAAGCAATGCAAGAAATAACTACAATCTGCCAAAAACAGCAAGATGGTATTTTGTACACCCGAAAACAACAAGCTACATAATTCTAAAATGCACAAACAAGACATGAGGCAGTAGTGGTCAAGATGCACAACAACACCCTACTAAGTACAACAAGCATGGAAGCATGAATCACTAGTTACTGAGCTCACAAAATGTTATGTTGCACATAGTTTCAGTCTTCGTGAAAATAGCAGTTTTGGTTAGTGCAGTTTTCAACTAGATGGCATATTCGTAGCAATAAAACTATAAGCTACAGGGTATGGAATGCCATGCAAATTTATAGCATGCTAGATAATCTTAAGCACTATAGGTAGCTAGGGTTTGGGGGCACGTGAAACGAGGAAAGGCCGGATCTGGGTGTCTATTTATATACATCAGGCTAGGGTTAGAGTTTCTGACTCCATTTTTGACCATAGGATCACAATCGGACCGTCTCGGCTACACCCAAGGGTTAGGTTGGCTGGTTGGGCTGTGTAGATGTGTGGGGCTGAGAAGATAGGGAGGTTTGCGGCCCAGCACGAGATTCTTAAACACCGAAGAACGTCTGACGATATACCGATGACAGTACCACTATGGTCGATTGTTCGGGTAACCAACGGACTCCGATTGCGACAAAATTCAACAGCTGCCTACCTATATTAAAATAAGACCGCACACCAAGTTTCAACCCAATCCGAGGATATTTTATACACAATTTTAAAAACAATATTCTAATGGTGCCGCGGGCGCGTGCGAGTTAAGTTGACTCAAAACAGTCAACGACCAGAACGGAGAAAACCTGCAACTAATAATGGATTAAAGTTCCGAGAACTGGTGGCAACAGAGTGCCGATGCAATGCGGATGATGCGCATGTTGCGATGATGAATGCGACAAACAAATAGTTAACACGGTGACAATGGAATAAAAGGGGAATCTTCTGCAGTGTTTGTGGGGACCCGACTTACGAGTCGAGATCACCGAATGAATGTGCTCAATTATCCCAGAGATCAATGCTCACCGAACACACAGATACTAAATATTAAGAGTCTTACGTCCATCATACCGAAATATTACAACACATGACCAGTAAGGTCAAGTTACAATGGGTAGGTCCTATTAGGCAAAAACACACTGATACAACTAATAGCGGCAATCTTGGTGCTATGCGGGTGCCCATGCCGTCAGCCTACACCAACATGCATTCTGACTAGAAAGTGTCCTAGTTCGCAAGTCCGTATTGGATGACGTACTCCTCTCCAAACTCCGTTCCTTCCATGTCTGGTCAATAATATAACCGGTGGCAAGCCAGTGTGTACTTTCAGTGTACTCGCAAACAACCCATGATATGAATAATGCATTTGGTAGGATAACAAGTAATATGCAGTATTGGAGGATAGCAGCTTAAATGTAAATAAACATGATCATGTATGTGCAACATAAGCTAGATGGTATTTAGAAGAACAGGTTACATATAAAAATATATCTGTTGACGGATGAACGCTCCGGTTCACCCGAGAAGCCAAGTCACCAAACATGGTCATATCAACTCTTTCTCGGATCTCACCATTAAACACACACACACACACACACTTGGTTTATGCAGAAACGACTGGACGTAGTTTAAGAAGGATTGCCCAACTGTCCTTGACCGTGGAGATGGCTATTCGAATAGTCTTACACTTTGGAGGTTGTACGCTGTACCCACGAGCTCCGGGAAACTTCTCTGTCATCCACGACTCGCGGTACATAACATACATGAGGTAAGTACCCGGTCAATGCCTTTCCCTGACGATACTAGACAAAGTGGTCCCCTCGATTGGTACCCATCCCGCGTGGTGTACGTCTTACAAGCACCGAGTTTGGTCAATATCATCCATGCAGGGACCAACGGTGTGCCCGGAACACGTAAAAATTGCATAGTCGCCCTACCTGGCACGACCCAGTCACGAGAGTGACCACACATCACTCCTGCCACTAGTAATGTGGCTCTTCGCTAGCACCGACCAGAGTAGTCAACAAAGCCCCGTCTCATAAAGCAGTAACGAGGCCGCACATGTAAGGTTGGGACGGTCGACACATCATAAATCTATTCCATTTCCGAAACCACTCACACCAAAATACCCGATGCACCACTTCTCAAAAAGTGGCCACCTAACTCATCATCACTCTTAGTGGCACCTGACGGGGTTTTCATAAACCTTAGATTATTACCATCATCATGTTCATGCTTCTATTTTTCTTAGCTCTGCTTGTTAACATGATATTAGCGTGACCCTCATAGGTGGTAGGATCATGCTCAAAACGCAAGTGCTCTACGGGAGCCATCGGTAACATTATATCGATGATTTACCGAATACTTATGATCACATGTAATGGAAATATTTGTTCTACTTAGCATGCAATATAATATTTGCTCAACCATGGTCAAAGGGCAGCTTGCCTTGATCAGCTAAGTATCCGGGGTCTTCGGGGTCTTCAAGTCCAACTCCTTCGTCAAACTTAGTTTCTATCGTCGTAATAATAAAGAAGTAATAAGTAGCCAACTGAAAAACACATGACAAACTCACTTTAAAAATGTGTCCTTATTCTGAAAATCCATATTGTTATTTTGAAAATATTTGACTCTGGTTTTAGTGAAAGGTTTATTTTATAAATCACTTTAACATAAGCAAAACAATTCCAAATAGCCTTTTAAATTATTACGAAACACAAAGGTTGTCTCAAAAATTTGTACAAAGGCTCTGTTAAATACTACTCAATTTTAGAAGAATTATGGTGGAAACGTAATAAAAATATATTGGATAACCATTTTTATAAAACCCTTTAAAACTGTAATTAAACAAAAAAAGAAAAAAATGCTGGGGATCAGGCTTGGCTTGGCCTGAGGCTTGGGTCGGCCCAGCTAGTCAACCAGCCAGCGCAGGCGTGCACGCAGCTAGGTTCAAACCTGACATGCGGGCCCCTGTGGTCAGCGGTAGAGAGGACAGAGCGGGGAGAGAAGAGCCACCAACAGGTTAGCCCCACCTGTTGGGGTCGTCTTCCACCTCGGGACACAAAGGAGGGGAGGTACGCCGGCGATGCTACCGATGTTATCGAGCCCAACCGAAGGCAGAAATGGAACTATCTCACAGTCGCCTACCTCCTGGTGGTCGAGGGGTTGACAGGGAGGCCCTGGTTCACCGGCGACGAGGTGGTTGCGACGGAGCGGTTTCGGGAGGCTGATGAACTAGGTGCTAGGGGCGTGGATTAGCTCGGGGACATGATGGGAAGCTCCGAGATGCTGCTAGGATCCCGGAGAAGGTGAGAGGAGCGTTAGGGCTGGCCCGTAGCCCGAGATCGACGGAGCTCCGAAGCAGCGGCGCCTCGGTCGATCTCGAGCATCGGAGCTCGCTATGCTCAAATGGAGTGGCTCGGGGTGGAATTTAGGCATTGGAGGAGAGGGATGGGGCTGCTGGAGCAAGGGCGAAGCCCTATTTATAGGCCCCCGACGATGCACCGATCCGGTGGCGCGGGTGGTTTTACCACTGCTCGCTGGAGGGGCAGTGAGTGCTCGGGGTGGAAATCAGGGTATGCTGACGTGGTTAAGGACCTGCGTGACCCACAGAGAGGGAGAGAGACGAGCAGGAGCACGCACGCATGGCCATGCTCTTCTGGTTGGATCTGGCGCGCGTGGGCACGCGTCGCTCTGGTCAACAGAGTTAGGAAGGAAGGGCCCTAAGGCTGCCGTGATACAGAGAGGTGGTCGGGGACTCAAATGGGCATCAGGGGAGGCTCGAACCGGCCGGGGCTGGCAACCTTTGCTTCGAGTGCACCCAACAGCGTGCCCAGAGCGCAGTTTTGGCATACCACGACATGCTGGCGTGCTCTGGGTCACAATGGCCGTGTCTGGGGTGTCCCGGGGCTTGGTTTGAAGATGCCTACCCGTTTGGGAGACGAGGGACTCTTTGTTGGCCATGGGGTGTGATGAAAGAAGAGATGCCAGCTTTGAACGAGAACTTAGAATGGGGTTTTGGGGATCTTATGCTTGGATTCAAAGAGGAGCCACTGTCCAGAAGTTGGGGAGTTGTGCTAGCTAGTTGGTCAAAGAATTTCGTGGGAACAGCTTAGGTGTGGAGTGGCGTAGGAGCTGATTTGCTAATATGATAGAAGGTGTTCGACAGGTGTTTGGAATTGCAACACCTCACCATTGGTGATGAGAGTTAACATGATTAACTTTGATGCAAAAATAAGATACTCCACCAAATTGGAGCTCCAGAAGTTTGGCAATGCAATCTTGAAATCACCCCCAAATGGGCACCAATGTCCCTTCCAAAGGGAATGTGGGTAGATTACCTCCTGCAAATCCCATTTTTGGCAGTGACTCCTCATTTGGGGTGTTGAACACTCCGGTAAAGTTTCAACACATTTGGATAAACTTTGCAATGTAGAGATGTTTCAACTTGGTTCTGGACAGACAGGTTTTTAGGATTATTTAGTGAACCAAACAACCTTGGAATCAGGTGAAACTTCGTGTGGCCACCAAATATAGCTTGGGGAGGTTGCTGGAATTTTCTAGGATTTTATTGGAAGTATTTATTTTGGAAATATTCCAAAAGATCAAAAGAGACAGAATAGGTTTTCAAGGTTTTGCTCAAATATTTTGAATACAAATAGGGGTTCAAAATCTTATGTATATATGTCGTGTGAGTATCTCCAAATTTTCTCAGATTTTTCAATGGCAGAAAAGTAATTTTCCATACATAAATATCATTTCTGGCCTCAGAAATGGACATGCATATAAAATAGAAAAATAATTTATAAAATAATTATTTTATGATTTTGGAGAGTTAAAATAGTTTTTAAACCAGATCACCAACTTTGGATAAGAGCACTTCCTGGTCATCAAGGACTCGTAGTGCAACCCAAAGCAAGGTTTTGATATAGTCAAAAATAAGAAAAATAATTTTGCAAATATTTATGTTATGAAAAATATGGTTTTTGTATCCACTCATTCAAGCATACAAGCATACAAAGAAAACCATGGCACTCATAGCATTGGTTTTTGAATTTTTTTAATAAACTCAGATTTTGAAACTACTGTGAAAGTGAGGTGAAAATAGGGCGTGACAGACCTATCCCCTTACACGAATCTCATCCCCGAGATTCCTAATCTAGGTGCTAAAAAGGTATGGAAATTCGGATCGAAGGTAGTCTTTAGGCTCCCATGTTGCTTCTGCTTCGGTGTGGTTGCTCAACTGAACCTTGAAGTACTTGATGGTGCAGCTTCTTGGGCAACGCTCTGCTTCATCCAAGATGTGGATCGGCCTCTCACGATAAGGGAGGTCGGGTTCTAGGTCGATGGCCTGATGGTCAATGTCCTTATAAAGATCTGGACGGTTTGGCGCTCGCACACACTTCCGAAGTTGTGACAAGTGGAACATGTTGTGCACACCCGAAAGTTTCGGAGGTAGCTCCAACTGGTAAGCAACTTCTCCACGCCTTGTCGTGATCTTAAAAGGTCCAATGAACCTTGGAGCAAGTTTCCCCTTGACGTGGAAATGTCTGGTTCCCTTGAGTGGTGTGACACGGAGGTACACCTGGTCTTCGAGGTTAACTCCAATTCTCTATGGAGAGAGTCCGCATAGCTCTTTCGTCGCGACTTGGATGCCTTTAAGTTTTCCTGGACAAGTTGCACCTTGCCTTCTGCCTCTTGCAGAACTTCCGGCCCGAAAATCAATCCTTCGGCGGTTTTGGACCAGTTGAGTGGAGTGGGGCACTTTCGCCCGTAAATCACTTCAAATGGGTTCATCTGGAGACTGGATTGCTACCTGTTTTGTATAAGAACTCAGTGAACGGCAGTCAGTCTTCACATTTGGTCCCATGCAACAAGACACAAGCGTGGAGCATATATTTGAGTATCTGGTTCAATCTCTTAGTCTGTTCGCCCGTCTGCAGGTGGAAGGCGGTGCTGGAAGAGAGCTTAGTTCCGAGGGCTTCTTGGCATTTCTTCCAGAATCATGAGGTGAACTACGTGCCTCTGTGAGATATGATCTCCTTGGGAGCTCCATGAAGGCTCACAATACCCTCAATGTAGAGACTAGCCAGCTTGTCGCCCCCATAGGTGGTACTGGCCGGGACTAAGTGAGACACCTTGGTCGGATGGTCGACGATGCCCATATAAAGTCATGGCCTCTTCAGGACCTGGGTAAGCCGGTGATGAAGTCCATGCTGACTCGGTCCCACTTCCATTGGGGCACTTGGGGAGGTTGTAGCAATCCAGGGGGTCACTGATGTTCAGCCTTGACCCTTTGGCATACGTCGCACTTGGCGATATAGGATGCTATTTCCCTCTTCATGTCGTGCCACCAGAATCTTTCCCGGAGGTCCTGATACCTCTTGGTGCCACCGGGATGAATATATTAGGGTGTGTCATGGGCTTCCTGCATGATCAAGTCCTTGAGTTCTGCCTTGTTGGGTACGCATAAACGCTTCCCAACCCACACTACTCCTTGCTCATCCGTCGAGAATTCTAGGGCCTTGCCTTCCTGGATCTTTTTCTTGATCCCTCGATGCTCTTGTGCCCCTTCTGGGCCTCCTTAATGTCATCTGCCAGCGTGGGTTTGACTTCAAGGTTAGCTAGGAATCCTGGTTCATCTAGCTCCTACCCAAAGATTTCCATCTCTTCATATAAGGCGGGTAGCCTTTCTTTGAAGATAACATTCAAGGTGTTGGCCTTCCGGCTTAAGGCATCAGTCACTACATTGGCCTTACCGGGGTGGTATTGAATTCTGAGGTCGTAGTGTTTGATTAACTCCAACCATCTTCGCTTCGTCTTATTAAATTCCCTTTGAGTAAAGATATACTTCAGACTTTTGTGGTCAGTGTATATTTCACATCATTTCCCTTGAAGGTAATGTCCCCATGTCTTGAGGGCATGCACTACGGCTGCCAGCTCGAGATCTTGGGTGGCGTAATTTTCCTCATGCTGGCGTAGTTACCATGACAGGTTTGCCACGACCCTTCCGTCTTGCATTAGGACTCCTCCGAGCCCGATCATGGAGCCATCACAATATATCACAAACTCCTTGCTGATATCTGGAGTAGCCAATACCGGGGCGGTAGTCAATCTCTTCTTCAACTCTTGGAAGCTTGCTTGACACTCCGGCGTCCATTCGAAATTCTTAACTTTCTTCAAGATCCGAGTCATTGGTCGAGCGAAGCAGGAGTATCCTCCTACGAACTTGTAGTAGTATCCGACGAGTCCGAGGAAGCTTCTAACTTCCTTCACATCGATTGGCGACTCCAACTTGATTACCGTGGTAATCTTGGAAGGATCGACCGCCAATCCGTTTGTCGTCATGGTATGACCCAATCCAACTTCGTGCAGCCAGAATTGGCATTTGCTAAACTTGACATAAAGTTGGTGCTCTTGAATTTTTTCCAACACTAACCTCAAGTGTTGCTCATGCTCTTCTTCGCACTTGGAGAAGGTTAATATGTCATCGATAAATACGATGACAAACTTATCCAGGTATTCTATGAAGACCTTGTTCATGAGGTACATGGAGTATGCTGGGGCATTTATCAACCCAAACAACATGACAGTGCACTCATATAGACCTTACCAGGTCACGAATGCAGTCTTGGGTATGTCTTCAGGTCGGATCTTGAGTTGGTAATATCCAGATCGGAGATTGATCTTGGAAAATACCTTGGCTCCATTTAGCTGGTCAAACAAGTCTCCAATCTTTGGGAGTGGGTACTTGTTCTTGATCATGACCTCATTCAGAGAACGGTAATCGACGCAGAGTCTGATAGTCCCATCGTTCTTAGACACGAACATAATAGGTTATCCCCAAGGTGATGCACTCGGATGGATGAATCCTTTCCTCAGTTGCTCATCCACCTGCTTCTTCAACTCTGCTAGCTCTTCGGATCCCATAATATAAGATTTCTTATAAATAGGCCTTGATCCGTGCATGAGCTCAATGATAAACTCGATGTCTCGGTTAGGAGGCATCCCTGGCAGCTCATTAGGAAGGACATCCGGGTATTCACAGACTATCTCCACTCGGTCCAACTCTTCTACCGATAGGCAATTTACCTACGGGACTTCAGCATATGTAGGCTCACGGACATACTTGACTTCGACCCCTTGATCTCTTGTCATGGTAATAGCCCTGTTGGCACAGTCTAAGATGCTCTGGTGCTTGGCCAACCAATGCATCCCAAGGATCACTTCTAAGCCTTGCGACTTAATGACCATGAGATCCGCTGAGAAGCTTATCCCATTAATATTGACCCGGACTCCTCTATATCCTAGGTTGGTCCTTAGCACTGCTCCCGAGGTATGTACTGCCATTTGCACATTATGTAGGGTAGGCTTCGAACCACATTTTTCAGCAAACTTCTGAGTAACAAAAGAATGCGAAGCACCACAATCAAACAATATTGTTGCTAGGGTGGAGTTGACGAGGAACGTACCCAGAATGCAGTCCTTGTCTTCCTCTGCTTCTTCTGTAGAGATGTGATTAATATGTCCCCAGCTGTGGTACTGCTGATCGTGGGGAGCTTGGTTCCTGCCAGGCTCTCCTTGACCTTGTCCCTAATTTGGCGCATTGGGGCGCAGTGTGTTGGGCTTCTTGTTTGGGAACTGGCTAGAATAGTGCCCACTTGTCCACATCCAAAACAGGTAACATGTCCCGGGATGTTGGCCCTAACTCCACTGTTATTTGGCGGGTTGATTGCTGGCTTGGTGTTGACTTGCTGTTGGGGATGGTATTTGTGGCAGAACGTTGGTGCGTTGTACTGCTGTTGCTGATAACTGGGTCTTCCGGGGGCTGACTGCCATGGGTGTGGTTTCGGTTTACTGGGTCCTCCACTACCCATCAGCTTGCGCTTACGGGTGTCTTCCATTGCACGACGCTTATCCTCCAACACGAGGGCCTTGTTAACCAGGTCATAGAAGGTCCGGCATTCACAAACAACCAGTTGATACTGGAGTGACTGCTGCAGTCCTTCCACAAAGCGTTCTACCTTTGCGTCCTAAGTGTTAACGTCCTATGGTGCATATCTCGACAGGTGGTTAGACTTCTGCAGATACTCCTTGATGGTTCCACTACCTTGCCTTAAATCTCGGAATTCCCGCTTCTTAGTGGAAATCATTCCAGGAGGAATATGAGCAGTGCAGAATCCTTCCTTGAATACTGCCCAAGTGATAGCTTGCCCTTCTCGCATTATCTGGAACCCGTCCACCAAGCTCTGGTCGTGCCTCCGAGACAGTGAGAATCTTAAAGGACTTTCGAGCGATCATCGGTGCATTTGACCAGTGTGTGGAGGTCTTCGATACTGCGGATCCAATCATCGGAATCCAATAGTTCACTTGTCTCCATGAATATAGGAGGCATAGTACGCATAAACTCTGACAGAGTAGAGCGACCGTTGCCATTTCCGTTTTGCGGCGGATTGGTCACCAAGACTTGAGCCAACTATTAGATGGCGGCATTGTTGGCTTGACGTTCGTCTCGGAGAGCTTGGAGGAGGCGGTGGCGGGGGAATATCGCCTTGCTGCTGCTCGAGGTGATCTCCAGCTTGAGCCTTTCCACCGGTTCCCTACTGCTGGCCAGAGGTGGCAAAGCTTGGGTTTCCGAAGGTGCTGGTGAGGGTTGAAATCACCATCCTTTCAGGGGAGTAGACAGGTCAATAAGCCGAATTTGGCCGGAATGATAAGGCATGATGCTCTAAATAAGGGGGTTTGTTACTGTGCTAGTGTGAGAGTTTTAAACAAATGTTTTTTGGAAATCTAATGCATTGAATTAAAACAATTGACGTAGTCGCTTACAAGATGCCTAAGGCGGAAATGCGTCTTGCATCCTACATGTTCACACGACACTCACACACAGCTGCCTAAGTCGTACTTCTAAGCTGCTCGGTCTCATGGGGAAGCTCTGCAGGTTCTTCATCTTCATCCTCTTCGATACCTTCATCCTTCAGAGGTCAGCGAGAGGGAAGCGGTCCATCACGGCATCGCTTAGTCGGTGAAGCGGTCAGGAGTTGAGTGTATTCTTCCACAGACAAACGACGACTTTGAATAGGAGTGGCCTGGAGCGGTGGTACTCCTCCTCGATACGAAATTGCTCACTGTCCTCCGGGTGCTCCTTCATTCTTGACATTGCGGGTCTTCATCTTTTTCATGCGAAGTAGGTCCTTGAATTGGTGTAGCTCTTGGCGAAGTGTCACCGACTCCTTAATCCGAAGGTGACTCAAGGTGTCAGCAGAGAGGCTACATTAGGTCTGAAACCTGAGGGGCGTTCCCTCCTCTGAAGATGGGTTAAGCGTCCAACTCCTGTCAAATCCGTCCTTAATAAAAGGCAGGTGATGAGTAGCCGGCTCATTAGCCATCTCGGGAAGGAGGTCGTGGAGACGCATGAGCGCCTCTCGTGCGGGTGTCTCCACTGCCAACATGAGATTCTCCATCTGTGGTCCTTCAAAGAACAAACTAGTTGGGGAGTCAATAGCCTTCACTATCATGTCCACGTGATATTCCTTTGTGTCGGCATTGACCCAGTGCTCATGGTAGTGAAAAATGGGTGTGCGGCGTAATTGACACATCTCGAGGCTATCTCCCAAAAGTAGGGGAAAGCCTGTCTCTAGAAGCATCTCAGGTATGGCGTCCATCTACAAGGTTGTAGGAGAGAGTCAAGATGGATCTGATACTAGCTCTGTGCGGACCCCGACTTATGAGGCAAGATTGCCGAATGAACGTGCTGAGTGATCCCAGAGATCAATGCTCACCAAACACGCATATACTGAATATTAAGAGTCTTACATCCATCATACCAAAATATTAAAACACATGACCACTAAGGTCAAGTTCACATGGGTAGGGCCTATATGGCCAAAACACACTCATACAACTATTAGTGGAAATCTTGGGGCTAAGCGGGTGCCCATGCCATCCGCCTACACCAATAGGAATTCTGACTGGGAAGTGTCCTAGTTCGCAGGTCCGTCTCCGATGACATACTCCTCTCCAAACTCCGTTCCTTCCATGTCTGGTCAATAATATAACAAGTGGCAAGCTAGTGAGTACTTTGAATGTACTCGCAAACCGTAGTCCCAAAGCATATTGCAGAGAGGCGAATGTGCATTGACTTCACTAACCGCAACAAGGCTTGTTCGAAGGACAACTTCCCGATGCCACATATCAATCAGATTGTGGACTCCGCCATTGTGTGATCTGCTTTGTTTTTGGACGCCTTCTCCTAGTACCACCAGATTAAGATAGGAAATTAGGATGAAGATAAGACAACCTTCCCCAGCCCCTCTGGATTGTACTGCTAAATCTTCCTACCCTTCGTCCTTAAGAATGGAGGGGCCACCTTCCAAAAATTGATGCACACTGTCCTAGGGCCCGGATGGGAAGAAATCCAGAGGCCTACGGGGGTGACATCATCATCAAGACTTGTGAGGAATGTTACCTCATCAAGGACCTCGAAGAAACCTTCATCAGCTTGCGCAATATGCACCTGAATCTCAACCCCGCCATGAGGCAAGCTTCTTGGCTTCCTAGTCTCCCATCGTGCCATTGAGGCAAACCCCGAGAAGATTCAAGCCATCAAGAAGATGCATTCTCCCAACAACCTAAATGTAATGTACAAGCTGACATGACATGTCACCTCGCTTGGGTGCTTCATTTCAATGTTCGGTGAGAGGTCCTTGTATTTCTTCAAGCTGTTGAGGAGGACATGTCCCTTCAAGTGGACTCCCGAAGCTGTCGTGTCCTTCGAGGAGCTCAAGAATTACCTAACATTCCCTTCTGTTATGGTTAGCCCGCGACCTTGCAAGTCTCTACACTTATACTTGGGATCCATCCCCAAAACGACGAATGTGACCCTAGTGGGGGAACGAGAGGAGGAAGTCCCCATCAAGAAGAAGCCGACCGTGTTCGAGATCCTTGAGACCAAGGCAATGCCTCCTGAGGCCCCTCTTCCGATGCATGCCATAGGCCTCCGAGAGCATCGCATGGTCACAATGGCGCCTGCATAAGTGCCTACTTATGAGACCCCACGAGAGGTGCATGACGAGCTTCCTGAAGCCCAAATTGGTGCTCTCACGACAACACACCTTGTGGAGCATGCTTTCAAATTCATCATCATGGTGGTGAGGGATGCGCGCGAGCGGTACCCCATGCTGCAGAAGCTACTCTTCGCACTCCTCATCACTTCCAGGAAGCTGTGGCATTACATCCAAGGCCATGATGACCCACAAGTACACGGGATCAATCGTATTCCTTTCGATAAGTAAGAGTGTTGAACCAAAAAGGAGCAGAAGGAAATGACAAGCAATTTTTAGCAAGGTATTATCTGCAATTGCTGTAAGTAACAGTGATAGATAGTTTTATAGCAAGATAATTCATAACATGTGACAAGTAACAAAAGTAGCAAGTGTGCATCAAGGTAGCCAAATCCTTTTTAATAGCAAAGGACACACCTGAAAAAATCTTATGTAAAGCAAACGCTACTGAGGACACATGGGAATTACAATCTAGTTATGTTCATCATGTTAAGTTGATTCGCGTTTGTTAAATTGGAAATTTGATAAGTGGGTGGACTGGTCCTAAGGTGCTTTTTTTTACTTGAACAAGCAACCCACTTATGATTTCCCCCTCTTGCAAGCATCCACAACTACAAAGTAATTATTAAGATAAATCTAACCATATCATGAAACATGTGCATTCTTCCTCAAAACAGCTACCATACCTACCTATCATGTCATTTCCATAGCCATTCCAAAATATATTGCCAGGCAACTTCCACCATTACATCATATTACTAGTACACCCATTCTCATATTTCTTTGAATGATCATGTAGATCACATAGTATTTGTGGCAAAGGCACCGTTCATCATTACTATACATGTTATGCTAGATCATTGCACATCCTGGTACACTGCTAGAGGCATTCATATACATTCATATTGTATAGTAATTTTTCATATTCAGTTGTAAGTAAATATAAGTTTGATCCTATTAATTATTAGGGCACTATCTTAGTGAGGTAAGGATGATGGAGACAATGATTCTCCCACATGCTAGGATGAGACTGTGGACGCAAAATAGAAGAAAAAAGAGAAGAAGAAAGAAAACAACAACAAAAAGAAAGAAGCAAAGAGAAAAATAGAGAAAGAAAAAAATGAGAGAAAAGACAGAATGGACACTACTACTCCCTCTTTTTCCACACTTATGCTTCACAGTAGCACCATTTTTTTCGCATAAAGAGGCTCACGTTTTATGACTTCCATATGCTAGTGGGCATTTTTCATTATATAACTTGGCTTGTATATTCCGATGTTGGGCTTCCTCAACTGCCCGAGGTCTTCATGAGCAAGCAAGTTGGACCGAGTGCATTTGTCTCATGTCAATCCCTACTCCTCGCATTAATATCTATTGATGGACATCTCCATAGCCAGTTCATACAACAATTTGATGTGAGACTTTATTCTCCACTTTTACGCCTTTGAAACCTACCACGATATTCTATTCCACCTATAGGCTATGTCCATGGTTCACACTCATGTATTGAGTGAGTAATAAAATGCAGTAGCGCGTTAAGAAATTCAATACAATTGGTTGGTTCGACACAGAGGTGCTCATGATTTACGCTTTGTCCTAGGAAGACCAAGCATGAGAGGCTATTTTATTTGGTAGGGATAGTGTTCTTTAGCATTGTTATTTTGAAAGGACATGATTGTTTACTACCTGAGTATGGACGTATTTATGTCAAATGATAGACTATTGCCTTGAATCACTTGTATCTTAATATTCATGCCATGATTAGACATTTATTCAAGATTATTGTAGGTCGCATTCCACATAAAAATTATCTTTTTATCATTTACCTACTCGATGACGAGCGGGAATTAACCTTAGGGATGCTAATACGTCTTCGTCGTATCTATAACTTTTGATTCTTTCATGCCAATATTATACAACTTTCATATACTTTTGGCAACATTTTATATTATTTTTGGGACTAACTTACTTATCCAGTGCTGAGTTATTTTATTTTGTGTGTTTTTTGTTTTGCAAAAAAGTCCAAATGCGATAAAAAATTTACAAATTTCCACACGGTACCCCAGGCTCTCACAAGACAACAACACGTGGCCAGGGGGTGGCCGCACCCTGATAGCGCGTCGCCAACCCTTAAGTCAGTTGGGGCCCTACTTTGGCAGCAAGGAAGATAATTTCCTGATACCAGTAGAGGAGAAAGGAGAAAACCAAAGAGAGAGAGAGAGATCCAATCTCGGAGGGGATATTGCCCTCTCGGACCCATGGCGGGCATGGACTAGAGCGGAAGCTCTACTCCCATCTAGCGGGAGAACAAGGAAGTTGAAGAAGGAAGGGGGCTCTCCCCCTCTCTCCCGATGGCGCTGGAGAGCCATCGGGGCAACCGTCGTGATGGCGATCTGCACCAACGACTTCCTCGCCATCACCAAGAACTCTCTCCTCGTCAATGGAGTGGTGTAAAACATAGCTTCCCCGCCATAATCACTACTTGAACATGGTTCTTAAAATGCTATATATTATTATCCAATTATGTGTGGCTATGTTATGATGTTTGAGCAAATCTCTGATGTCCTCCGGCTTAATTTCTATACGATGTGATCGATGTGAGTTGTATGTTTATATGGTGTTGTCCAAAGGTGCCTTCCGTGCCGCACACATGTGACGGATTACTGCTAGAGGGTGTTGTAATATGTTTATGATTCACTTATAGTGGGTGGGTAGAGTGCGAGAACATTAAACCTGAGTAAGGGGGTTATTTACGTATGGGAGTAAACATGACTTGATGATTAATTATATGGTTGGTATTTTCCTTAATGATCATTAATACTTGTTGTCGGTGAAGGATCAACACCTATGGGGGCCTCAACGGTCCCCTTTTTGCTGGTTTGGTGGAGAGAGGAGTCGCGGCAAGAGCAGAACCAACAGTCAGGGACCGACATGATCTTTTTACCTAGATCCGGGCCGCGTGGTGCGTAAAACCCTACTCCTGCATGCATTTAGTTATTCGTTTTGGGTTACTATAGATCTATCCCTTTTTACAGCCTTTTGATTTTCCAAAAATCCAAAATCCAAAAGCCACTATTACTCAGCCTCGGGCCTCCTTTTATAGGCAAATGGGTTACCAGAGTGGCTCAGTGGGTGAACGGGGGGTTCACGAGACAAACACGCTGACCGACACTTACAGTGTTACTGCCTTATCAGAGGTGCAATAAATGCTTCAACAGACATCCCTGGCCTCGTCAGGGGGGTTGGACACATGCCCCCACGTGGCAACTCCGGGGCGTCGCGCTGGCGTGCGGTCGGACGCGTGGCGCATGCATCATCGGTGGCTTGCTCGTCGGTGGAGGCGTTCGCAGGTCGCGAGGGCGCCCTGAGCCCGCGCTTCTCCTCGGCCCTTTCTATTTCTTCCCGGCAGGGTTACCTTGCCGGGGCTCTTCCTGTTCCTCTCGGCAGGGAGGCGATGGCCTGCCGAGGCCTTGTCAGCCTTCCCGGCAAGGGTGGCTTGCTCGGGCTCAGTCCTTCTTCCTTGGCGGGAGAGCCTCGCCGTGTCATTGTCTATCTCCCAGGACGGGAACTCCGTTCGGGGTCTTTTTGCCTTCCCAACAAGCGAGTCCTTGCCGGGCCTGGCAATCTGCACCTGGTGGTTTCTCAGTCCCGATTTTGCCCTAAGCCTTAGCGACGCGCCTTGCCGCTGCGGAGGGGCTGCCGGTGTTCGCGCACAAGTCTGGGGAACTGGAGACCCGAGTCTTTAGTGAACCGACAGGAGCCCCCGTGCCTGGGCCACACACGCATGCGAGCCTTATCAGAATTGAGCCGTTACAGGCTTTCTTTCCCCACATCGCGCATTGAACGCACGAAGTGGGATGGTGTGCGGCATGCGCACAGTGGCCTCTTTACCCCTTGAGAACGCATCTGCCATGTGTAGGACATGTGCAGCGGCGGTCGGGCAAGTGGTGATCGTGTCCTTAAAAACTGCGGGCTTGGATGGGCCCGCCCCTGCATGCATTAGTGCAGCAGGGCGATTCCCTATTCCGCTCGTGACTTGAGGGCGATTGGGCGAGAGGGGTGGTGGCTTCTGGAGCGAGGAGGGCGGGCCTCCGATCTTTGCCCAATTAATTAGGGTGTTTGCGCAGAGGTTTTGCCCATCCATCGCACCCTCGAAGCCTTCGGCGCCTGTCGCCTTGCCTGCTCTTGTTTCTTTCAGCTTTGCCGGTGGCGCCCTCCCCTAACCATGGTTAGGGGACCGGGCCGGCCTTCGTCGGCCACTAGGGCAGCAAGGGGATCCCATTCGAATCATGCGATAGCTTTAGGAGTCGTAGCCAGGGGCAGCCCCATCGACCATGGTGGGAGAGGCTCGAGGGGCCAAGGACGCTAGGGTCGTGGATGAGGGAGGTGGAGTGCTACTCCAGCATCTCCGCCTTCTCCTCGGCTTGGCGGGCACTCGGACGGGACGGCGTTGGAGTTCGTCGTGAAGCTGCATGGCGTTGTGCGGGTCCATCTACATATCCCACAGCGCTATGCAGACGTGTGTGGAGTACCCAATGTGCCACTCCATGTTTCTCTGGCGGGATTGGAAAGCCTTCGCCCGCGCCCATAGCCTCAAGGATGGGCATATCCTCCGCTTTAAGCTAGCGGAGGAAAATATCCTATCTGTGAAGTTTTACGGGCGCTCAGGTGTTCGTCTAGGATAATGAGAAGATAGCTCTAGCGGCGAGGAGTGTCCCTCCTCGAGCGATAGCGATGAGCAGGACAGTGGCGGAAGTGGCGCTCTTGGCAGGTCAGGATCTCGGGGGGTCAAGTCGGAGTACGACTCCCCGAGCTCCGACTGACCATCGGCCCTGCCACCGAGGCACGCTCACGCCTCACCCCCGCCCGACGGGGGTATCTTCCTAGTGTTGGTGTCGGTGCCTCGTGTTCAAGAGGGAGGCACCTCCGCTAGCTCTGACTTCTTCATGCCCTATGCTTGGGTATCAAATTGTTTGTGAATGCCTGTGATGCTTCATGTGATGTTTGCTTGCTTGCCTATTGCTTGTGTTTGAATCCAATGCTTATACTACTCTCCAAACTCAGCTCCTTGACCCTAACCCTTGCCTAATTATCATGCCATGTGTTTAGGACCAGAAATCATAATTACCAAACCTTATTTTCACCAAAAAGCATTTCATAGATTTAAGCTTTCAAAACCCCCTCAGTTGGGATTTGTACTACAAGTCCTCAAATTAGGGTATTTATTTTTCACCAGTTATTTTATTGAAAACCCATTAACAAAATAGCTTCTCCAAAACACAATATTATTATTTTAAAAGTTATTTTACTATTTTATTTAAATGCCTTCCTGTGAGGCCAGAAATGGTCTCTTATGAAGGAAAGTTATTTTTATTGCTTTCAAAATACTTGCGAAAATTTAGGGAAACTCAGTGGACATATATATTCCATATATAGGAGTTTCAACACATGGTCATGTTTAAAATATTGGGCAAAACCTTTCACAACCCTTCCTACCTATTTCAAGCTTTTGGAATATTTCTATAAGAAATATTCTCCATAAATTCCTGTAAAATTCTAGCATGTCACATGTGATATATGTGATGATCTTGCCAAGTTTTATCTCAATCCAAGTTGATTTGATTCCCCTAATTATTCTAAATCCCTATGTGTCCAGATCCAAATTTGAGAAACTCCACTTTGCCAAGTGTCTCCAATTGTGTTCAAATTTTGTGAATATTTTCGGACACTTCGATATTGCATCCACATCAAGTGGTGCATCAAGGAGAATAAAAGAAGTTGTCCCAAGTCCCTCAAAATCATATGTGTTGATTTCTGACTCCGGGAAACTTTACATTATAAAGTTCCTCCAATTAATCACAAAAAATGTGGGCATGCTTTGATGCTCAAATAATGCCCCACACCAAATATTTAATTTGTGGGAATTGATTTGAATAGATTTGTAAGCAGAAGGCCATTTGTGTCTACATTGGAAACCTTCTCCAACAAACCCCAAATTTGGTGTCCGAGCTTATTTTCATCTATTATTCGATCTTGTTAAGTTCCATATCAATTTAAGTCCATCTGGTTGCCCTGACACTCACCAAACACCTTGTGTACACTCACCAAAGTGGCCACTTTGGCCCCTTCCACTTTTACCCTTCAACTTAAATTTCTACCACACCTCTCTATAGTTACCTTTTACTTCCAGTAGCTTTTCCATGGGCTATGGTCAATTATTGGAGGGAGACTCCTTGCAGCTACCCTTCATTTTCACCATGACACCACCATTTTTACCCCTCTTCCAATACTTCTTCTTAATCCAAAGCCCCCACATTCTTACAGGGCATCTCTAATATGTCAATGCATCATTCCAAACCAAGAGATGGCATGCTCATGTAGGAAAAATGAGCAGCACATCTCCAAGTTGATTTTTGGCCGAATTGTAGCTTTGCACACCAAGTACTAGCTACAATCCTTTGTTGGAGCTCAAACTTGGCAGTGTTGTAGTCCTTGCATAGCTAACACTACCAGACATTGATTTTCCCGAGGACTCCCCATTTGAGACCCACTTTTCTTAGCTCTAAGTTTGATGTTGCAAAATTAACCTCAGTCAAAACCCATTCAAACCAACTCCACTAGAGACCAAACTCCTCAGTCACACCCCAGCTAGCATGCCCCAGACCCAGACATCCTTAACTCGTCAATGGCACCCTCGGCACAGGTGGCCGTGGTGACCACCACCCTGGCCTGCAATATAGTTTCTATACACCTTGTTTCCTTCCTCCAGGCCATTTACCGTCGATGCAACCTGTCTCACCATCCCACAACTCCTCCTTTTGACCATTCCAACCACACTCTAACACTAGCTAGCATCCAAGCTTCATGTCAGGCGCGTGGCCGCCATGCACAGGGAGCACCTGAGAGCTCTCGAGCTCTCTCTCTCCCTCCCCATCTCTTATCTCCTCTCCGCCAAGCCACTGCTGCCCCTGCATCTCTCCCCCTCCATAGAGCACCACGGAGGTCCCTCTAGCCGTCTGCAACACTACATGCACTACTATGGCCGAATGTATCCCGCCGGTAGTCGCTCGACTCCGAACCTCTAGGGCGTTTCCTCCCCCTCCGAACCTCACCATGGAGATCCCTGAGCCGCCGCGAGCCTCCCCTGCAACTTCCCTTCCTTCTTGTGTGGCTGTAGCGCCATGCTCCCTCCTTTGTTGACCATGCCACCCCGGTGAGATGTCGGCCCGTCCGTCACTCCCCATCGTGGGGAAAGTCCCTAAGGTGGAGCGGCTCGCCGCCACGAGCGCTCTGGTGCCGGGAGTGCCACCAGGGAGGGCCTGAGTCGCCGGGACGGGGCGCCGGAGCTTCGGCCTCGCCTTCATCTGGACGTCCTCCACCGTGCGGGAGGTAGGGGATGGACCGGGCGAGCAGGCCCCCCCTGTAAGCGGCTCGATGGTCGGGCCCAACCACCTTAAGTGTAGAGAGGCGCCCTGTTGGCTGCCTCCCCATGTGGGAAATGCAAAGGGGCCGAAGGCGCCTCATGCGTAGCCTCGGCTGGCCAGGACGAGCCAACGGGCCGGCCCAACTCCTCCCCAGCGATGATGGGCGCACAATAGTCCCTGAGGTTGGGCCCATTTATTATTTTTCCTTTTGGAAGAACTTCAAAAATCTATAGTAAAATCATATGAGCTCCAAACTTGATTATTCAAAATCCTGCAGGTTCCTAAAATCAAGGGATATCCAAAGATATGTTTTGCACATTTTTCAAAACAACTTTTCTGTTGCATCATTATTCAAATACAGATTTGAATACTCCTAGCATCACCTTTCAAAAATCCTAGAGGATTCAAATCAAGTACAAATGGAGTGATTCCAAATTCCAGAGCCTTCTAATATCATGCCTTTTATTGAAGCCTTGGTCAACATTTTTATCTGGCATGAGTGTGTTGCATTAAATAAATAGCTTTTTTTGCTATTTATCCAACATTAGATAATCTCTAGGATATGCATTCCAACTCCAAATCAAGTGAAACAACTTCCTAAATGTTTCTAAAATCATGCTCTTTTTAATAAGTGCCTCCACTCATTTTTATCATAATATTTTCTGTAGGCTTCTTTTAAGATCACCTATTCTTCCTTTCATCCATTCAGAATTCCCTGATGATCCAAACCTCGTATAGCAAGCTTTAGGTATTTTTCTTATGACCAGAGAGGTCCAAGAAAAATAAAACTCCTATTTATTTAGCACTTTTGTTTCTGCTTCTTGTGTGGCTTACTATGGTTGTTCCCCACGATAGTCGAAGGGTAGACGGAGTACTCGGAGGTGGACCGGAAGACCTCAAAGACCCCGAGGACTTATGTGAACAAAGGCAAGCAGCCCTTTTACCAGGTTTGAGCAAATATTATATTGAATGCAAGTAGAGCAATTATTCCCATTGCATTCGATCATGAGTATTCGGTAAATCATCCATATGATGTTACCGATGGCTCCTCCAAAGCACTTGCATTTGAGCAAGATCCTACCTCCTATGAGGGTTACGCTAATATTCTGTTGACAAGTAGAGCTAAGCTTAGAAGAAGCATGAGCATGATGATGGTAAATAACAAAGGTTTATGAAAACCCCGTCGGGTACCACTAATACCCGAGGTTGATGATGAGTTAGGTGGCCACTTGTGAAGAAGTGGTGAAGGGGATATATTTGGGGTGAGTGGTTTCGGAAACAGGATTAGATTTAGGATGTGTCATCCTTCGCAACCTTACATGTACGACCACGATACCCCTTTATGGGAATGGTCTTTGTTGATTACTTTGGTCGGTGCTAGCAAGGAGCCACATTACTAGTTGCGGGAGTGATATGTGGTCACTCTCGTGATGGGGTCGTAACAGGCAGGTCGACTAAGCCGTTTTTACGTGTTCCGGGCACACCGTTGGTCCCCGCATGGATGTTACTATCCAGAGTTGGTGCTGTAAGTCATACATCATGTGGGCTGGGTACCAATCGAGTGGAACTATTTATCTAGTATTGTTAGGGGAAAGGCCTTGATCGGGTACTTACCTCGGGTATGTTATATACCGCTAGTCGTGGATGACACGGAAGTTTCCCGGATCTCGTGGGTACATCGGACAACCTCTGTATAGTGTAAAACTATTCGAATAGCCATGTCCACCGTCAAGGACAGTTGGGTAATCCTGCTAAAACTACGTCCATTTGTTTATGCATAAACCAAGAGTGTGTGTGTGTGTTCAAGGTGTTATCTGAAGAGTTGATAGGACCAAGTTTGGTGACTTGGCATCTCGGGTGAACCCGAAGTGTTCAACCCTCAGTAGATATGTTGATATCTCTAACGTGTTCTTGTGAATACCACCTAGCTTACGATGCATATCCGTACCCGTCTATGATCTTCTTTATTTAGCTTCAAAGCTTGCTTTCCGCAAATGCTGCCTATCACTTATTATCGTACCAACTGCATTATCCGCATCATGGGCTGTTTACGAGTACATTCAAAGTACTAATTTTCTTGCCACTGGTTATTTTATTGACTAGGTATGACATATCAGCATATGGTGAAGAGCACCTTGGTGACGTTCCTACGAGCTAGGACGCTTCCCAGTCAGAATCCTTGTAGGTTAAGGCTAATTGCATTAGTTCACGCTTTCGATCAATATTTCCGCTATTGGTCCAGTTCCGTGTGTTGGCCCTCAAGGCCCTATATATGTAAGGCTTGACCGCAATGGTCATTTATTGTATCAAACGGTATGTATGGGTGTAAGACTATTAATATTCAGTATCTATGTGTTCGGTGAGCATTGATCTATGGGATCACTGAGCACGTTCATTTGGTTATATCGATTCTTAAGTCCGGGTCCCCACACATGCATTGTGAATAATTAATATTGAATATGTGCATGAGTAGGATATAAACACATTGAGCATAAATATCATGGATGATGTATTATTTTTAAATCAACTACATGTTTGCACATGTTCCAAGTCAAGCTACTCGAATTCGTCAAAGGAGGATACCATACTAACATAGTACATCTCTATCATTGTAATGCATGTTGACACACAAGAACAATGGCATGAGCAACTATAATCTCCCATTGTCACCACAAACATGTTTACTCATAATATGATATGCATATTGATAAAAACAAAAATAAGAAGAGTTCATACGAGCTTCCTGTACGAGAAGCAGATCATCAAACTGTCATCATTATTGCCTCTCACTTGCATAAACGATTGATGTGAAAATAAAAATGGTGGAAATGTGTCATGGGCTAAGCTGAAATCCATGAACAAATTATTCAAAGGATAAGACAAGGTAACCTTGGCTCTTTGTTAGATAAACAACATTGCATATCAGAGCCACTCAACAATTCTATCATAGCCTTCTCCTTACGACGACTCAAATAAAAGAAAACAATTTCAGAGAAACACAGTGAAATGATTTTGGAATTTCTAGTTTTTTGAGGAAAGCCAAAAGAGTAGAATAAAAACAAGATCAATAAAAAATATTTACATGGGAAAGCTCCCAACAAGCAAAAAAAGAAATATTTTTGATTTTTCTTGGGGGGATGACCCTAGGTAGGCTAAAGGAAACTGGAAGGACGTGGATGTCGGCTAGAGGGGGGTGAATAGGCGCTTTAAAATAATTACGGTTTAGGCTTGAACAAATGCAGAATAAAACTAACGTTTAATTTGTCAAGCACAAAACCTAAAACAACTAGGCTCACCTATGTGCACCAACTCCTTATGCTAAGCAAGATAAATAACTAAGTGATAGTGAGATATATGACAATAAACAATATGGCTATCACAAAGTAAAGTGCATAAGTAAAGGGTTCGAGTAAGAGATAACCGAGGCACGCGGAGACGATGATGTATCCTGAAGTTCACACCCTTGCGGATGCTAATCTCCGATGGAGCGGTGTGGAGGCACAATGCTCCCCAAGATGCCACTAAGGCCACCGTAATCTCCTCACGCCTTCGCACAATGCAAGATGTCGTGATTCCACTAAGGGACCCTTGAGGGCGGTCACCGAATACTTACAAATGGAAACCTTCAGGGAGGTCACCGGTACTCGTACAAATTGCTCGGGGCAATCTCCACAACCTAATTGGAGACCCCGACGGTTTCCCGGAGCTTTACACCACAATGATTGAGCTTCGAGACACCACCAAGCTTCTAGAACGCCAAAGCATCCACGAAGAACAATATCTAGGGTACTAAGTACCAAAGGTAATAAGGTTCTCAAACTTCACTTCCACGTATCACTGTGGAGAACTCAAACCGATGCAACTAATGCAATGGCAAGAACACACATACTACCGCTTAGCCCATGGTAGCGCAAAGATACTACCGGGCCAACCACCGCCAAGAAAGTCTTCGCAAAAAGTCCGACGTAGTATAGCCACAAGGATGACGGTACTAAAGTCCTGGAGCGGTAGTACCGCTGACCAGGGGCGGTACTACCGCTGGGTTAACGGTACTACCTCCAGCTCTAGCGGTACTACTGCTAGGGCCAGTGGTACTACCGCTAGGTCCAACGGTACTACCGCTCGCCACTGAAACAACCATAACTTTCGCATAGGAGCTCCGAATCGAGCAAACCCAAGCTTGTTGGAAATGTTAAGACCATGCCGATATGAAAATGCCAATGATATAGAGATGTGAGACCTCTACGAATGAAGAACCGGCAAAAACTCCAACATCGAAAACATCATAATAGATGCATATGGACTCCGTTTTCGATTAACTCGAGCTTGTCATGAAGATGACCATAGGCTCTAAAACTCACAAAGAGAAACACCAAGTAAGAACCAAGAAGTATGATGCAAGGATGCAAATGGTTTTAGCTCTCAGAAAACGATACGATCAAGCTAATCACTTGAGAGCCCCCCTTGACAGTAAAACAATCTATCCTAAAACAGAAAACCTATCAAGGGCAAACCTATACCTTGCACCTCGACCTCTTGAGCTAGATGATGATGATCGTGGCTTCCTCAAGATGGACAACCTTTCTTGATTAAGTTGGCTTCATGAAGACTAGTAGATTGCTCCCCAATACTCACTATGGGTGAGCCACTCTTAAGCATATCTTCACAAGTCCATTTCCACCACAATGCACAGCAAGCTTCAAGCATGATATATTCGTGCTGATCCACTTGAACTTGCACACCGCAATCTTGATGACGATCACCACTTGATGTCATCCTTCATGGGTTGTATGAGATCTTCCTTTTGATGCAAGCCCATGGAAACACACCTAACCCCCACATAGAACTCTCACAAAGACCATGGGTTAGTATACAAACACGTTATTGACAATGCTTACCATACCATGGGATCACTTGATCCCTCTCGGTCCATCTTGTACGCTCTGTGTGTTGATCATCTTGATTTACTCTTTGTCTGAGATCTTGATCATCCTTGTGTCTCTATGACCATTCTTTGGATAATACCTTGAATACCATCTTGGTCATCATATAAACTCCTTGGACCCAACTGATGGACTTCAAGAAGTGCCTATGGAAAATCCTATTAATATAACTCAAGAAAACCATTAGTACATAGGAATTGTGATCAATTACCAAAACCACATATGTAGATATATGCTCTAACATAAACTAGTCACTTTTTCTAATCATTGGGGCCGCCTGCAACCCTCGTCATACTTGCCCTGGCTGGCTCCAACGACATAGTCCTTCTCGTCATAAAGCCACCCTATGGGCCGGCCTGGGGGACCGGTGGGTTAGCGCCCATCCCATCGCTCCATGCGACAAGTACTCACCACGATGGTGAAGCATGGCAACCGTGGCCTGGTACCACTGACTGGCACATGCGTGGCTACAGTGAAGGTGGACGTACTAGTGATCAGAGCCAACGATGACCTGGTGACGCGGTAGTGTGGATGCATAGTGACAACCATTCTACGATGGTGTTTACACTTGCTAGAGTCACTAGTGCAGCGACGTGCTATTAAAACTGTTTTAACCCCTTTCCGTGACGAATTTTTAAATTGTCGTCTTGCATGTGTTGGCGATAGTGGGGTCCATTCCACATGACACAGAAACATCATTGGCGATGGTGAACGATGAACACAGACAATCTACCAAACGAAATCGTGTGCGGTGTAGGAACGTATCACACACACTATATTATGGGTGTACGTGTGTGATTTCGGATCAATCACACATGTATATCATGAGTCAAATGCGTCTAATTTCTCATGGAAAATAAAAGGTGTTTGACCTTTTACCATTTGCAAAACATTGCCTAATCCACACCGCCCATGGTAGAAACTATGTGTGATATCTTCATCATTGCACATGAGATTTCCCTGGCAACCATCTACAGTGCATGATATCACCGCACACATTTCCTTAAAAAATTACTTGTGGGGTCATCTTTGCATGGTTTCCTTTTGGCTCGCGTCTAAGATAAGGTGGTACCTCAAATGATTGAGGAGCTCCTACGCACACGTACAAGTTCTGCAAATTAGTTGCGATTTCTTATTTATCACCAATGTTTGAGTTTATATCTCGTGTGCTTTTCCTATAGATCAGAGGCGGTTGTGCTATGAGTTGCGCGTGCTTCCTGTTCTGGAGCTTGCACGCTTGGTTGCTTGAACCGTTTGCTCTAAAATTGCGACGTTATCATAAAATATCACATTTGAATCACCTTGCGAATATCAAAATCACCACAATAAGCCATCAAACAAATAGTGTCCAAATGAAGAACATTCATCATAATTAGCCATAATATGCAATTGAACTAATAGTGTCCACAAGAAGAGCAGTCATCATAATTCACGATAATATCAAATTGAGAAAATGATAGATAAATTCCACAGATGTATGGACATACGCAATACATAATCATATTCTCTGGAATACGAAGACAAGATCACATCAAAAAGAATGCATCCATGCGTATATGTGTAGCTCATAACACCATGTGAATGCGTACTTATTGTTGCGGGATATGAATACTGAAATCTTATATGTCTTTAGTGGGCTTGGCATAATGTTTCACAAAGAAGGTGTTGATTTATTTCTTAAAATACATTAATTCATTTGTGGGGAGCGGTTCGGAGTTCATCTATGCGAAGATCAACTACATGACTTTTAGAATAGAATATGACAGGCGTGTGGAGTAGATGATAGTACTTAAGAAATAGACTTATTGGTTCTATTTTGTGAGAGTCAGCACCACATTCAATATGTGTGCATAAGTTCATCATGTGTGCACAAACATAGTATCCACATAGGCTGGTCCGTTGTTGTTGCTAAGGACTGATACAAATCCAACGTATCTACTTTATCAAACACTTTTCCTTTTGTTTTGGACTCGAATTTGCATGATTTAAATGGAACTAACCCGGACTGATGTTATTTTTAGCAAAACTACCTTGGTTATATTTTTGGACAGAAATAAAATTTCCCAGAATTGGACGAAACTTTTTGCGAATTATTTTTTGGAATATATAGTGAATTATGGAGTGAAGATCCACTCGAGGGGCCTTCCCGTGCGCCACAAGCCAAGAGGGCGCGCCCACCCCCCTGGGCGCGCCCTCATGGCTTGTGTGGACCACGTGGCTCCTTCGACCCTAATTCCAGTCCTATAAATTCATATCTTAGGAGAAAATAATTAGAGAGAGGATTTCATTGCATTTCATGAGACGAAGCCGTTGCCACCTCCTATTATTCCTCGGGATGGCTGATATGGTGTCAGTTTGGGGCTCCATAGAGGTGGATCCGTCATCGTTGTCATCACCAACCTTTCTCCATCAACACTACCATGATGCTCACCACCGGGAGCGAGAAATTCCTTTGTAGGCCAGCTGGATGGTGGTGGGATTGGATGATATAGATCATGTAATTAAGTTAAGTTTGATAGGGCTTGATCCCTGGTATCCACTATATTCCAAGATTGATGTTGATATGACCTTGCTATGCTTAATAGTTGTCACTAAGGCCCGAGTGCCATGATTTCAGATCTGAACCTATTATGTTTTCATGAGTATAAGAGTGAGTTGGATCCTATCTTGAAAGTTGCAGTCCCGTATTACGTGTCATGATCCGCATACCACAAGGTGACAATAATTGGGATTACTTCTGGTGATTTTCGTAATTTGAGGAGTTCATGTATTCACAATATGTTAAAGCTTTGTCTCGGTTCTCTATTAAAAGGAGGCCTTAATATCCCTTACTTTACGATAGGACTCCAATGCCACACGTGGTTAGAACAAAGGATGACACAAAAGTTCTTATCGCAAGCACATATGACTATATACGGAATACATGCTTACATTACATTGATGAATTGGAACTAGTATTGTGTCGCCCTAGTGTGTAACTATTACATGATTGATGTCATCTAAATCAGTAACCATCACTGATCAACGTGCCTACACTTTACATATACTTAATCTTGCTAAGTTACTACTGCTGATGTTACTATCACACAAGTTACTCAATCGCTATTATTACTGCTATTACCAAAACTTTTGTTATTCGTTTACTGCTAGTATTATCATATACTGTTCTACTAAGCCCTTGTTGTGGAAAGAAATCCCAGGTGCAGTTAAATTGAGAACTAGGCTTTCAAGGACAAAAAATATTCTTTGGCTCCCCTCGTGTCGGATCAATAAATTGTAGCCGTGAACACTGTCACGATCCCATATACTTATGGGTTATCAAGACCATTTTCTGGCATTGTTGCTAGGGAGCATAGCTATATTTATTGTGTTAACTTGAGTATATCCATTTGCCACTATGAAGAATCTGAAAGATACTCGAACTAAGATCATCCCCTCTCGCACGAGAGGAGGTAAGGAAGTGCCATTTAGCTCTCCTTTTGATTCATCTACTGTTCTGAATCAACTTATTACACCACCGCATGTTGATCGTTTTGATCTGTCACATGAACGTGACGATGCTACTTGTGAAATGAATGATGATACTATTGATAAAGAAGTTGAAATTGAAATTGTGCTACTGCATGAATTACTTGATGCTCGTATAGCTAAAGCTATA
Source organism: Hordeum vulgare subsp. vulgare (assembly GCF_904849725.1). NCBI lineage: Eukaryota > Viridiplantae > Streptophyta > Magnoliopsida > Poales > Poaceae > Hordeum > Hordeum vulgare. The sequence goes on from NC_058522.1 coordinate 197,042,748, forward strand.
AAACTTGATAAGGCTGAAACTAATGAAGATATTGAATTGTGTATTACGACTCTCTCACACAATAGATATGTACTGCCTTCTGTATCTGAAGGTTATGTTATGGATGGGGAAGTAGCTAGGGACTTTCTTGTTGGGGAACGTTTCATGGGAAACAAAAAATTTCCTATGCACACGAAGACCTATCATGGTGAAGTCCATCTACGAGAGGAGATTTGGATCTACGTACCCTTGTAGATCGCACAGCAGGAAGCGTTTAAGAAACGCAGTTGATGTAGTGGAACGTCTTCACGTCCCTCGATCAGCCCCACGAACCGTCCCGCGATCCGTCCCACGATCCGTCCCGCAATCCGTCCCACGAACCGTCTCGCGATCCGTCGCACGAACCGTCTTGCTATCCGCCTCACGATCCGTTCCGATCTAATGCCGAACGGACGACACCTCCGCGTTCAGCACACGTACAACTCGATGACGATCTCCACCTTCTTGATCCAGCAAGAGGGTGCGGAGAGGTAGAAGAGTTCTCCGGCAGCGTGACGACACGCCGATGGTGGGATGATCTACTCCGGCAGGGCTTCACCTAAGCTCTGCAGAAATACGATCTAGAGGAAAAACTACGTGGTATAGGGTCGAGCAGCACGTGGCAAAGTTGTGTACCAAAAACCCTCAATACCTCTAGTATATATAGGAGGGAGGGAGGGGAGGAGGTATCCTCAAACCCTTAAGGTTTGGCCAAACTTGGAGGTGAAGGAGTCCTACTCCAATCCTACTTGGAGTAGGATTCCACCTTCCCACTTGGAAACTCTTTCCACCTTCTGTTTTTTTCCTTCTCAAACCTTATGGGCCTCAGTGAGATCTTATTCCAGCCCACTAATGGATGGTTTATCTCTTCCCATAGCCCATGAGACCCCTTGGGGCGTGACACCCCTCCCGATGGTCCCCGGCACCACCCCGGGCACTCCCTATGCACTACCGATGAGCCCGAAACTTTTCCGGTGACCAAAACAGGACTTCCTATATGTCAATCTTTACCTCTGGACCATTCCGGAACTCCTCGTGATGTCCTGGATCTCATCTAGGACTCCGAACAACTTTCGATTACCAACACCTATAACTCAACTATACCGAAACGTCACTGAACCTTAAGTGTGCAGACCCTGCGGGTTCGAGAACTATGTAGACATGACTCAAGACACTCCTCGGTCAATATCCAATAGCGGGACCTGGATGCCCATATTGGATCTTACATATTCTCGAAAGATCTTATCGGTTGAACCTCAGTGTCAAGGATTCATATAATTCCGTATGTCATTCCCTTTGTCCTTCGGTATGTTACTTGCCCGAGATTTGATTTTCGGTATCTGCATACCTATTTCAATCTCGTTACCGGCAAGTCTCTTTACTCGTTCCGTAATACAAAATCCCTTGACTTACACTTAGTCACATTGCTTGCAAGGCTTGTGTGTGATGTTGTATTACCGAGTGGGCCCCGAGATACCTCTTCGCCACAGGGAGTGACAAATCCCAGTCTTGATCCATACTAACTCAACGGACACCTTCGGAGATACCTATAGAGCACCTTTACAGTCACCCAGTTACATTGCGATGTTTAATGCACACAAGGTATTCCTCCGGTGCTAGTGAGTTATATGATCACATGGTCATAAGAACAAATACTTGACACACAGAAAACAATAGCAATAAAATGGCACACTCAATATGCTACGTTCATAGTTTGGGTCTTGTCCGTCACATGATTCTCCTAATGACGTGATCCCGTTATCAAGTGACAACACTTGCCTATGGCCAGGAAACCTTGACCATCTTTGATCAACGAACTAGTCAACTAGAGGCTCACTAGGAACAGTGTGTTGTCTATGTATCCACACATGTATTTGAGTTTCCAATCAATAGAATTCTATCATGGATAATAAACGATTATTATGAAGAAGGAAATATAACGATAACTAATTTATTTTTTCCTCTAGGGCATATTTCCAACATTTCTTGCTTGAGAAAATAGAGATGATTTCAAGAAACAACTATGCAAACTAAAATAAAAATATATGATGGAGAAAATGAAACATGATCCTAAATTTGCCAATTCTCCTATATTTGTCAGTTATAATTACTATAAATTCTATATAGACCCCGAGTGGATTCCTATAGTATAGTCTAATCCTTTCAATGGTTATGAAAATGAAACTGTTGTCGAACATCTCATGAAGCTGAATGATATAGCTTCATTGTTTACTAATGATGGAAAGATACGCTACTATTATATCCTTAAGGTTTTCCCTTTCTCACTAAAAGGCGAGGCCAAGGAATGGTTCCTTTCTCTGCCTCCTGGTTGTATGCATAACCTCCAGTATATGTTTTATTACTTTTTGAAAAATATTTTCCTCATCATAAGAAACAAGCTGCCTTATCGGAAATATTTAACTTTGAGAATAATTGAAGAAGAGAATCTCCCTCAAGATTGGGGTTGGCTTTTCCAGTTACTAAGAGCATTGTGTGGTCATCCTCTTAAGAAAAATGAAAATTTTGACATCTTTTATAATGGCTAACAAATGCGTCCTGGGATTTCCTAGAAAGTCGTGCTGGTTGTGTTTTCAAGAAGTAACTATTGGACAATCTAAAGAATTGTTGAATAACATATTTTAAAGATGACTAAGATTGGACACTCTGTGAACCACCTTAGGAACCTAGTCAAAAGAAGAGAGGTATTCTATTCCTGAGCCTTGAAGATATGCAAGAAGAAAAAAGATCTATGAAAGAGAAAGGTATTAAAACTGAAGATCGCAAGAAATGACCACCTACCGTAGAAATACAGGTACTTGATACCCCAACACAGGCAGTAGAGGTGAATTCTCTCTGTTATTGCAATGAAAGTGATAAATGGATAAATTTGATAATTACATTATTAAGCAAAAGCACTTCAATAATTATGTTAAGGATCAATTAAGATGTAATGCCATGATGATAGACCACTTAAGTGACTTGATGTTTAGAATTGCTAATGATGTTAAAGGTCTAGGTAAACATGCTTATATGGTTCACACCCAACTATACCAAGTTGCTAAGTCACAAAATGATTTGCTTGTTGAAGTAATAAACAATATGAATGATCATGTTGTTAGAGTAATGAGTAGAGGAGGTAGAATGACTCTCGAACCTGTTTATCCCGAGGGTCACCCTAAAACAATTGAACAAGATTGTCAAAGAATTAATGAAGATGCACCTAGCTCATATAAAAAGAAAAAAGAGAAGGAAAGATGATAGGGCTTTATATTCTTCTAGTGAACCTATTGAGAAATATAATGATGTTCTACTTACGATGATGAGACTCAATCAGGTAATGAAAATGAACTTAGTGATAATGATAATTATAATAATAATGTTCTTATAAAATCTCCACGAGATAATACTAAGGAACCCAGTAATGATGTGGAATAGAATGTGGTTAAAATCTTGGTAACCCACACATTAAGAATAAATGCTATGATAAAAGAGACTTTGTTGTTAGAAATCATGGAAAAGAAAGAGGTCCATGGGTTCAGAAACCCATGCCCTTCCGTTGCAAGCCTTGTAAAAGTAAGGACGAGGAAGAATTTTAATGCTTTGCTGAAATGATTAAACCTATCTTTTTGCGTTCTCGGTTGATTGATATATTTAAACTGCCTCCGTATGCTAAGTATATGAAGGATATTATTAGCAACAAAAGAAATATACCTAAATCTGAAATTGCTACTATGCTTGCTAATTATTCTTTTTATGGTGGAGTACGTAAGAAGTTGGGAGATCCTGGATACCCATAATACCATGCTCTATTAAAATAAATTATGTCAAAACTGTTTTATGTGATTTAGCAGTTAGTGTTAGTGCTATGCGTTTCTGTCTATATAAAGTATTGGATTTGAATAAGCTTACACCCACTGAGATATCTTTGCAAACGGTTTATAAATCCACTTATGTACCTATTTAAATTTATAAGGACGTTCCTCTTGTGGTTGCAGATGTTACTACCTTAACAAACTTCTTTATTCTCGATATGCCCGAGGACGACAATATATCGATCATCCTTGGCAGACCCTTCCTAAATACTACAACGGCTGTTATTGATTGCAAAAAAAGCAAGGTCACTTTTCATGTCAATGTCAAGAAGCATACCTTGCTTTTTTCAAAGAAACAAACTTTCATTGGAGATTTTAAAAACCCTCTTCCTACTACCAAGAAAAGATAGTATACTCGTGTTGCTCGGGAGATGTAAATCCCCATTGAGTTAACCTATTCTTATATGAGTATTATTCAGTTTCATGTCAATCAGAAATGGTTGTTAATAAGACTTGATCACTCTTATTAATGTATCCTTTTTGAAGCACATGTGATTGATGAATTGAGTATTCACAAGTCTCTCTTTCATAAGTTTATTCTTTGTTATTCTTAGTTAAGATAAAATAAAATGTCATGATTACCGTGTTTCTTGATTTTTCTGTGCAATAAAAATGACCTAACAAAAAAATTCTCAGACTGGCACAAATGTTTTTCGTGAATTGTTCTGGATTTTTTAAGAATTTTTGGCGTAAAAAGTTTGGGGCCCACATGGCCCCCTTGCCTTATCCCTTAAACACTGTTAATCACTTACTTCCAGAAACATTCTACATCTTTGTGTGTCCTGTATTCTCCCTCTAAAAACTAAAAAATTTGATCTCTTTGCTCGGAACTTCATTTCCAAAAATATTTTGAGGAGTTTTTCCTTAGTATGTGACTCCTCCATTGATCCAATTAGTTTTTGCTTTAGTGGTTTATATTTTGCAAAGTTTGTTGCACTTGGTGCTACACAAAGTGAGCTTGCATGTTGAATTATTTGAGTTCTAAGTAGTATGAATGCTTGATATGGCCTCTAGGCACCTATATGAATAGTTGCTGTCAATCTTATAAAGTGTTGTTGACATAAATTTGTGGCTAAATTTGTTTAGAAAGTTGTGCTTATGAAAATGAATTTCCGAAGGAAGGGTTCTTCTAGCCGGAGCCCCAAGGGAGTTGTTTGGAGAACTCATGATCGTGACATCAACATTTTTCACAACACGACGGTTACACGCTGTGAATAGCCACATACACCCTTCATGGATGAAGCGGGTTTCCTTGAAGTATTTATGCAACTCGTTGCAAATGCTGGTCTGACCAATTACCTCGCAGATGAGTGTGACCAATACTATATCCTCACTAATTCCTTCGTGCAAAACTTTTACTTCTCGAATACCCTTGGTGCTCCCATAGTACGCTTTGATTTATATGCAATAAACTATGAAATGCCTCTAGATGAGTTCTATGAAATATGCTTGCTTCCCTCTGATAGGGGGAATGCATGATCCTAAGCCTGAGGAATTTGAGGATTTACTTCTTACTCTAACCTTGGGAGAAACTAGTGGAGTATCAAACGCAAGAGCCACTAGTTTTCATTTTCCGTCTGTGCACTATTTTTCTTTGTTTATAGGAAAATGCATAACTGGTAGGGAGTAGGCTGGTGGTCTGAGTGCCCCCACACTGGCTATTCCGTGCCGCACACATTATGGGGATAACACTTACAAATTGGGAGCTATTGTCGCGCGCCGCTTGCATCTTAACCGAACCAAAGGCAAGGTTCATGTTGGCATTTACCCCACACACTTAGCAAAGCGTCTTAATGTTACCATACGGCCCATTGACTACTTATTACCTCAGGTCTATCTTGATCACCAGTCTATGATAGAGCACCAGTTCATTGAGGAACCTCAACCACCATAGCACACTCATTACACCTTAGTATTTAGCGAGAAGACATGGGATATTATTGTCTTTTCGACACCTTGTTTGTTCTACTATCATGCTAGGCATGGGTACATCATTATGCCAGAAAATATAATTGCTTACCAGAACGAGGTGGTTACGGTAGAGGCCGAGGTCCAGTCATGGGATCCTCATGGGCCTTAGCAGCAATACTTTCCTGAACCTGACGGCTATTATAAGTGGTGATCGCCAAGCTAGGCAAACGCCTAAGCTTGGGGGAGTACGTATTTCTTACCGAAATTACACACATGTCCACACATTTCATATAAATTGTCGGTGTTCATCCTCCTTCATTGTAAATCCATGTCAACTTTGTTTTTCCGCTTCCTTCTTGTGTGTTTGAATTTTTTTGGAAAATCAAAAACTGTTTCTAGTTTCTCTTCCGTTTTATTTCATATAAATAGCTGTAGTATTAAAAGAAAACCCAAAAATATTTCCTTTGCTTGGTGGGAGCTTTCCCATGTAAATAGTTTTTCTCATTTTTTCCCTTGTTTTTTTGATTTATTCAAAAAATCAAAACTCCTAAAATATTTTTGTGTGTTTCTATGATTTTTCTTGAGATGTTGAAAGGAGAACACCTTGATGAAAATGTAGAGTGGCTCTGATATGCACTATTCTTGATGTAACAAAAGAGCCAAGATTACAATGTCTTCTCCTTTGTATAAACTGTTTTGCTGATTCCAGCATAGTCCATGGCACACTTGCTCTATTGTCATTTTCACATCATTCAGTCGTGCAAGCAATAGGAAATAATGATGATATTTGATGAAGAACTCATGATAAAGGAAGCTGGTATGGACTCTCCTTGTGTTCATTTTCTGTAAATATGTTTAGCTTGTTTGTTATTGATTTAGTATATCATGAGTGAAGACGCTTATGAAGATAATTAGAGATTATAGCTTCTCATGCTAAGCTTAACAAGCTAGGAGTGGATAATGATTTATCTTATGTGTCAACATGCATTAAAATGGTTATGATGTGATATGGTAGTATGGTATTTACCTCTGAGTAATTCAAGCGACTTGATTTGGCCCATGTGCAAACATGTAGTTGATTCAAAATATATGCAGACTAAATGATGTTTAAATTCAGAGTGTTGATATCCTACTCATGATATGTTCAATGTTAATTATTCTGAATGCATACCCATGACTATTTTTTCTCTCTATATGGTCGCTTATCAACCTATTGCTAGCCTTTACCTCTACTAAGTGGAAATGCTACTTGTGCATCCAAAATCCATAAACCAAGTTCTTCCACATGCGTCCACCATTGCTACAAACATACGGTATTACCCTGCCGTTCCAAGTAAATTTGTGTGTGCGAACTCTAATATTGAAATAAAATTATGTTTTGTGCACTCGTACCACTCATGGAGCAACGAGGCGGTCTATACATTCCATGCTAAGTAACTTATTTTCAAGACTTGTTTATTCACCGTCATTGCACGAGAAACGTTGGTAAAAAGGATGCTAATACCCTCATTTTGCATCATTAATTACTGTTGATATTTGTTTTTATCCTATCCATTATCAATTATTATCATATAATTCTTATGCCTTTTCTCTCTGAATATGCAAGCTACATCAGTCATAGGGAAATATCTGGAAACTAAAATTCTGGACCGAGAAACTAGGAAAAAGGCAAGAAAATGAACTTACTCCAAATGACCTGAAACTATACGGAGATATTTTTTGGAATCTTTAAGAATTTCTAGGCCAAAAATATACCAGAGAGGGGCCACCAGCTGGGCACAAGCCAACACTACGCGCCCCACCCCTGGTCGCGCCCTAATGGCTTGTGGTGCCCCAGCTGACCCTCTGGCAGCCATCTTCTCCTATATGGTGTTTTTACCCTACAAAAATTATACATTATCTTTTGGGATGAAGCGCCACATTCTTGAGGCGGAAACCTGTGAACAGGCTCTTGTGTTCTCCGGCGGATAGATTCTTCCCGGGGAACTCCCCTCCGGGAGGGGGAAAGCAAGGCCATCGTCATCACCAATGCTTCCTCCTTCCTGGATGGCCAATCTTCATGAAAATCCTCACTAGCACCATATCATCTCCAATTCTAGTTCATCACATGTATTCAAACTTTGTCTCCAATCATAAGTTGATGGATGATGGGTTGCGAGAGTGACAGAAGCTTAAACCCTAGTTTATGTGTTGCTTCATAAGGGGACGATTTGGATCTACGTGTTTCATGCTATGGTTAGATTATTCTTAATTCATCTTTTGTAAATGCGGATGCTTGTGAGAGGGGATAATCATAAGTTGGTTGTTATGTCAAGTAAGAACAGCACCTTAGCACTGGTCCACCCACATATCAAATCATCAAAGTATCAATGGAGAATCAACCTAATATAGTGAACATGACTAGACAAAAATTCCCTTATATCCTCGGGAGAGCTTGCTCTATCAAAAGAGAACTTTCAGGCATGTCCATCACTATAAAAAGGATTGGGCTACCTTTTTGCACCTTTTCTACTATTGTTACTTGTCACTTGCTAACAATTATCTTGCTACAAAACGATTTATGACTTTTACTTACAACGCTGTTAGAGAACCCCTTGATAAAAACTACTTATCATTTCCTTGTGCTCCTCATTGGGTTTGACACTCTTACTTATAGAAAATACTACAATTGATCCCCTTGACTTGTGGGTCATCAAGACTATTTTCTGACGCCATTGGCATGGAGTGATGTGCCTTTAATAAGTGGATATTGTAAGGAAACAACTTCGGTACGTGCTAAAGTTTACCGTTGGTTATCACTATGAACGGTCACCCTTTGAGTGGATTGTTCGTGGTATCTTCGCCTCGAATGGAAGTTGAGGTAATTGTTCCTCAACCTATTGAACCTACTGAAAATATTTATTATGAGATTCCTTTGAGTGCGGTAGAGAAATTGTTGGCTAATCATTACAATAGTAAAACTATCCTGATTACAATTTGATATATGTCAATGAGATTTGTGGGTTGTTTAAGCTCTCAAGTCTATTCGGAGACAAAGTTAAGAAGAAAGTTTGCCCTTTACATTTGGAGGGAAAAACACTAATGTTTTAAATGCTATTGGATGATATTGGATCATGGTATTGTAATTGCTTGAAGCTGGAATTTCATGAAAAGTTTTATTCTATGCATCTAATTCATCGTGATCGGAGTTTTATTTATAATTACTGGCCTCGTGAAGGAGAAAGCATCACTCAAGCTTGGGGGAGGCTAAATCTAGGATGCACACGTTCGCCAACCATGATATCTCAAAGGAATTGATTATACAGAATTTTTATGTCCGGCTTTCTCATGATGATCAAACCTTACTCGATGATTGTGTTGTCGGTTCCTATATGAAGGAGACTACTGAATTCAGATGGGATCTTTTGGAAATATTAAATGCAACGCTGAAGATTGGGAACTCGATGAAGGTAAAGAGTTAGTTATAAAGCTTAATTTTGATTGTGTTAAATCTTTCATGGAAACATCTCATTTTCACTGAGTTTAGCAACAAATATGGCCTTGGCACTGAGATAGTAGCTTCTTTCTGTGCATATTTTGCTACCTATGTTGACCTTCCCACGTGGAAGTAGTTCAAACATAATCCTCCCATTATAAAATTACCTGAGGAACCAATTAGAAACAAGAAGGAAGAAATAATTGTTAACCATCTTGATCCAATTGTTCCTACTTCTTACACTGAGAAACCTCCTTTCTCTATTAGGATTAGAGAACATGCTAAGGCTACAATAGTGGTTAATAAGAGTTATGATACAGCGCCTACACCTTTTGAACAAATAAATGTTGAGCCTAATGTGGCTATACTTAAAGTCACCTAAGTGATAATATCGATGGGTAGGTTATTTACCTTTGTGATGATGGTGCTAAAATTGCAAAACCTAATAGAAACAAATCAGATGAACTAGGTAAAAATAAACCGGTGGTAGGCACACGTGTCCTCTCAGTTAAAATTGGAGATCATTGCTATCAGGGCCTTTGTGATATTGGTGCTAGTATTAGTGTTATACCCTTTACATTATATAAAGAAATTATGCATGATATAGAACCGTCTCAAATTGAAGATATTGTTGTCACTATTAAGCTTGCAAACCTTGATACCATTTAGCCACTTGGGATTGCTAGGTATGTTAGAGTCTTGTGTGGAAAATTCAAGTCCCACAATGGCTTCTTAGTACTTCGTTCGAAAAAAGATAAATTTTGTCCCATCATATTTGGTAGACCATTCTTGAATACAGTCAATGCTGAAATTAATTGTGCTACTAAGAAGGTCAAAGTGAGCTTTGGTCATATTTCTGTTGAGTTTAACTTCTTTAAGTCTAGAAAATAGTCACATGAAAATAAGTTGCCTAGTAAGGATGAAATAATTGGTCTTGCTTTAATTATTGTACCTCCTATCGACCCATTAGAACAATATTTTCTAGACCATGACAATGACATGCATTTGAATAAAAGGAATCAAATGATACGATAATCCTTGATCAACAACCTATCCTTAAGCACAATTTACCAGTTGATCTTTTAGGTGATCCTCCTCCACCCAAGGGAGATCCTTCATTTGAGCTTAAAGATTTACCTCATACTTTGAAATATGCTTATGTGGAAAACAAGAAGATATGTCCTATTATTATTAGTACTAACCTTTCAGAAAATGAAGAAAAGAGATTACTCAAAACTTTAAAGAAGCACACGGATGCTATTGGATATATTCTTGATGACCTTAAATGCATAAGCGCCTCTCTGTGTCAGCGCAAGTTTAATATGGAACCTGATGCTAAACGAGTTGTTGATCAGCAATGCCGTCTCAAACCTAATATGAAGGAGGTGGTAAGAACAGAAATACAAAAACTTCTAGAGGCAGGTATAATCTATCTATTGCTGATAGTAGATGGGTAAGCATTGTTCATTATGTTCCTAAGAAAGGTGGTATAAACAGTTGTTCCTCACGATAAAAATAAACTTAACCCAAAGAGGATAGTAACTGTTTATAGGATGGTAATTGATTTCAGGAAATTGAATAGGAATACTAGAAAGGACCATTACCCTTTGCCTGTTATTTATCAAATGTTAGAAAGATTATCTAATAAAGCACACTTTTTCTTTCTTGATGGATACTATGGATTCTCTCAAATACTTATGTCAAAAGAGGTCCAAGAGAAAACTACCTTTACTAGCCCCTTTGGAACTTATGCTTATAGGTGTGTGACTTTTGGTTTATGCAATGCACCTTCTACCTTTTAAAGATGTACGACTGCTATATTCTCTAACTTTTGTGAAAAGATTGTTGAGGTTTTCATGGATGATTTTTCCGTCCACAAGACTTACTTTGATGATTTCTTGAGCAACCTTGACCGAGTTTTTTAGAGATGTGAAGAAACTAATCTCGTCTAGAATTGGCAGAAGTGCCACATTATGGTGAATGGATGTATAGTGCTTGGTCATAAAATTTGTGAACGTGGTATTGAGGTGGATAAGGCCAAAGTTGATGCAATATAGAAAATTCCGTCCCGAGGAGATATCCAAGGTATAAAAAGTTTCCTTGGTCATGCTGGTTTCCATAGGCATTTCATTAAGGAATTCTCAAAGATTTCTAGGCCACTAACTAATCTTCTCCAAAAAGATGTTCCTTTTGTTTTTTATGATGATTGTGTAGAAGCCTTTGAAATACTTAAGAAAGCTTTAATTTCAGCACCTATTGTCCAACCACCTAATTGGAACCTTCCCTTTGAAATTATGTGTGATGCTAGTGATTATGCTATTGTCGTTCTTCTAGGGCCAAGAGTAGAACATAAATTGAATCTTATTCATTATGCTAGTAAGACCCTAGACACCGCTCAAAGGAATTAAGCTACCACTGAAAAGGAATTTTTAGTAGTTGTGTTTGCATGTGGTAAGTTTAGGCCTTACATTGTTGACTATGAAGTAACTATTCACACTGATCATGCTGCTATTAAATACCGTAAGGAAAAGAAAGATGCTAAACCCAGACTTATTCATATTGGTAATCTGAATTCAGGAGTTTTATATGAAAATTGTTGATAGAAAGGACGCTCAAATCCTATAGCAAATAACTTTTCTAGGATGGAAAATGTTGTTGATAACACACTGCCTATTGACGATAATTTTCCTGATGAGCAACTTGCTGTAATAAACACTTCACGTAGTACTACTTGGTACGCAGATTATGCCAATTATGTTGTTGCTAAATTTATTCCGCCTAGCTTCACCTATCAACAAAAGAAAAACATCTTCTTTGATTTACGACATTACTTCTAGGATGACCCACATATTTATAAGAAAGGAGTCGATGATGTTATTAGACGTTGTATACCTGAGCATGAGCAGGAAAAATTTCTAAGAAAGTGTCGTTCCGAGGCCTACGGAGGACACCATACCGATGTGAGAACTACACACAAGGTATTAAAATACGGTTTGTATTGGCCTAATGTTTTTAAAGATGCTCGTAAGTATGTCCTTTCTTGTGATGAATGCCAAAGAGCAGGTAATATTGGTAAATGTCAGGAAATGCCTATGAACTATTCACTTGCTATTGAACCATTTGATGACTGGGAATTTGACTTTATGGGACCTTTTCCTTTCTCGAATGGACATACTCACATTCTAGTTGTTGTTGATTACGTCACAAAGTGGGTCGAAGCTATTCCAACTAGTAGTGATGATCATATAACTTCTATTAAAATGCTTAAAGACATTATATTTCCAAGGTTTGGTGTCCCTAGATATTTATTAACTGATGGTGGTTCACATTTTATTCATGGTGCTTTCCGTAAACAGCTAGCTAAATATGATGTTATCCACATAATTGCATCACCTTATCATCCTCAATCTAGTGGTCAAGCTGAACTGAGCAATCAAGAAGTGAATTTTATCTTACAGAAGAATGTCAACAGATCCAGAAAGAATTAGTCTAAGAAACTTGATTACGCTTTGTGGGCTTATAAGACTGCTTATAAGGATCCCATGGGGATGTCCCCATATAAAATGTTCTATGGTAATGCTTGTCATTTACCTCTTGATTTAGAACATAAAGCTTATTGGGCAATTAGAGAACTTAACTATTATTTTAAAATTGCCTGTGGGAAGTGGTTATTTGGTATTAGCTCGTTGGATTAATGGAGGACACAAGCTTATAAAACTTGTAAGTTATTTAGAGAAAATGTTAAAAGATGGCATGGCAAGAGAATTCAACAACGAGAATTAAATGTATAAGATAAGAGCTTTTCTACAATCCTTGTTTTAGATTTTTTGTAGGGAAATTTTTCTCCAAATAAAAATTAATAACTTCATAGGTAAAAACCCAAGGGTGGTGAATGGGCATGAAGATTTATATTTCAGGTACACCTATTAATGAGGATACTAAAGTCATCCAAGTTATAACACAAGAGGAGAACATAAAGAAAATCTTCCGAAACATTCCAGATAGTTGAAAAAGGGATAGGTATGTGATACGGTAAGGAAACCATCTCCAAAAAATCCAAAAAAATTATTTTTTACTAGTTTTGGTATGTTAGAAAAAAATACAAAAATTAAACGGAGTCCACGCGAACCACGAGGGGGCACATGCCAACAAGGTGCAGCCCCCTGGTAGCGCCCTGATCGTGCATCTCCTGGACTCCGAATTCTTCCCGAACATGTATTCTTACATAGAAAATTTCATTATACATACTCCCATGTGTTTTGGGCATTGCATCGCAAGATTTTCCTCTCTTCTAGTTTTTAAGTTGTTTTTTGACACATTTAGATCGCCATGAGTTCACCAAGCCCTTCCAACGACAAGGTCTTCGAGAAGGTCATCAAGCCCTACCAATCGGATGTGATGAAGCATCGTCAAGCAATTGAGATGGATGAGGGGGTGCTTCACATCGAGGATGTTCAAGATCCCAAGGAGGGAAGCGAGAAGCCCAGGCTTGCAGTGCTGGAGTAGGAGATCTTCAAGTACCAAGGGATGGTGGAGCATGGTCCGAGTGCTAACCACTCTATGATCACAAATTTATCAGGGAAAACAAGGTGCACACAAAGAATGTGGGGTAGATTCTCTCTAAGCTTCAAGATCGCATCGACCACCTTGAAGATCAAATCTACGAACTCCAAGGCCAAAAATTGTGAGTATAAATCTAGGTTTCAGAGGATGAGCTTCGTTGGTGGTTTCAGGAGTCGCGAGAATAGTTTTTCTCTCTATGACGAGGAGCCTATGCCCTAGAGTACCGAGGACACTCCTGCTACACTACCACCATCACTTGAAGAGGACGCTTGAGTAAATGGGTATGGGCAACACCCTTGGTTTGTTCGAAGCTTGGGGGAGGTGCCTGTCACAACCCAAAAATTTAGTAATATTTTTATTAAAAAAAATATTGCCTAGAATAAATAAAAATTGAGAAATAATTTGCTTCATGACTCTTTTCAAAATCCTCTTTCCAAAAACTGTTCCTTTAAAGTGGCATTTTAAAGATCATTTGGTGCTTGAGCCTGCTACTGCAACAAAAGACCTTCCAACGGCGCCAGAAATAGGCACGTCGACGGGAGAATACTTGGCTTGATCTTTCTGCTGCGGCTACGCCTTAAGGGACTTCCTAGGCAAGTATGCAAAGGATTTCCCCCATGGCCTTGGAGCCTTGCGTTGGTGTTCCCTCGAAGCGGAAAGGGTGATGTAGCGTAGCGGTGGTAAGTATTTCCCCCAGTTTGAGAACCAAGGTATCAATCCAGTGGAGGAGTATCTCAAGATCCTGCACAAAACACAAAAACTTGCTCCCAACGCTATGAAGGGGTTGTCAATCCCTTATAGATTGTTTGCCAAGTGAGAACTGAAAGCAACAAAGTAACAAAGCAAAGTAAAAGCGGAGGTTTAAACGATGGATGTGAATAGACCCGGGGGCCGTAGTGTTTACTAGTGGCTTCTGTCATGAAAGCAAGTAGACGGTGGGTGAACAAATTACTGTCGAGCAATTTATAGATCCGCGCAAAGTTGTGACGTTATCTATGCAATGATTATTTCTATAGGCATCACGTCCAAAACAAGTAGACCGATACTGTCTGCATCTACTACTATTACTCCACAGGTCGACCGCTATCCAGCATGCATCTGGTGTATTAAGTCCATAAGAACAAAGTAACGCCTTAAGCAAGATGACATGATATAGAGGGATAATCTCAAACCAATGATAAAAACCCCATCTTTTTACCCTTGATGACAACTACTTGATGTGTGCCTTGCTGCCCCTACTATCACTGGGAAAGGTCACCACATGGCAGAACCCAAAACCAAGCAATTCTCCCATTGCAAGGATATCAAATCATGCATATAAGAAATCAGCAAAGCCTCAAATATATATCATAGATAATCTGATCACAAATCCACAATTCATCGGATCTCGACAAACACACCGCCAAAGAAGATTACATCGGACAGATCTCCATGAAGATCATGGAGAACTTTGTATTGAAGATCCAAGAGAGAGAAGAAGCCATCTAGCTACTAACTACGGACCCATAGGTCTGAAGTGAACTATTCACGAGTCATTGGAGGGGCGATGATGATGATGAAGAAGCCCTCGAACTCCAAAGTCCCCTCCGGCAGGGTGCCGGGAAGGATCTCCAGATGAGATCTCGCGAAACGGAACCTTGCGGCGGCGGAAAAGTATTTTCTAGGTTCCCCTGATTTTTTGCGGAATATTTGGGAATTTATAGGCCAAAGATCTAGGTCAGGGGGCGGCTTGGGAGGCCACAACACTGCCCACCGCCGCATCCCCCTGGAGCCCACCTGGCTTGTCCCAAAGGCCCCGTGATCTTCTTCCGTTCGGGAAAAAAACATTTCGGGGTTTTTCTTCCGTTTGGACTCCGTTCCAAAATCATATCTGAAAAGAGTCAAAAACACGGAAAAAACAGGAACTGTCACTTGGCACTGAATTAATAAGTTAGTCCCAAAAAATATATACAAGGTACATAAAACAACCAAAGAAGACAAGATAACAGCGTGAAACCATCAAAAATTATAGATACGTTTGAGACGTATCACAGCCCTTGCTTGAGACCATTTTCAATTCTTTATTTAATTAAATGGGGATATCATTTTGGCATTGTTTATTCAATATATGAATTTCTAGGTTTTCAGTAGATGTTTGAAGCACTCCTTTTTCTTTTATATAAATTCTTCCCCAAGTAAATGTTTTTGAAAATATGTTGGAACCTGAGTGCTTGCATCAAAACATTTCTTTTCTGCTAACAAATTCATTGGAGGTTTTCTTTTTAAATATTTTTGCCAAGGTTTCTTTTATTCAAAAATGACTTATATTTCCTTTAAGCGCCTATTTTTCGCTACAACCTTTGTAGAAGTTTTTCTAAAAATTCTACAAAACTTTGTAAGTGACAGGTGATGTCCCTGGATCATATTTTCGTAAAAACACATCCAAGTGTTTTGGAAAATTTGAGCTGATTAACTCCTTTTCTATTCTCGCCAAAAGTGGGGTTTGTACTACAAACCCTAGATATATTCTTTCAAAAATTCTATAAAAACTTGGGGATGTCAAGTAGTGCATGGGATTAATTTTTATGCAAAAACTCACCTTGTGATTTGGAATAATTTAGCAAAACAACCATTTTCTATTCTGGTCCAGTTTGGTACTTTGTACTGCAGCCATGTTTTTCCTTGCTCTGATTGCCTTAAGATTTTGCATGCCTGTTAACACCCTAGCAAAACCTTAAATCCAGGTGATGAGCCTCGAACAATTGCATTACCAAGTTTTCTTTTTGCCAAACTAACTTGATCATCTTGACTAACACCTAGAGAGACCCTAATTTGGAGCTTTGGGTTGACATCAGAGGTACTTAGAAGCCTCTGGCATTTCATCAAGCACCTCAGGAGCACAGACAGATTCATCATTGTTTTTTATTTGCACAGTAGAGTAGTTTCCCAAGCCAAACCCTCATGTATAGCAGCCCTCCCCTTGCCCCTAACCTAACCTTGTTAAAGCCTAGCAGCCCTGGTGTCCAATTGTTGGTGCCTAGCAATTCTTCAAGATGGTGCCGTGCGTGCTCTGGGCATGGCGAGTGCACATGTTTTGCACGTGCTCGCCCGAGCTACCGCGTCCCTGCATGTGCCTCTCACCAGCACACAGAGCCGGGTGAAGTCCGAGACGTATTCATCTCCCGGTTGTCCTCTGTTGCAGCCTCTGCCGCGCCAAAACATGGCTGCCACCGGCAAAGCCACTACGGCCGAGGCCCCTCCTTCAGCTCTGTTGTGGTAGCACCGCCCAAATGTGCTTCGAACGCCAGCTAACCCCTTGGACTACCCCTGCATCATTTCCCAGCACCTGCTGCACCAGCTGAGCCCCTGCCGCCCCGCTTCTACACTACCTTTGACACAAGCTACCGCCGTCGAGCCTATCCAAAAGCTTCGGCAAGCTACCTAGAGACGGCTATAAGAAGGAGCCCTGAGCCCCTTGAGCATCAAGCAACCTCATTTGACCACAGGTCGCCCCCTTGCACCCATTCAGCTAGAGCAGCGACCCTTCTCCCCTCTGACAACTTCGACCATCGCAACCTTTTGGTGAGATTCGCCACAGCCCCTAACCTCACCTCACTCCACCACCTGCACTCCCCTGATCCCCTTGAAGCTGTGCCACCACTCGGACTTGATGCAGAGCCACCATAGGTCGAACCCAGTGGAACCGACGCTTCCTTCCTCCATTGTTGGAGCACTGCCCAGCCTCGAGCTCCGTCGCAACCCTAGCTTCCAAAAATGGATGCGACATCTTCCCCTGAGCATGTGCATAGCCGGAGCATGTCATGGGGTGCCCTATGCCACCGCTGAGCCTCGCTGGAGCTCGCCTCTGTCCATTCCACGCATGCGCGGGAGGTACCGGATGAATCCGA
The DNA here is from genome assembly GCF_904849725.1 of Hordeum vulgare subsp. vulgare. NCBI lineage: Eukaryota > Viridiplantae > Streptophyta > Magnoliopsida > Poales > Poaceae > Hordeum > Hordeum vulgare. The sequence goes on from NC_058522.1 coordinate 197,060,474, forward strand.
TAGGTGGCCCCCAACTGTCGGTGATAGAGCCGTCGCCCTAGTAGCGCTAGCCTGCGGGTGCGTCTTCCTCAGAGATAAGCACCTTCGCACGAGTACGTCTTCAACTCTGGAAAGCGTATTCCTCCCCGAACCTTGTCTTCTCTGATTCTTCTTAAAATCAGAATTAAACAAAAACATAAAATGGCTCTAACGTTTTGTCGAAAACTCCAAATGGACCGATTATTTTTCCTACCTCTTTAAAATTTCCTCTAGTTTATTTACATATTTATTTCAGAAATATTGAAACAACTTTTGTTCGCTGTTTTGTGTTTGTATGTTAATTCAAATATTTTCAAAATAATATTTTGGACAGACGAGACCTACTTCAAGATTTTGGGGTACACCTCACCCACCTCAACTCCAATGGTAAGCATCTAGAACTCTCATTTGCATAAAGTGGTGTGATATTTCCTGTGGTGCATCTATTGCGTGATTTTAGATTATGTTAATAAAAATCTCGCATGAAATCATACCTTGCATAAGAGCTGGTGAAGGATCTTGTTGTTGCTAAGTTTGTGGAAGGCAAGTGGTGAATGGTTACTGCCTCATACTTCGTATGCTATGTTCGTTTGGCCAACCTCGGAGTAAGGTGTCTATGGTGGAAATGAGACCATGGGCTGACACCTCGTGGGATGAGAGTGGTCAGTGAAAGCATGTCGTGGTTTTATGGTAGTAACCCCGAGTTAATTCCTCCAACAAGATTGTGTGATGCTAACCCTTGCAGGAAAATAGTAAACCTCCTAACTTGACCGTAGATAGAGTCTTGTCTGTGTGTCACCTTACCTTCGTGCTGCCACAGACTAAGTAGAGGGATGAAGCTATCCATGGCCCTAGACTAAATCCAGTCATCCGATCATGGGGCATGGGTGTTTCCGGTCTGGGATCGAGAGGGAATGGTCGTTCCCTTGTATCACGCGGTATAAATTTGATTCGATGCTAGTCGTGATTGGAGCCTCCCCGTCTTATGGTTTTTCTCTAGCAGCGTAGTCTGAGTGATGTTGGTCATTGCGGGAGAAAAAAATTGTGTGTATTGGTTCTGAGAGTTTACTTCTAAAAACCGTATGTGGGATTAGTCCGAGTGACTATTGAAACCCGTGGGCTGTGTGCACAGTCGAAAATATTCTATTAGTCACGTCCACAGTCAAGGACGATTGGTTGACTAGTCAAGTGTCGGTTTGAGTGTCGGTCTTCGGAGGAAGTTAAAGAAATCGTGAGATTATCAGGAAATGTGGGGGACAATCATACTATTATTATTATTACTATGGACTAACCCCTATGATTACGATTGTTGGATATCCCTGGGACGGTTCTATCTCCTCGATATTCAATATTTATTATTGTTTCGTATAAACCCTTTCCGTGGTGTCCCTCAAACGCCCGACTGACGCATGCTTATTATTATTTCTTATAAGCCCTTTCTGTGGTGTCGCGTAGACCCCCAACTGTGGCATTGCTCGATATTATTTCTTATAAGCCCTTTTTTGTGGTGTCGTCTAGACACCCGACTGTGGTAACGCTCGTTATTATTTCGCATACGCCCTTTCTCTGGTGTCGCTCACACGCCCGACTGAGGTCTGCTTATTATTATTTCTTATAATCCCTTTCTGGAGTGTTGCTTAGACGCCCGACTGTGGCAACTGTTATTATTTGCATGTGAGCCCTTTTGGCGGTGTCACTCCGGCGCCGAACTGCGGCACACATAATATTACTTATTCATTATAACCTTCCTTGCCTGTTTATACAACATCGGTGGAAATTGCTTATCTGCACGAATGCATCCATGAATTAAATTCTAATGGCATGGTAGAATTATTAAGTGGATTATGCATGCATATCACCTTGCCATTCTTCTACATTCAAAGTACTCACTGGCTTGTCCCTGGTATTATCTTGGCCAGATTGCATTCGGAGAGGAGCACGATGTAGTCAACCCTAGAACCTAGGAGCCCACGATAGCAGCCTTGTGAGATCGGAATTTATCCAGGTCAGCTATACTGCAGGAATGGAGTCCCATGGACACTGGAGAATTCCTCGAGTCGCTTCCGCCGTCAACATCATACTTTTGTCCAAACCAGTAGACCTTATGGTCTTGTAACCCAGATTTTGTACTTTTGCTTGGATATTCTGTATCAAGTGAGTGTCTACCAGCTAACAGTAGTCCTGTGGTTGGTGAACCCAAAGACCTGTTTTCTGGAAATTATTTTCTAAAAAACCAGTTGCTACAACCTTGGTATCAGAGCCATGCTGACCATTGTCTAAACCTATCATAGAAGGGTAGCTATCCCTATCCCAGATATTTATATATCCACAACCCAGGTTAGCCGAACCAATATCCAACCACAGTGTCCATCCGACACCTTTTGGCAGTCGGTGCCTAACCTATCAACCTAGCCCTTAAGCTGCGTGTCTATGACTTGTTGGGGAACATAGTAATAATTCTGAATTTTCCTACGTGTCACCAAGATCAATCTAGGATATGCTTGGAACAAGAGATAGAAAGAGAATCTTCATACCATTGACGATCGCTAAACGGAAGCTTTACTATGAACGCGGTCAATGGAGTCGTACTCTCGGTGATTCAAATCGTGGAAGATCATATCCAAACACCGAACGAATGGTGCCTCCGCGTTGAACACACATACAACCCGGGGACTTCTCCTCCTTCTTGATCCAGCAAGGGTGAAGGAGAAGTTGAGGGAGAGCTCCAGCAGCACGACGACATGGTGGCAGTGGAGCTTGTGGTTCTCCGGCAGGGCTTTGCCAAGCGTCGCGGAGGAGGAGAAGAGGAGAGGTAGGGCTACGCTAAGGGGGAGGGTTCAGGTGTATGCGCAGCCCACCAAACCATCCTGTATTTATAGGAGGAATGGCATAGGGGGCCGGCCACCCTAGGAAACCCTAGGAGGGGGAAGTGGCAGCCCTAGGGATGGCTTGCCTCCCAAGTTGAAGGGAGGCAGCCCCACGCCCTAGGGTTTTAGCCCTAGGCGCCTTGGGCCCTTTTAGTGGCTCGCACCAGCCCACCAGGGAGCTGGTTCCCTCCCACTGTCGGCCCATGTGGACTTCCGGACAGGTGGACCCTCCCGGTGGACCTCCGATACACTTTCGGAAGTCCCGGTACTATACCGATAAACCGCAAAACCTTTCCGGTGACCGAAACAGGACTTCCCATATTGAAATCTTCACCTCCGGACTATTCCGGAACTCTTCGTGACGTTTGGGATCTCATCCGGGACTCCGAACAATTTTCGATAACCACATATCAATTTCCGATTAAAACTCTAGCGTCGCCAAACCTCATGTGTGTAGACCCTATGGGTTCGGGAACCATGCAAACATGATCGAGACACATCTCCGACCAATAACCAACAACAGGATTATTGGCCCCCACATGTTCCACGATGGTCTCATCGGATGAACCACTGTGTCAAGGATTTACTCAATCCCGTATACAATTCCCTTTGTCTATCGGTATGATACTTGCATGACATTTGGTCGTCGGTATCTTTACACCTTGTTCAATCTCGTTTCCGGCAAGTCTATTTACTCGTTCTGTAACAAATGATCTCGTGGCTAACTCCTTAGTCACATTCAGCTTATTAGGATGATATATTACCGAGCCGGCCCAGAGATACCTCTCCATCACACGAAGTGACAAATTCCTGTCTCGATTCATACCAACCCAAGAAACACTTTTGGAGATGCCTGTAGTGCACCTTTATAATCACCTAGTTATGTTGTGACGTTTGAAACACCCAAAGCATTCCTACGGTATCCGGGAGTTGTACAATATCATGGTCTAAGGAAATGATACTTGACATTAGAAAAGCTCTAGCATACGAACTACATGATGTTGTGTTATGCTTAGGATTGGGTGTTGTCCATCACATCATTCTCCTAGTGATGTGATCCCGTTATCAACGAAATCCAATGTCCATGGCCAGAAAACCATGACCATCTATTGATCAACGAGCTAGTCAACTAGAGGCTCACTAGGGACATGTTGTGGTCTATGTATTCACACATGTATTACGGTTTCCGGATAATACAATTGTAGCAAGAACAATAGACAATTATCATGAACAAGGCAATATAATAACAACCATTTTATTATTGCTGCTAGGGCATATTTCCATCATGACCGATACGAGAGTTGTCGCATTGCTTAGCGTGCGATAGAAGACTCCCTACCTTATATAGTAAGGCCTTGCCTGAACCGAGCAACCCACAACTTTGAGACCACTACTCTAGTAAACCCCCTTGACTTGCAACATGACTGGCCGCGTTCTTTGCAACGAGACCACCGTGTCCGAACTAGAGACTTCGTAGTCATACTCGTTGAACTTCTAGTGTATGTTGTACATGAGGAGCCTACAAGTGATGCTATTTGTTACATTTGGGCCTCGGTGCACCTCTATGGAGCAGCCGCTAGCGAAGCCAAAGCCCGTTAGCTTGCAGCCCGAGAGGCTATAGTCCATCTCCAACATTTGTCATCGTGGATTTATAGCTGACCATTCTGCTACTATCCTAGTCGTGAAGGCTATGGTAGTCCCGCGCGAGTCGCCAGCGAAGACCTTCAGGCAGACCCTGCCCTGGTGCAGGTCATGCGCTAATTAAGAACGCAGGAGGCACTCATCGATCAGATCACCTCTGACTTGGTAATGCACCGCGCGCCAACTGCTCGCCTGACCGCGGCAAGCCATGAAGCCGCAACCGTCTCCTGCAAACAACACATCTTGGTTGGAAGACCTATTATATCTCTAAGGTCTGCCCGAGCCTTTATGTTAGTCCACCCGACCATGACCCCAACGGAGCTTCACCGCAGTTTGGATGCCTTCTGCAATGAAGCTATGCCAAGGGCACGTCGTCAGAGACGTCGTCGCCACCGCAACCCTGCAGCCCCGTTCCATGGCCCTGTTGACTCTGGAGCCATGGTAAACAGAGGAGCCGTATTGGCTGCTGAGGCCATCCTCTCGGAGGCAATTGAAGGCGGAGCGAGTCCATCAAAGTAGTTGTGTGGCCTTAGTACGAAGTGTCGCACTCTAACGGTGTATTCACGTAATTGTGATAAACCTGTTTTTAATAAAATTACAGGATGCGTGCACACCCTTGTTTTTAAAGGTAGAATTGCGTAGACCAGTCCGCGTGGCCTTAGGAAATTTTATTGGCATGACCACCTAGCCACCAAGCCAGCTACCCACGTGATGTATCACTTGGGAGTTGATACCCGAGCTTCCACCCTGATGAACCTGGCCACACCAGCATTATACTGGGTGTCCCTAACCAGGGACCTAGTGAGACCACCCATGATCGCTCCTAGAACTTCTCACCAAGTGCACTAACCTAAGCCAGTCCTCCCCATGACTACCCATTGGGATTCATCCATAAATTATGGAAGCAACCCCACAAGGGTAACCACGTTGCCTCGCAGCCCAGTATACAGTAGCCCTAGTGTGCCAATCCCTTGTCCTTTAGGCCATCACCAAGGGTGTTGATCCATCAACGGGCGGATAAATTCCACACTCCTTCTATTGGAAAAAAATTCAGATTTTCCGTTGGTGGGCCATAGTTGCAAGACCAAAGGGGACATGCTCTCCGGCCTCCTTCTAGGAGAAGTGAAATGTGTTTTCCCCAACCGAGAGTATTTTCTCGGGAACCCCTCCCCCGTATCTCGTTGACCGCCCTCGGAGTGTACATTAGTATAGTAGTATGTCCCCTAATACTAGGTGTGTAACGATGTACTATTTGATTGCATTGTTTGCACCTGCATATGAGTGACTGTGTGCTATATGATTGCTTTGTTTGGGCCTCCAATTGAGTGATCTTGATTCCGTGGTTCATGAATGAATTAATTTCTTTCCCTAAGAAAATCTCGAAGACGAAATTTATTTTTAAGGGGGGTAGTGTGTGTCACACCCCCAAAAAATTAATGATATTTCTATAAAATAAAAAATTGCCTAGAATAAAAAAATTGAGAAATAATTTACTTCATGACTCTTTTCAGAATACTCTTTCGAAAATTTGTTCCTTTCAAGTGGCATTTTAAATATAATTTATTCCTTGAGCCCTTGCACGTGACCATTTTTAATTCTTTCTTTAATTAAATAGGGATATCATTTTGGCCATGTTTATTTAATATGTGAATTTCTGGGTTTTCAATTGATTTTTGAAACACTCCTTTTTCCATTTATAAAAATTCTTCCCCAAGTAAATGTTTTTGAAAATTATGTTGTAACCTGAGTGCTTGCATCAAAACATTTCTTTTCTTATAACAAATTCATTGGTGGTTTTGTTTTTCAATATTTTTGCCAAGGTTTCTTATATTCAAAAATGACTTCTATTTCCTTTAAGGGCCTATTTTAGACTACAACCTTTATATAATTTTTTCTAAAAATGGTAAAAAAAATTGTAACTGACAGGTGATGTGCCTGGATCATATTTTTGTAAAAACACATCCAAGTGTTTTGGGAAATTTGAGTGATTAACTCCTTTTCTCTTCTGGCCAAAACTAGGGTTTATACTACAAACCCTAGATATATTCTCTAAAAAATTCTATCAGAATTTGAGGATGCCAAGCAGTGCATGGGATTAATTGTTATGCAAAAACCCAACCTTGTGATTTGAAAAAACTTAGCAAAACAACCATTTTTCTTTTCTGGTCTAGTTTAGTACTTTGTACTAGAACCATATTTTTCATAACTCTGATTGCCTTAAGATTTCGCATGCTTGTGTAACACCCTAACAAAATTTTAACTCCGGGAGATGAGCCCCATTGGATAATTTGAAATGCATGTGATATTAGCACCAACTTTGTGGCAAAAAATGATTTTTTTCTAACAATTTCATTACCAAGTTTTTCGTTTTGCCAATCTAACTTGATCATCTTGACTAACACCTCGAGAGACCCTGATCTGGAGCATTGGGTTGACATCAAAGCTAATTAGAAGCCTCTCGCATTTCATCAACCACCTATTTGGGATTGTTTTTAATTTGCACTTTAGAGTTGTTTCCCCAGCCAAACCACATGTCCTGCAGCCCTCCCCTTGCCCGTAACCTAACCCTGCTAAAGGCTAGCAGCCCTGGAGTCCAATTGATGGTGCCTAGCAATTCATGGAGCAGGTGGCGTGCGTGCTCTAGGCGTGACCAGAGCGCAAGTTTTGCACGCGCTCCCCCGAGCTGTCGTGTCCCTACCTGTGCCTCTTGCCAGCCCGCACACCCGTGTCAAGTCCGATATGTATTCCACTCCCTGTTTTGCTCTGCCGCAGTCTCTGCCATGATGAAGCATGGCTGGCACCGGCAAAGCCGCTGCGGCCGACGTCCCATGCTTCTGCTCTACCATGGCAGCATCGCCCAAACACGCTCCGAGCACTACCTAACCCCTTGGACAACCCCTGCGTCGTTTCCCAGCACCTGCTGTACCCGTTGAGCCCGTGTCGCCGCCCTGCTGCTCCACTGCCGTTGGCAGAAGCTTCCACCATCAAGCCTATCCAAATGCTTCGGCAAGCTACCTCAAGCCAACTATAAGAAGGAGCCCCGATCACCTTGAGCATCAGGAAACCTTCTTTGAGCACAGCTAGGGCGGCGACCCTGCTCCCCTCTGACCGCTTCGACCGCCACAATCTTCCGGTGAGATTCGCCACAGCCAAAGCCCCTAACCTCACCCCACCCCACCAGCTACACTCCCCTGATTCCTATGAAGCTATGGCCCCACTCAGACTCGATGCGGAGCCACCGTAGGCCAAACCCAGCAGAACCGAAGATCCCTTCCATCGTTGTTGGAGCTCCGCCCAGCCTCGAGCTCCGTCGCACCCCTAGCCTCCAAAAAAGGATGTGACATCTTTCCCTGAACATGTGCATATCCGGAGCACGTCGTGGGGTGCCCTGTGCCGCCGATGAGCCTTGCCGGACCTCGCCTCTGTCCCTCCGAGGCACGCACGGGAGGTGGAGGATGAATTCGACAGCTGGCCCCCACCTGTCGGTGAGAGAGGCATCGCTAGCCTACGGGTGCATCTTCCTCACAGGTAAGCACCTTCATGCGGGTACGTCTTCAATTCTGGAAGGCATATTCCTCCTCGAACCGTGTCTTGACCGATTCTTCTTAAAAATAGAATTAAACACAAACTTAAAATGGCCTTAACTTTTCATAGAAAACTCCAAATTGACTGATTCTTTTTCCTACCTCTTCCAAATTTCCTCTAGTTTATTTACATATTTATTTCAAAAGTATTCAAACAACTTTTTTGTGTTGTTTTGTGTTTGTGTGTTAATTCAAATATTTTCAAAATAGGATTTTGGAGAGAGGAGACTTACTTCAAGATTTTGGGGTACACCTCACCCTCCTCAACTCCAAATGCAGGCATCTTGAAATCTAATTTGCATAAAGTGGTGTGATGTTTGTTGTGGTGCATCTATTCCATGATTTTATAATATGTTAATAAAAATACGCATGAAACCATACCTTGCATAAGAGCATGTGATGGATATGATTGTTTCTAAGTTTGTGGAATGCAAGTGGTGAGTGGTTACTGCCTCTATCACATCCCTAGCCCCTTTGATGCTTAGCAAGATTATGCTCATATTTTTTTCTTGCATTTAAAAGTGAAAATGGAAATCAAAGAGAGAAACCCTAGCAACCCTATATTCAAAATAATTATAAGTTGTGACAAATCAATGAACCCAAAATGGCCTTCATAAAACTCCATCATTTTTGATAAATATTGGAAACAACCATTCAGGGGTGGATTTCTTTTTAAAAATACTTCTGGTATTTTATTTGAAACGCAAAACACACTGAAATAAATTATATATTTGATTTCAAATATTTCAGAGTTTCATAAAATGTTGAAAACTTTATGTGGGTGTCGAAATATTCCAAATAACACCCCAACATTATTAATACTATTTTATACATAGTTTGGAGCCAAAAATAAAATGAAACAAATGTCAGAAAGAATAAAACAGAAACACAAAAGAAAAGAAATAAGAAAAATCCTAGCTAACGCTCACACCCAGCCCAGCTCCTCTCCCTTGTCGTCTTCCTCACGCCAGTCGGCAGCAGGAGGTGGCCGCTGCTCCCTCCGACGAGGCCACGCACCTGCATGCCTGCCTGGACCTCCCCGTCATGCTGGCAACGATGGATAAGCCTCCCGCTACCGTTCCCATCTTCTCCCCCTCTTCACTCGCCCCCCTGTGTCTCTCTCTCTCGGCCGCCATTGGAGCGAGCACGGGCTCGAGGTAGCCGTTGCTCCAACCGTCCTCCCTTGCCTCTGAGCCGCGCAGAAGCTCTATAGTAACCTCCTAAAGCTCCCAAGAAAGTCGTAAGACGTCGAGAGACCTTGAGTCACCAGATGGCCGTCGTCTTCTTCCTCGGGCCGCAGTTGATCGCCGATGTCGTTCTCCCTCTCCAGGATGTCCCCGAGCACGTTTTCGATGCCTCTGCACTCCCCGTGAGGCCAGGGTGCTTTCCCCCTTGTTTTCCCCCTCGATCCCTTGCTCTAGGCCCCGATTCCACCGGAGCCCAACGAGATCCACCGTGGGAGCTCATCGCCGGTGACGCTCCGATGATCGGTTGGTCGATCTGATGCCACCCTTAGCCTCAGCGCGTTGCGTAGGTGGTGTAGGAGCCTAGGCCCGCGCGTGTTGAGCCCTGTAGCAGTGATCCCGATGATGCCCGAGCTCCGACAGCCGCCGAGCTCGTCGCCGGCGTCATCTCCGGCCATTTCACCCCTTGTAACTTGCAAAAATGGAACCGCGGGCGAGTGGCCATTCCCCTGGTGCCCTTCGCCGTCCTTTTGGTCGCCGGAGGAGCAAACCTGAAGCCCTCCGCCGTCCGTGGAGCCACCGACGGCTCTTCGCCGTGGGTTTGACCCCCAGCGCCGTTGGGTTGACTCCCCAGAGTCACTGGCAAGTGGGAACAGCCCCTGGCTATTTAAGGTTAAGCTAATAAAAATAATTAGTTAATTGAATTGCGAAACAGACACTAACATGTGGGCCATCCCCTGTTAATGAACTAATTAACTTAAACTTTAATTAAAATCTGGCCAGAGTCACTAAACAGTGGGTCCCACTGGTCAGGTTTACTTTCAGTTGCCAGTTGGACCTGCTGATGTCATGCTCATGCAGTAACTATATTTCTGTTTTAATATAATTCCAGAAAATGCTAACACTTTGGAAATTCATAGAAAATTAAATATAACTCCAAATTTGACAAATCATATATGCAAATTGATCAGAAAAATTCAACGAACACAATGGTGCTACTTTCATGCATGACAAACAAAGTTATGAAATAGCATCAGGTCAAATCAATTAAATGAATATGATAAATATATTACTTCAAATAATATTTGAATTTGAATTCAAATCAGCATCACCCCAAAGGGTTGATAGCCACAATAGCTCATGCTAAATTTCATTTCATGCCATGATAATGCATCATATTGTTGCATATGAATGTTATTGATTGTTGCTATTATTTCGGTAGGCTCTTCCCTTCCAGATACGTCTGAATATCCGTCTGACAGATTTAATCCCTCTGTTGAGCAACATGGCAAGCACCCTTTTGGTCATCCCGATATAATCCCATCTTCTTGCTCCTGCTCCCACTTATTACATTAGGACAAAGTATTTCAAATGCTTTACTTCGGTAGCTGAACCTATTCCTTTGCATGACCTATCATCGTCACAGTAAATAGCCAGACCTTGCAACCTAGCATACCTGGTAGTTGCTTGAGCCATGTTGTGCTATTTCCTGCTATGCTTGCTATGCCTACAGTGGTGTCAGGTCTGTTTCATTTGGGTGATGAACAGGAAAGGATAAATGTGTTCTAGTGACAAAGGATATGTGTGGAACCTGATTTGGTAAAGGTACTGATGAAAGGCTATGTAGGAGTACATGGCGGGTTGTTTCATTGGAACCGTCCTTAGGAACCGAGTTACGTGTATGTAGTCCAAGACTAGTTACTACCACATGTTGGGCCCTGAAATATGACCCCGCTCGACTTATTAATCCCCTAGTACTCGGTCCTGGAGTTGCAAGTATTTTGTGGTGTTTATAGTCATGTTCGAGGCCGTGCATAGTGTTGACCTTAGAGGTGGGCTATCAAGCGATAGGTAGTGGCACGGTGTACCAAGGGGCACCCGGATGGTGGGCTTGGGAACCCTGCACACATCGTTTGGGGTCGTGGCGGAAACCTCGGCCGGACTTCCGTGCGGGTTGACCCTCAAATAGGCGATAGACCTGGACTAGGTATTGGTGTGGTTAACGGTCATGACCGACTCCCTCGCCGGGCTTCAGCTTGAAGGTTGCCGAGGTGCATGACGTGCACATGGCAATAAGTGGCGAGAGCGTGTGTGAAGAAGTACACCCCTGCAGTGTTATGATCAATTCGAATAGTCGCGTCCGTGGAGATGGACTACTTGGAGACATATGTTGTCCATAGATAACTTTAATGGCTACTCATAAAAGTATCAAGATAAGCGTGAGTACCATGTATGGCACTTCTGTAGGGAGACGGAAAGGAGTTCATGATAGTGTATTGTTGTGGTGGTAGTGGACTCGTGTACGACTTATCAAAGTTGTTTAAATTAGTTAAAATTGTAGTTAGTCTAGCCAATACTCAAAGCTGGCTTGCTGCATGAAACACCACAACCCCCTTTGTGGATACCTATGCATGAGGATATAGACCTCTCTAAAGTCTTGCTGAGTACTCTTGTACTCATGTTTGCTTAATAATTGTTGCAGAGAATACCCACGAGCCAACAGGTGGGTTCTTTCTAGACATCGATGATGACAAGTAGCTGGTGTCCCAGCAACGACCTGGCCCCTTTCCGAAGGGATCTGTAGATAGTCAGGTTTTATGCCTTTTCCCTTCCATCTGTGTGTACTCAGATAGCTTTTATGCTTCCGTTAGTTTGTATAACTCCTCTTGTATGACTTGAGTGTTGGGTCATGTGACCCCTGCCTGTATGAACATATTATGCAAGACTCTTCCGAGTCTTCTAAATAAACGATGTGTTGTTGTATGGTTATGTTGTGATGCCATTGTTGTATCTATGCATATCAAGTATGTCATGCGTACGTGTGATGCACTATGATATGTATGGGACTCGATACCTAGTCGTATGCCCTTAGTAGCTCTCTATACAGAGAAATGCCCCTTTGTGATTCCATCGAGCCTTGGTAGTTCGCTAGTGCTCCGGACACATTGGTTGACCGGCATGTATCCTTCTTAGCTGATGTGTCTGTCCCTACGGGGAAATGTCACGCGGTATAATGTAGTCCTTGTAGATTTCTACAACTCATCTACACTCGCTGTTGACCAACACCTTCCTTGCTGGGTTATGTATGCCTGTCTCTGTACAGTCGAGCCACTTGAGTTTATGACTTGCTATGTCGACCCGGGTTTTTTGACATTGGAATGCTAGCTACACTAATGCATACATGAGTCAAAAGGCGCAAACGGTCCCGGCTAAGGTAACGTGGCAGCCGTGGGGTTAACCGTGCGTGAGACCGCAAAGGGATGCAATGTTTTACCGGCTGGATTCCTATGGCTTAGGATCGGGGTCTCGACATTGTTCGTACCAGAGCCTGACTAACTGTAGGATTACCAAGCCAAACTGGTCGAAGTTGAGTCTAGAATTGCTTTAGTTATATATAAGGGAATTGTTTGTGGAAGGGAACTTAAGATTCTTGCTTCTCTTCTCAAGTCATTCTATTCTGGCCATCCTCGTCTTTTCTACGATGACTAAGAACTAGGTTACTTATCTATCTCTTAGGATCGCGTGTCACTATTCGTTAGATGGTAGGAAAACGGGTCGAGAGTTAATCCGAGTTTCTTTTTTTCCAAGGAAAACAAAATAAGTTTTGATGACCATGGAATTGAACTTGAAAGTTGAGTGGTTATGCTATCCTATCTTTTGTGGGTTATCTCACAATTCTTTTGAGCATTTACAGATGTTATGCTGCCCAAATTTTATCTTCAAAGCTCTAACGCCTTTTGCATTACTCTCTATTTTAGATGCCTGACCGTCCTCGTCAGGTGGTCCGTCTGACTAGGTGCATTGATGTGCCGTGTCACACGGCCATGCTGGTTAGGATGATGTCAGTAGCCGGTTACCGCTGGTACCCAGAGTATATAGTGGAGGAGCAGTACCGGGATTTCAATCAGAGTCAGTACGTATGCACTGTTAGGGTATTCCCAGATTACCCTAGAGCGGAGGAGCCGATCGATTGGTCTTATGGATTGGGGGTTACTGTTGACATGGCGGTACAAGATGCTGCCTATTCAATGTTGACCATCATGAGAGCCAGACATGCACTGCTGCAGAATTCAGAGTTCTGCTATGTTCCCGCTTCACAGCCAAGAGAAGAAGGATACCTTAGTGGGGTCTACTTTGATTCCTCTATGGAGGATCCGCTGCTGAAGTCCACCACTGAGATGTTAGAGAATAGAGACATAGATGCTCGTGCCCTTCGTATGGAGCCCTACACTACTCGTGCCCGTTTGTCGACAACCTTGACACAGCTGGCACCTGTAGTTCAGACAGGGTATGGAGATATGGAGATGTTGAACCCCATTAGGACCCATCTTCCAGCTCATGTTGACTAGCCTGCTATAGGAGGAGTTATCCCTCTTCGGGGACCTCTACTACCACCAGTCAGGGGACCAAGGCCACACCCATGTCCTTACGGTTCCCAGGGGTCCCAGGCTCGAGTATTTCCTGATCCGCAGGTTGATCTCCTAGGCCATGGAGGCAACCTTTATGAGATGTTTTATGCGGATGCTTGAACCCGTGAGTGGAAGAGTAGTATGGTAGTAGTTGTACTTCCACAGTCCTGTGTGTCTTGTGGAGTATGACTATGTCGTGAAATGAGTTCCAGAGGCATAGATAAATAATGTATAGGAAGCTTGGAAAGCCTCTGATGAGTAGTATCATCTTTTCAGTAGTTTGCTCTTCGGTTTAAGGTCGTACCGAACTATGTAATGGTGTGTATGAACCATGGTGTATATATAGCAGTTGCTTGTTACCATGTTGTTCGGATGTTCATTTCCGCATTCCATGTATTCAGTGTATTCTTAATCTATAGTTAGTATTGATGTTGATATTAGTCTAAGCTGTGAGTTTGTTTGCTAGGATGGTGTTTACCAGGCTCAACCGTGCCCCTACCCATGAGCAGGGAGAAGGTAGTCAAGCAGCACAGGAGGAACTACCTCACCCGCCTTCTCTGCCGGAAGTTATGCTTGAGGCAGAAAGAAACAAGCGAGAGACCAACAGTCTGCTAGAACGTATTGAGAAAAACACGGCTCGTCACCCGCGAAATGATGCAGTGTCCCTCAATGACTTTATGAAGCTGAATCCCCCGAAGTTTCATCACTCCGTCGATCTTCTCGACGCTAATGATTGGTTGTGCAGTATATCGCGCAAGATACGCTCCGCAAATGTTTCTCAGGCTGACAAGGTGACCTTTGTTGTGTACTTCCTGGAAGGCCCCACTAATCTGTTGTGGGAGAATTTTGAAGCTATGTGTCGTGCCGGACCAACAGCCACATGGGCAGATTTCAGTGCAGACTTCCGACTGCACCACATCCCAGAGGGTCTGATGGACCATAAGAGAGAGGAATTATGTGCCTTCACCTAGGGAAAGTTGACCATGGATGCTTATAGCCGCGAGTTCGGTAATCTCGCTCACTACGCAACTGAAGAGGTGTCAACTGATGCCAAGAAGCAAGCAAGATTCCGCAAGGGTCTGAGCCCCGATCTTCGTCGTGACCTCGACCTTCATGAATGTACAAGTTTTCAAGCTCTTGTCAACAAGGCGATCAGAGCCGAGACTGGTCATACCGAATATGAAGCCACAAAGAAGCACTCTTGCGATTCGGGCTCCTCATCTGGTTCCGTGTTTTCGAAACGCAGGTTGTGGGTCCCAAATAGCTCTCTGCCGCCAAGATATACACCGAGGCCATCCTATGTGGCGCCTCAGGCGAACCAGACCAACCCTCCAGCAAAGACCTATGATGGTCCAGCTAGCAATGTTGCACCACGTGCCAATCAGGTGATCTGTTACAAGTGTGGATAACTAGGGCACTACTCACGAGAGTGTCCCCAGAATATAGGTGGCAAGCAACCTGGAAAGTCCGTTGGGCAAGGCAAGTCGAGCAAAGCTTATTATGTGAAGCCAACTCCTACGCGTGGCCACGTGATTTATGTCTCAGCAGAAGAAGTTGCAGAGGATCCTAACGTCATATTGGGTACGCTCCTTGTCAATCATCACCCAGCGTCTATTTTTTTGACATTGGGTCATCTCATTCCTTCATTTCCGAAAGTTATGCGCACTTGCATAACATGTCCTTTTGTGATATGCCAATCCCATTAGTTGTTCAAACCCCTCGTAGCAAGTGGCAAACTTCTAGGATAAGTTATGACAATGAAATCCTAGTAGATAAGCTAGGTTTTCTAGCATCATTGATAGCCCTGAAATCCTCAGATATCAATATCATCTTGGGTATGGACTGGATGTCAGATCATTATGCCAAGATTGATACCCATTCTAGGAATGTTCAGCTTACCCATCCCTTGGGTGAGATAGTTAATGTCTCAACTCGAGTTTCCAAATGCCAACTCTATTCCCTCAATGCTAATCCTCTTCCAGAACATCAATATATTCCGCTACTCCGTGACTTCCCGGATGTTTTTCCAGAAGAACTGCTAGGAATTCCATCTGACAGGGATGTGGAGTTTGTGATAGACCTTGTTCCGGGAACTATCCCAATAGCCAGAAGACCCTATAAGATGGCACCCTTGGAGCTAGCCAAACTTAAGAAGCAACTAGATGAGGCCTTGAATAAAGGTTTCATTCGTCCTAGCTCTTCCACTTGGGCTTGTCCCATCCTCTTCGTTAAGAAGACAGATGGAACGGACCGGATGGTTGTACATTATCGACGAGTTAACCTGGTCACCATAAAGAATAAGTATCCGCTCCCAAGGATCAACGATTTGTATTATCAGCTTGCTGGATCCCCAGTCTTCTCCAAAATTTATTTGAGGTTGGGTTACCATCAAATCAAGATCAAGAACGGGGACATTCCAAAAACGGCCTTTGTCAGTCGTTATGGCCAATACGAGTACACCGTCATGTCCTTTGGTTTAACCAATGCCCCAACCACCTTCTCTCGCTTGATGAATTCAATCTTCGCGGAGTATTTGGATAAATTCGTCGTGGTATACCTCGATGATATTATCATCTACCCGAAGAACGAACAGGAACATGCCAAGCATCTGAGGCTGGTATTGATGAAACTTCGAGAGCATCGCCTTTATGCCAATTTTTCAAAATGTGAATTCTCGTTACGAGAAGTGACCTATCTAGGCCATGTAATCTCTGGTAAGGGTATTGCACTCAATCTCGAGAGAGTTCAGGTTGTCCTTGATTGGACTCAACCTGAATCGGTTAAGCAATTTAGGAGTTTTCTTGGACTAGCGAGCTACTGTCGCCGCTTTGTCAAGAACTTCTACAAGGTTGCAAAGCCTCTAACTGAACTCCTCAAGAAAGATAAAAAGTTCGAGTGGAGACCATAGTGTGAGCATAGCTTCCAGGAACTGAAAAGATGCCTTACTTCCTCACCCATGTTGCTACCACCAGATTTCTCTAAGGACTTTGTTATCCATTGCGACGCCTCGCAAGAAGGATTAGGTTGCATTCTCATGCAGGATCGTCATGTGATTTCATACGCATCTCGACACTTGCGTCCACATGAGGATAATTATCCCACACATGATCTTGAGCTTGCAACTATAGTCCATGCACTTAAAACCTGGCGAGATTACCTTCTTCGTAATCATTGTGAAATATTCACTCATCACCATAGTCTGAAATATATCTTCACCCAGCCGGTTTCAATCTCAAGCAAAGAAGGTGGGTTGAGTTGATCTCAGATTACGACTTAAGGATAACTCACACCCCGGCGAAGGCCAATGTTATGGCAGATGCACTAAGTCGTAAGTCCCGTTGTAACAATCTGATGCTACAACGAGGTCAACCACATCTCTATGAGGAATTTCAGAAGTTAAATCTTCACATTGTTCCTCAAGGATTCCTTTCTAACCTGGTGGCGAAACCTAATCGTAGGTTTCAAATAATAGCTGGCCAAAGGCATGATAAGGGTATATCATGGATCAAGCAGAATATCATTAGCAGAAACGCTAAGGAATTCTCCATGAATGATCAAGATGTTGTGTTTTTCCAGAACCGATTAGTGGTTCCTAAGAATCCACATCTGAGGCAGTTGATCCTTAAGGAGGCTCATGATTCTCCTCTGACCGTTCATCCTGGTAGTACTAACATATATCAGGACCTACGCCAGAGGTTTTGGTGGACTAGGATGAAGAGAGAAATTGCTGAGTTCGTTGCGAACTGCGACGTTTGTCTTCGAGTTAAGGCAGAACATCAAAGGCCTACTGGCTCTTTTCAACCTTTAGTTATTCCTGAATGCAAATGGCATAAAGTCAGTATGGATTTCATCACTGGATTTCCCAAGACCAAGAAAGGAAATAATGCTATGTTTGTGGTCATTGACCGTCTTTCCAAAGTAGCTCATTTTCTTCCAGTTCGTGAGAGTATAACAGCTAGTCAGCTAGCAGAATTATATATCTCTCGAATAGTGTCTCTTCATGGTGTTTCTGTGGACATTAACTCAGATCGTGGAAGATTTTTTACTTTTCGTTTCTGGGAAAGCTTTCAGAATGCCATGGGGACTCACCTATCTTTTAGCACTTCTTTACATCCTCAATCAAGTGGTCAAGTAGAAAGAGTGAATCATATCCTAGAGGATATGCTTCGAGCTTGTGTTATATCGTTCGGTATGAATTTTGAGAAGTGCCTTCCATTCGCCGAATTTGCTTATAACAATAGTTATTAATCAAGCTTGGGCAAAGCCCCTTTTGAAGTTCTTTATAGACGAAGATGTTGAACACCTCTTAATTGGTCAGAAACCGAACAGAGGAAACTCTTTGGTCCGGATATGATCCAGGAAGCAGAAGACCAAGTTCGCATTATTCGTGAAAAGTTCAAAACAGCGCAGTCTCGTCAAAAGAGCCAATATGATCGTCATCATAAGGCTGTGACCTTTGAAGTTGAGGAGAAGGCTTACCTTCGGGTTACACCTTTGAAGGGTAGCCATCGTTTCGGTATCAAAGGCAAATTAGCTCCTAGTTACATTGGTCCTTTTTGCATCCTTGCCGAACGAGGAGAAGTTGCCTACGAGTTAAAACTTCCTCCGCATGTTTCAAGGTTCATGATGTATACCACGTCTCGCAACTCACGCATTGCTTTTCGGATCCTATCCGTGAAGTGGACCACGAAACGATTGATCTCCAAGATAACCTTTCATACCGAGAATACCATGTTCGTATTCTTGATCAAGCTGAGCGGACCACTCGACGTCGAAACCTCAAGTTTCTTAAAGTTCAATGGTCAAATCATTCTGAAAAATAGGCAACATGGGAAAGAGAGGACCGTCTTAGACTTGAGTATCCCACACTATTCCTGATGACTTCCAAATCTCGGGACGAGATTCTTTTGAGTGGGGGTGAGTTGTCACATTTCTAGCCCCTTTGATGCTTAGCAAGATTGTGCACATATTTTATTCTTGCATTTAGAAGTGAAAATGGAAATCAAAATGAAAAACCCTAGCAACCCTATATTCAAAATAATTGAAAGTTGTGACAAATCAATGAACCCAAAATGGCCTTCATAAAAGTCCATCATTTTGGATAAATATTGGAAACAACAATTCACGGGTGGATTTCTTTTTAACAATACTTTTGGTATTTTATTTTGAACAAAAAACCACTGAAATCAATTATATATTGGATTTCAAATTTCAGAGTTTCATAAAATGTTGAAAACTTTATGTGGGTTTGGAAATATTCCAAACAACACCCCAACATTATTTATAAAATTTTAGAAATAGTTTGGAGCCAAAAATAAAATGAAACAAATGTCAGAAAGAATAAACCAGAAACAGAAAAGAAAAGAAATAAGAAAAATCCTAGCTAACGCTCAAGCCCAGCCCAGCTCCTCTCCCGTGTCGTCTTCGTCGCGCTAGTCGGCAGCAGGAGGTGGCCGCCGCTCCCTCTAGTGCGGCCACGCACCTGCGTGCCTGCCTCGACCTCCCCGTCGCACTAGCAAAGAGGGATAAGCATCCCGCTCCCGTTCCCATCCTCTTCCCCTCCTCAATCTCTCCCCCTGCGTCTCTCTCTCTCGGCCGCCATTGGAGCGAGCTCGAGCTCGAGCTAGCCGTCGCTCCGACTGTCCTCCCTTGCCTCTGAGCCGCGCAGAAGCTCCACAGTGACCTCCTGAAGCTCCCAAGGAAGCCATACGACGCCGAGAGCCCCTGAGTCACCGGATCACCTCGTGTTCTTCCTCGGGCCGCCGTTGATCGCCAGCGTCGTTCTCCCTCTCCAGGCTGTCCCCGAGCACGCTTTCGACGCCTCTGCACTCCCCCTGAGCCCAGGCTGCTTTCCCCCTTGTTTTCCCCCTCGAACCTTTGCTCTAGGCCCCGATTCCACCGGAGACCGACGAGATCCGCCGCGGGAGCTCGACGCTGGTGATGCTCCGGTGATCGGTTGGTCGATCTGAGGCCGCGGTTAGCTTCAGTGTGTTGCATAGGTCCTGGAGGAGCCTAGCCCCGCGCATGTTGAGTCCCGTAGTAGTGATCCCGATGATGCCCGAGCTCCGGCTGCCGCCGAGCTCGTCGTCGGCGTCATCTCCGGCCATTTCACCCCCTTTAACTTGCAAAACTGGAACCACGGGTAAGTGATCGTTCCCCTGGTGCCCTCCGCCGTCCTTTGGGTCGCCGGAGGAGCAAACCCGAAGCCCTCCGCCGTCCCTCGAGCCACCGGCGGCTCATCGCCGGTGGGTTCTACCCCCAGCGCCGGTGGCTAAACAGACACTGTCATGTGGGCCAGCTCCTGTTAATGAACTAATTAACTTAAATTTTAATTAAAATCTGGCCAGAGTCACTGACCAATGGGTCCCGCTAGTCAGTTTTGACTTTCAACGGCCAGTTGGACCTGCTGATGTCATGCTGACGTAGTAACTATATTTCTGTTTTAATATAATTCCAGAAAATGCTAAAACTTTGAAAATACATAGAAAATTAAATATAACTCCAAATTTGACAAATATTGTATGCAAATTGATCAGAAAAATTCAATGAACACAATGGTGTTACTTTCATGCATGACAAACAAAGTTATGAAACAACATCAGGTCAAATCAATTAAATGATTATCATAAATATATTATTTCAAATAATACTTCAATTTGAATTCAAATCAGCATCATCCCAAAGGTTTGATAGCCACACTCGCTGATGCTATATTTCATTTCGTGCCATGATCATGCATCATATTGTTGTGTATGAATGTTATTGATTGTTGCTATTATTTCGGTAGGCTCATCCCTTACGGATACACCCGAATATTCGTTTGACGAATTTAATCCCTATGCTGAGCAACAAGGCAAGCACCCTTTTGATCATCCCGATATAATCCCATGTTCTTGCTCCTGCTCCCATGTATTGCATTAGGACAAAGTATTTCAAATGCTTTACTTCGGTAGCTGAACCTATTCCTTTGCATGTCCTGTCATTGTCACAGTAAATAGCCAAACCTTGCAACCTAGCATACCTGGTAGTTGCTTGAGCCATGTTGTGCTATTTCCTCCTATGCTTGGTATGCCTAGAGTGGTGCCAGGTCTGTTTCATCTGGGTAATGAACAAGAATTGATGAATGTGTTCTAGTGACGAAGGATAAGTGTGGAACCTGATTTGGTAAAGGTACCGTTGAAACGCTATGTAGGAGTACATGGCGGGTTGTTTCATTGGAACCGTCCTTAGGAACGGAGTCCCGTGTATGTAGTCCAGGACTAGTTACTACCACATGCTGAGCCCTGAAATATGACCCCTCTCGACTTATTAATCGCCTAGTACTCGGTCGAGGAGTTGCAAGTAGTTTCTGGTGTTTATAGTCATGCTGGAGGCCGTGCATAGTGCTGACCATAGAGGTGGGCTATGATGCGGTAGGCAGTGGCACGGTGTATCAAGTGGAACCCGGATGGTGGCCTTGGGAACCCTGCGCACATCATTTGGGGCCATGGCGGAAACCTCGGTCGGACTTCCGTACGGGTTCACCCTCAAATAGGCGATAGACCTGGACTAGGTATTGGTGTGGTTAACGGTCGTGGCCGACTCCCTCGCCGGGCTTCCGCTTCAAGGTTTCCGAGGTGCATGACATGCACATGGCAATAAGTGGCGAGAGCTTGTGTGAAGAAGTACACCCATGCAGGGTTATGATCTATTCGAATAGCCACATCCACGGATATGGACTACTTGAAGACATATGTTGTTGATAGATAACTTTAATGGCTACTAATAAAAGTATCAAGATAAGCGTGATATCATGTATGGAATTTCCTTAGGGAGACGGAAAGGAGTTCATGATAGTGTATTGTTGTGGTGGTAGTGGACTCGTGTACGACTTATCAAAGTTGTTTAAATTCTTGAAAACGATAGTTAGCCTAGCCAAGAGTCAAAGCTGGCTTCCTGCATGAAACACCACAACCCCCTTTGTTGATACCTATGCGTGAGTAGATAGACCTGTTCTAAAGTCTTGCTGGGTACTCTTATACTCATGTTTGCTTAATAATTGTTGCAGAAAATACCCACGAGCCAATAGGTGGGTTCTTTATAGGCATCGATGATGACGAGTAGCTGGTGTCCCAGCTATGACCAGGCCCATTTCGAAAGGGATCTGTAAATAGTCAGGCTTTATGTCTTTTCCCTTTCATCTATCTGTACTCAGATAGATTTTATTCTTCCGTTGGTTTGTATAACTCTGCTTGTATGACGTAGTGTTGGGTCATGTGACCCCTGCGTGTATGAACATATGATGCAAGACTCTTTAGAGTCTTCTAAATAAACGATGTGTTGTTGTATGGTTATGTTGTGATGCCCGTTGTATCTATGCATATCAAGCATGCCACGCCTACGTATCATGCACTATCATATCTATGGGATTCGACACCTAGTCGTATGCCCTTAGTAGCTCTCTATACAGAGAAATGCCCTTTTCTGATTCCACCGAGCCTTGGTAGTTCGCTACTGCTCCGTACACATTGGTTGACCGACATGTATCCTTCTTAGCTGTTGTGTCTGTCCCTACGGGGAAATGTCACGCGGTGTAATGGAGTCCTTGTAGCTTGCTATGGCTTGTCTACACTCGTTGTTGACCTACACCTGCCTTGCTGGGTTATGTATGCCTGTCTCTGTACAGTCGAGCCACTTGAGTTTATGACTAGCTATGTCGACCCAGGTTCTTTGACATTGGAATGCTAGCGACACTAATGCATACGTGAGTCAAAAGGCACAAACGGTCCGGACTAAGGTAAGGTGGCAGCCGTGGGGTTAACCGTGTGTGAGACCGCAAAGGGATGCAATTTCTTACCGGCTGGATTCCTATAGCTTAGGATCGGGGTCCCGACAGCCTCATACTTCATATGCTATGTTGGTTTGGACAACCTCCGATTAAGGTGCGTCTGTTGGAAATGAGACCATGGGCTCACACCTCGTGGGACGAGAGTGGTTAGTGAAAGCATGTAGAGGTGTGATGCTAGTAACCCTGTGTGTCACCTTACCTCCTAAGTCGACCCTAGATCGAGTCTTGTCTGTGTGTCACCTTACCTTTGTGCTGCCGTAGGTCTTTCACAAAGGCAATGTGGTCTAGTAGGTCGTAAATCTATTACTAGATACACATCAAGTAGACAGGCCGAGATGAAGGTATCCAGGGCCCTGGACTCAATCCAGTCATCCGGTCAGGGCGCATGGGTGTTTCCGTTCTAGGACCGGGCGGGAACGGTCGTTCCCTTGTACAGCGCAGCATAAATTTGATCCCGTGCTAGTTGAGGTTGGAGCCTCCCCGTCTTATCGTTTTTCTCTAGCAGCATAGTCCGAGTGATGTCGGTCTTCGCAGGAGAAAAATAGGGGTGTCCTGGTTCTAAGAGTTTACTTCTAAAAACCGTACATGGGATTAGTTGAAGTGAATGTTGAAACCCGTGGGATGTTGGTAGAGAGTACACCCTTTGCAGAGTGAAAACTATTCGAGTAGCCGCCGTCCATGGTCAAGGACGAATGGTTGACTAGTCATGTGTCGGTCTTCGGAGGAAGTTAAAGAAATTGTGAGACTAATCATTAATTGTGGGGGTTGATCATACTATTATTATTATTACTATTGACTAACCCATATGATTATGATTGTTGGATATCCCTGGGATGGTTCTACCTCCTAGATATTCAATATTTATTATTTCTTCTTATAAGACCTTTCTGTGGTGTCGCTCACACTCCCGACTGAGGCATGCTTATTATTATTTCTTATAATCCCTTTGTGTGGTGTCGCCTTGACGCCCGACTGTGGCAATGCTCGTTATTATTTCTCATAAGCCCTTTCTGTGGTGTCACTCAGACGCCCGACTAAGGCATGCTTACTATTATTTCTTATAAGCCCTTTCTGTGGTGTCTCCTAGACGCCCGACTATTGCAATGCTCGTTATTACTTCTCATAAGCCCTTCCTGTGTTGTCGCTCAGACGCCCGACTGAGGTGTGCTTATTGTTATTTCTTATAAGCCCTTTCTGCAATGTCGCTTAGACGCCCGACTGTGGCAACTGTTATTATTTGCGTGTGAGCCCTATACGTGGTGTCCCTCCGACGCCAACAGCGGCAGGCATGTTATTACTTATTCATTATTACCTTACTTGCTTGTTTATTCAACATTTGTGGAAATCTCTTATCAGCACGAATGCATCCATGAATTAAATTATAATGGCATGGTAGACTTATTAAGTGGATTATGCATGCATATGACCTGCTTTAACTTATTAGCTTTCTTCATGTTTGAGAGTACATTCAAAGTACTCATTGGCTTGTCCCTGGTTATTGTCTTAGCCAGATTGCGTTCGGAGAGGAGCACGATGCCGTCAACCCCGGAACCTAGAAGCCCAGGATAGCAGCCTTTTGAGATAGGAATTTATACAAGTGAGTTGTTCCTATGGGAATGGAGTCCCATGGACACTGGAGAATTCCTCGAGTCGCTTCTGCCATCAACCTCAGACTTTTGTAAAACCAGTAGACCTTATGGTGTTGTAACCAATATTTTGTATTTTTGCTTGGATATTCTGTATCAAGTGAGTGTCTACATGCTAACAGTAGTCCCGGGGCTGGTGAACCCAAGGAACTGTTATCTTGAAATTATTTTTTGAAAAATCAGTCGCTAAAGTGCCCCGGTATCGTATCACCGTCACTTACGTCATTACTATCTATCTTAGCTCGATCCTTAGCTGTTTCGTGATTTAGAGAAATTATTTCAAATTTGTTTTTCTTTGAATGCCAGCTATCCTTGTAATCGCGTATGCGAGTTATATAATAAATATTTGTTGAGTTTTTGTGGTTTACCTGTGGGAACCCATCATCCTAGCATAGCAATAAAAAGAAAATATAGATCATATGTTCATCCCATGAGAAGTAATGACTTCCCACAAAAGGGGTATAAGTGCTAGTACACAAACATATTATTAGTCATTGGTGCAATCTAAGCAAGATTATGATAGAGGACAGGAGACAAACATATAAGTACACTATCCTAGACATCTTCTATGATTCTGAGCCTTCATCAAATATCATATAATGGTCAAGTGTTGATCTTGGACAAGGAAGACAACATAATGATCAAGGTAGTTTACATTCACATTGAACTTCTATGGCCTTCAATCCATCAACATGTGATGCTTACCTCAGATCCTTTGGTAGCCCAAAAATTCCGAACTAAGTAGAAATAATACTTCTGCATCCATAACTTTGAAACCCAGTTTCTTGTCATGAGAGCCCACAATACCTACCTATCAATTGAGTAAGATCCTTCAAGTAAGTTGTCATCAGTGCATCAGCTAATAAAAATTGCTCCTAAATATGTATGATCTTTTATTACAAGGGAAAATAATCTTTGTACGATCGTGTGATGGTAAAGAAATAAAAGCAATAGAGTGCATAATAAAGTTTGTTATCATAAGGGGTAATATAAATATACATTACGTTGCATTAAGATTTCACACATGAAACGAATTAAAACCGCATTACAACCCCTACACCCTGTGTGAAGGGCCTATCTTATACTTTGAGGGTTTTAACTCTATGCTTGATTCAATAAAGTTTATCCCTTTTCCAACCTATTTATCATATAGTTTCAAGCACCATGTGTTGAGGAAACACTACAGGAATCAACTTCTTTGCCGTCTGCCAAAGCAAACGCCAAAGGGGTGTTCCTCTGTCGGCAAAGGCCTTTGTCGTCGGCCTACTATCGGCAAAATTTCTACGACTACTATCGTCGGTAAATGTCCTTCTTTGTTGTCTACATGGGCAAAGCGGACGACAAAGGGGTTTGCCATCAGTCAGAGGTCCAAGCAGACGGCAAAGGTGTTCAGACGGCAGCCGACAGGCAACTACTCCGTTAGGTGGCTAACGGAGCATTTGTCGGGTGCCTTCTTTAAGCTCTTTGCCATCTGCTTTATTAAACCCTTTGTTTTCTACTTTCTGGGGCAAGAGACGACAAAGTACCCATATGGGCCAGGCGCCTGCTACCCAGTTTGCACAACTATCTGCCATCTGTCTCTTTAAAACCTTTATCATATGCTTTGTTAAACCTTTTGTCGTCTGCTTTCCGGGGCAGCAGACGACAAAGTACCCATATGCGCTAGCCGCCTTTGCCGTCTGCCAGCTGATGGCAAAGGCTTTTGCCATCAGCTGGCAAACGGCAAAGAGCCCATATTGTCACTGTTTTGTCTATTTTATGTTATTTCACAACACTTATTGTGGGGACCTAGACTTACGCGTCGAGATCGCTGAATGCGCGTGTAGAGTGATCCCAGAGATCAATGCTCACCGAACACAGAGATACTGAATAACAAGAGTCTTACATCCGAATTTCACATATGATACAATAAAGAACCATCATGGTCAAGTCTTACATATGTAGGGCCTAGACGGCCAATCACACCTACGCAACTACGAGCGGAATACTTGGTACAAAAGAGGAACCCTTGCCATCAACCTTAACCAACACGCATTCTGACTAGGAAGCGTCCTAGTTTGCGTGTCCATCTCTGACGACGAATTCTTCTCCATACTCTGGTTCCTCCAAGTCTGGTCCATAAAATAACCAGAGGCAAGCCAAAGGCTACATTGAATGTACTCGCAAACAGCCCATGATATGGATGATGTAGTTGGTACGATAATAAAGTAATATGCATGGTCAGCTACTTTTGTGGATATGCATCATAAGCTAGTTGGTAATCATAAGAACATGTTACAGCTATCAACATATCTGCTCAGGGCTAAACACCTCAGATTCACCCCATATGCTAAGTCACCGAACTTGACAATATCATCTTTCTCAACCACACACACGCACACTTGGTTAATGCGGAAAAGACTTGACGTAGTTTAAGCAGGATTACGCAATTGTCCTTGACTGTCGACACGACTATTCGAATAGTTTGACACTCTACACAGGTTGTACGCTGTACCCACGAGATTCGGGACACTTCCATGTCATCCATGACTCGTGGTATATAACATACCCGAGGTAAGTACCCGATAAAGGCCTTTCCCCTGGTGACACTAGAGAAAGAGTCCACTCGATTGTTACCCAACCCACATGATGTACGTCTTACGAGCACCAACTCTGGACCGTATCATGCATGGAGGGACCAAGGGTGTGCCCGGAACACGTAAAAACGGCATAGTCGTCCAACCTGGAACGACCCCATCACGAGAGTGAGCATATCACTCCCGCCCCTAGTAATGCGGCTCTTTCCTACAATGACAAAAGTAATCAAGAAAGCCCCGTAGCATAAAGGGTTATTGTAGTCGCACATGTAAGGTTGGGATAGTCTACACATCGTAAATCTTATCCCATTTCCGGTACACCACTTCTTCCTCAAGTGGTCATCCAGCTCAACACCATCGCCCTCGGGCATTAGTGGCACCCGACGCGGTTTTCTTAAAACCTTTGATACCAACTACGTGTTACCATCATCATGCATATGCTCATCCTATGCGTAGCACTACTATTACTTGTCAACTTTTATCACCGTGACCCTCATAGATGGTAGGGTCATGCTCAATGCAAGTGCTTTAGAGGAGCCATCGGTATCATCGTACGGGGGTGTATCGATTAATCGTGACTACATAAATCGGAATGCAGCAATCCACATGTCATGCATAAAACATTTTCTCAGACATGGTCAAAGGGCTGCTTGCCTTGATCAGGTAGGTATCCGGGGTCTTCAAGGTCTTCGGGTCCAAATCCTTCGTCAAACGCGTGATCTATCATCATCATAATAATAATAAGAGGAAGAAGAAGCACACTAAAAAACAGAGCAGAAACTCATTTTAAAAATGTTAACCTATTCTTGTTTGTTTCTGTTTGTTTCTGTTTGTCAAGTAAAAAGATATTTTGAAGTCATTTTAATAGAAGCTAAATTACTCAAACTAGGTATTTAAGTAATGTTTTGTATAAAAGTATTTCCAAAAATTTGCACAACAACACTAATAAATTATACACATTTTTAGAAAAATTATGGTGGAAAAATATTTGAATTTAACAAAATATTTAATCTTGTAGAAATTATTTAAAAACTCAGTTTAACAAATAAAGAAAAGGGCTCAGCCCCTCGGGTGGCTCGGCTAGTAGCTGGGCCGGCCCAACTGGCCAACCGGCCAGCTAGCCAACCCACTAGCGCAGGCGTGCGCGCCGTTAGGTTTATACCTGACGTGCGGGCCTGTGCGGTCAGCGACTGAGAGGAGACAGAGGGGGTGAGACATGTCACTGATAGGTGGGGCCTGCCTGTCAGGGTCGTCTTCCACCTCTAGATAGAAGGGAGGGGAGGCACGCCGAAGGCGGATCCGACGCCGTTGTGGCCAGGTCAATGCAGAAACGGCACCGTGCCATCACCGCCTACCTGGTTGGGGTCGAAGGACCAACAGGAGGACCTGAGTCACCGGCGACGTGGCCGCAACGGAGATGTTTCGGGTCGCTATGGAGATGGGTGCTACGGGCCGGGAAAGCTCGGAGAAGAGGTGGAGAAGCTTCATGAGATCACTACGCTCACGGAGGAGGTGAGCGGAGCGGCGGCGCCTCGGTCGATCTCAAGCACCGTGGCTCTCCTTGCTCAAGTGGAGTGTCTAGGGGCTCGACTGAGGGTCTAGAGGAGAGCGGTGAAGTGCTGTAGTGAAGTGAGAGGGCCTATTTATAGGCCAGCAGTGGTGCACCGAGCATGGAGGGTCGGTGGTTTCACCATTCCTGCAAGAGAGGGAGAGAGAACTTGGGGCTGAAACCACGATTTTGCGGACGTGGTTTGAGACTCCAGAGACTCAACAGGAGGAGCAAGGCCTCTGTACGCGCGTGCTGCGGGGCCGCGTCCTACTGACCGGATCGCGCGTGCAGGCACACGTCGCCTGAGTTAGTGGAGAGAGGGAGAATGGGGCCCCGAGGCTTCCCTGATTCGAGCGGTTGTCGGTGACGAGGAGAGACAACGAGGGGAGGTGAGAACCGGCCGGGGCTGGCCTGCTTTGCCTCGGGTGCTCCCTGTAGCGTGCCCAAAGTGCAACTTTTGCATGCCACGGCATGCTGGCGCGCTCTGATGTGCTTTGTCCCTGTCTGGCTTGTTTGAGGGTTGGCTGAGATGACCCTCGGCTGCTAGGAACCAAGAGAAGCAATGCTGGTCAAAGGGAGAGGCTTAAAGAGATGCTATCAGCTTTGAACCAGAAACTAAACTGGTGATTTTGGCTTACTCACATCAAACTAAGGAGGGGACACTCGTTTGAAGTTGAGGAGTGGTGCTGAACACCTGTGTTGGGAGTTTGGAGGGGAGGGTCTGGGTGTAGAGAGTGCTAGATGATATTTGACCAATCTGGCTGAATGTGTTTGATCTGGGTTCAGGGCAGCTAACCTTCACCAATGATGCTAAAAGTCAAGATTGTGTTTTAGGAAAGATTAGAATGCTCTACCAAATTTGAGCTCCATTCGACAAGTTTGACAGTGTAAACTTGAAAACACCCCCAAATGGGCGGTTATGCCTTATTGAAAGATAATGTGAGCAAATTAATCCCCACAAATCCAATTCTTGGTAGGGTATCCTCGTTTGGGGTATTGAGCAAAGTTTCAGGCCATTTGGACAAACTTGGATATGTAGAGTTGCTTCAACTTAATTCTGGACAGGAAATGTTTTAGGATTATTTGGTGAACCAAACCACCTTGGAATGAGGTGAAACTTGGCATCATCACCAAATATAGCTTGGTAGATATGGTAGAACATGTGGGAATTTATTGCGAATATTTCCTTTGGAAATATTTCAAAAATGTCAAAATAGCCAGAATAGGTTTGCTAAGGTTTTCTCAAATATTTTGAACATTAATAGGGATTGAAAATCTTATGTATGGAAAATATATATCCTGTGAATATCTCCAAATTTTCTCATATTTTTCTAAGGTTGAAAAATAATTTTCCACCGAGAAATATCATTTCTCGCCTTAGGAAAGGACATGCAAATAAAATAGAAAGGTTTTTATAAAATAATTATTTTATGATTTTGGAAAGTTATAATAGTGCTAAAATCACAATCTTTGGGTGAAGGCGCCCCCTTGAAATAACAGACTTGTAGTGCAAACCCCCAAAGCAAGGTTTTGAATTAACAAAATGAGAAAAGGATTTTTATGAAAATATTATGTTATACAAATTATTTATTTAGATCCACACACTCAAGCGTACATGCAATCAATGACAATCATCACACTTATAGCATTTTCTTAAAAAAAACTAATAAACCTTAAACCGGAAACCCTAAACCCCTTACAAGAATCTTGTCCCCGAGAACAGGGTGTCACAGACCTATCTCCCTTACAAGAATGTCGTCCCTGAGATTCCTAAGCTAGGTGCTAAAAAGGTACGGAAATTCAAATCGGAGACAGTGTTTACGCTCCCATGTTGCTTCTGCTTCGGTGTGGTTGCTCCACTGAACCTTGAAGTACTTGATGGTGCTGCGTCTGGTACAACGCTTGGCTTCGCCCAGGATGCAGATCGGTCTCTCACGATAAGCGAGGTCAGGTTGAAGGTCATTGGCTTGATGGTCGATGTCCATATAAAGATCTGGAGGTTTTGGCGCTTGAAGGAACTTCCAAAGTTGTGACACGTGGAAGATGTTGTGCACACCTAAAAGTTCTGGAGGTAGCTCCAACTGGTAAACAACTTTCCCACGCCTTGCCATGATCTTAAAAGGTCCAATCAATCTTGGAGAAAGTTTCCCCTTGACGTGGAAAAGCTTAGTCCCCTTGAGAGGTGTTACACGGAGGTACACCTGGTCTCCGGGGTTGAACTCCACTTTTTTGTGGTGGGAATCCACATAGCTGTTTTGCCGCGACTTGGCAGCTTTTAGTTGTCCCCTCACAAGTTGCACCTTGTCTTCAGCTTCATGAAGAACGTGTGGCCCGAAAATCAATCCTTCACCGGTTTCGTACCAGTTGTGCGGAGTGCGGCATTTACATTCATATAACACTTCGAATGGATCCATTTGGAGACTGGATTGATAGCTATTGTTGTAAGAGAACTCAGCGCATGGCAGGCAGTCTACCCATTTGGTCCCATGTGCCAGGACACAAGCGCGGAGCATATCCTCAAGTATCTGATACACTCACTCCGTTTGTCTGCCCGACTACGGGTCGAAGGCGGCGGTGAAGGAGAGCTTGGTTCTTAGAGCTTCTTGGAACTTCTTCCAGAACCTTGAGGTGAATTGTGTGCCTCGGTCGGACACAATTTCCTTGGGAACACCATGGAGGCTCACAATATGCTGAATGTAAAGATTGTCCATCTTATCGCCACCATAAGTGGTGCTGACAGGAATGAAGTGTGAGACTTTGGTTAGGTGATCGACGATGACCCATATGGAGTCCTGTCCTCTACTGGATCTAGGTAGACCAATGACAAAGTCCATACCGACTTTATCCTACTTCCATTCGGGCACTTGGAGAGGTTGTAGCAGCCCAACAGGTTGCTGGTACTCAGCCTTGACCCACTGGCATACGTCGCACTTGGCAACATAGGAGGCTATTTCCCGCTTCATGCCGTGCCACCAGAATCTTTCTTTGAGGTCTTACTATATCTTGGTTCCACCATGGTGGATTGAGTAGGGTGTGTCGTGGGCCTCTTGCAAGATTAAGTCCTTGAGTTCTGCTTTGTTGGGTACGCATAAACGTTTCCCAAAGCACACAACTCCTTGTTCATCACTAATAATCCTGGGGCCTTGCCTTCCTTGATCTTCTTCTTGATGCCTTCAATGCTCTCGTGTCCCTTCTGGGACTTTTTTATGTCGTCAGCCAGAGTGGGTTTGACTTCGAGGTTAGCCAGGAATCCTGGTTCAACTAGCTCTAAACCGAAGCTCTCCATCTCTTCATACAGGATGGGTAACCTTTCCGTGATCACGACATTCAAGGTGCAATCCTTCCAGCTCAAGGCATCGACCACCATCTTGGACTTACCAAGTTGGTATTGAATGCCGAGGTCGTAGTCTTTGATCAGTTCCAACCATCTTCGCTGCCTCATATTCAACTCCCTCTAGGCAAAAATATACATCGAACTCTTGTGGTTGGTGTATATTTCACATTGCTAACCCAAAAGGTAATATCGCCATGTCTGCAAGGAATGCACTACAACTTCCAACTCGAGATCATTAGTGGCGTAGTTCTCTTCTTGTTGGCGCAGTTGCCATGACAAATAGGCCATGACCATGTCGTCTTGCATCAGGACGCCACTGGGCCCGATTTTTGAGGCATAATAGTATATCACAAACTCCTTTTTGATATCTGGAGTGGCCAGTACTAGGGCGGTGGTGAGCCTCTTCTTTAGTTCCTGGAAGATTTTTTAGCACTCTGGCATCCAATCGAACTTTTTGCCCTTCTTCAAGAGTTGAGTCATTGGTCAGGCGATGCGGGAGAATCCTTCCATGAACTCGCGGTAGTATCCCGCGAGTCTGAGGAAACTTCTAACTTCCTTCATGTCTATTGGTGACTCCCATTTGGTTACCGTAGTAATCTTGGTGGGATCGACTACCAATCCATCTGCTCTCATGGTATGACCTAAGAATCCAACTTCGTGCATCCAGAATTCACATTTGCTAAACATGGCATAAAGTTGGTGCTCACGAAGTTTTTCCAACACCAACCTCAAGTGTTGATCATGTTCTTATTAGGTTTTGGAGAAGATTAATATGTCATCCATGAAGAAAACAACAAACTTATCCACGTTTTCCATGGAGACTTTGTTCATGAGTTACATGAAATATGTTGGGGCATTGGTCAACCCAAACGGCATGACTGTGCACTCGTACAGACCATACCTGGTCACAAATGTCGTCTTAGGTATGTCCGCGGGCTGAATCTTCAGATGGTAATACCCAGACCTGAGATCGGTCTTGGAGAATACCTTCGCACCATTTAACTAGTCGAATATGTCTTCCAACTTGGGGAGTGGATACTTCTTCTTTATCGTGACTTCATTGAGGGAACTGTAATCGATGCAGATCCTTATAGTCCCATCCTTCTTGGATACGAATAGAATAGGTGATACCCAAGGTCATGCACTTGGACGGATGAGTCCCTTCCTGAGTTGCTCATCCAACTGCTTCTTCAATTCTTATAGCTCCTCGGATCCCATCCTATAGGACTTCTTATAGATAGGCCTTCACCCGGGCATGAGCTCAATGATGAACTCGATGTCTCGGTCACGAGTCATCCCAGGCAGCTTATCAGGAAAGACGTCCGGGTATTCAATAGCACTTTTACTCGGTCCAACTCTGTTTCCAGAAGGCAATTAACATGAGGGACTTGAGTGTAGTTAGGCTAAGGGACGTATTAGACGTTGACCCCTTGGTCAGTTGTCATGGTAATAGAACTCTTGGCATAGTCCAGTATGCTTTGGTGTCTGGCCAACCAATCCATACCAAGGATCACGTCCAAGGCTTGCTACTTAAGGACGATGAGATCTGCTGTGAAGTGTATCCCATTAATGTTGATCCCAACTCCCCTACATCCTAGGTTGGTCCTTAGCACTTCTCCCGGGGTCTGTATTGTCATTTGCCCATTAAGGAGGGTAGGCTTCAAACCACACTTTGTAGCAAACTTTTGTGTGAAAAATAGATGCGAAGCACCACAATCAAGCAATACTGTTGCTTGGGTGGAGTTGGCGAGAACGTACCCGAAATACAGCTCGGGTCCTCCTAGGCTACCTTGGCGGAGATGTGGTTCACACGTGCCCTGCTGTGGTACTGCTGGTTCTGGGGAGTCTGATTCCTGCTTGGTGCTCCATGACCTTGATTTGGTGCATTGGGGCGCGGTGCATCGGGCTTCTTGTTCGGGCATTGCCTGGAGTAGTGTCCAGGTTGACCACATCCAAAGCAGGTGACCTGCCCTGGGATGTTGGGCTTGACCCCACTGTTGTTGGGCAGATTGATTGTTGGCTTGGGGTTCGCATGCTGCTGAGGCTGATAGTTTGGGACAAATGGAGGAATCTTGTACTGCTGCTCCTGATATCTAGGTCTTGCCGGGGCCAAGTTCCACGGACATGCCTTATGGTTGCTGGAACCACCATTTGCCATCAGCTTACGCTTGCGACTATCATCCATTGCACGACACTTGTCTTCCATCATAGCAACCTTGTTTACCAGATCAAAGAAGGTCCGGTAGTGATATACAACAAGCTCATGATGTAGTGACTGTTGAAGCCTATCCATGAAGCGTTCCACCTGAGCAGCTTCAGTGCTGACATCTTCTGGTGCATACCTCGACAAGAGATTGTACTTATGCATGTATTCCTTCACTGTTCCTCTACCTTGCTTCTGGGCACGGAACTCCCGCTTCTTCATAGTCATCATTCTAGGGGGAATGTGAGCAGCACAGAACATGTCCCTGAAGACAACACAAGTGATAGCCTGCGCGTCTCGCATAATCTGGAACCCTTCCCACCAAGCCCTGGTTGTGCCTCCGAGACAGTGAGAAGCATAAAGGACATTGATGTCTTCAATGGCGCGGATCTAGTCATCGTCATCTAGGGGCTCGGTTGTTTTAGTGGATATTGGGGGCGTAGCCCTCATGAACTCGCACGGAGTGGAGCGACATTCCGATTTCCGCTCTGGGGCAGGATGTTCACTATGGCATGAGGTATTTGCTGGATGGCAACGTTGTTGGCTTGGCGTTCCTCTCGGAGAGCTTGAAGGAACTGTACCATAGTCATGTTCTCCGGAGGTTGCGGTGGCGGGGAAATTTCGCCTTGTTGCTGCTTGGGGTGATCTCCACCTTGGGCAGACCCGCCGGCTCCTGGCTGCTGGCTAGAATTGCCAATGCTGGGGTTGCCAAAGGTAGTGGTGCGAGTAGCAATCACCATCATGTTTGGAGCAGACAGGTCAATTCTCCCAAGTGGTCGAGAGGAAAGCATAATGGGATGACGTGCCTAAATAAGGGGCTTCGTATAGTGCAAGTGTGCCAAACAAGAAGGGTCGAAGAACCCTATGCAACATATGAGTTAAGATAGGTGATGGAGTCGCTTACATGTTGCCTAAGGAAAAAAGCGCGGCTTGCATCGAGACACAAACAGAAAGAACACATACAACAAACATGCATGGTTTCATATAAACCATTGCACGGGCTCGACTTTGCATGAGAGACTCCTAACTTGTCCTAAGACATCCATCTAAGCGACGGATTGTTTGGTCTCGTACACATGTTCTTCAAGGTCTTCCTCTTCATCCTCGTCTGTGCGGGTATCTTCTTACTTCAGGGGTGTGAGGGAAGGAAGAGGTCCATCACAACGACATTTCGTTGTTGAAGCGGTGAGGAGCTCACTGTATTCCTCTGCGGTCAGGCGACAACTCTGTATAGGAATGGCCTTAAGTGGTGGTATTCCTCCTCGGAAGGAAATGACAGATTGCCCTCCGGCTGCTCCTTCCTTCTTACCTTGTGAGTATTCATCTTCTCTAGGCGGAGTAGGTCCTTAACTTGGTGAAGTTCTTGGCGGAGCGTCATGGATTCCTTGATCAGAGTGTTGGCGGAGATGTTGTAGTAGGTCTAAAACCTGAGTGGTCTTCCATCCTCTAGGGATGGGTTGATTGTCCAGCTCACATCAAGTCCTTCCTTAACAAAAGGCAGGTGACGAGTAACCGGCTCGTTGGCCATCTCGGGAAGGAAATCGCGGAGATGCACGAGCGCCTCCCGTGCTGCTGACTCCACTGCCAACACCAAAGTCTGCATCTGTGGTCCTTTAAAGAACCAAATAGCTGGGGAGTCGTTTCGCTTCACAATTACATCTATGTGATACTCCTTTGTGTCAGCATTGACCCAGTGCTCATGGTAGAGAAAAATGGGTGTGCACCGTACTTGACACTTCTCCAAGCTGTCCCCCAAGAGTAGGGGAAAGCTAGTTTGTAGAAGTGTCTCAGGTACGACGGCCATCTACAAGGTTATTAGGAGAGGGTTAGAAATTTGTGGGTGGTATAACAAGGTAGTAGGGTGTAGAAAATCTCAAGTGTAAGGGTTGTGAGTGTTATTCGTCTCGGCTATCATC
This sequence comes from Hordeum vulgare subsp. vulgare, assembly GCF_904849725.1. Classification (NCBI taxonomy): domain Eukaryota; kingdom Viridiplantae; phylum Streptophyta; class Magnoliopsida; order Poales; family Poaceae; genus Hordeum; species Hordeum vulgare. The sequence continues at coordinate 197,096,228 of NC_058522.1, forward strand.
CAAGCTACCTAAGGCTTCCTACAGTCAGGATGGCTCTGATACCAGCTCTGTGGGGACCCCAACTTACGCATCGAGATCGCCGATTGCACGTGTACATTGATCCCATAGATCAATGCCCACTGAACACACACATACTGAATAACAAGAGACTTACATCTGAATTTAACGTCTGATACAATAAAGGACCATCATGGCCAAGCCTTACATAGGTAGTGCCTAGAAGGCCAACCACACCTACGCAACTACTAGCGGAATACATGGTAGTAAACGGGAACTCATGCCATCAGCCTTGACCAACACGCATTTTGACTGGGAAGCGTCCTAGTTCGCGTGTTAGTCTTCGACGACGAATTCTTCTCCATACTCTGGTTCCTCCATGTATGGTCAATAAAATAAGCAGAGGCAATGCAATGAGTACTTTCAATGTACTCGCAAAATTCCCATGATATGGATGTTGCACTTAGTACGATAATAAAGTAATATGCAGCCTTTGCTGAAAGCAAGTTTTACTTAATAATAAGCATGGTCAACCACTTGTATGGATATGTATCATAAGCTAGATGGTAATCATAAGAATAGGTTACAGATATCAACATATCTGCTCAGGGCTGAACACCTCAGGTTCACCCCAGATGCCAAGTTGCCGAACTTGACCATATCATCTTTCTCAACCACACACACACATACTTGGTTCATGTGGAAACGATTAGAGGTAGTTTAAGCAGGATTACCCAACTGTCCTTGACCGTGGACACAGCTATTCGAATAGTTTGACACTATGCAAAGGCTGTACGCTGTACCCACGAGATCCAGGAAACTTCTAGGTCATCCACGACTCGTAGTATATAACATACCCGTGGTAAGTACCCGATCAATGTCTTTCACCTGATGACACTAGACAAAGAGTCCAATCGACTGGTACCCAGCCCACATGATGTACGTCTTACGAGCACCAACTCTGGACTGTATCATCCTTGCAGGGACCAACGGTGTTCCCGAAACACGTAAAAATGGCATAGTCATCCTACCTGGCACGACCCCGTCACGAGAGTGACCATATCACTCTCTCCACTAGTAATGCGGCTCTTTGCTAGCACCGACCAATGTAATCAACAAGGCCCCGTCCCATAAAGGGGTATCGTGGTCGCACATGTAAGGATGGGACGGTCGACACATCATAAATCTAATCCCATTTCCGAAACCACTCATACAAAACATTTCCGATGCACCACTTCTTCCTCAACTGGTCATCGAGCTCAACACCATTGCCCTCGGGTATTAGTGGCACCCGACGGGGTTTTTGTAAAACCTTGGATACCTACTTTTTGTTACCATCAGCATGCATATGCTCATCCTATGCGTAGCACTACTATTACTTTTCAACTTTTATCAGCGTGACCCTCATAAATGGTAGGGTCATGCTCAATGCAAGTGCTCCAGAGGATCCATCCGTATCACAGTACGGGGGTGTACCTATTAATTCTGACTACATGCATCGAAATAAAGTAATCAACATGTCATGCATAAAACATTTTCTCACACATGGTCAAAGGGTTGCTTGCCTTGATCAACTAGGTATCCGGGGTCTTCGGGGTCTTCTGGTCCAAATCCTTCGTCAAACGCTAGATCTATCATCGTAACAATAAAAGTAATAATAAGAAGCAGACTAAACAACGGAGCACAAACTCATTTTAAAAATGTTAACCTATTCCTAGAAATCCTACCTTTAGTTTTAAAAATGTTTGTTTCTGTTTTTGAAGTAAAAAGATATTTTTAAAGTAATTTTAACAGAAGCTAAAATAGTAAAACTCGGTATTTAATTAAAGTTGTGGATAATAGTTTTTGCAAAAATTTGCACAACATCACTAATAAATTATACACATTTTTAGAAAAACTATGGTGGAAAAAGATTTGAATTTAACTAAATATTTAATCCCGTAGAAATTATTTAAAGGCTTAATTTAAAGAATAAAGAAAAGGGCTCAACCCCTAGTCTGGCTCGACGAGCACCTGGGCCGGCCCAACTGGCCAACCGGCGAGCTAGCAATCCCGCCAGCCCAGGCGTGCGCGCCATCAGGTTTACACCTGATGCGCGGCACCCTCCAGTCAGCGGCAGAGAGGGGAGAGAGGGTGTGAGATAGGCCGCCGAGAGGTGGGGCCTGCCTGTCGGGGTCGTCTTCCACCTCTTGACCAAGGGAGGGGAGGCACGGCGGTGGCTGCTCCGACACCCTCATGGCCAGGTGAATGTAGATACGGCACCGTGTCATCATCGCCTACCTGGTGGGGGCGAAGGACCGATGGGGAGGACCTGAGTCACCGGCTATGACGTGTAGACGGCGGAGATGTTTCGGGTGGTGGTGGAGATGGGTGCTACGGGCAGGAAAAAGCTCGGGGAAGAGGTGGAGAAGCTTCGTGAGCTCACTACAGTCACGGAGGGGGTGAGAGGAGCGTGAGAGATGGCCTATAGCCCGAGATTGATTGAGCTCCAAAGCGGCGGTGCCTTAGTCGATCTTGAGCACCGGGGATTTCCTTGCTCAAGTGAAGTGTCTAGGGGCTCGATTAAGGGTCTCGAGAAGAGGGGTGAGGTGATGGGGTGAATGGGGAGGGCCAATTTATAGGCCAGCAGCGGTGCACCGAGCGGGGAGCACCGGTGGTTTCACCACGGCTGCAGGAGAGGGAGAGAGAGCTTGGGGCCAAAACCACGGTTTTGTGGACGTGGTTTGAGACTCCAGAGACTCAACAAGAGGAGCAAGGACTCTGTGCGCGTGTGTTGCGGGGTCGTGCCCTGCTGACCGAATCGGGCACGCGTCGCCTCAGGTAGTAGAGTTGGGGAGAATGGGGCCCTGAGGCTCCCCTGAGTTGGGTGGTTGTCGTTGACGAGGAGAGACACCGAGGGGAGGTGAGAACCGGACTGGGCTGACCGCCTTTTGCCTCAGGTGCGCCATGTAGCCTGCCCAGAGCGCAGCTTTGGCATGCCACGACATGCTGGCACGCTCTGGCGTTCTTTGGCCCTGTTTGGCATCTCCGAGGGTTGGCTTATATGCCCCTCGGCTGCTAGGAACCGAGAGAAGCAATGTATATCAGCTTTGAAGCAGAAACTAAACTGGTGATTTTGGCTTACTCACATCAAACTAAAGAGGGGACACTGGTGTACATTTGAGGAGTGGTGCTGGCAAACTGTCCTGGGAGTTTGGATGGAAGGGTGTGGGTGTAGAGAGTGCTAGATTATGTTTGACAAATGCGGCTGAAGGTGTTTGATGTGGGTTTGGGTCAGCTAACCTTCACTAATGATGTTGAACGTTAACAGGATTGTGTTTTAGGCAAGATTAGGATGCTCTACCGAATTTGAGCTCCATTGGACAAGTTTGACAGTCTAATCTTAAAAACACCCCCAAATGGAAAGTTCTGCCTTATTAGAAGATAATGTGAGCGAATTAATCCCCACAAATCCAATTCTGACCAGGGTCTCCTCATTTGGTGTACTGAGCACTCCTGCAATGTTACACGCCATTTGAACAAACTTGGTATGTAGAGTTGCTTCAACTTGATTGTGGACAGGAAAAGTTTTAGGACTATTTGGTGAACCAAACCACCTTGGAATGAGATGAAACATGGCATGATCACCAAGTATTGCTTGGGAAACATGCTAGAACTTTTTGGGAATTTATTGGGAATATTTCCTTTGGAAGTATTTCAAAAGTACAAAACAGACAAAATAGGTTTTCAAAGGTTTGCTCAAATATTTCAAACATAAATAAGGGATGAAAATCTTATGTATGGAAAATATATGTCCTTTGAGTATCTCCCAAATTTCTCAGATTTTTCCAAGGTAGAAAAATAAATTTCCACCCAGAAATATCATTTGTGGCCTCAGGAAAGGACATGGAAATAATATAGAAATGTTTTTTATAAAATAATTATTGTAGGATTTTGGAAAGTTATAGTAGTGCTAAAATCACAATACAATCTTTGGGTGAAGGCACCCCCCTGAAATCAGGGACTTGTAGTGCAAACCCCCAAAGCAAGGTTTTGAATTACCAAATTAAGAAAAAGGATTTTCATGGAAATATTATGTTATAATAATTATTTTTTTAAATGCACACACTCAAGCATACATGCAATCAATTACAATGATGGCACTCATAGCCTTTGCTTAAAAAGTTTTAATAAACTCCTATTTTTTAAAAGACTACAATTGAGACAAAGAGAAATCAGGAGAAGAAGGAGAAGAAGAAAAAGGAGGAGGATGAGGAGGATCACGAGAAGAAGGACAAGAAGGAGGAAGAGAAGAATAATAATAAGAAGGATAAGAAGAGGAATAGGATTATTACAATACTTTTCTTATTTTGAGCTTATTATGCCATTTAGGAGGAAGATACGCTAAGTTATGAGCTAATCAAGGTTCTTGTGTTGTTTTTACCTAGCTAAGCGAATTATGTCGTTTTGGAGCTATAGTAGCAAATTATGTCATTTTGGAGCTAAATTAGATAATTATGTCATTTTGAAGGATAATTATCTAAGCATGTCTTTGTTGGGAAAATAAGCTAAGGAGTAGAAGAAAGAGGAGAAGAAAGAGTAGAAGGAGAAGAAGAAGAAGGAGTAGTAGTAGAAAAAGAAGAAGAAGGCAGAGGAGGAGAAGAAGGAGGAGAAGAAGGAGAAGAAGGAGGAGGAGAATAATAATAAGAAGAAGGAGAAGAAGAGGAAGAGGATGATTAGAATACTTTTCTTGTGAGCCAACAAAGGTTCTTGTGATGTTTTTACCTAACTAAGCTAATTAAGTCATTTTGGAGCTAAAGTAGCTAATTATGTCATATTGGAGCTAAATTAGCTAATAATCTCATTTTCGAGGCTAATTAGCTAAGTATGTCTTTGTTGGGAAAATAAGCTAAGGATAAGAAGAAAGAGGAGAATAAAGAGGAGAAGGAGAAGAAGAAGGAGAAGAAGAAGAAGAAGGAGGAGGAGGAGGAGAAGAAGGAGAAGAAGAAGGAGAAGAATGAGGAGGAGAAGAAAAACAAGAAGAAGGAGAAGAATAGGAAGAGGATGATTACAATAATTTTCTTATTTAAACCTTATTATGTCATTTAGGAGGAAGATACACTAAGTTATGAGCAAACAAAGGTTCTTGTGATGGTTTTTACCTAACTAAGATAATTATGTCATTTTGGAGCTAATTAGCTAATTATTTCATTTTTGAGCTAAATTAGCTAATTATGTCATTTTGGAGGATAATTACCTAAGTATGTCTTTGTTGGGAAAATAAATTAAGGAGAAGAAGAAAGAGGAGAAATTAGCTAATTACGTCATTTTGGAGCTATATTTGGTAATTACGTTATTTTGGAGCTAAATTAGCTAATTATGACATAAATTAACTAGAGAAAACTTACCGTCGTGGTCATCTAGGAGAAGCACAAGGGTTGATCGGGCCGGTTGCGTTTAGAGACAGTTGCCCTAGAGAAGGGTCGTGCGATGCTCCTCGGGAGTTATTCTGCAGAAAAAATATTTTGCAATGTCTCATTAGCATGATGACACTCAAATGTTAATATTAGTTTAGATTGACCATTGAAATAAAACTCACAATGCCAATCGCAGAAAAGACAGGAATCGGCGGAGGGGGCTGACCGGTCTTCTCGCACATATACTTCATATTTGGTTGTGAAGTGTTGGTTGTATTAGTTAGTAATGAAACAGACATTAGACGCATGATTTGTCTAATGTGAAAAAGGAACTTACCACAATAATCTCGTACATGGCCAGGTCGCCCGCCTCATTCCGGGCCCTCTCCTCCTCCAACAACCGAGCAATGGTCCGGTCCCTCTCCTCAAGAGTAGCCTGAAGAGCAGCTTGGTTTGCCACTCGCTCTTTCTCAAGAGCAGCCTTATTTGCCGCTCTCTTTTCGAAGAGCAGCCTGCAACATCATTCCTTGTTACCAGTGTAATGATCGATTGCCACACACATATAGAACTGTATGGAAGTTTTTTGAGTCCGTACAACTAAACTCGATGGCAAGATCGACTAGTCGTGGATGAGGCGTTATCTAAGGACAGGAGCTCGACTAGCATGCCTTGATCTTCTGGATATTGAGAGGACAATGTGTTATCCCATCTCCAATGGCTATTGAGTTAAAGTCTTCCCCTTTCCTAGCCTTCCCCACGTCCCTGTATTTCACGATCTTATGGTGGGAGGAGATGTTGGTGAACATCTCTAGATGATCCAGGTCACACTCAGAGAATGCCTTAGCCTTCTTGTAGGAGGAAGTATGGGACATCCCATTAAGGTAATACAACTCTCGCACCTCCATCTTATTGTGATGCGCCTAAAAGACAGGAACAAAGTATTAGTAAAGGGCTCAAGCTAGCATGAAGAATTACTTGCATGAATAAGGAAGCAAACCAAGTACCCAGTTCTGTCCGAACTGAATTAAGTTCGCCCTGCCTTGATGGTGTGGCACACCAACCATTTGGGCATGCTGCTCCTTCGCATTATCGTGGACGACTCGCCAGTTGCGTGTGCACCACTCATCCACGAACGCCTCCCAACAATCCATATTATCCGCACAGCATCTCGGGGGCACCTATAAGTTAGTAAAATGAATTTTGAGCGCGACATCTATGAATCAAATCAAGAAAACTACTTACAAGGCCTTAAGAATAGGTAATTACCTTCATGTACTCCTTCTTCAGATACTTTCTATGGCACTCCTTCTTATGCTTCTTAACACCACATATCCCTCCTTCGGTCTGCGGCCGATCCTCGTGGTGCAAGTTCTGTAATAGTTGCCTACACTCGGCCTCGAGAACATTGGCTTCTCCCTCCACATATCCCTCCTCACACCTGTATAAGGTCTGCAATCAAACGAGACAACAACAATTAATACAATAATTAGCTATATTGTTAATTTCAGATTGTGTAACAGGAGAATTTACCTAGAAGGTGTTGATCACCACCTCGGCCCTTGTGTGGCACAAGACACCATCTATAATCTCCTCCGACAGGGCCTGCGTAGCCTGGTAGTGCTCCCAGGTAATTCCTAGTGTAGGAACCTGACCCTCAATGGGCAACGTGACAAAGTCAATGAAATTTTTCCGGCAAAGCACACCAAGGACGGTGTTGGGCTTGCGTACTCCAAGGGGTTGTATCCAACCCCTGAAGTATGACAAGGTCAACGCATTACATATTTGAAGAAACTTGAAGGCAAAAGGTAAAAAAAGAGTAACTGCACTTACCTCTCCCCTTCAGGCTTAATCACCGGCATCTGCTTGAGGGTGACCGATACGATCGGGAGACGTGTACTACCACACTTGTACATGGTGAACCCGTCCACAACGTCACCCTCTCTATCCGTAGACTCATCCCCGCCACCAGCAAAATGGCCACCCGACCCCTCGGTCCGATCTGGCCAGGCAGCCCATCCGGACGTCTCCACATTAGCCGAAGCCTCTGTGGCGGGAGTCTCCTGGGATCTAGCCTCAGGAACCGTAGTCTCATAGGCCGAATGCTCGTCGACCCGAGGCTCCTGGAATGGAGTCTCATGGGTTGAATGCCCGTCGACCTGAGGGTCCTGGACCAGTGTCCCATTAGGATACACCGCAAACGGGTCCACCATAGTAGTCCTGTGCTCGGGTAATTGAGCTGGTGGTGGTGGCGAGGACGGCATTGCATTCGGCCTACCTCTCCCATGGCGCGACGTCCTCTCATAGTGGGCAACGCTGCCGACGAAGAAGCACTCGTAGGTGGTGTCGTCAGGCTCTACAAAGAGATAGGGGTGGAATGGAAGTACCACCCCTCGTGCGGGGCACCGACGAAGAAGAACCCGCCGAGCGATCCAGACCGGCGCCCACCATCTTTCAACACCTGCCATGATAAAGAGTAAAAGAATTAGTACAACGTAAAAAATTCAATACCAGACATGAATAGTAATATGTATATATATGTAATTTAAGTTGGGATGCATACAAATTAATAATATTCTGGATCAATAAATGCATAATCATCATCACTATCATGCGTGTTCTCATGAATGACGTGCTCATTGGGTTCAACGGCATGAACTTGTGGAAGGCCTTTCTATAATCGACCAAGCATTGACAGGTCATCTGCAGCAGTAACCTCTTCTAGTTCCGGCTCTGCTAGTTCCGTCTCACGGGTGAAGTAGGATTCACCGTGGCTGTCTACTTCCATGTTCTGGGGCGAAGCACGGCGGTTCTTGAAACATTTCTTGGAAAGATGTGTTTCTTGGAAGAATTCTCCATCATATGTGTCTGGGTTAATGTGAGGTCCATAATCCTCTTCATCTAGGGGAGCGGGTCTAACACGTGGCGGCACTTCATAAAGGACATACCAACCATTCAGATTCTTATCAGTTTGGCATGCCCACGGTAGATAGAAAACTTGGGTCGCCTGTTGAGCCGTAATATAGACATCGGGAACATCTAAATCTAAATGGATGCTTGGATTGATTTCGACTAGCCCTATATGTTCATGAGTCCTTCTAGTCTCCTTCGGCTGGAACCAATAACATTTGAAGACTACGACGTTCGGTGGGTTTTCACCATAGAATTGAAGTGCAAAAATTTCTTCAACTCTTCCATAATACTCGATACCACCTTCGCCGATAGCGGAGACACCACAATTTGTGGATTTCCGGTCTGGCATAGATAGCTCTTTGCCAAAGGTACGAAAGTGATACCCGTTGATGTTGCATTTCTCAAATGAATGGACCTTATAGTCAAAACCATTAGTGGCTTGTCTCAATTTTGCGTCCATAGACTCTGAATTAGCCTACAAGTTTAATACGAAATGATTGTTTGATTAACCACAAGTTAGACGAAGGAATGAAATGGTCCATTATCGATAATTACCATTTGTTTGAACCAAGAGATGAAACCGGGATAGCCGCCTCCATGCTTTGCCAGAAGCTCATACTCTTCCATGGATCATTTTGGATCACCACTCCATCCGAGCATTTGGTGACGTATCGACTGTATCAAATATCCAGGAATAAGAGCAGTTCAAAGGAATTAGAAGTTACGAAAAAATGTGCCGAGAACATACTCGTTGTACGGCCGCACTTCTCTTAGGTTGTTGAAGCTATAAAAGGAAATGTTCCGCCATTCTTCGATATCCAACGTTATTGGTTTCGAAGCACTGGTTGGTGCGAGCTTCCCTTTGAATAGGTTGAGGTTGGATCCACCTTTTGTAGGATCCGCATCATTGTACCGATGCTTCGGATTATGCAAATGACGATTTTTGGCTTCGTATTGTGTTGTCACAAAGTTAGCCACCTCCTCAGTAATGAATGCCTCGACCATCAATGCTTCAATTCTAGATTTATTTTTACATTTAACTCGAAGCGTCTTCTGCATCCTCTCTATTGCAAAGCACCAACAATTTTGCATGGGCCCACCCAATCTTGCCTCGGTCGGTAGATGTAAAATCAAATGCTGCATTGGCTTAAAGAAGCCCGACGAAAAGATCTTCTCTAACTTATAGAGCAACTCTGGCGCCAACTCCTCCATGTAATCTACCACACCAGGTGACAATTCTTTCGCACAAAGAACACGGAAGAAATAGCTCATCTCCTCCTGTACAAGCCATTCATCCTCAGGAATAAAGCCACGTAAAATCACCGGCAGTACCCGCTCAAGCCATATGTGCCAATCATGACTTTTGAGACCAAATTATTTTAGTTTTTCAAGACTTGCTCCCCTCTTTAGATTCGCTGCATACCCATTGGGGAACATCAAGTGCATTTTGACTCACAAGATAATCTCCCTCATAGCTGGCCTTTCAAGATTGAACTAGGACTTTGGCTTGCACCACTTCTGATTTCCTTTTCCTTCTCGCATGTTTTGTAACGGTCTATGATATAGTGTCTCTTGATCGAGTCTAGCCTTAGGATTATCCTTTGTCTTCCCATCTATGCCGAACAATGTACCAAAAATGGCCTCTCTGATATTCTTTTCAGTGTGCATCATGTCGATGTTGTGTGGAAGAAGGAGGTCTTTGAAGTAAGGCAGATCCCACAGGTATGGCTTCTGAGTCCAGGCGTGTTCGGAATTATACCCCTTGAAATACCCTGGACGGTTTGGATCAGGCTGGAGGGCGTCTAACTGATCCAGGATCTGTTGGCCTATCAACGCAGGTGGTGCCAAGCTTTTGACAATTTTACCTTTGGTAAAGTTCTTCTTGTCTTTTCTGAACTGATGGTGAGGATCCAGCAACTATCTATGCAAGTCAAAGCAAGAATACTTCCCACCCGCTTGCAGCCAATTAAACTGATGAGCTGCTTTGCACAAGGGGTACGAGAACCTTCCATGCGCAGACCATCCATATTATAGCACATACGCCGACAAGTCATGCATCGATTACATGTACCACACATGCATTTTGAAGTTCTCTATTCTAGCAGGATCGTATGTCTTGACCCCATTATCCCAAGCTTTTTGCAATTCATCCTTATGCGGCTGCATGTACACATTAATACTCTTCCCCGGATAGTTGGGCCATGGAATTATGAACGTCAGGAATATTTTCTATCTTTGCATAATCTTCTCGGGAGGAGACTGAGTCGAATGAAAAATACAGGACAACTATTGTATTGGGTTGCCGTCATGCTGAAGGGATTGAACCCATCCTCGGATCTGTCACTTTATCCTGATGTAATCCATCAAAATGTTTCCATGCTTCCCCATCCGATGTGTGTACCACCTTCTTATTCCCATCTGCATCTAGTTCGGTTCTTTTGCCCAATTTGTGCCATGTCATCTGTTTGTTTGTCTATTCAACCATGAAAATATGTTGAAGCCTTAGTATGATTGGCATATACCGAAGAACATTAACTGCGATTTTGGTCTGCCTCTTTTCACCCATACCGTTGTCTACCACAAGATACCTGCAAGACTTGCAGTTGGGACAATAGTCCAAGTGTGCATACTCCTTCCTAAATAAGACACATCATTTCTAACAGGCATCAATCTTCTCATAGGGCATATTAAGTACACGAAGTATTTTGTCTGACTGGTACATGTTCGCAGGATGACATGGCCTTTGGGTAGAACGCGTCCAAATGGTGTCATCATCGCGTCGTACCATTCTCTTCCCAAGTTGAACTGAGCCTTCAAAGGCATTACTTGTGCAATTGCATCCAGCTCACAATGCTCAGTGTGCTCATGGAGAGGACGTTTTGAAGACTCCAAAATTTCATAGAAGGCCTTTGTAGATTCCTCCATCTCTTTGTCCGAATCCCGAGCATCATCAAAGTCTTGCACCATGTCTTTGATCCTGGTACCATGCTCGTCGGTGCGACGACGAACCACCTCAGCTCTGGTGCGTTGTATTGACTCACCATGAAATATCCACAACATATAATTAGGCTAAATACCCCTCCTCTGGAGGTGATTAATCATTACAGCCTCTGTCCTCTTTTTATAGTTGTCGCACTATGGACAGGGGCACCAGTTTGTTTCCTGGCCATTTGTAAATGCTGCTTTCACAAAGTCCTTGGTTTTTAGAAACCATTCTTTCGTCATCTCTTTCTGACTAGGGTGACCGTTGTACATCCTCGCACAATCACTCATCTTTCCTAGATACTAAACACACAAGAAATATATATATATAGTTCAACATATACATTCATGAGTTAATCATGTTCGTCAGTTTTATTACGTCCATGCAACCTACACACTAATAGGTAAAGATAGGTCCTAATCCCAACCGAGTATGTGTAGATTGGGTTCGTTTTCCCATGCTCTGCTCCGGACCCAATACAAAATTTCGACAGCACCTCCCCGCTATTCTCTTGATAAACGTCTCGGCAATACATAGAGAGGATGTGTATCCGGAGAACAACAGGGAGGTAGTGATGAAATTATTCATCGGATCCGGAACAAAGAATATGGGAAAACGAACCCAATCTAGACATACTCAAACTATCCATGGATAATGTTGGACAATTCAGAAGAATCACAATTATAAATATATGCAAATGCATGCATATTTATAACTCTAACCCTTTCGAACGGGAGACACATACTGGTCACGCATACTGATAATTTAATGTACCTATATCTAGAAAGTTTCATTCGAAGACCGACCCATAGCAAATTAAGGGGCAAGGAGGAGACGTCATTTCTACTCACCCATGCACGCAGGGGCGGAGCTCGTTGAACGCACGGGAAGGTCTTCAAACAGCAGACCTCGCAGCGACGAGACAACTGCACATCTAAATCCACCCGATCAACAGAAATATTTTGTGTTCATTAATAAAATCGAAAAATATATGACCTAACAGCAATATATGACCTATATAGATGTCATTTAGGGTTCCATCAACGATGATGAACTCCCTAACTCACTCGTCCCTGGCGCCCCCAGGTATGGCGACACACGGTCGAAGGGTCATCACGCCAACTCTTCCGGTTTCCGAAACCTCTCTTCTCTGCCTCTCCTCTCCTCTCTGAGAATTCTCCTGGTGAGGTCCGCGGGTGGCAGCCTCTAGAAGGCTGAAGATCACCTTTTTGGTCAATAAGAGGCCAAAGAGGTGTCAAGCGTCGGGGGTTGGGTGTTAGTGGCATTGGGGTCGGTGTATTAAACGCTCCGTGGAGTTTCGTTCCGGGGTGTCGGGATGTCGTGTCGGGGCGGTGTCTCTGGGTGTCGGGGTGTCGTGTTGGGGTGTCGGGGCATCGTGTCGGGGTGTCGGGGTGTTGTTTTCTTCTTCTTCCTCTTCATTTTTTCCTCTTCTTCTTCCTCTTCTTTATTTTCTTCCTTTTCTTATTCTTCTTCTTGTTGTTGTTGTTGTTGTTGTTCTTCTTCTTCTTCTTCTTCTTCTTCTTCTTCTTCTTCTTCTTCTCTTCTTCTTCTTCTTCTTCTTCTTCTTCTTTTTCTTCTCCTCATCCTCCTCCTCCTCCTTCTCCTTCTTCTCCTTCTTCTCCTTCTTATTCTCCTTCTTCTTCTCTTCTTCTTTTCTTCTTGTTCTTATTATTATTCTTCCTTCTTTTCATTTTTCCTCTTTCTCACTACTAGGAAAAGGCCTGCTAGTGGCGCACCTGTTTTGGCTACTAATGGCGCACTACAGGTGCGCCACTAGCATCACGCCATTATATATTTTTACTAATGGCGCACCACAGATGGGCCACTAGTATCTGGTATACTAATGGTGCACCAGGCAGTGCGCCATTAGTATAGCTCATGGTGCGCCATTAGTATCTGGTGTACTAATGGCGCACCAGGCAGTGCGCCATAGTATAGCTCATGGTGCGCCATTAGTATCTGGTATACTAATGGTGCACTGCTCATGGTGCACCATAAGTATCTGGTATACTAATGGCGCACTGCTCATGGTGCGCCATTAGTATCGAAGACAACCAGATTACGAGAGGTCTATGTGACACTGCTTATCCTGTATCATGATACATATGGAATTTTCGAGCTATGCTAATTCATACAGTTATAGAAGTGACACAAGCCAAGGATCTCAATATACATGTTTGCAAATCCATATATAACCTAAACAGCAAATATGATGGTGTATTACATGGACAGTGCAAAGCTACTGGAGACAATGTGCATGCTAAGGTGCTCCCAGCAACAAAATAATATCAGCTTCAATGAATATTGTGACATTTCATCTGTACTGTAGTGGCCAGAAGACAAACAATTACTCCCAGAAATACAGGAGAAAGGACAAACACCTCTAGCATCTCCTTTTAACATGAGGTGCTCAGCTGAAATGATCCCCTACATAAACTCTAGTCAACATGTAGCAACTCTACCACACATAAAGTGAGCTATAGTACTAGCACAATCATATCTCTCTAGATACACATGAACAAAACAATGCCATGATGGGCATCAGTCAGTTTAACATGCAAATTCTAATCTGCTCGAGGCTGAGAGGCCTCCTTTTGTAGAATTCCAATTGGAACTTCAATCTTGCTTGACTGTACAAGTACCTGGAGAAAATTTAACATAAAATTAATAATCAGACTAGTATACCTTCATGAATGTGTCCAAATTCCTTTGTTCATATCATGCAACCTATTTTTAAAAATGTTTTAAAGGGTTAGGTGAATGCATTCTTTATTTTATAACTAGCAATGGTAAACTAAGAGATGAACGTATTGGTGTATTCCATATTATATTATTATTACCAAGATACATATTATTCTTATAAATATATCAAACAATTTAATAACTGCATCGATGAATCCAAAAGCATTTTATGATTTCAGCTAGCTGTTTCAGCCTCCCTATTTGTTCGTAAATGCCGTGATCATGTGGGACAGCCTTTTTTCATCACATTTCCAAAGCAGAATATATTGCACTTCTACATATAAATGTCATACCGAAGAGCAGGTTCCGTACTTCTAGTCTAGTATAAATGCCGCTACCTATGTTGTGGCCGAGAAGCCGCAGCGGCACGCCGCGCCCGTGGTTATACATCTGTATTTTTTTAGAGTAAGAGAAGGGGTGATAGTGATATAGAGGTTGAGGTAGACGCTATTCAAATTTCTTAAATCGAGGGGAAAAAGCAAATCCAAATGAAAAGGAGAGTAATTTAAAATTCTCCATGGTACATACAACAAAAATTAAGCTCAAACCCATCACCGTTATTGTTTTCTTTATCTAAAATAAGCATACAGTATATGGGATTGGTCATTTAACAACAACTTCTTACACCTTTTTTCTATATCTCTCTGCATATAAGTTAATGTGCAGTATCATTGGAACGAAATGGATTATTTCTATATAAGTTAATGTAGAATATCATTGGAAGCAAATGGATTATTTCTACGTAAAGGATAACCAGGATTCATGAATTTTCTATCCAAAGTGAGAAGTACACTTGACCGTGTTGAATTCATGTATTATTTCTATGTACGCGGCCACAGGACCAACAGATAATGCATAGGAAGGAGAGGAACAGCCACTTTAGTTTCACCTCAATTTCTTCGAGCAAAAACAAAGGTGAGGAAAACAATGGGAAGCCACGACACACGACACTTCACTTGGTAAATATCTTGACAATGATAAGCCAAATCAGGGGTCTCACCCAAAGAACAGACAAAGCTACAGGCTTGCTAGTATAAACCTAGGATGTTAGTATTCAAAAACTAATCATTCATTATTGTAAGTTCTTAAATATACTCGATTGATACTGAAAATGCAATTGCCAACCACACGGTAAAATTAAAACTGATGACATGAAGACTAGAGGCGGGAAATACCCAAGTCTGAGCAAATGTGCTAGCTGTAACTCTAGCTCATGTCAACGCGAGATCAAGATCCAGTGGTAGAAGCAACAACCAGTAAAGAAAAACAAAAGGGATTGGGAAAAAGAAACCTCATTTGAAGCTTCTTGATTAGTCATAATCCAATTTACAAGCTGATCAAGTGAAGCGCCGTGACCTGAAATTAAACATATATTGAGAAAAAATCCATATGTTTACTGCTTTTACAAATCAATGGAATATCACATACCTAACTCGCTGAATGCCAAGTCGACTTCTTTCTTTGAGAAGCTCATCTTGATTAATAAATACGACCTCGTTTTTGAGAACGAATCCAGCTCCTGCTGAAGTTAGGACGTTCAGAAGATTGGACAAACAAATTCAAAACAGGGAATATAGACAATGACAGCAGGTACGAGGAGACCATTGATGAAAACTCAGGTATATAGACATATTTTAAACTGTAGATTCACTTATTTTGCTCCGTATGTAGATGACTAGTGAAATTTCTTAAAAGACTTACATTTAGGAACCGAGGGAGTATAATATTACATTAGAGCTAAGACAGTTATTTTGGGACAGAGGAAGTAATAGGTTTGATGGCAAACAAATCACCTCCTCTGCCTTGACAACAACAAGTTTGCGATCAAGTTGCTGCGGGTCAATGGTACCACTCCTGGGAGCGCTAGCGCCGGCACTAGTGGCATCACCCTCATCACAATGTTCAATTTTCACCTGCATTGGAAAGGAAGACGAACCAAGTAAGCATAGCAGTCAAAGAGGAACACAACAAAAGTGAACAGAGTAACAAATTTTAAGAGTCCCATTACCATTTCCCTTGAGTGAATTGGCCTCAGGACCTGCTGGCCTTGAAAAAGAAATAGAAGTGATGAGAACATTAATTAATATAGCACTCCTCTCCAGATGACGACCTAAGGAAGTTAACGACCCAGAACCGGAATTTTGAGTGGCTTACAACGTCAAAGTAATTTTGATAATTTGGACAAGAATGAACTCAGCTCTCAGATCAGAATGAAAAATAAATGAAAGAAATGCCAGGTTGCAAAACATGAGAGGTTAATTTGGAAGTGGTTCAGTTAGAAGTGGCACGAAAAAATAAAAACTTTGACACTGGTGGTTCAGTTAGAAGTGGCACTTTTAAGATCTAAAACAAATGAAGGCCATTATAGAAAGTCTACAGCATATGGATTATTGGGTTAGGGCAAGATAGGCATACATCCTATTATTGGCTAATAAATAAGAAGCATCCATACATTCGGCATAATGCAGGCAGCTCAAGCACATGTAGGCAGTAAGCAACCGACGCTAGTTAGGCAATTCTATACAGCGAACACATGCTTTTAGTATGATTAAAATGATGGACTGAACCTTAACAAATGCAGAAAGAGAAAGCTGATCAAAGCATAGTCATTGACATCATTGACCGGCGCCCCACTCAGATACAATATAATGAGAAGCATGTTACATGTGAGACATAGAACTTATAAGCAGAAAATGGGATGTGTGACTACCAAAAATTGAAGTAGCCGATGAAAAGAAATGATGGTCTGTCACAACTCAATAGTTCCACTCTTCCACGAGACAAGCAATGATAAGGCAACGACAAAATGGCGGCATGCAAAAGAAAAAACAAAAAATCTTGTCTTGTTATATTTTGTTTGTTTTGTTTATTATCAACACCAGCAATCAAATATACCCTGCTCATTGATTCAGGGAATAATTAAGAAGTGAAAGTAAGACTAACTTATGAAATAGACTAACTGAATGGTGCCTACTCAAACAACTGAATGTCACAGTAACACGTGCTAACAACATGAGAATGTGCCCAATCTTGTGCATAAACATAAGCACTTACAGATCCGGAGCGGCAAACATAGACATTATCTGTGAGCTGAGTAATCTTGTCCGAAGCACGGTTTTCCACATACATTCCTGCGAATTAAGATCAAGCAACAACACATATTACATTAAGCAAATAAATCGAGAGAGCAAAACAAATCAATGCTGGCTTCCTTCAATTTGACTGTAAGCACAAGACTTCGTCAGGCATGTTATCTTGTAGCCCAGTAAAAACATCTTACTAACAAATTGATTTGTTTGCGTCTAATTCTCACTGCTCCAGTGATAACTACTATTCTGGTAAACCCCAGACTCATTTGCATCCAATCCTATGGGTAAGAAAGCAAGGTTTGTCCATGAATTTACGAGTTTTCGCATATATGTTAAGAAGTACCTGGAGATCTGATTTGCCAAACCACACATGGTGGTGCTACTCCCAATCCTATATATAAGCTAAAGGGCGCATCTCCCCGCTAATTACTTATCAATCGGATTACTCCCGTGGACTGAAGACGCGGACGATTTCCCCTGATCTCGCAACTAGATTATACTAGCAGGGAAATAAATACTGAATTAGTAGAGGCGCCACACATATACCATGGCAACGGCAGCAGCAGACACATACATCGGTCCCCCCGCGCGATCTACTAGCTGAATCAGGCAGCGACGCAGCCGTATCCAACACAACCTAACCGCTAGTGCGTCCACGGGAGAAGCGGGGCGCGATAGGAGGTTGGAAGGGGGAGGGGGGCATACCGGTGCTGGTCCTGGAGTCGGCGGCTAGGACCACGCCGCCGTCGTAGCAGACGCCGACAATGGTGGTGCCCATCCGGTGCTCCCCATCGGTGGGCGCATCGGCGGAGGCGGGGCCGCCCATGAGCGAGGAGGAGGCGTCCATGGCGGCGGAGATCGGCGCAGCGGCGAGCGAGCGAGCGAACGGGATGAGGAGCAGCGATGGCGTGCGTGTGTGCGTGCATGTGGGTCTGCGGCTTTGGCCTCAAGAAAGAAAGGAGAGGCACTAGTTTTGCAAAAAAAAAGAATAGTAGTGGCGCACCACCTACAAATGCGCCAGTAGTAACCCTGGTTACTAATGGCACACCAGCTGGTCGTGCACCATTAGTAGTTTTGCAAAAAAAAATATAGTAGTGGCGCACTCGGTGAGTGGTGCGCCATTACTAGTTAAACTAGTAATGGCGCACTCTGCCCCGGTGCGCCATTAGTACTTTTGGAAAAAAAAATTATAGTAGTGGCGCACCGAGTGTGTGGTGCGCCATTAGTGTCCATCACACTAATGGTACACCTGCACATGGTGCGCCACTGCTATATAGTAGTGGCGTACTACTTGTCTGGTGCACCATTTGTGTCTATATCATCTATAGCCCGTTTCCTAGTAGTGTCTTCTCCTCTTCTCCTCCTCTTCTTCTTCTTCTTTTTCTCCTCCTCCTCCTCTTCTCATCTTCTCCCCCGCTTCTTCTTCTTCTCTTCTTCTTTTCTTGTTCTTATTATTTTTCTTCTTCCTTCTTTTCATTTTTCCTATTTCTTCTCCTCTTCTCCTAAAGTAATTAACTAAATAACAGATCTAATGAACTAAATAATAGAAAACTAAACTAAACTAATGAACTACAGAACGGAAAACTAAATTAAACTAATGAACGAAATAATAGAAAACTAAACTAAACTAATTAATCAACTAAACATCAGAAAAAAAAAGAAAAAGAAGGGGCGGGGGTGGGTTTGGCGCCAGCCGTCAGGGGGGTGGGGCCTCTCCCCTTTGCAGACGACAAAGGCTTGGTAGATATTTCCTTTGCCATCAACCAAGATTTTGCCGTCTATTTTGCTTCCAGTTGACGGCAAAGAGGCTCTTTGCCATCAGCCTGCAAATGACAAAGAGGCTCTTTGCCATCAGCCTGCAGACGGCAAAGTCCAGGCAGATGGCAAATTCTGTGTTTCAAGTAGTGGAAGATTCAGATTTATATATCCAAGTGGATGTAGATAATCACGATTCATTATTTTTAATATTACCCTAGAGGTAAATAAGTTGGGTGATGAGCCATTCAATCCCATATCTTCCTACGTGTCCTATGGAAACATGATCTCTACAAATATTCCTTGAGCGTGAGCAGTCATGGAAGATTAAATGATAGTTGAGTATGTGAGATTGCCAACGAGAAAGCTCTTACATAGACACTCCTCTAAATTTTGATGAATTAGGATTGCTCAAATATCTGAGAATATGGTTTGTTGACTATTAGTAAAGCTTATTGTCGGGACCCCAATCCTAAGTCATAAGAACCCAGCCTGTAACACATCACATCACTTTGCGGCCCACGCACGGTAAACTCCACGGCTGCCACGTTACCTTGGCCGGGACCGTTTGCGTCTTTTGTCTCACGTATATGAACATGTTGCTAGCGTTCAAACGACAAAGAACCCGGGTCGACATGACTAGTTATAAACCCAAGCGGTACATCCGTACAGGGACAGGCATACATAACCCAACAAGGCAGGTGTCGATCAACAACGTGTGTAGACGAGTCGTAGCAAGCTACAAGGACTCCATTACACCACGTGACATTTCCCCGAGGGGACAGACACAACAGCAAAGAAGGATACATGCCGGTCAATCAATGTGTCTAGAGCAGTAGCAAGCTACCATGGCTCGATAGCAGCACAAAGAGGCATTTCCCTGTAAAGAGTACTACTGAAGGAACACAACTAGGTGTCGAATCCCACACATATAATGCATTTGATAACATACACACAATAGGCACGATATGTGTAGATACAACATGGCATCACAACACAACTCTATGACTCAAGCTTTTATTAAGGACTCATAAGAATCAACATAGTGTGTTATTACAAACAGGGGTACGGTGACCCGACACTCAAGTCATACAAACAACAAGCGGAAGCAAATCATATCTGGGTACAGACATCTACTAAAAGTGGTTGGAAGAGCCTGAAAGCTACTACGACCCTACCAAAGGAGCCAGACCTCTGTCTAGGATTCCCAAGCTATTCCGGTCAACATCGAACACATCGCGTAGAAACCTTTAATGAGACTAAATCTTCTCTGCAAAACATAAATAAAGCAACCGTGAGTACAAAGGTACTCAGCAAGGCTTACATCAGAACTATCTACATATGCATCATGTTTCAATGAAAGGATTGTGTGGTTTGATTGCAGCAAGCCAGCTTTGACTCTTGGCTAACCTGTACTACGACTACAAGTTCTTTCTTTGAGGTGGGATAGCGCACACTAGTCCACATATTCACCAATGCAATACACCAGTATGGATCCACTCTCGTCTCCCTACAAGAAGGCATTCCATAGCACTCACACTTATCTTGCATGTTTAAAGTATCCATTTAACTTGTCTATGTACCACGTAATGTTTCCAAGTAGTCCATATTCGAGGACGCGGCTATTTGAACAGATTGAGTCACCCTGCAGGGGTATACTTCTTCACACATGATCCCACCACTTAGCACCATATGCACGTCATGCATCTCGGCAACCTTCAAGCGGAAGCACTGGCATGGGTGTCGGCCACGACCGTTAACCACACAAGACCCTAGTCCAGGTTTATCGCCTATTTGAGACTGAACCCGCAAGGAAGTCCGGCCGAGGTTTCCTCTACGGCCCCAAACGATGTGCGCATGGTTCCCAAGCCCACCATCCGGGTGCCACTTGGTACACCGTGCCACTGTGTATCTACCGCAGAGAAGCCTACCCCGTCGGGCGGAGCTAAACACGGCCGCCAACACTTTTCCTACAAACACCAGAAACTAATAGCAACTCCTGGACAGGGATCTAGGCAATTAATAAGCCGAGTGGGGTCATATTCCAGGGCCCAATGCATGGTAGTATCTTGTCTTGGATAACATACACATAACTCAGTTCTTAAGGACGGTCCCAATGAGACAACCCACCATGTACTCCTACATGGCCTCTCATCGCTACCTTTACCAAATCGGATTCACACTTTTACTCTCACACTGTAGGACATGAACACAACCATTTTGATTCATCATCCAGAAGGGTCAGACCCGACACGTCTCTAAGCATAGCAGGCATTGTAAACAAACATGGATGAGTAAGCACAGCAAGCTCAAGCAGTTGCTACTCATGCTACGTGGTTTCAACTATTTACTGTGACAAAATCAGGTCATGCAGAGGAATGGGTTCAACTACCGATAACATGTACAGTTGAATCGTGTTTGTCCTAATGCGGTAAAAGAGAGCAGGAGCGACAGAGTGGGTTTATTTCAATATGCTCAAGGGGGTTTGCTTGCCTGACACGTCTCAAGATAGCAATGAGTCTTCATCAATGTGAACGATCACATCGTTGGAAACATCGTTTACCGAGAGGAAACAACACCGGCAAACAAGAAAGAACAACAATTACTTCACGGAAATACAACACTATGATGCATGCTCAAGACATGAAATGAAAGGTGGCAGGGCTAATGTGGCTATCATTTCTTAAGTTGAAGTTGGTTTGAATTAGGATTCAAATGTCACTTCAAGCCGGGTATTTTTCCAAGTACCCTTATAATTGATTCGACCTGATACTCATAACAAATCGTTCCAACATGCATGGAGTTAGTATTTTGAGGTACTGATTTGCATTGACCAATGTTTGGTCATAATAATTGAAGTGGAATTCAAATAAGTATCAAATTCCATCTCCATACTAAATATGAAATTTATCCTATTCACCATTTTGCCTATTTGGTGATGTTAACTTTTTCAAACATGCATGAAAATGCCATAATCAGATTCTTTGGAATTTTCTGATCCTTTATCATATATAAATTATTTCCATCCGAGTTATATTTTTATTTCTATGAGTTTTACAAGTTCTGCTATTATTCTGGAATTGATTAAAATCAGAAAAAGCTATTACTGCGTCAGGCTGATGTCATCCCTGCGTCAGCAGGTTAACCAGCCGGTCCAGGTCAAACCCTGACCATTAGGGCCCACTGGTCAGTGACCCAGAGGCTAACCCCACGCTGACCAGCCCCTAATTGGGGTTTGACCAGGCATTGGGCCCTCTGGCAATGGCTCTGGGGGGGGGTTAGTCCTGGCTAATGACTGTCCACGTCGGCCCTCGCCGGAGGGTGGTCGCCGGCGACCATGCCTGCGGTGGAGGGCTCGCCGGAGTTGGTCTGAATTGCGCTACAGAGGTCCAATTCGAGCGCGGTTGGGTTCTATAGGAAGCTGGCAAAGCGGCGCATCCGTTCCGACCAAGCCACGGGCCAGGAGGTGGCCGGAGCGAGGCCGACGACGACCTCGGGCGGTGGCCGGAGTCAGCCACGATGGGGATCGAGGCTACGGGGCACGGAAGAGCGTGAGGTGAGAGGAGAAAGGAGCAGGGGCTCACTGCATCTCTGTTTTTGGCATCGGGCAGACCGGAGAGAGACCCTGGCCGGCGAATCGAGGTGGGGAGCTCCGGCGACTGGAGAAGGAAGAAGGTGACGATGGCGACCCTGCAGTGGCTCGGGTGCTCGGGGAGGTTGACGGCGAGGAGCTTCTCGACGAGGCGGAGCTAATGAGCCTGTCGGGAAGGCGACGGGTGGCTAGAGAAGAGCTGGAGGCGAACTTGGAGATCTCGGCAATTACGGCAACGAGGGAAAGCAGAGAGATGGAAGAGGGAACTGGAGAGAGAAGAGGAGGATGAGCTCGAGGGGGTCTGGGGCATCCCCGGGCGAGGAGATGAGGACGGGGACGAGCAGGAGGTGGAAAGCAAGAGGTGGAGCCGGTGCACGCGCTGCTGCCACACAGCTGCTCGCGGAAGACGACGAGCAGGGGGAGGCCCTGGTGGGCTCGGCCTGCAGGGGCGACACGTAAGTTTTTCCTTTTTTTTCTTCTATTCTTTTCTGTTTTGTTATTTCTAACATTTATTTTATTTGTTTTGGCTTCAACTAATTCAAAGAAAATAGCTAAACAACTCTGGGGTGTTATTTGGAATATTTCCAACCCCATGTGAAGTTTTCAACATTTTATAAAACTAGGAAGTATTTGAAATCAATTAATTAATTGATTTCAGTGGCTTTTGAGTTTAAAATAAATGTCAAAAGTATTTTGAAAATATATATCACCCCTGATATTTTCTTTCCAACATTCATCAAAAATGATGGACTTTTATGAAAACCATTTTGGTTCATTGATTTGTCACCACTTTTGAATTGTTTTGCATATAGAGTTGCTAGGGTTTTGTTTTGAATATGGAGTAGCTAGGATTTTTCTCTTGTTGAACCTATTTGGATGTTGTTTGGTGTTAGGGTTTGGTCATCCCCATTTGTAGATCATCCAAATTTGAATTAAATTGATTTGAATGCATTCATGAATGCTTACTCATGCAACTAACTACTAGCTATAATCTAGGGCTGTGACACTTATGCTTCATACTCAATCGTTGTGAATGGATAGTCACTTGTTCCTAAGAAGTTATATGATAAAATACTTGATGCTATGCTAATATTCATGATGCTCTCATGCTCGTATTCTCTTTTGTTCGACACCTATCTCTCAAATCATGTCGACACTATTTTCGAGCTCAGCTTCCGCTTGAGGACAAGCGAGGTTTATGCTTTGGGGAATTGATATACTAATTTTGCAACATGAATTACTATTGATATTTCAGTTGAACCAGTCCATTATCCATTATTATCATACAATTCTTATGCCTTTTCTCTCTGAATATACAAGGTACATCACCGAGGGGGAAACATTTGGAAACTGGAATTTTAGACCGGGATACAAAGAAAAATGCAGAAAAATCAACTTACACCGAATGACCCGAAACATTACAAAGAAATTTTCTGTAATATTTGAGAATTTCTGGGCCAAAACTAAACGAGAGATGGGGCAGCAGCTATTCACAAGCCAACAGGGTGCGCCCCCCTGGCCACACCTTGATGGCTTGAGGGGCCCCAGCTGACCCTCTGGTGACCATCTTCTCCTATATGGTGTGTTTTACCCTAGAAAATATCATAAGTTATCTTTCTGGACAAAGTCTCAAGGCGGAAACCTGGGTAGAGGACCTGTTTCTCTCTAACACAGAGATTTTGCCGAGGGAATTACCCTCCGCGAGGTGGAAATTGAAGCCATCGTCACCTCCAATGCTTCATCCTAGCTCATCACGAGTATTCAATCTTCGTCTCCGAACCTCAGATTGGTACGTGTGGGTTAGTAGTTGTGTTGATTTCATCTTGTAGTTGATGCTTGTTTGATTACTATTCATGATATGGCCACATGAAGAATTCTCCTATTTGTAAGTCCAACTAGATCTTCGCGACATGATCAATCGAAGACTTGTGTGTCTCATTATTACTTAACAAAATGTCGTTTGCTGAATCAGGATCAATGAAATATGCACACCCCCTTAATGTTCTCTACATTGTCAATTACCTGAGGGGAATACAATATAGCTAGTTTTTTCACTTACTACCCTTTATGCAGAAGTTGATCAGAGTTTGTGAAGTCCTTACAACATCAAGCGTTCGACAAGAGTGGTAGCAAGCTTCTCAAAGTTGAAGAAGATATGAAAGTCCTAGAATTCCACACTGATGGTACCTACAAGGTGAGGGAAATGCCTAGTGTTGTAGTGCACTTAGAGAATGTTATGATCTTCTCCTTCTGACATTCTATCATGCAATATTGATATAACTTGCCACAACTGGAACTCCACTTCTCAAAGTATTAGCCAACAAGAAATGGTTGGCCATGCTTGTACTTGTGTGCTTCAAATGGGTATACTTTCTTACTATAAATTAGCATTTCAACTTCTGCTTCCTACATGTCGTCAAAACCGGGAATACTCATCCCTTAGAAAATTTTTGTTAATTTGGTTATGGGTGATGACTCTTTGGAGTAGGAGGTTCTTGGTCCCATCCCTCCTTGTTTTGGGGACCTATCTTCCTGTGTACAATCGTGCCCACTTTCCTCTTATTAGGTGAAGAAATTCTTGGTTGTCATCTGGTTTCATGAACAACATGCTACTGAGAATGCTATGAATGTAGGATGGTCTACTGAACAGATGATGCCACTGGGGCAGACTGTTGAGCTGTAGTACCAGAGGTGATGGACAGATGACGACTCGTTCAAGCTATGTCGGGCTTCTTAGCAGTTTGTGCCAACATTTTGATGTGTTGATGCAACTATGACAGTGGATTGGTTTGCTAAGCATTCAGTGCTGACACATCAGTATGCTTATCAAGCGGCTGTGAACTATTAGACTAGTCAGCATGTGGTTCCTATCTTTTAGACTACTTAGCAAGCGGTTCCGAACAGTCGGACTGCTTAGCACACGGTTCTAGACTTTCACACTGCTTAGCAGGCATCTCGATTGGGTTTGTTTGCTGAACATACAATGTCGATGTGTTTGCACTTTCTACTTCAGTGGCCGACATCTGAACTCATAATAAATCTTCACCGCCTATAGGCCTTGTCACACGCTGCTCGAGAGCAGGCAATGACAAATTCTGAACGATAGGAAGTCGGGCGGGCTGATCATAGGTTTATGCCTCAAGCATCGGATTCCCAAGAGTATGTTCATCACGAGAGTAACACAAGATCTGTTGTGGCGAGAAGAGATTCACTGGTTCGAGGGTGACATTGGTTGCTTTTCGAAGGGGCAGTGGACTAGCGGGATCTCATCCAGGAAGTCTATTCCTTTATGTGGCCGCCGGATATGATTTAACCGTGTTTTTTCCAAGGTACTCTGCTCATCAGGGTCGCCAGGGATATTCTTCAAGGAAAAATTACCGAATCGAGGCTTTATTTGAATCACGTAGCACTTCACACAACCCTGCTTCAATGGCACATTGTCCAACAAGAGTCCCCCATCCAAGTCAGGGATGTAACCCACGTTGTTGCACATTTTAAAGTACCTTCAAAATGTGTAAGCATCGCCTTCACTCTCCCCATGTCCATATAGATCACATATAGCACCATCATGTCCAGCTGAAGCATCATTGTCCCTGGGGTCAGCTGAAGCACAACTAGTCTTGTGTAGTGTTGCCATACAATAAGTGGCATCATCCATGCCAACATCCCCTTGTGTCTCCTCGCTATCTCTTAGTATTAGCGTCTTCTACAACATATATAACTCCTCGACTTCATTTTGAATTCAAAGATACATGTCCCTCTTAATCAGTTTGTACAAGTCTCTCCACTTATACTCACTCCTTGCTTTTTACATGTTGAGCCTCTCTTCTGTGCTTATTGAGAAAGCCCAATCGTGTGGGACATTCACCCCAATACCCCTTGCATGGTGAGGGGCTCTTTGGTAGTTAGAGCTTTGGATAGAATGTCACATGGCCCTGACTTCCTGTCGAACTTTCGAGTGTTTTTGGAAGCCTTTAAGATCACATTATACAATTCTTGGTGTGTTGAGTTTCCAAAGTAATAAGAACCATCTACATGCCTGTTTTCACGTGCACGCAAGTAGTCCCTGGAGCGAGTGCCCCTGATTTTACCAAAGGCCAGTTTGCCACCTGCAGCTACTGCTTCTTTGTCCTCCTGATCCCATATCGGTTTCATGCCATAATATGCCGCCACACCCATAGAGTGGGGGTGTTCTTCTTTTGAAGTTCTGATTGCATGGCACTCTTCTTAATAACCTCTTCACCTGCCCTGACCCTTTGAAGTTATGTCCAGTCTTCCTTTGCAATTTGGGGGTATGAGGGAATTGAGACCCACTACTGGAATGAGAGAATTTGCCATTAGTAAGTTCTTTGCTGTCTGCCAACAGATGGCAAAGAAGGTTTTTGCCATCAACTTCCAAACAACATACAACAAAGAATGCACTGATGGAAAAGATACTATTTGCCATCAGTGAATTCTTGGTCGTCTGCTGGTAGACAACAAAGAGACCAAAGGTATACGGAAAAGAGCCCCCTAGGGCCCACTGTACCATGGGGTTGGTTAGGTCAACTAGGCCATTCGACAACTCTTTGGTGCATGGCTGGAGGCACTTTGTCGTCCGCGAGCAGACGACAAACATCCTTGGCACTAACGGCCATTTGTCCGACCCCCAACACTCTCTCTCTATATATATCTATCTCTATCTATCTCTCTCGTCTGTGAGCTCCTCTCCCCCCGCCTAGCTGCCTGGCCGCCCGACCGCCACTGACGCCCAGCCCCGCCCGGTCACCTCCAGCGCCCCCGCCGGCCCACCGCCCGGCCAGTCCCGAAGCCCGGCCGCCGCATCCCCCTCCGGTGAGTAGTTAGGTTTTTTTTGTCTTTTTCATATTATTAGATTTGTTAGATAGATATTGTTAATTAGGTTAACTAGATTAGTTAGGTTAGTTGAGAAAAAAGGAAATTATAATAAGAACAGAAGAAGGAAAACAAAATTAGAAGGAATAGAAGAAATAAGAAAATAAGAAGGAAAGGAAGAATAAAAGAAGAAGGAAAATAAGGAAGAATAAGAGGAGAAGAATACGAAAAAGGAAAGAAAGGAAGAAGAAGAAGAATAAGAATAAGAAGAAGAAGAAGAAGAAGAAGAAGAAGAAGGAGAGGAGGAGAAGAAAAGAAGAAGAAGACGAAGGAGAAGTAGAAGAAAAAGAGGAGAAGAGGAGAAGAAGAGGCAAAACAGAAGAGGAGAAGGAAGAAGAAGAAAAAGAGGAGGAGAAGAAGAAGAAGAAGAAGAAGAATAAGAAGAAGAATAAGAAGAAGCAAATGATGACGATGCTAAGAAAAGGAAGAAGAAGCGGGAATTAAGAACAAATAGAGGGGAAAAAGATGAAAATGGAATATGAAAAGTAGTTATATATAGAGAGATTTTGCTATCGGTATAGAATATTCGTGTTGATCGTGTAGATTAAATGTGCAGTTGTTTCGTTGCATCGACGGTTTGTTGTTCGACGACCTCCCCATGCGACTACCTTCCCTACATGGTCTAGTGGTGAGAACTACTGCCATATCCTCCCCGACCCTAACCTATTTTCTCTGTTCTGGTTGTCATACCGAAGTCACTTCATTCTATTTTCGTGTCAAGTCTCGTAACCTAGGCGTCTCCAGTTCCAAAGGGTGGTATCTATTAGTATTCATTTCTTTCCATATTCATAATCGTCATCCTTTTGAATTGTTCGTGTTACCCATGAAAACGCCCAGTACGTGTAGATTGGGTTTCGTTTCCCGTGCTCTACTTCGGCCAGAGGCAAAATTTCATCACCGCCACCCCATTGTTCTCCGGGTACACATTCTCCCGGCTTATTGCTGAGATGTGTATAAGGAGAACATTAGGGAGGTGTTGTCGAAATTTTTCTTTAGATACAGAGCAGAGCATGGGAAACGAACCCGATATGCACATACTCGGGTGGGATTAGGACCCATGTTTACCTATTTGAACTATATTTCTATCCATGAATGCCCGTTTACCATTTGTATGGTAAAAAATACAACAGTGGCATAAAAAATATAACAAAACTAATTAGTTATGTATGTAGTAGCAATTACATTCTACATAACTTGATTAATATGAAGTTGGTGCACCTACTGTCAGTAGTGCAAGTACCATCATGTGTGATCGTGTATGGATGTACCGGTTTGTGAAAGCAACATTTGCAAATGTCGAGAGAAAAACTAGTGCCCCTATCGTGGGTGCGACAACTTCAAAAATATGACAGAGGATGAAATGGGTAAACATCAGCAGAAGAGGGGTTTTACATCTGATTATATAGGGTGCACATTTCATGGTGAGTCTTCCCAACGTACCAGAGCTGAGGTGCTTCATCATCGCACCGACGAGCATGGTACCGGGATCACAAACATGGTGCAATAATTTGAGGATTCTCGGGATTTGGAGGATGAGATGGAGAAATATGCAAAGGCCTTCTATGAAATGTTGGAGTCTTCAAAACGTCCTCTCCATGAGCACACTGAACTTTTTCAGTTCGTTTCCATCACACAAGTAATCTCTCTGACGGCTCAGTTCAACTTGGGCAGAGAATGCTACGACGCGATGATGACACTATTTATATGCTTTCTACCGAAAGGCCATGTCTTTCCCGCAAACATGTACCAGTCGGACAAAATACTCCATGTACTTAAGTTGCCCTATGAGAAGATAGATGCGTGTGAGAAAGGATGTGCCTTCTTTTGGCTTGAGTATGCACACTCGAACTATTGTCCCATTCCCATGTCTTCCAGGTATATTGTGATATACAACAGTGTGGGTGAGAAGAGGTAGACCAACAACCCCATTGATGTTCTTTGGTATATACCAATCATACGAAGACTTCAATGTTTCTTCGTGGTCGAAGAGACGGCCAGACAAATGACTTGGCATAAATTCGGCAAAAGAACTGAACTAGATGCAGATGGAAATAAGATGTTGGTACACACATCGAATGCTTTTGCGTGGAAGCACTTCGATGCATTACATCCGGATAAAGCGGCAGATCCAAGGCATCCCCGAGTCTACATCGCGATGGATGGGTTCAATCCCTTTGGTATGATAGCAACACAATACAGTAATTGCCCTGTATTTGAGATTCCACTCAATCTCCACCCCACCCGGACAAATAACATATTCCTGAGGTTCACTACAAGAAAAATGCTCAATTATGACCCCAAAAATGATGGTGGTTTAATTGGTCATTGATCCATGACCAAAATTCCGAAATTAGTCATGGCAAGTGTAAAAGGGTTCAAAGCCCATAATGTTATGACCTTTTGTGTCCATTAGGTCATGATACTATTACACAAATTGGTCATTAAGTGCTACTGATTGAAAAAAAAGAGAAACAAATGATAAAGGTGTGTTGGATGAGGGGAGGATTTTGAAACATTGGATGTAGGAGGAGTGGATTGCCAGGATCTGTTTTAGGGAGTGATCCGTGGCCTCGCATGTGATAGGATGGCTGCCCAAGTGAAAAGAAACCAGAAAAAAAGTGAAAGACAATCTCTCTGTCGATCCCCATCTCTCTCCCCCACGACCACATCTCTGTTGGCGATCGCCATCTCTCTCTCCCCCACGACCTACTATTGCGGCCGATCCTCCCCTCGGCCCAGATCCAGCGGCAATAGGTGGCTCCCAGGGCACAGCCGTGATCACCTCCCTCTGCCCCCTCCTCCCCTCGGCCCGCATCACTTCCTCCCACTACAGTTTCAGTGGTGGGGTGGACCTCGTCGCCGGCGGCCTCCTGCTCATGCCGAGTCGGGTGCCTCTCCATCTATCCCACGCCGGCCCCTCCCCGTCTTCCCACATCATGCCCCTCACGATTTAGATCACACCCTAAGATACGATGGCCCAGTGCCACCCCTCGAGGTGAGGCGGCAGCGGTGACGGCAGTACCGACTATCCAATTTCAAAGTCCCCGAAGTCACCGGTGACGCGCACGGATCCAGCTTCATCCGGCAGCGGGCACAGATCCAGCTCCATCCAACGGTAAGCCAATGTGAGTGAGGAATTACCCAGCACCAAACACTCTTCTACTCATCTAGTTGTTCGTTTGGATTGAGTTATTAAACACTTTCTTATTTGGGTTGGGGGATCTACAGGTCAGTCTCGTATGGATGCATGGTCAACGGCAAGGCGGAGCAGAACACGGACAAGTCCTTCACACTTGATGACGGCACCGGCCGCACCGATTTCATCAGATGGTGAGTGCAGCTCAGCAAATGCCTTGCTTGTACTTGAGTTTCGGATGTATATTAAAGGGTACATTTTTACACCTTTTTTGGATTCCATTGACGGATGTTGACTGTGGTATTTGTCCAATGCCGCAACTTCAATCTTCGCTAGATGGAAATGTTGATGACTATTAGTACGACAGTGCAAGAAATTCAATAATGGGAAATAAAAGTGCAGGTTCTTAACTATCTTCAATTAATTTAGTAATTGAGTTCCAAGCTGAATGTGGTTTCCTCATAGATTAGTGATTAACCAATGGACCGTGGATAAACTGGTTGTCCTCCAGCCTGAAAATAAAGGGAAAAAATCGTCTTCGGATTTAGAAGTGTTTGATCATCTATATAGTGCATTTGTTCATTCTCAAAATTTTAGTTTTATCACTAGCATATTGTCTACTTTTTAGTGTTAAGTCACACCACGTACTAAAAAGAATAGTTAATCAATGGTGTCCTAATTTAAACTAAAATGTTATGCATACAACCAGAACCAAAAAAATTATTTATTTTATACATTTTTGTGTGAGGGATCTTTATAGGCAGCAATAGTGTTGTGCTCATTGATGATGCTGACACGTAAATTTTAGTGTTCCTTGGATCCTAGTTTGGTTAAAGAAAAATATCGCGTCTACTTGAGATGATTCCAAAAACCTCAACTTCAATATGAAGTTTGTACTTGTTTTTTGGTTTTATAAAAGTTCGCCATTCATATTTTCCTTAGTAATAATATAATAATCCATCTTCGTCTATTTTATATTCAACATAAATATGGCATATTACATCAGGTATCATATAACAAGACTTACCATGCTATATGCAGAGTACTAGAATAATTAAGGAGTAGTTCCCATGAAGTAGACATGATTTCTTGCAAATTAGGACTTCAAAACATGTTGACCTGGACTTGTAGTCAAGAGTCTCATATAATTCTACTATTACTTTTCAGATAATGTCTTTACTTCCTTCATATGAAGGAAAATCAGTGTTGGAGCTTGGTGCGGGAATAGGTCGCTTTACTGGAGAACTGGCTAAGACAGTTGGGCATGTTCTTCCCGAGGCAAGCGTGCGGAGTCTTTCCACAATGAGATCATCATGCTCTTCTTTGTGGAAGGGTATGGGACAATGTTTATCCTTGATGTGTTTAGCGGGTATACCGAAGCAAAAGCGTTTTAATTTATTTTGTCATTCTTGTTCCGGAATGGGTTTTTAATATTTTTTTGATAGCACAATATAATAACGAATA
Organism: Hordeum vulgare subsp. vulgare; assembly: GCF_904849725.1. Classification (NCBI taxonomy): domain Eukaryota; kingdom Viridiplantae; phylum Streptophyta; class Magnoliopsida; order Poales; family Poaceae; genus Hordeum; species Hordeum vulgare. Next base: position 197,128,206 of record NC_058522.1, read on the forward strand.
CAGACATAATAGCTTTATTGTCCCTATCAACCAAATCGTACATTTTAAGTTTATTGGTGAGTTTGAGAAAATATGAACAGAAATGCAAGGTGTGAAAATTATGGAACAATAAATTTATTGTCAAAATCACAAAGCATGCTAAATCAGCTCCCTCCTCATTTACTAAAACATACTCCCCCCGTTCCAAAATAATTTTCATAATTTTAGTTAGAGTTTTAGTTCAAATTTGAACTAAAAGACACTTATTGTGGAACATAGGAAGTTATTGGTAACTTGGACAAAAGAGAGAACAAGTACTAGTTAGGAACGGATGGAGTATTTGGTAAATGAGAAGAAAAAATACATATTATTATCTAGTAGGAAAATGAAAATGAAAAAATACATATTATTATGTGTTCACTGCTACACTCTGATGACACAATCTGTCCATGTACATAAGAGGAAAAATGTACTTTGACTGTGATGGCTAGTTAGCTACGTCAGCGGCACCAAAATTGCATAACTTAGCCTGAACTCGCCAGCACAAGCTCAATTTGCTGGTAGTTAGGTATGGTAGAATATGTATCTTATTCATTCAAAAAGGAAAAAAAATAAGTTTCCTATTGCCCTTGGAGAAGTAATAAAACAGTAGATAAAGCCATTATCACTTTGCTCTCTTTGCCAACGAAATCATACGCATAATAAGATCACCGAAAAAAGTTTTGATGAAACATGAAGAAAATTGCAAGGCATTGGTACTACGAAAGAAAATGTTCAAAATTACAAAGTTCTTGAGAAGGAAGAAGGGCCATTTGACCAGTAATCGCATATAATTTTCCATATGCAGCTACCGAAGAGCATTGGCAGCTGTATGTTAAATGACCTCTCTTCCCATTTACTAAATCCCACTATTTCAGTAGAGCTTAGACAAGAGAGAACAGTAGTACCAGCTAGGAACAATCTTATATATAACATATGTAGCTAGCTTCATCCTGCGGTAAGTAAAATGGGAAGAGAAACTACAGATTATGTGTTGCATTATTGTAATGTCTTTATAGTTTCACGGCTTGTCGTCTGCTTGTTCGTCGACATGCTTGTCAGTGGTAGTGGGACAAGATACATATACTTCATCCCTTTTCTTTCCCCACAGCACAAGATAGAGCCCGGTATCATCAATACAGATCCTAGCAGGCTGTTCATGCACGCCAATGCAACAATGATTAACAAACATAAATAACCTAGTCTATCACCAGCCAACAATAACAAATCAGTTGGGAACAATGTATATATGAAACTTTGGCAATGACAATGATCATCCCAAAAAAGACAGGGATACATGAAACTGAGAAGAAGTATATACGCGCATATGTATTACCTTCCAAGGTAGATTTGCTCATGGAGGAAGAAGAAATCGATGGTGGCAACCATGATCTGGACGATGGGGATGAAGGCCGCGGTGAAGACGAGGTCCTTCTTCTCCACACACCACGTCATTATCAGGTAACCAGCCCAGATGCGACTATCCCCTGGACGCACATGTAATTTCATTGTAAGATTCACCAATTGATCAACACTTGATTACTACTATTATTTCATAGCTATTTCTGGTTTTAGTTGTTCAAGTTGGTCAAAGTAGCTGGTGTGTATATTAATTGATTGCATGTATAGACTAGTTTTAGCTGCATGCAAGCTAAAGCAATTGCTTTTTTGTATTGCATGCTATAGGGCTTAGTAATGGTGTCCATGTTTAGATTTGACAAGTTCATTATGCTGGGATTTTATGTTTTTAATGGCTATCAAATAGAACAAAATTCTTGCCTATCGTGAAGGGTTGCATATTGATAGAAAATGTGCTATCCTTCTCTTGGAAATGATCATATCATGTGCTGCATTTCAGTCCCAAGGATAAATTCTCTAGTGTTAGCTACTAGTCATGTGTATGTGTCTTCAAAAGTAGAACTGATAGGAGCAAAATTACTAGATCAATCATGTGTTATTTGTGCTATTAGATGTAACAACTGAATAAGCGAAAATAAGATAAATGCTCATAGGCCCACCTAGGTGGCGCCACGGGGTGGTGCCCCAGCCTCTAGTACATGCAAACATACGTGTAGTCAGAGCTCAATGCACTACCACTATTGGAGGATGAAATAGTTCTAATTTATTTATTACTTGTACATTATAATATTTTATTATTTTTTATGCTTTCTTATGTTTGATTATTGAAATTACCAGGATGATCTGAAGCACCCAAAAGTAGAGGACAGGTCAGGAGGAGGGAACACGAAGCTTCGTTTATCATTGATGTTATGTGTGATCAATAAAAACATGTGCTTCTCATCCAATCTTTGTCGAACTATGTTGATGTGCGATTAGCACTTGTTGGGCCCTTTTGTCGTGCACCTGCACTTGTAGAACTATTTTGGTGTGCGCTTGTTGGGCCTAAAATCATTATGTGTAGATGAGTCGATGGATGATGTATTGTAATTTATGTGATGTGCTACTGAAATGAAATATATGCCACTAGTTTGCAACATTTTATTCTGTTGTACTTGATTTTAATGGGCATGTCCCAATATATACATGCTTTTGGCAAAATAATGCATCAGCCTAAACAATTTAGACATTTTTAATAATAAAATAGTATTGGTGGAGGCCCATGTAGACAAGATTATTGAATTGGGCTGTGAAATTTATGATGATTCCCTTTGGTCACTAGCAATGTCACGTCAGCACAGCCACGTCAGATCCTACGTGGCTCACACAAATGGGTAATGACGAAACCAAAATTTTGGTCAATAGAGCTCTATGACTAAAATTTTAGAAAGGTCAAGTTTGTTCATTCTTGACGGCCAACTGTTGCCTTGTAAATTTGGTCAAAAAAGGTCAATAAACAACAACAATGCCGAATCAATGACCAATATAGGGAGTCATAATTGACATTATGTCCTGTAGTGGTTGATAATTCTAGGGCCCAACTATTTGGGGAATAATATGGATGTGTACATGCAGCCTCTTAAGCATGAATTGCAAGTAGCTTTGAAAAATGGGTTCAAGACATTTGACGCTGCTTGAAAAGATAACTTCAAAATGCATGTGTGGTACATGTACTCGATGCATTACTTGCCAGCATATGTGCTATTCGATGGCTGGTGTGTGCAGGGAAGGTTCCTGTGCCCCACATGCAAGGTAGCTCTTTAGTTTCATTGGCTGCAAGCGGGTTAGAACTATTCTTGCTTCGGCTTTCATAGAGAGTCCCTGGATCCTCACGATCACGTCACAAAAGACATGAAGAACTTTATCAAAGGTTAAGTTGTCAAAAATCCAGCACCACCTGCGTTAATATTCCAACATATCCTAGATCAGTTAAACGCTCTTGAGCCTGATCTAGAGCATCTAGGGTATTTCAAGGGGTACAATTCGGAACACGCATGGAGTCACAAGCCATGCTTGTGGGATCTGCCTTACTTCAAAGACCTCCTTCTTCCACACAACATCGACATGATGCACTCTGAAAAGAATATCAGACATGCCATTTTTGATACGTTGTTCAACATAGAGGGGAAGTCAAAGGATAATCCTAAGGCTAGAGTTAATCAGCAGACTCTATGTGATAGACCGTTACAAAACTTGCGACAATCAAAAGAAGAGCAGAATTAGTATCATCCAAAGGCCTAGTTTAATCTAAAAAGGGGAGCTATGAGGGAAATTATCTTTTGGGTCAAAATGCAGCTGATGTTCCGCAATGGGTATGCAGCGAATCTAAAGAGGGGTGCAAGTCTTGGGAAATTGAAAATATTTGGTCTCAAGAGTCATGATTGGCATATATGGCTTGAGCGGGTAATACCGGTGATGTTGCATGGATTTATTCCTGAGGATGAATGGCTAGTACTGAGAGAGCTGAGCTATTTCTTCCATGTTCATTGTCAGAAAGAACTATCTTCTGGCGTGGTAGATGACATGGAGGAGTTGGCGCCGCAGTTGCTCTTTAAGTAAGAGAAGATCTTTCCACCGGGCTTCTTTAATCCAATGCAGCATTTGATTTTACATCTCCTGACCGAGGCAAGATTGGGGGGTGCAAAATCGTTGGTGCTTTCCAACTCAAAGGATGCGTAAGATGCTTTGAGAAAAATGTAAAAAAAAACATAGATTTCAAGCCTCAATAAACGAGGCATTCATTACTGAGGAGGTGGAAAACTTCATGAAATCACACTACGAAGCTAGAAATCATCATTTGCAAAATCCAAAGCATCAATACAATGCTGGTGACCCTAAAATTGAGGATCCAACATCATCCTATTGAAAGGGAAGCTCGCACCAGCCGATGCTTGAAAACCAATAGCATTAGATGTCGAAGAATAGAGGACCATTTCGTTGTATATCTTCAATAACCTAATATAAGTGCACCATACATCGAGTAAGTTCTTGGTACATTTTTCCTCAACTTGTAATTCCTTTGAACAACTCTTATCCATCGATATTTGATACAGTCGATACATTGGGAAACTCCCAAATGGAGCGGTGAAGCAAAGGATTCTATCGAAGAGTATGAGCTTCTCGCAAAGCATGGAGCGGCTATCCTGGTTTCATCACTTCGTTCAGACAAACGGTACTAAACATTAATGAACTATTTCATTTCTTGGTCCAATTTGTGGCTAATTCAACAATCCTTTCATATTAAACTTGTAGGCTAATTCAGAGTCTATGGACGCAGAATTGAGACAAGCCGCTAATGGTTTTGACTATAAAGTATGTTCATTTGAGAAATACAACATCAATGGGTATCACTTTCGTACCTTTGGCAGAGAGCTATCTATGGCCACCCAGAAATCTACAAATTGTGGTGTCTCTCCTATACGCAAAGGAGGTACCGAGTATTATGCAAGAGTTCAAGAAATTTATGAACTTCAATTCTATGGTGAAAACCCACCGAACTTCGTAGTCTTCAAATATTATTAGTTCCGGTCGAAGGAGACTAGAAGGATTCATGAAAGTATAGGGCTATAAACTATAAGGACACGTATAGATGGTCCCGATGTCTATATTACGGCTCAATGGGCGACCCAAGTTTTCTATCTACAATGGGCGTGCCAAACTGATGAGAATCTGAATAATTGGGATGTTGTTTATGAAGTGCCACCACGTGCTAGACCACCCCCCCCCCCAATGAAGATGATTATGAACCTCACATTAGCCCAGACACATATGAGGAGAAATCTTCCAAGAAACACCTCTTTACAAGAAATGTCTCAAGAACCGCTCTACTTCACCCTAGAACATGGAACAAGACAGCGATAGTGAATTCGACTTCACCCCTAAGTGAGAACAAGCAGAGCTGAAACTAGAAGAGATTACTGTTGCGGATGACCTGTCAATGCTTGACCGATTATGGCCCAGACACATGTTGATGCCGCCAAACCCGATAAGCACGTCATTCATGACTACACGCGTGATAGTGATGATGATGTTGCATTTATTGATCCCGGAGCATATATATAAGATCTAGACTATTATTAGTTTGTATGCACCCAACTTAAATTATGTAAATATTACTATTCATGTCATGTATTCAACTTTTTTATGTTGTGCTAATTAATTTTACTCTTTTTCATCACTTGTGTTGAAAGTTGGTGGGCGCGAGTCCAGATTGCTCAGCAGGTACTTCTTCGTCGGTGGCCTGCAATAGGGCTACTTCCATTCGACCCCAATCTCTTTGTAGATTGTTGTTGGCAGTGCGGGGACACCCGTGAGCGCTTCTTCACCAGAATCGTTGGCCACTAGAAGAGGAGGTCGGGGAGGGAAGAAGAATAAGGGTACCAGACATGGCCGCAAGAGAGGTAGGCGGACTACTTTACCGTCCTCGCCACCAAACCCATCTCATTCATCACAGCACAGGACTACCTCGGTGGAACCGTTTGAAGTTGACACTATAGCGACTCAGAATCACGACCCTCGGGTCGACGGGACTTTGGCCAATGAGACTCCGGTCCCAAAGTCTTGGACCCACAAGAGTCCTGTACCAGGGGCTATGTCCCAGGAGACTCCGGTCCCACACGCTTCGGCCAACGAGACTGGGGATCCAGGGCTATGTCCAAGGAAACTTCCATAAGGGGTATCTGGCCGGATCCGACAGAGGGGTCGGTTGGCCATGCTGATGGTGGCGGGGATGAGTCTACTGATAGTGAGGGGTAGGTGTTTGAGGTGGTCACCGTGTATCAGCATGATAGTACACGTGTCACGCACGTGTCGGCGACGTGCGAGCCGAGGCCGGTGATTAGTCGTGACGGGGAGAGGTAAGTGCATTTAATCTTTTTGTATCTTTTGCCTTCACGTTTCCTCAAATATCTGACGTGTTGGCCATGCCATACTGCAGGGGTTGGGGTCACCTCTGCGGATTCCACAAGCCGAACACTGTCATTGGTGTGCTTTGTCGGCAAAATTTCCCGGGGTTTGACACGTTACCCGGAGATGGTCGGCTTCCTCAACTACGATTGAGCTGGAAGCACTACAAGGTTACCCATGCCTCGCTAGAGGAGATGATCGATGGTGTCTTGTGCCACACGAGTGTTGAGATGGTGATCAGTAGCTTTTGGGTAATTTCTCCTTTTACACAATCTAAAATTATCAATATAGCTAGTTATTGTACTAATCAGTGTTGTCACGTTTGATTGCATACCTTCTAGAGGTGTGGGGAGGGATACAAGGAGGCGTCGAAGAGTATCGATTTTGAGTGCAACTGCCTATTATATAACTTACGCCATGAGGCTCGGTCGCAGGCTATTCAAGACTACTACGCATCGCGTGGTACTAAGAAGCACAAGTCGTCGTGCTGTGAAAAGTTTCTGAGGAAGGAGGAGTACATGATGGTAATTACCTATTCTTAAGGACTTGTACATAGTTTCCTTGATTAGATTCGTAGGCGTAGCAGTCCATGAGATGGTGTTCGGATAAGATGGATTGTTGGGAGGCGTTGGTGGATGAGTGGTGCACAAGCGAATGGAGAGCCGTCCACGACAATGTGAAGGACAGGCGTTCTCATATGGTTGGTGTGCCACACCATCAAGGCAGGGCCAAGTTATTTCAGTTCGGGCGGAACTGGGTGTGTGGTTTGCTTCATGATTCATGTAATTCATTCTTCATGCTAGCTTGAGCCATTTACTAATACTTTGTTCCTCTATTTTAGGCACATCACAATAACATGGAGGTGCCAGAGGTGTACGACCTTTATGCCTTGGCACATACTGCATCCAACAAGAAGGCCAAGGAATTCTCTGAGTCCAACCTCGATCATCTAGAGAAGTTCACCAACTTATCCTCCCACCACAAGCTCGTAAGTTACAATGAGATGGGAAGGCGAGGAAAGGGGAGGACTTTAACCCGAGCTAACAACCATTGGATACAGAGCTGGAGATAATATCTAGTGGCGGGAGGCCCCATGGCCTGATAGACTTTGGAGATGGGCTGATACGTTGTCCTCTCACTCTCCCGGAGATCAAGGCACGCCAAACGATCTCCTGTCCTAAGATAAGCACTCGGCCATGGCAAGTCAATCTCCCCATCGAGGTTAGTTATACGGACTTAGATAACTTTCCTCCATTACATTGTGTGTGTGGCCATGAATGATTACAATCCTAATAAGGATTGGTGTTGTAGGCTGCTCTTCAGAGATAAATAGAGGGAGAAACCAGGCTGCTCTTCAGGCACTTCTATGGGAGAGGTACCGGGTGGCGGCGGAGATGGCTTGGGCCCAGAGGAAAATACAACTCGGTAGTTGGAGGAGGAGAGGGAACGACATGAGGTGGCAAACTGTGCCATGTACGAGCGCCTTGTGGTAAGTTTTATTTTCATATTAGCCAAATCATGCATGTAATGTTCGTTTCATTACTAACTAATATGACTAACTCGTCAAAACTAAATGTGCAGTCTATGTGCGAGATGACCAGTCAGTCCCCTCTACCGAAGCCAGTCATTTATGTGGCTAGAATAGTGAGTTTCATTTGAATGGTCATTAGTTACTAGTATTAACATTTGAGTGTGAGCGTGCTAACGAGAAACTAAAAATGATCTTTGGTGTGCAATAAGTCCCAAGCCAAATCGCAAAACCCTTCTCGAGGGCAACCTTCTCTAGGTGAGACCACCCACAGCAACCACGGTGCTTCACATCTTTGATGATGATGATGATAATTTTTCTCTAGTGTTCTTCTTAACATATGCATACTTAGCTTCGTACATGCTAGATAGCCTTATTATGCCACATGCATACTTATCTTATTTCCCCAAGAAAGAGATACTTAGCTAATTACTCTCCAAAATGAAATAATTAGCTTATTTAGTTCATTTATGACATAATTATTTTATTTAGGTCAAAAATGGCATAATAACCATGGTTAGCTCATAAATGGCATAATAGCTTATTTTTCTCCAAAATGACATAATAAGCTCAAAAATGGCATAAAAAGAAAAGGAAAGAATAGAAGAGGAAAGAGAAAAAAAAGAAATAATATAATAGGAACAATGACCTTCTTCTTTCTTTCTTCTTATTATTTTCCTTCACTTTCTTCTTTTTGTCTTCTCCTTCTCATAGTCTTCTTCTCCTTCTTCTTCTAGTCTTCTTCTTCTTCTTCTTCTTCTTCTTCTTATTTTACTTCCTCTTCATCTTCATCATCATCTTCTCCTTCTTCTTCTTCATCTTCTTCATGATCGTCATCATCACCATCTTCTTCTTCTTCTTCTTCAAATTAATTATCCTCCAAAATGACATAATTAGCTTATTTAGTTCATTTATGACATAATTGCTTAGTTAGGTCAGAAGGGGCATAATAACCTTGGTTATCTCATAAATGTTATATACTTAGCTTGTTTTCCTCTAAAATGACATAGTTAGCTTAGTTAGGTTAAAAATGGCATTATAACCTTGGTTAGCTCATAAATGTCATATACTTACCTTATCTTCCTACAAAATGACATAATTAGCTTAGTAAAGTCAACAATGGCATAATAACCTTGGTTAGCCTATATACGCCATATACTTAGCTTATTTTCCTCTAAAATGACATAATTAGCTTAGTAAAGTCAACAATGGCATAAGAAACTTGGTTAGCTCGTAAATGTCGCATACTTAGCTTATTTTCCTCCATGACATAATTAACTTAGTTAGGTCACAAATGGAATAATAACCTTGGTTAGGTCATAAATATCATATTCTTAACTTGATTTCCACTAAATGACATAATTAGTTTTGTTAGGTCAAAAATGGCATAATAACCTTAGTTTGCTCATCAATTACATATACATAGCTTATTCTCCTCGAAATTGACATAATAAGCTCAAAAATGGCACAAAAATAATAAAATAGAAGAGGAAAAAGGAGAAAATAAAGAAAAAAAGAAAAAAATGAGCTTCTTCTTTCTTTCTTATTCTAGTGTCTTCTTCTTCTTCTTCTTCTTCTTCTTCTTCTTCTTCTAGTCTTCCTCTTCTTCTTCTTCTTCTTCTTCCACTACTACTAGTACTACTAGTAGTGTTCTTCTTCTTCTTTTAGTGTTCTTATTCTTTTTCTTCTACTTCTTCTAGTCTTCTTCTTCTTGTTGTTCTTCATCTTCTAGTCTTCTTCTTCTTCTTCTTATTCTTCTTCTTCTAGTCTTCTTGTTGTTGTTGTTGTTGTTGTTGTTCTAGTGTTCTTGTTCTTGTTCTTCTTCCTATTCTTCTTCTTCTTATTGTTTTCTTTCTCTTCTTCTTCTTCTTCTTTTTCTCTTCTTCTAGTCTTCTTCTTCTTCGTCGTCTTCTTGTTCTAGTCTTCTTCTTCTTCTTCTTCTTCTTCTTCTTCTTGTTCTAGTCTTCTTCCTATTCTGCTTCTTCTTCGTCTTCTTCTTCTTCTTCTAGTCTTCTTCTAGTCTTCTTCTTCTTATTCTTCTTCTACTATTCTTATTCTTCTTGTACTTCTTCTTCTTCTTCTTCTTCTAGTCTTCTTCTTCTTATCCTTCTTCTACTTCTACTACTACTACTTCTTCTTCATCTTCTTTTTCTTCTTCTTCTTATTATTATTCTTCTAGTCTTCTTCTTGTTCTTCTAGTTTTCTTATTATTCTTCTTAATTTCTTAATCTCATTTTGCAAATTGATTCACTTCACGAAAGATCGCATTCATGGACTAGTACTATTTACTTTTTGTTTCGATTTGTATGGATGAAGACTGTGATGTTTGAAACCATTTGTATATCTGGATGAACAATGTGAAGCTAGACTATTTGTTGTCTTGCTCAATATTTTCACGATGATGTTGGATACAAGGCCTATTCTTCTTATATGACGTTGGAAACTATATATGATGTTTGACATTATCTATATCATAGATGTATTCTGAAAATGATGGAAATAGCTAAGAACAAACAAAGGCCTTTGCGTTGTGCCACGTCATGGCAAAGGTGCCACGTGGCTGCTACCTGTGCAACTTGGGAGCAGAAGGTCTCACCGGTTTGTTTACTTTGTCGTCACCTAGAAGCAGGAAGATGGCAAAGGGAGTCGCAGACAGACGACAGAGGGCTCGCAGGGAGACGGCAAAGGCCATGGAAGGTAGGCTCGCAGAGGTAGGGTGACGTCAGCTTGCACTCTACAAAGGCTGCCATCAGCTGGCGGATGGCAAAGGCTGTTGTTAGCCACCTAATAGGGATGGTAGCTATTCGATGTTGTCTAGCCCCTTTGCCATCTACTAGTCTAGAAAGACCAACCACAAAGAACTTCGACACCCGTTGCCTCCCGACAGACAGAAAATAAGGTCTTTACCGTGACTTTAAGTGCCGAAAATTGGCCCATGAGCAAGCGGACGACAAAGGTCTTTGTCGTTTATGAACTGGTCCTTTCCGTCCACTATGGCATACGCCAAAGAAGCCGATTCCTGTAGTATCCTTACCTTCTCTCAAGTAGTTCTTATACAACACACACATCCAATTTCTCTATGCATTCTTGGCCTTCTTCAGTGCAGCGTGTTCCACCTGATCTCTCCACTCACCATGAACGTTGAATTATGTGATGATCTCTCGGTCTACCCTCTACCAGGTTTGTGTATAAGCCTTTCGAAACATCGACAGATTAATACTGAGCATTGCCCTGCAAAGCAATCTACACACACTGAAGCTTGTGGGTGTTTTATCTGGTTTAGTTGCATCCCAAGACTTCAAACTCATGTAAGTTACTTCATATATACTTTTCGGCTGGTGTGTGGAATTTCTTGGAGCGTTTTTTAGCTCTTGACCGAAAAGGTGATTGTGGGAGCTCTATCTCGTTCATCATTTCTTGATGCACGATCATCTATTGCATACATGTTGGCTTTAGATGAAGATGAAGATACATTGGAAGAAGTATGAATATCGTTGTTCCTAATAATCATCTACACAAGAGACATGCCAAGTTAAGAAATGAGGGATAAGGATAACCTAAAGGTAATAGCTTGGTAGCAAGCTGTCTAAACATGGCATGTGATAATTTCAAAATGTACTGTTGTTCTGTTCATTTTGTGTCACTCATGCGCACATGATATGTAATTCGACAATAACTAATTGGAACAAATACAACTTATATGTAGTTAGAAGGTAGATGATGAACGTAAATATTCTCTCCATTATTATATAACAAATTTGTGGACAAACCAAACCAAATAGGAAATGAGATCGCGAGATAATAGACCTCACCGCGATAGAGGGCAGGAACTGACAATTTTTCTTTACAAATCCGCCAGGAGAGGCGAAGGTACATGATCAATATGCTCGAGGGTGGCTACCGAGCAAATGACGACAACGAGGCACGGGCAACCGTATATTTAGAGCGCTGGTGAAAGGTATGGTTGACGCCGGGAAGCGGGTATACGGTCTGGTTGAGGATGAGAGTGCCGGAAAGGGCTCTAGTGTGGGTCTAGGGGATGGGACGGAGTTGTCGATGGAGTTTGGGTAGAATATGCGGACTGTTGAGTGAAATGGGGGAGGGCAAGAGTGGGGGGCATGTTGGTGGCTTCGGTGAAGCGGGAGAAAAAATTGCACCGGGCCCTCCGCGGAAAAGCCAATGCTAACGGTTTTGTTTAGTAACCAGTGTGTACAAGTAGCATAAATTCGTTCGAAATGAAAACCTCGCAACTTTGAAATGTAGACGTGCCCTCATCGTTTTGTCTTGAAATTTTTCCCACGGTACGCAGCTATCGTCGAACCCTAGTATTGATTTTGTGCAGAAATTCATGTATAATTTGATATTTTTCAACCCATTTTTTATTTACTAGACGTTTAGTGCATATAAATCAAATCCCAACTACAACTACTTGTGGGTGCTGTCAAAGAAGGCATTAAAAATCTTTTTTGTTTCACTTTGTGCGTTTTCGGTCATTGTCCAAGGAATGAAAATAATTTTCAAATACTTCGGCTGCAAGATGCATCCACCTACATAAGGCATGTTGGTAATTTAATTACAGGAAATGTAGATGGAGTGAGAAAATCACGAAAATCGGTGTGTCATTGTGGCATGATCTCGAGACAATGTGGAAAATGTTGGGTACAATTTGGCACAACTTATGATGATTTATCCTTTGAAACCATATCATCTAAGTAGTAGGATCATACTTTCAAAGGGAGAAAAGGAAAATTGAACTCCCATCAATGGTGTCGTCACCGCGTCTCCTCCAACTTTTTCCCATGGTAATCAATCATCATTATATGCCAGGTTCAATTTTTTGGCGCATATATGGGCTCATTTGCTATATTTAAGTCATTTCTATCATTTACGGGGAAGTTAGTGCATATAAAACAGATCCCAACTGCAACTATGTGTGTTGACAAGAGTGATAAGGACTGTCGTTTAATCTGGATGCATCATACGGTGCAGACTTACCATCCGTGTGGTTTGGGTTTTGGCCAATAAGAACGCATGACTCACTTTGCACACATTCGATGTGCTTGGCCATGGTTTGCAAAGCACACGAATTTAATGAATGAACCGTGTGGTATTCTTTTATGCACAACAGTCGTAATTCATTTCAAATGTATTTATGACTTCCTCATTTCGCCTCGAAATATTTTCATCGGCACACAATAACCTTTTAATGCCTATATTTGTTTTCGGCTGCATTTCATGACTAGTTCGCCTCGAATTATTTTCATCGGCACACAATAAGACATTTTTCATCAACATAGGGCTTGTTAGTAATTTAGTTGGAGGAAATGCAGATGTATTCCAAAAATACCTAAAATGTTGTGTCACCGTGTTGATGTACTAAGAAATGGGTCCCTTAGAACACAAACTTGTACACACGCAGCTGCGGCCTCCAGGACCGGCAAGACCTTGTCATACAACACCAACCTCTAAGCAAAAAAACAACAACACAAGACCATCGCAAGCCACGTTGCAGCAGCTTTAATGAGACCCGTACAGGAGCATGTAAAGAGAATAGGAGGTAGGTGGGTGAACAACACAAAAGGAGTGGTAATCCTTGCCGGTGAACGTCACCAGTAAGCCACCTTATGGTGCATTTAATGCAACTATCATAGTACGTCAGAGTTAGGTCTTTCCCACTATAGCACCTGTTAGTAATTTTGGCGGATATTATGTGGATGTTACTAGCCACTTTGGTAACCCCTTGGACTATAAAAGGAGGATCATGGCTACCTTTAGGAAGGTGACTCTCTATTCATTCTACACGCGTAGATGCTGCCCCAAGCATCCTTGCGAGGCGAGCACATCTGTACTCTGAAAACATACATAATCCATCAGAACACATGACGTAGGGTTTTATGCTTGCGAGCGTCCCGAACTTGTATAAACCACCATGCATGCGGCCGTCGGTGATGCTCTTTGTGCACCCATAGTCTCCATAGAACTGCAGAAAGGGGCCTTGTCGGTCCCATAGATCGACGTTTCCCCCAACATCTTTGGCACGCTACGTAGGTGGGATTTGGTGCGGGAATCTTTGCCAACACCGTGTGTTTTCATCGAAATGTTCATCAACTTCCATGGGTCTGAAGAAGGCCAACGGAACATCAGCAGTCATCCCGTCTTCGTCCAATTTGGCCACGCCTACTCCTACATGTGACGGAAGAGGGACGAACGTCGTGCACAACACACTGGAGAATGCAACCACAATACCACGTAGAGTTCCGCAAGCCGCGAGTCGGAAATAGTCGTCGTTGCATCCGAGGACGCACCGGCAAGGCCTCAAGGCAACACTCCAGCGGCAGCTAAAATGAACGCCACGTCTAACTCCATGGTGAATGCAGCAACGCCTCTGCCGTGTGCTTTGGAGGACAACCACAATGAGCTCCCCACGTGGTGGGGATATTACCTGCGGTATGACCCGCCCTAATGGTCCGGGTCAGGAAAGCGGCGACTCATACATACATGACCAATATAAGCCTTGGTTTGGGCCTGGGGCATGTTGAGAGATCTTGTAAGAAGACCGCCACGGCCCATGAGCTGGATGGTTGTTCAAGGATGACAAAGAAGATAAACCGTCGAGGAGTTTCCCTTGACTTGATGAACACGGCGACTTAGAGATAAGGAAGGCCACGATTTGTAACATGGCTAGGACATTGTAAAACCCTGGGGCCTCGACGTGTATATAAAGGCGAGTCTCTGGGACAGATAGATCATGTTAGAAATCATCGAGAACTAGGTTAGGCGAGTTACACCCTCCTTGTAATTGAAACCACCATCAATATATACAAAGCAGGACGTAGGCTTTTACCTCTCACGAGGGCCGAACCTGGGTAAATATGAGTCTCGCTTCCGCTCACCCCCTTTCAGTCGCCACCAAGGTGTGATGGCTCCTTCACTAAGTCCTTTCACGAGGACATCTGTCGTGACAAAACCAGGACAGTTGGGACCCACCGTGGGGCTAGTGCATGGTGGAGTTGAGTTCTCAAAGGGAGCCCTTCCAGGGGTTAGGAAGCTATGCGGTCGACATCATCACGAGTACTCGTCGTGGAAAATACTACATCGACAACTCGTAGTGGGGGCCTGAAGCCGATTCAATCGAATCTGGTTACAGGGTCCCCTTTGGTAAGATCCACGTCTTCATCGACAAGTTTGGGGCGCCCGTACCTGAGCCGGACACCTTCACGGACATCGTCAAGCCGGCCCATTACGCCCACCCCACCGAACATCGGGTCAGGGGACGCCAGTTTTTCGTTGGTTTTACGCAGGGAACAGACCTACAAGATGAGCCTGTAGTCGAGGAGATCACCCCCGTCAACTCGGACGACGAGTCATCTATGGGCGACACAGATTCAATCTACCATCTCTACGAGGGACAACTCGGAGGGTTACCACGGACAACAAACTCTGAGGACATTGCGGGACTGCATCGACAAGTCCGGCAGGCAACAATGAAACTGGCAGGTCGCCGAAAGTTGCAGCTCAGGCCATGGCAGACCTGGTAGCAGAGACAGCCAAACTCATGGCGATCACCGTGATGGCGGAGAATCAGGAAACAATCAACGCCGAACTGGCAAAACTAAGGGAGGAGATGGCCAAGATTCAGCGGGACATGGAAGCGGAAGCCGCCAGGATGGCAACACAGCAGGCCGAGATCACCACAGAGATAGAGCGTTTGAATACTGAAGGCTGGCGGCTTGAGGGACAGCAGCGTGACTCCGTGCGATCCACCAGAGGAGACATCATGGCCGCCTCCCGGCTGATCAAAACCCGACCCGCCTCTTCGACAGCCCACATACTCCCGGGATGGGACCCGACCGGCCTTGGCAGGCAGGCTCGAGGAGACGATCCGGCTCGACTGCCGCTTAACCCGCAGCCGCCTCAGCCAATGGAGGCTCGCGCACCCCATTTCCATACACCACGGGGTCAGTTCTCGAATCCCATGGATAATGTGTTGGCGGCAACCCGCCACCTGCAGTCTCTCCCGATTTAAGGAAACTCCCCGGCTGAAGTGGAGGCAAGAAACGCCATCGAGATGCTGAAAAAGGCGGTGGTACAACATGTGCAGTATTCACATAGCCACGACCGGCTACACTCCACACCCCAGGCGAGTCACACCAGGAGTTGCCATGATGACCTGCCTGCGCTTACCAGCGAGCAATGGTGCCTGCCGGAGAACGACCCGCCCGGGATGCCCGATACACAGGCTCAAGATCTTGTGGATGCGGCGCGAGCCGCCATCTTGATGGAAACGGCAATTGCGGCGCGTCAAGGCTATCCGGCTTACGCCCAGCCTCCTCCCACGTTGGCCAAGATAGGCGGCATGCACGTCGGGGTGCCCTGCCTAACGCACGCCCTCCGCAACGAGCGTATGCCTAAAGATTTCAAAGGACCAAGAAAGGTGCCCAATTACACACCAGATCTCGAGCCAGGGTCATGGATTGAAATTTATGAGCTTGCAATGGATATGCTCGATGTGAATGAAGCATTTGATGGTTGCTGTGTATCCCCTGCTATGGTGCCAGAAATAGTTGTTTCGATGGCACCAGGAATCCTTCAGCTGCGGCTACGCCTTAAGGGACTTCCTAGGCAAGTATGCAAAGGATTTCCTCCATGGCCTTGGAGCCTTGTGTTGGTGTTCCCTCGAAGCGTAAAGGGTGATGTAGCACAGCGACGGTAAGTATTTCCCTAAGTTTGAGAACCAAGGTATCAATCCGGCGAAAGAGTATCTCAAGATCCTGCACAAACACAAAAGCTTGCACCCAACGCTATGAAGGGGTTGTCAATCCCTTATAGATTGTTTGCCAAGTGAGAACTGAAAGCAACAAAGTAACAAAGAAAAGTAAAATCGGAGATGTAAACGATGGATGTGAATAGACCCGGGAGCCGTAGTGTTTACTAGTGGCTTCTCTCATGAAAGCAAGTAGACGGTGGGCGAACAAATTACTCTCGAGCAATTGATAGAACTGTGCAGAGTCGTGACGATAACTATGCAATGTTTATTTCTCTAGGCATCACGTCCGAAACAAGTAGACCGATATTTTCTGCATCTACTACTATTACTCCACTCGTCGACCGCTATCCAGCATGCATCTAGTGTATTAAGTCCATAAGAACAGAGTAACGCCTTAAGCAAGATGACATGATGTAGAGGGATAATCTCAAACCAATGATAAAAACCACATCTTTTTACCCTTGATGGCAACTGCTTGATGTGTGCCTTGCTGCCCCTGCTGTCACTGGGAAAGGTCACCACATGGCAGAACCCAAAACCAAGCACTTCTCCCATTGCAAGAATCATAGATCTAGTTGGCCAAACAAAACCCAAGACTCGGTGAGACTTACAAGGATATCAAATCATGCATATAAGAACTCAACAAAGACTCAAATATATATCATAGATAATCTGATCACAAGTCCACAATTCATCGGGTCTCGACAAACACACATCCAAAGAAGATTACATCGGATAGATCTCCATGAAGATCATGGAGAACTTTGTATTGAAAATCCAAGAGAGAGAAGAAGACATCTAGCTACTAACTACTGACCCGTGGGTCTGAAGTGCACTACTCAAGAGTCATTGGAGGGGCGATGATGATGATGAAGAAGCCCTCCACCTCCAAAGTCCCCTTCGGCAGGGTGCCGGGAAGGGTCTCCAGATGAGATCTCGCGGAAACGGAAGCTTGCGGCGGCGGAAAAGTATTTTCGAGGCTCCCCTGATTTTCTGCGGAATATTTGGGAATATATAGGCGCAAGATGTAGGTCAGGGGGCGGCCAGGGTGTCGGTAAGCTTGCCCACCGCCTCCTCCCCCTTAGTGGCGTGGTGGGAGCTTGTGGGCTCCCTGGGGCCCACCTGGCTTGGCCCAAAGGCTCCCTGGTCTTCTTTCGTTTGGGAAAAAGTCATTTCGGGGTATTTATTCCATTTGGACTTCGTTCCAAAATCAGATCTGAAAAGAGTAAAAAACACGGAAAAACAGGAACTGGCACTTGGCACAGAATGAATAAGTTAGTCCCCAAAAACATATAAAAAGATACATAAAACATACAAAGAAGGCAATATAACTGCGTGAAACCATCAAAAATTATAAATACGTTTGAGACGTATCAAGCATCCCCAAGCTTAACTCCTGCTCGTCCTCGAGTAGGCAAGTGATAAGAATGAATTTTTGATGCTTTCATGCTACCTAGCATAGGTGTCCTTTGTAATTCCTCTTCTGTGACGTGAATGTTCAGATCCATTAGATTCAAAACAATAGTTTGCTATTGACGTGGAAACAATAATAATTCAAGCAAACTAGCAAAGTAATCATGAACTTTCAAAATAACAAGGCCAAAAGAAAGTTATCCCTACAAAAGCATATAGTTTGGCTATGCTCTATCGTCATTGCACAACGAATTTAAATCATGCAGAACCCCGGTATTGGCCAAGTAATTGTTTCACACCTTTACTTTCTCAAACATTTTCAACTCTCACGTAATACATGAGCGTGAGCCATGGTTATAGCACTATAGATGGTGTGGAATGTGGTGGAGGTTGCAAGACGAAAAAGACAAGATAGTCACATTAACTAGGCATATCAATGAGCTGTGGCGATTCTCATCAATGGATATGAATGTGAATGAGTAGGGATTGCCATACAAATGATGCACTAGAGCTACAAGTGTGTGAAAGCTCTTAAAGAAAACTAGTGGGTGTGTATCCAACTTGCTTGCTCATGAAGACCTAAGGCAATTTTGCGGAAGCATATCATTGGAATATACAAGCCAAGTTAAATAATGAGAATTTCCCACTAGCTATATGGTGGTGACAAAACGAGAGACTCTCAATCATGAAGATCATGGTGCTCAAAATGCAGAAGTGTGGAAAAAGTGGTAGCATTATCCCTTCTCTCTTTTTCTCTCTTTTTTTATTTTTATTTTGGTGGTCTCTTTGGCCTCTTTTTTATGGGCTTCTTTGGCCTCTTTTATTTCCTCAAATGGGAAATGCTCCAATAATGATGATCATCACACTTTCAACTGAAAACTTAGAGCAACTATGACTTTATACGGAATGCCTTCGGTAGTGTACCGTGGCAATGATCTAGCATGGCATAGACATCAATGGAAACGTCATGCTAGATATCTTACGATCGTGCAAAGGCAATGTAGACGTGGTGGCACATATCATGGTGGTAGTTGCAAGGCAATATATCTCGGAATGACTTTGAAAAAGCCATTGTAGGTAGGTATGGTGGCTGTTTTGAGGGAGGCTAATGGTGGGTCTTGTGCACCGGCGAAAGTTGCACGACACTAAGAAGATAGTGATGGTGGAAGGTGAAAGTGCATCTAAACCATGGACTCAACATTAGTCATGAAGAACTCATATACTTGTTGCAAAAGTTTTATTAGTAATCGAAACAAAGCATTCAACTTATACTCCTAGGGGAAGGGTTGGTAGGTATATACCATCGCGCGACCCCGACCGCCACACAAAGGATGACAATCAATAGACTAATCATGCTCAGATTTCATCACATAGCGGTTCACCATATGTGCATGCTACAGGAATCACTAACTTCAACACAAGTATTTCTAGATCCAAAATACCTTACTAGCATGACTTCAATATTACCAAAATCACAACTCAAAACTAATTGAGATGAATCAAACTTCTCTAACTATTCAATGCACATGAAGGTGGAAGTTTTCGTATCCCTTTGGATAACTACCCCTTTTCAGACTACTTTCAAAGCATAGATCAACTACCAACCCACGCACTGCGGTGCTCTAAAAGATATAAGTGAAGCACATAGAGCAAAAGTATCTAGCTCAAAAGATATAAGTGAAGCACATGTGAGCTGAATTCTCTACCAAAAGATATAAGTGAAGCTCGACAAAATCACGGTGTGTGCATGTCTCTCTCTCTAGGTGTGCAGCAAGGATGATTGTGACACAACAAAAATAAAAATCTCCTACGATACAAGATGCTCCAAGCAAAAACACATAACATGTGGTGAATAAAAATATAGCCCCAAGTAACGTTACCGATGGATTGAAGACGAGAGAGGGGATGCCTTCCCGGGGCATCCCCAAGCTTAGGCTTTTACGACATCCTTGAATGTCTTAGGGTGCCTTCGGCATCCCCAAGCTTGAGATCTTGCCACTCTTTATCTTTTTGTCCATAAGAACTTCACCCAAAACATGAAAACTTCACAACATGAAACTTAAACAGAAACTCGTGATAACATTAGTACAAGAAAGCAAACCACCACTTCCTTAGGTACTGTAGAAAACTTAAATTCTACTTGTGCTGATGTTGGGTTACTGTACTTTCAATCTTCCATGGCTAATACCCCCCGATACTATCGATAGTTTCATCAAAATAAGCAACCAACACAACGAAAACCGAATCTGTTAAGAGCAGACCAGTCTGTAGCAATCTGTATGTTTCGTATAGCTCTGCTACTTAAACAATTCTGAAAAATTACGACAGTCTGAAGAATTTTCGTAGAAATCAGCAGCAAGAAGAATCAACTCAAAATCTCTTACAGAAGAAAAATGAAAATTCTTTTCTTGAGCAGAAAGTTTCTGCCTTTCCCAGCATGACCAAACGATCATCTTCAAGACTAATCATAACAGTTTTACTTGGCACAAACGCAAAAAGAAACACAAAAAACACTATCACAACAGAATTATGGAAGTTTGGAAAACACAAAACAGAAAGAAAAAGGATAAATTCGTTGGGTTGCCTCCCAACAAGCGCTTTTGTGTAACGCCCTTAGCTCGGCGAAAGTGATGGAATCACGTATAGTCATCCTTGGTGCTCAAACCATAGGTAGCCCTCATCATAGATTCATAAGGCAATCTTATTTTCTTTCTAGGAAAGTGCTCCATGCCCTTCTTTAAGGGAAATTGAAATATAATAATCCCTTCCTTCATATCGATGATAGCACCAATAGTCCTTAGGAAAGGTCTACCAAGAATAATGGGACATGAAGGATTGCAATCTATGTCAAGTACAATGAAATCCACGGATACATAATTCTTATTTGCAACAATAAGAACATCATCGATCCTTCCCATGGGTTTATTGACAGTAGAATCCTCAACATGCAAATTAAGAGAACACTCTTCAATCTCATGAAAACCAAGAATATCACATAAAGACTTTGGAATCGCGGAAACACTAGCACCCAAATGACACAAAGCATTGCACTCATAGCTTTTGATCTTGATTTTGATAGTTGGTTCCCACTCATCATGAAGTTTTCCAGGTATCAAGACTTCTAGTTCGAGCTTCTCTTCAAGAGATTTCATCATAGCATCTACGATATGCGTGGTAAAGGCTTTAGTTTGGCTATAAGCATGTGGAGAGTTTGTAATGGATTGCATCAAAGAAATGCATTCAAACAAGGAGCAATTATCATAATTGAATTCCTTGAAATCCAAAGTGGGAGTTTCATTACTACCCAAAATTTTGACTTCTTCTACTCCACTCTCCACACCTTTATCGTCAAGATAGGTGGACTCCGAATCATCGGGGTGTTTTTCAACCAAATTGGATTCATATCCAGCCCCTCCATAAGTAGTATTGACACACAAAAACAAAGATTCAAGAGGATACACACCAAGCACTTTAAGATCTTCGTGATTTGCATCACTAGAACGCACCCTTTTAAACCATTCATGTCTAGCGCGAATTTGGGCGGTTCTTTCTTTGCTCTCATTCATGGAGATATGCATAGCTTTCAAAGTTTCATCCAAGTTGATAATTGGAGGAGCGCATCTAACTTTCAAAGCATCAATATCACAAGACATCCTATCAACGCTCTTAGCCAAATCGTCTATTTTGAGTAGTTTTTCCTCTATGGACGCATTGAAAATCTTTTGAGAGTTCATGAAATCCTTGATATTACGCTCTAGATGAGAGGGTAATTTGTTATGATTTCCATAAGTGGTGTCGTAGGAATTGCCATAATTGTTAGAGGAGTTACTAGGAAAAGGCCTAGGAACATAGTTTCCTCTAAAAGCATTGTTGTTGCCAAAATTGTTCCTACCAACAAAATTCACGTCCAAACTAGCGTTGCTACTCTCAATCAAAGAAGATAGTGGCATGTCATTAGGATCTACGGTAGCATTACTACTAGCAACCAAATCATCAACTAGTTCATCTTAGCACTAAGCGAGTTAATCTCTTCGATAGCGTGCACCTTTTTGCTAGCAGGCGACCGTTCAGTGTGCCACTGAGAGTAGTTGGTCATGATATTGTCTAGGAGTTTTGTAGCGTCTCCTAACGTGATTTCCATGAACGTTCCACCTCAGGCGGAGTCCAAGATATTGCGAGAAGATAAATTCAAGCCAGCGTAAAAAGATTTGTATAATCATCCACAAACTCAAGCCATGAGCGGGACAATTTCTAATCATAAGCTTCATCCTCTCCCAAGATTGTGCAACATGTTCATGATCAAGTTGCTTGAAATTCATGATATATTTACCTAAGGAGATGATGTTAGCCGACGGAAAATACTTGGATATGTAAGCATGTTTGCACCTATCCCAAGAATCGATACTATTGTTAGGCAAAGAAGAAAACCAAGTTTTTGCGCGATCTCGCAACAAGATAGGAAAAAGTTTCAACTTAATCACGTCATTATCCACATTTCTTTTCTTTTGCATATCGCAAAGCTCAATGAAGGTATTGAGATGGGATGCAGCATATTCACTAGGAAGGCCAGATAATTGCTCTTTCATAACAAGATTCAGCAAAGCTGCGTTGATTTCATACGAATCCGCACTAGTGGCGGGAGCAATCGGAGTACTAATAAAATCATTGTTATTAGTGCTCGAGAAGTCTCAAAGTTTGGTGTTTTTAGACATGATGTATTCAAGAACAAACAAGCACACAAGCAAGCAAGAAACCGGCAAAGGAAAACGGCAAGGGCAAGAGAAAACGGTGAAGGAGAAAGGCGAATGCAAACGACAAATGTGAAGTGGGGGAGAGGAAAGCGAGAGGCAGCTGGCAACAAAAGTAAATGAAAGAGAAGAGTTTGTGAGACCTACTTGGATAGATCTTGATATCTCCTCCTGGGCAACGGCCCCAGAAATACTTCTGATGGCTGTTGTGTATACATTGCAATGGCGCGAGAAATAGTTGTGTCGATGGCACCAGGAATCCTTCAGCTGCGGTTACACCTTAAGGGACTTCCTAGGCAAGTATGTAAAGGATTTCCCCCGTGGCCTTGGAGCCTTGCGTTGGTGTTCCCTCGAACTGGAAAGGGTGATGTAGCATAGCGACGGTAAATATTTCCCTCAGTTTGAGAACCAAGGTGTCAATCCGGCGGAAGAGTATCTCAAGTTCCTGCACAAACACAAAAGCTTGCACCCAATGCTATGAAGGGGTTATCAATCCCTTATAGATTGTTTGCCAAGTGAGAACTGAAAGCAAGAAACTAACAAAGCAAAGTCAAAGCGGAGATGTAAATGATGGATGTGAATAGACCCGGGGGCCGTAGTGTTTACTAGTGGCTTATCTCATGAAAGCAAGTAGGCGGTGGGTGAACCAATTACTGTCGAGCAATTGATAGAACTGTGCAGAGTCGTGACGATATCTATGCAATGATTATTTCTATAGGCATCACGTTCGAAACAAGTAGACCGATACTTTCTGCATCTACTACTATTACTCCACACGTCGACCGCTATCCAGCATGCATCTAGTGTATTAAGTCCATAAGAAAAGAGTAACCCCTTAATCAAGATGACAAGATGTAGAGGGATAATCTCAAACCAATGATAAAAAGCCCATCGTTTTACCCTTGATGGCAACTGCTTGATGTGTGCCTTGCTGCCCCTACTATCACTGGGAAAGGTCACCACATGGCAGAACCCAAAACCAAGCACTTCTCCCATTGCAAGAATCATAGATCTAGTTGGCCAAAAAAAATCCAAGACTCGGAGAGACATACAAGGATATCAAATCATGCATATAAGAAATCAACAAAGACTCAAATATATATCATAGATAATCTTATCACAAGTCCACAATTCATCGGATCTCGACAAACACACCGCCTAAGAAGATTACATCAGATAGATCTCCATGAAGATCATGGAGAACTTTGTATTGAAGATCCAAGAGAGATAAGAAGCCATCTAGGTACTAACTACGGACCCGTAGGTCTGAAGTGAACTACTCCCGAGTCATTGGAGGGGCGATGTTGATGATGAAGAAGCCCTCCACCTCCAAAGTCCCCTCCGGCAGGGTGCCGGGAAGGGTCTCCAAATGAGATCTCGCGGAAACGGAAGCTTGCGGCGGCGGAAAAGTATTTTCGAGGCTCCCCTGATTTTTTGCGGAATATTTCGGAATATATAGGCGCAAGATCTAGGTTAGGGGGCGGCCATGGTGTCCACAAGCTTGCACACCGTCGCCTCCCCCTGGTGGCGTGGTGGGAGCTTGTGGGCTCCCTGGGGCCCACCTGGCTTGGCCCAAAGGCTCCCTGCTCTTCTTTCGTTCGGGAAAAAAATCATTTCTGGCTTTTTATTCCGTTTGGACTCCGTTCCAAAATCAGATCTCAAAAGAGTCAAAAACACGAAAAAATAGGAACTCGCACTTGGCACTGAATTAATAAGTTAGTCCCCAAAGAAGATACCTAAACCATACAAAGAAGCAAGATAACAGCGTGAAACCATCAAAAATTATAGATACGTTTGAGACGTATCAGCGGTCTGCGCTAAGTATTTCACTATGATGCTCGACGGAACGGTGCACACGTGGCTGAAGAACCTTCCGCCCAATTATATGAACACCTAGGCCGAGTTGAAGGAACGTTTCGTCAAAAATTTCCGAGGAACCTGCAAACGACCGATGACGATCATTGACCTACAACACTACGTCCAACGCCCGGACGAGTCGGCCCATTATTGGACGCGGCGGGCTATAGAAGTCATCCATTCATCAGATGGCATCTCGGTGGCTCAGGCATTGCTCATTTTCGAGAAAATTGTCATTATGAGCCTTTGGTGCTGAAGCTTGGGCGACTCAAGCGTAAGGTGCAGGACATAGGCGAGTTGATGGACACCCTGACCAGGTACACCGAGTCAGACGACCCTAAAGATCCCGGGGAAGATGACGACAAGGTCAAAACCGCCAGGAGAGGCCAGTCATCAAAAGGTCACTCCAAATTCCAGGGGCGGAGCAACCACAACCACGCGGGACAAAGTAAAAGGAGGTAGCTAGAAGGTGTCACAAACATCGTCGATAACACTAACGGTGGCAACAGGAACCAACGCCAGAAGAAAAAGGGCTTCAGTGGGAAGAAACCACACAACTATCACGAGATGCTGAAAGGCCCCTGCCCACAGCACGCCACCGCCGAAGGGTCGTCTACCCACTCCAGGGAGGATTGCTATCTGATGCAGGAATTCCAAGCTGAGGCGCTCAAGAAATGTCAAGGAGGTGACCAAGGCACGCGGCTGGAATAGTTCGGCATGCCCGAGTCACACCGAAGCCCGTTCGGTGGTTCCCTAAACAGGTCCCACGGGGCGGGTCACAGTCTAATGTCGTGCAGTACCAGGTTCACAATCAACAACGGTACAACACGCAGGGCGTGTTTCAGCAACTGCCCCCACAAGGTGATCCCCAACGGTAGGATGACAATGGCGGTTTTCAGAATAATCCTAAGCAGTTAAACAGTGGGCAATATCACGTGTTCACCACCAACACTTGCAAACGTGACCAAAAGGTGAAACACAGAGCTTTCAACGTGGTTGAGCCGGCGCTTCCTAGGTACCTCAATTGGTCTGAATAGCCCATTATCTCGAGTAGGGAAGATCACCCGCCCCGAGTTGATAACCCCGGCAACTTGGCTCTGGTCGTGGTTCCGCAGGTCGGAGGTTACACCCTTTCCAAAGTCCTTATGGATGGCGGCAACAACATTAACATCTTATATTTCAATACCTTTCAGTGGATGAATTTCTTAGAAAAAGACTTGATGCCATCTTCCACGGTCTTGCACGGTATTGTTCCGGGTAAGTCGGCATACCCTATTGGGCGAATCAAACTGAACATCGCTTTTGGCGCGAAATCTAATTACACGAGCGAGTCCCTCATGTTTGAGGTGGTCAAGATCAAGAACCCTTACCACAGGCTGTTCTAAAGACCGGCTTACGCTCGGTTCATGGCCCGCCCATGTTACGTTTACCTCAAACTCAAAATGCGTGGCCCTTAGGGGACTATTACGATCAATGGGGACAGGAAAATAGCGCAAGAATTCGAGTAAGGAGATGTGGCTTATGCCGAGTCGGCTTGTGCGAACGAGGAGCTCAAGTTTCACCAAGCCAATGTTGACCCGGCAGATATGACACCACTCATGAGACCCACAATCGACTCAGAGCCGCCCCTCAAGTTCAAACCGACGGATGACACGAAGGTGATAGACTTCACGCCTGGCGACTCAACCAAGAACTTCACTATTCGGACGGGTCTGGATCCCAAATAGGAAAGCGCGCTCATCGAATTTATCCGTGAGAATCGGGACATCTTCGCATAGAAACGTTCATACATACCAGGTGTGCGGAGAGAATTCCCTGAGCACCATCTTAATATTGACCCTAAAATAAAGCCTGTTCAGGAGTATCCTCGATGGTTTGATGAAGAATGGCGTAAGGCAATTGGAGAGGAAATCGCCCGGCTTTTGGCCGCTCGGTTCATCATTGAGGTTTTCCATCCTGAATGGTTGGCTAACCCGGTCTTTGTGCTCAAGAAGAATGGCACCTTCCGCATGTGCGTCGACTACACCGACCTCAACAGGGCCTGCCCAAAGGATCCCTTCGCCCTTCCCCGCATTGATCAAATCATTGACTCTACGGCGGGTTGCAAGCATTTGTGTTTTTTGGACGCTTACTCTGGATACCACCAGATCAAGATGGTTGTGGCGGACCAGGAGAAAACGTCCTTCATCAGACCCTTTGGATACTTTTTAACGTGTCCATGCCGTTCGGGCTCAAGAGCGCGGGCGCTACTTATCATCGTTGCATCCACAATTGCCTACACAGCCAGATCGGACGCAATGTTCACGCATACGTTGATGATATCGTTGTCAGGTCCCAGAAGAAGGGATCACTTTTGGAGGACCTCAGCGAGACTTTTGACAATTTGCGCGTGTACTAGATGAGACTTAACCTTACCAAGTGTGTTTTTGGTGTTCCCGCAGGAAAGTAATTGCGTTTTATGGTGTCAGAGCGAGCATTGAAGCTAACCCGGATAAAATTGAAGCGATCACTTCGCTAGGCAAGCTGGCCAATATCAATCAAGTTTAGCGCATGGCGGCTCGCATCGCGGCTCTATGTCACTTCACAAGTCTCCTTGGGGAGAAAGTCATCCCTCTTTATCAACTGCTCAAGAAAATTGATCGTTTTGTTTGGACGGATGAAGCCAACGAAGCCTTCGAAACCCTGAAGCAACAATTAGCTAAGCCGCCTGTATTGGCTACTCCACCTGACACGGATCCTATGCTTATGTACATTGCGGCCAATTCTAAATCGGTAAGCATGGCAGTGGTCGTCGAGCGCAAAGAAGAAGGGAAGGAGTACCCGGTTCAACGACCAGTATACTTTATCAGCGAAATCCTCACCCTCTCCAAACAGCGCTACCCACATTGGCAGAAGCTGGTCTTTGGGGTGTTTATGGTGAGTCGGAAGTTGAAACAATAGTTTCAAGAGCATCCTATCACGGTGGTTAGTTCTGGCCCCCTCAGTGATATTATACAGAATCGAGAAGCGACTGGACGCTAAGTGGGCCATTGAGTTAGGACATCACCATGTGCGATATATCCGTCGCACAACCATTAAGTCTCAAAAACTGGTGGATTTCATAAACGATTGGACCGAGTTGCATTCCAAAAGACAGACCTGATCACACATACTCGACCATCCATTTTGACGGGTCTAGGCAGCTGGAAGGCTCGGGGGCTGGAGTCGTGTTGACTTCACCTGAAGGTGACAACTTTTGCGATGTCCTCCAACTCATGTTCCCATGCACCAACAATGCGGCGGAATATGAAGCTCTGCTCCATGGGTTGCGACTCGCCAAAGAGATGATTCTCAATCGAGTCAGATGTCTGGGTGACTCAGATCTAGTAGCACAACAAGTTTCTGGCACGTGGGATTCCATAGATCCCTTGATGGCGGCTTATAGGCGAGCCATGTCGAATGTGGCAGCTTATTTTCATGGCTATCAGGTGGATCACATTAACCATCGACTTAATGAAGCGGTGGATGCTCTTCCACGACTCGGTTCACAACATAAGCCGGTTGCCCCTAATGTCTTTTTGGATGTATTGCATAACCCATCCGGAAGGCTGCCTTCAGAGGAACACTTGGCGGTTCCTGATCCTGTATCTCAACTGGTGGCGGCTCTCCGTGCTATCCCGGATTGGGAAATCCCCTACATGGCATATCTGGCACGAGGCAAGTTACCTACTGATGAGTTATTGGCCCGCCAAATCGTCCGGCGATGCAAGTCCATGGTCATACATAAAGAGATGTTACACAAGTGAAGCACTTCCGGATTATTTCAAAGGTGTGTCACTTCTGAGGAAGGGTGTGCGATTCTTAACGAGATTCATGCGCGCGACTGTAGTCATCACGTCGGGTCAAACTCCCTAGTATCCAAAGCCTTTAGGCATGGGTTTTACTAGTTGACAGCTGATGCGGATGCTGAGGATATAGTTCACAGATGTGATGCTTGCCAAAAATTTGGGCGTTAAATGCATGTGTCGGCTCAGGAATTACGGATGATCCCAATCACATGGCCGTTTGTGGTCTGGCGGCTGGACATGGTTGGTCCTTTAAAAATGCCATCCAATAAAAAAGACTCACCTGTTGGTGGTGGTCGACAAGTTTACCAAGTGGGTTGAAGCAGAACCGGTTAGTAGCTGTGATGTAGACACGGCCGTCAAGTTCCTGAAGAAGTTGATTTGCCACTTCGGGTATCCTCATAGTATCATTACTGATAATGGTACTAACTTGTTAAAACGCATTATGCAAGAGTTTTTCGCGAGGGAGCACATCCGTCTTGACGTTTCTGCAGTTGCACACCCTCAGTCCAATGGACAGGCAAACAGGGCGAATCAAGAAATACCGCGAGGAATCAAGCCCCGACTGATGGTACCTCTGGAACATACCCTGGGATGTTGGGTTGAAGAACTGCCTTCAAGCTATGGACCATCAGAACCACCCCAAATCGATCTATAGGTTTTACTCCTTTTTTCCTGGTCTACGGAGCAGAGGCAGTATTACCAAGTGACATGAGAGATGATTCGCCGCGAGTCGCCGCTTATGTGGAGCAAGACAACGAGTTAGCACGTCAAGATTCGTTGGACGCCTTGGAGAAGGAGCTTGACTTGGCCGCGTCACGATCGGCGATTTATCAACATGACATGCGACGCTATCACAGCCGTCGGGTCAAGAGCTTGGCTTTTCAAGAAGGCGACTTAGTGCTCCGGTTGATTCAATATCATACTGGTATGCCTAAGTTATCCCCTCGATGGGAAAGACCATTTGTCATCAGCAAGAATCTCCGTAATGGTTCATATTACTTGGTGGATCTTTGCCCGGATAGGCCAACGACAGAGGTTGAGACAACTCGCCCATGGAACATCGCCCACTTGCGGCCATACTATACTTAGAGAAACTGGCTCCTTACCTATGTTTACAATTTTGAATATGTAATCTTTATTTTATTTATAAAGCAATAAAGTTGGCCCCCACGAACTTCGGGGTCCTTTGTCGTTTTAGCTTCTTGAAAGCATGAGTCTTTATTGTTCTAGAAGTCGTCCAAGCCTGGATGCTATCACCATCAAAGAGCATAAGTTTCCATGTCGCGCTTATTGCAAAACTGGATGTTGATACGCCAAAGAGAACCAAAGGTGCCACGCTGCACAGTTCAAACATGGGCACCTTATATGGTTTTAAGAATTAAGTCGGCTTACTTGGGGGCTACTAGATCCCAAGTTGTTTTGTAGTAAGAGCGTATACGCTTCTGCAATCCTGTATCTAGTTTTTTCCTAATCATAGGTCACTTGGGGGCTTCCACTCACTGAGTTCACCCTGAATACCCTCTTGGCTAGCGAAAAATTAACGCATTACAAGGGTTATACTGGACTGTGTGTTTAACGACTCGCCCTATGGTCCCATGTACTCTTGGAGAGTCAATCCGTTTATGGAGCCTGAACTTGCCTTGGTTAAAACACGAAAGGTACTGGCAAGAGTCCACACATGGAAAATAGACAAACCAAGGGTTAACTGAACCTGCTTCACTGAAGCTTGACTTGCGCCTGATCAGCCGGTCTAAACAACTAAAGGATGTTGCAAAAGCCTTCTTAGGGTAGCACTAGAGTTTTGCAAACCCGTCCTATCCCGTCATAACTCATCGAGACGACGAACTTTATGACTATCACTTTGGCATAGCCCAAAGGTTTCATAAAAATGCTATAACCCACCGCGACTCACTGAGCCGGCTTGTTGTCTATAACTAGTCGTGACTAACTAAGTCGGCTTATTGTTTTCTGTGATAAAATAGGGAAAAGGACATTTTTTTGTCACGACATTACAAACCATTGGAAAAGGCGATTCATATTAACAAAGGCTGAAATTTCCAAGAAGAAATTGGAAGGTACGGTTATAACATTGTTTTCCTGAAACCTAACACTATTACATGGCTCACCAGGCCAAACTGGGCATCATACACCGATCAGAAAGGGATCGAAATGTTCTTGGAGAAGCAATTTCATGACAATTCGGTTCAAGCCGCCTCCGAGTCATCCTGCTTTGAGCTTTCGCCGTCTTTAATCTATAAGTCGCCCAATTTCCAATTGTAATTGGTCAAGGCGACGAACTCATCTTCATCACTCAAGACGGCGGACATATCAACGTCAAAGTCAAAGGGATTCTTACAGCGTCGTGGAGTCGGGCTGGTAACTTCATACGAAGGAGGAGTCATCTTTTTTGTTGCTTTCATCATAAGTCGCCTGGTATTTTCATAAGTCTAGGTTGGCTGCTAGTTGAGTCGTCGTAGAGCGGGACTCTTTCACACAATGATGGTAATCCTCCTCGGTGAACTCCGATGCATCATATTTTAACTCTAGAAAGCCAGAAGCTACTTCCTCCGGCTTAAGTTCAGGAGCATAGGCCAGACACCGTCTTAGGGTGGTCAGTGCTCCTTTACGGGCGGCTGACCTTTTTAATTCTTCTACCTGATGCGGCAATGTTGACAGGCAACCCAGCATGTCCTTGATGGATTTTATGGGCTCCTTGTTGCCCATCACGGCCTTCATAGTCATCATGCCTCCCATGTATAACTGCTGTATGAAATTATAAATTTCCTTCAGCTTCAGAATGCAGTCATTCTGTAGGGTGGCGTCTCGTGGACCTACGAAGGACAAAACGAATAATTAGCATTTGCAATACGCTTTGCAACACTTTCAGGAAAATGGAATTTAATTTTACCAAATATAGCTTGGGTCATATTGGAGATATGATGCTTTAAGCCACAGAGTTCTTGAAGAGCAGCTTTTAGATTTTCTTCAGCTTGTTCCGATCGCTTCAAGATGGCGGCTTGTTCAGCATGGGCCTTCTCTTCAAACTTTTGGTGTTCAGCTTTGATTTTCTCCATGTCAGCATGGGCCAGGCAAAATATTTCTTCAAACTTAACCCGAGCATCCTGCTGTTCAACTAAGTTTTCTTTTAAGCTGGTCAAGGTTGAGTCGGCCCGAGTGAAGGATTCCTGTAATAAAAAATTGGGGAAGCAAGTTTCAAGAGCATTGCAAGCAATATCCCTGACACTTGGGGGCTAACGTATGACTTAATTCTTTTTAACTCATACCTTCATTCAAGACCCGATTCATCTTTCAAAAGATGACCTAGGCCTTGGGGGCTACAGGTTAAAGAAATTTTCTATACAAAGACCTGGCTCATCTTTCAAAAGATGACCCGTCCCTTGGGGCCACAGGTTGAAGAAATTTTATATTCAAAAACCCGGCTCATCTTTCAAAAGATGACCCAGCTCTTGGGGGCTAAAGGTTGAAGAAATTTTATATTCAAAGACCCGGCTCATCTTTCAAAAGATGACCCGACACTTGGGGGCTATAGGTTTAAGAAATCTTATATTTAAAAGACCCGACACATCTTTCAAAATATGAACCAATGTTGTCATACCTTTGTCATAAAAATAAACATGTCATACCTCATGTTTGACTCGCATCAAGTTGTCCAAACTTTTCTCCCTCTCACGGCTTGCTTCCAGGCGGCTCACAAAACCAGAATATAACTCTTCAAACCCCAATTTTTCATAAAGAGGAAGCTTCAGCTTGGTGATATCTTTCTCTGCAAATGTTTGGGCACTTTTTGGAATATGTCT
This sequence comes from Hordeum vulgare subsp. vulgare, assembly GCF_904849725.1. NCBI lineage: Eukaryota > Viridiplantae > Streptophyta > Magnoliopsida > Poales > Poaceae > Hordeum > Hordeum vulgare. The sequence goes on from NC_058522.1 coordinate 197,160,485, forward strand.
GGTTAACAGCGTGGTTGCAGGCCTATAGTAACCAGTGCTAGTAACAATGACTGCGTCTGGATCTTCGGGCGTCTTAGCAGAACTGGGAGTCTTGATGTTTTCAATCACCTCCTTCTGAGGGCTTGAAGGCTGGACCCGGATATCAGGAATGACATCAAAAGTACCGCCATGGATTTCAATTGGATCTTCTGTAGCCTCTGTGATGAAGGTGCCTTTACCAGGAATTTCACGTACTTTGGGAGCTGAGGATGAGTCGTTTGTCTTCCTCTTCTTTGCTTTTGCGCTGAGAAACAAAGGTACCAATGTTGGAACAAAAAGCACTGATGACTGAAAGAACATGTTAGTAAAGAAATTTACCCTGGAATCATCGGGGGGAGAGTCAACATTGCTGAGTAGCCGTACGAAGGAGGTGAGACCTGATGAAACAAGGATCCAATTAATAAATAAATTGTGAGAATGTTTTACACAACAAGGAAAGGGTGTTCGTGAAACATACCTCGCTTTGCCGTTTTCGACCAGTTGTTCTTTCGGGTAAGCCGGACACTCGGTCTCTACAATGGCTTCGAGTATGGCGTTAAGGTGTGTAACTCGCCTTCATCAAAAGGAAATTGGAGTCCAGATGAGCATTCGGGTGAGACATGGGAACTTTCTTGCAAATTCGCCTGGCTGGCTTGGGAGGACAAGAAGTTGATTCGGAAGAAACGTAAATTACCTCGACATCTTCATCCTGGCTCTCATAGTCATCGTCGTCCTATAAACAAAGGGTGGTAAAAGCATGAGCTCAAGTCAAAATGAAGTAATGAAGACAAGGAATTTCACCTCTGATTGCTCTTCAACAGCACGAGACTCGCCAACAACAGATGACTCTTTTGCTGTAGCTTTGCCTTTTCTCATCTTCTTCTTCATCATCTTGGAGGGAGGTTTGGTTTTTTTCTTGATGATAGTCTTGGTTCTCCGGGTCCAGAATGCCGACTCCCTCTGATTAAATATAATGGAAGATTCAGGACAAGAAATATAGATGAGTATATGAAAAAGTTACGTTATGGAGCCGGGTTGTTTACCTCTTGAGCCGGGTTGGTGATGTAAAAAGGTTCGAGCCCAATTTGGGAGCAATTTTCAATAGGCTCGCCACATAGCATTTTTATGATATTGACAATGTCTTCTTATCAGACCCTCACATTGAAATAGCATTGGGGGTGGTTCAAGTCGCCATCATATTCACACATCAAACCATTCCAGTGGCTTAAGGGCAGAATCCTCCATTCTACCCAACAACGGATCAAGTCGATACAAGTAAGACCGTTGGTGGTGAGTCACGTTAGCTTTCCAAAGATAGGAACGAATGTGGCTTCCTCTTCCTCGGTCAACATTTCAGGCAATTCAAAGTCCATAGGTAGGCGATCTTCCCTGAAGCCCGGTAGAGGGTTCTCGTTGGGTGGAGAAGTGTCGCGGCGGTAAAAACAAGACTTTGCCCAGCCTTTGGGATGACTAGGCAAGGTGACTGCCGGAAACCCGCATTCACGACGCCGCTAAATGCTGACTCCCCCTAGCTCTAATCTAGCTCCATGGGCAAGTTCTGTCTGGCGGTTCAGATAGAAAAATTTCTGAAATAACAGCACGGTCGGCTCGATTTGCAAATAAGCTTCACAGAAAACTTGCAATTGGGAATGATTACTGATGGAATTTGGTCCCAAGTCTTGAGGATGAAAGCGGAAGAAATGTAGGGCGTTTCTGAAAAACTTTTGGCCAGGCGGCTTGAAACCTCGTTCCAAGTGATCGGCACACACAAGTACCTCTCATTTGACGGGTTTGGCAATTGTTTCCCCAAAGGCAGTCCGCCACCCAATAACTTCCTTGGGATCTAGATTAGCCGTTTTTCAAAATTGTCAAGATAGGCATCATTGACCTCTGTTGGCAGCAAGTTGCATTTCGAGATAGTACTCATAACTACAAAAGGAAAAGAGCAGGGCGGGTTGTCAGGAACTGCAGAATGGCGACCTGCCGGGAAAAATGATCTATGGTGTATCTACTGGGATATTACAACTCGCCAGCTAAGTGGACTATGGTGTATCTATTAAGATATTGCAACTCGCTAGTTAAATAAGCAATGATGTATCTACCGGAGTATCCTAACTCGCCATGGCAAAAGGAGACATGTTATGGCTGTAAGAGGGATTTATCCTTAGAGATATTCTCGATTGGAGGACAAACATGTTTCTAACGTCAGGTGATAATTTACAGATCTACGGGCAGTGTCAATGGAAGAAATAATGCTGGCTAGGGGATTGAATACTACAAAACGCAAAAAAAAATGGAGCGTAGGTCCATGGGCAACGAAGGAATGACGGATTAATAAGGGAACGTAACAGGAACTACCGCCATTACTACTTCCTATATGGATCCATGATGCCACATCCAAATGGGCTTAAAAGCAAGAAGGATGCGACGTTCATGGAGTTCGGGTGCTGACCTAGAAAGCATGCGGATTGGGATCTACTCTTATGAGGAGAAAGGGATCTACCTAAAGGAAGGAGATGCCAGGCAAGGATTGACGGAGTCCCGCGACGGAGGTCGCGCCTTCGACTTGTTCGTGAAGCCACTGGACGGCGACGAACTGCGGCGAGGCTTTGGCGGCAACGAGGTCGTTGAGGTGCGGCTCGAGAAGACAATGACCGTGGAAGGAGGAAGTGGGGGTAGGTGGCGTTGCCATCTTACTCCCTCGAGGCTATTTAAAGGCCCAGGCTGGACAAGGAAAAAATGGCATGCGCGGGAATCGAGGCGACGGATTGAAATTTGGATATGATGGCACCTAAATTTTTGGGATAATAAGATAAGGACGAAAAAAGATCCATTTGGAGTGATGTCATCGGAATTCTTGGAATAGTGGAGCAGGTAACGTCGTCAACAAATGACCTTGCGACTCAAGCAAGTTGAGGACGTTGGCGGCTTGTCATTTATTGAAGGAAAGATGGGAGTAAGAAGAGTCACCAAAAATAGCAGAATATTTGTTGGCATCAATAAATTCAGTTCAAACTGGGGCCTAATGTTGGGGATATTACCTGCGGTATGACCCGACCTAATGGGTCGGGTCAGGAAAGCGGCGACTTAGACATACATGACCAATATAAGCCTTGGTTTGGGCCTGGAGCATGTTCAGAGATCTTGTAAGAAGACCGCCACGACCCATGAGCCGCATGGTGGTTCAAGGATGACAAAGAAGATAAACCGCCAAAGAGTTTCCCTTGACTTGATGAACACGACGACTTCGAGATAAGGAAGGCCACGATTTGTCACGTGGCCGGGACTTTGTAAAACCATGGGGCCTCGACCTGTATATAAAGGTTAGTCTCTGGGACAGATAGATCAGGTTAGAAATCATCGAGAGCTAGGTCAGGCGAGTTACGCCCTCCTTGTAATCGAAACCACTATCAATATACACAAAGCAGGACGTAGGCTTTTACCTCTACACGAGGGGTCGAACCTGGGTAAATCTGAGTCTCCCTTCCGCTCACCCCCTTTGAGTCGCCACCAAGGTGCGATGGCGCTTTCACTAAGTCTTTTCACGAGGACATCTGCCGTGACAAAACCACGACTACAGGGGAGCCGACCCCGACTAGCGTGCGGACAAGATCCCCGTGCACCACTCTCGGGATACGCAGGGCCAACCTCGTCAACAGCCCCATCGTGAGGATGGATAGTCAGTGACGATGTGGGGAGCCGCTCTGTCTAGTGTTGCCATGAGTAAGAGCGCAACCCATGCCTCACATCACTGCATGCCCAAAACCAATGGGGACGCCCTAACGCAGTCACAGCTGGTGCTGACCTTCCCACCTACACTAGAAAGCATGCAAGACTGTTGAGCTGCCTTAGAGAGCCTTCTGATCTTCACAAACCGTGACTAGCCAGATACGACATGGTCTTTGCGCGTGTCACGTGCAACCAATGAGGCCCAGCACCAGACGGGACGCATGCGGAGCACATACAATACATTCGGCCCTACAACAGCAAGAACCTTTCCAAAGGACCGATGTGCAAGATGAGGTGTCCTACGCCTAGATGGACCCGTGGCAGAAAATGTCTCAACAAGAATTCTGGAAGGATAGGAGCAAGGAGGACGAGCGTACCACCATCGAGAAGCGACGAGAGATGTGTCACCGATCAGAAGGCCACGCGGATCCAACCATCAACGAGCCAGCACCGAGAACCCCTGTTAGTCTACCTTACGAGGTTGGTTACACAGCATTCACCCGCGAGTTGTGGCAAGTTCACTAACCTTCTAGCAGAGCCTTTAAGCTGGAGCTGCAAGACAAATACGACGGCAAGGTTAGACCTTCAGAGTTCTTGGCATCTACACCATAGCGGTGAACGCTGCTGGGGGACGCGATGAAAAAGTGCTCGTCCACTGCTTCCCACTGGTGCTCAAGCCCAACGTCCGGAGTTGGTTGATTAACTTGGCGGAGAGGTCTATTTCCTCCTAGGCGGATCTAGGTCAGCAATTGTTGGTACATGTCATGGGCGGCACAAACTCCCGGGGCAGTTGAGTGATTTGCATATAATCCCTCAGAGAGACGACAAGACCCTCGAGAAGTACATCCAGAGTTTCAACCGTGTGCATCACAACATTCCCGACATCCGCCCGGCCGCGATGAACATTGCATTCCATACGAACATAAAAAAATTCCAAATGCATGAGGAGTTGAGCATCAACAAGGTGCGGGACATCGTCGAGCTATATGCTCTGGCTGACAGATGTGCATGGGCTAAACAAGGAAGAAGGCTCCCCGGAGAGGTCGTTGGCCCGGAAGTCAATTCAGATAACGACGATAACACGCCCACTTCCAAACGGAATGGCCGAAAGAGCATTAGGAAGCACAAAGGCAAGGGAGTTATGGTGGTCTAAGGCGCCAGCAACTCCACTACCAGTAAGAAGGACAAGTCTGAGGGGTCCGACAAGGATGTTGGTGCCTGCTCCGGAGACGACGAGGTGGCGGCAGGAGAGAAGACCGGTAGGCCATACTGCAAGATTCACCTTACCAAGGGCGAGGACATCACCGAGTGCCGCCAAGTAGAACAACTTGTCGAGAAGCAAAAGCAAGAGTACGAAAGGCGTGACAAGGAGAAAGTCTAGGACGATGCAGGTTGATACGACAAGAAGAACCGTGGCAACTGCCACGGCAAGGCCAAGCATAGTAGCTTGTATGCTCCACCCAAGGATTCTTTCTTAGGGATACATGTTAGATGGATATAGATGCCATGCCTGAATTTGGTTTCGTCCTTCTCTCAAGATCCATGAAGATATGAATACCATGAGTGATGTTTGGGGATTGCTTATATAAGGCAACACTTACGGTGGTATAAGGAAAACTTCTGTTTTGTGGTTTAGATAGATAGCATCTAAGAACTCTTCTCAAGCATAAGATGATAGATTTCCACTCACATCCCAACATCCTTGAAACCCCTAAGCTTTATCGAGCCATAACCTGGTAAAATTATGACCGTGGGCATTGGCCCTAAGTCGGAAGACAATGGCCAATACTCCACCTGGACTACCACTTATCCTGTCCATAAGGAAGCTACAAGCGAGGAACTAGATTCAAAAGGACCAGAAACCCTTGGACAAGTAAACACCATAAACAAACGCCCGCTCCTCTAATATATCCCATGTGCAATGTTATTTCTATGATACTTGGATAAATACATTGTTGTCCTCACGGATTGCATACTTATTTGGGACACTTCCATTTTTTCCCCTAACTTTGTCGTGACCTCGTATTTAACCCTAAATCAAAATGGTGCTCAACTATACCCCTCTTCCATGTGGTGCCCTTATTGAAATATCCCTCTGTGCCATTTCCGTTCGGTCAATTGGGATTGACCGTCAACTGGATATTTTTTGGACATAATTGCCCTTGTGTGCATATGCCACATACATGTGGGACCTACCCTTGAGAAAAATAGAAAACCTCTTTCTCTTAGAAGTGGGCCCCACCATGGAAACTCTCTCTCTCTCAAAAAATAAAAACAATTTAATTAAAGGCATGAGGCGCACCGTCATCGACTCAGGGCTTAAATAAATAGAGATTAGCCTTAGCTAATATCTGCCACATCAGCAAACTTAAGTTTAAACCGCTGGCGAGCAAAAATCACGGCAGAGGGCCTCGAGCCACCTCCTCCGCCGACCAAAAGGACGATGGTACAGCGTGCTGGGTACTCAGAGATGGCGCACATCGATGCGAGGTTGTGGGGCTGCTGGGGGTTTGACAGGATCAAAGCCAGTGGTGAGGGTTTGCGGCTGCACATGTATGGGCTCACTAGAGATGTTGTAACAGGTCATGGGAGAGAAGGTTCGGCTGCTTGGAGGCATCCCGGGAGCTCTACGAGCATGTTGGATAGCAAAACAGGGCAAGTCAAGCTCGAGGTGCTCCACTTCTTCGTAAGTGATGGACTACAGCTTCGGATCTCGCAGAGAAAAATGGTATGGCATGGGAACAAGCAACATAAGAGGTAGTAAACATGCAGTGGATCACAATGGTTCTGATGGGTAGGTGGACTCAGTTAGGGGAGCTATCACGACAACAAATCGATGTAGGAAATCTGCGGCAGCCGACGGTGAAGATGACGATGAAGGCGATGATGCGGTTCCACCAGGATCATCGGTTTCATTGTGGATACTTGGAAAAGCTCGATGGAGCTTCTAGACATGGTTAGAGTACATGGGGTGTGTGGTGGCTATGGATTCGGCGGTGGTGCGCATGACCTCCATATGCCCTTATGCTTCCTGGCGTGAGCTTGAAGATCATGACGGGCAACGGTGGTGGGCTGGGCTAGCTACATGGGCTTGCTATAGGTAAGATTCTTTGTGCCTCCTTTTTATTTTGTTTCACTTTTTATTTCCTTTTCGGGGGGTAAAATGAGAAGAAAATGTCTAGTTGCCTGTTAAACCCCTTTGACCGGACGGAAACAACACAAAGGGGTATTTCCACAAGGGTATCAGACGGCAGAGGGGTATAGTTGAGCACTGTTTTTATTTAGGGGTAAATATGAGGTCGGGACAAATTTAGGGTGGAAAATGAAAATGTCCCTACTTATTTACACAAGAAGAATAGGGAACACCCTAGTCCTAGATTGGACAGGCCACCACAAAGGAACTGATTGCCAAGTTCCTCAAGTGTAAAGTTTTACCTTGAAGAAGAAAGACTCCTTGGAGTACTCTCCCTGTAGAAGAAGCTATTCTTTCCCTAAGCAAGATTGAGAACAATTACGATTGTCAAACCATGACGAAGAATAAGAAGCAAAACAAGTCAACCACTAGTCCCTTGTCGGCTACCTTAGCTCGACTCTCTCAAGCAGCACCGACGATCAAGTAAGGTGAAGTCCCTAGACATCATGAGGAATTAAAAAATCCCCTATTCCAAAGGTCACCATTTAGTTCCTAACTTGGGAGGAAATTGTTAGCCCACTCACACCACCACCCGGATAAAGTAATTTGATCATAAGTACCCAACTCCCTTCGAAGTGTGCAACATAGTGGAACGGTTATCACGACTTCATTAATGGCCTCCTCGATTCCAAACAAGGACATGAACCTGACTGCATCATGGTGAACCACCTACCAAATGGGTAGTCCTCCCCACTTCTCCAAACCTCAAATCTTGGCAACTAGATGGTTGTTCTATACTTTTGGATAACCAGGTTAATTAGAACCCCTCAAATCTAAGTTTAGAGTTAGGGATGATACTCTACCCAAACATCGTCACAAATGGCTACATAGAGACAAGTAAACCAAACACTCAAAGACATGCTGGAACTCTCCGTCCGAGACTACAATGGAGAATGACGTAGGATGACTAAGAACGTACGTGGACAACTTACTCAAGCATAAGATGTCAACGAGAATTCTACACCCACAAACCTCGATGCCCTCACAATTAATGCCCACGTCCATCACAAGAGCATCCACTCCAGGGAAGCCAACAATTCCACTTCACTGGGAAGTTACTCCAAGACAATAACCCTTTTTATCTAGTAGGATACATCATGATGTCACTAACCAACATGGGTAACCCCCATGGACAGCACACAACCACACTAATTTTTCATGTATTTCGACCTTGGAAATACATGTACAAGCTAGACCCTTGTTCATACCTTGTCCATCAAGACTTTGACCTATATTCAGACCTAACTTGTCGCACAAACCACGTTCCCCTCACACTAAGACGTATCATGAAGCACTTCAAGGTCTAGTCGAGCAACCACACAGAAGCAGAAGCAACCTAGGAGCCTGAAGACTACCCTAGGTCCGAATTTCCATATCTCTTCAACGTTTAGCCTAGGAATGATGAGGACGATATTCTTATTAGAGCGGTAGGTATGTCACACCCTGTGCTTTTTGTCTCCCGACTAAGTTAGCATAAATAAAAAATTTGGACCAGTTAAAACTTTTTGTGTGCATTTGAAAGTTTGAGTTGATTGTTATTTGCTCGCCTCTTCGTTTGTGTTTTAGTTCACAAAAATCCAACCACTCTCAAAACTCCTCTCCAAGATCAAAATATTCGCCCAATAAATCTATTTTTATTAAATATTTTTTTCCAAAATGTATTTATTTTATTTAAGTTTTCAAAAACTCCTTGATTTAGGTTTGTACTACAAGTCCTCAAATTAGGGTGGATGTTTTGCTCCCAAGATTTTACTTGGAATCTATTATCTATAGGACTTCCCAAAACCACGGAAACATTATTTTACGAAACTATTTTGTATTTTATTTTAATGCCTTTTTCCGAGGGTAGAAATGGTCTTTTATAGGGAAAAAATAATTAAATGTTTTGAAAATATTTGAGAAAAACTAGGGAAACTCAGTGGACATATATTTCATATATATGAGTTTCAACACATGGTCATGTTCAAAACATTGGACAAAACACCTTTTGGACATTTAAAGTATTTCTCAAATAAATATTTGTCAAATAAACCTAGGAAAATTCCAACAAGTCAAGTATTTCTCACATGATGTGCTACCAAGTTTTATCACAACCCAAAGTGTTTTGGTTCACAAAACAGCCCCAAAACCCTCTCTCTTTGGATTTCAAATTCATCAACTTTACATGGCCAAGTATTTCCATTTGACCTCAAACTTTGTGGAAATTATATAATCGCCTAATGATGCCACTACACCAAGTGGTGCATCATGGAGAATAGATTAGCCTAGCTAGATCTAACTAAATCATGTTCTACTGATTTTTAGATTAGAAGAAATTGCATTAGAAAGTATCTCCTATTTAGCTACAATTCTTACCACAAGTCCATATCGTTATGATTCACATTCCTGGTAAGTTTCAAAGCGATTGGATCCTTCTACATTTGCCATAACAACATCAAACACCTTCTAGTGATTTTCAAAAGTCATTGTTTTGAACTCTTCTAGTATTCTCCTTGATTCCAAATTTTTACCACATAATGTCCTAGTAGCCTACTAACCCCAGTAACATGTTCATGTCCACACCTCAATGGTTGATGGGGTAAACCCCTCCCCCCATTTCACCTATGGAAAACATCCCTCCCCTCTCTCTCAATTTTTCGTTCCCCCAAAGAACTTGTAGAGCGTTACTAGGCCTTTAACCCTTGTCTACACTACCGTGGATCCCCTAGACACTTGGGGACGCGCCCAATACACCAAGGGCATGTCGTGGCATGCCATTTGACCACTCTGGAGTGCTCTGAAGTGCGCCGCCGCAATGTAGCCGGCCCATCTAGGGCGGCTTCTCGTGCGACCATCCTTGCATCCTCAACAAGATAACAGGTCGGCCCCCTCCTTCCTTGGCCCTCCCTCGCCATTCGCGCGTGTGCCCGAGTGCCACCCGCGTCTGCCAGTACCTTCCCACACCCCTCGAATGCCTCAGTTGTCCCCTGCTTTCTCTCTCTCCCTCCTAGAGCCCAACACGACTCCTACGAGCACCGCAAGGTAGCGCCCTCTTGTCCTCATAGCCACCCAAGCCACTCCCGACCATGGACCGACTATTTAAGGTCGCCCTGGACCTCTCTCTCTTCCCCTAGTGCTCCCAATTCCTCCATTCTATCTCTTGGAGTGCCCCTCCTCATTTTGACCCCTCCTTCCTCAACTTGTGCTGACAACTCCGAGTTCACCTCCGACCATACCACTCATGTTAGATCACCGACATCTCTGGTCCTCTCGACTCACTCCTCCAGCATGAGTGAGCATCTGCGTCGCCTCCCCCGCTCTGCCTCTTTGACTCACTGATTTGTGGGACCTGCCTGTCGGGTTTAAAAACCGCCCGAAGTGGTAAGTCGATGTGTGTTTCTCCTTTGCGGTTTCGGTGTGGCCTGGCCGCGCATAGTTATCTGCGTGGGCCATCCCGACAAGTCTGTTTTGGCTGAGGTGCATAGTGACCCCCCCTTTTATCTTCTCTTTTCACAGCAAACTTGGGAAAATCACAATAAATAAATATGTATCCAAATGGATTGATTCCACCTCGTGTATTTTTCTAAAATTCCCACAAACTATTTTTGTAGCTTTGACATTTTTTTGTCCCTAACACATTCACTATACCACCAAATGAGATTATTCCAATTTCTTTGTTCTCTTTAGATGATGATCTATTTTTGTAAAAATAGTGGACATTTCCCAATGCCTTGTTTCTATTGGATCTACTAAATGGCCCCATTTTCCATTTATTACATCTTAGAAAACTCATACTAAATTCATCCTAATTCCAAATCCAGTGAAACACTTTCTAAATGCTTATAAATCATGCCCTACTTAATGAGTGCCTCCACTCATTTATAAAAATATATCCTCCATGGACCTCTTATTGGATCATTATAACCTCCATTTCTACATTTAAAAAATCCTCATTGATTCAAATCTAGAAGTCCCACTTTATGTGTTTTTCTAATGACCATATGTGTCCGAGAAAAATGGAATTCCTACTTTTAGGACATTTTAATTTTTCCTTGTTGTTTTTCTTATTATGACTGCTTTCGATGGTATATGACGAAGTAGAGTGAGTGCTGGTTGATACGTCTCAAACATATCTATAATTTTTTAAGGTTACACGCTGTTATGTTGTCTTCTTTGGTTGCTTTATGTACATTTTATATCTTTTTTGGGACTAAATTATTAATTCAGTGCCAAGTGCCAGTTCCTGTTTTTTCTTTGTTTTTGACTCTTTTCAGATCTGATTTCGGAACGGAGTCCAAACGCAAGAAAAACCCCGAAATGATGTTTTCCCGAACGGAAGAAGATCAGGGGCCTTTGGGCCAAGCCAGGTGGGCTCGAGGGAGCCCACAAGCCCCCACTCCGGCACCAGGGTGAGGCGGCGGTGGGTAGGCTTGTGGCCTCCCTGGACGCCCCCTGACCTATATCTTTGGCCTATAAATTCCAAAATATTCCGCAAAAAATCTGGGGAGCCTCGAAAATACTTTTCCGCCGCCGCAAGCTTCCGTTTCCGCGAGATCTCATCTGGAGACCCTTCCTGGCGCCCTACCAGAGGCGACTTTGGAGTTGGAGGGCTTCTTCATCATCAACATCGCCCCTCCAATGACTCGTGAGTAGTTCACTTCAAACCTACGGGTGCGTAGTTAGTAGCTAGATGGCTTCTTCTCTCTTTGGATGTTCAATACAAAGTTCTCCATGATCTTCATGGAGATCTATCCAATGTAATCTTCTTTGGCGGTGTGTTTGTCGAGATCCGATGAATTGTGGATTTGTCATCTGATTATCTATGATATATATTTGAGTCTTTGCTGATTTCTTATCTGCATGATTTGATATCCTTGTAAGTCTCTCCGAGTCTTGGGTTTTTTTTGGCCAACTAGATCTATGATTCTTGCAATGGGAGAAGTGCTTGGTTTTGGGTTCTGCCATGTGGTGACCTTCCCAAGTGAAAGTAGGGGCAGGAAGGCGCACATCAAGTAGTTGCCATCAAGGGTAAAAAGATGGGGTTTTTATCATTGGTTTGAGACTATCCCTCTACATCATGTCATCTTGCTTAAGGCGTTATTCTGTTCTTATGGACTTAATACACTAGATGCATGCTGGATAGCGGTCGACGTGTGGGGTAATAGTAGTAGATGCAGACAATATCGGTCTACTTGTTTTGGACGTGATGCCTATAGAAGTAATCATTGCATGGATATCGTCATGACTTTGCGCGGTTCTATCAATTGCTCGACAGTAATTTGTTCACCCACCGTCTACTTGCTTTCATGAGAGAAGCCACTAGTAAACACTACATCCCCGAGTCTATTCACAATCATCGTTTACATGTCCGCTTTTACTTTGCTTTGCTACTTTGTTGCTTTGAGTTCTCACTTGGCAAACAATCTATAAGGGATTGACAACCCCTTCATCGCATTGGGAGCAAGTTTTTGTGTTTGTGCAGGATCTTGAGATACTCCTCCACTGGTTGATACCTTGGTTCTCAAACTAAGGGAAATACTTACCACCGCTACGCTACATCACCCTTTCCGCTTCGAGGGAACACCAACTTAAGGCTCCAAGGCCATGGGGGAAATGCTTTGCATACTTGCCTAAGAAGTCCCTTAAGGCGTAGTCGCAGCAGAAAGATCAAGCCAAGTATTCTCCCATCGACGTGCCTATTTCTAGCACCGTTGGAAGGTCTTTTGTTGGACTAGCAGAAGTATTTCTGGCGCCATTGCCGGGGCGGAGAAATCAAGCTTTATCCAAGTAGGTCTCACAAACTCTTCTCCTGCATTTACTTTTGTTGCCACTTGCCTCTCATTTTCCTCTCCCCCACTTCACATTTGCCGTTTTCATTCGCCTTTCGCCTTCGCCGTTTTCTTTTGCCTCTGCCGGTTTTCTTGCTTGCTTGTGTGCTTGTTTGTTTGTTGAAGTCATCATGGCTGAAAACACCAAACTTTGCGACTTCTCGATCACCAATAATAATGATTTTATTAGTACTCCGATTGCTCCCGCCACTAGTGCGGAATCCTATGAAATCAACACAGCTTTGCTGAATCTTGTTATGAAAGAGCAATTCTCTGGCCTTCCTAGTGAAGATGCCGCATCCCATCTTAATACCTTCATTGAGCTTTGCAATATGCAAAAGAAAAGAGATGTGGATAATGACGTGATTAAGTTGAAACTTTTTCCTTTCTCGTTGTGAGATCGCGCAAAAACTTGGTTTTCTTCTTTGCCTAAAAATAGTATTGATTCTTGGGATAAGTGCAAAGATGCTTACATATGCAAGTATTTTCCGTCGGCTAAGATCATCTCCTTACGTAACGATATCATGAATTTCAAGCAACTTGATCATGAACACGTTGCACAATCTTGGGAGAGGATGAAGCTTATGATTAGAAATTGTCCCGCTCATGGCTTGAGTTTGTGGATGATTATACAAATCTTTTACGCTGGCTGGAATTTCGCTTCTCGCAATATCTTGGACTCCTCCTCAGGTGGAACGTTCATGGAAATCATGTTAGGAGACGCTACAAAACTCCTAGACAATATCATGACCAACTACTCTCAGTGGCACACTGAAAGGTCGCCTGGTAGCAAAAAGGTGCACGCTATGGAAGAGATTAACTCACTTAGTGCTAAGATGGACAAGTTGATGAATTTGGTTGCTAGTAGAAATGCTACCGTAGATCCTAATGACATGCCATTATCTTCTTTGATTGAGAGTAGCAACGCTAGTTTGGACGTGAATTTTGTTGGTAGGAACAATTTTGGCCACATAATGCTTTTAGAGGAAACTAAGTTCCTAGGCCTTTTCCTAGTAACTCCTCTAACAATTATGGCAATTCCTACAACAACACTTATGGAAATCACAACAAATTACCCTCTGATTTAGAGAGTAATATCAAAGAGTTCATCAACTCTCAAAAGATTTTCAATGCGTCCATAGAGGAAAAACTACTCAAAATAGACGATTTGGCTAAGTGTGTTGATAGGATGTCTTGTGATATTGATGCTTTGAAAGTTAGATGTGCTCCTCCCAAGGTCAACTTGGATGAAACTTTGAAAGCTATGCGTATCTCCATGAATGAGAGCAAAGAAAGAACCGCCCAAATTCACGCTAAACATGAATGGTTTAAAAGGGTGCGTTCTAGTGATGCAAATCACGAAGATCTTAAAGTGCTTGGTGTGTCTCCTCTTGAATGTTTGTTTTTGCGTGTCAAACCTACTTATGGAGGGGCTGGATATGAATCCACTTTAGTTGAAAAACGCCCCAATGATTCGGAGTCCACCTATCTTGATGATAAAGGTGTGGAGAGTGGAGTAGAAGAAGTCAAAATTTTGGGTAGTAATGGAACTCCCACTTTGGATTTCAAGGAATTCAATTATGATAATTCCTCCTTGCTTGAATGCATTTCTTTGATGCAATCCATTGCAAACTCTCCACATATCGTAGATGCTATGATGAAATCTCTTGAAGACAAGCTCAAACTAGAAGTCTCTATACCTAGAAAACTTCATGATGAGTGGGAACCTACTATCAAAATCAAGATAAAAAACTATGAGTGCAATGCTTTGTGTGATTTGGGTGCTAGTGTTTCCGCGATTCCATAGTCTTTATGTGATATTCTTGGTTTTCATGAGATTGAAGAGTGATCTCTTAATTTATATCCTGCGGATTCTACTGTCAAGAAACCCATGGGGAGGATCGATGATGTTCTTATTCTTGCAAATAAGAACTATGTACCCGTGGATTTCATTGTACTTGACATAGATTGCAATCGCTCATGTCCCATTATTCTTGGTAGACCTTTCCTAAGGACTATTGGTGCTATCATCGATATGAAGGAAGGGAACATTAGATTTCAATTTCCTTTAAAGAAGGGCATGGAGCACTTTCCTAGAAACAAAATAAGATTGCTTTATGAATCTATGATGAGAGCTACCTTTGGTTTGAGCACCAAAGATGACTATACGTGATTCCATCACTTTCGCCTAGCTAAGGGCGCTAAACAAAAGCGCTTGTTGGGAGGCAACCCAACGAATCTATCATTTTTCTTTCTGTTTTGTGTTTTCCACACTTTCATAATTCTGTTATGATTGTGTTTTTGTGTTTCTTTTTGCGTTTGTGCCAAGCAAAACCGTTATGATTAGTCTTGGGGATGATCGTTTGGTCATGCTGGAAAAGATAGAAACTTTCTGCTCACGAAAAGAATTTTCAAAATTTTTCTGTAAGAGATTTTGAGTTGATTATTTTTTCTGCTGATTGCTACGCAAATTCTTCAGACTGTCGTAATGTTTCACAATTTTGGAAGTAACAGAGGTATACGAAACATACAGATTGCTACACACTGGTCTGTTGTTAACAGATTCTGTTTTTGTTGTGTCGGTTGCTTATTTTGATGAAACTATGGATAGTATCGGGGGGTATTAGCCATCGAAGATTGAAAGTACAGTAACCCAACATCAGCACAAGTATAATTTAAGTTTGGTACAGTAGCTAAGGAAGTGTTCGTTTGCTTTCTTGTACTAATGTTATCACGAGTTTCTATTTAAGTTTCGTGTTGTGAAGTTTTCACGTTTTGGGTGAAGTTCTTATGGACAAAGAGATAAAGAGTGGCAAGAGCTCAAGCTTGAGGATTACCAAGGCACCCCAAGAGATTCAAGGATGCCGTAAAAGCCTAAGCTTGTGTATGCCCCGGGAAGGCATCCCCTCTCTCGTCTTCAATCCATCGGTAACGTTACTTGGGTCTATATTTTTATTCACCACATGTTATGTGTTTTTGCTTGGTGCGTCTTGTATCGTAGGAGTCTTTTATTTTTGTTGTGTCACAATCATCCTTGCTGCACATCTAGAGAGAGAGACATGCACACACCGTGATTTTGTTGAGCTTCACTTATATCTTTTGGTAGACAATTCAGCTCACATGTGCTGCACTTATATCTTTTGAGCTAGATACTTTTGCTCTATGTGCTTCACTTATATCTTTTAGAGCAAAGCGGTGCATGGATTGGTAGTTGCTTTGAAATTAGTCTCAAAAGGGGTAGTTATCCAAAGGGATACGAAAACTTCCACCTTCATGTGCATTGAATAGTTAGAGAAGTTTGATTCATCTCAATTAGTTTTGAGTTGTGGTTATGGTAATATTAAAATAATGCTAGTAAGGTGTTGTGGATCTAGAAATACTTGTGTTGAAGTTACTGATTCCCATATCATGCACGTATGGTGAACCGCTATGTGATGAAATCTGAGCATGATTAGTCTATTGATTGTCATCCTTTGCGTGGAAGTCAGGATCGCGCGATGGTTCATACCTACCAACCCTTCCCCTAGGAGTATGTGTTGAATGCTTTGTTTCGATTACTAATAAAACTTTTGCAACAAGTATATGAGTTCTTCATGACTAATGTTGAGTCCATGGTTTAGATGCACTTTCACCTTCCACCATCACTATCTTCTTAGTGCCGTGCAACTTTCGCCGGTGCACAAAACCCACCATTAGCCTCCCTCAAAACATCCACCATACCTACCTACTATGGCTTTTTCAAAGTCATTCCGAGATATATTGCCATGCAACTACCACCATGATATGTGCCACCACATCTACATTGCCTTTGCACGATCGTAAGATATCTAGCATGACGTTTCCATTGATGTCTATGCCATGCTAGATCATTGCCACGGTACACTACCGAAGGCATTCCGTATAAAGTCATAGTTGCTCTAAGTTTTGAGTTGAAAGTGTGATGATCATCATTAATGGAGCATTGTCCCATGTGAGGAATAAAAGAGGCCAAAGAAGCCCACCAAAACAAAGTGGCCAAAGAGCCCACCAAAATAAAAATAAAAATAAAAAAATGAGAGAAAAAGAGAGAAGGGACAATGCTACCACTTTTTCCACACTTGTGCATATTAAGCACCATGATCTTCAAGATTGAGAGTCTCTCGTTTTGTCACCACCATATAGCTAGTGGGAAATTTTCATTATATAATTTGGCTTGTATATTCCTATGACAGGCTTCCTCAAAATTGCCTTAGGTCTTTGTGAGCAAGCAAGTTGGATGCACACCCACTAGTTTTATTTAAGAGCTTTCACATACTCGTATCCCTAGTGCATCAATTGTATGGAAATACCTACTCCTTCACATTGATATCTATTGATGAGCATCTCCACAGCTCATTGATATGCCTAGTTAATGTGACTATCTTCTCCTTTTTGTCTTGCAACCTCCACCACACTCCACACCATCTATAGTGCTATAACCATGGCTCAGCTCATGTATTGCGTGAGAGTTGAAAAGGTTTGAGAAAGTAAAGGTGTGAAACAATTACTTGGCCAATACCGGGGTTGTACGTGATTTAAATTCATTGTGCAATGATGTTAGAGCATAGCCAGACTATATGCTTTTGTAGGATTAACTTTATTTTGGCCTTGTTATTTTGAAAGTTCATGATTACTTTGCTAGTTTGCTTGAATTATTATTGTTTCCACGTCAATAGAAAACTATTGTTTTGAATCTAATGGATCTGAACATTCACGTCACATAAGAGGAATTACAAAGGACACCTATGCTAGGTAGCATGAAAGCATCAAAAATTCATTCTTATCACTTCCCTACTCAAGGACGAGCAGGAGTTAAGCTTGGGGATGCTTGATACGTCTCAAATGTATCTATAATTTTTTATGGTTTCACGCTGTTATCTTGTCTTCTTTGGTTGTTTTATGTACCTTTTATATCTTTTTGGGAAGAACTTATTAATTAAGTGCCAAGTGCCAGTTCCTATTTTTTCCGTGTTTCTGACTCTTTTTCAGATTGATTTTGGAACGGAGTCCAAATGGAAGAAAAACCCCGAAATGATTTTTTCCCGAATGGAAGAAGATCAGGGGGCCTTTGGGCCAAGCCAGGTGGGCTCCAGGTAGCCCACAAGCCCCCACTCCGCCACCAGGGGGAGGCGGCGGTGGGCAGGCTTGTGGCCTTCCTGGCCGCCCCCTGACCTAGATCTTTGGCCTATAAATTCCCAAATATTGCGCAAAAAATCAGGGGAGCCTCGAAAATACTTTTCCGCCGTCGCAAGCTTCCATTTCCACAAGATCTCATCTGGAGACCCTTACCGACGCCCTGCCGGAGGGGACTTTGGAGTTGGAGGGCTTCTTCATCATCATCATCGCCCCTCCAATGACTCCTGAGTAGTTCACATCAGACCAACGGGTCCGTAGTTAGTAGCTAGATGGCTTCTTCTCTCTTTTGGCCAACTAGATCTATGATTCTTGCAATGGGAGAAGTGCTTGGTTTTGGGTTCTGCCATGTGGTGACCGTTCCCAGTGACAGTAGGGGCAGCAAGGCACACATCAAGTAGTTGCCATCAAGGGTAAAAAGATGGGGTTTTTATCATTGGTTTGAGATTATCCCTCTACATCATGTCATCTTGCTTAAGGCGTTCCTCTGTTCTTATGGACTTAATACACTAGATGCATGCTGGATAGCGGTCGACGTGTGGAGTAATAGTAGTAGATGCAAATAGTATCGGTCTACTTGTTTTGGACGTGATGCCTATAGAAATAATCATTGCATAGATATCGTCACGACTTTGCGCGGTTCTATCGATTGCTCGACAGTAACTTGTTCACCCACCGTCTACTTGCTTTCATGAGAGAAGCCACTAGTAAACACTACGGCCGCGGTTCTATTCACATCCATCGTTTACATCTCCGCTTTTACTTTGCTTTGTTACTTTGTTGCTTTCAGTTCTCACTTGGCAAACAATCTATAAGGGATTGACAGCCCCTTCATAGTGTTGGGAGCAAGTTTTTGTGTTTGTGTAGGATCTAGAGATACTCCTCCACTGGATTGATACCTTGGTTCTCAAACTGAGGGAAATACTTACCACCGCTACGCTACATCACCTTTTCCGCTTCGAGGGAACACCAACGCAAGGCTCCAAGGCCACGAGGGAAATCCTTTGCATACTTGCCTAGGAAGTCCCTTAAGGCGTAGCGGCAGCACAAAGATCAAGCAAAGTATTCTCCCCTCGACGTGCCTATTTATGACACCGTTGGAAGGTCTTTTGTTGCAGTAGCACTGGTGAAGGACCAGAACAATCGACGACTTTGCTTAAACAAGCGAGCAAGTCTTTGTCCATGTCGATGAAACTATGTCCTGTAGGAATTGTAACTATCTTAATTATTGCATAAAATGCATGATGATCTGGTGACAACGTTTCTAGGTTGCCTTTGTTTCAATTACTCATTGATACTTGCATGTCAAGACTCTATCTTCCGTCCAAAGTTATGTGGGTGGGAAAGTATGTAGGATGCTAGTAGATGCTATGCAAGTGGGACAGGTTTGTGCATCGAGAAGAAAATTGAAGTGTTTTCAAAGACTTCCTGAAAAACCCCATTGGGTGCCACTAATGCCCGAGGGTGATGTTGAACTATATAACCACTTGGTAAAGAAGACAGGTACCTAGGCAGGTTATGTGCGTTTTGTAAAATGGAGAGAGTTAAAATATGCTTACCGTCCCAACCTTACATGTGCGACCATGATACACCTTATGGGACGGGACTCTATTGATTACTTTGGTTGATGTTAGCAGACAACCCGCATTACTAGTGACAAGAGGGCATGTGTTGCCCTCTCGATACATGGTCGTTCCTTATTGGGCAACTACCGTTGTTTTCACAAACATCGGGCACACCGTTGTGTACCCTCATGGATGGTACGTGTGATGTACATCATGAGGGATGTTACCAATGAGTGACCTCTTTCTTCAGTGACGTTGAGGGAAAGGCTTTGTTCAAGTGCATACCTTGGGTATTAAGGTATCTTGAGTCATGGATGACAGGAAGTTCCCCGAGTCTTGTGGGTAAAGCATGCAACCTCGGCAGAGTGTAAAACAATTTGAATAGCCATGTCCATGGTCATGGACATTTCTTAGCCCTGCTTAAGATACATCGATTGTTTTACGAAACATGGTGTGTGAAAAACGAAACACTTGAACTAAGTCGGATGACTTGATGAGATGCTGAAACTAGATTTAGTTGTTCCAACTCAGTTTATATTCATATCTGTAACCTATTCATATGGATATTGCCAACCTATTGATACATGATTTTAACAAAATACAGGACATGATATTGCACTCAAAATCAACTTTTTTGCAAAATACCTGCTTAGAGTTATGCCATCCATTGTTTACCTTGCTTAAAATATGGGTTGCTTGCGAGTACATTTAAAACTACTCACTAGATTCTCCCAGGTTATTTAATTGGCAAGTCATGAAAAAAGATGATATGGTGAAGAGTACCTTGGTGAAGGACATGAGAGATAAGATGGTTTCCGGTCATAATACGTGTGGGGTTAAGGCCGATGGCATGAGTCCATTCTATTGTTGGAGAGTTCTGCTGCGAGTTTATGATTGGTGTTTTGGCCTTCCTGGTCCTACCTATGAATACTTGACCATAAAGGTCATATTTGTCTAAAATGGTATGTAATGGATGTAAGCTCTTTTTATTCAGTTTATGTATGCTGAGTGAGCATTGATCTCTGGGATCACTATACATGTGCATTATGTGACTTTGACTTATGAGTCTATGGGGACCTGACTCATAAGTCGTGATCATTGAATACACAGAAGCTGCATAACAAGTGTCTTACATCCATACATGTCGTCTTAAACAAATTTAAGACCATTATGGTCAAGTATTACATAGATAGGGCCATGAAGGCCAAACACCAACACATCTAGTAACCGAAATCTTCATAGAAACTGTGAACCCATGCCATCTACCTTAACCCAACAGGCTTTCTGAATTGGAAGCATCCTAGTTCTCATGTTTGTCACCAACGTATGCTTCACTATATTCCTACTCTTCCATACTTGGCCAATTAGTGGAAAGCCAATGAGTACTTTGAATGTACTCGCAAGCAAACCATGTTTGGAACAATGTATAACAATGCATGATATATCACTAGTTAGGAAAGTTGCAAAAGGCTATTTTGGAGTGAAATGACATGTTCAATAAAATTGTAAAAGCATGCATCGTAAGGTTAGAAGATATCCATATGAACAGGTTACACATATCAATTTAAGCATAGGATGAACATCTCATATTCAATCATCATGTCAAGTCATTTGACTTATCTCCAACATCTCCTCCCACACACACATACACACCATGTTTTGGGAAAACATCATACGTAGTTTAAGTAGGACCACAAATTGTCCATGGCCATGGACATGGCTATTTGAATTATTCTACACTCAGTAGAGGTTGTACACTTTACCCACAAGACACGGGAAACTTCCATGTCAAGCCAAGACTCACGATATTGTTCATACCCTTGGTAAGTACCAGAACAATGGTATTCCCATGATGATACTAACAAAGAGTCTAGTCATTGGCACATAGCCCGCATGATGTACATCACAAGTATCATCCATGAAGGGTCCAACAGTATGCCCATGTGTGTGAAAACAACACATGGTCGTCCTTTCCGGCATGACCCTGTATTGAGAGTGACCACGTCACTCCCTCCACTACTAATGCGGGCTCCCTGGTAGTATCGACCAGGCTAATCAACAAACCTCCGTCCCATAAGGGGTATCATGGTTGTACATGTAAGGTTGGGACGGTCAGCATATCTTAAATCTCTTCGTTTTTGAAAACAAACACACAACTTGCCTCCGTTCACCACTTCTTTCTCAAGTGGTTACCTATAGCATCTTCTCCCTAAGGCATCAGGGGCAGCTCGGCGAGGTTTTGGAAAAGTCTTCAAAACATTTCCTTCCCAAGACCATGCATAATCCCGTCACACTTGTGTAGCATCTACCAGTATCCTAGCTACTTCCCACCCACACAACTCTATGGAGAAAGTCGAGTAATATCAATGCAAGTATCAATAGGGAAAGTAACAGAGGCAACACACCAACGTGGTCACCACTCATCATAATTCGATGCAACAAAGTAAGTGTTATATGCCATGCAAAAAGGTTTCGTAGACATGGTCAAAGGGCTTCTTGCCTGGCTCAACAAAGTTTTCAGGGTCTTAAAATCCTTCCGGTCAAATATATTCGTCAACAACACAATCTATCATCGCAATATATATATAACAATAAAAAATAAGGCCACGACAAAAAACATAAAAAATACAAGTGCCCTAAAAATGTCAAACCATTTTTACAAAATAGTAGGGTGACACTACACGAATCAGAGACTTTGCTGTCTGCCATGGCGGACGGCCAAGGGGAGCACCCCGGACGACAAAGGCCTTTGTCATCCGTCTGCAGACGGCAAACTGCACGGCAAAGAAAAATCCGGTAAAGACGTTCTTTGCCGTTGACCTTGGGCATGCGAACGGCAAAGAAACTTTACTGTGTTGGGGAGGGTAGATGGCAAAGAACATGGATGACAGATCCGCGCCCTAGGGCCGTCAAGTGGTAATGGCATCCTTTGTCGCCCGCTGGTCTCACCATCCCTTTGTCGTTTGCCATGGCCCCCTTTGTCGTCTTCCATGGCCCCCTTTGACATCCGTGGGTGGACGAGAAAGATGGCAAATAGTCCTGGCCTTCAGGTCCTTTGTCGTCTGCTAGGCTCCGTTTGCCATCGGTGGGCGGACATCAAAGAAACCAAAATGCCCTTGTTTATTTTATTTTTTATTATATCCAACAATTTTAAGAGGAATATATGATATATATATATATATATATCTCATAGAAATAATGTTGTTTCCATACTAATAACCATATTAAAATAAGTTTCATCCATACATACATAAATATTATGCAAGTTTCATCCATACCAAACCGTATATTACAATAGTTTCATCCATACATACAAAGTTTCATATCCATATATTACAATAGTTTCATGCATACATATTATCCAAGAAAATACAAGTAACCCAATCACTCCGTCAATCCAAGATTACGTGAAGTGAATATAATCTGCAAAATGGGAAATAAGAAATTAGGAGAAGAAGAATAGATGAAGAATAGAAGTACGCTAAGTATAGGTCATTTTTGATTAAATGGGTCATTTTTGAGCTAATTTAGCTTACTACGTCATCTAGGAGGAAACTAAGCTAATTATATGTCATTTTGGACCTACCTAGGTGAAAATAGGTCATTTAGGACCTAACTATGCTTAGTAAGTCATTTTGGAGCTAACTAAGCTAATTATAGGACATTTAATAGCTAAGTTAGGTACAATAGGTCATTTCTAGCTAATAAAACTTATTATGCCATTGAGGAGAGTACTTAGCTAAGTATACGTCATTTTTTATTAAATAGGCCATTTTGGAGCTAATTTAGCTTACCACGTCATCTAGGAGGAAACTATGCTAAGTATATGTCATTTTGGAGCTACTTCGGTAAAATAGGCCATTTAGGATCTAACTATGCTTATTAAGCCATTTTTAAGCTAACTAAGCTAATTATATGCCATTTAATAGCTAAGTTAGGTACAATAGGTCATTTTGTACCTACAGAAGCTTATTATATCATTTAGGAGAGAACTTAGCTAAGTATAGGTCATTTTTATGAAATAGTCCATTTTGGAGCTAATTTAGCTTACTACGTCATCTCGGAGGAAACTAAGCTAAGTATATGTCATTTTAGAGCTACTAAGGTAAAAATAGGTAATTTAGGAGCTAACTATGCTTATTATGCCATTTTGGAGCTAACTAAGCTAATTATAGGCCATTTACTAGCTTAGCTAGGTACAATAGGTCATTTTGTAGGTACCTAAGCTTATTATGTCATTTAGGAGAGAACATAGCTAAGTATTGGTCATTTTTATTAAATAGGCCATTTTGAAGCTAATTTAGATTACTACGTCATCTAGCAGGAAACGAAGCTAATTATATTTTATTTTAGAACTACTTAGGTAAAAATAGGTCATTTAGGAGCTAACTATGCTTATTAAGCCAGTTTGGAGCTAACTAAGCTAATTATAGTCCATTTAATAGCTAAGTTAGGTACAATAGGTCATTTTGGAGCCATGTAAGCTTATTATGTCATTTAGGAGAGAACTTAGCTAAGTATAGGTCATTTTTTATTAAATAGGCCACTTTGGAGCGAATTTAGCTTACTACGTCATCTATGAGGAAACTAAGCTAACCATATGTCATTTTAGAGCTACTTAGGTAAAACTATGTCATTTAGGAGCTAACTATGCTTATTATGCCATTTTCTAGCTAACTAAGCTAATTATGTCATTTAGGAGGAAACTAAGCTAAGTATAGGTCATTCTAGAGCTAACTTGGGTAAAATATGTCATTTTGGAGCTAAGGTAAGGTAAGTAAACATCATTATGCGGTTGTTAAAAAACACTAGAAAAATCATATCATTCTTATCAGCACGGCGGTGAGGCACGGTGGCTCTGGCTTGTTTCACCTAGAGAAGGCTGCCCTGGAGACTGTTGGGTAACGTAGCATAAAATCAAAATTTTCGTACGCCATATTCAAATCTGCCTATGGAGAGACCAGCAATGAAGAGGGGAGAGTGCATATTCATACATTTGAAGATCGCTAAGAGGAAGTGTTGCTAGAACGTGGTTGATGGAGTCGTACTCGCGGCGATTCAGATTGCGGTGTGATTCCGATCTACTGCCGAAACACGACACCTCCGCATTCAACACACGTGCAACGCGGTGACGTCTCCCGCACCTTGATCCAGCAAGTAGGAGGGAGAGGTTGGGGAAGATCTCCGGCAGCACGGCGGCGTGGTGTCGATGGAGAGACGAGGTCTGCACGCAGGGCTTCGCCAAGCACCGTGGGAGAGGAGCAAGAAGAGAGACAGGGCTGCGCCGGGAGAGATGGAAAAACAGTGTTCTCAAAGGCCAAAAACTCCCGCTATATATAGGGGGAAGGGAGGGTGGTGCTCCCTTTAGGGTTTCCCACCATAAAGGGGGGCAGCAGCCCTAGATGGGCGAGGGGTGGCAGCCAGGAGGTAGAGAGGGGGGAGAGACTTAGGGTTTCCCCCTTTCCCTCTCTAGGCGCCTTGGGCTGGGTGTTGGCGGCGCACCAGCCCACCTAGGGGATGGTTCCCTCTCACACTTGGCCCATGTAGCCTCCTGGGGCTGGTGTCCCCACCCGGTGGGCCTTCGGAACCCTTCTGGTGGTCCCGACACTTTGCCGGTGGTGCCTGAAACATTTCCGGCATCCAAACCCATCCATCCTATATATCAATCTTTACCTCCAGACCATTCCGGAGCTCCTCGTGACGTCCGGGATCTCATCTAGGACTCCGAACAACCTTCGGTAACCACGTATAGCAATTCCCTATAACCCTAGCGTCATCGAAGCTTAAGTGTGTAGACCCTACGAGTTCGGGAGGCATGCAGACATGACCGAGACACTCTCCGGCCAATAACCATCAGCGGGATATGGATACCCATGGTGGCTCCCACATGTTGCACGATGATCTCATCGGATGAACCACGATGTCAACGATACAATCAACCCCGTATACAATTCCCTTCGTCTATCGGTATAGACCTTGCCCGAGATTCGATCGTCGGTATACCAATACCTTGTTCAATCTCGTTACCGGTAAGTCTCTTTACTCGTTCCGTATCTCGTCATCCTATGACTAACTCCTTAGTCCGATTGAGCTCATGATGATGTTCTACCGAGTGGGCCCAGAGATACCACTCCGTCACACGGAGTGACAAATCCCGATCTCAATTTGTACCAACCCAACAGATACTTTCGAAGATACCCGTAGTGCACCTTTATAGTCACCCAGTTACATTGTGACGTTTGATACACCCAAAGCACTCCTACGGTATACGGGAGTTGCAAAATCTCACGGTCGAAGGAAAATACACTTCACATTAGAAAAGCTTTAGCATACGAACAAAACGATCTAGTGCTATGCTTAGGATTGGGTCTTGTCCATCACATCATTCTTCCAATGATGTGATCCCGCTATCAATGACATCTATTGTCCATGATCAGGAAACCATGATCATCTATTGATCAACGAGCTAGCCAACTAGAGGCTTGCTAGGGACACATTGTGATCTATTTATTCACACATCTATTACTGTTTCCTGTTAATACAATTATGGCATGAACAGTAGACGATTATCATGAACAAGGAAATATGATAATAACCATTTTATTATTGCCTCTAGGGCATATTTCCAACAGTCTCCCACTTGCACTAGAGTCAATAATCGAGTTACATTGTGATGTGTCGAAGACCCATAGTATTGTGGTGGTTATCATGTTTTGCTCGAGGAAAAGGTTTAGTCAACGGGTCTGCAATATTCAGATCCGTGTGCTCTTTACAAATATCTATTACTCCACTCTGGACATGGTCCTGGATGGAGATGTAGCGGCGTTTGATGTGCTTGGTCTTCCGGTGAAACCTGGGCTCCTTGGCTATGGCAATGGCCCCAATGTTATCATAGAAGAGTTTCATCGGAGCCGATGCGCTTGGGACCAATCCAAGATCGGTGATGATCTCCTTCATCCGAATCCCTTCATGAGTCGCTTCTGAAGCAGCTCTATACTCCGGTTCACATGTAGATGTTGCCACGACTTCTTGCTTGCTGCTGCACCAGCTCACTTCCCCACCAATCAACACATATGTGTATCCAGTCTGTGACCTAGAGTCATCCGGATCTGTGTCGAAGCTAGCATCGACGTAACCCTTTATGATGAGCACTTCGTCACCTCCATAAACGAGAAACATCTCCTTAGTCCTCTTCAGGTACTTAACGATATTCTTGACCGCTGTCCAGTGTTCCATATCGGGATCACTTTGGTACCTCCCTACCAAAGTTATGGCAAGGTTTATATGAGGTCTGGTACACAGCATGGCATACATTAGAGAGCCTATGGTTGAACATTAGGGGACAATACTCAACTTCTCTCTATATGCTGCCGTGGTTGGTGAGGAGTCTTACTTAGTCTCATACCTTGCAAATCTTGCAAGAACCCCTTCTTTGAGTTTTCCATATTGAACTTCTTCAATATCTTGTCAAGGTATGTACTTTGCGAAATACCTAAGAGGCGTCTCGATCTATCTCTATAGATCTTGATGCCTAATATGTATGCAGCTTCTCCAAGGTCCTTCATTGAAAAACTCTTGTTCAAATAGGCCTTTATGCTCTCCAACAACTCTATATTATTCCCCGTCAATAATATGTCATCCACATATAGTATGAGAAAAGCTACAGAGCTCCCACTCACTTTCTTGTACATACAGGCTTCTCCATAGCCTGTACGAACCCAAACACTTTAATCACCTCATTAAAGAGAATGTTCCAACTCCGAGATGCTTGCACCAGCCCATAGATGGAGCGCTGGAGCTTGAATACCTTGTTAGCACTCTTAGGGTCAACAAAACCTTTTGCTTGCATCATATACAACTCTTCCTTAAGATACCTGTTAAGGAACGTTGTTTTGCCGTCCATTTGCCAAATTTCATAATCATGAAAAGCGGCAATTGCTAACATGATTCGGACTGACTTCAGCGTCGCTACGGGAGAGAAAGTCTCATCGTAGTCAACTCCTTGAATTTGCGACAAGTTGAGCTTTGTAAACGGTCACATTACCATTTGCATTAGTCTTCTTCTTAAAGATCCATTTATTTTCTATGGCTTGCCGATCATCGGGCAAGTCCACCGATGCCCATACTTTGTTCTCATACATGGATCCTATCTCGGATTTCATAGCCTAAAGCCATTTGTTGGAATCCGGGCCCGCCATTGCTTCTTCATAGTCCGAAGGTTCACCGTTCTCTAACAACATGATTTCCATCACAGGGTTGCCGAACCACTTCGGTGTGGAGCGTACCCTTGTGGACCTTCGCGGTTCCATAGCAACTTGATCCGAAGCTTCATGATCATCATCATTAACTTCCTCTTCAGTTGGCGTAGGCACCATAGGAACAATTTCCCGCGTTGGCTACTCTCCGGTTCGAGAGGGGGTGTAATTACCTCATCAAGATCTACTTTCCTCCGACTTAATTCTTTCGAGCGAAACTCTTTCTCTAGAAATTCTTGGCAACCAAGGTTGTACCTTCGATTCTAAGATAGAAGGTATACCCAATAGTTTCCATAGGGTATCCTATGAATACGCATTTCTCTGCTTGGGGTTCGAGCTTCTCTGGTTGAAGTTTCTTCACATAAGCATCGCAGCCCCAAACTTTAAGAAACGACATCATAGGTTTCTTGCCAAACCATAGTTCATACGGTGTCGTCTCAACGGATTTAGACGGTGCCCTATTTAAAGTGAATGCTGCAGTTTCTAATGCCTATCCCCAAAATGATAGTGGTAAGTCGGTAAGAGACATCATAGATTGTACCATATCTAATAAAGAGCGATTATTACGTTCAGACACTCCGTTGCGTTGCGGTGTGCCAGGCGGCGTTAGTTGTGAAACAATTCCACACTTCCTAAGATGTGTGCCAAACTCGTGACTCAAATATTCTCCTCCACGATCAGATCGTAGACACATAATTTTTCTGTCACGTTGATTCTCAACCTCACTCTGAAATTCCTTGAACTTTTCAAACATCTCAATTTTTGCTTCATCAAGTAGATATACCCATACCTATTCAAATCATCGGTGAGAGTGAGTACATAACGGTAGCCACCACGAGTTTCAACGTTCATTGGACCACACACATCAGTATGTATTATTTCCAATAAGTCGATCGCTCTCTCCATTATTCCTGGGAATGGAGTCTTAGTCATCTTGCCCATGAGGCATGGTTCGCATGTGTCAAATGATTCAAAGTCAAGAGACTCTAATAGTCCATTAGTATGGAGCTTCTTCATGCGCTTAATACCGATATGACCAAGGCGGTAGTTCCACAAGTATGTGGGAGTATCATTATCAACTTTACATCTTTTGGTACTCACACTATGAATATGTGTAACATCACGATCGAGATTCAGCAAGAATAAACCATTCACCAGCGGAGCATGACCATAAAATATATCACTCATGTAAATAGAACAACCATTATTCTCTAACTTAAATGAGTAGTCGTCTCGCATTAAGCAAGACCCTGATACAATATTCATGCTCAAAGCTAGTACTAAATAACAATTATTAAGGTTTAAAACTAATCTCGAAGGTAGATGTAGAGGCAGCGTGCCGACGGCGATCACATCGACCTTGGAGCCATTTTCGACGCACATTGTCACCTCGTCCTTGGCCAGTCTCCGCTTATTCCGCAGTTCCCGCTTTGAGTTGCAAATGTGAGCAATAGTAGAGGTATCAAATACCCAGGAGCTACTACGAGCGCTGGTAAGGCACACATCAATAACATATGTATCATATACCTTTAACGTTGCCGGCCTTCTTGTCCGCTAAATACTTGGGGTAGTTCCACTTCTAGTGACCTTTTCCCTTACAATAGAAGCACTCAGTCTCAGGGTTGGGTACATTCTTTTTCTTCTTCCCGGTATCTGGCTTATCGGGCGCGGCAATGCCTTTGCCGTCTTTCTTGAAGTTCTTCTTACCCTTGCCCTTGTGAAAACTGGTGGTTTTATTGACCATCAACACTTGATGCTCTTTCTTGATTTCTACTTCTGCAGATTTCAGCATCGAGTACAACTCGGGAATCGTCTTTTCCATCCCTTGCATGTTTTAGTTCAGCACAAAACCTTTTTAGCTTGGTGGGACAGACTGGAGGATTCTGTCAATTATAGCGTCATCCGGATGTTCCACTCCGAGTGAAGTCAGACGACCATGTAACCGATACATTTTGAGTATATGCTCACCGACATAACTGTTGTCCTCCATCTTACAGCTAAAGAACTTCTCGGAAACTTCATATCTCTCGACACGGGCATGATCTTGAGAAACTAGTTTCAGCTCTTGGAACATCTCATATGTACCGTGTAGCTCAAAACGCCTTTGGAGTCCCGTTTCCAAACTATATAACATGCCACACCTAACCAGAGAGTAGTCATCACTCCGCGTTTGCCAGAAGTTCAAAATGTCCTCGGCTGCCGCGGGAGCAGGAGGATCACCTAGCGGCGCATCAAGGACATAAGCCTTTTTAGCTGCTTCGAGGATGAGCTTCAAGTTGCGGACACTGTCCGCATAGTTGCTACCATGATCTTTCAGCTTGTTTTTCTCTATTAATGCGTTGAAATTGAGGTTGACGTTGGTGATCTACAATATTTATAAAGACAACTTTTAGACTAAGTTCATGACAATTAAGTTCATTTAATCAAATTAATCATGAACTCCCACTTAAATCGACATCCCTCTAGTCATCTAAGTGATACATGATCCTTGTCGACTAACCCGTGTCCGATCATCATGTGAGACAGACTAGTCGTCATGGTGAGCAACTTCATGCTGATCATATTCAACCACACGACTCATGTTCGACCTTTCGGTCTCTTGTCTTCGAGGTCGTGTCTGTACATGCTAAGCTCGTCGAGTCAACCTAAGTGTTTCGCGTGTGTAAATCTGGCTTACACCCGTTGTATGCGAATGTTAGAATCTATCACACCCGATCATCACGTGGTGCTTCGAGACAACGATCCTTCGCAACGGTGCACACTTAGGGGAATACGTTCTTGAAATTTTATGAGGGATCATCTTATTATGCTACCATCGTTCTAAGCAATAAGATGAAAAACATGATAAACATCACATGCAATCATATAGTGACATGATATGGCCATTATCATCTTTGTTCTTTCGATCTCCATCTTCGGGCATCGGATGATCATCATTGTCACCGGGGTGACACCATGATCTCCATCATTGTGTCTCCGTGAAGTCGTCACGCCAACTACTAATACTACTACTACTACTACTATAGCCAACTGTTAGCAATGAAGTAAAAGTACTAAACACATGGCGTTGCATCTCATACAATAAATTAAGACAACTCCTATGGCTCCTGCCGATTGTCATACTCAACGACATGCAAGTCGTGATTCCTAATACAATAACTTGATCATCTCATACGTCACACATGTGACATCACAACTTTGGCCATATCACATCACATGTCAAACCCTACAAAAACAAGTTAGACGTCCTCTAATTGTTGTTGCAAGTTTTACATGGCTGATTTGGGTTTCTAGCAAGAACGCCTTCTTACCTACGTGACAACCAAAATGATGATATGCCAAAGCTATTTACCCTTCATAAGGACCTTTTTCATCAAATCCAATCCGACTAGAGTGGGAGAGACAGACACCCGCTAGCCACCTCTTATGCACGGTATGCATGTCGGCCGGTGGAACCTATCTCACGTAACTGTACGTGTAATGTCGGTCTGGGCCTCTTCATCCCACAATACCGCCGGAAAAGAATAAGACTAGTAGAAGCAAGCAATTGACAAATCAGCGCCCACAACCATTTGTGTTCTACTCGTACATAGAATCTACGCATAGAAAACATGGTTGTGATACCACTGTTGGGTAACGTAGCATAAAATCAAAATTTTCATACGCCATATTCAGATCTTCCTATGGAGAGACCAGGAACGAGAGAGGGGAGAATGCATCTTCATACCTTTGAAGATCGCTAAGCGGAAGCGTTGCTAGAACGCTATTGACGGAGTTGTACTCGCGGCGATTCAGATCGCGGTGTGATTCTGATCTAGTACCGAACCACGACACCTCCGCTTTCAACACACGTGCAGCCCGGTGACGTCTCCCGCACCTTGATCCAGCAAGGAGGAGGGAGAGGTTGGGGAAGATATCCGGCAGCACGATGGCATGGTGTCGATGGAGAGACGAGGTCTCCCGGCAGGGCTTCACCAAGCAGCGTGGGAGAGGAGGAAGAAGAGAGATAGGGCTGCGCCGAGAGAGATGGAAAAACCGTGTTCTCAAAGGCCAAAAACCCCCGCTATATATAGGAGGAAGGGAGGGTGGCGCCCCCTTTAGGGTTTCCCACTCTAAAGGGGGCGGCAGCCCTAGATGGGAAAGGGGTGGCGGCCAGGAGGGACAGAGGAGGGTGGCGCACCCGTGGTGGGCCTAAGGCCCGCCAGACTTAGAGTTTCCCCCCATTCCCTCTCTAGGCACCTTGGGCTGGGTGTGGGGGGTGCACCAGCCCACCTAGGGTCTGGTTCCCACTCACACTTGGCCCATGTAGCCTCCTGGGGTTGGTGGCCCCTCCCTGTGGGCCTCCGGAACCCTTGCGATGGTCCCGGCACTTTGTCGGTGGTTCCCGAAACATTTCCGGCGTCCAAACCCATCCATCCTATATATCAATATTTACCTCCGGACAATTCCGCAGCTCCTCGTGACGTTCAGTATCTCATCCGGGACTCCGAACGACCTTCGGTAACCTCGTATTGCAATTCCCTATAACCCTAGCGTCCTCGAACCTTCAGTGTGTAGACCCTACGTGTTCGGGAGGCATGCAGACATAACCGAGACACTCTCCGGCCAATAACCATCTGCAGGATCTGGATAACTATGGTGACTCCCACATACTCCACGATGATATCATCAGATGAACCACGATGTGAAGGATTCAGTCAATCCCATATACAATTCCTGTTGTCTATCGGTATAGAACTTGCCCGAGATTCGATCGTCGCTATACCCATACCTTGTTCAATCTCTTTACTGGTAAGTCTCTTTACTCGTTCCATAGCACGTCATCCTATGACTAACTCCTTAGTCACATTGATCTCGTGATGATGTTCTACCGAGTGGGCCCAGAGATACCTCTCCATCACACGGAGTGACAAATCCCGATCTCGATTCGTACCAACCCAACAGACACTTTCGAAGATACTCGTAGTGCACCTTTATAGTCAACTAGTTACGTTGTGACGTTTGATACGCCCAAAGCACTCCTACGGTATCGGGGAGTTTAACAATCTCAGGGTCGAAGGAAAATACACTTGAGATTAGAAAAGCTTTAGCATACGAACAACACAATCTAGTGCTATTCTCAAGATTGGGTCTTGTCCATCACATCATTCTTCCAATGATGTGATACCGTTATCAATGACATTTATTGTCCATGGTCAGGAAACCTTGATCATCTATTGATCAACGAGCTAGCCAACTAGAGGCTTGCTAGGGATACATTGTGATCTATTTATTCACAGATGTATTACTGTTTCCTGTTAATACAATTATAGCATGAACAATAGACGATTATCATGAACAAGGAAATATGATAATAACCATTTTATTATTGCCTCTAGGGCATATTTCCAACAGGCTTGACTTTAGAAGGGTCGTGGATGCATTTCGAGAGATATTCGGCACCAAACATCGTTTGCAATGTGTCGTTAGCATGATGACACTCAAAATATCACTTCCCTCAAATGAAACACACCGTCCCCACCATGTTAACGACTCGCATCGCCGGAGGGACATGGCCGGCCTTCTCGCACATAGACTGTACATTTGGTTTCTACAAGTCAAACTTTTTAGTTATTAATGAAGCGAACATTAAAATGCAAGATTTGACAAATATTAAGAAGAAATTTACCACTAAGAGCACCTACATTGCCCTCTTAGACGCATCGTTCCGTTCCCTCTCCGCCTTGAACAACACAGCCGTCCTCTCCTCCATCTCCTTCATCTCCTTATCCTTCGCCGCCAAAAGCGCCTACGCTGCCTCTCTCTCTTTGAGAATAGTAGCATGCAACACAACTCATTATTAGCACTGTAATCATATTGGTTCACACACACAACGTAATGCGGAAAGATAGTTGAGTCCATTAAACTAACCTTGATGGCGAGCTCGACTGGACGTGGACGAGGTGTTATCTCAGGACAAGAGCTCGTTTGGCGTGACTTTATCTGTCGGAGAGTACTAGAACAATGTATAAGGCCGTCTCCAATGGCGATTGAGCCATGGGGCCTCCTGTTGGCAGCTATCATCTCCAGCTCTGGATCAATAGGCCCCTGGCTCGGGTTAAAGTCCTCCCCTTTCCTCGTCTTCCCATGATATTTGTACTTCATGACCTTGTGGTGGGAGGAGATGTTGGTGAAGTTTTCAGGATGATCGAGGTCAGACTCAGAGAATGCCTTGACCTTCTTGTACGAGGCAGTATGGGCCATCGCATAGAGGTCGTACATCTCTGACACCTCCGTCTTATTGTGACGCGCCTAAAAGAGAGAGAAAGAGAGGAAAAATGTTTTAGTAAAGGGCTCAAGCTAGCATTAAGAATGAATTGCATGAGTCGTGAAGCAAACCACATACCTAGTTTTCACCAAACCCATTTAAGTTGACGCTCCCTTATTTGTGTGGCACACCAACCATTTTTCCACTCCTCTCCTTGGCATTGTTGTGTATGGCCTCCCACTTTTCGTAGCACCATTGCTCCTCCAAGGCCTCCCAACAATCCATCTTATCCACACACCATCTCGGGGCCAGCTAAGTTAATAAAGAGAAATTTGAGCGCTACGCGTAAGAATGAAATTAAGAAAACTAACTACAAGGCCTTACTAATATGTAATTACGTCCATGTAATGCTCCTTCTCCATCTTAGAATCGCGACACTTTTCCTTATCCTTCCTAATATGCCGTGAGGCATAGTAGTCTCGAACAGCCTGCACACGAGCCTTGTGTGGAAAGTTTTGAAGTAGGCGGCGGAATTCGGTTTTGATAACCTTTGTTGCGTACTCCGCGTATCCCTCCTCACACATGTAGAATGTCTGCAAATGAGACAACACTGATTACTAAAAGAACTAGCTATTATTGATTTTTAATTGTGTAAAGGAGAAATTGCCCAGAAATGTCTGATCGCCATCTCGCCCTTGTGTGGCACAAAACACCGTCGATCTCCACCTCCGGCGGGCTGGGGCACCCAAGTAGTGCTCCTAGGTCATTCCTATCTCTTGACCCTGACCGGGCAACATAAGAAACCTTGGAAGTTTTGCCGACAAAGCACACCAAGGACGTTGTTGGGCTTGCGGACACACTTGGCAACAATCTAACCCCTGCAGTATGACAAATTAAAGCCAAAACATTAGATATTTGACAAAACTTGAAGGCAAAATGTTAAATAAGAGTAAATTAACTTACTTGTCCCCATTTGGCTTAATCGACCACCTCTGCTCGCGGGTCACCGGCACAAGCAGGAGCCCCGTACTACCATGCTGGTAGACGGTGCCCCCTCACGCAAGTCCCCGTCGCTATCAGCATGGCCACTTGGCTCTGGCTGACCCATATCATTCCAGGTATCCCACTGGGTCTCTTGGAATGTACCATCATCCCTTCTTTGTTCTGGAGTCTCCTGGAAGGAAGCCTCTAGGACACGAGACTCGTGCGTCGAAGTCTCCTGGAAGGAAGCCTCCACCTTAGACGGGTCAACCCTAGCAGTCTTGTGCTCAGGTGAATCAACTTAGGGTGGCGGCGAGGAAGGCGTGGAAGCTACCCAACCTCTACCGTGGCCACATGTACCTTTAGTAGCTCTCAGTTTCGCAGGCAGTCGACCTCCTCTCCAAAGGGCCGCGTGAGTAGAAGAAGCAGCCACTCCATGCAGAGTAGAGAGCAACGCTCTCGGGAGAGGTGAGGAAGGAATGGAAGTACCCATCCTACCACCCGCCGACGAAGAAGGAGCCACGGAGTGCTTTGGACCCTTTCCCACCACCTTTCAACACCTGTCATGACAAAGAGTAAATGAAATTAGTACAACATAAATACCAACATGAGTAACAAATGTATATAATCTAAATGTATCATCATCATAAATACCAAAATGAATAATAAAAATTGAATACCTAACATGAACTAAAAAATTATATGTGTATATAATAATAGTTGAATACGTGACATGACCTAATAACAATCTTGATCGTCTATATATGCTTTGGGGTTAATAAATGCATCATGATCATCACTATCATCAATAAATGCAGCATCATCATCACTATCACGAAGAACATGTAGAAGGCCTACATTATGTAATCGGTCAAGAAGTGACAGGTCATCCGTAGTAGTAACCTCTTCTTCTTCTGGCTCTTCCTATTCTGGCTCAGGGGTTAAGACGGATTCACTGTCGCTGTCTACTTCAATGTTGTGGGGTGAAGTAGAACGGTTCTTGAAACGTTGTTTGGACATATGCGTTTCTTGAAAGATTTCTCATTCATACGTATCTGGGTTAATGTGAGGTTCGTAATCCTCTTCATTGAGGGTAGGTGGTCTAAAATGTGGCGGCACTTCATAAACGACATCCCCACCTTTGAGATTTGGATCAGTTTGGCAAGCCCACGGTAGATAGAAAACTTGTGTCTCCTGTTGAGCCGTAATATAGACATCGGGAACATCTAAATGAGTGTTTTGGTTGATCTCGACTAGTCCTATATGTTCATGAGTCCTTGTAGTCTCCCTCGCCTCAAAACAATAACATTTGAAGACTATGACGGTCGGTGAGTTTTCACCATAGAATAGAAGTTCATAAATTGCTTCAAGTCTTCCATAATAATCGGTACCTCCTTCACTCATAGCAGAGACAGAACAATTTGTAGTCTTTAGGTCGGGCATAGATAGCTCTTTGCCAAAGGTACGAAAGTGATACCCGTTGATGTTCTATTTGTCAAATGAACGGACCTTATAGTCAAAACCATTAGCGACTTGTCTCAACTCGGCATCCATAAACTCTCTATCAGCCTACAAGTTTAATACGGAAGAATGGATGCATTAGCCGCAAATTAGACCAAGAAATCAAATGTCCCAATAATGGTAATTAATTACCCTTTGTTTGAACCAAGAGATGAAACTTGGATGGTCGCCTCCATGCATTGCCAGAAGCTCCTACTCTTCGTCGGAATCCTTTTCAATGACCGCTCCATCCGAGAATTTGGCGACATATCGACTATATCAAATATCCGGGATTAAGAGCAGTTCAAAGGAATTAGATGTTAAGGAACAATAATTTACCGAGAACTTACTCGATGTAAGGCCGCACTTCTCTTAGGTTGTTGAAGATATACAATGAAATGGTCCGCCATTCTTCGACATCCAACGATTTTCCTTTCGAAGCACCTGCTCATGCGAGCTTCCCTTGGAATAGGTTGAGGTTGGTTCGATCTTTTTTAGGATCGCCAGCATTGTACCGAGGTTTCGGGTTATGCCAATGATGATTTTTCGCTTCGTAGTGTGCTGTCATGAAGTTTGCCGCCTCATCAGTAATGAATGCCTCGGCCATCGATGCTTTAGTTCTACGTTTATTTTTAAATTTAGCTCGAAGCGTCTTCTACATCCTCTCAGTTGAGTAGCTCCATCGATCTTGAACGGGCCCCCCAATCTTGTCTCGGTCGGGAGATGCAAAATCAAATGTTGCATTGGATTAAAGAAGCATGTTCGAAACATCCTTTCTAATTTGCAGATCAACTCCGCCCCCAACTCTTCCATTTCATCTAGCACGCCAGGCGATAGTTCATTCGCACAAAGAGAACGGAAGAAATATTTGAGTGCTTCCAGTACTAGCCATTCATCCTCGGGGATAAAGCCACGCAACATAACTGACGTTACCCGCTCAAGCCATGTGTGCCAATGATGAATCTTGAGACCAAATATTTTCAATTTCTCAAGACTTGCTCCCCTCATTAGACTCACAGCATACCCATCGGGGAACATCAACCACATTTTCACCCACAATAGCATTTCCCTCATAGCTGGCCTTTCAAGATTGAACAATGCCTTTGGCTTCCTTACACTTTGCTTTCCTTTCCGTTGTCGCATGTTTTGTAACGGTCTATCACATAGAAACTCCTGGTCGATTCTAGCCTTAGGATTATCCTTTGACTTCCCCTCTATGCCGAAGAATGTACCAAAAATGGCCTCCGCTATATTATTTTCAGTGTGCATCACGTCAATGTTGTGTAGGCAAATGAGGTCTTTGAAGTAAGGAAGATCCCATAAGCATGACATGTGAGTCCAGGCGTGTTCCATATTATACCCTTTGAAATACCGGGGACACAAAGGATCAGGCTCGAGAGCGTTTAACTGATCAAGGTTCTGTTGGCCTATTCACGTAGTTGGTGTAGTGTTTTTGACAACCCTACCTTTGATGAAATTCTTCTTGTCTTTTCTGAACTTATGGTCAGGATCCAGGAACTGTCTATGCATGTCGAAGCAAGGAAACTTGCAACCCACCTGCAGCCAACGGAACTGAAGAGTTGCCTTGCGTGTGGTGCACGGGAACCTTCCATGCACACACCAGCCAACGAATAGCCCATACGCCGGATAGTCATGCGTCGAGTACATGTACCACACATGCATTTTGAAGTTTTTTTGGTAGTTGTGCCGTATGTCTTGATCCCATTATCCCTGGCTTCTTGCAATTCATTCTTAAGCGGCTGCATGTACACATTCATACTCTTCCCCGGATAGTTGGGCCCTGGAATTATCAACGTCAGGAAAATGTTCTTTCTTTTCATAATCTCTCCGGGGGGAGATTGAGTTGAATGACAAATAGGCCAACAACTGTACTGTGCTGCCGTCATACCATAAACGTTGAACCCATCCGTGATGATGGAAACTCGAGGATGCCTTGGATCTGCCGATTTATCGTTATGTAATGCATCGAAGTGCTTCCACGCAAAAGAATCTGAAGTGTGTACCACCATCTTGTTCCTGTCCGCATATTGTTCAGTTCTTTTGCCCAATTTGTGCCATGTCATCTGTTTGGACGTCTCTTCGACCATGAAAAGACATTGAAGTCTTGGTACGGTTGGCAGATACCGAAGAATGTTAATCGGGATTTTGGTCTAAATCTTCTCATCCATATCGTTGTCTACCACAATATACCTGGAAGAATTGCAAATGGGGCAATAGTTCAAGGACGCATACTCAAGCCTAAATAAGGCACATCCATTCTCACACGCATTTATCTTCTCATAGGGCATCTTAAGCACACGGAGGATTTTCTCAGACTGGTACAGGTTTGTAGACAGTACAAGGCCTTTGGGTAGAAAGCATCCAAATGTCATTCTCTGCCTAGGTTGAATTGAGCCTTCAGAGCAATTACTTGCGCGATGGCATCCAGCTGACAAAGCCTAGTGTGCTCGTGGAGAGGACGTTTTGAAGACTCCAACATTTCATAGAAGGCCTTTGCAGATTCGTCCATGTCATCATCTGAATCTCGAGCATCATCAAAGTCCTGCACCGTGTCTTCGATCCCGGTACCATGATCGTCGGTGCGACGACGAACCAACTTAGCTTTGGCACACTGGTCAGACTTACCATGAAAAGTCCACATCGTATAATTAGGCATAAAACACAACTTCTGTAGGTGTTTACCAATTTCAAACTCTGTCTTCTTTTCCAAGTTGTTGCAGTTCGGATAGGGGCACCATGTTTTTTGCTGGCCATTTGCAAATGTGGCACTCACAAATCCCCTGGTTTTTGTTAACCATTCATTGGTCATGTATTTCTGACTAGGCTGACCAATGTACATCCAAGCACGATCACTCATCTTGCCTACCTATGGGCACACAAGATATATATATATATAATTCATCATCTATATTCATCCGCAATCAAGTTTGTCAGTTTTATTATGTCCATGCAACCTACACGCTAATAGGTAAAGATAGGTCCTAATCCCACCCGAGTATGTGTAGATTGGGTTTGTTTTCCCATGCTCTCCTCCGGATCCAACGCAAAATTTTGGCAGCACCTCCCCGCCATTCTCCATATACACGTATCGGCAATAAACAGAGAGGATGTGTATCCGAAGAACAATAGGGAGACACTGACGAAATTATGCATCGGATCCGGAACAAAGCATATGGGAAAACGAATCCAATCTACACATAGTGTCCATGGATAACGTTGTACAATTCTAAAGAATAACGGTTATAAATATATGCAAATGCATGAATATTTATAACTGTAACCCTTTCGAATAGGAGACGCATACTAGTCGCGCATACTGATGATTGAAGAAACATATTTATAACTGTAACCCTTTCATCGGCATGAAGACCGGAACAGAGGAAATCAATGGGGTAGGAGGAGAAGTTATTTGTGCTCACCCACAAACGTAGGGGCGGAGCTCGTCCAACGCATGGGGACGTCGTCGAAAAACTGCACATTGAAATTCACCCGATCAACACAATTATGATGTTTTTATAACATAATCCGAAAATATGTGACCTAACTCATAATTTACAAAACTATGACCCCGTCTGCTTCTGGAAGTCCGAAAAGCACCTTCTCTTTCAACAGGAGGTAGAAGAGGTCTCGGGGTCGGGGTTTAGTGGTGTCGGGAGTCAGTGCCGTCGAGGGTGGGTGGTGTCGGGTGTCGGTGGTGTCGGGGGTCGGGGTTAGTGGCATCGGTGGTTGGGGGTCAGTGTCATCGGGGGTCAAGGGTCAGTGGCGTCGGGGGTCGGGGCCAGTGACGTCGGGGGTCGAGGGTCAGTGGCTTCATGTTTGGGTGTCGGGGTGTCATGTGTGGGTATCGTGTCGGGGTGTCGGGGCATCGTCTCGGGGTGTCGGGGTGTCATGTCGAGGTGTCAGGGCATCGTGTCGGGGTATAGTGACGGGGTGTCGGGGTGTCGTGTAGGGGCGTCTTGTCCGGGTGTCGTGTCGGCACATCGTGTCGGGGTGTCGGGTCGGGGCGTCGTGTCAGGTTGTCGGGGCGTTGTGTCGAGTTTTTTTCATTTTAGGTCCTTTCTATCCTAAAACTAAAACTAAACTAACCTAAAAAATCGAAAACTAAAACTAAAACTAAACTAACCTAAAACTAAAACTAAAACTAAACCTAAATTAACCTAAAACTAAAACTAAAACTAGACTAACAAAATACTAAAACTAAACAAACTAAACCTGAACTAACCTAAAATTAAAACTAAGCTAACCTAAAAAACAAAACAAAAACAAAAAAACTCACCTAGGAGGGCCCGGTGGAGGACGAGGCCGGTGGTGGACGGCCGCCGTTGGAAGGATGCCGGTGTGGCGCTGCTGGAGAGGGGGCGACGGGGAGGCGACCGATGGAAGGGGGCACAGTATCCGGGGGCGGGGCGGTAGCAGGGGCCGGCGATGATATTGGGCGTAGGGGTTTCGCTGTGGGGTGTCGCGGGGAGCGGGTGGTGAGGAGGGGGCAGTGGGGAAGGAGTAGCTGGGGCAGGGGAGTGGGTCGCGAGGGAGGAGGGGCGGGCGAGCTCCGACGGCAGGGGTGGGTTTCGGGGGCGAGAAAGAGAGAGAGACAAATCCGACCGTTAGGGCGCCACCCTCTTTGTCTTCTGCCCCCGACGGCAAAGAGGTACAATGCAGACGGCAAATAGGGAAAACCGTTAGGGCCAGTTGACCAGCGGACCAGTGGGCCATCCCATGCTCTCTGCCATTTGCTCGCAGACGGCAAAGAGCAGGCAGATGGCCAACAATACCTTCACCATAAGCTGGTAGACAACAAAGAGCAGGCTGATGGCAAACCATGTCTTTTCCATCAGTCTGCTCTTTGTCGTCTGGTGTTTGCCAGCTGACAGCAAAGAGATTGTTGGTCATATGTGTCAGCAGACGGCAAAGGCATGGCAGCCGACAAATTACTGGATTCTTGTAGTGTGAGAACTAACAATGCCAAAGTTATTAGGTTTTGGTTTTGAAGTGCCAAAAATGTGAAAAATCAATTTAACGGAAGTTTTAAATATGCAAAACAAGGTTTTCGATGAAAAACAATACATGAAAGTTTCTCCAAATGGTGCACGAGTGGCATCATTAAATTTGTTAGATAATTTCAAAAATTAGGGAGTGGAATTATTCAATTTTGATAGTTATTTGTACTTGAGAAATTTTTGGAATGTTTGTGAAAAATATAAAAAGAATAATGCTCAGAATGGCCGGGACAAATTAGCCCATAACTGGTGCGGCCTAGAGCCAAAGCGGTATGAGGAAACTCGTGCCTCGCGTACAGCAGGTTTAAACTTGAAGGGTGGGACCCAGAGGTCAGCGAGTGGGGCAGCACACAAGGCTGACGCGTTGGCCCCCGTGGGGACGTCATCAACCTCTAGCTAGGGAGGTAGTGCTGCTCATTGGCGGTGTTCGGGGGCATGACGAGGGTAGGCAAGTGCGGGGATGGGTTTAGGGTGCCGTTGCCGACCGGGAGGATGTGGTGGCAGTCATCGGACACGAAGGGAATGAGAGTACCATTGGACCCGAGTCGTGAAGCTCTGACTCAAGGTTGTGTTGACCGTCTCACGCTGCAATGAATGACAAAAGGAGGGGGACGAGGTCAGTGTCATGCCATGGTTCCAGATATGGAAAGAGCTGGGGCAGAGGAGTTTCTTGCCGTGCGAACGCAGACGACCCGATATGGTGGCGCTCGGCTCGATCTCGAGCACTAGGGCTCGGTGGGGTCGAATGAGGTGTGTAGATCTTTGATAGGGTTCCTGAGAAGGAGGCCTAGGGGTGGTTAAATAGCAGGGGCAGAGGAGCTTCATTGACGAAGCTCCAGGACCAAGATCCATCATGGTTGTGACCGTCACCAGAGGCTGCGGGGGCTCGAACGCGGGCATCTACGGTCTTCCTGTAGGTGGTTTTGGCCCCGAGGGAGGAAGGCAGAGAGACAAGGCAGGAGTCAGGAGCGTCGCACGTGTGATCTTGCTCACTAGCCGAGCGGACGGCGCTGGGCACTTGAAGGAGGAGGAGAGATAGGAGGGACCGACCTCATAGCGTGTTGCGGATGCCGAGGCGGCCCTGATGGCGTGCGGGAGAATCTCAAGGTGGTCGTGGATGTTTGAATGGGGGTGGCTATAGTGCGTTTGGGCACTGTAGCGCGAGCAGAGCGTGAATATTGCATGCCACGACAACCCGACGCGTTCTAGACGTGCCCACTTTTGACCACTAGTACCTGGAGGATGCAGGGATCTTCCTTGGATACATTGGAGCTAAGGAGAATGGAGAGGTAAAATAATTAGAAAGAGAGAGGAACTTGCATTGGCTATCTAGTGGGTAAATGAGATTTTTACCCCACTCGATGATAGATCTGAGAGTTTGCAAGACTTACTAGGGGTAGAAGATCCATGTCAGAGTCTGTGGTAAATAGGTGGAGTCAAGGAGAATACGAGAAGACGTGAAAACATGGCTTTTATTAATGTACGAGATGTTGGTTGATGATTGTGTCGGAAGGATAAAAGATCTATTTGCCTTGAGAATTGATGTATTCAAAGAGTAGATAGAACTGAGTCTGGTTACCAAGTTTGAGCCAATTTGAAGAAAGTTGGTAATGCAAACCTTTTAAACCATAGAAATCAATAGAAATGGATTTCCTTAGACCTTGTCGTGCAACTCTATTCTCCTGAACGCACCACTTGGTGTGGTAGCATCATTAGGGGATTAGAGCGTGCCCACAAAGTTTGGAATGAAAGGAATA
The DNA here is from genome assembly GCF_904849725.1 of Hordeum vulgare subsp. vulgare. Lineage (NCBI taxonomy): Eukaryota > Viridiplantae > Streptophyta > Magnoliopsida > Poales > Poaceae > Hordeum > Hordeum vulgare. Next base: position 197,203,706 of record NC_058522.1, read on the forward strand.
AACTTGACAATGTTATGTTGCTCAAGTCTGGATGTGGACAGAGAGGGTTTTGCAATATTTTGGAGAATCAAAAAATTATTGTGATTGAGATGAAACATGGCAAGCTGATCACATATGGCACATGTGACATGCTAGAATTTTCCTGGATTTATTTGAGAATATTTCTTATATAAATATTTCAAATACTTGAAATAGGTAGAAAATGTTATGGAAGTTTTTGTACAATATTTTTAAAATTACTGTGTGTTGAAAATCATAAATATGGGACATATATGTCCACTCAATTTCCCTAAATTTTCTCAAACATTCAGAGCCATAATTATAAATTTTCCCTATAAAAGACCATTTTCTGGCATGAGAAAAAGGTATTTAAATAAAATACAAAAATAACTTTTAATATAATATTTTCTGGTTTCTGGAAGTCTTTTTGATAGCTGGATCCAGATAAAATATTTTTGGCAAAACATCCTCCCTAATTTGAGGACTTGTAGTACAAACTTCAATTTTGGGGGTTTTGAAAACTTAAATTAAATAAATGCTTGTTGGTCAAAATAATGTTTCGTAAAAATTGGTTTAGCTCCTATACAAATGGTATGGTCATTCGGCAAAGATTTTAATCAAGGAGATGAGCTTTGAGAGTAGGAGAACTTGTACATTGAAACACAAACAAGCACTCAAACAAATAGGAACCAATTCAAGCATCACAAATACACAAAAAGTTGTCATTGGTCCAAAATTTTAATATCATAGTCATAGCAAAGTGGTACAAACACACGGTGTGACAGACTTACCCCCCTTAAAAGAATCTCATTCCTGAGATTCCTAAGCTAGGCCCTAAAGATATAAGGGAACTTGGATCTAAGATACTCTTCATGCTCCTAGGTTGCTTCTGCTTGAGTGTGGTTGGTCCACTCGACCTTGAAATACTTGATGGTGCGTCTTCTGGTGCAACAGGCAGCTTGATCCAAGATGTGAACTGGCCTCTCAAGATAAGTAAGGTATGCTAAAGTTTGATGGCTTTATGATCGATGTTCTTGTAAAGATCGGGGTGGTTGGGGAACTTGGAGGCACTTCTGGAGTTATGACAGGTGGAATATGTTGTGCACTTCCGCCAGGTGAGAAGTAAGCTATAGTTGGTAGGCAACTTCCCGTTAATTCACGGTGATGTTGAAGGGGGCCATATATCTTGGTGCAAGGTTTCCCTTGTCGTGGAATCTATTGTTTCCCACGAGAGGTATGATTCGTAGATAGACATTGTCTCCAACGCATAAGTTCACTTCTTGACTGTGTCAGTCGACGAAGCTCTTCTGTCATGACTTGCCGGTTTCTAGAAGCTCTCGCACTAGTTCAATTTCATGTTCGGCTTCACCGAGAACTTATGGTCCAAAGACAAGTCCTTCTCTAGTGTTTCACTTGTTGAGAGGACTGCGGCACTTGGGTCCGTACAACACCTCAAATGGTTCCATGTGAAGGCTAGACTAATAACAATTGTTGTAGGAGAAGTCGGCAAATGGTTAGAAATCTTCCCACTAGGTACCCTGTGCCGAAACACAAGCAATAAGAATATCTTAGAGTATATGGTTTACTCATTTTGTAAGGCCTCTAGTGTGTGGGTGAAAAGTGTTGGAAATTTGACCTAGAGACAATAATAAATGGGTTATTATTATATTTCCTTGTTCATAATAATCGTTCATTATCCATGCTAGAATTATATTGATTGGAAAATCAAATACATGTGTGGATACATAGACAACACACTGTCCCTAGTGAGTCTCTAGTTGACTATCTCATATATCAAAGATGGTCATGGTTTCTCGGCCATGAACAAGTGTTCTCACTTGATAACGGGATCACATCATTAGAATGATGTCATGGACAAGACCCAAACTATAAACGTAGCATATGATCGTGTCAGTTTGTTGCTACTGCTTTCTGCATGTCAATGTATTTGTTTCCGTGAGCATGAGATCATGCAACTCCTAGACACCGGAGGAATACCTTGTGTGTATCAAACGTCGCAATGTTACTGGGTGACTATAAAGGTGCTCTATAGGTATCTCCAAAGGTGTCTGTTGGGTTGGCATGGATCAAGAGTGGGATTTGTCACTCCGTGTGGCGGAGAGGTATCTTGGGGCCCACTCGATAATACAACATCAGAATAAGCCTTGCAAGAAATGTCACTAAGGAGTTAGTCACGGGATCTTGTATTACGAAATGAGTAAAGAGACTTGCCGGTAACGAGATAGAACTAGGTCTAGAGATATCGACGATCCAATCTCGGGCAAGTAACATACCAAAAGACAAAGGGAACTGCATACGGTATTAACTCAATCCTTGACATAGATGTTCAACGGATAGATATCTTCATAGAATATGTAGGAGCCAATATGGACATACAGGTCCCTCTATTGCTTATTGACCGAGGAGTGTCTCAGGTCATGTCAACATAGTTCTCGAACCCGCAGGGTCTGCACACTTCAGGTTCGGTGACATTTTGGTATAGTTGAGTTATAGGAGTTGATGACCGAAAGTTCTTCGGAGTCCCGGATGAGACCCTGGACGTCACGAGGAGATCCGGAATGATCCAGATGTAAAGATTGATATATAGGAAGTCATGTCTTGGTGAACCGAAAGGTTTCGGGCTCATCGGTAGTGTACCGGGAGTGTCGGGAGGGTACTGGGGGCCATCAGGAGGGGTGTCTCGGCTTAAAAGGCCTCATGGGCTGTGGGAGGAGTCAAACCAGACCCTAATGGGCTGGCCGAACCAACCACTAAGGCCCATGCGGATAGAGGTGGGAAAACCCAAAGGAAAGGAAGGGAAGGAGTCCAAGTAGGAAAGGAATCCTACTTTGAGTAGGATTGGAGTTAGACTCTACCACCTCCTCCTAGTTTGGCCGAACCCATAGAGGGTTTTTTCGCTGCCTTCACCCCTTCCTCCCTCCTATATATACTAGAGAATTTGGAGGGAAAAGCTAACCCTAATTTCCAGGTGCTCCCTCTACTTCATCTAGATCGGTTTCTCCTCTAGTCTAGTTCGGCGGTGTTTAGGCAAAGCCCTGCTGGATTAGTTCACCACCACCACCACCACGCCGCCGTGCTAGAGAACTAATCTACCTCTTCGCCCCTCTTGCTGGATCAAGAAGGCGTGGATCGTCATCGAGCTGTACGTGTGCTGAACACGGAGGTGTCGTCCGTTCGGCACTATATCGGGATGGATCGTGACGGGATCGCGGGACGAATTGTGATGAGATCGCGGGACGAGCTGCGATTTGAATCGCGAAGATGTTCCACTACATCAACCCCATTATATACACTTCCGCTTAGCAATCTACAAGGGTATGTAGATTCACTGTCCCCTCTCATAGATGATCATCAACAAGGATACGTATTTCGTGTGCATAGGAATTTTTTTGTTTCCCACGCTACGTTCCCCAATAGTGGCATCATTAGCTAGGTTCATGCGTAGATGATATCTCGAGTAGAACATAAAAGTGTTTGTGGGCGTTGATGTTCAATTTTCTACCCTCCTTAGTCTTTTCTTGATTCGGCGATATTGTTGGATTGAAGCATTCCAGACCAACTTTACTCGTACGTTCACAAGAGACCGATTTCATCGAGTAACATGCAAATTGTTGCATTAAGATGAATGGCGGGTGTATGTTTCATCAACTTTAGTTGAATACGATTTGTCCGAGGCGGTCCTTGAAGAAGGTTAAATAGAAATTTTCATATCACTGTTGTGGCTTTGCGTAAGTAAGATGCAATCATACTAGATACCCATAGCAGCCACTTAAAATTTGCAGCAACAAATTAGAGCACTCCTAACTTGTTTTTGCAGGGTATGCATGTGATGTGATATGGCCAAAGACATGATATCATATATTGGATGTATGAGATGATCATGTTGTAAAAGTAAAATATCGATTTGCACGTCGATGATACGGCAACCGGCACGAGCCATAGGATTGTCTTTAAACTAATGTTTGTGCTTGCACATGCTTTTACTATATCGCTAGATTGTAGCTTTAGTAGTAATATGATAGATAGCGCGACAACCTCGATGACGGCACAATGATGGAGATCATGGTGCGGCGCCAGTGACGATGGAGATCATGCCAGTGCTTTGGTGATGGAGATCAAGAAGCACAAGTTCATGGACATATCATGTCACTTATGATTTGCATGTGATGTTAATCCTTTTATGCACCTTATTTTACATAGGGCGACGATAGCATTATAAGGTAATTCCTCAGTAAAATGTCAAGATGAAATTGTGTTCTCCCCGACTATGCACCGTTGCAACAGTTCGTAGTTTCGAGACACCACGTGATGATCGGGCGTGATAGACTCAACATTCACATACAACGAGTGCAAAACAGTTGCACGCGCGGAACACTTGGGTTAAACTTGATGAGCATAGCATGTAGAGACATGGCCTCGGAACACAAGAGATCTAAAGGTCGAGCATCAATCAGATAGTTGATAAGATCGACATGGAGATGTTCACCATTGAAACTATATTCAACTCATGTGATGATCCGACTTGAGTTAGTGAATTTGGATTATGCGACAATCGAATGACTATAGGGATGTCAATTTGAGTAGGAGTTTATTAGGAATATGATTAGCTAATCTCAATTATCATGAACATGGTCAAAAGGTCTTTACAAATTATGTTGTAGCTTGCGCTGTAGTTGTACTATTTTTTATATGTTCCTAGAGAAATTTAGTTGAAAGATGATAGTAGCGATTATGTGGACTGGGTCCGTAAACCGAGGATTTTCCTCATTGCTGCGCATAAGGCTTATGTCCTTAATCCATCGCTCAATGTGCTAAACCCCGAGCGTCGTCTGTGGATGTTGCAAACATCTGACATACACGTTTTTGATGACTACACGATAGTTCAGTGCAAAATGCTTAAACGGCTTTGAGGCGCCGAAGACGTTTGAAACATCACGGGACATATGAGATGTTCCAAGAGATGAAATTGGGGTTTCAGGCTTGTGCCCTTGTACTCAGATTGTCTGATTGCTACAATCGCTTGAATCGAGTGGGAGTTAATCTTCCAGATGAGATAGTGATGGTTGTCCAAAGTCACTATCACCAAGCTACTCGAGCTTCTTGATGAACTATAACATATGAGGGATAGAGATGATGATCCTTGAGTTATTCGCGATGTTTGACACCGTGAAGGTAGAAATCAAGTAGGAGCATCAAGTGTTGATGGTTAGTAAAACCAGTGATTTCGAGAAGGGCAAGGGTAAGAATGGATACTTCATGAAAGGCAATCCAGTTGCCCCTCTAGTGAAGAAACCCAAGGTTAAACCGAAACCCGAGACTCGGTGCTTCTATTATGAGGGGAACAGTCACTTGAGCGGAACTACCCTAGTTACTTGGTAGATGAGAACGCTCGCAAAGTCGACAAAAGTGTATTGGATATACGTGATATTGACGTGTACTTTACTAGTACTCCTAGTAGCACCGGAGTATTAGATACCGGTTCGGTTGCTAAGTGTCAGTAACTCGAAATAAAATCTACGGAATAAACGGAGACTAGCTAAAAGTGAGGTGATGATGTATGTTGGAAGAAATTTCGAAGTTAATATGATCAAACATCACAAGCTCCCTCTACCATCGGGATTAATGTTGAACCTAAATAAATGTTATTTGGTGTTTGCGTTGAGCATGAACAATATTAGGTCATGTTTATTGCAATACGATAATTCATTTGAAGAGAATAATGGTTATTATATTTGCTTGAATAAATACCTTCAATGGTTTATTGAATCTCGATAGTAGTGATACACATGTTCATCATATTTGATTCCAAAAGATACAAAGTAGTAATGATAGTACCACTTACTTGTGGCACTGCAGCTTGAGTCATATTGGTGTAAATTGCATGAAGCTCCATATTGATGGATCTTTGGACTCACTTGTTTTTGAATCGTTTGAGACATGCGCACCATGCCTATTGGTATGAATGCATGAAGAAACTCCATGCACATGTGTGAGGACCCCGACTTATGAGTCGAGATCATCGAATGAACGTGCTCAGTGATCCCAGAGATCAATGCTCACCGAACACACATATACTGAATGTTAAGAGTCTTACATCCAAATACTGAATTATTACATCACGTGACCGAATGGTCAAGTTCACAAGGAAGGGCCTATAAGGCCAAATCACACGGATACAACTAGTAGCATAAATCTTAGGGCTAAGCGGGCACAGATGACCCACAAGTATAGGGGATCAATTGTAGTACTTTCGATAAGTAAGAGTGTCGAACCCAACGAGGAGCAGAGGGATCTGACAAGTGGTTTTCAGCAAGGAAATATCTGCAAGCATTGAAATTGTCGGTAAAAAGTGATTGTGTGGTGATATGATTCGTAGGAAGCAACAAGTAACAAAAGTAGCAACGGTGCAACAAAGTGGCACAATCCCTTTTGTAGAAAGGGACAAGCCTGGACATAGTGTTATAGGAGGAATCACGCTCCCGAGGACACACGGGAATTTCTGTCATGCTAGTTTCATCATGTTCATATGATTCGCGTTCGTTACTTTGATAGTTTGATAACTGGGTGGACCGATGCTTGGGTACTGCCCTTACTTGGGCAAGCATCCCACTTATGATTAACCCCTCTCGCAAGCATCCGGAACTACGAAAGAAGAATTAAGACAAAGTCTAACCATAGCATTAAACTAGTGGATCCAAATCAGCCCCTTACGAAGTAACGCATAAACTAGGTTTTAAGCTTGTGTCACTCTAGCAACCCATCATCTACTTACTACTTCCCAATGCCTTCCTCTAGGCCCAAATAATGGTGAAATGTTATGTAGTCGACGTTCACATAACACCACTAGAGGAAAAACAACATACATCATATCAAATTACCGAACGAATACCAAATTCACATGACTACTATTAGCATGACTTATCCCATGTCCTTAGGAACAAAAGTGACTACTCACAAAGCATAATCATAATCATGATCAGAGAGGTAATGAGTAGCATCAAGGATCTGAACATAAACTCTTCCACCCAATAATCCAACTAGCATCAACTACAGAGAGTAATCAACACTACTAGCAACCTTACAAGTACCAATCGGAGTCGCGAGACGGAGATTGGTTACAAGTGATGAACTAGGGTTTGGAGATTGGATGGTGCTAATTAAGATGATGGTGACGAGTCCCCTCCGATTAGAGGAGTGTTGGTGATGACGATGGCGACGATTTCCCCCTTTGGGAGGGAAGTTGCCCCTGCAGGATCGTCCTACCGGAGCTCTAGATTGGATCTGCTCAAGTTCCGCCTCGTGGCGGCGGCAAAACCACGAAAAAGCTCCTCTGTGATTTTTTTCCTGGACGAAACCCTCCATATAGAAAAAGAGGGGGGCCAGCGGGCCAGTGGGCTGCCCACAAGTCCCCATGGCATGGCTTGGGGGGTGGCCGCACTGTGCAGGCTTGTGGGCACCCCGTGGTGCCCCTCTGGCACTTCTTCGGCCCAGTATTTTTGATAAATCGGGGAAAAAATCCCCATTTATTTTCACGGCGTTTGGAGTTGCGCAAAATAGGTATCTCAACTTTGCTCCACTTTCAGGCCAGAATTCCAGTTGCCGGTATTCTCCCTCTTCATATAAACCTTGCAAAATAAGAGAGAAAGGCATAAGAATAGTATCGTGAAGTGAAATAATAGCCAAAGAAGCGATAAATATCAACATGAAAACATGATGCAAAATGGACGTATCAGGTACCCATGCCATCAGCCTACACAAACATGCATTCTGACTGGGATGCGTCCTAGTTCACAGGGGCGTCTCCGAACACGTACTCATCTCCAAACTCTGGTCCTTCCATGTCTCGTTAATAATATAACCAGTGGCAAGCCAATGAGTACTTTTGAATGTACTCGCAAACAGCCCATGGTATGAACAATGCATGTGAGGGATAACTATAATATGCATCTTTGGAGGACAACAACTTGTTGTAATAAACATGGTCATGTGTATGCAACATAAGCTAAATGTTGAATTTGAAGAACAGGTTACAGATACCAATATATCTGTCGAGGGATGAACACTCCGGGTTCACTCTGAAGGTCAAGTCACCAAACTTGGTCATATCAACTCTTTCATGTTTACTTCATTACCACATACTCACACGCACTTGGTTTATGCGGAAACGACTAGACGTAGTTTAAGCAGGATTACCCAACTGTCCTTGACCGTGACAGGGTTATTCGAATAGTTTTACACTCTCCAGAGGTAGTACGCTGGACCCACGAGATCCGGGAAACTTCTATGTCATCCACGACTCGCAGTATATAACATACCCCAGGTAAGTACCCGATCAATGCCTTTCCCTTGACGATACTAGACAAAGAGGTCCACTCGATTGGTACCCAGCCCACATGTTGTACGTCTTACGAGCACCGACTCTGGACAGTATCAACTATGTGGGGACCAACGGTGTGCCTGGAACACGTAAAGATGACATAGTGGCCCTACCTGGCATGACCCCATCACGAGAGTGACCACACATCACTCCCGCCACTTGTAATGTGGCTCTTTCCTAACACCGACCAGAGTAATCAACACAACCCCGTCCCATAAAGGGGTAACGTGGTCGTACATGTAAGATTAGGACGGTCGACGCATCATAAATCTATTCCAATTTCCGAAACCATACACACACAAATACCCGGTGCACCACTTCACCAAAAGTGGCCACCTAACTCATCATCAACCTCGGGCATTAGTGGCACCCGACATGGTTTTCATAATCCTTGGTTTTATGCCAACAACATGCTCATGCTACTGCTATTCGAACTTTACTTGTCAACATGATATAAGCGTGACCCTCGTAGGTGGTAGGATCATGCTAAAAATGCAAGTGCTTCGGAGGAGCCTTCGGTAACATCACTTCAATGATTTACCGGTACTTACGATCATATGCAACGGAAATACTTGCTATACTGACATGCAATTATATCATATGCTCAGTCACGGTCAAAGGTGTGGGGACCGAATTTTTGGGGATTATAATTTCCCTTCAAATGGCCCTTGAGTATACCAGCCCCAGGAATACTGTTAGCTGGCACACCTTCCCTTGATACAATGTCCAAGAAAAGTACACATTGAAGTACATGACCAAAGTGGTCTAATGAGTACATCAAAAGGGTTTCTAGTGGTTGATGGCGGAAGCGTTACTGGGATCTCCAACTCTTCTCAGACTCCATTTCCTACAGGAACAGCTGACCGGGTTAACTCCTATCTCGCTCACTCGTGTCCTTGAAGCCTACGCTTCAAGCTTCTTGTCAAGCACCTCCTGTCCATGCTTGCAATCTGGCCAAGACTATAGCCAGGGACAAGCCAGTGAGTACTTTGAATGTACTCGCAGACATCAAGAAGCAAACATAGAACATGTAGGGTTATTCATGCACACATAATGATATCGTACTACTGTGTCAACTAAAATTACTACTCAAGAATTAGTAGTGAAGTAATAATCATACTAAAAGTTATTAAGCAATCAATAGTAATATTAACATAGGATGCAATATAAAACAAGCCGCAGTCGGGTGTCTCAGCGACACCACATAAAGGGCTTATATGAAATACTATCAAACGTGCCACAGTCGGACGTCTTAGAGACACCACATAAAGTGCTTATATGAAATAAAAACAAACATGCCACAGTTGGGCATCTCAGCGACACCACATAAAGGGCTTATATGAAATAATAACAAAAATGCCACAGTCGGGCGTCTCAGCGACACCACATAAAGGGCTTATATATATGAATTTAATAGAGAATATCCAGGAGGTAGAACCATCCCAGGAATATTCACAATAAAAATAATATATGTTAGTTCATAGAAAATAATGTTTAAATTGATCCACCATATTTCGTGATTAGCCTCATACTCCGTTAACTACCTCCGAAGACCGACACTTAGACCGACACTTGACTAGTCAACCAACGTCCTTGACCGTGGACACGACTACTCGAATAGTTTTGACTCTGCAGAGGGTGTAATCTTTACCCATAGCCTGTGGTTTTCAATAGCCACTATAACTAATTCCGCGTACGGCATTTTAGAAGTGGACACTCAGAATCATCACACACCCACTTTACCTCCGCGAAGCCCGGATTCACCCAGACTATGCTGCCAAGGTAAAACCATAAGATGGGGAGGCTCTGACCTCGACTAGCATGGGATGAAACAAATTTATATCGCGCGCTTACGGGGAGTGCTCTCCCTTCCGATCCCAGACCGGAAACACCCATGCCCCCTGACCGGATGACTGGACTTATACCACAGCCGTGGATACCTTCATCCCAGCCCCTCTACTGGTGTGTGAATGATAATAGGTCTGCAACTAACTATACGGAATCCATTATCTAGGAAACTATGGTAGCACGCAAATAAGGAGACATACTGACAAGACTCGATCTATGGTCGACTTAGGAGGTTTAAGTATTACGTGCATGATTAGTTCATACCATGTGTAAACAGAGTCATTACCCACCTAACATGCCTCATTGACCACTCTCGTCCACGAGATATCAATCCCACGGTCGTGTCTCCACAAGACGTGACTCTCACCGAATCCCATCTGGTAGGCATGTAGGGTAGGAAAGAATGATAACTGACCATGCACCACAATCATAGGAACATTTACTTTCAAAATCATGAAACCATATGCATGGTTTTCCGCATGAAATAACATCATAAATATAACGTAACCCTATGTTACTTTCACAAAGCAAACATACGTAACCAAGTTATAATTAGGTTCAGGATGCTTGCCTCCCAAGTGTAGAGAGGTGGGGTTCATCACCAACTTTTGCAAGTTATAACTCCTCTCTTCAAGGCCTAATTAAAAATATATGCTAATTGAAACACGATTTTAAAACAGCACATAAAGTTGTCATGGAAAATTTTCAAGTAAATACTAAAATAAACCAGGCAGAATTTGAAAGAGATGAGAAAAAGAATCAACTCATTTGGAGTTTTCTACAAAAAGATATAGCCAGTCAAAGTTCTGGTCAAATCTGTTTTAAAATTCAAAAAGAAAAGAAAAACACTTCTGGTCAAAAGACGCTAGAGAAGGAGGGAAAACGTACTTGGCTAAATGCGCCTCCACTTGCGCGGGCTCAGGCTGGGCAGAGATGCTGACGCGCGGGACGCACGTGCAGGTTTGACTCAGTGATCCTTCTTCCTTCTGTGGCCGAAGGAAGGAGGGACTCCAGCGAGGCTCACCGACGACAGGAGTCTCCATTCGTGGAACGGAGGGTACCGGCGTGCTCAGGGGACTGAGGCGCATCCATTTCACGACCTTGGGGCTGCGGCGGCTGCAGAAATCGAGCAGCCCTTCCTCCACGTCGGAGGTAGCTTCGGCTACGAACGGACACTAGCTAGGAGGGGTCCTAGGTGCACGGCGAGGGTTGGGGAAGTTCCGCTAGGTCTAGGAGGTTCGAGCAGTAGGGTCAGGCAGAGGAAAGGCTCACTGATAGGACCGAATCGACCCGAGGGGCTACGGTGGCCGAAGGTCACCGGAGTTAGGAAACGAAGGGGCCCTGGCTTAAATTGGAGCTAGAGGGGCTGGCTACGGTTGCTTGCAATGCTCTAAGGCTGTCGGGGGTTCTATTTATAGCCTCGGAGTTCCTGTGCCACGGCTAGAGGATAAGTTTGCTGGGGACACCCTCTGGTGAGGGCACACGAACGGAGCCGATGCAGCGACGGGTCAAGGTGAGGCTTTGGCTCTATGCAGGGGTGGTCCAAGGTGCAGGTGGCACGTTGGGGGCGTTTGGGCGGTGTTGCGGCACTATGTCGATGCTACGTCTATCGATGGGCTGTGCGGCTGCGGCGAAGCAGGAGCGACAGGGGCAGCAGGAGAAACAGGGTCGCACGAGGAGCTCGTGCGAGTGTGTCCACGTGCTGAGACTGGTGCGGGTGATGAGGGGGCGGCAGAGGCTGCGACCCCGCGGGTCGATCTGCTCGCTGCAAAACGCGCGCGCTAGAGCATGCTCACGCATGCCTACCAGGTGCTCGATGAATTGCTACAGCTATCTAGGAAATTGGGCTGGTGGTGAAACGCTCTAGATCGACTAATGGCCTTACCTTCGGTCTGCTAGACATGCTAGTTTGGTCTGTTGCTCAACTCCCCCATACGAACAAAATACCATGCCATATCTGGTCAGGGACACCAGTGTTTGACAAAATGCCAATGGCATCTAGGGGCACTTTATAGCCATGGAAATTTCCAGACATAAGTCTCACTGGATGGGCAGATAGATCGCAGGATTAGATTTAGCAACTCAACAACTTCACAATGCAATTCTAGTAAAAATCCATTTCTTGACAGAAACAAAATGGCAGTGTAACAGGGGTTAAAACAACTCCAATGGAGTTGAAGTTTCGTACTTAAGGGTTTCATTGGATGGACTACAAGCACAAAAATTCTCAAGAGCATTGGGGAAGGAAAAAGTGGGGTTGTAGTTTAAAAGGCCAATCTGGTCCAAAACACAAAACAAGAAGTGGTGCTCAAATATTTCAAAAGACCAACATATATTTTTGCAAAAAACTCATTCCTATAAACCACTTGACCTCCACAAATTTTTACATAATTATTAGAGACTTTAATTAAGAGGTTTTAGTGTAAAGCACCTACTTGGACGAGAACAAAAAAGATGGCAAAAAGCAATATTTTACCAAAATACTCAGCTAGGTTTTTGCATAAAACTCATTCGTATGAACCCCTTGGCTACTACAAATTTTGGTAGAATTTTTGGAGACTTAACTAAAGGGGTTGTAGTGCAAATCTACAATTGGACTAGAAAGTAATATTAATTAATTTCCTTAATCCTGTCAAAACAATTGGCTATATTATTATGCAAAGGTGATCCATAAACATATTAGGTAATAGTCAAGCTTATTGTGGAATTTTTAGAAGAGGTTAACAGGTAGCTGCAGTTCAAAACTGGACCCTAAAAAAACAGTTTGGAATAATTGAGTTGGAAGATAATATTAAACATAAAGTTCTTTTCTGAAATAACCACTGAAAGGAAAGTATTGGAGGAAACCCTCCAGTCACATAAGAGTCCTCCAAATCTTAGCTTATAGAGGAATTATTCCCGAAACGAAGAATAGGAGAACTCCTGAAGTCAACAGAAAACCTAGAAATAAAATTTTAAAACCATTCAGGCCAAATTTATTAAATAGAAATATTCGTAAAAATTTGGGTTGTTACAAAAGTGTTGCTTGCCTTGGTCAGCTAGGTATTCGGGGTCTTCGAGCTCTTCCGCTCCGACTCCTTCGTCACACGGGTTTTCTATTGTCGTATAAAGATAAAAATAACAAGTAGGTCACTCCAAAATAGATCACAAAGTCATTTTAAAAATGATGGTTATTTTTGATAAATCCAGGTTGTTATTTTAAAAATATTTACTTCTGTTTTTAGTGAAGGAATATTTTTTAAATCAACTTAGCAGAAGCAAAACTATTCCAATTTAATCCTTTATATTATTATAAAACAAAATAGTTGTTGCAAAAATTCAACCAATGGTTATGTTAAATACTACACATTTTTAGAAGAATAACATTGGAAAAAAATTATATTTTTACACTCATTAAATCTTTTTATAAAAATCATTTAAACTCAGGTTTAAAATCAAAAGAAAAAGGCTACACACCCTGGTCTGGCTTGGCCTGGGATTGGGCTGGCACAAAGGCCAGCCAATTAGCGTGTCGAGGCACACGCGCCGTCAGGTTTGAACGTGACGCGCGGGCCCGTGCGGTTAGTGACTGCGGGCAGCGAGGGAGAGAGAGATGGGCCACCAAAAGGTGGCGCACACCTGTGGGGGTCATCTCCTACCTCTATATAGAGAGGAGGAGGAGCACGCCGGCGTGGCTACCGATGTCCTCGGGCCTTTACGACGACAAGAATGGGTCCGGCTTGTCGTCGCCTACTTGATGGTGGTAGATACAACGCCGGAGGGGCTCAGGTTCACCGGTGATGAGGTAGACGCGGCGGAGGGGTTTTGGGCGAAGGTGGATGTGGTACCTAAGGGCACGGATTTGCTCGGGGAAGAGGGGGAAAAGCTTCCTGAGGTCACGGGGAGTGGTTTGGGGGGTAGAGGGACGCAGGAGCCGACGTGTAGCCGGAGATCGACCGGAACTCCGAGGCGGAGGGGCCTCGGTCGATCTCGAGCACCGGGGCTCTGCTGGCTTACTATGGTGGCTAGGGAGGTTCTTGAGGTTGCTGCGATGAGGAATGAGGGCTGCTGGAGGGAGGGAAGAGGCTGCGACGGTGAGACGACTCAAGAGCGCCGGTGATTCACCGTGGCGTGCATGCGGGTGCAGAGAGGAGCTGAGGTCAAAACCACTGTCTCAGGACGTGGTTTTGGACTGTGAGGAAGGGAGAGAGAGGAGAGGTGAGCACTCATGGCCGTGCATCTCTGGCTGGTTCTGGTGCGCGCGGGCACGAGTGGCACCAGCTCTTAGCGCTGGAGAGAAGGGTCCCTGATGGACGCCTGATGTAGAGGGGTTGTCGGGGGAGAGGATAGACACATCGGGGAGGCTGGAAGTGGTCGAGAGTGTCGCCCCCACCTTGGTGGCTCTCTGTAGCGCGCCCAGAGCACAGCTTTGGCATGCCACAGCGTGCTGGCGCACTCTCGGGTGCCTTGGATGTGTCTAGCATCTCCTGGGCACTGGTTGGGAGATGCCTAGCCGTTGGACATCCGTGGGAGCTTCGGCTGGTCAAGGGGGACAAGGAAAACATGTGCTGTCAGCCTTGAGCTAAAGCTTAGATTGGGGTTTTTGGCATTTCTACTTTGAACAAAAGAGGGGCCAGTTGAATGGGGCTTGGCATTAATGCTATCCACCTAATCTGAGAGTTTGGGAGAATGGGTTGGGGTTTAGCTAAGGTTAGGAGGGGGTTTACCCATTTGTCAGAAGGTGCTCGATAGTGGTTTGGGGTGGTTGCACCCCACCACTGGTTGTGCAACTTAACAGGATTGGGTTTGGTGCTAAAACAAGGGGTTTCACCAAGTTTGAGCTCCATTGGACAAGTTTAGCTTTATAAACTTGAAAACATCACCAAATGACCAGATGTGTTCCTTCCATAGAGAGTGTGGTCAAATTAAGTCCCACAAATCCCATTTTTTGTATGGAGCCCTCACTTGAGGTATTAGGCACTCCTGCAAAGTTTCAACTACATTGGACAAACTTTGCTATGTATAGTTGCTCTAACTTCAATCTGGACAGAAGGGGTTTTGCATCAATTTGGTGCCCTTAATCATCTTGGATCAAGGTGAAATTTTATATGGGCACCAAATATAGCTTAGGGATACCACTGTAATTTTCTAGGAATTTATTGAGAATATTTCCTTTCGAAATATTTCAAAAGGTCAAAACAGACACAAAGGGTTTTCAAGGTTTTAATACAATAATAATAACATATATAGGGGTTGAAAATCTTATGTATGGAAAATATATGTCCTTCTGATCATCTCCAAATTTTCTCAGATTTTTCTAAGCCAAAAAAGTATTTTTTTTCCATACAGGAATACCATTTCTGGCCTCAGAAACGGACATGCAATTAAATTAGAAAAATAATTCATAAAATAATTATTATACGGTTTTGGTGCACTAAAATGGTGCTAGAACGAGATCACCAACTTTGGGTAACAACACTTCTTGCCATCAAGGACTAGTAGTGCAATCCCAAAGAAGGGTTTTACATTAACTAGAAATAATAAAGTCATGAGAAATGTGGTTTGTGATATCACATGATCAAGCATACAAGACTACAACGACAATCATGGCACTCACAACATTAGTTTCGAAAAAGTTTTAATGAACTCAGATTTTTGAATTACAGAAAAAGTGCTAGTGAAAGCAGGGTGTGACAACATGGATCGTTTGGACTCACTTGATCTTGAATCACTTGAGACAATCAAATCATGGACAATATGACTGAAAGCCTCGTTTTCCTTTCAGATGGAACAAGAGGGTAACTTGTTGGAAGTAATACATTTTGATGTATACAGTCCAATGAGTGGTGAGGCACGCAGTGGATATCATTGTGTTCTTACTTCACAAATGATTTGAGTAGATATTGGTATATTTACTGGATTAAATACAAGTCTGAATTATTGAAAGGTTCAAGTAATTTCAGAGAGAAGTTGAAGATCATCGTGACAAGAGGATAAAATGTCTACGATATGATCATGGAGATGAATATCCGAGTTGCAAGTTTGGTACACATTTAACACAATGTGGAAATTGTTTCACAACTAATGCCACCTGGAACAACATGGTGTGATGGTGTGTCCGAACGTCATAGCCATTCCATATTGGATATGATGCATACTATGATGTCTCTTATCAAATTACCACTATCGTTTTTGGGTTATGCATTCGAGACAACCACATTCACTTTAAATAAGGCACCACGTAATTCTATTGAGATGACACTGTATGAACTGTGGTTTGGAGAAACCTAAGTTGTCGTTTCTTAAAAGTTTGGGGCTGCGACGCTTATGTGAAAAAGTTTCGGCGTGATAAGCTCAAACCCAAAGCGGATAAATGCATCTTCATAGGACACCCAAAACAGTTGGTTATACCGCCCATCTCTGATCCGAAATCGAAGTGTTTGTTTCTAGAAATGGGTCCTTTCTCGAGAAAAAGTTTCTCTTGAAAGAATTGAGTGGGAGGATGGTGGAACTCGATGAGGTTATTGAACCATCACTTCAACCAGAGTGTAGAAGGGCGCGGGAAGTTGTTCCTGTGGTGCCTACACCAATTGAAGTGGAAGCTGATAATAGTGATCATGAAGCTTCACGATCAAGTTACTACAAACTTCGTAGGTCGACAAGGTCACGTACTACTCCAGAGTGGTACGGTAACCCTATCTTAGAGGTCTTGTTGTTGGAAAACAATGAACCTACGAGGTATGGAGAAGCGATGGTGGGCCTGGATTCCGACGAATGGTTGGATGCCATGAAATTTGAGGTAGGATCCATGTATGAAAACTAAGTGTAGACTTTGGAAGAAATACTTGATGGTCGTGAGGCTGTTAGGTACAGATTGATCTTTAAAAGGAAGATAGACGATGATGGTGAAAAGTCACCATTAAGAAAGCTCGACTTTTCACAAAGATATTTCTGACAAGTTGAAAGAGTTGACTATGATGAGACTTCCTCACTCGTAACGATGCTAAAAGTCTATTGGAATTATATTGGCAGTTGCTGCATTATTTGTGAAATCTTGTAGATAGGATGTCAAACCATTGTTTCCTCGACGGTTTCCTTGAGGAAAGGTTGTATGTGATACAACCAGAAGGTTTGTCAGTCCTGATGATGCTAACAAGTATCCAAGCTCCAGGAATCCTTATGTGAACTGGAGCAAGCATCTCGGACTTGGAATATAACCTTTGATAAGATTATCAAAGTCTTTGGCTTTACAAAGTTTATGAGAAACTTGTATTTCCAAAGAAGTGAGTGGGAGCACTATAGAATTTCGTATAAGTATATGTGGTTGACATATTGTTGATCAAAAATAATGTAGAAATTCTCGAAAGTATAAAGGGTTGTTTGAAAGGAGTTTGTCAAAGGAAGACCTGGATTAAGCTACTTGAACATTGAGCATCAAGATCTATAGAGATAGATTAAGACCCTTAATAAAACTTTCAATGAAATGCATGCCTTGACAAGTTTTTGAAGGAGTTCAAAATAGAATGGAAAAGAAGGAGTTCTTCGCTGTGTTGTAATGTGTGAATTTGAGTAAGACTCAAAAGCTCGACCAGGGAAGAAGGAAAAGAAAGGATGAAGGTCGTCACCTATGCATTAGCCGTAGCCTCTGTAGTATGCTATGTTGTGTACCGCATATGATGAGTGCCTTGCCATGAATCTGTCAAGGGGTACAAAAGTGATCCAGGAATGGATTACTAGACAGCGGTCAAAAGTTATCCTTAGTAGTGGACTAAGGAATTTTTCTCGATTATGGAGGTGATAAAAGAGTTTGTTGTAAAGGGTTACGTCGATGCAAGCTTTGGAGGTGATAAAAGAGTTCGTTGTAAAGGGTTACGTCGATGCAAGGTTTGACACTAATCAGGATGACCCTCAGTAGTGAACCGGATTTGTATAGTGGAGCAGTCATTTAAAATAGTTCCAAAGGGCGCATGGTAGCAGCGTCTGTAGGATCACATAGAGATTTGTAAAGCACACACAGATCTGAAAGGTTTAGACCCGTTGACTAAAAACCTCTCGAACAAGCAAGACATGATCAAACCCCAGAATTGTATGGGTGTTAGATTCATTACAATCATATCGTGATGTGAACTAGATTATTGACTCTAGTGCAAGTGGGAGACTGTTGGAAATATGCCCTAGAGGCAATAATAAATTTGTTATTATTATATTTCCTGGTTCATAATAATCGTTTATTATCCATGCTAGAATTGTATTGATTGGAAAGTCAAATGCATGTGTGGATACATAGAGAACACACTGTCCCTAGTGAGCCTCTAGTTGACTAGCTCGTTGATCAAATATGGTTAAGGTTTCCTGGCCGTAGACAATTGTTGTCACTTGATAACGGGATCACATCATTCGGAGAATGATGTGATGGACAAGACCCAAACTATAAACGTAGCATATGATCATGTTAGTTTGTTGCTATTGTTTTCTGCATGTCAATGTATCTGTTCCTATGACCATAAGATAAGATCATTTAACTCCCGGACACCGGAGGAATACCTTGTGTGTATAAAACGTGGCAACGTTACTGGTGACTATAAAGGTGCTCTACATGTATCTCCAAAGGTGTATTTCGGGTTGGCATGGATCAAGACTGAGATTTGTCACTCCGTGTGATGGAGAGGTATCTCGGGGCCGACTCGGTAATAAAACATCACAATAAGCCTTGCAAGCAATGTGACTAAGGAGTTAGTCACGGAATCTTGTATTACGGAACGAGTAAAGAGACTTCCTGGTAACGAGATTGAACAAGGTATAGAGATAGCGACGATCGAATCTTCAAACGATAGAGGGAACTGCATAGAGGATTAACTAAATCCTTGACATAGAGGTTCAAACGATAGAGATCTTCGTAGAATATGTAGGAGCCAGTATGGACATCCAGGTGCCGCTATTGGTTATTCACCGGGGAGTGTCTCAGATCATGTCAACATAGTTCTCGAACCCACGTGGTGTGCACACTTAAGGTTCGGTGACGTTTTGGTATGGTGGAGTTATAGGTGTTGATGACCGCAAGTTGTTCGTAGTCCCGTATGAGATCCCGGATGTCACGAGGAGCTCCGGAATGGTTCGGAGGTAAAGATTGATATATAGGAAGTCCTGTTTTGGTCACCGAAAAGGTTTCGGGCTCATCGGTAGTGAACCGGGAGTGTCGGGAGGGTACCGTGGGCCATCGAGAGGGGTGTCTCGACCCAAAAGGCCTCATGGCTGTGGAAGAATTCAAACCAGCGCCTAGTGGGCTGGCTGAACCAACCACTAAGGCCCATGCAGCTAGAAGTGGGAATAACCCAAAGGAAAGGAAGGGAAGGAGTCGAAGTAGGAATGGAATCCTACTTGGAGTAGGATTGGAGGTGACCTAGAGGGTTTTTTAGATGCCTCCTCGCCTCCCTCCCTCCTATATATACTACATGATTTAGAGGGAAAAGCTAACCCTAATTGCCACGTGCTCCCTCAACTTCATCTAGATCGGTTTCTCCTCTAGTCTAGTTCGGCGGTGCTTAGGTGAAGCCCTGCTAGATTAGTTGACCACAACCACCACCATGCCGCTGTGCTGGAGACCTCATCTACCTCTATGCCCCTCTTGCTGGATGAGGAGGACGGGGATCGTCATCGAGTTGTACGTGTGCTGAACACGGAGGTGCCGTCCGTTCGGCACTAGATCATGGTACGGATTGTGATGAGATCGCAGGACGGGTTGTGATTTGAATCGCTAAGATGTTCCACTACATCAACCGCATTATATACGCTTCCGCTTAGCGATCTACAAGGGTATGTAGATTCACTCTCCCCTCTCGTAGATGATCCATGTATAGGTATTGCGTGTGCGTAGGAATTATTTTGTTTCCCATGCTACGTTCCCCAACAAAAAGTGGTGCTAAAAGATAACTTGGTTCCCATAGCTTCGTGAAACTTCTTCCACTACCTCGAGGTAAAATGGGTACCTCGATATAACACAATCTCCCTTCAAACTCGATGGAGGCTCACTATATGCTTTATATAAAGCCTGTCTTGCTTGTGTGCATTGTAGGTAGTCTTGTTGTGAATAAAGTGGGCTACCTTGGTCAGATGATCGATAATAAGTGAAATGGAATCATGTCCCTCGCTTTATCTAGGGAATCGAGTGATAAAGTCCATCCCAACTTTGTCCAACTTCCATTCAGGCACTTTGATAGGCTGTAACAATCCAAAGGGTCGTTGATGTTCACCCTTAACTCTTTGGTATATGTCACACTTATGAACAAAAGTAGTTGTCTCTCTCTTCATGACATGCCACTTGAATCTTCCTTTGTGGTCTTGGTACATCTTTGTTCCTCTAGGATGGATGGAATATGGAGTGTCATGGGTGTCTTGCAAGATCATGTTCTTGAGATCAACCTTGTTGGGTATGCAGATGTGATTCCAAAACCATACGACTCCTTGTTGATCCAGTGAGAATCATTGGGCCTTGTCCTTCTTGATCTTCTTCTTGATACCATCGATGATCTTGTTTATCTTCTGAGCTTCCTTGATATCATCCATGAATGTAGGCTTCGCTTCTAGGTTGGCCACAAATCCTAGTGCAACTAGTTCCAATCTTAAGCATTCAAGTTCTTCATACAAGGCTGGTAGCCTTTCCTTAATAATAGCATTTGAGGAACAAGCCTTACTTCTCAAGGCATCTACTACCACATTGGCTTTTCGGGGTGGCATTGAATGCTGATGTCGTAGTCCTTGATCAACTCCAACCATCCTTGTTGCCTCATGTTCGATTCCTTTTTACTGAAAATATACTTCAAACTCTCGTCATCTGTGGAAATTTCACATCGCTTTCCTAGAAGGTAATGTCGCCATGTCTTCAAGGCATGAAACACAACTGCGAACTCAAGATCATGAGTGGTGTAGTTCTCTTGAGGAGAGTGTAGTTGCATGGATAGATATGCCATGAATCTATCTCCTTTCATCATAACACCACCAATCGATCCCAGTTCTTGATGCATCACAATATATCACAAACTCCTTGTGAATATCGGTGGTGGCAAAAACTGGGGTCGTTATCAATCTCTTCTTGAGATCTTGGAAGCTTTCTTCACACTTCGACGTTCATTCAAACTTCTTGTCCTTTTTCAAGAGCTGATTCATGGGTCGGGCCATGCTTGAGAATCTTTCAAGGAACTTGCGGTAATAACCCGCGAGTCTGAAGGAGCTTCTGACTTCCTTCACATTGCTTGGAGATTTCCAATTAGTCACGACTTCAATCTTGGTAGGGTGCACTAACAATCCTTCTACCATCAACACATGACCCAAGAGTCCAACTTCATGTAGTGAGAATTCACACTTGCTGAACTTGGCATAAAGCTGGTGCTCTCTAAGCTTATACATGACCATCCTCAAGTGTTTCCAATCTTCTTCTTCAAACATGAAGAAGACAAGTATGTAGTCGTTAAAGACAATGACAAACTTTTCCATGTACTCCATGAAAACTTTGTTCACGAGGTACATGAAGTAAGTTGGGGCATTGGTTAACCCAAGTGACATGACCGTGTACTCATAGAGGCCATACTCAGTCACGAATGCCATCTTTGGACTTCTTGGGTCTGATCTTCAACTCATAGTACCCAGACCTGAGATCGATCTTGTAAAACACCTTAGCACTATTGAGTTTATGGAACAGATCTTCGTTCTTGAAAAGTGAGTATATGTTCTTTATTGTGACCTCATTGAAAGAACAGTAGTTGGCACAAAGTCCTATAGTCTCGTCCCTCTTGGACAAACAAAACAAGTGACACCCAATGAGAGGCAATACGGAGGATAAATCTTTTCTAAGTAGGTCAAATAGTTGTTTCTTCAATTCAGCCAACTCTTCAGATACCATCCTATCGGGTTTCTTTTATATGGGTCCTGCTTGGGGCATTAGCTCAATGATGATCTCAATGCCATGGTGTGGAGGCATTCCAGGTAGCTCATCAGGAAAGACATCTGGGTATTCACATACCACTTACACTTGATCCAACTAAATTCTCGACATACAATTTACCAGAGGGGCTTGAGCGGATTGAAAGAACGGTAATTGGCACAAATTCATATTGTTCCATCCCTATGGGACGCACAAGGGAGGATAAATCCTTTTCTCAGCAAGTCAACTAGTTGCTTCTTCATTTCAGCTAACTCTTCGGTTCCCATGCTATCGGGCTCGTTTTATATGGTCATGCTCCAGGCATTAGCCCTACTGATCTCGTTGTCATGGTCTGGAAGCATTCCGGCAGCTCATTAGGAAAGACATCTGGGTATTCCCATACCACTGGCACATGATCCAACTCAATTCCCGACATACAATTGACCTGAGCGGCTTGAGCAGATGTGGGGTTGGGAATGTAGTTGACTTCAACTCCTTCGCTATTGGTTATGGTAATGGTCAGCTTGGCATAGTCTAACAAGCCTTGGTTCTTGGTTAATGCGTCCATGCCTATGATCACAACCAAGCCTTGCGAATTTAAGATGATGAGGTGTGCTAGGAATTCTACACCATTGATGAAAATCCCAACTCCTTTACATCCTATCTTGGTCCTCAAAAATGAAGCCAGGGTTTGTACCAACATATTACTACCCAGGGGTGTAGGCTTCATACCACTCTCTAAGGCAAACTTTCGGATCCCAAAAGAATGTGAATCACCACAATCAAACATAAAGGTTTCGTTGCGTCGAGTTCACAAGGAACATACCAAATATGACAACCAGGTCTTCCTGGGCTTCCTCAATGGTGACGTGATTCACACGACCCTGGCCATTGTTGGGTTGGTTGAGGGGATCTTAGTTCCTTGGCGGTGCTCCATGACCTTGACCTTGGTTTGGCGCATTGGCGTGCGGTGCGGAAGGCTTCCTCTTGGTGCACCGCCTAGAGATGTGTTGAGGCTGACCACCTCCAAAGCAAGTGACCTAACTAGAGTTGTTGACCTTGCCACCAGTGTTGTTATTTGGGTTGTTGTAAGCTAGCCTGGGGTTAGCATATTGCTCAGACTAGTACCCCGGATGAAGCGTAGGAGCCCTGGCTTGCTAAGGCTGATAGGTTGGCTTGGGTGGGGGTGGCTGACAGGGCGAGGCTTCTGGTTGCTATTACTACCCTAGGTGATAATCCTGCTCTTGCGAGTGTCTTCCATGGAATAATGCTTATCCTCGACCATGAGGGCCTTGTTCACCAGGTCAAAGAAGGTCTGGCAGGCCCAGATGACGAGCCGATACTGTAGGGCTTGTTGTAGTCCTTCCATGAAGCGTTATATCTTAGCCACCTTAGTGCTAACATCTTCAGGATCATACATCGACAAGAGGTTGAAGTTTTGTGAATATTCCTTTATAGAGCCACTCCCTTGCTTGAGTGCTCAGAATTCCCGCTTCTAGATAGCCATGCTTCCTGAAATGTGTGTCGTGCCGAATCCTTCCTTGAAATCAACCGAGGTTATCACACGATCGCCTTGCATGACCTTGAATCCATCCCACAGAGTCATCAACATCCAAAGGTTCTGCACTCTTGGTGAAGGTTGGGGGTGAATTCCTCATAAACTCCTACAAAGTAGTGAGGCCATGGTGAACCTCCTAACTACTCCTGGTCTTCAGCGTCCTCCACCTAGTAGTAGGCTCCGTCAGTGTAGTAGTAGTCGTCAGCGTAATCATCCATCTCCTCGGCTCTGTGATCTGGTCGTGGCAATTGTATAAAGAGGAAAAGAGGGAGCAAAGCAACTATGAGTACTCATGTAGAGCACTCGCAAGACTGACATCAGAACTATGCTAAGTATGCATCAATATAAAAGGAATGGCACTATATCTGTGGACTGATTGTAGAAATGCCAGAATAGAGAGAATGTCTAGTCCTATAGACCAATATCATCTTTATTGTCTTACAACATTAGAAGAGTACAAATTAGTAACACATATGTATTCATATTGTTGTGGCAAATTAATTAAGTCACGCAGACAGATCCTTTCTCGACTCCCAACGAGAATAGCTAGTCATTCAAGTTAAGTCAAACTTCTAGTTGTATTAGATCGGGGTACATCTCCAAGTCGTCATGTTAACATGGACAAGGCTATGAGAAAAGTAAATTCATACCTCCAGGGGTGCTCCACATTTCCCAACACGCTCGATCAACTCCGTCCGGGCACAGTTTCCTGGGTCATGCCCAGCCTTGGGGGATCAACATGTCGTAGCCCTACCTGGGCTCAATAGAGAGGCTTGCCCGTTGGTATACAACCTAAGCGTGTAGGAGTCATGGGACCAGCACCCTTTGCACTCCATGTTGCAAGGGCGGACGAGGTTAGTCCTACCACCTCTTATACAAGATCAATGCTTATACGGACCACTCGTGCATTCGCCACTCCATTGCTGACGTCCGTAGATCTTCGGCTGGTACCATGATGCTAAGTGTCCATAACTGTTCCCGCATGAAGGTTAGTGCAAAAAAGGTCAATCGACTAACCCATATCAAATACCTAATCCCTTTAATGTTTTAATTAACGGCAGCGATGAACAATGATCCACGAAATGTGGTCCCGCCACCCCGTTTCGAGGATGTGTCACAAGGGCCAAGAATGCTCGGCCATGCCTCGTTACAATTATGCGAGAATCTACCCGCACCACACATTTCATCGTGTCTCATTATTAAATGGAAGTAACTACGTGTCTGTAACATCATTGGAATCCGAGGTATCACCCACGATGGATTCCAATTGATGTAACCATCAATGTGACTAGGGAGGAATCACCCTTGATGGTTAATGCTTGAGAAGTTGCACGACAGAGTCGTTATCGAAAGTGTTGAAGGAGGAATCACCCTTCGTAATCAACCTCCGGTCAACTTAACTAGAGAGCTAACATGAGGAGTAGATAACAAGGTGCTACACTAATTACTCGATAGTTGCTCTGCAGAGTCGTACAACTAAGGGGGTGTGAAGTGATGTGACAGGTCATGGCTTGTCGATGAATTGATCGAGTGTTCGGGTCTCCGATTAATCGAGTCTTCGATGATGAAGAAGGGGCAACTGGGACTAAGTCGGTTCACTGGTGATAACTAATCCACATATATAAGCATTTAATATGCAGTAAGGTACAACATCAGCTTATCAAAAACACGCTATGCATCAGAATAGGAGCTATCTACAATAGTAGAAAAATATAATGCAAGCATGAGGGAGAAAAATGGGAGTTATAGGGATGATCAAGGTGGTTTGTTGTCTGGATGCTATGGTGCAAAAGGTTAATCGTCAAGGGTGTAGTCGGACCCGGCAGCAGCTTCAGCTTCTGTGTTTACCTGAGAGAAGAGGAGGAAGAAACTGTAACTATAAAGCACACAAATGCATCATGATGTATGCATGACAACATGCAGCGCTAGAGGTGACCTAACACAATACTACACATCACAAACGGAGTGGGAAAATATCTCACTATAATTCCCGAGTCTCAGGTTTCTACCAGACAGATTATCCTAATGCTAAATGTGTATGTTCATCATGCTAGGAGCATGTGAGAGATTATCGGACATCGTATTCGGATTCATCGGATTTTTCTTAAAAACTCTCATATATAAAATATATTCATCTAACTTACGGTTTATTTCCTATTAATTTTTGAATTTTCACCAATATTCTAAAATTATTTGATTTATTTTCATTCAAAAACATTAGGCGCAAAAGGCTGGGTGCATCCGGTGCAATGCACCCAGAGGTGCACAAGTGGGTGACACTGGATCCGAGGTGACTGTCGAGTCAACAATAAGCTAGAGAATTTGACAGGTCAAGGGGGGCAGGGGTCCCACGTGTCACTGACTCGGACTAGCCAAGCTAACAGGTTGACTAGTCAACTGGGTCCAGTGGGACCTAGTGGAAAGTGTCACAGTTTCTATGAGTGGTCTAATTATTCCTAATTAGGGGTATTAGTAGATGGGCCACCCTGTCAGTGTCTATACAAATTGATGGGGGTTTAGTTATTTTAAATTAATCTATGGAGTTGCTGGCCACGTGTCAACGACGGTTCGGGTTTTGGTTTATTAGCTAACCAGCTGATACATGGGACCCATCGGAGTTAAATGATGGAGAGATCCCGCGAGCACCAAGAACGACGCCACTGCTCGGAAGCGGCGTATAGGCCAGCAGTTTGCGTGCTCTGGCCACCTATGAGACATGGGACCATGTCACATCCCTAACCCTTAAGCAAGTTAGCCTTGTGCTCATGTCTTCTTTGCATTTGCATCTAAGAATTTTCAACAAGAACAAGAAAGTGGCAAAGGAAAAACTCAAAAACCCTAGCCACTACTTTAAATAAAGAAATTCTCAAACTAGCTAAAATCAATGAACCCAAAATGGCCTGAAGAAATGTTCAAACTTTCTGTTAAATCATGAAAGTAAATGAGCATTGGAGAAAACTATTTTCTTGACACTTTAAGCTTTTTAAACTAATGCAATAAGTCACTGGTTTCAAACTTTAAATTTGAAATCAGAAACTATAAATTTTCAAAAATGTTGAAAACTTTGGAAATGGTTGGGAATATTATAACAATATTTCAGGAGGTCTAAAATAGTTTTTACTTTTTGTTTTGGAGCTGAAATAAATAGCAAAACAATAGTTAGCAAAACAGAAAAACAAAAACAGAAAAAAATGGGAAACCCTTACCTGTCGCCTAGCTTGGCCCGGCCCATCTCCCTCGCTCGTCCCCTCCCTCGCGCCAGTAGGAGCAGGCGGTGGCCGCCGCCTCCTCCGGCGCGGCCACGCACCTGTGCGCCTGCCTGGCCGCCGCCTCGCGCTGGCAAGGACGGGGATAAGCTCCCCAGGGTCTCCTCTATCCATTCCCCAGCACCGTTCTTCCTCTCCTCTCGGATCCTGCCCCCCCCAGATTCACTCCCTCCGGCGCATCCCCGAGCCCCTCAACAGCACCATCGGAACCGTCGTGAGCCCGTCGTCGTTTCCCCTCTCACCCCACGCTCTCCCGTGCATCGTAGCCTAGTTCCCCACCAAGGCCGAGAGCTCCTCGCCGCTGGCCATGTCGTCGCCGTCGCTGTGGTGTTCGATCCACGCGCTCGAGCTAGGATTCGAGCTCCTAGAGCCTCCAGGAGCGTGATGAGCCCCTCAGCTGCCCTTCCCGTGCCCTAGAGCCATCTTTCATAGAAGGCCGAGCTTCGGCTGCCGCTCCGGCTCGTCGCCGGCGCCTCTCCCGGCGACCCTAGCCTCCCCTGATGCCCCTGCCAGATCGGTCACTTCGCCAGCGTGCCGTAGCTGCAAACCACGTTCGTTTTGGTGTTGTGCAGCGCCGTTTAGGTCGCCTGCGGCGAACCCTCCGCCGCGGGCCGGGTCGCCGGCGACCACCCTCCGGTGGGGGTCGACGTGGCAAAGCTAACCCAGCAACTCAGGGCTTAATCACTCGCTGACAACTGGGCCTAAGGCCAAGTCAAACCTCAATTAGGACTGGTCAGCGCGGGATTAGTCCCACAGAGGCTGACCAGTGGGGCCCCCCTGTCAGGTTTGACCTGAACAGGTCGGCTCACCTGCTGACGTCAGTCTGATGCAATAATTAGAATTTCCAGTATAAAACTAATTCCAGGAAATTGCTAAAATTTGTAAAAATCATAGAAATTAATTTGTAACTCCAATGAAAATAATTTATATATGAAGAAGTATCAGAAAAATTCAAGGATTCTGATTATGCTATTTTCAACTATGTTTGAAAAAGTTACAGAACCCTAAAATGTGGAATAAGGAATAATTCAATTCTCATAATTACTTTTTAAATGGAATTTGGAAAAATATTCAAATTTCATTATGATTGCAATGCTCACACACTGTCCTAGTTACAAATCAGTACCATAACATGACATCTCATGCAAGCTAACATCAAGTTGATCTGAGCATCAGGTCGAATCAATTAAAACGGTATCCGAGAATACCCCGTTTGAATTGATATTCGAATGTGATTCAAATCAACTCTAAACCTAATACATGTTGAAAATAATAACTTATCACCTTGCATCCTCATGCCATGCTCCAGCATCATTTTGAGTGCATATGATTGTTATTAAATGTTGCCATTCATTTCGGTAGGCTCCGCACCCCCGGATTCCACCGAATATCCGTCCGACAGATATCGTTCCTCCTCTGAGCAACAAGGCAAGCAACCCTTTTGATCATCCCGATAATTCCATGTTCTTGCTCCTGCACTTATTTTTTGCACTAGGATCAAATGCTACAACTGCTTTTGCCACGTTAGTTGAACCCACTTCCTTTGCATGACCTAACCTTGTCACAGTAAATAGCCGAACCTTGCAACCTAGCATACCTGGTAGTTGCTTGAGCTATGATGTGCCTTAACCTGCTATGCATGCTATGCTTAGAGTTGTGTATGGTCTGTCATCTGGGAGATGAACAGAATTGTGAGAATGTGTTCGGTGAGCAAAGGTTGTGTGTTGAACTTGATTTGGTAAAGGTACCGGTGAAAGGCTGTGTAGGAGTACATGGCGGGTTGTTTCATTGGAACCGTCCATAGGAACTGAGTTCCGTGTATGTAATCCAAGACTAGATACTACCACATGCTGGGCCCTGAAATATGAGCCCGCTCGGCCTATTAATCGTGTAGTACTCGGTCGAGGAGTTGCAAGTAGTTTCTGGTGTTTATAGTAATGCTGGAGGCCGTGCATGGTGCTGACCTCAGAGGTGGACCGTGATGCGGTAGGCAGTGGCACGGTGTACCAAGTGGCACCCGGATGGTGGGCTTGGGAACCCTACGCACATCGTTTGAGTCCGTGGAGGAAACCTCGGCCGGACTTCCGTACGGGTTACTCTCAGATAGGCGATAAACCTGGACTAGGTACTAGTGTGGTTAACGGTCGTGGCCGACTCCCTCGCTGGGCTTCCACTTGAAGGTTGCCGAGCTGCATGACGTGCACATGGCGATAAGTGGCGAGAGCGTGTGTGACGAAGTACACCCCTGCAGGGTTATGATCTATTCGAATAGCCGCGTCTGCGGATATGGACTACTTGGAGACATATGTTGTTCATAGATAACTTCAATGGCTACTCATAAAATTGTCAAGATAAGCGTGAGTGTCGTGGACGGCATTTCCGTACGGAGATGGAATGATTCCACGATAGTGTATTGTTGTGGTGTTAGTGGACTCGTGTGCGAGAAATCAACTTGTCAAAATTATTTAAAAATGCAAGTTGTCTAGCCACGAGTCAAATGCTGGCTTTCCGCATGAAACCCCACAATACCTTTTGATACCTTGCATGAGTAGTTAGTTCTCCTAAAGTCTTGTTGAGTACCTTCGTACTCATGTTTGCTTAATAAATGTTGCAGAGGTTGCTAATGACCCTAATGGAGGGTTCTTCATAGACATCGACGATGACGAGTAGCTGGTGTCCCAGCTACGATCTGGCCCTACGTTGGATCTGTAGTATAGCCAGGCCATGTGCCTTCTAGTTGCCCTGTCTGTACTCAGACAGTTTAAAACTCTTCCGCTGGCTTGTAATTGTATGACTGCTATTATGGGTCGTGAGACCCTTAATGTGTAATATTATGTGTGTGTCTCTTCCGAGCCTCTTAAATAAAGGTTGTATGTTTATGGTTATGTTGTGATGCCATCGATGTATCTATACATATCGGTATGCCATGCGTACGTGTGTCGTACTTGATATGTATGGGGTTCGATTACCTAGTCGTCAACTTTAGTAGCACTCCTTACAAGGAAATGCCCCTTTGTGATCCAATCAGCCTTGGTAGTTCGCTACTGCTCCGGACACATTGGTTGACCGGCATGTGTCCTTCTTAGCTGCTGTGTCTGTCCTCTTTGGGGAAATGTCACGCGATGTAATGGAGTCCTTGTAGCTTGCTACGACTCGTCTACATTCGCTGATGACCGACACCTGCTTTGTTGGGTCATCTATTCCTGTCCTTGTGCGGAACTGCCACTTTGGTTTATGACTAGACATGTCGATCCGGGTTCTTTGACATTGGAATGCTAGCGACACTATTGCATACGTGAGTCAAAAGACGCAAACGGTCCCGGCTAAGGTAAGGCTGCAGCCGAGGAGTTAACCGTGCGTGAGACCGCAAAGGGATGCGATGTGTTACAGGCTAGATTCCTATGGCTTAGGATCGGGGTCCCGACAGCGTTGGTATCAGAGCCTGACTGACTTTAGGATTACTAAGCCAAACTGGTCGAAGTTGAGTCTATAATTGCTTTAGTTATATATAAGGGAATTGTTTGTGGAAGGGAACGTAAGACTCTTGTTCTCTTCTCAAGTTATTCTATGCTGGTCATCCTCGTCTTTTCTGCGGGAATTAAGGACTAGGTTACTCATCTTCTCCTAGGCTCGTGTTTCCGATCGGTAGCTTATAGGACTACGGGTCGAGAGATATTGGGTTTCTTTTATTCCTAGGAAGCAGGAAGTAAGTTTGATGATCAGAGAGTGGAACTTGATAGTTGAGTGGTTACGCTATTCCATTTTGGGTTGTCTCAAAATTTGTTTTTGAGCATTTACAGCCGTTATGCTGCCCAATTTGGTATTCGGAGCTCTAATGCTTTTGCATTACTCTCTATTTACAGATGCCTGGCCGTCCTTCTCATCAGGTGGTACGTCTGACCAGGTGCATTGATGTACCGGGTCATACGGCCATGCTGGTCAGGGTGATGTCGGTGTGCGGTTACCGCTGGTACCCCGAGTACACATTAGAGGAACAGTACCGAGACTTCAACCAGAGCCAGTACATCTGCACTGTTAGGGTATTTCTAGGTTACCCTGGAGCTGAGGAGCCAATCCATTGGTCCTATGGGTTGGGAGTCACTGTTGACATGGCAGTACAAGATGCTGCCTACTCAATGCTCACCATTATGAGAGCGAGACATGCACTGCTGCAGAATTCAGAGTTCTGCTATGTTCCGGCCTCTCAGCCTAGTGAAGAGGGATACCTCAGTGGACTCTATTTTGATTCTTCTATGGAGGATCCACTACTGCAGTCCACTGTTGAGATGCTAGAGAACAGAGACAGGGATGCTCGTGCTCTCCGTATGGAGCTTTATGCTACCCGTGCCCGTCTGTGGACAGCTTTGACGCAGCTGGCACCGGTAGTCCAGACAGGGTATGGAGAGATGGAGATGCTGAACCTTGTTAGGACCCATCTTCCGGCCCACGTTGACTGGCCAGCTATAGGAGGAGTCACACCTCTTCGGGGACCCCTCTTACCACTAGTCAGGGGACCAAGGCCACATCCGTGTCCTTATGGATCCCAGGGATCTCAGGCTAGAGCGTTTCCTGATCCGCAGGTTGAGCTTCCAGGCCATGGAGGTAATCTCTATGAGATGTTCTATGCGGATGCCTGAGCTGTGAGCGGAAGGATAGTATGGTAGTAGCCGTACGTTCACAGTCCTGCGTGACTTGTGAAGTATGGTTGTAATGTGAAATGAATTCCGGAGGCCTAGATAAATAATGTATAGGCAGCTTGTAAGCCTCTGATGAGTAGTTTCACAATTTCAGTAGTTTGCTCTTGGGTTAAGGGTGTACTGAACTATGTAAGGGTGTGTATGAACCATGGTGTATATATAGGAGTTGCTTGTTACCATGCTGTTCGGATATTAATTTCCGCATTCCGTGTGTTCAGTAAATTCTTAATCCATAGCTAGTATTGATATGATATTGGTCTAAGCTATGAGTTTGTTTGTCAGGATGGTGTTCACCAGGTTGAACCGTGCCCCTGCTCATGAGCAAGGTGAGGGTAGTCAAGCGTCGCAGGAAGACCTGCCTCACCCACCTTCTCTGGTGGAAGTGATGCTTGAGGCAGAAAGAAACAAAAGGGAGACCAACCGACTGCTAGAGCGTATTGAGCAGAATACGGCTCGACAGCCTAGGAATGCTGCAGTGTCCCTCAATGACTTTGTGAAGCTGAATCCTCCAAAGTTTCATCATTCCGTCGATCCCCTCGACGCTGATCACTGGCTGTGCAGCATCTCACGCAAGATTCTCTCTGCGAATGTGTCTGAGGCCGACAAGGTGACCTTCGCGGCGTATTTCCTGGAAGGACCCGCCAATCTGTGGTGGGAGAATTTTGAAGCTATGCGTCCCGCTGAACCAGTGGCCACATGGGCAGACTTCAGTGCAGCTTTTCGTCTGCACCATATTCCAGAGGGCCTGATGGACAGAAAGAGAGAGGAGTTATGTGCCTTCACTCAGGGCAAGTTGTCTGTGGATGCCTATAGCTGCGAGTTTGGTAACCTCGCCCGCGATGCAACAGAGGAGGTGTCTACTGACGCCAAGAAGCAAGCAAGATTCCGTAAGGGTCTGAGCCCTGAGCTCCGTCGTGATCTACGCCTCCATGAGTGTGCAAGTTTTCAAGCCCTGGTCAACAAAGCGATCAGTGCCGAGACTGGTCATACTGACTTCGAAGCCACCAGGAAGCACTCCGGTGACTTCGGCTCGTCTTCTGGTTCCGCGTTTCTAAAACGCAGGTTGTGGGTTCCAAACAGTTCTCTGCCGCCAAGATACACTCCGAGGCCATCCTACGTGGCGCCTCAAACGAATCAGGCCAACCCTCCAGCAAAAGCTTATGGTGGTCCAGCTAGCAATGCTGCACCACGTGCCAACCAGGTGATATGCTACAAGTGTGGAGAACCAGGGCACTATTCCCGTGAGTGTCCTCAGAATGTGGGTGCCAAGCAACCCGGAAAGTCCGTCGGGCAGGCCAAGTCGGGCAAAGCTTATTATGTGAAGCCAACTCCTGCACGTGGCCGTGTGAACTATGTGTCAGCAGAAGAAGCTGCAGAGGATCCCGACGTCATGCTGGGTACGCTTCTTGTTAATCACCACCCAGCGTCTGTTCTCTTTGACACTGGGTCTTCTCATTCCTTCATTTCAGAAAGTTATGCACAGTTGCATAACATGTCATTTTGTGATACGCCAATCCCATTTGTTGTCCAAACCCCTGGTAGTAAATGGCAAACCTCTAGGATAACCTATGACAATGAAATTCTAGTAGATAGGCTAGTTTTCCTAGCCTCATTGATAGCATTGAAATCTTCGGATATTAATATCATCTTGGGCATGGAATGGATGTCAGCTCACTATGCCAAGATTGATACTCACTCTAGAAATGTCCAGCTTACCCATCCCTCGGGTGAGATAGTAAATGTCTCTACTCGAGTTGCTAAATGCCAACTCTATTCTCTAAATGCCAACCCTCTTCCGGAACTTGAAGACATTCCGGTAGTCCGTGACTTTCCGGATGTTTTTCCAGAGGAACTGCCAGGAATTCCACCTGACAGAGATGTAGAGTTTGTAATAGATCTTGTTCCGGGAACTGTCCCAATAGCCAGAAGACCATATAAGATGGCACCCCTGGAGCTAGCCGAATTTAACAAGAAATTAGATGAGGCCTTGAACAAGGGTTTCATTCATCCTAGCTCTTCTCCTTGGGCTTGTCCCGTCCTCTTCGTCAAGAAGAAAGACGGAACAGATCGGATGGTTGTAGATTACCGACCAGTTAATCTGGTCACCATTAAGAACAAGTATCCGCTCCCCAGGATCAACGACTTGTACGATCAGCTCGCTGGATCCTCAGTCTTCTCCAAAATGGATTTGAGGTTGGGATACCATCAAATCAAGATTAAGAACGGGGACATTCCAAAAACGGCTTTTGTTACTCGTTATGGCCAATATGAGTACACCGTTATGTCCTTCGGTTTAACCAATGCCCCAGCCACCTTCTCTCGGCTGATGAATTCAATCTTCATGGAGTATTTGGATAAATTCGTCGTATTATACCTCGATGATATCCTCATCTACTCGAAGAATGAACAAGAACATGCCGAGCATCTAAGGCTCGTATTGATGAAACTTCGAGAGCATCACCTTTATGCCAAATTTTCAAAATGTGAATTCTGGTTACCAGAAGTGACCTATCTAGGCCACGTAATCTCTGG
Source organism: Hordeum vulgare subsp. vulgare (assembly GCF_904849725.1). Lineage (NCBI taxonomy): Eukaryota > Viridiplantae > Streptophyta > Magnoliopsida > Poales > Poaceae > Hordeum > Hordeum vulgare. The sequence goes on from NC_058522.1 coordinate 197,237,901, forward strand.
TAAGGGTATTGCTGTCAATCCCGAGAGAGTTCAAGTTGTCCTTGATTGGACTCAACCTGAATCGTTTAAGCAAGTTAGGAGTTTTCTTGGTCTAGCGAGCTATTGTCGCCGCTTTGTCGAGAATTTCTCCAAGGTTGCATAGCCTCTAACTGAACTCCTCAAGAAGGATAAAAAGTTCGAGTGGACACCACAGTGTGAGCATAGTTTTCAGGAACTAAAAAGACGCCTGACTTCCGCACCTGTGTTGCTACCACCAAATTTTTCTAAGGACTTTGTTATCTATTGCGACGCCTCGCCACAAGGATTATGTTGCATTCTCATGCAAGACCGTCATGTGATCGCATACGCATCTCGACAGTTGCGTCCACATGAGGATAATTATCCCACACATGACCTTGAGCTTGCAGCTGTGGTCCATGCACTAAAAACCTGGCGACATTACCTTCTGGGTAATCGTTGCGAAATATTCACTGATCACCAAAGTCTAAAATATATCTTCACCCAGCCGGATTTGAATCTCAGGCAAAGACGGTGGGTTGAGTTGATCTCGGATTACGACTTAGGGATAACTTACACCCCGGGGAAGGCCAATGTTATGGCCGATGCGCTAAGTCGTAAATCTTATTGTAACAATTTGATGCTACAACAAGGTCAACCACATCTCCATGAGGACTTTCGGAAGTTGAATCTTCATATTGTTCCTCAAGGATTCCTTTCTACTCTGGTGGCGAAGCCTACTCTTAAGGATCAAATTATAGCTGGCCAAAAGCGTGACAAGGGTATATCACGGATCAAGGAGAATATTTTTAGCGGAAACGCTAAAGAATTTTCCTTGAATGATCAAGGTGTTGTGTTCTTCCAGAATCGTTTAGTGGTTCCTAAGAACCCACATCTAAGGCAGTTAATCCTTAAGGAGGCTCATGATTCTCCTCTCACCATTCATCCCGGTAGTACTAAGATGTATCAGGACCTACGCCAGAGGTTTTGGTGGACTAGGATGAAGAGAGAAATTGCTGAGTTCGTTGCTAACTGCGACGTTTATCGTCGAGTTAAGGCAGAAAATCAAAGGCCTGCTGGCACCCTTCAACCTCTAGCTATTCCTGAATGGAAATGGGATAAAGTTGGCATGGATTTCATTAACGGATTTCCCAAGACCAAGAAAGGAAATAATGCTATCTTTGTGGGCATTGATCGTCTTTCCAAAGTGGCTCATTTTCTTCCTGTTCGTGAGAGTATAACAGCTAGCCAGCTAGCAGAGTTATATATCTCCCGAATAGTGTCTCTTCATGGTGTTCCCCTGGAGATTAACTCGGACCGTGGAAGTATCTTTACTTCTCGCTTCTGGGAAAGTTTTCAGAATGCCATGGGGACTCACCTATCTTTTAGCACTGCTTTCCATCCCCAATCAAGTGGTCAAGTAGAAAGAGTGAATCAAATCCTAGAAGATATGCTCCGAGCTTGTGTTATATCGTTCGGTATGAATTGGGAAAAGTGTCTTCCATTCGCCGAATTCGCTTATAACAATAGTTACCAATCAAGCTTGGGCAAAGCCCCTTTTGAAGTTCTCTATGGACGAAGATGTCGAACAGCTCTTAATTGGTCAGAAACCGGAGAGAGGCAACTCTTTGGCCCGGATATGATCCAGGATGCAGAAGAGCAGGTTCACATTATTCGTGAAAAGTTGAAAACAGCCCAGTCTCGTCAAAAGAGCCAATATGATCGTCATCATAAGGCTGTGACCTTTGAAGTTGACGAGAAGGCTTACCTTCGGGTTACACCTTTGAAGGGTACCCATCGTTTCGGTATCAAGGGCAAGTTGGCTCCTCGTTACATTGGTCCTTTTCGCATTCTTGCCAAACGAGGAGAAGTTGCCTACCAGTTGGAACTTCCTCCGCCTCTTTCGAAGGTTCATGATGTTTTCCACGTCTCGCAACTCAGACGTTGCTTTTCGGATCCTATCCGTGAAGTGGACCACGAAACGCTTGATCTACAAGATAACTTTTCATACCGAGAATACCCCGTGCGTATTCTTGATCAAGCTGAGCGTACCACTCGACGTCGAAACCTCAAGTTTCTTAAAGTTCAATGGTCAAATCATTCTGAAAAGGAGGCAACTTGGGAAAGAGAGGATCGTCTCCGACTTGAGTATCCTGCGTTATTCCTGACGACTTCTAAATCTCGGGACGAGATTCTTTTGAGTGGGGGTGAGTTGTCACATCCCTAACCCTTAAGCAAGTTAGCCTTGTGCTCATGTCTTCTTTGCATTTGCATCTAAGAATTTTCAACAAGAACAAGAAAGTGGCAAAGGAAAAACTCAAAAACCCTAGCCACTACTTTAAATAAAGAAATTCTCAAACTAGCTAAAATCAATGAACCCAAAATGGCCTCAAGAAATGTTCAAACTTTCTGTTAAATCATGAAAGTAAATGAGAATTGGAGAAAACTATTTTCTTGACACTTTAAGCTTTTTAAACTAATGCAAAAAGCCACTGGTTTCAAACTTTAAATTTGAAATCAGAAACTATAAATTTTCAAAAATGTTGAAAACTTTGGAAATGGTTGGGAATATTATAACAATATTTCAGGAGATCTAAAATAGTTTTTACTTTTTGTTTTGGAGCTGAAATAAATAGCAAAACAATAGTTAGCAAAACAGAAAAACAAAAACAGAAAAAAAATGGGAAACCCTTACATGTCGGCTAGCCTGGCCCGGCCCATCTCCCTCGCTCGTCCCCTCCCTCGCGCCAGTAGGAGCAGGAGGTGGCCGCCGCCTCCTCCGGCGCGGCCACGCACCTGTGCGCCTGCCTGGCCGCCGCCTCGCGCTGGCAAAGCCGGGGATAAGCTCCCCTGGGTCTCCTCTATCCATTCCCCAGCACCGTTCTTCCTCTCCTCTCGGATCCTGCCCCCCCTACTGCTGCCGCCATTGGAGCCGAGCTCGAGCTCGAGCCGCAGCACCTCTAGCCATGGAAACCCTCCTCCGAGTAGTCTGTTAGATCCGCCTCGTCGCCCTGGTCATCTCTGTAGAAGCCGAAGCTTCCCCGAGCTCTGCATCACCCCCAGCATCGTCGTCTTCCACCTCCGGCCGCCGGACCTCTCCCGTCGATTCGCTCCCTCCGGCGCATCCCCGAGCCCCTCAACAGCACCATCGGAACCGCCGTGAGCCCGTCGTCGTTTCCCCTCTCGCCCCACGCTCTCCCGTGCATCGTAGCCTAGTTCCCCACCAAGGCCGAGAGCTCCTCGCCGCCGGCCATGTCGTCGTCGTCGCTGTGGTGTCCGATCCACGCGCTCGAGCTAGGATTCGAGCTCCTGGAGCCTCCAGGAGCGTGATGAGCCCCTCAGCTGCCCTCCCCGTGCCCTAGAGCCATCTCTCATAGAAGGCCGAGCTTCGGCCGCCGCTCCGGCTCGTCGCCGGCGCCTCTCCCGGCGACCCTAGCCTCCCCTGATGCCCCTGCCAGATCGGCCACTTCGCCAGCGTGCCATAGCTGCAAACCACGTTCATTTTGGTGTTGTGCAGCGCCGTTTAGGTCGCCTCCGGCAAGCCCTCCGCCGCGGGCCTGGTCGTCGGCGACCACCCTCCTGTGGGGGTCGACGTGGCAAAGCTAACCTAGCAGCTCAGGGCTTAATCACTCGCTGACAACTGGGCCCAAGGCCAAATCAAACCTCAATTAGGACTGGTCAGCGCGGGATTAGTCCCAGAGAGGCTGACCAGTGGGGCCCCCCTGTCAGGTTTGACCTGAACAGGTCGGCTGACCTGCTGACGTCAGTCTGATGCAATAATTAGAATTTCCAGTATAAAACTAATTCCAGGAAATTGCTAAAACTTGTAAAAATCATAGAAGTTAATCTGTAACTCCAATGAAAATAATTTATATATGAAAAAGTATCAGAAAAATTCAAGGATTCTGATTATGCTATTTTCAACTATGTTTGAAAAAGTTACAGAACCCTAAAATGTGGAATAAGGAATAATTCAATTCTCATAATTACTTTTTAAATGGAATTTGGAAAAATATTCAAATTTCATTATGATTGCAATGATCACACACTGTCCTAGTTACAAATCAGTACCATAACATGACATCTCATGCAAGCTAACATCAAGTTGATCTGAGCATCAGGTCGAATCAATTAAAACGGTATCCGAGAATACCCCGTTTGAATTGATATTCGAATGTGATTCAAATCAACTCTAAACCTAATACATGTTGAAAATAATAACTTATCACCTTGCATCCTCATGCCATGCTCCAGCATCATTTTGAGTGCATATGATTGTTATTAAATGTTGCCATTCATTTCGGTAGGCTCCGCACCCCCGGATTCCACCGAATATCCGTCCGACGGATATCGTTCCTCCTCTGAGCAACAAGGCAAGCAACCCTTTTGATCATCCCGATAATTCCATGTTCTTGCTCCTGCACTTATTTTTTGCACTAGGATCAAATGCTACAACTGCTTTTCCCACGTTAGTTGAACCCACTTCCTTTGCATGACCTAACCTTGTCACAGTAAATAGCCGAACCTTGCAACCTAGCATACCTGGTAGTTGCTTGAGCTATGATGTGCCTTAACCTGCTATGCATGCTATGCTTAGAGTTGTGTATGGTCTGTCATCTGGGAGATGAACAGAATTGTGAGAATGTGTTCGGTGAGCAAAGGTTGTGTGTTGAACTTGATTTGGTAAAGGTACCGGTGAAAGGTTGTGTAGGAGTACATGGCGGGTTGTTTCATTGGAACTGTCCATAGGAACTGAGTTCCATGTATGTAATCCAAGACTAGATACTACCACATGCTGGGCCCTGAAATATGAGCCCACTCGGCCTATTAATCGTGTAGTACTCGGTCGAGGAGTTGCAAGTAGTTTCTGGTGTTTATAGTAATGCTGGAGGCCGTGCATGGTGCTGACCTGAGAGGTGGACCGTGATGCGGTAGGCAGTGGCACGGTGTACCAAGTGGCACCCGGATGGTGGGCTTGGGAACCCTACGCACATCATTTGAGTCCGTGGAGGAAACCTCGGCCGGACTTCCGTACGGGTTACTCTCAGATAGGCGATAAACCTGGACTAGGTACTAGTGTGCTTAACGGTCGTGGCCGACTCCCTCGCTGGGCTTCCACTTGAAGGTTGCCGAGCTGCATGACGTGCACATGGCGATAAGTGGCGAGAGCGTGTGTGACGAAGTACACCCCTGCAGGGTTATGATCTATTCGAATAGCCGCGTCTGCGGATATGGACTACTTGGAGACATATGTTGTTCATAGATAACTTCAATGGCTACTCATAAAATTGTCAAGATAAGCGTGAGTGTCGTGGACGGCATTTCCGTACGGAGATGGAATGATTCCACGATAGTGTATTGTTGTGGTGTTAGTGGACTCGTGTGCGAGAAATCAACTTGTCAAAATTATTTAAAAATGCAAGTTGTCTAGCCACGAGTCAAATGCTGGCTTTCCGCATGAAACCCCACAATACCTTTCGATACCTTGCATGAGTAGTTAGTTCTCCTAAAGTCTTGTTGAGTACCTTCGTACTCATGTTTGCTTAATAATTGTTGCAGAGGTTGCTAATGACCCTAATGGAGGGTTCTTCGTAGACATCGACGATGATGAGTAGCTGGTGTCCCAGCTACGATCTGGCCCTACGTTGGATCTGTAGTATAGTCAGGCCATGTGCCTTCTAGTTGCCCTGTCTGTACTCAGACAGTTTAAAACTCTTCCGCTGGCTTGTAATTGTATGACTGCTATTATGGGTCGTGAGACCCTTAATGTGTAATATTATGTGTGTGTCTCTTCCGAGCCTCTTAAATAAAGGTTGTATGTTTATGGTTATGTTGTGATGCCATCGATGTATCTATACATATCGGTATGCCATGCGTACGTGTGTCGTACTTGATATGTATGGGGTTCGATTACCTAGTCGTCAACTTTAGTAGCACTCCTTACAAGGAAATGCCCCTTTGTGATCCAATCAGCCTTGGTAGTTCGCTACTGCTCCGGACACATTGGTTGACCGGCATGTGTCCTTCTTAGCTGCTGTGTCTGTCCTCTTTGGGGAAATGTCACGCGATGTAATGGAGTCCTTGTAGCTTGCTACGACTCGTCTACATTCGCTGATGACCGACACCTGCTTTGTTGGGTCATCTATGCCTGTCCTTGTGCGGAACTGCCACTTTGGTTTATGACTAGACATGTCGATCCGGGTTCTTTCACATTGGAATGCTAGCGACACTATTGCATACGTGAGTCAAAAGACGCAAACTGTCCCGGCTAAGGTAAGGCTGCAGCCGAGGAGTTAACCGCGCGTGAGACCGCAAAGGGATGCGATGTGTTACAGGCTAGATTCCTATGGCTTAGGATCGGGGTCCCGACAGCGTTGGTATCAGAGCCTGACTGACTGTAGGATTACTAAGCCAAACTGGTCAAAGTTGAGTCTATAATTGCTTTAGTTATATATAAGGGAATTGTTTGTGGAAGGGAACGTAAGACTCTTGTTCTCTTCTCCAGTTATTCTATGCTGGTCATCCTCGTCTTTTCTGCGGGATCTAGCCCAATGGTGGCACCACGGGTGGTCAGGATCGGAAGGACTAGTGAGTCCGAGCGGCGACCGGAGTTCGGCATCGGCAAAATTGAGGGTGGAGCGCCATGGGGGCCTAGCTAGGTGTCGGGTTCGACATAGATGGGGCTCTGTAGAGCACCAATGGCTCACACGGGTGCTCGGGAGCACATGCAACTCGTGTGTGATAGTAATGGCTGCTGGCAGAGCTCGGGGCGATGATAGCATGGAAAAGACCCGAAGGCTACCAAGGAGAGGAGTGAGGAGAGGCGGAGCTCACCAAGGGAGCACACTGTGGCTCATTGGGTGAATGGGAGCGGAGAGAGGTGGCGAATTCGAGGGATTCTTTGGCAGGTACGAAGGTGAAAGAAAAGAAGATTTGGCGTTGTTCTAGTGATGAGATTGAGCTCGTTGGGTGGTAGACGCAGAGGTTGATGGTAGTCTTACTAGGCTCGGTCCTAGGGTGCAGGGCAGAGGCAGGGCCTGCGATCGACGTCGTCCATGGGGACGGTGGCTGGGCTTGTCCCGAGAAGGAAGATGGCGGCACGAGGGAGAGAGCACAAGGGGCATGGTCTTGCCCTAGAGACGCAGGGGAGTCTCTTGTAGTCGTCTAGGTAGCTATGTGGCCGGCGCGTGGGGATCGAGCCTCGGACGACCGACCAACGTCCATGCCTTGGCTCGACCTCCTCGTCTTGCAAGATGTGTGAGAATGGCCGTCGCCAGTGGGTTGGGCTCCAGTGTGGCCACTAGGGCTTAGTGGAGCAGTAGGTCCTTTTTTCCTTTTTGTTTTATTTTCTTATTTCCTTTTTTACAGTAGGTTTTTATTTTATTATGCCTACAAATGACCTTTGTAAAATATGGGACTTAGGCACATAAATAGTTTGCAATATTTAATATTGTCACAAAACGTTTGGGATACATTTGAAGTTGTTTGAATTTTTCAGAATTTAGAAAAGCATATAAAAATGCCTTTTGGCATTGTTTTAAATATTTTAGGGCAACTAATACACTTTATAAAGTTTTGGTTCACCACCATAATTAAATATGGATTATTTGCAACATTAGGAACATTTTTGTTTTTATGTTTGAAGAAATAATAATTTTTCTTCAGTTTTCATTTTAAATTTGGCTTTGATTTTATGAAGTGAAAATATGGCTTACTTAAACTTGATGACCTCGCATAATTAGGGTGTGGTTACTATAGCTTAACTACCGGGTTGTCACAATTCTGGACCTCTAAAAGAAATTCTCGTCCCGAGAATTAAGAGGTAGAAGTAAGGCGGAAGAATTTAGTTATGAAGATCTAACGAGTTGTCTCTGTCTTGGTTGCTCTTCCCAAAGACATTGATCCTTTATGTTGATGTCTTCAATCCTCTCTTTTAAGCTATCCTGATTAAGTAATCATCCTCCCGTCGGTTTCTCCATTGTCCTATGAATGCGATAAGAGGAAAAGCTCTCGAAGAACGCATTTCCACCGAGTTGGGCATTTGACGGTCAACTAAGGGAAGAAAAAATGAATTATTTCTCAAGTTGTAACCTAGGGAATTCATTGAGTGCAAGATGTGATGGTACAAAGGTTTTTAAAGGGGAGGCAATCATTTAATTTGTGATCAGAAGATGAAAGGGGTTGAGAGCGTCTAGAACAAATATTGCGTCTAACACTAGAATAGATCATTCCCGGGATAGTGGGTCTGGAATTACAAATGAAGCCAAGTGCAAAGGATACTTTGGAATCAAAGATATACACGCAACTTAAGTTTCGATCATGTGGAACTATTGGTTATGGGCCACCATTTGGGTTAAGAGTAGGAAGAGTTGTAACATCTTGCACCGTCATGGTAGCAATACATATCAAAGGAATGCTTATCAATTATGATGTCAAAAGTGTCGGTACTAAGGGCAGGGGACAAATAGAACCATTTTCCTGCTCGTTGAAATGATCCCGACCAATAGCCAATGTTTTCGTCCACCAGCGGCAATCAGAATGTTATCCACAATAGTAACAGGGTCTTACTGACAGAGTTGTACACCGAGGTTTTTACCTAAGTAGGGAATTTCCACTTCTCACAAAAGTTAGATTACAAGAAATTTTAAATAGACCAATTTAAAGGAAAATATGTTCACACACAAGTAGTAGAGTATACCATTCGCAAGGAAAATAGAGCATGGTATACATTATAGGTCATTTGGTACATAAAATTTTAGATAAAGGGGCATGGAGAATCATGATGTTTACCCATACAATACTATTTTGATAATGATGAAGAACATCTTAGCATTGCGCTTCCAATGTTCCTGTTGACATTAGAAGTACCACATTCATGCTTCGAGGGTAGCATCGACATGGTCATGAGGTAAAGGTCAGACTTTCGTTACACAAAGCATCCACCAGGAACAACTTATAAAATTAGACATACAATTTTCTAATGGGGGAATAGCTAACCTTACTAAGGAAGATAATATAACGGTATGTCCTACGGCCAGGTGTCCTATACATGACATCGTTGTAGCGGGCTACATAAAGACCAAAGTTATAATTATTGGGAAATGTTTCAACCATGTTATCTATCCGATATTCAGATCTGACACATGTCACGATACCTCAGTCTCGTGATGCCTGAGAAGGAAAAGGGGGCAACAAAAAATTAATGGTATGATGATGCAAGATTCTCAAGATATGAACTACGGAAGCAAGTATTGATTCATGGGCTAGATTGTAAGACATACAAAAACAATGTCCAATCATTAGTGCCCACATGGAATTCTTACAACAATATGAAGCAAGTTCTGATTTAGGAACTATCATCGAGGATATCAAAGTTCACCACCATCTGGAAGGCAAAGTGTTAGTCGCTAAAAACGAAGCATTTCTTGAGAAAGAGTTTCTCTCGAAAGAATGGAGTGGGAGGAAGATAGAACTTGATGAGGTTATAAAACCTTTACTTCAATAAGATGGTGGTGCAGGACATAAATATGTTTATGTCGAAGCTACACCAGTTGAAGAGGAAGCTAATGATGAAGATCATGAAACGTCATATCAAGTTGCTATAAAACCTCGTAGGTCGACACGGGCAAGTACTGCTCCTCAGTTGTACGAGTACCATGTCTTATCAATCATGTTGTTGGACAACGATGAACCTACGAGGTTTGGAGAAGCAATGGTTGGCCCGGATTCTGACAAATGGTTAGAGGCCATGAAATCCGAGATAGGATCTATGTATGAAAACAAAGTATGGACTTTGGATGTATTACCTGAAGGCTGAAAGGCCATTAAAAACAAATGGATCTTTAAGAAGAAGACGGGCGCGGACAGTAATATAACCGTCTATAAAGCTTGACTTGTGGCAAAGGGTTTTTCACAAGTTCAAGGAGTTGACTATGATGAGACCTTCTCACCCGTAGGGATGCTTAATTCTGTCACAATCATGTTAGGAATAGCTGCATTTTTCGAGTATGAAATTTGGCAGATGGATGTCAAAACAATGTTCCTTAACGGCTTTCTTAAGGAAGAGTTGTATATGATGCAACCACAAGGTTTTGTCAATCTAGAGAATATTGACAAAGTATGCAAACTCCAGCGATCCATTTATGGACTGGTGCAAGCATCTCAGAGTTGGAATCGGCGATTTCGCGAGGTGATCAAGGCGTTTGGGTTTATACAAGTTCATGGAGAAGCTTGTATTTACAAGAAAGTGAGTGGGAGCTCTATAGCATTTGTATTATTATATGTCAATGACATATTGCTGACTGGAAACAATATATAACTTTTGGGAAGCGTAAAGGATTACTTGAATAAAAAATTCAATGAAGGACCTGGGAGAAGCTTCTTAGATATTAGGCATCAAGATCTATAGAGATAGATCAAGACGCCTGACAGGACATTCACATAACACAAACCTTCATAAAGTTTTGAAGAAGTTCAAAATTGAACAATCGAAGAAAGGGTTCTTGCCTGTGTTACAAGGTATAAAGGTGAGTAAGACTCAATGCCGAGTACCTGCAGAAGATAGAGAAAAGATTAGTGTCGTACCCTATGCTTCAGCCATAGGGTCTATCATGTATGCAATGTTGTGCACAAGACCTGATGTCAGCCTTGCCATAAGTTTGGTGGGAACGTTTCAAAGTAATCCAGGAATGGAGCACTGGACAACAGTCAAGAATATTCTGAAGTACCTGAAAAGGACTAAGGAAATGTTTCTCATTTATGGAGGTGACAAAGAGCTCGTCGTAAAGGGTTACGTCGACGCAAACTTTGATACTGATCTGGATGACTCTAAGTCTAAAACCGGATATGTATTTATTCTTAATGGGGGTGCGGTAAGCTGGAGTAGTTCCAAGCATAGCGTGGTAGCTGATTCTACATGCGCAACGGAGTACATAGCTGCCTCAGAGGCGGCTAAAGAGGGTGTCTGGATGAAGCGGTTCATGATAGATCTTGGAGTTGTGCCAAGTGCACTGAATCTGATGAATCTGTTCTGTGACAACACTGGTGCCATTTGTCTAGCCATAGAACCAAGATTTCACAAGAGGACCAGACACATAAAGCGGCGATTCAATTCCATCCGCGATTACATCAACGAGGAGGACATAAATATTTGCAAAGTGCACACTGATCTGAATATTGCAGACCCGTTGAGTAAACCTCTTCCATGAGGAAAACACGATCACAACCAGAACTGTATGGGCGTTAGATTCATTACATTGTAAATCACATAGTGATGTGAGCTAGATACTAACTCTAGTGCAAGTGGGAGACTGTTGGAAATATGTCCTAGAGGCAATAATAATATAGTTATTATTATATTGCCTTGTTCAAGATAATCGTCTATTATCCATGCTAGAATTCTATTGAATGGAAACTCCTATAAATGTGTGGATACATAGACAATACACTCTCCCTAGTAAGCCTCTAGTTTAGTAGCTCGTTCATCAAAGATGGTTAAGGTTTCCGAACCATAGACATGTGTTGTCACTTGACAATAGGATCACATCATTGGGAGAATGATGTGATGGAGAAGACCCAAACAATGAACATATGATGTGATCGTGTAATTTTATTGCTACTCTTATCTGCATGTCAAGTGCATATTCCTATGACCATGAGATCACGTAACTCACTGACACTGGAGGAATGCCTTATGTGTATCAAACGTCGCAACATAACTGGGTGACTATAAAGGTTCTCTACAGGTATCTCCGGAGGTGTCCGTTGAGTTAGCATGGATCAAGACTGGGATTTGTCACTCCATATGACAGAGACGTATCTCGGGGCCCACTCAGTAATACGACATCACAACAAGCCTTGCAAGCAATATGACTAACGAGTTAGCCACAGGATTTTGTATTATGGAACGAGTGAAGGGACTTGCAGGTAATAAGATTCAAATAGGTATAGAGATACCAACGATCGAATCTCGGGCAAGTAATATACGGAAGGACAAAGGGAATGTTGTATGAGATTAAATGAATCCTTGACATATAGGTTCAACTGATAAACTTCTTCGTAGAATATGTAGGAGACAATATGGACATCCAGGACCTGCAATTGGTTACTGACCGAAGAGTGTCTCATGTCGTGTCTCCATAGTTCTCGAACCCGTAGGGTCTGCACACTTAAGGTTCGATGACGTTTCGGTATTATTGAGTTATGTATGTTGGTGATAGAAAGTGTTTGGAGTTCCAGATGAGATCCCGGACGTCACGAGAAGCTGTGGAATGGTCCGGAGGTAAATATTGATATATAGGAAAGTTGCATTTGGCTTCCGGAAAGATTTCGCGCATTACCTCTAAAGTACCAGGAGTGACAAATGGGTTCTAGGGTTTTACCAAGAAGGGCCACCCACCCGGGAGAGGGTCTAGTAGATCTAAAGGTGGCGCACGAGCCCCTCATTGGCTGGTGCGACCAGCCCAATAATCCTATTTCTGCCAAGGTGCAACAAGAAAGAAAAAGGAAAAAAAGGAAGGAGGAAACCAAGTAGGAAGGGAGTCCTCCACCAAACCGAATTGGAGGAGGACTCTCCTCGCTTGGCTCGATCGAAGCCCCCCTCCTTGGATGAGGAGGCAAGGCAACCCTCCCTCCTATTCCTCATATATGTAGTGGAGGTTTTTATGGAAAACTTCACGAGAAAATAGCCACGTGACGCGCTCTCCTCCATAGATCGTCTCCCTCATCTAGATTAGTCCTACATAGCTTGGAGGACCCCTGCTAGATTAGTTCACCACCAGCACCACCACGCCGTCGTGTTGCTGGAGAAACCATCTACATGTTCTCCCCTCTTGTTGGATCAAGAAGGCGAAGATTGTCATCGAGTTGTACGTATGCTGAACGCGGAGGTGTCGTCCGTTCGGCGCTAGATCGGGATGGAGTTCGTGGGACGGATTGCGACTTGGATCGCAAAGACGTTCGACTTCATCAACCACGTTTGTTAACGCTTCTGGCTTAGCTATCTACAAGGGTATGTGGATCTGATCTCTCCTCTCATAGATGGTCATCACCATGGATAGATCTTATGTGTGCGTATGAAATTTTTTGTTCCCCATGCAACTTTCCCCAATAGTCTTTTTTTTACAGAACACTGCAAGGGCAAAGCCCCCCACAGCCAAAGACCTTTATTAAAAAGATATTACAATATCTACATGGTTACCTTGGTAACCGAAATTAAAGTAGAATGGGTAGGAGCTTAACCTAAAGAGTTGTCTATATTTAGGGTGGTAAGAAAGAGACCCATTTCAGCAGGTCCTCTTTGAACTTAGGCTTGATCCGATGTGCCATAAGGGACATGTCAGTTATAAATCCTGACTTCCAGGCAGCAAATCTAGGCCTAACATTCTAGAATACCTTGACATTTCTGACTAGCCAAATGTTCCAACATGCAATGAAAACCATTTCAGAGAAAAAAGGGCGCTGGAAGGAACTTTTAGCATGGGAGACAGCATCTGCCATATCATTTGAAACACCCCCAATCAATTTGCAAATAGTTCCAAATTCTGCTGCTGAAGAGGCAGGTGACAAATAGACGATCCCTATCTTCTCTGACTTGTGAATGGCAGATTCTACAATTGACCCCATCATCCATGTGCCAATGTCTTCTTTCTACCATATCGTTGGTATTCAATTTGTCCATGATCAGCATCCAGGGAAAGACTTTGATCTTCAATGTGCAAGAACTTGCCCATATCATATTCAATAGAGGGTTAAAAGTTTGGTCCCTATGCACATGGGAGTAGAAAGCCTTTGGGGTATATGGTTTAGATGTTTCCATCCAAGCCCAGACATTATTCTTGCTTGAACTGGGTTGAAAATCCTGGATGAAAGCTTGATGTGTGAACAACTCCAAGTAAGTGTGCTCAAAGAGAGGCAAATTGAACCAGGGGGACAAATCCTCAGTGTTAAATCCATATTTGACCACTGTCCAAGGATCCTTGACATATGAAAATAGTCTAGAGAATCTGACTTTGAGTGGAATGACTGAGTTGCCAATGTTCCATTTGTCATGCCAAAAGAGGACAGTATCGCCCTGCTTCACTTGCACCCACGTGAACTCCCTAAATTTGTCCAATAACATGAGAATACACTTCCACCAATATGATCCACATGGCTCAGTTCCTTGTGGTACTCTATCGTGGTAGTAAGTGTTCCAGATCAGCTAAACCCAAGGCAGATCCATTCCGTTAAGAAATTTGTTGGCATGTTTCAAAAGCAGAGCTGCATTTTGTAGACCCTGGTTTAGAATACCCAATCCACCCTTGTTCTTCGCTCTGCAGATCAATTCCTAAGAAGCAAGAGATGGTGAATGATCCTTTCTATTCCTTCTCCAGAAACATTGCCTCTGGATCCTTTCCAACAGCCTGAGAATTCCTAGATTGATGATTTCTCAAAGTTAATGTTTAGTCTTGTTGATCCAATGAAAACCCGAAGCATCTCTTTCACAGCCTTCAACTGTCCTTCCTCGACAAGCAATACGATCAAATTATCATCAACATATTGGACAATAGGAAAATCCTTGTCATGGGATGGAATTTTGGTAACTGAATTTGACCCTTGGCTAACATATCATTAACAACAGACTATAGCAAATCTGCTGCTAGAACAAAAGGTAAAGGGGAGATCGAATCTCCCTGTCTGACACCAGCCCTGCAATGAATATGCTTTCTAGGAACACCATTAAGAAGAATGGAAGATGACCCAGAGGTGAGGAATTGATAAATTCATCCTCTCACTTTGTTGTTGAACCCTTTATACCTAAGAATATCCAGGATGACCTCATGTTCAATAAAGTCAAAAGCTTTCGCAAAATCCAGTTTAAGAATGAGAATTGGTCTTTTGGACTGATGGGATTGATGCAAGTATTCCAGGGTCCAACCAATGTAGTCCTGGATGGTTCTAGTCTTCATAAATCCATACTGGGTTTTATGAACGCAGTTGAGGATGAGATCTTCCAATCTATTAGCAACCATCTTGGTTAGGAATTTGATACCCAAACCTGTCAAGGATATGGGCTTGTAATTCCCAACAAACTCTGGTGAGGCTTTCTTTGGAATCAGTGTGATAAATGAGTGGTTCACACTTTCCAGATTTGCTTTCCCATGAAAAAGGTGATGAGGAAGTCCATAAAGTTCAGTTTTAACAACATGCCAGCACATTTTAAGGAACAACCCATTGAAACCATCTGGACCTGGTGCCTTTTCCACAGGCATGCATTTGAAAACCTCGTTCATTTCGTCATTGGTGAATGGCACAATCAACACACCTAATACCTGCACCGGCTTGATAAGATTGGGAAAATCAAAAGCCATATTGATACATTTAGCTATGCCTATTCGACCTTTATATGAACACCAAAGAATCCCCTCCATTTGACTATGCTGCGAAATAACTCTGCCATCATCGAGGGTCAGCTTGGCAATAGAGTTTCTTCTATGTCTCTCAGAGGCCATGGCATGCAAGAACTTAGTATTCTCTTCCCCTACCATGATTGACCTAATCGTACACCTGTTTTTCCAGTAGAGAAACTGCAAATGTAATAAATGCTGCACGTGTGCCTTGACAATCTTTTTGAAATTGAATTCTTGCCTGAAAAGGCATCTGAGCTCCTCGAAACTGTCTATCCATTCAATCACCTTATTACATTTGTCAATACCAATTTTCATCTTTGAAATACCCAGTTTGAAATGCTTAATATCATGTCTCGCGGTTTTAAGCTTGTGAGTGAGAATAGCTCCAGGATCTCTCGTATAAGAAGGCTTATTCCAGGATGTGGCAACACATTCCAAGAAACCCTCCACCTTGGTCCAATAATTCTCAAATCTAAAGATAGTGGTTTGTGGGATTGAGGTGGTGATGACCACCACACATAGCACATGATCAGAGGCAGTTATGGCCAAAGGCAGAACTTCAGTCAAGGGGTAACATGAGATCCAGTTAGTGGAAGTAAAAAACCAGTCTAGTTGCGCTAGAAGAGGATTATCCTGCATATTAGACCAAGTGTATAATCTCCCTTTTAGTTCAACTAGACCCAAATTCCCAACAGAAGCCAATTCTCCTCAAAGGCAATCTGCTTAAGATTTCGTTGAAGATGAACATATCATTCATATCCCCACTAGGGAGATTTCTGTTGTCTTGAGATCTAATAAAATTATAATCTCCTAACAGAAGCCAATTCTCCTTAAAGGCAATCTGCAAATTATAGAGCCACTCAACAAAAATATCTCTTAATTCCCCCTGACAAGGTCCATAAACATTTACTAATGTCCAAACATCTGCGCTCACTTTGGATGTGAACTTAATTACCATTCCAAATGAAAATCTCCAGTAAATGACCCTGGAGAATTGCAGAGTTCCAGACCACCAAAAGACCCCCCGAAGCACCATTAGATGGGGCAAAAGCAAAATGGTCATATTGTCTTGGGAAAAAAGACCGGATCTCCTTAAGTGTGTGGGAACCACACTTAGTTTCCTGGAAGCATGCGACAACACGTTGGCTTTCCTCCATTTTTTGTCGCACGTCTCTCTGCCTAGCCGGACAGTTCAGCCCTTGGACATCCGAACATAGTACACTCCAGTTTCTATGCTTGTGATTATTCATTAATATATTAGGTAAGTAGTAGTCATCAGCCAGTTACGTAGTAACAAGTGACATATAGACATGGAAAAAGATAACATGTCACGACATAGTACTTACATAAACTTACAAGAAAGCACAATAACACATAGCTTTGTACAATAGAGAGAGAGCAGACATATAAGGACAGACTTATCGGCGCGCCAGACCCGTTCGAGAGTTGTTTTTTTTAATCATCAGCAACCACATCTGGCTTGGTTGCATGGGCAGCCATAAGAAGCTCCTCTGAGAACTTTCCTTCCTCAATTCCAGGATGATGACTAATCACTAGAAGCACCATGATCGGGGTGGCTGGTGGGACATGTGCTTTCTTATGTTGTGACCTTGAAGTGTTGGCCTCCTGGATAAGCCTACTGAACGGCTTTTTCTTCTTTGGCTCTGATGCTAGCTCAACAAAAACATGCTTGAAACCATCCTGCCGAATTGAGCCTCTGGATCATCTGCAGACTTGTGATTCCACGAGAGGATTTTTAGCCTTTGATTTACCTTTCTTCGTTGAAATAGCCTCAAAGTGCATGGTGCTATCTTCCGGATTGATAGCAACAACATCTTCCTCCATGGGCACATCAGAAGAGGCATCCAACGGAGGCAACAAAATCCTAGGAGTGGGCCTGCTAGAAGAATCTTCTCTCCATTGTATCCGGGATAAGACCTGAACGTCATATAATGCAAGGGCCCAGTTCCTTTTGGAAAGGTTGACTGAGGACATAGGTTTAACACACAGAGGCTTTGGCACTATAAAAAACATCTCACCTTGTTGTAGTTTCTCAAAAGTTCTCTTCCAAGAAACTGTGGAGGTAGAGGAGGCCCATAGACCATCCTGATAGCACTAATAAATATTTGCTGATCATTTACCAGGGGTGGTTGGTAGGGAACAATTGCCAACTATTGATCATCCTGCAGATGCTCATCATGATGTTGCTCCTCTTACACTGGCTTCTCCTGATCCTGATCATTCTGCAATTAGCCCTCTTGGAGGTGATCATATTGATCTTGATGGTGTTTATCATTGAAGCTGTTCACTGAAAGTGTGGCGGATGGTTGATCAATCACAATGTAAACTTGATCCTTAATTGGATGGTCTTCTTCCTTTTTCATCAACTTCAGCATCACCCCAGTGACCATGACCCCAGTTGTCAGGATCAACCAGATGGTTCATGTGTGGTGGGACTGGGGGAAGATCATTCCATCCCAGAGCAGGGTATGGTGGGAGAGCAAAGTTGTGGTGCTCTGGAAACGACACTCCTCGCAGAGGATGTGGATTACCATTCACTATCATATGATCTTCATCCTCAGGCATCTGATCTGCAAAAGTTGCCCCCAAGATATAACAGGGGACAATCCAAGAGACTCGGGCTCCTCCTCTGGTGGCATAGTCACTGAAGACTACATCCCTAGGGACCAGAATATCTTGAGGGAATGAAGCAAAGACAATGGTTCTTGCCAGGTATGGGTCATCATTAATCCAATAGTGAAACTTCCCAAAAGTGCTAACAACTTCACGTAGATGTTCAGTTGTGCACAGATCAAGAGGTACACCCAGGAACATCAGGCAACCATCACGAAAACCCTGAGCCCCTCGGTATCCCTCTCCCTCATCATGCTTCATGAATCTGACAAATATGTCATCCCCCATAACAACAGGAGGAAGCTGAAGCAGAGTAAATCACATTCCTGTATCGCGCAAACAAAATAGACCAACACCAGAAATCCAAGGATGTGGTGACATGACCTAAACCCCCCTCTGCTCAAGCAACTGGACAACCGCTTCCCTCAAAAATCATCTCTCATTGGGCGGAGGAAGCGGCATTACCTCCGCAATGACGATCTCTTCATGGCGATGTTGGACTCCAGTGGGGAGAGTGACGAAGGTCCGAGGAAGTGTGAGGTCACCACCATCGATGATCTCATGCCCTGCCGACAAAAATCGCTGGGATTTTAGTCAGAAGTTTGCCATTTTCTCTAGAGGTTTTTCTGGCGATGGAGGAGGGGGTATTTGGCTGAGGGCAAGATGGTGGTTGTGACAGGCTAGCGATGGGACTAGACGGGGAAGAGCAAGAAGCATAGCGGATATGTCTTGTTGGAGTAATGGAAGTGGGTCTCGCAAAATCCGGCTCCGTCGGTTTCTCCCTCCAAACTAGACCCAAGTCCCTAGCACGCGCCATGCAAGACTTCCAATGATGGCCTACCTTCGAGCATGCCATGCAAATCAATATTGTGCGGCAATTGCTTGCGAAGTGTACCTCCTTGGAACAAACGCAAAATGATAATTTTTTTGAAGCCATATCAGAAATCAAATTATTAAAAGAATCCTCTGCATCTTTGGTGGAAGGAATGAATATTTGAGAAGACTGTGCATCCTCGTCAATATCAGATGTTTGGGCCGATTCATAAAACTCTGGCCCATCCCGAGGCCCATTACCCATTTGAATATTTGAGAATCCCGCATTCCCGCCATTGAAGTCGGGCGTGACAAGTGCCATGATATCCAGACCTACCAAAGCTGAGGATGTAGATCTCGTCAACAAGTCACTCATTGGTGAGGCCGCCCTCGCCAGAGATGCCATCTGCGGCGGAGAAGACACCAGAGGGGAAGAAACAGACCCAAACACAATATGTGGGCAGGAGATTGTCCAATTGATAGCTGGTGGTGGAGGAGGATGAGTAATCACCCGCTCTTGGGCAGAGAAAGAATAGACTACATCGTTAGAGAGCAGATCAATTTCATTCTGAGTCGCCGCATATCTATACCCTCGGCATACAGGATAATTACGAATGGTAGCAAACCATTACTTTTTTCACAGAATCACGCTTCTTAAAAGATGAACGCATAGGAGGTTTATGCATGGCCAATAATCCCATAGATGCACTTCACTTGGAAGGACTTATCAAAATCCACTCCGCGTCGCATTCTCTAGCCCAATTAGGTCCTCCATTCCCCCAAAGATGAAATAAACATTTCAAATTCGAACAAGAATATGAATGAAGTCGAATAATTAGAAACCCAACCTGCTTGGAGGAAACGATAAAAAAGACCTTATCTTGCACCTGTAACACTCCAAGATCAATGGCCGAACCACCAATGGTTGATTCAAGCGGAGCAGACATTGAGGCTTTATTCACTCAAAAAGTGTGTCTACTGAAAGAGACAATCAATGTGAAAGACCCAAAACCCTCCATAGGATGAACCATAACACCTGTAGATTTGTAAATATCATCGGAAAAAACCACCCCCTTGGAGAAATCCAAGACAATGGTAAAGCTTCCATGAGAAACCATCGGAGATGGATGAATCCAGAATCCGAAGGAGAAGCCTGAAAATATGATCGCAGCGGCGATCCTAGTTGTCGGTCAGATCAGCAGATGACCGGTGGGTGGTGGAGACGGAGGTGGGAGGTGGGAGCTCCATACTTCTATTTGGCATTCCCTCCCTCGACTCTCTTTGTCATCTGCCCAAACGAAAGGCAAACGGCAAAGTGAGGAATTATCCCCTCACTTCACCTGACCCCCCACCCTTCCCACCTCCTCTCGTCCGGCCTTCTCCTGCCTGACATGAACGCCCTGGCGCCTCCTCCTCCTCCTCCCCACCCCACCACCACCTCATCCTCCTCATGTGCCCGCCGCCGCCGTATCCAACTCCTCCTAACCGACATAGCCGCCGCCTCCTCTTTCCTTGATGCCCCGCCGCCACCGCCGTTAGGCCAACCCCTTCTCCTAGGTGAGTTTCTTCTCTGTTCTTTTATCTTAGTCCTAGGTTAGTGCTAGGTTAGTTGTAAAATAAAGATGAAAAAAGAAGAAGAAGTAGAAGAAGAGGAAAAAGTAAAAGAAGGAATAAAAAGAAGAAGAAGAAGAAGAGAATGAAGAGGAGGAGAAGAAGAAGAGGAGAAGAGGAGAAGAGAGGAAAAAATAAAAGAAAGAAGAAGAGAAAAGAAGGAAGAAGAAGAATAATAAGAATAAGAGGAGGAGGAGGAGAAACAAAGAAGAAGAAGAAAAGAGAATAAGAGGACAAAAGGAAAAGAAAATAAGAATAAGAAGAAGAAGAAGAATAAGTGGAGGAGAAGAAAAGAAGAAGAAGAACAAGATGAAGAAGAAAAAGAGGAGAAGAGGAGAAGAAGAAGAGGAGAAAAAGAGGAAAAAGAAGAAGAAGAAGAAGAAGAAGAAGAAGAAGAAGAAGAGAAGAGGAGAAGAAGAGGAGAAGAAGAAGAAAAAGAAGAAGAAGAAGAAGAAGAAGAAGAGAAGAAGAAAAGGAACAAGAAGGAGAAATAGAGCAGAAGTGGAAAAGTAGTTATAAATATATAGAGATTTTTATTGGGATTGAATATTCATGTTGACCGGGTAGATTCAAATGTGTAGTTGTTTCCTTGTTGCGAGGGTCTCGTGTTCGATGACCTCCCCATGCGTTCAACGAGCTCCCCTATGTTAGTGGGTGAGTACAAATGACATCTCTTCCTCCCCCCTTCGTTCGCTTTGTTCCGATCTTCGTGCCCATGATACTTGCTAGCAATAGGTACATTCAATCATCAGTATGCGTGACCAGTATACGTCTCCTGTTCAAAAGGGTTACAGTTATAAATATACATGCATTTGCATATTTATATGACCGTGACTCTTTGGAATTGTCCAACGTTATCCATGGATAGCCAAAGTATGTCTAGATTGGGTTCGTTTTCCCATGCTCTGCTTCAGATCATATACAGAATTTTGTCAGGGCCTTCGTGTTGTTCTCCGGGTACACATACTATTGTTTTAATGCCGAGACGTGCATCAAGAGAAAAGAGGGGAGGTGCTGCCAAAATTCTGCGTTAGGATCCGGACCACAGCATGGGAAAACGAACCCAATCTACACACACTCAGGTGGGATTAGGACCTATCATTACCAATTAGTATGTAGGTTGGATGGAAATAATATAATTAACAAACTTTATTAACTGATGAATAAACATTCTTAAATATATATATATATATATATATATATATATATATATATATCTTGTGTGTTTAGTAGCCAGGCAAGATGAGTGAACGTGCGTGGATTTACACCGATCACACTAATCAGAAAGAGATGACCAATGAATGGTTAACAAAAACCAGGGGGTTTCTGAAAGTAGTATTGCAAATGACCAGAGAAAAACCTAGTACCCTTGTGATAAGTGAGACAACTTTTCACACATGATAGAGGATGAAATGGGTAAACACCTCCAGAAGACGGCTTTTATGTATGATTATACGGTGTGGACATTTCATGGTCTGTCTGCCCAACGTACCAGAGCTGAGGTGGTTCGTCGTCGCACCGACGAAAATGGTACCGGGATCGGAGACACGGTGCAAGACTTTGATGATGCTTGGTATTTGGACGATGAGATGGACGAATATCCAAGGCCTTTTATGAAATGTTGGAGTCTTCAAAACATCCTCACCACGAGCACACTCAGCTTTGTTAGCTGGATGGCATCGCACAAGTAATGGCTTTGGAGGCTCAATTCAACTTGGGCAGAAAATGCTACGACGCGATGATGACATTATTTGGACCCTTTCTACCCAAAGTCCATGTCATGCCTATAAACTTGTACCAGTCGGTCAAAAACTCCGTGTACTTAAGATGCCCTATGAGGAGATAGATGACTGTGAGAAAGGATCTGCCTTATTTAGGCTTGAGTATGCAGACTAGAACCATTGTCCCATTTTCATGTCTTACATGTATGTTGTGCTAGACAACGGTAAGGGTGAAAAGAGGCAGATCAAATACCTGTTAATGTTCTTTGGTATATGCCAATCATATCAAGACTTCCACGTCTTTTCACGGTCGAAGAGACGGCTAGACAGATGAGATGGCACAAATTGGCTAAAAGAAACGAACTAGATGCAGATGGGAATCAGATGTGGGTAAACAAATTAGAAGCTTTTGCGTGGAAGCACTTTGATGCATTACATCCCGATAAAGCAACAGATCCAAGGCATCCTCAAATATGCATCGACACAGATGGATTCACATGATGGCAACGCAATAGAGTTGTTGGCCTGTATTTTCATTCCACTCAATCTCCTCCTCGCAATGATTATGCACAAAAAGAACATATTACTGACGTCGATAATTCCAGGAACGCAATATGTATTTTCATTCCAGGTGATGCGTCGGATTCCCATGCTGATGGTGGTGGTGATGAGTTCACTCATAGTGAGGGCAAGGTTGTTGAGGGGGTCACTGTGTACTAGCATGGTGGTACACGACTCCTGCCCGTGCGAGTGACCCGCAAGCAAAGGACGGTGGTTAGGCCTAATGGGGAGAAGTAAGTGCATTTACTCTTTTTGTACCTTTTGCCTTCACGTTTCTTCAAATATTTAAAGCGTTTGCATTCTCATACGATAGGGGTTGGGATCATGCCGATGAACTCTACAAGACAACACAGTCCTTGGTGTGCTTTGCCGGCAAAATTTCCCCGGTTTGTCACGTTGCCCGGTGAGGGTCAGCTTTGACAGCTAGGATTGAGCTGGGAGCACTACTTGACTGCCCCGGTGGCACCGGAGGAGATGATCCATGGTGTCTTGTGCCACACCAGGGTAGAGATTGTGATCAGAAGCTTTTGCGTAATTTCTCCTTTACGTAATAAAAAAATAAAAAAGCCAGTTATTGTACTAATCTATGTTGTCTCGTTTGATTGCGGAAATTCTACAGGTATGAGGAGGGATACGAGAAGGATGCGATAAAGGTTATCGATACCGAATGCAAGCGCCTATTATAGAACTTATGGCACGAGGCTCGACCACAGGCTATTTGAAACTACTACGTCACCGGTGGTATTAAGAAGGACTAGCGGTCATGCAGCGGAAAGTTTGTGAAGAAGGAGTAGTACATGAAGGTAATTACCTATTCTTAAGGCCTTGTACTTAGTTTCCTTGATTTGATTTGTAGCCAAAGCGCTCAAATTTCTCTTTACTAACTTAGGTGCCCCCGAGATGGTGTGCAGATAGGATGGATTGTTGGGAGGAATTGGTGCATGAGTGAAGCACAAGCCAATGGTGAGCCGTCCACGACAATGCGAAGGACCGGCTTGCCAAAATGGTTGGTGGGCAACACCATCAAGGCAGCGCCAACTAATATCAGTTTGGGCGGAACTGGGTATGTAGTTTGCTTCATGATTCATGCAATTCATTCCTCGGGCCATCTTGAGCTCTTTTTTAATATTTGTTCCTCTAATTTAGGCAAGAAACAATAACATGGAAGTGCCAGAGGTGTACGACATCTATGCCATGGCCCATACTACCTCGTACCAGAAGGCCAAGGCATTATCTGAGTCTCACCTCGATCATTTAGAAAAGTTCACCACAATCCCCTCCCACCACAAGCTCATGAGGTACAAGGAGGAGGAGAAGGAGAGGAAAGGGGAGTACTTTAACCCGAGTCGGCATCCTATTGATCTAGAGATAGTGATGATAAGTGGTGGCAGGATGCCCCATGGCTCGATAGCCATTCGAGATGGACTTATACATTGTCCTCTCACTCTCCCAGAGATCAAGGCGCACCAAACGAGCTCCTGTCCTGAGACAAGGACTCGTCCAAGGTGAGTGGATCTCGCTATCGAGGTTAGTCAGACGGAGTCAGATATCTTTCCTCCATTACATTGTATCTGCGGCCATTGATAATTACAATGCTAACAATGAGTGGTGTTCGAGGCTGCACTTCAGAAAGTAAGAGCGACAACCAACACGCTTCTGGATGAGAGGGACCAGGTGGCGGCACAGAACGAACTGGCCGCGGAGGACAAGACGGCTCGGCTATTGCACGAGGAGAAGGCATGGAATGAGGCACCTCACAGGGCCATGTACGAGCTCTTCGTGGTAAGTTTCTTCTACATATCAGCCAAATCATGCACGTAAATGTTCATTTTCCTTACTAACTAATATGACTGGCTCGTGAAAACCAAATGTGCAGTTTGTGTGCGAGAAGACGAGTCAGACGCCTCCACCGATGCTAGTCATTACTACGACGAGAACGGTGAGTTTTATTTGAATGGTCAATAGTTATGAAAGGACGTGGATGTCGCCTAGAGGGGGGTTAATAGGTGCTTTAAAATTAGTACGATTTAGGCATGAAGAAATGCGGAATACATCTAATGTTTAATTGGTCAAGCACACAACCTGAAACAACTAGGCTCACCTATGTGCACCAACAACTTATGCTCAGCAAGATAAACAACTAAGTGATAGTAAGATCTATAACAAGAAAATATAAGGCTGTCACAAAGTAAAGTGCATATGTAAAGGGCTTGGGTAAGAGATAACCAAGGCATGCGGAGATGAGGATGTATCCCGAAGTTCACACCCTTGCAGATGCTATACTCCGTTTGGAGCGGTGTGGAGGCACAATGCTCCCCAAGAAGCCACTAAGTCTACCGTAATCTCCTCATGCCCTCGCACAATGCAAGATGTCGTGATTCCACTAAGGGATCCTTGAGGGCGGTCACCGAACCCATACAAACAAGGTTGGGGTAATCTCCGCAACTTAATTGGAGGTTCCCAACAACACTACAAAGCTTCACCACAATGGAATATGGCTTCCACGTAACCTCAATTGCTTGGGGTAATCTCCACAACATAATTGGAGACCCCAAAGCTTGCCTGGAGCTTTGCACCACAATGATTGAGCTCCGAGGCACCACCAAGCTTCTAGGATGCGAAGGCACCCAAGAAGAACAATTATTAGGGAACCAAGCGCCAAAGAATAATAAGCTTGTCAAACTTCACTTCCATGTATCACCATGGAGAACAAAACTATGCCCCATATTCAATGACAAGGTCACATGGAGTGCCCAAGTTCTTCTCTCCAAAGTCCCTCCAAAACAACTAATGCTATGGAAGAAAATGAGAGGAAGAATTAAGAAGAACACGGAGAACTTCACGATCAAGATCCAAGGGGTTCCCCTCACAAAGAGGAGAAAGTGATTGGTGGAAATGTGGATCTAGATCTCCTCTCTCTTTTCCCTCAAGAACTAGCAAGATTCATTGGTGGGATGGAGAGTGAGAAAGCTCAAAGAAGGTAAACAATGGGGGGCAAAAACGAGCTCAAGAGTTGGGGAACCATGGGGAAAGAATACCCCCTTAAATAGGTCCCCACAAATTTGCCCGTTATGTGCAGAATTACAGAGGAGCGGTACAACCGGTGATGCGGGCGGTACAACAGGCATGACACATACCACAAAAGAAACATGGTCCGTGGTTCTACCCGGTGCAACCGCTCAACTCGAGCGCTAGACACGGCAAATTCCCAAGCGGTATAACTGCCTGGTACACCTGTAGTACTGGGCTATATAAAATAGCGGTACCACTGGTCCACGTCCGCCCAACAACCAGAGCTCAATAGAACTATGATCGGTTGAAGCGCGGTGTTGCTCCGGTTCAACCGCCTAGGGATGCCACCCTGGGTCACCCAGCATTGGGTAGTACAACCGCTCGGGGGCAACGATACAACCGTTGGGGACCAATCAGTGCCAACATCCCCAGGGTATCACCCCTGGAGTGCTGGCTACACAGGATAACACGAGCGAACGGTACAACCGCTAGGGTCAAAGGTACAACCGTATCAAGAAAATAGGTAAGACAAGAACTGCCATAACTTCCGCACATAAGCTCCGAATTGAGCAAACTCAAGCTTGTTGGATTAAGGATGACAAGAGAAATCCAACAACAAAGATGCAGTTATGAAAATGCCAATGATATAGAGATGTTAGACCTCTATGAATGATGAACCGGCAAAAATTCCGACATCGAAAACATCATCGAAGATGAATATGGGCTCCGTTTTCGATGACCTCGAGCTAGTCATGAAGATGACCATAATCTCTACAACTCACAAAGAGAACCACCAAACAAGAACCAAGAAAGATGTTGCAAGGATGCAAATTGTTTGACCTCTCAAGAAACAATACCATCAAGCTACTCACTACCGAGCCCCCAGATAGTACAACAATAATTCCTAAAATAGAAAAACCTATCAACGGTGACCAATAGCTTGCACGTAGTCCACCTGAGCTAGAGGATGACGATCTTGACTTCCTCAAGATGGAGCACATTTCTTCATTGCGTTGGATCCATGAAGACTAGATGATTGATCCCCCATACTCCACTATGGGTGAGCCACTCTTCAACACATCTTCACAAGTCCATTCCCACTAGAATGAACGACAAGCTTCAAGCATAATATCTTCAGGAAGCTCCACTTGAACTTGCACACCGCAATCTTGAT
Organism: Hordeum vulgare subsp. vulgare; assembly: GCF_904849725.1. Taxonomy (NCBI): domain Eukaryota; kingdom Viridiplantae; phylum Streptophyta; class Magnoliopsida; order Poales; family Poaceae; genus Hordeum; species Hordeum vulgare. The sequence goes on from NC_058522.1 coordinate 197,264,813, forward strand.
GACTATCACCACTTGATGTCATCCTTCATGGGCTCTATGGGATCTTCCTTTTTACGAACGCCCATGGAAACACACCTAACCCCACATAGAACTCTCACAAAGACCATGGATTAGTAAACAAAGCGTGATGGACAATGCTTACCATCCCATGGGATCACTTGACCCCTCTCGGTACATCTTGTACTCTTTGTGTGTTGATCAACTTGATTCACTCTTTTACTTAGTCTTGATCAACATTGTGTCTTTATGATCAATCTTTGTATAAAGACTTGAATACAACCTTGGTCATCATATAAACTACTTGAAACCAACAGATGGACTTCAAGAAGTGCCTATAGAGAAATTCTAGAAATATAAGTTAAGGCAACCATTAGTCCATAGGATTTGTCATCAATTACCAAAACTACATATGGAGAAATATGCTGTAACAATCTTCCCCATTTTGGTCAATGATGACAATAAATTTCAAGAAAGTTTATATAAGGAAATAAGAAAAACCAAGAACACACATACAAAGCAATATGGATGGGTATGAGATGCAAATGCTTCAGAAAAAAGCAACATCTCAATACTAAACTCTCTAAATTTCTCCCCCATTGGGCTTGATTGCCAAAATGGAGGAAAAGCTTAGAAAGCCACTATCCTATGTGTTCCTCCAAAAAGTGTGTACTTCTCAACAAATGAGTGCAAATAAATACACATATACAATGGTAAGTAGTTTGGAGGAATAAAAACTATATTGAGGACCCAAAGATTGAAAAAAAGATCGTATGACACCTAGACATGCAAAAGAGAGAAGGGAGCAATTAAAAGATACCAATAGAAACAAACAAACACATGTTTCTTTGAACCACATGAATAAAAGATATTATGATATTGGCAAAGGAGTGTTTTGTCAAAACATGAGAAGTTCCCCATGATTTCGGCACTAATAAGATTTTTTTTTATTCGATACAAGTGCACAAAATAGGATCATTGCTCTCCCAAAATTAATAAAAACAAGCAAGTGCAAGCAAGTAGATAAGACAATAAGCATATCACTTGCACAAAACATATGGTGAAGAAACAGGTAAAAGAGGCAACTTAAGAATAGGCTCAACCAGAATGATGTGTGTGAGTCACGACAAACCACCTTAGAAGACTAAGAAAAGGATGAGCCTTACTCATCAACATAGTCTTGATGAAATGAGACAAAAAGGGCAAGAAATATCCTTCCCACACACACACTACTAGAAAATGGGTTCACAAGCTTACTAATAAGAAAATTAAGAACCAAAGCTTGTCAAGAGGAGGGATACCAATCGAAATGGAAAAACTCTCGTCAAGACAAGAATGAGGAAAGAAAATCTCCACCACCAAAGAGTGCATCAAGATGCAAGGATATAAGATCTGCACTCAAAACAAATCCTTTCACAAAACCACAGAAAACTTAAAAAGGAAATGCAACGGTGGACGTGAAAGAAAAGAGGATATTAATTAGATGTGTAACTTCTCTCATGTGTAAAAGATTCTAGGTAGAAGACAATCATGATGATATATATCCACAAAGAGGGATGTACATACGAAATAGTTACAACAAGGAACGAACAAGATATCCAAAGTGAAGTCATAAATATACCAATAAGATCTTTGCTTGAAAGTATAGCACATGGACTAATATTTTCTTATTGTACAAAAATGAACTTCCAACTCACGAACATCAATGACATCACAACTAGCAATAATAGATCATCGTTGGGTTGCTTTGAGAAAGGAAGCAAGTCCCACTAGAATTAATCAAGAAATTCATGCCATGACGCGACCCACGAAAGGTTGAATGCAAGAAATATATGCATGAGTAGATACTTCTTATCGAGATAGTGTGGGATTGATATAATAGATAATTTTTTGTTGATCATCCTAACTTGGCTCCAAAAAGCACAGGGTGTCAACATCTTCCTTGAAGGTTATCCGAGCATCCAATGCATCTCCAATTGTTCCTAGAACAACAACACAAACAAAATGGTGCCAAAACTCATTGGGACCAAACAGTTAGAGAGGACCAATAATACATAGGACAAACTCCACATAAATATGTGCATATACATATGAAATTGAATTTCATGCACACTTTAGCTAATTTATGACAAGGTGGAGTTTCCCCTATATATTGGGTCAAAGAAAAGAAAGCATGCAGAAGAAACTATATATATTAAATATGCATGCTCAAGACTTTCGAAAATCAAATCAACACATAGTTGATAAGACACCAAAATACAAGGTATCAAGTGAGAATAAAATACCAAACGAAAAATTATCACTTGAAGGATACCAATTGAAAGATACATCAATGACTGTGGTATCCATTGACACATTCCAAATAAAAGGAAGCAAGATACCAATTGAAGAAAAAAAAACATGAGGTATCTAGTTCCCAAAAGAGAACAAGGTTCCAAACAGACCAAACTCTCAACAAATTTTCATGATGGCACAAATCACCATGAAGAGAAAGACTTGCCTCCCATCAAAGCACACATGATGGGGAAAAAGATTTTATGATAAATGCATAAATAGGGTGTTCTAAATAAAATAGGATAGCTCCCCCAATAGAGGTGCATTATATAGGGTTTGTATTGGAATACAAAATGCACAAGAGGGGATCATCACTTACTCTATATATACATGACTAGACATGATCAAAAAGATCCACAAGAGGAAAGTGAGACAAACGATACAAAAATTCTCATTGTAAAGATGATTAGCAATTTCTACCACATGAAGGGAATATAAATCGTCAAAGGACAAGAAGTATTTGGAAACAATACCCATTGGTTGGTTGCAAATATATCCAACATCATCGTTACTCCTAAAACACAAGAAAATGACACTTGTAGAGCTAACATGCCACCTTGGAACAAGATAATCTACAATATCAACACTAAGTGGCAATACCTCAAATATACACATTTTATAGGATTGTAATATGCACATAGCATATACTCCCCCATAATGTGATGACCAAACATTATTAACAAGTGACAAATGAAATCCAACAAGAGATAATTAATGGATCATTTAGAATTTAAATTTCTCATGAGTAAGCCATACCACATAGGACCTAGATAAACATGTAATATCAATACTAAGTGGTATTACGCATGTATACACATTTATAGGATTGTGTGGTGCACAAAGCACACCGCTTCCCCAAAATGGGATAATCCATTAATCTCCCAAATGAGCCAACAAAGCTGCAAACACGATCCAAAAGGAACAACACAGAACTCACATGCACATGATGTGCAAACCAATATACACATCCTTGATTACTCAAGATAAGCAAGTTGGAAGCACAAAATATACGAACACATGCAAGGTACAAAACCACAATATGCGAAGGGGAATGCAACTAACAATGTATTCAATTTAAGTACAAGTTATCGTAAGAAGGCGCATTGGATATAAGATAGAAACTCGATAATCCAAATGACTTCACTTGAGATAATATGAATGATGAAGATCCCTTAATTCTTCAAGGTGTAGCCAAGTCTAGAATGTCCTCCAACATCACCTATTGATGAAGTTTGAGCTTGTTGGTCCCCAACCAAGTTGGGTCCTAAGAGGTTAGTCATAATACGCTTGGCAACCAAAATGGTACTTTTCTTGACATCACTTTCAATACCAACAAACTTGGCAAACACATTGCCAATCTTATCCATCCCAAGAGAATATATATCATTAATAATTATTGGGTTGGATAAGTTACGTCTCGTGCAAGAAGAAGCGAAGTGACCCTTCTCACAACATAAGTAGCAACATCTACCATTTACTTTCTTCCCAATTGATTTCTCAAGTTGAGGAGTGTTGGCTTGGGTCTTCTAGGGAAGAGGCATTTCTTCAACTTGTAGTTGAGTATGTGATTGAACTTGTGGCCGCTTCTGTCACACCCTGTTTTCACCTCACTTCGACTGTAGTTGAAACAAAATCTGAGTATGTTAAAACTTTTCAAAAATCAATGATGTGAGTGCCATGGTTGTCATTGTATGCCTGTATGCTTGATTTTGTATTAGCCCAACCATATTTTGCATAACCTAAATATTCTCAAAATCTTTTTTTCTTATTTCTGATTATTTTAAACCCTACTTTGGATTGCACTACAAGTCCTTGTGGCAAGAGAGCAATCTTACCAAAAGTTGGTGATATGGTTCTAAAACTATTATAGCTTACCAAAACCATAAAATAATTATATTATAAATTATTTTCCTATTTTATTTGCATGTCCATGTCCAAGGCCAGAAATGATATTCCTATATGGAAAAATACTTTTCTGCCTTAGAAAAATATGAAAAAATTTGGAGATACTCAGAGGACATATATTTTCCATACATAAGATTTTCAACCCCTATTTATATTCAAAATAGTTGAGTAAATCCTTAAAAACCTATTCTTTCTGTTTTGATATTTCAGAATATTTACAAAGGAAATATTTCCAATAAAATCCCTTAAAATTCTAGCAACCTTCCCAAGCTATATTTAGTAGCCACGCCAAGTTTCACCTCATTCCAAGGTGGATTAATTCACAGAATAATTCGAAGACCCTTTCTGCCCAGAACCAAGTTGAAACATCTCTACATTACAAAATTTATCCAAATGGGATGAATCTTTGTGGGAGTGTTCAACACCCCAGATGAGGAGCCTCTGCCAAAAAAGGGATTTGCAGGAAGTGATTTACCCACATTCTCTTTGGAAGGGACACATCTGCCATTTGGGGGGTAATTTCTAGTTTGCATTGCCAAACTCATCCAATGAGGCTCAAATTTGGAGGAACATCTTATTTCTGCACCCAAGCTAATCATGTTAACTATCACCACTAGTGGTGAGGTGTTGCTACTCCAAACACCTGTCGAACACCTACTGCCATTATAGAAAAACAGCACCTACCCCACTCCACATTTAAGCTCTTCCCTCCAAACATTTTGACCAAGTTGCGAGCACCACTCCCCAACTGCAGGAGAGTGGCCCCTCTTTGAATCCAAGCTGAAGGACCCAAAATCCCCATTCTAACTTCTGGTCTAGCACTGGCATATCTTCTTTCCTCTCCTCCCATGGGCAACAGTGAACCCCTCGGCTCACAAACGGCTAGGCATCTCCAAGCCAAGCCCCAGGATAGCCCAGACAAGGACAAAGTGCTTAGAGCACGCTAGCATGCCATGGCATGCCAGAACTACGCTCTGGGCATGTTGGTGGGCACACCCGAAGCCAAGGTGGCCAGGCCGGCCGGTTCAAGCCTCCCCGTGTTGCCATTTCACGTCCCCTACCACCTCTCTGCATCAGGGCAACTCCAGGGGCCCTCCTCCCTCGCTCTGTTGCCCGGAGCGACGTGTGCCCACGCGCGCCAGATCCACCAGAAGACCCTGGCCACGCGTGCACGCTCCTCCTTGGTCTCTCTCCCTCTCAGTGCGTCACGCAGGTTCCAAAACCTTGTTCGCACCCGGTGGTATCAACCCCGAAGGCTCACTGCTCCTCCTGTGAGCTACGGTGAAACCACCAGCGCCACTGGCTCAATACACCATCGGTAGCCTATAAATAGGGCCTCCCCCTCACTCCAGCACCTCCATCCCACCTCTCTAGAGCATGAATTCCACCCCAAGACTCTCCAGTTCGGCAAAGTGAGCTCCTGTGCTCGAGATAGACCGAGGCCCCGGCGCTTTGGAGCTCCGTCGATCTCGGGCTACGGGACAGCTCCGGTGCTGCTTTCACCTCCTATGGGTTCCTAACAACCTCAAGGAGCTTCCCCATCACCTACCCGAGCTTATCCGCACCCATAACACCCAGTTCATCGACCTCTCGAAACTTCTCCACCGTTGTACCTCGTCGCCGGTGAAGTAGGGCCTCCCCGTCGACCTCTCAACCACCAGCAGGTAGGCGACGGTAAGCTGGTTCCATTTCTGCCCTTGGTTGGGCTCGAGGACGTCGGTAACATCGCCGACGAGCCTCCCCCCCTCGAGGTCCCGAGGAGGAAGACGACCCCGACAGGTCGGGCTCACCTGTCGGTGGCTCCTGTCTCCACCTCTCTCTCCTGTGTGCTGCTGACCGCAGGGGCCAGCGTGTCATGTTTGAACCTGGGCGTGTGCGCGCTTGGGCTGGTTGGCTGGCTGGCCAGCTGGGCCGGCCTAAGGCCCAAACTGAGCCAGGACTGAGCCCCAGCCTTTTTCTTTTTCTGTTTATTCTGGTTTTGAATGATTTTTACAAAAAATAATTATCCAGTATATTTTTATTATTCTTCCACCATAATTCTTCTAAAAATGAGTAGTATTTAACTCAATGTTTCGAACAATTTTGAGACAAGCTTTCTGTTTTATTATAATTAAAAAGTATAATTTGGAATAGTTTTGTTTCAGTTAAAATAATTTAAAAATTAATCCATTCACTAAAACAAGAGACAAGTATTTTTAAAATAATAATATATATTTATCAGAATTAAACAACATTTTTAGAGTGACTTTGCGATATGTTTTTGAGTGAGCTACTTATTGCTTTTTATTTAATATGACGATAGAAACCACGCTTGACGAAGGAGTTGGACTTGAAGACCCTGAAGACCCCGGATACTTAGCTGATCAAGGCAAGCAGCCCTTTTACCATGTCTGAGCATATGTTATATTCCATGCTAGTAGAGAAAATATTTCCGTTTCATGTGATCATAAGTATTCGGTAAATCATTGAAGTGATGTTACCGATGGCTCCTGCAGAGCACTTACATTTTGAGCATGATCCTACCCCCTATGAGGATCACGCTAATATCATGTTGACAAGTAGAGCTAAGCATAGTAGAAGCATGAGCATGATCACGGTATATATCAAAGGTTTATCGAAACCCCGTCGAGTGCCACTAATGCCCGAGGGTGATGATGAGTTAGGTTGCCACTTTTGGTGAAGTGGTGCACCGGGTATTTTGGTGTGAGTGGTTTCGGAAATTGGAATAGAATTATGATGTGTCGAAAGTCCCAACCTTATATGTGCGACCACGTTACCCCTTGATGGGACGGGGCTTTGTTGATTACTCTGGTCGGTGCTAGCAAAGAGCCACATTACTAGTGGCGGGAGTGATGTGTGGTCACTCTCGTGACGGGGTCATGCCAGGTAGGGCGGCTACACCGTTTTTGCGTGTTCCGGGCACACGGTTGGTCCCCGCATCGATGATACTGTCCAGAGTCGGTGCTCGTAAGACGTACATCATGTGGGCTGGGTACTAATCGAGTGGATCTCTTTGTCTAGTATCGTCAGGGGAAAGGCATTCATCGGATACTTACCGCGGATATGTTATATACCGCGAGTCGTGGATGACACGGAAGTTTCCCGGATCTCGTGGGTACAGCGTACAACCTTTGTAGGGTGTAAAACTATCCGAATAGCCATGTCCACGGTCAAAGACAGTTGGGTGGCGCTGTTTAAACTACGTCCTGTTGTTTCCGCATAAACCAAGCGTGTGTGAGTGTGTGTTAATTGGTGTTATTATGAAAGAGTTGATATGACCAAGTTTGGTGACTTGGCATTCCGGGTGAACCCAGAATGTTCAGCCCTGGAGACATATGTTGATATCTGTAACCTGTTCTTCTAAATACCATTTAGCTTATGTTGCACATCCATGAACATGTTTATTTACACTCAAGGTGCTATCCACCAAAACTGCATATTACTTGTTATTCTACCAATTGCATCGTTCATATCATGGGCTGTTTGCGATTACATTCAAAGTATTCATTGGCTTGTCACTGGTTATATTATTGACCAGACATGGAAGACTGGAGTTTGGAGAAGAGTACGTCTTCGGAGACGGCCCTGCGAACTAGGACGCTTCCCAGTTAAAATGTCTGTTGGTCTAGGCTGATGGCATGGGCACCCCCTTAGCCCTAAGATTTTCACTACTAGTTGTATCAGTGTGATTTGGCCTTATAGGCCCTACCTTGTGAACTTGACCTTATCAGTCTTGTGTTGTAATAATTCGGTACTTGGATATAAGACTCTTAATATTCAGCATATCTGTGTTCGGTGAGCATTGATCGTTGGGATCACTGAGCACGTTCATTCGGCAATCTCCACTCGTAAGTCGAGGTCCCCATAGAGCTGCTATCAGAGCCATCCTGACTATAGGAAGCCTTAGGTAGCACGGACAATAGCCGAGACAATTAGTGCACTTAGCCCTTGCACTTGAGATTTTATGCACCCACCAAAAAAATTCTAACCCTCTCCTACAACCTTGTTGATGGCCATTGTACCTGAGATGCTTCTGGAGACGGGCTTTCCCATATATTTTGGTAGATAGCCTCGGGAAGTGTCAAGTATGTCCCAGGCCCATCTTCCTGTACCACGAGCACTGGGTCAACACCGACACCAAGGAATGTCACGTGCACATGATAGTGAATGCTAATGACTCCCCAACTAGTTGGTTCTTTGAAGGACCACAGATGGAGAATCTGATGTTGCAATGGAGACAGCCGCACGAGAGGCGCTCGTGCGTCTCTGCGACATCCTTCCCGAGATGGCGAACAATCTAGCTACTCGTCACTTGCCTTTTATTAAGGACGGGATTGACGGGAGTTGGACACTCAACCCATCTATGGAGGACGGGACGCCACTAAGGTTTCAGACCTACTTCAGCCTCTCCGCCGACACTTTGACTCACCTTCTGATCAAGGAGTCGATGACGCTTCGCCAAGAGCTACACCAAGTCAAGGACCTACTTCACCTGGAGAAGATGAAGACCCACAAGGTCAAGTAGGAAGGAGCACCCAGAGGGGAGACATCCATTGCCTTTCGAGGAGGAATACCATCGCTCCATGCCACTCCTATTCAGAGTCGCTCTCTGACTGCAGAAGAGTACACTGAGCTCCTCACCGCTTCATCGGCTAAGAGACACCGTGATGGACCACTTCTATCCCCTACACCTATGAAGGACGAAAGTACCGATGTGGATGAAGACGACGACCCTACAGAACCTGCCTACGAGACCGAGCAGTCCTCCGCTTAGGAGTACGACTTAGGCAATTAGGAGTCTTCCCCAAGCGTAGTGAGTCCATGTACCGGTCCATGTGAACCGTGAGGTTGGGTGAGCATGTATGATGCAAGCTGCATTTCTGCCTTAGGCAGCTTGTAAGCGACTACATCACTTGTTTTAAAATTTAATGCATTAGCTTTTCCCAAAAACCATTGTTTAAAAATCTCACACTAGCACGGCACCAACCTCCCTTATTAGAGCATCATCCCTTATGATTCCCAGCCAATTCGGCATATTGACATGTCTACTCCCCTGATAGGATGGTGATTTCAACTCACACCAGCACCTTCGGCAACCCTGGCTCTGTCTCCTCTGGCCAGCAGCAGGGAACCGGTGGGAACGCTCAAGATGGATATCACCACGAGCAGCAGTAAGGAGATATTCCTCCGCCACCGCCTCCTCCAGAGAACCTGACTGTGGCTCAGTTCCTCCAAGCTCTCCGAGAGAAATGCCAAGCCAAGAATGCCGCCATCCAACAACTGGCTCAAGTCCTGGTGAACAATCCGCCGCAAAACGGAAATGGCAATGGTCACTCTACTCTATCTGAGTTCATGCGGACTACGCCACCTATATTCACGGAGACGACTGAACCATTTGATGCCGATGACTGGATCCGTACTATAGAAGACCTCCTCGCACTGGTCAAGTGCACCGATGATCGCGAGAAATTCCTTTATGCTTCTCACTGTCTCGGAGGCACGACCAAAGCTTGGTGGGACATGTTCCAGATCATGTGAGGAGGGCAAGCTATCACTTGGACAGTGTTCAAGGAAGGATTCCGCGCTGCTCACATTCCTCGTGGAATGATGACCATTAAGAAGTGGGAACTCCGAGCTTTACGGCAAGGCGGTGGAATCGTCAAGGAGTATGTGCAGAAGTTTAACCTCCTGTCGAGATATGCACCAGAGGACGTCAACACTAACGCCGCAAAGGTGGAACGCTTTTTGGAAGGACTGTAGCAGTCACTCCAGTATCAACTGGTTGTTTGTGAATGCTGGACCTTCTGCGATATGGTTAATAAGGCCCTCATGTTGGATGATAAGCGTCGTGCAATGGACGACACCCGTAAGCACAAAATGATGGGTAGTGGAGGACTGAGAAACCCGAAGCCATGCCCATGGCAATCAGCTCCAACAAGATCCACTAATCAGCAACAGCAGTATAAGGCACAAACATTCTGACAGAACTACTAGCCTCGGCAACAAGTTAACACCAAGCCAACATTCAACCCACCGAACAATAGTGGATTCAAGACCAACATCTCGGGATAGGTTACCTGTTTTGGATGTGGACAAGCTGGGAACTATTCCAGGAAGTGCCCCAACAAGAAGCCCGACGCACCGCGCCCCAATGCGCCAAATCAGGGACAAGGTCAAGGAGCGCCAGCCAGGAACCAAGGTCCCCATAATTAGCAGTATCACAGCAGGGGGCGTATTAATCAGATCTCTGCAGAACAAGCAGAGGAAGACCCGGACTGCATTCTGGGTACGTGCCTCGTCAACTCCACCCGAACAACAATACTGTTTGATTGTGGTGCTTCGCATTCCTTTGTTACTCAGAGGTTTGCGGAAAATGTGGTTTGAATCCTACCCTACTTAACAGTCAAATGCTAGTACATCCCTCGGGAGCAGTGCTAAGGACCAACCTAGGATGTAGAAGAGTTGGGATCAATATTAATGGGATAAGCTTATCCGCTGATCTCATCGTCATTAAGTCGCAAGTCTTAGAAGTAATCCTTGGAATGGATTGGTTGTCCAAACACCATAGCATCTTGGACTTTGCCAACAGGACTATTACCATGACAAGCGACCAAGGGGTCAAAGTCAAGTATGTCCCTCAGCCTGTATCCACTCGAGTCGTGCAGGTTAATAGCCTACGAGGAGAAGATGTGGACCAAGTTTCGGTAGTCTGTGAATACCCGGACGTCTTTCATGATGAGCTACCAGGAATGCCTCCCGACCGAGACATCCAGTTCATCATTGAGCTCATGCCCGCGTCAAGGCGTATCTATTAGAAGCCTTATAGGACGGGATCCGAATAGCTAGCAGAGCTGAAGAAGCAGCTGGATGAGAAACTCAGGAAAGGATTCATTCGTCCGAGTGCATCACCTTGGGGATCACCTGTAATGTTCGTGTCTAAGAAGGATGGGACTATCAGACTGTGCATCGATCACCGTTGCCTCAATGAAGTCACGGTCAAGAACAAGTACCCACTCCCCAATATTGAAGGCTTGTTTGACCAGTTAAATGGAGCCAAGGTATTTTCCAAAATCGATCTCCGATCTGGATATTAGCAACTAAAGACCCAACCCAAAGACATACCCAAGACTGCATTCGTGACCCAGTACAATCTATACGAGTACACTGTCATGTCATTTGGGTCGACGAATTCCCCAGCATACTTCACGTACCTCATGAACAAGGTCTTCATGGAATACCTGGACAAGTTTGTCGTCGTGTTCATCGATGACATATTAATCTTCTCCAAGTACGAAGAAGAGCATGAGCAATACTTGAGGTTAGTGTTGGAGAAGCTTCGAGAGCACCAACTTTATGCCAAGTTCAGAAAATGCCAATTCTGGCTGCATGAAGTTCGATTATTGGGTCATACCATGACGGTTAACGGATTGGCGGTCGATCCTTCCAAAATTAATATGGCAACCAACTGGGAGTCGCCAATCGATGTGAAGGAAGTCAGGAGCTTCCTCAGACTCGCGGGACATTACCGCAAGTTCGTAGAAGGATTCTCCCACATCGGTCGACCCATGATGCAGCTCTTGAAGAAAGGGAAAAAGTTCGAATGGATGCTGGAGTGTGAAGCGAGCTTCCAGGAGTTGAAGAAGAGATTGACTACAGCCTCGGTATTGGCTACTCCAGATATCAGCAAGTAGTTTGTGATATATTGTGATGCCTCCAGAACCGGGATTGATGGAGTCTTGATGCAAGACGGCAGGGTCGTGGCATATTCGTGACGGCAATTGCGCCCGCATGAGGAGAACTATGCCACCCATGATCTCGAGTTGGCAGAAGTAGTGCATACCCTAAAGACATGGCGACATTACCTTTTTGGGAAGCAATGTGAAATATACACTGACCACCAAATTGTGAAGTATATCTTTATTCAAAGGGAATTGAATATGAGGCAGCGAAGATGGTTGGAGTTAATCAAAGACTATGACCTCAGCATTCAATACCACCCCGGTAAGGCCAATGTGGTGGACTATGCATTAAGCCGGAAGTCAACCACCTTGAATGTTACGCTCAAGGAAAGTCTATCCGCCTTGTATGAAGAGATGGAGAGCTTCGGGTTGGAGCTAGTTGAACCAGGATTCCTAGCTAACCTCGAAGTCAGACCAACGCTGGCAGACAAAATCAAGGAGGCCTAGAAGGGCACAAGGGCACCGAAGGCATAAAGAAAAAGATCCAGGAAGGCAAGGCCCCAGAATTCTCGGTGGATGAGCAAGGAGTGGTGTGGATTGGGAAACGACTATGCGTACCCAACAAGGCAGAACTCAAGGACTTGATCCTACAAGAAGCTCATGACACACGCTACTCTATTCACCTCGGAGGCACCAAGATGTATCAAGACGTCCGAGAAAGATTCTGGTGGCACGACATGAAGATGGAAATAGCATCTTATGTTGCCAAGTGCGACGTGTGCAAGCAAGTCAAAGCTGAACACCATCGACCTGCTGGACTGTTACAACCTCTCCAAGTGCCTGAATGGAAGTGGGACAAAGTCGGCATGGACTTCATCACTGGTTTGGCCAGGTCAAGCAAGGGGCACAATTCCATATGGGTCATTGTCGACCACCTAACCAAGGTGGCCCGTTTCATTCTAGTCAACACCACTTATGATGGCAGCCAATTGGCCAGCCTATATATGCATCGTATAGTGAGTCTCCACGTAGTTCCCAAGGAGATTGTATCCGGCCAAGGCACGCAGTTCACCTCTAGATTCTGGAAGAAGTTCCAAGAACCTCTCGGAACCAAGCTCTCTTTCAGCACCACCTTCCACCCACGGATGGGCGGACAGACGGAGAGAGTGAACCAGATACTCGAAGATATGATCCATGCTTGTGTCTTGGTGCATGGTGCCAAAGGGGAAGACTGTCTTCCGTTCGCTGATTTCTCCTACAACAACAGCGACCAGTCCAGTCTCCAGATGGCCCCATTTGAAGTGTTGTACGGACAAAAGTGCCGCACCCCACTCAACTGGTCCGAAACCGGCGAAGGGTTGATTTTCGGGCCGGAAGTTCTGCAAGAGGCACAAGATAATGTGCAAATTGTCCGAGAAAACCTGAAGGCAGCCAAGTCGCGACAAAAGAGCTATACGGATTCTCACCGCGGAGAATTGGAGTTCAACTTCGAAGACCAGGTGTACCTCCGCGTCACACCTCTCAAAGGAACCAACCATTTCCACGTCAAGGGGAAACTTGCTCCAAGGTTCATTGGACCTTTTAGGATCATGGCAAGGCGGGGACAAGTTGCTTACGAGTTGGAGCTACCTCCGGAACTTTCTGGTGTGCACAACGTCTTCCATGTGTCACAACTCCGAAAGTGTCTGCACGCACCGAACCGCCCAGATCCTTATAAGGACATTGACCCTCAGATCATCGACCTCTAGCCAGATATCACTTATCGCGAGAGACCGATTTGCATCTTGGATGAAGCACAACGTTGCACCAGGAGCCGCACCATCAAGTATTTCAAGGTTCAGTGGAGCAACCACACCGAAGCAGAAGCAACATGGCAGCATGAAGACTATCTCCGATCCGAATTTCCATACCTTTTTAGCGCCTAGCTTAGGAATCTCGGGGACACCCTGTTTTCACCTCACTTTGAGTGTAGTTAAAAAACAATTCTGAGTTTATAAAACTTTTAAAAAATCAATGATTTGAGTGACATGGTTGTCATTGTATCCTTGTATGCTTGATCGTGTATTAGCAAAACCATATTTTTCATAACCTAAATATTCTCAAAATCCTTTTTCTTATTTATGATTATTTCAAACCCTACTTTGGGTTGCACTACAAGTCCTTGATGGCAAGAGAGTACTCTTACGCAAAGTTGGTGATTTGGTTCTAAAACTATTCTAGCTTACCAAAACCATAAAATAATTATTTTATAAATTATTTTCCTATTTTATTTGCATGTCCATTTCTAAGGCCAGAAATGATATTCCTATATGGAAAAATTATTTTCTGCCTTAGAAAAATCTTAGAGAATTTGGAGATACTCACACGACATATATTTTCCATACATATGATTTTCAACCCCTATTTATATTCAAAATATTTGAGTAAATCCTTGAAAACCTATCGTGTCTGTTTTGATCTTTTGGAATATTTCCAAAGGAAATATTTCGAATAAAATCCCATAAAATTCTACTAACCTTCCCAATCTAAATTTAGTGGCCAGACCAAGTTTCACCTCATTTCAAAGTGGTTTCGTTCACTGAATAATTCCAAAACCCTTCCTGCCCAGAACCAAGTTGGAACACCTCTACATTACAAAGTTTATCCAATTGGGATGAAACTTTGTGGGCATGTTCAATACCCGAAATGAGGAGCCTCTACCAAAAATGTGATTTGCAGGAAGTGATTTACCTACATTCCCTTTGGAAGGGACAGATCTGCCATTTGGGGGGTGATTTCTAGTTTGCATTGCCAAACTCATCCAATTAGGCTCACATTTGGTGGAACATCTTATTTCTGCACCCAAGCTAATCCTGTTAACTCTCACCACCAGTGGTGAGGTGTTGCTACTCGAAACACATGTCGAACACCTACTCCCATTATAGCAAAACAGGTCCTACCCCACTCCACACTTAAGCTCTTCCCTCCAAACCTTTTGACCAACTAGCCAGCACCACCCCCCAACCACAGGAGAGTGGCCCCTCTTTCAATCCAAGCATAAGGCCCCAAACTCCCCATTCTAACTTCTTGTCTAGCACTGGCATCTCTTCTTTCCTCTCCTCCCATGGGAAATAGTGAACCCCTCGGCTCCCAAACGGCTAGGCATCTCCAAGCCAAGCCCCAGGCCATCCCAGTCAACACCAAAGTGCCCTAGAGCGCGCCTGCATGCCGTGGCATGCCAAAACTTCACTCTGGGCAGGCTGGTGGGCACACCCGAAGCCAAGGTGGCCAGCCCGGCCAGTTCAAGCCTCCATTGTTGACATTTCAAGTCCTCGACCACCTCTCCACATGCTCAGCCAGGCCTGAGCCCCAGCCTTTTTCTTTTTCTTTTTATTCTGGTTTTGCATGATTTTTATAAAAATAATTATCAAGTATATTTTGATTATTGTTCCACCATAATTCTTCTAAAAATGATTAATATTTAATAGAACCTTTTGAACAATTTTGAGACACCCTTTCTGTTTTATTACAGTTAAAAAGGCTAATTTGGAATGGTTTAGCTTTTGTTAAAATACTTTTACAAATAATCCATTCACTAAAACTAGAGACAAGTATTTTTAAAATATTAGTATGGATTTATCAGAATTAAACAACATTTTTAGAGTGACTTTGTGATCTGTTTTTGAGTGAGCTACTTATTGCTTTTTATTTAATATGACGATAGAAACCAAGCTTGAGGAAGGAGTTGGACTTGAAGACCACGAAGACCCCGGATACTTAGTTGATCAAGGCAAGCAGCCCTTTTACCATGTCTGAGCATATGTTATATTGCATGCTAGTAGAGAAAATATTTCCGTTGTATGTGATCATAAGTATTCGGTAAATCATTGAACTGATGTTACCGATGGCTCCTCCGGAGCACTTGCATTTTGAGCATGATCCTACCCCCTTGTGGATCGGGCTAAGATCATGTTGACAAGTATAGCTAAGCATAGTAGAAGTATGAGCATGATGATGGTATATATCAAAGGTTTATGAAAACCCCGTCGGGTGCCACTAATCCCCGAGGGTGATGATGAGTTAGGTGGCCAGTTTTGGTGAAGTGGAGCATCGGGTATTTTGGTGTGAGTGGTTTCGGAAATTGTAATAGATTTATGATGTGTCGACCGTACCAAACTAACATGTGCGACCACGTTACCCCTTTATGGGACTAGGCTTTATTGATTACTCTGGTCGGTGCTAGCAAAGAGCCACATTACTAGTGGCGGGAGTGATGTGTGATCCACTTTTAATTTTTACGTGTTCCTGGCACACTGTTGGTCCCCGCATGGAGGATACTATGCAGAGTCGATGCTCGTAAGACGTACATCATGTGGGTTGGGTACCAATCAAGTGGATCTGTTTGTCTAGTATCGTCACGGGAAAGGCATTGATCGGGTACTTACCTCGGGTATGTTATATACCGCAAGTCGTGGATGACACGAAAGTTTCCCGGATCTCATGGGTACAACGTACTATCTATGCAGACTGTAAAACTATTCGAATAGCCGTGTCCATAGTTATGGACAGTTGGGTGGTGCTGCTTAAACTACGTCCAGTCGTTTCCGCATAAACCAAGCATGAGTGAGTGTGTGTTAATTGGTGTTATTATGAAAGAGTTGATATGACCAAGTTTGGTGACTTGGCATTCCGGGTGAACCTAGAATGTTCAGCCCTAGACAGATATGGTGATATGTGTAACATGTTCTTCAAAATACCATTTAGCTTAGGTTGCACATCCATGAACATGTTTATTTAGTGTCAAGCTGCGATCCACCAAAACTACATATTTCTTGGTATTCTACCAATTGCATCGTTCATATCATGGGTTGTTTGCGAGTACATTCAAAGTACTCATTTCCTTGCCACTGGTTATATTATTGACCAGACATGGAAGGACCGGAGTTCGGAGAAGAGTACATCTTCGGAGACGGCCCTGCCAACTAGGACGCTTCCCAGTCAGAATGCCCGTTGGTGTAGGCTGATGGCATGGGCACCCCTTAGACCTAAGATTTCCGCTACTAGTTGTATCAGTGTGATTTGGCCTTATAGGCCCTACCTTGTGAACTTGACCTTATCGGTCATGTGTTGTAACAATTCGGTACTTGGATGTAAGACTCTTAATATTCATCATTTGTGTGTTTGGTGAGCATTGATCGCTGGGATCACTAAGCCTGTTCATTCGGCGATCTCGACTCGTAAGTCGGGGTCCCCACAGCTTCCCTTGTTCCCTGTGACTATGGGCCTTCTTCTTTAATCGGCAAGATCTAACATGGTGCCTTTTAATTTTGCACTTGAAGCAATCAATCTTGGCCAATTTCTTGACTTTTTCTTGGCCCCTCTTCTTGAAGCTTTTGGATTTCTTCTTCTTGTTCGAGTTGAATCCAGTTCCACCTTTGACATTTGGGGATTTTTTTCCCACACAGGACATTGTTGAGTGTGGACATCCCTTCATGATTCTTATGCTTTTAGCTCTTTGACTTCCTCTACATGGTTAGTATCAAAAGAAGTACTAGAGGAAGTATAGGCTTCATTGTTAGAGAAAAAAGGCAAGGAAAGTAATTCATCACAAGATGTAGCAACATTATGAGTAGATGAATTACGAGGACTAGCACATGGCAATATAGAATTTTGACTACAAGTAGTGCTAATGTCCACATGTGGCTCACTTGATGTTACCTCGGTATTAATAGCCCCATGATCTAATTTTTGTACATTATGGGATACTCGAAGATCATCATGAGAGCTTGTGAGCATTACATGACTTTCTTCCAATTTCCCATAATTGTTAGATGGCAAGTCAAGTTGATCCCTTAGCTCAACATTCTCCTTTAAAATGGATGCTTCACAAGAAATGGAGTTAGTAGGACAAGAATCATTATTAACAACAAGAGGAGAAGGCAACTTGGCAAGCTATTTAGCATATGAAGCTTCAAGTTGAGCATGAGACTTGGTGAGTTCGATGAGCGAACTCTTAATAGCCCTTCAGCCATTTTCGAGGTGCTCATAGTCCTCAAGGAGTTTTGCATGAGCAAATTGAAGCTTATCATTTTTAGTTCCAAAATCACTAGCCACCTCGAGATAATTCTAGAGCAAAGGTCTCCTCAAGAGATTCCTTGGTGGTTTGTTCATTCTCAAGAGCTTGGGATAGCTCTGCGATCTCATTAGCGTAATCATGCTCATGAGCTTCCATTGTCTTAATGGTGGCCTCATGCTCCTCGAGATGAGCTTCCAACTCCTTAATATATTTCTTGCCCTCGATGGCAATAGACATGATTTCCATGAAGTTCGAATGAGCAAGATTATTGTTACGAAGAGCTTTAAAAATAATTTCATATTTAATTTTTAAGGATGCAATATTACCACTCTCTTCATCATTATCCTCATCCTCATTATCATCTACATCATCATCATGAGATATATTTTTATTCAAAGTAGGAGATACCTATGAAGCCTTCGCCATAAGGCAAAAGTGAGAAACAATAGATGATGATGTAGAATCACTTGAAGCATCATTCTAGGGGACATCTTGTTCCATGGAGTGATGGATTTCCTCTACATTGTTAGCACAAAAACTGGAGAAAATGATATATTTTTATCATGGAAACAATATTTGGAAAGCATATCATCATGCGATTACGTCAAGCAATTTCTACATGGTATGCAAGGACTATCAACACAAGCATGTGAAACATCTAGAGTTGTCAAATTGTTAACACCCAAAGACGAGGCATTGCAATAAGAGAGTGATGAACGGTCATCAAAGACAAGCCCAGTATCATCATTGCAATGATCACCACTACTCACCATATCATTACCTTGTGGTAATCTAGATGTAGGTGAAGTAGATGAAGAATACAAGACCACACAACCGGAGGTGGAGGGAGAACAAAAATCCCTACCAACCTTGGACACAGCATACTTATCTTGATGCCTTGTCCACAACTCATGAGCATCCAAGAGTGGATGAGTTGAAATATAACTACATTGCTCAAAGCATGAAAAAGCACATTAGAAGATTGACCATTGAGATAAGATTTTTTATCATCCTCAAAAGATATGTTTTGAGAATCCTTAGGAGGAGAAAAACCCATATCAACAATTTGCTCTAAATTTGGGCCATGACACTAAAGAGATTAAGCATGTGAATTACCCAAACATCAAAATATATGCCATACGAACTAAGAGTGTTAGAGCATCCTAATCCCCTAGTCGACATCCTTACTCTCTAGGTGGTAAAACCTATTAATGAGAGACCTAGCTGTGAGACCAATTGAAATGACATGGATGTCGCCTAGAGGGGGGTGAATAGGCTCTTTATAATAATTACCATTTTGTCTTGAACAAATGCGGAATAAAACCAATGTTTAATTTGTCAAGAACAAAACCCAAAACAACTAGGCTAACCTATGTTCACCAACAACTTATGCTAAGAAAGATAAACTACTACGTGATAGCAAGATATATAACAAAAAACAATGTGGTTATCACAAACTAAAGTGCATAAGTAAAGGGCTCGAGTAAGAGATAACCAAGGCACGCAGATATGATGATGTATCCCGAAGTTCACACCCTTGTGAATGCTAATTTCCGTTTGGAGCGGCGTGGAGGCACAATGCTCCCTATGATGCAACTAAGGCCACTGTACTCTCCACACGCCCTCGCACAATGCAAGATGTCGTGATTCCACTAAGGGACTGCTACTTCTCAAACAACAGCGCCCGAAATTGACACGTTGACGGAGACTTGCTTGCGTTGGTTTTTCCCTTTAAGAGGAAAGGGTGATGCAGCACAGGAGCAGTAAGTATTTCCCTCAGTTTGAGAACCAAGGTATCAATCCAGTAGGACAATATCGTCAAGTCTACAGTACGTGCGCAAACACAAAAGAGCTTGCACCCAATGCTATCAAGGGGTTGTCAATCCCTTCAAGATTGATTGCAAAGTGAGATCTGAAGGCGGAAAGTGCAACGAAGTAAGAGTGTAAGGCTGAAAATACGGTGTGGAGTAGACCCGGGGGCCATAGTGTTCACTAGAGGTTTCTCTCAAAATAGCAAATATTACGGTGGGTGAACAAATTACTGTCGAGCAATTGATAGAACCGCGGAAAGTCATGACAATATCTAAGGCAATGATCATACATATAGGCATCACGTCCGAGACAAGTAGACCGATACTTTCTGCATCTACTACTATTACTCCACACATCGACCGCTATCCAGCATGCATCTAGTGTATTGAGTTCATGACGAACAGAGTAACGCCTTAAGAAAGATGACATGATGTAGACGGATAATCTCAAACCAATGATGAAAACCCCATCTTTTTACCCTTGATGGCAACAACATGACGCGTGCCTCGCTACCCCTTTTGTCACTGGGCGAGGTCACCGCATGGTATGAACCCAAAACCAAGCACTTCTCCCATTGCAAGAATCATATATCTAGTTGGCCAAACAAAACCCACAACTCGAAGAGAATTACAAGGATATGAAATCCTGTATAAGAGAGATCAGAAGAAACTCAAATAAGATTCATAGATAATCTGATCATAAATCCACAATTCATCAGAGGTCGACAAACACACCGCAAAAGAAGATTACATCAGATAGATCTCCATGAAGATCATGGAGGACTTTGTATTGATGATCCAAGAGAGAGAAGAAGCCATCTAGCTACTAGCTATGTACCCGTAGGTCTATGGTGAACTACCCACGCATCATCGGAGAGGTCATGGTGTTGATGAAGAAGCCCTCCGTATCCGAATCCCCCCTCCGGCAGGGCACCAGAACGTGCCCCAGATGGGATCTTGCGGAGACAGAAGCTTGCGGCGGCGGAAAAGTACTTTCGATGATCTCCTGATTTTTTCTGGGATTTTAGGGAATTTATAGGCAGAGGAGCCCAGGGAGCCCACAAGCCTTGGAGGCGCGGGCCCCCCTAGCTGCGGCTACGGGGCTCGTGGGGTCCCTGGTGGCCCCTGCCCTGATTCTCAGGTTTCCCGATCATTTTCTCTTTCAGAAAAAATCTTTTTGGCAGTTTCGTTCCGTTTGGACTCCGTTTAAAATCCTCCTCTGAAAGGGGTCAAAAACATGGAAAATACAGGAACTGAATGCTCATAGTGCTTCACTGACATCCATAGTTTGAGAAGATAATAGCATGAAACCATCAAAAATTATAGATACGTTGGAGACGTATCAAGCATCCCCAAGCTTAACTCCTGCTCGTCCTCGTGTAGGGAAATGATAAAGACTGAATTTTTGATGTGGCAAGCTACCTAGAATAGTTGTCCTTTGCAACTTCTTTCATGTGACATGAATGTTCAGATCCTCAAGATTCAAAACAATAGTTTGCTATTGACGTGAACACAATAATACTTCAAGCAAACTAGCAAGGTAATCGTGAACTTTCAAAATAACAAGGCCAAGGAAAGTTATCCCTACAAAATCATATAGTCTGGCTATGATCCATCATCCTCACACAACTAATGTAAATCATGCACAACCCCGGTATTAGCCAAGTAATTGTTTTCGTACTCTTACTTTCTCAAACTTTTTATAACTATCACGCAATACATGAGCGTGAGCCATGGATATAGTACTATAGGTGGAATAGAGTGTGGTGGTGGTTGTTAGACAAAAAGGAGGAGATGGTCACATTTGACTTGGCGTATCAAAGGGCTATGGAGATGCCCATTAATAGATATCAATGTGAATGAGTAGGGATTGCCATACAAAGGATGCACTAGAGTAATAAGTATGTGAAAGCTCAAAAGGAGAACTAGTGGGTGTGCATCCAACTTGCTTGCTCACGAAGACCTAGGGCAATTTTGAGGAAGCCCATCATTGGAATATACAAGCCAAGTTATATGATAAAGATTCCCACTAGAATATGGTGGTGACGCAACGAGAGGCTCTCAATCATGAAGAACATGGTGCTATAATGAAATACAAGTGTGGAAAAGGATAGTAGCATTGTCCCTTCCCTCTTTTTCTCTCTCTCTTTTTTATTTGGGCTCTTTGGCCTCTTTCCATATCTCTTTTTTTTCGTCTCTTTGGCCTCTTTTTTTATTTCATCACATGGGACAATGCTCTAATAATGATGATAATCACACTTTTATTTACTCACAACTTAAAGCTTAGAACGATGATGAGTCTATAGGAAATGCCTCCGGCAGTGTACCGGGATGTGCAACGATCTAGCTTGGCGTATGACGTTGAAACATCTCGCTAGCTATCTTACGATCATGCAATGGCAATATGAGAGTGACGGCACAAGTCATGAAAAGGAACGGTGGGAGTTGCATGGGAATATATCTCGGAATGGCTATGAAAATGCCATAGTAGGTAGGTATGGTGGCTGTTTTGAGGAAGGCATATGCTGGGTTTATGTACCGGTGAAAATTGCGCGGCACTAGAGAGGTTAGCAATGGTGGAAGGTGAAAGTGCATCTATACCATGGACTCAAATTAGTCATGAAGAACTCACATACTTGTTGCGAAAGTTTTTATTAGTAATCAAAACAAAGTCCTAAACGCATACTCCTAGGGGAAGGGTTGGTAGGTGTTAACCATCGCGGGATCCCGACCTCAACACAAAGGATGACAAGCAATAGATCAACTATGCTCCGACTTCCTAACATAGCGGTTCACCATACGTGCATGCTATGGGAATCACTAACTTCAACACAAGTATTTCTAGATTCACAACACCCTACTAACATAGCTCTTAATATTACCAAATCGATGTCTCAAAACTAATTGAGAAGAATCAAGACTTCTCTTTCTACTCAATGCACATGAAGATGGAGGTTTTTGTATCCTCTTTGGGTACCTATCACCTTTGGGACTACTTTCATAGCATAAGCCAACTACCAAGTCACGCACCGCCGTGCTCTAAAAGATCTAAGTGAAGCACATAGAGCAAAATTATCTAGCTCAAAAGATATAAGTGAAGCACTATGAGCATTCTAGCAAAATCATGATGAGTGCATGTCTCTCTCTAAAGGTATGCGGCAAGGATGATTGTGACACAACAAAAAGAATAGACTCCTAAGATACAAGACGCTCCAAGCAAAACACATATCATGTGGTGAATAAAAATAAAGCTCCAAGTAATGTTACTGATCGATTGAAGACGAAAGAGGGGATGCCTTCCGGGGGCATCCCCAAGCTTAGGCTTTTTGGTGTCCTTGAATTTGGCTTGGGATGCCTTGGGAATCCCCAAGCTTGAGCTATTTCAACTTCTTATGTCTTTGTGCATGAGAACATCACCCAAAACTTGAAAACTTCACAACACAAAACTTAAGCAGAAACTCGTGATAACATTAGCACAAGAAAACAAACTACCACCACTTTAGGTACTGTAGAAATCTTGATTTCTATTTATATTGGTTCTGGGCTACTGTATTATCACTTTTCCACGGATAGTACCCCCTGATACTATCCATAGTTTCAACAAAACAAGCAACCAACACAACAAAAACAGAATCTGTCAAAAACAGACCAGTCTGTAGCAATCTGTATACTTCGTATACTTATGGTACCTCAAAACTTATGAACAATTATGACAGCCTGGAAAAAATGCATATCAACCAGCATAAAAAAGAATCCACTCAAAATCTCTTTCTAGATAAAAATGAAAATAATTTCGTGAGCAAAAAGTTTATGTGTTTTTCCAGCAGGATCAAACAACCATCACCAAACTAGTCATAAAGGTTTTACTTGGCTCAAACACAAAAAAGAAACACAAAAGACACAATCATAATAGAATTATGATGGTGTCGGCACAACAAAACAAAAAGCAAAAAAGCAAAGATAAATTCATTGGGTTGCCTCCCAACAAGCGTTATTATTTAACGCCCTTAGCTAGGCATTGATAATTCAATGATGCTCACACAAAAGATAACAATTGAAGCACAACTAGAGCATCATAAAGCATGTGAAAATCACATCTAAGTCTAACATACTTCCTATGCATAGGCATTTTGTACGAAAACAAATTCTCAAGAAAACCAATAGCTACCATATGCAAGGAAGAAGAGAAAGACAATAGCAATCTCAACACAACAAGAGGTGAATTAGTGATATGAAAGTTTCTACCACCATATTTTCCTCTCTCAAAATAATTACATGTGGGATCATATTTGAATTCAACGATATAGCTATCACATAGGATATTCTTTTCATGATCCACATGCATGCAAAGTTGATGCTCTTCAAAAATAGTGGGATTATCATCAACTAAAGTCATGACGTCTCCAAACCCACTTTCAATAATATTGCAAACATCATATTCATCATGAGGCTTAAACAAATTTTCAATATCATAAGAAAAATCATTACCGCAATCATGATCATTGCAACAAGTAGTGGACATAGCAAAACTAGCATCCGCAAGCTTAGGGTTTTGCATATCTTTAGCATGATTGACACTAATAGGATTTATAGCGAAACCATTGCAATCATGCTTTTCATTCAAGGAGTCCTCGTGAATCACTTCATAAATTTCTTCATCACGATTTTCAGATTCACGCATCTCAAGCAAAATTCCATAGAGAAAGTCAAGTCCACTCAACTCACTAGCATTTGGATCAACATAATTGGATCTCTTAAAGAGATTAGCAAGTGGATGGGGATCCATATAAATAGATTTTCAACGAGCGAAGATGCAAGCATATTGAAGGCACATAGCACACAAGCAAAGAAAAGGCAAATGAAAAAGGCAAATATTTTAGTAATTTTTGTTTTTCAGAAGTGGGGGAGAGGAAAAAAGAGGCAAAAAAGTAAATTCAAGAGATGAGTTTGCGACACTTACTTGGATGAGTTCTAGACTTGATCCTCCCGGCAACGGCGCTAGAAATCCTTCTACTACTTCTCAAACAACAGCGCCAGAAATTGACACGTTGACACATACTTGCTTGCCTTGGTCTTTCCCTTGAAGAGGAAAGGGTGGTGTAGCACAGGACCAATAAGTATTTCCCTCAGTTTGAGAACCAATGTATCAATCCAGTAGGAGAATCTCGTCAAGTCCAGAGTACCTGCGCAAACACAAAAGAGATTGCACCCAATGCCATAAAGGGGTTGTCAATCCCTTGAAGATTGATTGCAAAGTGAGATCTGAAGGCGGAAAGTGCAATGAAGTAAAAGTGTAAGGCTGAAAATATGGTGTGGAGTAGACCCGGGGGCCATAGTGTTCACTAGAGGCTTCTCTCAAAATAGCAAATATTACGGTGGGTGAACAAATTACTGTCGAGCAATTGATAGATCCGCGCAAAGTCATGACAATATCTAAGGCAATGATCATACATATAGGCATCACGTCCGAGACAGGTAGACCGATACTTTATGAATATACTACTATTACTCCACACATCGGCCGCTATCCAGCATGCATGTAGTGTATTGAGTTCATGACGAATAGAGTAACGCCTTAAGAAAGATGACATGATGTAGAGGGATAATCTCAAACCAATGATGCAAAACCCATCTTTTTACCCTTGATGGCAACAACACGATGCCGGCCTCGCTACCCCTTCTATCACTGGCTGAGGTCACCGCATGGTATGAACCCAAAACCAAGCACTTCTCCCATTGCAAGAATCATAGATCTAGTTGGCCAAACAAAACCCACAACTCGAAGAGAATTACAAGGATATTAAATCATGGATAAGAGAGATCAGAAGAAACTCAAATAAGATTCATAGATAATAAGATCATAAATCCACAATTCATCGGATCTCGACAAACACACCGCAAAAGAAGATTACATCGGATAGATCTCCATGAAGATCATGGAGAACTTTGTATTGAAGATCCAAGAGAGAAAAGAAGCCATCTAGCTACTAGCTATGGACCCGTAGGTCTATGGTGAACTACTCACGCATCATCGGAGAGGTCACGATGTTGATGAACAAGCCCTCCTTATCCGAATTCCCCCTCCGACAGGGCACCAGAACGTGCCCCAGATGGGATCTTGTGGAGACAGAAGCTTGCGGCGGAAGAAAAGTACTTTCGATGATCTCCTGATTTTTCTAGGATTTTAGGGAATTTATAGGCGAAAGACCTAGGTCAGAGGAGGCCCAAGGAGCCCACAAGATTGTGGGGTCCCTCGTGGCCCCCTGTCCTGATTCTCAAGCTTCCCGATCTTTTTCTGTTTCGGAAAAAATATTTTTGGCAGTTTCGTTCCGTTTGGACTCCGTTTAAAATCCTCCTCTGAAAGGGGTCAAAAACATGGAAAAAATAGGAACTGGCACTTGGCACCGAATTAATAAGTTAGTCCCAAAAAATATATAAAAGGCATACAAAACATCCAAAGTTTGAAAAGATAATAGCATGAAACC
Source organism: Hordeum vulgare subsp. vulgare (assembly GCF_904849725.1). Classification (NCBI taxonomy): domain Eukaryota; kingdom Viridiplantae; phylum Streptophyta; class Magnoliopsida; order Poales; family Poaceae; genus Hordeum; species Hordeum vulgare. The sequence continues at coordinate 197,291,079 of NC_058522.1, forward strand.
ATAAAAAATTATAGATACGGTTGGAGACGTATCAGGGACCCTTGAGGTCGTTCACCGAACCCATACAAACAAGGTTGGGGAAATCTCCACAACTTAATTGGAGGCTCCCAACAACACCACGAAGTTTAAGCACAATGGAATATGGCTTCGAGGTAACCTCAAATGCTCAGGGCAATCTCGACAACCTAATTGGAGACACCGAAGCTTGCTCGGAGCTTTACACCGCAATGATTGAGCTCCGAGGCACCACCAAGCTTCTAGGACGCGAAAGCAGCCAAGAAGAACACGTTTTAGGCTACCAAGCACCCAAGAGTAATAATCTTCTCAAACTTCACTTCCACATATAACCATGGAGAGCACAAACCTATGCATCAAATGCAATTGCAAGTGCACACAGAGTGCCCAAGTCCTTCTCTCCCAAATCCTTCCACAACAACTAATTATATCAAAGAAAATGATAGGAAGAACAAAGAAGAACATGGAGAACTTCACTATCTAGATCCAAGGGGTTCCTCTCACAAAGAGGAGAAAGTGATTTGTGGATATGTGAATCTAGATTTCCTCTCTCTTTTCCCACAAGACATAGCAAGACTCGTTGGAGGTATTGAGAGTTAGCAAGCACAAAGAAGGTCAACAATTGTGGGAAAAAACAAGTTCAACAGTTGGAGAATAATTGGGAAGAAGACCCCTTAAATAGGTCACCACAAACCTGCCCGTTTTGTGCAGAATTACACAGCAGCGATACAACTAGTGATGCGGGTGGTACAACTGGCATGACTGGTACAACCGCCCAACCACCGCACAACCACCGGACCACAAGAGAAATGTGGCCGGTGGTTCCACCCCGGTGCAACTCCTCATCTCAAGCGTTGGACACGGCAAAGTCGCAAGCGGTATAACCACTTTGAACACCGGTGGTACGAGGCTATATAAAATAGTGGTACAACCGGTCCACGTCCACCCAACAACCGGAGCACAACAGAACTGTGCCCGGTGGAAGCCTGGTGCTGGGCCGGTTTAACAGCTCAGGGCTGCCACCCTCGCTCACCCAACTGGGGCGGTACAACCGCCCGGGGGTAGAGGTACAACCATCCCATGGGATCACTTGAGCCCACTCGGTTCATCTTGTACGCTTTGTGTGTTGATCAACTTGATTCACTCTTTGACTTAGTCTTTATAAACCATGTGTCCTTATGACTAATATTTGGATAAATCCTTGAATACCACCTTGGTCATCATATAAACTCCTTGAAACCAACATATGGACTTCAAGAAGTGCCTATGGACAAATTTTATAAATATAACTTAAGGCAACCATTAGTCCATAGGAATTGTCATCACTTACCAAAACCACATATGGAGAAATATGCTCTAACAAGTTATTAGTCTTAAAATTTGAGTGTCATCATGCTAATGAGACATTGCAAATGATTTTTGGTGCAGCATAACTCCCGAACCGCATCTCACACCCCTTCTCTAGGTGAAAACAGCCTGGGCAACCCCGCTGCTTCACCTTCGTGATGACGATGATGGTTAGTTTCTTATTATTTTTCTTGTAATTCTTCTTATTCATCATCTTCTTCTTATTCTAGTATTATTCTTCTCCTTATTCTTCTTCTATTCTTCTTCTTCTTCTTTTTATTTTAACTTTCTTATTCCCATTTTGCAGATTTGGTTCACTGCATGTAAGATAGCATGATGGACTGCTAGTGTTCAGTTTTGATTTGTATTGATGAATAATGTGAAGCTGTGCATGGATGAACAACGCGAAACTATGTGTATTGGTTCTTTTAGTAGCCTATAAATGTGTTCTCTTTTATAATAGTTGTCTTGTCTTATATATTACATAGTAGTTGTTGGAATACATGGCCTATATTTGTGCTTGAAACTACATGTATCATATATAGTTTTTTGGCAATGCACGTAATAACTGAAAACAAAATTAAAAGAGGTTATACATGTACTTTGCTCACTGCTAGCCGACTACAAAGAACTTTTCGATCTGCTAGCTGATGTCAAAGGTGCCACATGGCGTCTACCTGTGGAACCGGGAGCACCAGGTCTGACCCATTTGATCACTTTGTGGTCAGCTAGCCGCATGCAGACGACAAAGGCATGGGCTTGCGGAGACACGAGTGATGTCAGCTTGCAGACGGCAAAGGCAGCGCTTCTTTCTTGGCAGCTGGCAGACGGCAAACGCTGCCACTAGCTACCTAATGGGGCTGGTACCTATGCATTGCTATCTAGCTCCTTCATCATCTGCTTGTCTTGGAAGACCGACGACAAAGTTCGTCGTCGTCCACTGTGGTTTTGCACACGGAACGGAAGCTAATTACCGTGACTTACAGTCCTGGAAGTGGGGCCGTCAGCCAGTGGACAAGAAAGGTATTTGCCATTCATGACATTGAACTTTGCTGTCTGCTATGGCAGACGACAAAGAAGTTGATTCATGTAATGATTGTTGTGTAAAATTAATTAAGTCACGCCCAGAGATCCTTTCTCGAATCCTCACGAGAAAGCAATCTCGTAGCCAATCATTCAAGATAAGTCACAGTTCTATTTGTATTAGATTGGGATACAACTCCAAGACGTCCTATTACCGTGGACACGGCTATCTGAATAGTTAATTCATCCCTACTTGGGTTCACCACATTTACCAACACGCTCGATCAACTCCGGCCGGACACACATTCTTGGGTCATGCCCAGCCTTAGGAGATCAGCACGTCTTAGCCCTACCTAGGCTCAACAGAGTAGCTAGCCCGTCGATCTCCATCCTAAGCACGAGGGGTAATGGTCCCATCACCTTTTGCACTCATGCACGTTGTGAGGGAGGCCAAGGTTAGTCCTAGTACCTCTTAGACAAGATCAATCCTTACACGAACCACTCAGGCGCGCGCCCCTCCATTGCTCACGTATGAAGAGCTTCGGCTGTTTGCACGATGCTGAGTGCCCATAACTATTCCCACCTAAAGGTTAGTGCAAAAAATGTCAATCGACTAACTCAGATCAAATACCCAATCCCTTTAATGTTTTAACTAACTATGGGAATGATCAATGATCCATGATATGTGGTCCCATCGCACCACCTCGAGGATGTGTGGCAAGAGCCAAGAATGTCGGGCCACGCCTCGTGACAATCGCACATAAATCCACCCGCACCATACATTTCATCATGTCCCATTATTAAGTGAAAGTAACCGTGTTTTTGTAACATTAGAGGAATCTGAGGTATCACCCTTGATGTTACCATCCAGGTGACCAGGGAGGAATCACCCTCGATAGTTCATGCTTGAGGGGTTGCACGATAGAGTCGTTTTCGGAAGTGATGAAGGGGGAATCACCCTTCGTAATCCACCTCCGGTGAACATCACCATAGAGCTAACATCAGGAGTACTTAACGGGGTGCCACCCTCGGTACTCGATCGTAGCTTTCGGAGTCGTACAACTAAGGGGGTGTGAAGTGATGTGATGGGTCATGGCTTGTCGATCAGTTGATTGAGCCATCGGGTATCTGAGTCGTTTGGTCTTCTATGATTAAGTAGGGGCAAATTGGACTAAGTGGGGTGACTGGGGATCACTAATCCACCTATAATAAGCATTTAATATGCAGTAAGGTATAACAACAGTTTATTAAAAATAGGCTATGCATCATAATAGGAGCTCTCTACAACAATAGCAAAATCTAATGCAAGCATGAGGGAGAAAGAATGGGCGATATAGGGATGATCAAGGGGGTTTGATTGCCTTGTTGTAGTGCTGCAAAAGGCTGATCGACAAGGCCCTAGTCGTACCCAGCGGTAGCGTTAGCTTCGGCGTCGATGAGAGAGAAGACGGTGAAGAAACAGTAAATACACACAAATGCATCACTATCCATGGCATGACAACATGCGACGTAGGGGTGATCTAACACAGTACTACACGTCACATATGGAGCGAGAAAATATGTGACGATATTTCCTAGGTCACAGGCTTCTACCCGACAAATGATCCTAATGTGAAATATCCGTGTCCATCATGTTAGGAGCATGTGACACATGATCGTATAATGTATTCGGATTCGTGGGATTTTACTGATCAACTTTCATATATAAAATATTTTCATTTGACAGAAATATTTTAATAATATTTAAATATTATTAGATTTATTTTAAGTCAAAAACATTAGGCAGAAAAGGTTGGTTGCACCGGAGCCAATGCACCCAGAGGTGCACCACGGGCCAACAGTGGGTCCCAGTTGACTGCCCAGTCAGTAGACAACCAGAGACTTTGATTGTTCAAAGGGGGAGGGGTTAGGGGTCCCACTTGTCACTTACTAGGACTAGTCCATCCTACAGGTTGACTAGTCAACTGGGTCCAGTGGGACCTCGTGGGGAGTGTCACAGTTTCGAACAGCAGTTTAAGTAATCTTAACTAGGGGTATTAGTAGATGGGGCCACCCTGTCACGGTCTATACTAATTGATGGGGCTTTATTTAGTTTAAATTTAAAGCTGGCCCACCTATGAATGACGGTTCAGGTTTGGGTTAGTGGCTAACCAGCTGAAACGCGGGACCCATCAGAGTTAAACAACAGCGAGCGGGTGCAGCTCCGCCGAGCACCAAGAACAGCGGCGCTGCTCGGAAACTCTGCACGAGCCACCAATTCGCATGCTACGGCACCTACGAGATGCGGGAGCCCGCGTGCGTCGATCTAGCAAGACGGTGGTGCCGAGGGTGGTCGGGAGCAACATGGGGAGCGAGTCTGAGCGTTGGCTGTAGTTTGGCCTCAGCCAAATCGTGGCGGTAGCGGCATGGGGCCCTAGCTAGTGGTCGGGTTTGGCGCAAATGGGTCCCTGGAACACTCCAATGGCTCGCGCGGTTTCTCATGTGCGACAGCAATGGCGGCAGGAAGAACTCGGGGCGATGGTGGCACGACACAAGCCTGAAGGCGAGCAGGGAGCGGAGTGAGGAGAGGCATAGTTCACCGAGGGAGCACACGGTGGCTTGTTGGGTGAACGGGAGCGCGGGGAGTCGGCGAATTTGACGGAATCGCCCCCGAGAGCAAAGGTAGACAAAGAGGGAGAGCAAAGGTAGCTTGAGCTCATAGGCATGGTGGAGACAGCCGCCAACGGCGGTCTTGCTGGGCTCGGTTCTAGGGCACAGGTCGGACGGAGGGCACACGGTCGTCGTCGTCCACGGCGATGGCGGCTCCGCTGGCCGCAAGGAGGAAGAAGGCAGCAGGAGCGAGAGATGGGAAGGGGCTATGGATTTCCGTGGAGATGAGGGGGTGACTCTTGTATGTTAGTTTCTGATCCGTAGATCAAAACACCGAGCTACCCATACCTAGGTACGTACAAGCTAGCTGCCTTTCTAAGCTAACAAGCAGGCATGTGGATGGATTTCCACTGTACGAACAGCGTCCTCGTACGTATTCGGCAACGATCGACAGAACTCGCGAACTAAATCGATAGATAGACTTTTCGTTAATTGCCGCAGGGCGTGTCGCTCCTAAGCTTTTTTATTGCTTTGCTCATTTCTGATCTCGTCTTACAAACAACATCCCCAGAGTGTTTTTTATAGACGTCCACAATAGACTATGGAAATAGACTAAGACTAGATATCCTAATACTAGGACTTGGTTTGGCTTTCTTTCCTAATCCTATAGGAGCAACATGATCAACTTCTACATTCACCTCCTTAATCTTGTTGCTTGACTTCACTTCTTGCACTCCGACTTTCTTCCTCATCTCGATGAACTTCTGTCGACCGAGGGACTCGGTGAAAATACCGGCAAGTTGGTCTTTCGTGTTCACATGTTGAACCTCGATCAACCCTTCTTCAATCCACTCCCGGATATGGTGGAACCGGGTATCTATTTGCTTGCTCCTTTCGTGATGAACCGGATTTTTGCACAATGAGATTGCAGCTTGGTTATCGATCTTGAGTGACACCTTCTACACCTCTCGCTTTCCAAGAATAGATAGGAGTCTTCTCAGGTACACTACTTGACAAGTCGCCGTGCTTGCCGCTATGATTCTGCCTCGCATGAAGACAACGCCACCACCTTTTTCTTCTGAGAATTCCAGCTAATCGAATTCGGGTCAAGATAGAAAACCATGCTCGTTGTGCTCTTTCGATCATCAACATCATCGGCCATGTCACTATCTGAATATCCACGATCAATCCTTCCTTTCCCATTCTGTACGTGCAACCAAGATTAATGGTGCCTTTCACATAGCGCAAGATTTGATTGACCGTGCTCATGTGCTAGGTTGTCGGATTCTCCTTGAAACGACTCACGATGCCGACTGAATAAGCTAAGTCAGGTCGGGTATGCACCAAGTATCTTAGGCTCCCCGCAACGCTTCGATACATTGTGGTGTCCACCGGCGGATTTGAGCTACATTTGCTAAACTTGTGACGTTGGTCCATTGGAACTTGTGTCTCGTAGCAATCTGACATGCCACACTTGTCCAATAACTTGACCCCGTAGGCCGATTGACATAGGGAAATCTCTCCGGAGCTTTGCTTCACTTTGATGCCCAAGTAATAGCTGAGTAATCCCAGATAACTCATGCTAAACTTGTTCTTCATTTGCGCCTTGAAACGTTCAATTTCTTGTACGCTATCTCCGGTGATAATCAGATCGTCGACGTAAACTCCAACTAGCAGGTTTGAGACTTTGGAGTTCTTTGTATAGACTGCATGCTCGAGGGGACATCTCTTGAACCCGAGCGAGACCAATCTTCGGTCTAACTTTGAGTTCCAAGCTCTTGGCGCTTTCTTCGACCCGTAAAGTGCCTTCTTGAGCTTGTAAACTTTTCCTTCTTCGCCTGTCTTCTCGTAGCCGAGGGGTTGTTCTACGTACACTTCTTCTGTGAGATCGCCGTTGAGGAAAGAGGATTTAACATCCATATGATGAAACTTCCAATATTCTCCTGCTGCCAAAGCTAGGAGCACTCTCATTGTCTCGATTCGAGCAACCGGTGCAAACACCTCATCATATTCAACTCCTTGACGTTGTACGTAGCCCTTTGCAACGAGTCTTGCCTTGTACTTCACAATGGTACCCTCCGTGTCCTTCTTTAACTTGTAAACCCACTTCAAACCAATCGCCTTTTGGTTCGGAGGTCGGGTTACCAAAGTCCACGTGCCATTGCTCTCAATCGCCTTCATCTCCTCATCCATGGCGTGCATCCAACTAGGACTTTTGCTCGCCTCTACGAAGCTTGCCGGCTCCTCAACTCCGAACAGTCATAGTCCGGAGTACTCGAGCGTAGCTGGCTTTGTGTACTTGTAGACTTTTTTGAGGGTCTTGTAGTGATGAGGCCCTGAGGAGTCCTTTGTGGCTTGAGAAGGAGGCAACACAAATTGTGTCGGTGTTGATGCACTTGAGGAAGACGACTGAGACACGGGCGTGTCATCGACATCCCCGTCGTTTGCATAGTCATCGTGACCTTGACCATCATCTTGATTGTTGTCGTCACTATGCGCCTCGTTGTCGATGTTGTCGTCGAGATCTCTGCCTGTGCCGTGCGCGGCGTTGTCGCTATCTCCTTGCAACCTATGCGCGTCATCGTCGGTGGTGGCACCATGATGATCACTACCATTGTGGTCACCTTGGTTGGGTGTCTTGCCAACCACCCACACATCCTCCCCTGCATCATCATCAGTTGGAAATTCAATCATGAATATGTTATCGTTTGGAGCATCATCGGCTGCGATGCTCCAACTCCAAGCTTGGTTTTCTTCAAACACGACGTCGCGTGAAATACGTAGACGCTTGGTTGGTGGATCATAGAAGCGGTATGCCTTGGTGCCGGAACTCCTCTCGTATCCGATGAACACCATCTTGGTGCTACGATCGGCAAGCTTTGAGGGATGCGGCTCCGCCGTCTTCACATGTGCCACGCACCCGAACATCCATAGATGAGACATATTCGGCTTATGTCCGTAAATTGCTTCATATGGAGTCTTTCCAATCACCGACTTCGTTGGAGCCGGGTTGAGAAGATAGAGCACCATCGAGACAGCTTCTCCCCAAAAAGTCCCCGGTGGGTTCTTTCTCTCGAGTAAACTCCTTGCCATGTCAACGATGGTTTGATTGTGCCTTTCAATGACCCCGTTCTGCTGCAGCGTGTAAGGTGCCGCGAGGAACCTTTTTATGCCAATCTTCTCACAATAGTCATTGAATTCGTTCGACGTAAACTCTCCGCCGTGATCTGTCTGTAGAACACGAACCTTCAACTTGTGTTCCATCTCCGTTGCAGCCTTCAGCTTCTTGAGCGCTTCAAATGCCTCATCTTTATATCGTAGGAGAACGACCCACATATATCTCGAGTAGTCGTCTACCACGAGGAAGAAATACTTCTTTCCCGCGTGAGTTGCCAGGGTGATAGGGCCACATAGATCACCATGGAGCAGCTCGAGTGCATCACCTGCACAATAGGTAGACTGAGGAGGGAACGGCCTGCGATGCTGTTTTCCAACCAAGAACCCGTCAGATACTCGATCAACATGGTCGATAACTGGCATCCCGGATACCATCTCCATCTTTGACATCTTCTTCAAGGCGTAGAAGTTAACGTGTCCAAATCTAGCATGCCATAACCACGAATCATCATCACTCTTGGCGAGCCAACACTCCGGTTGAGATTGATCAAGGTTGAGGATATAGAGCCTATTCCGTGTGCGATTAACACGAGCTAGCACGTTTCGGATGTTGTCGAAGATCGTCATCACTCCGTTCTCGATATTCACCTTGCATCCATTCTCGTCAAGATTCCCAATAGAGATGATATTGTTGCGAAGCCGTGGGATGTAGTACACTCCGGTGAGTATGCGATGTCTGCCTGTGAGACCCTTGAATAGGACAGATCCTTGCCCGCAAATCTCCACAGCTGAACCGTCATCGAACTTGACCGATCCTTCAACATCGTATTCCAGCTCGAGGAATTTCTCCTTGCACCCCATCATGTGGTTACTAGCACCCGTGTCGAGATACCACGACATGTGCTGATCACCAGATAACTTCGGTGTTACTTTCTTCTCATGAAGTAGCACCTTCCGGCTTGGTTTCACAACCACGGTTTCAGCGAGATCACAAACTTCGGCCATCAGAAGACCTGGACCTTCACCTTCCTGCTTTGCCAAATTTGCCTTGATCTCACGCTTGTTAGGCTTCGGACAATTCGTCGCAAAGTGACCCATCTTATTGCAGTTATAGCACTTAACCTTGGAGAAGTCCAAGTTCCGTGGCTTCTGCTCTTTAGATTAGCCCACCTTACCACGACCTTGTGGTTTGCCTTTTCCGGTTTGTCCATCACCCTTCGTGTTGCTTGAGCCTTCGCCCTTGTCACGCCTTCCTTTGCTACTTGGGGCCTCCCAATCTGCGTGCGAGTTAATGAGTTGGTCACTACCTCCTCCTTTGCCTTTCCGACAGCCACGAGCATTCTCTTCCCATGTCCACAAGCGTCCGATCGCCTTCGTTATGGTCATGTCGTCGATGTCAGTCACTGAACTGAAAAACTTCTCCACGATCTCTGAGCTTTGAACCAAGTGCGCGAATCTCTCCCACCAGAGTAGTAAGACGCATGGCGTAGTTGTTCACCGATTCAGTTTCCTCCATCTGCAACTTGTGAAAATGGAGCTTCAGCACTTGTGCCCGCGCCTTGGTGACGCGATCTTCTGCGATCCTCATCTCCTTGAGTGAGTTCCACGCCTCTCTTGCCGTCTCGAACTCCGCCAATGTCATTAGCATGGAATCCGCATGGACTGGTCTATGGCGTCCATGACACCTTCATCGCGCTCCTCGTCGACGTCGTCCTCCGTGATAGTCTCCCACACTCGAAGGGATCGTAGAATAACCTTCATCTTCACCGCCCACACGCCGTAGTTTGTGTCGGTGGGCATCGGGTACTAGATGGGGATGTTGTGATGCGCCTGGACGTTGGCGTCACCCGTTCCCCCACAACTGGTTGATGACTTGTCGCCCTTCTTCACCTTGTCGCCGTTCTTGTTCGTCTTGGCACCGCCGCTGCCGGACTTGACCGATTCAGCGTCGTTGTCCGTCATCGTAGATCGTAGATCGTCGAGGCTATAGATACCAATTGTTAGTTTTTCATCCGTAGATCAAAACACCGACCTACCCCGTACGTAGGTACGTGCAATCTAGCTACCTTTCTAAGCTAACAAGCAGGCATGTGGATGGATTTCCACTGTATGAGCAGCCTCCCCGTATGTATTCGGCGACTGTCGACGGAACTCGCGAACTAAATCGATGGATAGACTTTTCGTTAATTTCCACACGGGCGTGTCGCACCAGCGCTTTTTTATTGCTTTGCTCGTTTCTGATCTGGTGTTACAAGCAACACCCCTAGGGTGCCGTTTATAAACGTCCACAAGGGACTATGGAAATAGACTAGGACTACGTATTCGGTTTGCCTTTCTTTCCTAATCCTACAGGAGCAACATGATTAACTTCTACATTGTAGTTGTCGGGGATGTTCGACGGCGGGCGCGTGGCTATCGATCCACGGATGGCCGGCCTGTGTCCACGCCTTGGCTCGGCCTCCTCCTCTCTCGAGAGGTGGGAGAAATGTCGTGGCCACTGGGTTGAGCTGCACTGTGGCAACTATGGCCAAGTGTAGCAGTAGGTACCTTGTTTTTTCTACTTATTTTATTTTGTGTTTTATTTTTTACAATATTTTTCTATTTTATTTATCCTACAAATGACCTTCGTAATATATGGGACTTATCTATGTAAATAGTTTGCAATATTTTATATTGTAACAAAAAGTTTGGAAGATATTTGAAATTGTTTCAATTTCACATAATTTAGGAAAGCATTTAAAATGCCTTTTGGCACTGCCTTAAATATTTTAGGGCAATTAATACACTTTATAAAATGTTGGTTCACCACCTTAAATAATTATGGATTATTTGCAGCATTAGGAACATTTTTTTATGTTTCAAGAAATAATATTTTCAATTTAATTTAAATTTGAAATTTGGCTTTGATTTTATTAAGTAAAAATATGGCTTAGTTAAACTTAATGACCTCGCATCATTAGTGTGTGGTTACGGTAGCTTAACTATCGGGGTGTCACACGTTCCTCCTCGAGAACTTGGAGAAACTAGGCTATGGTCATGTTCTCCGGTGGAGGTGATGGCAGGGGAATGTCTCCTTGTGGCTGCTCCTGCTGATCTCCAGCCTGAGTAGACCCACCAGCCCCTGTTGCTAGCTAGAGTTGTAGACGCTGGGGTTGGTGAAGGAGTTGTTGCAGGTTGGAGTAACCATCGTGTTTATAGTAGCCACATCAAGTACATAGAATAGATGAGAGGTAAAATCCATAATATAGGAAACGCGCTGCTACTGCAACAAAATACCTTCCAATGGCACCAGAAAGACACGTTGTCGGGAAATTATCTTGACGTGCTCCTCAGCAACGGCACCAGGAATCCTTCTGCTACGGCTACGCCTTAAGGGACTTCCTAGGCAAGTATCCAAAGGATTTCCCCCGTGGCCTTGGAGCCTTGCGTTGGTGTTCCCTCGAAGCGGAAAGGGTGATGTAGCGTAGCGGTGGTAAGTATTTCCCTCAGTTTGAGAACCAAGGTATCAATCCAGTGGAGGAGTATCTCAAGATCTTGCACAAACACAAAAGCATGCTCCCAACGGTATGAAGGGGTTGTCAATCCCTTATAGATTGTTTGCCAAGTGAGAACTGAAAGCAACAAAGTAACAAAGCAAAGTAAAAGCGGAGGTGTAAACGATGGATGTGAATAGACCCGGGGGTCGTAGTGTTTACTAGTGGCTTCTCTCATAAAAGCAAGTAGACGGTGCGTGAACAAATTACTGTCGAGCAGTTGATAGAACCGCGCAAAGTCGTGACGATATATATGGCAATGATTATATCTATAGGCATCACGTCCAAAACAAGTAGACTGATACTTTCTGTATCTACTACTATTACTCCACACGTCGACCGATATCCAGCATGCATCTAGTGTATTAAGTCCAAAAGAACAGAGTAACGCCTTATGCAAGATGACATGATGTAGAGGGATAATCTCAAACCCTTGATGGCAACTACTTAATGTGTGCCTTGCTGTCCCTACTGTCACTGGGAAAGGGCACCACATGGTAGAACCCAAAACCAAGCACTTCTCCCATTGCAAGAATCATAGATCTAGTTGGCCAAACAAAACCCAAGACTCGGAGAGACTTACAAGGATATCAAATCATGCATAAAAGAAATCAGCAAAGACTCAAATATATATCATAGATAATTTGATCACAAATCCACAATTCATCGGATCTCGACAAACACACCGCCAAAGAAGATTACATCGGATAGATCTCCATGATCATGGAGAACTTTGTATTGAAGATCCAAGAGAGAGAAGAAGCCATCTAGCTACTAACTACGGACCCGTAGGTCTGAAGTGAACTACTCACGAGTCATTGGAGGGGCGATGATGATGATGAACAAGCCCTCCAACTCCAAAGTCCCCTCCGGCAGGGCGCGGGGGAGGGTCTCCAGATGAGATCTCGCGGAAACGGAAGCTTGCGGCGGCGGAAAAGTATTTTCGAGGCTCCCCTGTTTTTTTTGCTGAATTTTTGGGAATATATAGGCCAAGGATCTAGGTCAAGGGGCGTCCAGGGAGGCCACAAGGCCTGACACCGCCGCCTCCCCCTGGTGGCGGAGTGGGAACTTGTGGGCTCCCTGGAGCCCACCTGGCTTGGCCCAGAGGCCCCCTGATCTTCTTCTGTTCGGGAAAAAATCATTTCGGTGTTTTTATTACGTTTGGACCCTGTTACAAAATCAGATCTGAAAAGAGTCAAAAACACAGAAAAAACAGGAACTGGCACTTGGCACTGAACTAATAAGTTAGTCCCGAAAAAGATATAAAAGGTACATAAAACAGCCAAAGAAGACAAGATAACATCATGAAACCATCAAAAATTATAGATACGTTTGAGACGTATCACGCGCCTAACGGGGTTTGTATAGTACAAGTGGATCAAAAAGAGGTCGGAAGACCAACCACACAATATTTAGCTAACGTAGGCGATGTAGCCGCTTAAATTTTTCCTAAGGTAAAACCGAGACTGGCATCTAGACACAAACAAAAAACAAACAACAAGAACGCATGGTTTCATATGAACCATTACACACACTCGACTTCCCATGAGGGATACATGACTCATCCTGCCCTAGGGGATCTCGGACTCATGTTGTGGAGTGCTCAGTCTCGTACTCACACTCCTTTGAGCCTTCCTCTATTTCATAATCCGTACGGGTGTCGTTTCTGCTCGAGGGTGTCGGAGAACGAGGAGGTCCATCCCGATGATGCTTCGCCGGTGGGTCGGTGAAGAGCGCACGTACTCCTTCGCACTGATGCGATGAAGTTGAGATGATCCCGGAGCAGGTGCATGTAGCCGGGGCTACTGCTCCTCTGTAAGCGATAGCTAGTCGTCCCTTGGGGGCTTCATCTTTCTTGGTCCTTTCTAGCTTCATCTTGTCTTATCGAAGTAGCTCATGGGTGTGGTAAAGTTCCTTGCAGAGCTTCACGGACTCCATAATCAGGCTGATAGCCACAGTGTCAGCGGAGAGGTTGAAGTAGGTCTAGAACATGATTGGTGTTCCATACTCCTTCGATGGGACCAACATGCAACTCTTGCCAACATTATCCTTCTAAAAGGAAGGTGGCGAGTATCCGTCTCGTCATCCATCCTCTACCACGAAGTGCCCTCCATGCAGCCGTCTCGACTACGATCACCAAAGTCTCGATATATGGACTTTCAAAGAACCAACTCAATGGGAGTCGTTTTCCTTCGCAACCACATCTACATATTATTCCTTCATGGTGGCATCGACCTAGTGTTCGTGGTAGAGGAAAATGAGAGATCATCGAAACTGGCACTTCGTCGAGCTATCCTCAAGGAGTAGGGGAAAGCCGGATCCTAGGAGGTCTTCGGGTACGATGGACATCTACAAGGGTTTAAAGGGTGGGGTGGGGTGTTAGTAAAGTTTTGAAAGTAGAGTAGAGGAGGTAACAAGTGTAGAAAGTCCTAAATATAGGTACTAGGTATGGTCTTATGAAAATGGTCTTCGCCTAACTAACGCCCATGCTAACGAAGGCTTCCTAACGATGGCTCCGATACCAGCTCTATTGTGACCCCGACAAATAATTTGTGATCACCAAACGCACGTGTACAGTGATCCCAGAGAACAATGCTCACTGAACACACTGAAACAGGATAACAAGAGTCTTACATCCATACATACCATCTTACGCAAATTTAGGACCATGTGGCCAAGTCTTACATTGAAAGCATAATATGCTCCCTTGGTGGTTTGAATAATTCATGAAAACATACTTTGTCTCTTGGAATAACACTTTTACCTAGTATATTTCAGGTTTAATCCACAGAGAGCTTTGGCTATAGAATTGGGTGGAGAAGCCCCTTGATGATGGAAGGAATAGGATTGGCTAAAGCTTCAAGCAATAAGACTCTTCATTTTACACTTTGTGAGAAATCACATTTGAGTCCATAAGAAAGCCAACAGTATTAAAAGGGGATGAGGTGTTATGATGAATTGGTTTCTCAAGTGCTTAGAGATAGCCACCAACAATACTTAGTCACTCTTACATAAATTGTATCTATAACAAGCAAAATATCCAAAATCAGTGCCACCAAGATTTATCACTCGGCTATACCTATTTTAGACTTAGACAAATCCTAGCCAAACCCTACCATTTCGATGCAACCGAATCTACATCAGTGCTACCGAGTTTAGGTGACTAACCTTCAGCTTCCTCTGTACACAAAAATAGAATTTCTGAGTTTTTGGATCAGTGTCACCGAGTTGTGTCATCAGACCATTAGTCACCTTTTCGGTTCTAATGAGTTGTGTATATCGGATCCACCGAGATTTAAAGTTGCTACCTTTTGAGCAAGTCGATACCATCGAGTTTGTAACTTTGGTGTCCTCGAGGTCATCAATTATGGTGTATTGGTTGGATTTTGGAGGTTGCCTATATATACCCCTCCACCTACCTCTCATTCACAGAGAAAGAACTCAGAATAAACTTACACTTGTCGGATCCATTTTTCTGATACACAGCCACCTACTCATGTGTTGAGATCAAGAGATTCCTTTCCTACCATTTGTACCTTGACTTCTAGCCTCCCTAAGTTGCTTTACATAAGGTCAATCTCTCCTACCCCTGCCAAATCTGAGAGAAAGTGATTGAGTGTTGAGGACACTATATGTAGAAGCACAAGAGCAAGAAGTTCATCGTTCTACCACATCTATTACCTATTGGATGTTGGTGCCTCCTAGATTGGTTAGCTGTCGCTTGGGAGCCTCCTACATTGTGTTGTGGATTTGAACAAAGATGTTTGTACGGGCAAGGAGATTGCCTAGTTCGTGAAGATCTACCATGAGTGAGGCTAGTCCTTTGTGGATGGAAGCCGTGGTGGAGAAGACAAGGCCGCTTCTACGTGGACCCCTTGGGGGTGGGCCCTACGTGGACTCGCAATTGTTACCCTCCGTGGGTTGAAGTATCCACTAACATGGATGTACGATAGTGCCACCTATCAGAACCATACAAAAAAATCGTGTGGAGTTCTTCACGTTTGATCTTCCTAAACTCTACTCCTTACTACATGTGCAAATGCTTTACTTTTCCATTGCCATATTTGTTGACTAGCATATGTAGGGTGCACTAGACTTGTTAGAACCGCTGAAATCTACCAACCATTTAATTGGGAAAAAGCTAGGATTTTTATTTATGCAAGTAGTCTATTCACCCCAACTAGACACCTCTTCTATCGATCTCTCAATTGGTATCAAAGCAACGTCTCCAAAACCTTGGTTTAAATACCGTTGGAGGAAGATGGATGTGCCTAGTTTGGAGAATATTAGTTGTAGAGTGACTATTCTTGATGGGGAATATTTTAGACAATGGAAATATGAAATGCTTGATATATTTGATGAATTCCATTTGTGCAAATATGTTAAACATCCATATGAGCCTCCCAATTATCCTTTGCATCCTTGTCATGATGAAGAACTTGATATGCTTGGTAATCTTAAAACAGTAAATCTAATCATTAGAGGACTACCAACAAATGTGCTTAATCAAATAAAGAATTTTGAGTGTGCTCACACTTTATGGAAAGACATAGAGAAAACATATCCCGAGTATTCAGTGAAAAATCTTGAGGCCATTTTCCATAAATGCATTGCCTTTCACAAAATGAAGCCAACAAATCCTAATTTTGATAAATGCCTTTTTGAGCTTCGTGACCTCATGCGTGCTAAAGGAGATGTCATTACAATTAACAATATCATTGTTTAAGTCATTCGCATGCAAAAATATGAACATTGTCGTAGTCAAAATTCTAATGAAATTCTTGTGTTTTATGACGAGGATATTTCCTCCGACGATGACAATGTGGAACATGGCTGCTATGATGAAGATGAAGAGATTGACATTGAGTATAAGAAGACCATGAGGAACCTTAGTCTTATGGAAAACCTTAGAGACTACATGGCTGGTGGAAAGGAGTGGGTTCGCGATAGTGGATGCAATGATCATATGACTTGAGATAAAGACATGTTCCATGAGATGACACCAAACCGTGGATCTTAAAGGTATGTGACATTTGGAGACAACTCCAAGGGTATGTTACTTGGTATTGGTAAGGTGGCCATATCTCATGATAGTTCCATTCAAAATGGCATGCATGTTGAATCCCTTGTCTACAATTTTATTTCTGTATCTAGTGTTTGGTTTCAATGTGGTATTTACGAAAGTTGATTTTCAAGTGTTTCGTGGGTGACAATTATAACATGGTCTTTACTGGCATCCGTAGAGGTGATCTATACATTGCCTATTTCACTAAAAAATCCAAACCCCGTACATGTCTTATTACAAAATCTTCTATAGGTTGTTTATGTAATAGAAGGTTAGGACATGTAGGTATGCGTAACCCTAAAAAGATTATCAAAGGTGATGATATTCTTGGTTTTAGAGATGTTATCTTTGAGAAAGATGGACTTTGTAGTGCTTGTAAAGCAGGAAAGCAAGTTGGTGGAAGTCATCCCGTGAAGAACATCATGAATACAAGAAGGCCACTCGAGCTGCTTCACATGGATCTCTTCGGTCCCAATGCTTACAAGAGCCTTGGTGGAAATTCTTATATAGTCAATGTTGAAAGTTCGGACCGATAACGGAACGTAGTTCAAGAACACTAATGTGGACACTTTTCTTGACGAAGAAGGTATTTCACATAAGTTCTCGGCGACGTACACACCTCAACAAAATGGAATTGACGAAGAACCGAACTCTCATGGAGATGGCCAGAACCATGCTTGACGAATACAAGACGCCAAGACACTTTTGGGCAGAAGCCATGGAAACAGCTTGCCATGCCATAAACCGACTCTACTTACACAAGCTTATCGGTAAAATGACATACGAGCTACTTACCGGTAACAAACCCTAAGTTGGATACTTCCGAGTATTAAGCTCTAAGTGCTATATCGCTGCACTAAATTTGCTTCTAAATCTCATGAAGGTTTCCTAGTTGATTATCGATCAAACTCTCATAGTTACCGTGTCTACAAAATCTTCTCTCAAAAAGTTGAAGAGACAACAGATGTGAAGTTTGATGGATCTAACGGTTCGCAAGTTGAACAATTGCCAAATGATGTAGGAGATAAGGAACCTCCGGAATGCATCCAAGATCTACATATCGACAAGACTCGTCTCATGGAGGTGAAGGAAAGTAGTTCATCAATTCAAGTGGAAGACCTACTTCGCGTCAAGGCGAACCACAAAACAACATGGAGGAATCGACAAGCGGTACACGACATGATAAAAAAGAAGAAGAATTACATCATGATGATCCACCCCAACCTTCCTCACCACCACCTCAACGATATGACACCGTCAACGACAACGTGCAAGATGATGATGATCAAGAAGCTCCACCATACAACAAGAAGAAGTTGTCACGAGTTCGAGCAAGGGTGGACAAAGATCATGCGGCGAATCAAATCTTCGGTGACATACAAACCGGGTGAATCACTCGCTCTAAATCTCGTTTAGCTAACTTTTGTGAGCATTATTCTTTCATCTCTAGCATTGAGCCTTTGAAGGTTTAAGAAGCCCTTCAAGAGCCGGATTGGGTGAATGCCATGCACAAAGAGCTACACAACTTCGAGAGGAATCAAGTGTGGACACTTGTTGAAAAGCCCGAAGGCGAGGAAAACAAAATTGGTACAATATGGATGTTTTGGGACAAGCAAGATGAAGATGGACAAGTTGTACGCAACAAGGAGTGTCTCGTAACCCAAGGATACATGCAATTCGAAGGTATGGACTATGGTGAGACCTATGCGCCCGTTGCTAGACTTGAAGCCATTCGCATTCTTCTCGCTTATGCTAATCACCATGATATTACTCTTTACCAAATGAATATTAGAAGTGCTTTTCTAAATTGTGAAATTCAGGTGGAGGTTTACGTCAAACAACCTCCTGGCTTTGTGAATCCCAACAAACCTAATCATGTTTATAAACTTCGTAAAGCTTTATGTGGTATTAAGCAAGACCCTAGAGCTTGGTACAAATGTCTAACAAAGTTTCTCATAGAAAAGGGTTTTGAGATTGGTAAACTTGACGCAACTTTATTCACTAAAAGTGTTAATGGCGAACTATTTGTATGCAAAATATATGTGGATGCTATTATCTTTGGTTTACTTACCCACATTTTAGTGTAATGTTTGGAATGTTGGTGTGAGAAGAAATATGAGATGTCAATGATCTGCGAGCTGTAATTCTTCCTTGGATTGCAAATCAAACAATCAAGAGAAGGTACATTTATCCCTGAAACCAAGTAGACCAAGGACTTAATTAGAAAGTTCAATATGCAAGAGTGCAAAGGTATGAGAACCCCCATCCCTACTATTGGACATATTGACCTCACTAAGGAGGACAAACCAGTTGATCAAAGAGTTTATCGATTAACGATTGGTTCATTGCTATATCTATGTGCCTCCCATCTTTATATCATTTTGAGTGTTTGCGTGTGTGCTCGATATCAAGCGGCACCTAAAGAGTGTCATATATTGGCTATTAAAAGAATCATGAGATACCTACTACATCTTTTAATCTTGTTGGCTATTCCGACTCGGACTATGCCGAAGACAAGGTTGATAGAAAATCAACCTTGGGTACATGTAAATTTCTTGGGATATCTCTTGTGTTTTGGTCATTGAAGAAACAAAACTCGATATCTTTATATACTTCCGAAGCTGAATATATAACCATCAAATCATGTTGTGTGCAATTACAACGGATGACTCAAACTCTTAAGGATTATGGCATTCATGTTAGAAATGTTCCATTGTTGTGTTTCAATGAAATTGCTATTAGAATTACCTATAATCATGTGCAACATTCTCGAAGAAAATATATTCAAGTGTGACATCATTTCATACATGACCGTGTTGGTAAAGGAGATATAGATCTTAAACATGTTCGTACCGACAAACAATTAGCTGATATCTTTACCAAACCACTTGATGAGAAAGTGTTTTGTCATTTGAGGAGTGAGTTGGACATAATTGATACATAATACTTGATCTAGACTCACTCGGATGCATGAAAGGACATGAGCTTAATTGTCTATCCATGATGCTATTGATTTGACACTATCATATATCTTGGAAAACTATGCTCCCTTGTATTGCATGTAATCTTTTGTAGGTACTTGGAATAAATACACTTCACAAGATTTCCATCAACTCACATCAAAATAAATCTTGACATGGCCATGTATCAACAACCCCTTCTTCAGAGATGGAGGAAGAAGACAACAAAATCATATACTTGACAACTATATGATGATGAAATTCAGTCATGCCATTTGGATATATTATGTTCTTCCTTGCATGACTAACCATTGTATGTGCAAAGTGAACCTAAACTACAAGGATAGCTCCAAGCTCAAGATGATCTTCATCAACGTTGAGCATCCACGACAAGTATACCAATATGCCACGTCATCAACATCATATGAAGGTATGTACTCATATCCTTGATAAAGCTGTGCACCAAGTCATGAGGTCAAGCAACACAAGTGATATGAAGACATTAAAAGCTTAATCAAAAAATGGTAACCCCATTTTTGTGCTTAACAATGAGTATGACCTATTATCAAGCATTCTTGCTTGACTCCTCAAGTCAAATACTTTAATGTAGGTGACCTAGTCACCGCCCCACATCTAGATGGAGATTATTGTATGGTTCACATTTGTCATTTCATACATTTTTGGAACCATTCAACTCTCATCTATATGTGTATATATTTCATAAGAAAACTTATTATTTGGTGTTGTTTTATGTTTTCTTCCACAATTGGTATCTTATAACAATATCTAGATCATTTTATGTCTACTTTCAATTAAGGAGTTGATTTTCATTCTAACTAAATTTCACCAATCTGAGAAACTCGGTCCAACCGATTTCTCCCAGAAGCCTGGTTTTCATTCTCGGTTCTACTGAACCATATTGCCTCGGTCACTCCGATATTATCACTTCCTTTATTTTTCTGATATTTTCTCGTCTTACGCCTTAGGGGAAGAAATATTATCAATGATCCCAGTTTTCAGTACCTTCTAAGATCTTATTTAAAATTTTGGGACACAAAATTAGTTTTAGCATTATTTTCTAGAGGTAGAAAACTTCTTTAGGGGAAGAAAACCTCAACGATCCCTTACAATATAAGAGGGAGAAACATCTAGGATCCCTAACATAGGGGGAGATAGTTCAAGGAACTCTTATTCATATTAAAGGGGGAGAACATTCAATAAACCCTTACATACTATCTGAGGGGAGAAAAATTCAAGGAACCCTTATTACAGAGAAAAGTATCCAGGATCCCTTTCTCTCAAAGAGCCCTTTTTGACCTTTTTGGCAATTAATGTCAATGGGGGGAAATATCAAAGATTCCAATGAACCTATATAAAGGGGAGAAATATAACTAATAAGCTTACGCAAAAGAGGGATAAATATCAATAGGGGTAGATATATGTTCCTAAAGGAAGATCCACTTAAGGGAGATCTACCTCAGGGGACATGTATCAAACCTTACATATTAAGGGGGGAGAGATCAAATTGTTTCGGATATCATTGCTTTACTACCTTTTGATTGAACTTGTGTTGCCCTACCTACTCGCAATATCTAGATGCTATGATTCAGGGGGAGAGGTAATCTTACATATTCATCCATAGGGGATAAAGTTATAAATTCTCTTGGAGACATATCTATCATCAAATCCTATTTTCAATATGTTCTCCATATCTTGGTACTTTTGAAGCTCTTTGCATCTTCACATTAGAGTACTATTGTGTTATCTAAAATTTGTTTTCCCAAGTGTGCTTGTACTACTAAGACGCTCAACAACCTCAACGTAAGTATATGCATCATATCCTTGCTCATGATGATCTCTTGTCTCTTGCACATATTGTTTGCGAGAGTTAGTCATGAACATAAAAGTTCTTGAGTCACATATGTTTGATGCATATTTCCAAGATCCATATAACTTGTTTTGTCCTTATACCATGTGTGTGCCCGTGCAATTCAAAGCAACTATCCTTTAAAAGGGATTGCACACATTTAAGGGGACCTTGTACCAGTCATGTATCTTTCAAAGCTGTCATATTCTGCTGAATATCTTTATTTGAAACTTTGTTTGTATGTTGTCATCAATTACCAAAACGGGGGATATTTAACGCACAATATGCTCCCTTGGTGGATTTGATAATTCATGACAACATACATTGTCTCTTGGACTAACACTATTACCTAGTATATTTAAGGTTTGTCCACAAAGGGCTTTGGCTATCGGATTTAGTGGAAGCCCTTTGATGAAGGAAGGAATATGATTGTCTAATGCTTCAAGCAAGAAGACTATTAATTTTACACTTTGTGAGAAATCACATTTGAGTCTATAGGAAAGAAGATACTATTAAAAGGCGATGGGGTGTTATGAGAAATTGGTTTCTCAAGTGCTTAGAGATAGCCACCAAAAAAACTCAGCCACTCTTCCACAAAATATATATGTGCCAAGCCAAATATCCAAAATTGGTGCCACCAAGATCTGTCACTCGGCCATACAGATTTTAGACTTAGATAGATCCCAACCAAACATTACCTTTTTGGTGCTACCGAGTTTAGGTGACCAAACTTTTGTTGCATCGGTACACAATATCGGAATTTCTGAGTTTTTGTATCTGCGTCACTGACTTGTGTCATCTGACCATTAGTCGCCTTTTTGGTTCTACCGAGTTGTGTATATTGGTTCCATCGAGATTCAAAGTTGCTACCTTTTGAGCAAGTTGGTACCACCGAGTTAGAAACTTCGGTGTCACCGAGCTGGTCCATTACGGTGTAATGGTTGGATTTTGGAGGCTGTCTATATATACCCCTCCAACTACCTCTCATTTGCACAGGAAGCACTCAAAACACACTTACAATTGCGAGATCCATTTTTCTGATGGAGAGCCACCTACTCATGTGTTGAGATCAAGAGATTCCATTCCTACCATTTGAACCTTGATTTCTAGCCTCCCCAAGTTGATTTCCACAAGTTCAATCTCTCCTATCCCTGCCATATCTAAGAGAAAGTGTTTGAGTGTTGAGGAGACTATCTTTAGAAGGACAAGAGCAAGGATTTCATCGTTCTACCACATCTACTACCTTTTGGAGGGTGGTGCCTCCTAGATTGGTTAGGTGTCGCTTGGGATCCTCCTACTTCGTGCTGTGGAGTTGAACCGAGATGTTTGTAGGGGCCAGGATATCGCCTACTTCATGAAGATCTATCATGAGTGAGGCTAGTCATGTGTGGACGGAAGCCCTTGTGGAATAGACAAGGCCACTTCTTCGTGGACCCCTTGTGAGTGGAGCCCTCCATTGACAGTCGCAGTCGTTACCCTTCGTGGGTTGAGGTCACCACTAACATGGACGTACGATAATGCCACCTATCGAAACCATGCCAAAAATCGTCGTGTTAACTTCTTCGCGTTTGATCTTCCTAAACTCTACTCCTTACTACATGTGCAAAGTCTTTAATTTTCCGTTGCCATATTTGTTGACTAGCATGTGTAGGGTGCACTAGACTTGTTAGAATCGCAAAAATCTGGCAACCATTAAATTGGGAAAAAGCTAGGGTTTTTATTTATGCAAGTAGTCTATCCACCCCCCTCTAGACACCTCTTCTATCGATCTCTCGTACATAGATAGGGCCATGAAAGCCAAACACCAAAACATCTAGTCGTGGAAATCTTGATTGAATCTATGAACCCATGCCATGTTCCTTAACCCTACATGCATTATGACTCGGAAGCGTCCTTGTTCGCATGTTCGTCACCAAGGTATTCTTAACCGTATTCCTGCTCTTCCATGCCTTGCCAATTAAATAACGAGTCGGAAGCCAATGAGTAATTTGAATGGATGTATTGTAAGATGGACCACTAACTGTCCATGACTGTGGACAAGGATATATGAACACTTTTACACTCTACAAAGGTTGTAGACTTTACCCACAAGACTCGGGGAACTTCCGTGTCAACCCACGACTCACGATATTGGTCATACCCGAAGTAAGTACCTGAAAAATGCCTTTACCACAACGATACTAAAAAGAGTCCACTCAGTGGCACACAGGCCACATGACGTACATCACAAGTATCATCCATGACGGGACCAACAGTGTGCGGGGTGTATGCGAAAATAGGCTATGTAATCAACAAAGCCCCATCCCATAAGGGGTATCCTTTAAGGTTGGAATGGTCAGCATATCTTAAATCTCTCCGTTTTCAAAAAGACGCAACAAATTTCCTCGGTACACCACTTCTTTCTCAAGTGGTTACCTAGATCATCTTCTCCCTCGGGCATTAGTGGCACCCGACGGGTTTTTTGAAAAGTCTTGAAAACATTTCCATCCCAACACCATGCATAATTCCTATCCCACATGCATAGCATCAACTAGCATCCTATCTACTTACGACCCACACAACTCTAAGTAGAAAGTAGAGTCATGTGAGTGCAAGTATCAATGGAGAAAGTAACAGAGGCCACCCACTAAGGTGGTCACCATTTCATCATGATTAGATGCAACAAAGTAAGTGCTATATAACATGTAAAAAGGTTTCTTAGACATTGTCACAGAGCTGCTTGCCTATCTCAACAAAGTCTTCAAGGTCTTCAAATCCATCTAGTACAATCTCTTCATCAACAGCTCAATCGATTGGGCAATAATAAGGACACGGAAAAACCAGAAAAATACAACACTCCTAAAAATGTTGAACCATTTTTGTAAAATACTAGGGTGAAAACTAAATTTGTGAAAATTATTAGGTTTTTGTTTTGTCATGCCAATAATGTGAAAAATCATTGTAACAGAGGTTTTAAATATTGAAAACATGCTTTTATATACAAACGGTACATAAAACTTTCTCCCAATGGTGCACAAGTGCCACCATTAAATTGGTTGGATTATTGAATCCGGATCATTGAATATAAGTTTTAGGAACTGGAATCATTTAATTTGCATAAATATTTGGACTTGAGGATCTTTTGGAAGGTTGTTGATAAATAGAAAAAAATGGCTGGACTAGCGAGGCCAAATTAGCACGTAGCTAGGCCAGCCTAGAGTGAAAGCGGCGTGAGGCAAACCGGTGCCTCCATGCTCAAAGGGTTTAAACCTGATGGGAGGGGCTTGGATGTAAGCGTGAGGGGCATCACAGGAGGCTGACGCGTGGGCCTTCAAGGGGGCGTCGTCAAGCTCCACGCAGAGAGGTGCAGTTGTTCACTGGTGGCGTTGTGTGACACGGAAAGGATGGATGCATGCGGGGATGGGTTTGGTATGTCGTTGCCAACCGAGAGCAGGTGGTGGTAGTCACTGGAGATGATGGGAATAATGGCATTGCGGACTCGAGCAAAGTAGTTGTGGCTCGAGGTTGTACTCCTCGTCTTGGGCTAGAATCAACAGCAAAAAGAAGGGGCGAGTTCTACGTCATGTGATGGTTCTATATCAGGAAAGAGGAGGGACAAATGAGTCTCTTATCATGCGAACGCTAGCGACCCGAGACAGCGTCACTCAGCTTGATCCCGAGCACCTAGGCTGTGAAGGGTCGAATAGGGGGTGTAGGTCTGCGACACGGGTCGGGAGAGGGAGGCTAGAGGGCAGAGGGAGGCCTAGGGTGGCTTAAATAGCTTCACCACAAGCACACCAAGGGCCAAGGTCTGCCGTGTCTGTAGCCGTCATGAGAGGTTGCGGGCGCTCGAAGGCTGGTGTATGGGGTCCTCCTGGAGGTGATCAAGTACCAGGGGAGGAGAAAGAGTGGGTTGGTGTCAGGAATGTTGCGCGTGTTAGCTTGCTCACTAGCTGAGCCAGTGGAGATCACCACGCGCGGGAGGAGGAGACAGAGGAGGGAGCCGAACGCGTAGCGTGTTTTGGACATCGACGCGGCCCTACTAGCATGTAGGAGGAGCTCGACGTAGCCGGCGACGTTGGAATGGCGGTGACTATGGTGTGGTTGGGAACCGTAGCATGCTCCACGGCATTATTATTGCATGCCACGACATGCCCATGGGTTCCGACATGCCAACTCTTGTCCTCCAGTCCCTAGAGGATACAGGGACGCTCCTTGGATGATTTGGAGCTAAGGAGATGGCAGAGGTAAAAGAAAATGGAGGAGAGAGACCGCGACATTGGCTGTCTAGGGGGTAAACGGAGGTTTTATCCAAATCCATGATTAATCCTGGAGTTTGCAAGATTTATTGAGGGTAGAAGAGGCATGTGAGGGTGTGTCCTAAAAATGTGGAGTCAAGGAAAATAGTAGAAAAGGTCAAAACAAGGCTTTTACCAATCTACCACAAGGTGTTTGATAATTTTTTGGGAAATATAAAAGACTCTATTTTCCATAATAATGAACAGGGTCAAATAGTAGATAGAATTGAGGTTTATCACCAAGTTTGAGCCCATTTGAATAAATTTGGCAATGCAAAGCTTGTAAACCCTAGAAATCAACAAAAATGGTTTTCCGTAGATCTAGTCATGCAAATCTATTCTCCTTAATGAACCACTTGGTGTGGTATCATCGGTTGAGGATTAGATCTTGCCCACAATGTTTAGGACCAAATTAATAAACTTGACAATGTAAAGTTTCTTGAGTTTAGATATGGACACACATGGTTTTGGGATATTTTGGTTAACCAAAATAATTGGGATTTAGATGAACCTTGGCAAGATCATCGCATATGGCATATGTGACCTGCTAGAATTTTACTCGATTTATTTTAGAATATTTCTTATAGAAATATTTGAAATACTTAAAATAGGCAAAAAAAGGTTTCCTTGGAGTAATAACATAATATTTCATTATCCTTAAACACACATTGGTAAGGAATGTGTTTTTTATTTTCTACGGAACTACAAGTAAAATCATATATTTCACGTAAATTCCAAGCATAGCAACACATATTATTAATTCGTTGCCACAAGAATTTCCCTTTTTGAGATAATCAATGTCTCACATAATAAGCATGCTCATTTAATGGTTTTCCCTCAACTAAGCTAGTTGGGTTTTCAGCACCAACACAAATGGATCGAACATGATCCTAGTAATAAGCTTCAATAAAAAGTTACATTTTGGGAGGTTCCTCGACCACTCGGTTAGCAAGTACATCTATTTTTTTATATTTTGTGTTTCCAACCCATAACTACAGATACAAAATAACTTAGAACAGAAAATAAATATTACTTAGTGACAAAGCAAACAAGCACGCACAGACATACAAACGACTATGCTATTGCTCCCCGACAATGGTGCCACAAAAATGTCTTGATACCCCACAAGTGTAGGGGATTGTTTCTAGCTTCTTTTCAGTAAGATGGTCAAGCCCAACGAGGAGCTAACGGTAGAATTAATATTCTCTCAAGTTCTACCGACCACCGATACAACTCTACGCACGCTAACGCTTACTTTAACTAGAACAAGTATGAAATTACTTTACGGGAAAAAAATAGAAGTACTTAGTACGTGTAATACATAGGTTTGAAACATAATGAAGAACAATTAAATAAAAGTTAGGTGATTTTTAGATAAAGATTAATAAGTATGTTGTTTAGTATAAATCTTTTTTGTAACGCAAGAGAAAGATTGTCCATAGGTATTTGAATATATCATGATATATACTTATCATATGAACTGAGGGCGAAGCATACGCTAACACTCTTTTTGTACATGGATCATATGCACTTACGACTGGACCACTAGCAAGCATTCATAACTACTAGAAATCATTAAGGTAAACCCAACCATAGCACTGAACATCAAGTCTTGTTTACTCCCGTACGCACATAACTCCCTTACTCGGGTGTAATCTTCTATCACTCTAGCCACCCAATATAAGCGAATCATGAACATATTGCAAACCCTCTAGCGTGAATCCTTCACACGTGTTACTCATGGAAGGCAGCTTAGGACAACACCATATCAACATACAACTCATATCAGCAACATCATACCACAATTAATCCGTAGAACAAAATAAATCTACTCAAAAATCATAGGATAGCCACACATCATTAGATAATAATATATTGAACTATGCACCATGTTTAAGTAGAGATTACAGCAGGGAAGAGAGATTTTACACCGCTGCATAGAGGAGGAGAGAGTTGGTGGTGACGACGGCAAAGTTGTTGGTGTAGATTGTCGTCACGATGGTTGTCGTGGCAGCGCTCGAGCGCCACCAGGAGAGAAGGGGAGAGTGCCCCCTCCTTCTTATTCGTACTTGGTCTCCTCCCTACATGGGAGGAGGGTTTATCGTCTGGTCCATATCCGTGATGTAACTCGGAGGGTAGCAGCCCCTTCGGGATTGGATCTCTTTGTCGTTGTTTCCCTCCTGTTTACGCGACCTCGTTTCTGGCCCTTCACCGTTTCTTAATTATCCGGAGATCCATAACACCGATCAGGCTAAAATTTTGAGGGCATTTTTATCGGAAAATTATGTTTATTATGAATGAAGGAGAGGTCCAATCGACTTAATGGGTGGGCATAATCCATCAGGGCTTGGCCACCCTTGGGCCGCGCCCTTTTGGCTTGTCCCTCCATCGGGTCTCGTGTTGCGTTGATTCTGACTCGCAAAATCCACATGTATTCCTGAAAAATCTTCGTAAATTTTTATTCCATTTGGAATCGGTTTGATATGGAATTTCTGCGAAACAAAAAACACACAAAAAACAGGAATTGGCACTGGGCAATGGGTTAATAGGTTAGTTCTCAAAAATAATATAAATTTTGTAAATAATTACTCAAAAAATATCCTAGAATGAAAATATAATAACATGGAACAATAAAATATTATAGATACGATGGAGACGTATTAGCGTGTTGGACCCGTCGAGGGTGTTTTGTGCCTCCATTGTTGGTCTAGCTGCATTGATCAAACGGGCCCATTGCTTGAATTGTTGGTGACACGATTGCAAAGATGCACCTCCGTCCATGCACATGGCGTGTGTTGCCTTTTGGAATTCCCTGTCATAGGACTCTTCTTGGTCCTCATCATCATCCTCTTCTCCTTCCTTCTTGTCGCCACCTCTAGCGGGTTTCTCTTTCTATTGTTTGGCCTTGCCGCAACGCCCTCCATGGTCGCCAAAGTTTTTCTTGTTGGACCCTCTTGCATCGTCTTTGTCATGCTTCTTGTATTCTTGCTTTGGCTTCTCAGCAAGCTCCTCGACTTGCCGGCACTCATGTTCCTTGGTGGGGTGGATCTTGCATTACGGCCTGCCGATCTTGCGGGTCTTTTCTTCACTTGCGGCCTCATCGTCACATGGGCACGCGATAGCTTCCTTGCTGGAGACTTCCTTCATGGCTTTCTCGTCAAATGTTGGAGTTATCAGATCTCTCGAGAACCATGATTGCCTTGACTTTACTCTTGCAATTGTGCATCGTGTCCTTCATCTTTAAGGTGGATGCATCTTTGTCATTAGAATCGACATCCGCGATGGTATCCTCCCCGAGAAGTCTCCTCCCCTCTTTAGCGCGTGCGCACTTGTCGGCCAAATCGTAGAGCTCATCAATGTCGTGCACCTTGTTGATGATCATCTCCTCATGCATCCGCTTGTAGCGCATGTTTGTGTGGAACACAACAATGAATGCAGCAGGATGGTTGTCAGGGATATTGTGTTTCACATAGCTTAAGCATTGTATATACTTGTGGACCGAATAACCGTCCATCTGGGGAAGTGCATGTACGTGGCTGGGCTGACCAAGGAGCTTATGTCCCCCATGTTATGCGCCTATGAACTGGTTGCACAAATCCACCAAAGAAGATATAGAGTTATCTCACAAGTTCATGAGCCAAATCCTCACATTGGGCTTGAGCGCCAACAGGAAGTAGTTGGCGAATACCTTCGCATCACGTCCGCCGGGAGCCTGCATAGCAATGGTCTAGATTCCAAGGAACTCTAATGGGTTGATGTTATCATCATATTTGTTTGACACATCAAGGTCGAACATTTTGGTGGAGGGCCAACGGACTTGCCGTAGCTGGTGAACGCGGTGCAGCCCGTCCCATAAGGAAAGACTTCTCGACTGTGTCACACCCTGTGTTTGTACCAATTTGCTATGAATACAAGTTTAATAATTTGGACCAATTAAAACTTTTAGTGTGCTTGTGATGCTTGAATTGGTTCTTATTTGCTTGAGTTCTTGACTTTGTTGCTACATGATAAATATCAATTTGTGCGCACTACTAAATTACAAATCATTGTTAATTAAAATTCGCTTTGATATACCTTGGGATCCACATGGATCCATTACTTGGGTACTATATGCCTAGCTTAATGGCTTTAAACAAAGCACTGTCGGGGAGACAACCCAGAAGTTCCAGAGAGTCATTTTATTTCTATTGTGTGCCGTTAAAATAATTAAAAACAAAGTTAGGAACCTAAAACTTTTTCGAAAAGAAAGGTGAAAGTGAGAAAGATGAGCACCGTTGAAGTGGGGTCTAGCCTTGAACTTTGTTCATGCCCATGGAAACTATGTGAATCTTTATTACAACAAATTTTTAACAAAAATAATTATCCCTTCGTACAAAACCATTGTATTATAAAAATAATGTCCCAAGATTTACCTTTAGGATGTTTAAATTGCTTGGTTGATATGTGTTGTGCAAAAACAAAAAACTTTGTCTATAGTGATTGGTTTTTCATGTTTTACTCGAACGTAAAAAGATTCCGAAATTTTTACACAATACTGTTATACAAATTGTTTACCAATCCCAAAAGCTTCCGATTTTTTTTAATTTAGAGTAGTATACGTTTCATCTACATCTTTCCAGACTATCTTGTTTTTCACAGATTGTTGTTATAGTTGATTTGCGTGCTTATGTTTTGAATTCTTGTTGAGCCCCATTGACTTGGGAGACATAGAATTGTGATAGAATACAATGGGTAATGTTATATTATAATTATACAAAATGGAAGGACATGTTGAGATTTGATGTTATATGAATTAACGTCTCTAATAAAAGTTCTATCAAGTTTTGTGTGGATGAAGTGTTAGAAGATCGAGGAGGTATTGATATGTGAAGAATAAGGAGAGGCAAGATCTTAATCTTGGAGAGTCACAAGGCTCTCTAAGTAATTATTCAAGCAAACTCAAGTGTCTAAGCTTGGGGATGCCCCAGAAAGCATCCCATCTTTCTTCTTCAACAACTATCGGTATGTTTCGGTTATTTTTTTGTTCACATGGTATACATAAATTCTTGGAGAGTTGTGTGCCTTTTATTTTCCTTTTAGTAACACAACATGATGGTATAGTAAAGTCCATGGTTGATTTATAGAATACACTTTGCACTTCACTTATATATTTTTAGTCGATTTATCAAATGCTTCATGTGCTTCACTTAAATCATTCGGAGTTGTATGTCTCTTTCTCTACATATAGCAAACCATTATTTGTAGAATGCTCGTCTGCTTCAATTATATTTATTAGAGGATGTCCATGCCATTTGTAGAAAGCATGAAACTCTCATTCTTCACTTATATCTATTTGAGAGTTAATAAATTGTGATGGTAATTTGCATGGGTTATAAGACTAGTCCAAAAATAATAGGTCTTCAAGGAGTGATAATCAAAACCTTCACGTAGAACCTTAAAGAGAATTTATGGGTTAATGATATTGATGTGGTAATGTGAAGGGTGTGGTCCAACATTGTTGATTCGTAGAAGTGTCGATATTAAGAGGTGTTAACTTCTTATTTGTCTAAAATTAAAAAGGCATGCTGTGGACGTGTTTGTATTTCTATTCCTCGTTGAAATCCTAGTATTGTTTTGAGTTGGTGTCCTGTGATGGTTAATTCGTCCCAACCCTCTCCCTCGGGGCATGTGAGTAGTACTTTGATTTGTTATCAAACTAATAAAAATTTGCAATAAGTATATGAGTTATTTATGCCTAATGTGACACCATGGACATACCCAATCTCACTTTCTCATATTTGCTAGCCTCTTTAGTACTGTGCATTGCCCATTCCCACCTCCAGGATTGGTGCAACTTCCGCCAGTGCATCCAAACCCCATGACATGATACGCTCTGTTGTACATAAGCCTCATTATACTTCCTCAAAACAGCCACCACACCTACCTATCATGGTAATTCCATAGCCACCCCGAGATATATTGCCATGCAACTTCCATCATTATCATATACATGACTTGAGCATTCATTGTCATATTGCTTTGCATGATCGTAAGATAGCTAAGATGATATATACATGGCTTGTCTGTTTCTGGATATCTTTTGCTACGCTAGACCTTTGCACATACTGGTACCCTGCCAGAGGTACTCACATAGAGACATATATTCCTATCAGTTTTTCATATTGAGTTGTAAGTAAATTAAAGTGTGATGATCGTCATTATTAGAGCATTATCCCACTGAGAAAATAAAAATGGGGAGGCCAAATGAGCCCACCATGAAAAATCGGGGAGGCTAAAAAGGGGGAAAAGCCCAGCATGAAAAAAATAAAAATTAATGAGAGACAAAGAGAGAAGGGACTTTGCTACTATCCTTTACCGCACTTGTGCCTCAAATTGGCACCATGTTCTTCACATAGATAGTATCTTATTTTGCCAGTTCCATATGCTAGTGGGAATTTTTCATTATAGAACTTGGCTTGTATATTTCGATTACGAGCGTCTTCAAAGGCCTGAGGTCTTCATGAGCAAGAAAGTTTGATGCACACCCACTTAGCTTGAGTCGAGCTTTCATAATCTAATAGCTCTTGTGCATCCATTGCATGGAAATCCCAACTCCTCGCAATGATCTATTGATGGGCATATCCATAGCCCGTTGATACTCCGAGTTGACGCATGGCTTTTTTCTCAACTGATACCCCTTTTAAACCTACCACCACATTCTATTCATCCTTTATTCTATCTCCATGGTTGACGCTCATGTATTGCATGAAGAATGAAAAGTTGATGCTTATTTGAAAAGTCTGATCCAATTGCATGACTTCGGAACTATGTCAGTGTTTTTTAATTCATCGTTTCTCAATGAGAATAAGTGCAAAAGATTACATATTGGGTAGCATGTCATACAAAAAATTCCGTTTTTATCATTTACCTACTTGATGACAAGAAGGAATTAAGTTTGGGGATGCTTGATACGTCTCCAACGTATTTATAATTTTTCATTGTTTTGTGTTATTATATTTTAATTCTAGGATACTGTTTGAGTAATTATTTATACATTTATATCATTTTTGAGCACTATCCTATTGATACAGTGCCCATTTCTAGTTCCTATTTTTGTGTGTCTTTTATTACATAGAAATTCCATATTAAACAGTCTCCAAACACGATAAAAATTTTCTGGGATTTTTTTGGAATATAACTAAATTTTGGTTGTCGGAATCAACACAACACGGTGCCCGAGGGAGGCACAAGCTAATAGAGTGCGACCCAGTGTGGGTCACGCCCTAATGTCTTGTGCCCACCCATTAAGTCAATAGGAGCTCTCCTTGGGCCCCAAGAAAGATAATTTTCTGATAAAATTCCCTCAAAATTTCAACCCGATTGAAGTCATGGATATCCAGATATTAAGAAACAGTGAAGGGCGAGAAACCAGGTCGTGAAAACAGGAGAGAAACAAAGAGAGAGAGATCCAATCCCGGAGCGATGATGCCTTCCGGGTGCCATGGTGGCCATTGACCAGAGGAAAAGCCCTCCTCCCACCTAGGGAGGTGGCCAATTAATAAGAACAAGGAGGGGGCTCTCTTCCCCTCTCCCCGGTGGCGCGAGAGCGCTGCTGGGGCAACCAGCGTGACAACGATCTACACCAATAACTTTGCCGCTGTCAACACAAACTCTCTCCTCCTCTATGCAGCAGTGTAAAACATCTCTTCCATGTTGTAATCTCTACTGAAACATGGTGCTTAGTGATACGATTCCAACGTATCTATAATTTTTTATGGTTCCATGCTATTATCTTGTCAACTTTGGATGTTTTGTATGCATGAATATGCTATTTTATATATTTTCTGGGACTAACCTATTAACTCGGTGCCAAGTGCCAGTTTCTGTTTTTAGAGAAGAATATTAAACGGAGTCCAAACGGAATAAAACTTGCGGGATGATTTTTGCCATAACAGAAGATACACACGGGACTTGAGAACCAAGGCAAAGGACCTCGGGGGAGGTCACAAGCCCCCTAGCCGCGGCTTGGGGGCGCCTAGCAGGCTTGTGGGTCCCCCATGACTCCTTTGCCCTAACTCTTCCGCCTATAAATTCTCTAAAAATCCAAAACCACGAGAGGGATCCACGAAAATACTTTTCCGCCGCCGCAAGCTTCTGTCTCCGCAAGATCCCATCTGGGACCATTCTGGTGCCCTACCGGAGGGGGATTCAGACACGAAGGGCTTCTGCATCAACACCATTGCCTCTCCGATGATGCGTGAGTAGTGCACCATAGACCTTCGGGTTCATAGCTAGTAGCTAGATGGCTTCTTCTCTCTCTTGGATCTTCAATACAAAGTTCTCCATGATCTTCATGAAGATCTATCTGATGTAACCTTCTTTTGCGGTGTGTTTGTCGAGATCCGATGAATTGTGGATTTATGATCTGATTATCTATGAAAATTATTTGGGTCTCCTCTGATATCTTATATGCATGATTTCTTATCCTTGTAATTCTGTTCGAGTTGTGGGTTTCGTTTGGCCAACTTGATCTATAATTCTTGCAATGGGAGAGGTTCTTGGTTTTGGGTTCATACCGTGCGGTGTACTCACCTAGTGACAGAAGGGGTAGCAAGGCACGCATCATGTTGTTGCCATCAAGGGTAAAAAGATGGGGTTTATATCATATTCCATGAATTTATCCCTCTACATCATGTCATCTTGCTTAAGGCGTTACTCTGTTTGTTATAAACTCAATACACTAGATGCATGCTGGATGCGGTCGATGTGTGGAGTAATAGTAGTAGATGCAGAAAGTATCGGTCTACTTGTCTCGGACGTGATGCCTATATGTATGATCAGTGCCTTAGATATCATCATGAGTTTGCGCGCTTCTTATCATGAGAGAAGCCTCTAGTGAACACTATGGCCCCCGGGTCTACTTCACATCATATTATCAGATCTAGACAATTACTTTGTTGCACTTTTCACTTTCAGATCTCACCTTGCAAATAATCGTGAAGGGATTGACAACCCCTTTATAGTGTTGGGTGCAAGTTTGTTTGTTTTTGCGCAGGTACATTTTTGCCTCATCTTGATACTCCTACTGGATTGATACCTTGGTTCTCAAACTGAGGGAGATACTTATCGCTACTGTGCTGCATCACCCTTTCCTCTTCAAGGGAAAAACCAACGCAAGCTCAAGAGGTAGCAAGAAGAATTTCTGGCGCTATTGCCGGGGAGGATCAAGTCAAGAATAGTCTCTCGTCAACGTGCCAATTTCTGGCGCCGTTGCCGGGGAGTATTCAAAGTGAAGCTTATCCAAGTAACTATTGCAAACTCATCTCTTGCATTTACATTATTTGTCCTTTGCCTCTCGTTTTCCTCTCCCCCACTTCTGAAAAAAACAAAATTTACAAAAATATTTGCCTTTTTCGTTCGCCCTTTCTTTCGCTTGCTTTCTGTTCGCTTGTGTGCTTGTGTGCTTGCTAAGTCACCATGACTGAAAACACCAAATTGTGTGACTTCTCGAATACTAATAATAATGATTTTATTAGTACTCCGATTGCTCCTGCCACTAGTGCAGAATCATATGAAATCAATGCTGCCTTGATGAATCTTGCTATGAAAGAGCAATTTTCCGGTCTTCCCAGTGAAGATGCTGCATCCCATCTTAGTACCTTCATTGAGTTACGCGATATGAAAAATAAGAAAGATGTGGATAATGATATGATTAAATTGAAGCTATTTCCGTTCTCATTACGAGATCGAGCAAAAACTTGGTTTTCATCTTTAGCCAAAAATAGTATTGATTCTTGGAACAAGTGTAAAGATGCTTATATTTCCAAGTATTTTCCACCGGCTAAGATTATCTCTCTCCGTAATGATATCATGAATTTTAAGCAACTAGATCATGAACATGTTGCACAATCTTGGGAGAGAATGAAATTGATGATTAGAAACTGTCCCGCTCATGGACTGAGTCTTTGGATGATTATACAAATCTTCTATGCTGGTTTGAATTTTGCTTCTAGAAATATCTTGGGTTCCGCTTCCGGTGGAACTTTCATGGAAATCACACTAGGAGAAGCCAAAAAACTCCTAGATAATATCATGACAAACTATTCTCAATGGCACACTGAAAGGTCACCTACTAGTAAAAAAGTGCATGCTATAGCAGAAGTTAACTCTTTGAGTGCTAAGATGGATGAGTTAATGAAATTGTTTGCTAGAAAAAGTGCTCCTTTAGATCCAAATGATATGCCTTTGTATTCCTTGATTGATAATAGCAATGAAAGCTTGGATTTTAATTTTGTTGGTAGGAATAATTTTGGAAACAACAATGCTTATAGAGGTAACTTTATTCCTAGGCCTTTTCCTAGTAATCCCTCTAATAACTGTGGCAATTCGTACAACAATGCTCATGGAAATTACAATAAATTACCCTTTGATCTTGAGAGTAATATTAAAGAGTTTATCAACTCGCAAAATATTTTCAATGCGTCCATAGAAGAAAAATTGCTCAAAATTGATGACTTGGCTAGGACCGTTGATAGAATGTCTCTTCATATTTATGCTTTGAAATTGAGATGTGCTCCTCCAAGATTAATATGGATGAAACCTTGATAGCTATGCGTGTTTCCATGAATGAGAGTAAAGAAAGAACCGCCCAAATTCGTGCTAGACATGAATGGCTTAAAAAGGCGTGTTCTCGTGATGAGAATCACGAAGGTCTTAAAGTGCTTGGTGTGACTCCTATTGAATCCTTGTTTTCTAATGTCAATCCTAATGATGATGGGGCTGGATATGAATCCACTTTGGTTGAGAAACACCCAATGATTCGGAGTCTATTTATCTTGATGCTAAAAGCACTAAAAGTGGAGTAGAGGATATCAAAACTTTGAGTAGTGATGAAATTACTACTTTGTATTTCAAGGATTTCAATTATGATAGTTGCTCCTTGATTGAATGTATTTCCTCGCTGCAATCCATGCTAAACTCTCCACATGCTTATAGCCAAAATAAGGCTTTTACCGATCATATCGTTGATGCTATGATGAAATCTCTTGAAGAGAAACTTGAGTTGGAGATATCTATTCCTAGAAAACTTCATGATGAGTGGGAACCTACTATCAAAATCAAGATTAAAAACTATGAATGCAATACTTTGTGTGATTTGGGTGTTAGTGTTTCCGCTATTCCAAAGTCTTTATGTGATGTTCTAGGCGTCAATGAGATTGATGAGTGCTCTCTTAATTTGCATCTTGCGGATTCTACTATTAAGAAACCTATGGGAAGGATCAATGATGTTCTTATTATTGCAAATAGGAGCTATGTACCTGTAGATTTCATTGTGCTTGATATTGATTGCAATCCAACAGGTCCCATCATTCTTGGTAGACCTTTCCTTAGGACTATTGGTGCTGTCATCGATATGAAGGAAGGGAATATTAGATTTCAATTTCCATTGAAGAAGGGCATGGAACACTTTCCTAGAAATAAAATAAGATTGCCTTATGAATCCATGATGATGGCTACTTATGGTTTGAGCACCAAAGACGACGATACTTGATTCTTTCGCCTTATGCCTAGCTAAGGGCGTTAAACAATAGCGCTTGTTGGGAGGGAACCAGCCCCTCTCTCTCCCCTCTTTGCCGTCTGCCCTCCCCCCTTTGCCGTGTGGGGGCAGACGGCAAAGGGGGGAACCAGCCCCGTTTTATTTTATTTCTTATTATATCCAGCAATTTTCACAATAATCAGGTATATATATATTTTACAAATATAAAATTGTTTCCGTACTCATAAGCAAATTAAAATAAGTTTCATCCATAGTACATACATATTATGCAAGTTGCATCCGTACCAAACCATATATTACACCAGTTTCATCCACATGATTACAAAGTTTCATATATATCCATATACTAGAATAGTTTCAATACAAGCTTCCGTGAAGCCATGGTACAATAAATCATATTCAAGCATTCCATCAATATAATCCAAGCTTCCCGTGAAGTGAATGTAATCTGCAAAATGACAAATAAGAAAGTTAGAAGAATAATACTAGATGAAGAAGTATATATAG
This sequence comes from Hordeum vulgare subsp. vulgare, assembly GCF_904849725.1. NCBI lineage: Eukaryota > Viridiplantae > Streptophyta > Magnoliopsida > Poales > Poaceae > Hordeum > Hordeum vulgare. The sequence continues at coordinate 197,328,915 of NC_058522.1, forward strand.
GTTATTTTGGAGAGAACTTAGCTAAGTATAGGCCATTTAATAGCTAAGTTAGGTGGAATAGGTCATCTTGGAGCTACATAGCCTTATTATGTCATTTAGGAGAGAACTTAGCTAAGTATAGGTCCTTCTAGAGCTAACTTGGATAAAATATGTCACTTTGTAGCCAACTATGATTATTAATCCATGTTGACCTTATTATGTCATTTTGGAGCTAAATTAGTCATTTTAATGAGCTAACCAAGGTTCTTATGATGTTTTTACCTAACTATGCTAATTATGTCAATTTGGAGGACAATTAGCTAAGTATGTCTTTGTTGGGGAAAATAACCTACGTAGAAGAAGAAAGAGAAGAAGCAAGAATAGAAGAAGCAAGAAGAGAAGAAGAAGGAGAAGAAAAAGAATAAGAAGAGGGAGGATGAGGATAAGGAGGAGGAGAAGGAGAAGGAAGAGGAGAATAAGAAGAAAAGAAGAATGACAACAAGAAGGAGAAGAAGGAGCAGAAGAAGGAGAAGGAGCTTCTCTCCTCCTTCTCCTTCTTCTCCTTATTCTTCCTCCATCTCCTTCTTCTTCTCTTCTTCATCTCTTATTCTTCTTCTTCCTTCTTTTAATTTTTCCTCTTTCTTCTCCTCTTGTCCCCTTCTTCGGGCTAAATTAGCTAATTATGCCTTTTTGGAGCTAATTATGTCATTTTGAGGATAATTAGGTAAGTATAGGTCATGCTTTATTAAATAGACCATTTTGGAGCTAAGTAAGCTAATTATGTCATTTAGGTGGAAGTCTAGCTAATTATAGGTCATTTCAAGGCTACTTGTGTAAAATATGTCATTTCGGAGCAAACTATGCTTATTAAGCCATTTTGGATCTAGCTAAACTAATTATAGGCCATTTAATACCTAAGTTAGTGGGAATAGGTCATCTTGGAGCTACGTAAGCCTTATTATGTCATTTAGGAGAGAACTTAGCTAACTATAGGTCATTTTTATTAAATAGGTCATTTTGGAGCTAACTAAGCTAATTATGTCATTTAGGTGGAAGCCTAGCTAACTATAGGTCGTTTCGGAGCTCACTTGGGTTAAATATGTCATTTAGGAGCTAACTATGCTTATTAAGCCATATTGGAGCTAAATTGGCTAATTATATCATTTAGCTGGAAACCAAGTTAAGTATATAATATTCATGAGCTAACCAAGGTTCTTATGCCATTTTGACCTTATAATTTTATTTTTAGCTAAATTGGTCATTTTAACGAGGTAACCAAGGTTCTTATGATGTTTTCACCTAACTAAGCTAGCTATGTCATTTTGTAGGATAATTAGCCAATTTAGTCTTTGTTGGATGAGTGTAAGCTACGTAGAAGAAGAGAAAGAGAAGAAGCAAGAAGAGAAGAAGAAGTAAAAGAAGAAGGAGGAGGAGGAGGAGAAGGAGAAGGAAGAGGAGAAGAAGAAGAAAAGAAGAAGGACAAGAAGAAGGAGAAGAAGGAGGAGAAGAAGGAGAAGGAGCTTCTCTCCTCCGTCTCCTTCTTCTCCTTCTTCTTCCTCCTTCTCCTTCTCCTTATCCTTCTTCTTCTCTTCTTCTTCTTCTCTTCTTCTTCTTCTTCCTTCTTTTCATTTTTCCTCTTTCTTCTCCTCTTGTCCCCTTCTTCGGGCTAAATTAGCTAAGAATGCCTTTTTGGAGCTAATTATGTCATTTCGAGGATAATTAGCTAAGTATAGGTCATGTTTTATTAAATAGACCATTTTGGAGCTAAGTAGGCTAATTATGTCATTTAGGTGGAAGCCTAGCTAACTATAGGTCATTTCAGAGCTAACTTGGGTAAAATAGGTCATTCCGGAGCAAACTATGCTTATTAAGCCATTTTGGATCTAGCTAAGCTAATTATAGGCCATTTAATACCTAAGTTAGGGGAAATAGGTCATCTTGGAGCTATGTAAGCCTTATTATGTCATTTAGGAGAGAACTTAGCTAACTATAGGTTATTGTTTATTAAATAGGTCATTTTGGAGCTAACTAATCTAATTATGTCATTTAGGTGGAAGCCTAGCTAACTTTAGGTCGTTTCGGAGCTCACTTGGGTTAAATATGTCTTTTAGGAGCTAACTATGCTTATTAAGCCATATTGGAGCTAAATTGGCTTATTATATCATTTAGGTGGAAGCCAAGCTAAGTATATAATATTCATGAGCTAACCAAGGTTCTTATGCCATTTTGAGCTTATTATTTCATTTTTTAGCTAATTTGATCATTTTAATGAGCTAACCAAGGTACTTATGATGTTTTCACCTAACTAAGCTAATCATGTCATTTTGTAGGATAATTAGCCAATTTAGTCTTTGTTGGACGAGTCTAAGCTACATAGAAGAAGAGAAAGAGAAGAAGCAAGAAGAGAAGAAGAAGTAAATGCAGAAGGAGGAGGAGGAGGAGACGGAGAAGGAAGAGGTGAAGAAGAAGAAAAGAAGAAGGAGAAGGAGAAGGAGTAAGAAGAAGGAGAAGAAGGAGAAGGAGGAGCTCCTTCTCCTTCTTCTCCTTCTTCGCCTTCTCCTTCTTCTTCTCTTCTTCTTCCTTCTTTTCATTTTCCCTCTTTCTTCTCCTCTTGTCCCCTTCTTCGGGCTAAATTAGCTAAGAATGCCTTTTTGGAGCTTATTATGTCATTTCGAGGATAATTAGCTAAGTATAGTTCATGTTTCATTAAATAAACCATTTTGGAGGTAACTAAGCGAATTATGTCATTTAGGTGGAAGCCTAGCTAACTATAGGTCATTTCGGAGATAACTTGGGTAAAATGTGTCATTCTGGAGCAAACTTTGCTTATTAAGCCATTTTGGATCTAGCTAAGCTAATTATAGGCCATAATACCTACGTTAGGGGGAATAGGTCATCTTGGAGCTAAGTTAGCCTTATTATGTCATTTAGGAGAGAACTTAGCTAAATATAGGTCATTTTCTATTAATAGGTCATTTCGGAGCTAACTCAGCTAATTGTGTCATTTAGGTGGGAGCCTAGCTAACTATATGTCGTTACGGAGCTAACTTGGCTTAAATATGTCATTTTGGAGGATAATTTACTAAGAATGCCTTTTCGGAGCTAATTATGTCATTTCGAGGATAATTAGCTAAGTATAGGTCATGTTTTATTAAATAGACCATTTTGGAGCTAACTAAGCTAATTATGTCATTTAGGTGGAAGCCTAGCTAACTATAGGTCATTCCGGAGCTAACTTGGGTAAAATGTCTCATTCCGGAGCAAACTCTGCTTATTAAGCCATTTTGGATCTAGCTAAGCTAATTATAGGCCATGTAATACCTACGTTAGGGGGAATAGGTCATCTTAAAGCTAAGTTAGCCTTATTATGTCATTTAGGAGATAACTTAGCTAAGTATAGGTTATTTTTTATTAAATAGGTTATTTTGGAGCTAACTAAGCTAATTATGTCATTTAGGTGGAAGCCTAGCTAACAATATGTCATTTCGGAGCTAACTTGGGTTAAATATGTCATTTTGGAGGATAATTAGCTAAGAATGCCTTTTTGGAGCTAATTATGTCATTTCGACGATAATTAGCTAAGTATAGGTCATGTTTTATTAAATAGACCATTTTGAAGCTAACTAAGCTAATTATGTCATTTAGGTGGAAGCCTAGCTAATGATAGGTCATTTCGGAGCTAACTTGGGTAAAATGTGTCATTCCGGAACAAACTATGCTTATTAAGCCATTTTGGATCTAGCTAAGCTAATTATAGGCCATTTAATACCTAATTTAGGGGGAATAGGTCATCTTGGAGCTAAGTTAGCCTTATTATGTCATTTAAGAGAGAACTAAGCTAATTATAGGTCATTTTGGAGCTAACTAAGCTAATTATGTCATTTAGGTGGAAGGCTAGCTTACTATATGTCGTTTTGGAGCTAACTTGGGTTAAATATGTCATTTTGGAGGATAATTAGCTAAGTATATGTCATTTTGGAGCTAATTATGTCATTTCGAGGATAATTAGCTAAGTACATGTCATTTTTATAAAATAGACCATTTTGGAGCTAACTAACCTATTTATGTCATTTAGGTGGAAGCCTAGCTAACTATAGGTCATTTCAGAGCTAAGTTAGGTAAAATAGGTCATTCCTCAGCAAACTATGCTTATTAAGCCATTTTGGATCTAGCTAAGCTAATTATAGGCCATTTAATACCTAAGTTAGGGGGAATAGGTCATCTTGGAGCTAAGTTAGCCTTATTATGTCATTTTGGAGAGAACTTAGCTAAGTATATGCCATTTTTATTAAATAGGTTATTTTGGAGCTAACTAAGCTAATTATGTCATTTAGGTGGAAGCCTAGCTAACTATATGTCGTTTCGGAGGTAACTTGGGTTAAATATGTCATTTTGGAGGATAATTAGCTAAGTATATGTCATTTTGCAGCTAATTATGTTATTTCTAGGATAATTAGCTAAGTATATGTCATTTTTATTAAATATACCATTTTGGAGCTAACTAAGCTAATTATGTCATTTAGGTGGAAGCCTAGCTAACTATAGGTCATTTCGGAGCTAACTTGGGTAAAATAGGTCATTCCGGAGCAAACTATGCTTATTAAGCCATTTTGGATCTTGTTAAGCTAATTATGGGCCATTTAATACCTAAGTTAGGGGAATAGGTCATCTTGGAGCTAAGTTAGCCTTATTATGTCATTTAGGAGAGAACTTAGCTAAGTATATGTCATTTTCTATTAAATAGGTCATTTTGGAGCTAACTAAGCTAATTATGTCATTTAGGTGGAAGCCTAGCTAACTATATGTTGTTTAGGAGCTAACTTTGGTTAAATATGTCATTTTGGAGGATAATTAGCTAAGTATATGTCATTTTGGAGCTAATTATGTCATTTCGAGGATAATTAGCTAAGCATATGTAATTTTTATTAAAACACTTGAAATAACATACCATTATCGTCATCCCGGCGGTGAAGCACGATGGCTCTGGCTTGTTTCACCTGGAGAAGGCTGCCCTCGAGAAGGCTCCACTGTAGAAGGGTCCTGCAATGCGTTTCAAGAGATACTCTGCACCAAACATCGCAACGTGTCGTTAGCATGAGGACACTCTTAAGATCACTGCACTGAAATGAAACTCACCGGCCCCGCCATGTTAATGACTGGCATCGCCGGAGGGACTTGGCCGGTCTTTTCGCACATAGACTGTACATTTGGTTTCGACAAGTCAAACTTTTTAGTTATTAATGAAACGGACATTAAAATGCAAGTCTTGAATTAATATGAAGAAGAAACTTAGCACGAAGAGCTCGTATATGGCCCTGTTAGACGCATCACTCCGTGCCCTGTCCGCCTCCACCAATTCAGTCGTCCTCTCCTCCAGCTCCCTCATCTCCTTATCCTTCTCCGCCATAACCGCCTGCATTGCCTCTCTCTCTTTCAGAATAGTAGCCTGCAACACAACTCATTGTTAGCATTGTAATCATATTGGTTCCAACGCACAACATAATGCGGAAAGATAGTTGAGTCCATTAAACTAACCTCGATGGCGAGCTCGACTGGCCGTGGACGAGGTGTTATCTCCGGACAGGAGCTCGTTTGGCGTGCCTTTATCTGCCGGAGAGTGCTAGGACAACGTATAAGGCCGTCTCCAATGGCGATCGAGCCATGGGGCCTTGATGTCCCACAAGCGTATGGGATCGCAGCAGTTTTCGAGGGTAGAGTATTCAACCCAAATTTATTGATTCGACTCAAGGGGAAGCGAAATAATATTCTCAAGTATTAGCAGTTGAGTTGTCAATTCAACCACACCTGCAAGATTAGTGTCTGCAAGAAAAGTATCAGTAGCAATGTAGTATGATAGCAACGGTGCCAGAACAAGCCTTGGTTGACGGGATTGTCAGTACCGCTTACCTAGCCTCGGCAAAGGCGCCAAGAAAGTCTTGCAACAAGTAATAGCAGGGTAGCAAGGAATAGTAATAGCAGCAGCAACAAAGTAATAGCAGTAGAAACAACAGCAAAGTAGCAGCAGTAGCGACAGCAGCAAAGTGGCCCAATCCCTCTTGTAGCAAGGGACAAGCCTAGGCAAAGTAACGTATTGAGAACCAGTAGTAAAAGACTCATAGGCAGTGGATCGGTGATGGATGAGTGTGACGGATGTGATTCATCATGTAACAGCTATAACACGGAGAGATAAGTAACTAGCTCCCGTTCGTCGATCTAATGTAGACATGTATTCCGTATGTAGTCATCCATGCTTAGGGAAAAGAACTTGCATGACATCTATTGTCCATCCCTCCCGTGGCAGCGGGTCCTAATGGAAACTACGGGATATTAAGGTTCTCCTTTTAATAAAGAACCGGACCAACGCATTAACACGCGGTGAATACATGAACTCCTCATAATATGGTCATCTCCGGGAGTGGTTCCGGCTATTGTCACTCCAGGGTTGCCGGGTCATAACACATAGTAGGTGACTACAACTTGCAAGATAGGATCTAAAACACACATATATTGGCGACAACATAATAGGTTCAGATCTGAAATCATGGCACTCGGGCCCTAGTGACAAGCATTAAGCATAGCCAAGTAGTAGCAACATCAATCTAGAACATAGTGGATACTAGGGATCAATCCCCGTCAAGAACTAACTCGATTACATGATAGATCTCATCCAACTCATCACCGTCCAGCAAGCCTACGATGATATTACTCATGAACGATGAAGCGCATCATGGAATTGTCGATGGAGAAAGGTTGATGCTGACGATGGCGACGATTTCCCCTCTCTGGAGCCCGAAACGGACTCCAGATCTGCCCTCCAGATGAAGAACAGGATGTGGCGGCGCCTCCCTATCGCAAAACGTGATGAAACCTTCTCTCTGATTTTTTTCCAGGCGAAACGGAATATATAGAGCTGAGATAGGGGGCGGTGGTGCCACGTGGGCCCCACAAGCCCTCACGACGCAGCCATAGGGGGTGGCCGCGGCCCAGGGGCTTGTGGCCCACTGGCACGCCCCCTCCGGGGGATCTTTGCGCAGGTATTTTTCTTCTATTCCAGAAAAAATCTCTTCAAATTTTTAGGACGTTCCGAGAACTTTCATTTCTGCACAAAAACAACACCATGGCAATTCTGCTGAAAACAGCGTCAGTCCGGGTTAGATCCATTCAAATCATGCAAGTTAGAGTCCAAAACAAGGGCCGAAGAGTTCGGAAAAGTAGATACGAGGCAGACGTATCAGGCCTCCTGTTGCCAGCTATCATCACCAGCTCAGGATCAATAGGCCCCTCGCTCGGGTTAAAGTCCTCCCCTTTCCTCGCCTTCCCGTGATCTCCGTACTTCACGAGCTTGTGGTGGGAGGAGATGTTGGTGAAGTTTTCTGGATTCTCGAGGTCAGACTCAGAGAATGCCTTGACATTCTTGTATGAGGCTGTATGGGCCATCGCATAAAGGTCGTACATCTGTGGCACCTCTGTCTTATTGTGACGCGCCTAAAAGAGAGAGAGAGAGGAAAATTGTATTAGCAAAGGGCTGAAGATAGCATTAATAATGAATGCATGAGGCATGAAGCAAACTACATACCCAGTTCTCGCCAAATTGGATTAAGTTGACGCTCCCTTGATGGTGTGGCACACCAACTATTTTGCCACACCTCTCCTTAGCGTTGTTGCGGCTGGCCTCCCACATTTCGAAGCACCACTGATCCACCAAGGCCTCCCAACAATCCATCTTATCCACACACCATCTCGGGGGCACCTAAGTTAATAAAGAGAAAGAACCAAATCAAGGAAACTAATACAAAGCCTTAATAATATGTAATTACCTTAATGTAATGCTCCTTCTCCATCTTAGAATCACGACACTTCGCCTTGTCCTTCCTAATACGCCGCGTGGCACAGTAGTCTCGAACAGCCTGCACCCGAGCCTCATGCCGGAAGTTTTGAAGTAGGCGGCGACATTCGGTTTCGATAACCTTTGTCGCGTCCTCCTCGTATCCCTCCTCACACCTGTAGTAGGTCTGCAAACGAGACAACACCGATTAGTACAGTAACTAGCTATGGTTGATTTATAATTGTGTGAAGGAGAAATTACCCATAACTGTCGGATCACCATGTCGGCCCTCGTGTGGCACAAAACACCGTCGATCTCCACCTCCGGCGGGGCCGGGGCACCCAAGTAGTGCTCCCACGTCATTCCTACCTCTCCCTCCCGACCGGGCAACGTAACAAACCCTAGGAAGTTTTGACAGCAAAGCACACCAAGGACGATGTTGGGCTTGCGGACACCCTTGGCAACAATCCAACCCCTACGGTATGACAAATTAAAGCCAAAACATTAGATATTTGAGAAAACGTGAAGGCAAAAGGTTAAATAAGAGTAAATTAACTTACTTGTCCCCATTTGGTTTATTCGACCACCTCTTCTCGCGGGTCGCCGGAACGAGTGGGAGCCCTGAACTACCACGCTGGTAGACGGTAGCCCCCTCACCCAGCTCCTCGTCGCTACCAGCATGGCCACTTGGCTCAGCCCAGGTATCCCACTTGGTCTCTACGGACGTACCCTCATCCCTACTTTGCTCCGGAGTCGCCTGGAACGAAGCCTCTGGGACACGAGTCCCGTGGGTCGAAGGCTCGTCGACCCGAGGCTCGTGAACCGGAGACCATGTAGACTCCACCTTAGACAAATCCACCCTAGAAGTCGTGTGCTCAGGTGAATCAGCTTGGGGTGGTGGCGGAGAACGTGTAGCCTCCACCTCAGAAGGCGTGGCAGCCACCGCCCTACCTCTCCCGCGGCCACGTGTACGTTTAGTACAACATAAATACCAACATGAGTAATGAAATGTATATAAATACCAATATGAATACAACATGAGTACAACATAAATACCAACATGAATACAACATGTACCTTTAGTACCTCTCAGCTTCGCGGGGGGTCGACCTCCTCTCACGGGGGGCGCTCCTTGCAGAGTAGAGAGCAATGCTCTCCGAAGAGGTGAGGCAGGAATGGAAGTACCCATCCCACCACCCGCCGACGAAGAAGGAGCCCTGGAGTGCTTTCGACCCTTTCCCACCATCTTTCAACACCTGTCATGACAAAGAGTAAATGAACTTAGTACAACATAAATACCAACATGAGTAATAAAATGTATATAATTTAAGTGTATCATCGTCATAATACCAACATGACTAATAAAAATTGAATACCTAACATGAACTCAAAATTTATATATAGTAATAGTTGAATACCTGACATGAACTAATAACAATTGTGCTCGTCTATATATGCTTCGGGGTCAACAAATGCATCATGATCATCACTATCATCAATAAATGCATCATCATCATCACTATCAGGAAGAACATGTGGAAGGCCACCATTATGTAATCGGTCAAGAAGTGATAGGTCATCCGCAGCAGTAACCTCTTCTTCTTCCAGCTCTTCCTGTTCGGGCTCAGGGGTTAAGACGGATTCACTATCGCTGTCTACTTCAATGTTCTGGGGTGAAGTAGAGAGGTTCTTGAAATGTTTCTTGGACATACGTGTTTCTTGGAAGAATTCTCCTTCAAATGTGTCTGGGTTAATGTGACGTTCGTAATCTTCTTCATTGAGGGTAGGTGGTCTAAAATGTGGTGGCAGTTCATAAACGACATCCCAACCTTTGAGATTTGGATCAGTTTGGTAGGCCCATGGTAGATAGAACACTTGTGTCACCTGTTGAGCGGTAATATAGACATCGGGAACATCTAGGTGGGTGTATTGGTTGATTTCGACTAGTCCTATATGTTCATGAGTCCTTCTAGTCTCCCTTGGCTCAAACCAAAAACATTTGAAGACTACGAGGGTCGGTGGGATTTCACCATAGAATAGAAGTTCATAAATTGCTTCAACTCTTCCATAATATTCGGTGCCTCCTTCGCCGATAGCAGAGACAGAACAATTTATAGTCTTTAGGTCGGGCATAGATAGCTCTTTGCAAAAGGTACAAAAGTGATACGCGTTGATGTTGTATTTGTCAAATGAACGGACCTTATAGTCAAAACCATTAGCGACTTGTCTCAACTCGGCGTCCATAGACTCTGCATCAGCCTACAAGTTTAATACGAAAGAATGGATGCATTAGCCGCATATTAGAACATGAAATCAAATGGGCCCTTAATGGTAATTAATTACCCTTTGTTTGAACGAAGAGATGAAACCGGGATAGTCGCCTCCATGCTTTGCGAGAAGCTCATACTCTTCGACGGAATCCTTTTCGATGACCACTCCATCCGAGAATTCGGTGACGTATTGACTATATCAAATATCCGGGAATAAGAGTAGTTCAAAGCAATTAGAAGTTGCGGAACAATAATTTACCGAGAACTTACTCGATGTACGGCCGCACTTCCGTTAGGTTGGTGAAGATATACAATGAAATGGTCCGCCATTCTTCGACATCCAACAATTTCCCTTTCGAAGCACCGGATGGTGCGAGCTTACCTTTGAATAGGCTGAGGTTGGATCGAACTTTTTTTGGATCGCCATCATTGTACCGAGGCTTCGGGTTATGCAAATGATGATTTTTGGCTTCGCAGTGTGCTGTCACGAAGTTTGTCGCCTCCTTAGTAATGAATGCCTCGTCCATTGATGCTCCAATTCTACGTTTATTTATACACTTAGCTCGAAGCGTCTTCTGCATCCTCTCAGTTGAGTATCACCATTAATTTTGAATGCCCCCCCATTCTTGCCTCGGTCGGGAGATGCAAAATCAAATGTTGCATTGGATTAAATAAGCCCGGTGGGAAGATCTTTCCTAATTTGCAGATCAACTCCGCCACCAACTCTTCCATTTCATCTACCACGCCAGCGATAGTTCTTTCGCACAAAGAGAACGGAAGAAATAGCTCAGCTCTGCCAGTACAAGCCATTCATCCTTAGGGATAAAGCCACGCAACATCACTGGCATTACCCGCTCAATCCATATGTGCCAATCATGACTCTAGAGACCAAATATTTTCACTTTTCTCAAGACTCGCTCCCCTCTTTAGATTCGCAGCATACCCATCGGGGAACATCAACCGCATTTTCACCCGCAATAGCATTCCCCTAATAGCTGGCCTTTCAAGATTGAACCATGCCTTTGGCTTCGCTATGCTTTTCTTTCGTTTCCGTTGTCGCAAATTTTGCAACGGTCTATCACATAGAGCTTCCAGGTCGATTCTAGCCTTAGGATTATCTTTTGACTTCCCCTCTATGCCGAACAATGTACTAAAAATGGCCTCCGCAGTATTCTTTTCAGTGTGCATCACGTCGATGTTGTGTGGGAAAAGGAGGTGTTTGAAGTAAGTCAGATCCCATAAGCATGACTTGTGAGTCCAGGCGTGTTCCGTATTCTACCCTTTGAAGTATCCTGGACGCAAAGGATCAGGCTCGAGAGCGTTTAACTGATCAAGGGTCTGTTGGCCTGTCAATGCAGCTGGTCAGGATCCAGGAATTGTCTATGCATGTCGAAGCAAGAAAACTCGCGACCAGCCTGCAGCCAACGGAAGTGAAGAGCTGCCTAGCATGTGGTGCACGGGAACCTTCCATGCACACACCAGCCAGTGAAAAGCACAAACGCCGGATAATTGTGCGTCGAGTACATGTACCACACATGCATTTTGAAATTTGTTTTGGTAGTCACGTCGTAGGTCTTGATCCCATTATCCCAGGCTTCTTGCAGCTCATCCTGAAGCAGCTGCATGGACACATTCATATTCTTCCCCCGATAGTTGGGCCCTGGAATTATCAACGTCAGGAAAATGTTCTTTCTTTCCATAATCTCTCCAGGTGGCAAATTGAGTGGAATGACAAATACAGGCCAACAACTATATTGTGCTGCTGTCATACTATACACATTGAACCCATCCGTGCAGATAGCAACTCTAGGTTGCCTTCGATCTTCCGATTTATCCTTATGTAATGCATCGAAGTGCCTCCACGCAAGACCATCTAATGTGTGTACCAGCATCTTGTTCCCATCCGCATCTAGTTCGGTTCTTTTGCCCAATTTGTGCCATGTTATCTGTCTGGCCGTCTCTTCGACCATGAAAAGACGTTGAAGTGTTGGTACGATTGGCAGATACCAAAGAACACTAATGGGGATTTTGGTCTGATTCTTCTCACCCATACCATTGTCTACCACGATATACCTCGAAGAATTGAAAATGGGGCAATAGTTCAAGGCCGCATACTCAAGCCTAAATAAGGCACATCCATTCTCACAGGCATGTATCTTCTCATAGGGCATCTTAAGTACACGGAGGATTTTCTCTGACTGGTACAGGTTTGGAGGCAGTACATGGCCTTTGGGTAGAAAGCGTCCAAATATCGTCATCATCGCGTTGTAGCATTCTCTGCCTAGGTTGAATTGAGCCTTCAGAGCCATTACTTGCGCGATGGCATCCAGCTGACGAAGCTCAGTCTGCTCGTGGAGAGGACGTTTTGAAGACTCCAACATTTCATAGAAGGCCTTTGCAGATTCCTACATCTCATCATCCGAATCCTGAGCATCATCAAAGTCTTGCACCATGTCTTCAATCCCGATACCATGCTCGTCGGTGCGACGACGAATCACCTCAGCTCTGGCACGTTGGTCAGACTCACCATGAAAAGTCCACACCGTATAATTAGGCGTAAAACCCCACTTCTGCACGTGTTTACCCATTTCAAACTCTGTCTGCTTTTTCAAGTTGTTGCAGTTGGGACACGGGCACCATGTTTTTTGCTGGCCATTTGCAAATGCGGCTCTCACAAACCCCCTCGTTTTTGTTAACCATTCATGGGTCATGTCTTCCTGACTAGGGTGACCAGTGTACATCCAAGCACGATCACCCATGTTGCCTAGCTACCTATGGGCTTACAAGAAATACATATATAATTCATCATCTATATTCATACGCTAATCAAGTTTGTAAGTTTTATTACGTCCATGCAACCTACACGCTAATAGCTAAAGATAGGTCCTAATCCGACCCGTGTATGTGTAGATTGGGTTCGTTTTCCCATGCTCTACTCCACATGCGACGCAGAATTTTGGCAGCACCTCCCCGCTGTTCTCCTGATACACGTCTCGGCAATAAGCAGAGCAGATGTGTACCCGGAGAACAACAGGGAGGCAGTGACGAAATTCCGCATCGGATCCAGAGCACAGCATACGAGAAAACGAACCCAATCTACACATACTCGGGCTGTCCACGGATAATGTTGGACAATTCGAAAGGATGACGGTTATAAATATGCAAAGAAATGCATATTTATAGATGTCGCCCTTTCGAACCAGAGACGCATACTGGTCACACATACTCATGATTGAAGAAACCTATAGATAGCAAGTTTCATCGACACGAAGACCGGGACAGAGCAAATTAAGGGTGTAGGAGGAGAAGTCATTTGTGCTCATCAACAAACGCAGGGGTGGAGCTCGTCCAACGCACGTGGAGGTCGTCGAACAACTGCACATTGAAATTCACACGATCAACACAATATGATATTTTGTTAATTAACATAATCGGAAAATATGTGACTTAACTCATAATTTACAAAACTATGACCCCGTGGGCCTCTAGAAGGCCGAAAAGCACCTTCTCGTTCAACAATAAGTAGAAGAGGTGTCGGGGGTCGGGGCTTAGTGGCGTCGAGGGTCGGTGGTGTCGGGTGTTGGTGGTCGGGAGTCGGGTTAAATGCGTCGATGGTCGAGGGCAGTGTCGTCGGGGGTCGAGGGTCAATAGCGTCGGGGGTTGGGGTCTTTTCGATCAACAAGGGGCCAAAGAGGTGTCGGGGGTCCAGGGTTGGGGGTTAGTGGCGTCGGGGGTCGGGGGTAGGGGGTCGGGGGTCGAGGGTCAATGGCGTCGGGGGTCGGGGGTCGACGGTCAGTGGCGTCGGGCATCGGGGGTCGGGGGTCGAGGGTCAGTGGCGTCGGGAGTCGAGGGTCAGTGGTGTCGGCCATCGGGGGTCGGGGTTAGTGGAGTCGGGGGTCGGGAGTCGGGGATCGGGGGTCAGTGGTGTCGGGCATCCGCGGTCGGGAGGCGGGTGTCAGTGGCGTCGGGGGTCGGGGGTCGAGGGTCGGGGGTTGGTGGTGTCGGGCGTCAGGGGTTGGTGGCGTCGAGCGTTGGGGGTCGGGGGGGGGGGGGGTCGGCGTCCTCTTCCTTCTTCTTCTCCTCTCTCCTCTTTTTCGTCTTCTTCTTCTTCTTCTTTATCATCTTATTACTATTATTATTATTCTTTTTTCTCCTCCTCCTCCTCCTCCTCTTCTAACAGTAACCTAATTGACACTAAAATAATAGTAACCTAATTAACCTAAACTAACAATAACCTAATTAATACTAAAATAAAAGTAACCTAATTAACCTAATCTAACATTAACCTAATTAACACTGACAGTAACCTAAACTAATAGATGCAATGAAATGAAAAAAAGAAAAAAAATGAAAGAAAATGAATTCACCAAAATGAGGGAGGAGGTGTGGTGTGGTGGGCGAGGAGGGCCGCCGAGAGGGGGTCGCCGCGGGGAGGGGGTCGCCGTAGGGAGGGGGTCGCCGGTGATGCTGGAGCGAGGCCGGGCGGCGGCGGGGGCGAGTGAGGTGAGGGGAGAGAGAGACAGTCTGAGGGGGGAGAGAGACAATGAGCGCGAGGGGGAGTAGACGGACATTATAGGGTCGGCCCCTTTGCCGTCCGCCCCCCGACGGCAAAGGGCCCCATGGCGGACGGCAAAGGCCCTCGGACGGCAAAGTTTGCCTTCCGTCGGACACGGCAGGCATGGGACCCACCCTTCCTCTTTGCCGTCTGCCATGGGTCTCTTTGCCATCCGCTGGCAGACGGCAAAGGGCCGACACATGGCAAATAGTATGGTTCCATCAGTCAGCTCTTTGCCGTCTGCCTTGTGTCAGCAGACGGCAAAGACCTGGCTGACGGCAAAGAACTGGATTCCAGTAGTGTCTAGTTCATCGGTTGCATGGTAATCCCTACTCATTCACATTGATATCTATTGATTGGCATCTCCATAGCCCGTTGATACGCCGAGTCAATGTGACGATCTCCTACTTTTTGCCTCATAACCTCCACCACACTCTATTCCACCTATAGTGCTATATCCATGGCTCACGCTCATGTATTGTGTGAGAGTTGAAAAAGTTTGAGAAAGTAAGAGTGCGAAAATAATTACTTGGCCCATACCGGGGTTGTGCATGATTGAAATTCGTTGTGTGGGGATGATGGAGCATAGCCAGACTATATGATTTTGTAGGGATAACTTTCTTCGGCCTTATTACTTCAAAAGTTCATGATCACTTTGCTAGTATGCTTGAAGTATTATTCTTTTCATGTCAATAGGAAACTATTGTTTCGAATCTTACGGATCTGAACATTCATGCCATAAGAAAGAAGTTACAAAGGACAAATATGTTAGATAGCATTCCACATCAAAAATTCAGTCTTTATCACTTCTCTACTCGAGGACGAGCAGGAGTTAAGCTTGGGGATGCTTGATACGTCTCCAACATATCTATAATTTTTTATGGTTCCATGCTATTATCTTGTCAACTTTGGATGTTTCGTATGCACGAATATGCTATCTTATATCTTTTTTGGGACTAACCTATTAACTGAGTGCCAAGTGCCAGTTTCTGTTTTTCCGTGTTTTTGAGCTTTTTAGAGAAGAATATTAAACGGAGTCCAAACGGAATAAAACCCGCGGGATGATTTTTTCCATAACAGAAGATACGCAGGGGACTTGAGAACCAAGGCAAAGGACCTCGGGGGAGGTCACAAGCCCCCTAGACGCGGCCTAGGGGCGCCTAGCAGTCTTGTGGGCCCCTCATGGCTCCTTTGCCCTACCTCTTCCACCTATAAATTCTCTAAAAATCCAAAACCACGAGAGAGAGCCACAGAAATAAGCTTCTGTCTCCGCAAGATCCCATCTAGGGACCGTTGTGGTGCCCTGCCGGAGGGGGATTCGGACACGGAGGGCTTCTTCATCAACACCATTGCCTCTCTAATGATGCGTGAGTAATACACGATAGACCTTCGGGTCCATAGCTAGCAACTAGATGGCTTCTTCTCTCTCTTGGATCTTCAATACAAAGTTCTCCATGATCTTCATGGAGATCTATCCGATGTAACCTTCTTTTGCGGTGTGTTTCTCGAGATCCGATGAATTATGTATTTATGATCAGATTATCTATGAATATTTTTGACCGGCTACTGTAGGGAATCACCCACAGTCTTTTCTATTAATTCTGTAAAAAGAGTTTGTATGTACAAGGGAGCGAAAGAATATACAGAAAATAGAAGTGAGGGGAGGGGGTATATGAGATACAAACCTCAAGGAGGTAAAAATGCTATCCATCTAAGGAGATCATCCCTAAAACTAGTTTTAATCCTGTGAGCTAGGAGAGAAATATCATGAATAAAGCTAGACCTCCATTTTCTAAACCTGGGTTGCTAATGATGGAAAACTTTGGCATTTCTCACAGTCCAGATGTTCCAGCAAGCAATGAAGACAACTTCAAGGAAGAACGGATGATGAAAGTCTCTTCTTGCAGCGAAAGAAGTAATCCACATGGAATTTCCCTACCATGATATCTGAAGATAATTCCAGATCCTGGTACTGAAAAGACAGTTGAAAAACATATGATCTCTGTCCTCCTTGGTCCTGGCATGGCATAGAACACATAGATTTGAATCAAACACATTCCAGTGACGCCTCTCCAACATATCTTGAGTGTTGAGTCTGTCCATGACCAGGAACCAGGCAAACATCTTAATTTTCATAGTGCAGCAGCTCTTCTAGATCGAGCTGAGCAAGGGGTTTGGTGTGATGGGTTGGTGGATATGGAGATTATACTACTTGGAAGTGTAAGCTTTAGAATCTTTACTCCAGAGCCAGACATCATCAGCATTTTGGTTTATAGAAATGTCCTAAAGCAGAGTGTTGAGAGTATCTAGTTCTCGATAGGTTTGTTCAGAGGGAGGTAAGTGGAACATGGAAAGCATACTGTTCTCTTGGAAAGCATGGAAAACTTCCTCAGTGGTGCAAAAAGAATCAATAACAAAAGAGAACAGTCTCTGGAACCTAGAAGCCAGAGGTCTGATAGAATCTCCAATCAACCAGGAATCCGATCAAAACAAGAATGTATCACCTCTAGTGGGTTTAACATATGTCACAGTTCTGAAATTATCCACACGCTTGCAGATGTGTTTCCACCAAAAGGAACCACAAAGTGAGGTAGCTTGGGGAACTGTGTTATGGTAGTATGTGTTACAAATTAGCTTGACCCAGGGTATATCAGCTTTGTTCAGGAATTTTTCTACATGTTTGAGTAGTAGTGCCTCATTCTGGACAACAAGATTCATGATCCCCAACCCACCCTTCATCTTAGGTCTGCATACAAGGTCCCAGGCAGCAAGAGAGGGGGCATGATCTTGATCATTCTTTCTCCATAAACATTGTCGTTGGATCCGCTCTAGCTGCTTAAGGATCCCTGGAGGAACATCTAAGCTGCTGAGAAAGAAGATAGGGAACGAAGACAGAGCTGAGTTCAAATATTGTAAACGGCCCCCCTGAGCTAGGAAGGATGAACTAGCACTGAGGCTTGTTTCCATATTATCCACTAAGGGCATGAGATCAATTATCCTTGGTTTGGTTGTTCCTACAGGTAAACCAAGATAGGTGAATGGCAAGGAACACACCTTGCAACCAATAGCATCAGCTAACCTTGGGAGTTGTCCTTGATCTATGTTGATGGGGAGCAGAGCAGAATTGTGATAATTCATGTGAAGACCAGTGGATTGGGAGAACAGAAGTAGCATTTTTTGAATTCAAGCAACTGAGATTATTCTGCAGGTAGAATGATGAGAGTATCATCAGCATACTGTATTATGGGGAAGTCTCTGTCATGACAGGGAATTGGCAATTGAATGAGGCCATCCTCCAAGAGCTTATTGACCAAAGTTTGAAGGAAATCTGCAGCAATTGCAAAGAGAAGAGGGGACAAGGGGTCTCCCTGTCTGACCCCTTTCTTACATATGAACTTCCTTCTAGGAACTCTATTTAGAAGTATAGAGGAGGAGCGAGAAGTGAGCAGCTGTTGAACCCATAGGAGCCATCTATCATTAAAACCCTTATATCTCAGAATCTAAGAAATGAACTCATGTTCCATAGAATCAAAAGCCTTTTCAAAATCCAGTTTGAGGATGACAATAGGTTGCTTGGACTGATGACATTGGTGCAAATACTCTAGTGTCTAGCCCACACAATCTTGGATGGTTCTGGATTTGATAAAGCCATACTGATTTTTGTGTATGCATTTCATAACTTGTAGTTGCACTCTGTTGGCTACCATTTTAGACAAAAACTTAAGGCACATCCCTGTGAGAGAGATAGGCCTAAAATCACCAACCTGCTCAGGGAAGCTCTTCTTGGGTATCAAAGTTATATAGGATGAGTTCATTTTTCAAGCTTGGCAATGTCAGCATGGAAATCAACTGCAAGTTGATAAAATTTAGGGCAGATTACAGACCAACATTTCTTGAAAAATAGGCCATTGAAGCCATCAGGACCAGGGGCCTTGTCAGTGGGCATTTCTTGCACTATCTGATCCATTTCTGACTTGGTAAAAGGTTCTGTTAGCATATCCAGCCCATCCACCTTCTGAATTAGGGACTGTAGGTCAAAAGCCATATTAATACCCTGAGAGGATCCCATCCTATCCTTGAAAGAAGTCCAGAAACATCCAGCAATTTTCTCATGATCAGAGATGATAGAACCATCATTCAGCTTAAGAGATGAAATGGAATTTTTTATACATCTTTCAGTTGCCATGGCATAGAAAAATTTAATGTTCTCTTCTCCAACTTTGATGAAACGAATTGTAGCTCTTTTTTCCCAGTAAAGGAACAGCAGGTGCAAGAGATGATCCAAATGCAACTTTACAATCACCCTGAAATTAGCTTCAGGTCTATATAGGGGTCTTAGATCTTCCAAATCATCAAGGCAAAGCACAACCTGGTTGCACCTATCAATAAGAAGCTTGAGCTGAGAGAGGTTGGTTTGCCATTTCTTTAGGGCCTGTCGTAGGTGCTTCAACTTGTCCATGATAATGGCAGTGATATGTCCTTTCCTGGATGGAATTTTCCATGAGTCCTTGACACAATCCATGAAACCATCCATCTCAACCCAATAGTTTTCAAATCGAAAGAGATTGCATTTTGCGATGGAAGTGTTAATTGTAACTACACATGGGGCATGGTCGGATGCAGTTTTAGCCAAAGGCAGGACTTGTGTTAGTGGATATGATGAGATCCAAGTAGCAGATGTAAAGAACCAATCCAATTGTTCTAGCAGAGGTGAATCTTACATATTGGACCAGGTGAAGGATCTGCCCTTAATAGGAAATTGAAGTAGACCTAGGTGACCAATGATCTCACTGAAGATGAACATGTCATTGACATCAGCCCCAGGAAAGTTTCTATTAGATGGTGATCTAATAAAATTAAAATCCCCAAGCAGTAACCAATTGGCATCAGCAGGGATGTTGAGATTATATAACCAGCTGACAAAAAGATCTCTAGCCTCACCCTGACATGGGCAATGGACATTACCAGGGTCCAAGATTATGCAGAATGATTGGATGTAAAGGAGATAATAAGGCCAAAAGGCTGGCACTCAACTAAGCTACCAGTCAGAATAGAGGAGTTCCACAGAGTGATCAGCCCACGAGAGGCACCACGAGAGGGTGAGTATGCAAACTGGTCAAATCTTTTAGGACAAAAGCTTCTTGCTGATCGAAAGTCAATGTGTTGCATTTTGGTTTCCTGTAAAACATACTACGGAGGCCAAGCTCTCATCAATTTTGTTAAGAACAACTCTCTGTCTATGATCAGAATTGTGGCCACGCACATTCCAGCAGAGAACACGCCAACTTCGCGTAGATCTACTATCCATGAGAACTAATAGATATAGCAAAAGTGGAGTTACATAATAACCCACACAACCAAGGTTTAGAACACTGAAACAAAGGACAAGCAGTAGTCTGACAAACCAAACAACCAGCAAAACAGAGCAATAACAATATTGATTTAAACATCAGTAGATGGGGTCTTGGATGCAGCAGGATCCTCCATAAGACGATCCACAAAAAGCTTCTCAGCATCGATCCAAAGCTTCTAACCAGTTGCTTGCAGTACAGGGATTGGCGTTGCTGGTGGTACCTCCTCTTGAGCTGATTGTTCACCCACAGGGTCGTCCATAGGCTTGGCCTTGGGCTTCCTCTTCTTGGGAACATGCATCAGGAGTTCCTGCAACACTGGTTTGAAGCCATCTCGCTTGATAGAACCCCTCGTGCAGCGGCGAACCGAGGAGTCGACGATGGGTGTGGCCTACTTACGAGGCCCTTTCTTCTTGACAGCAGGTGAACTAAAAGCGAACTCCTCTGTTGTTGGAAGAGAAATGCCATGTGTTACCTCAGTGGAAGGAGCAGGGGTGATCTCGATGGGCGCCAAGCTTCGTCCTGCAGCCTCGTCATCAAAAGCAGACGACCATGATCGCTTGGGGATCATGATCGGCAGCACTGGTGGCATCTGAATATGGCGAGGGACATGCAAAGTACATGCCACGCCCATAAGAGATTCAAATGACCTGGCCCAGGAAATCACAGGTGGCAGCGGTGGACAATAAAAAACACTTGCCGCACCAACAACCAGGTTTGTTTGCTGCATCGTAGGTCGTTTGTATGGGACGATTGCCAGGGGGTTAAACATAGACGCCTCCTCGGCATGATCTGCTTCCACAGGCTCCTCGTCTTCGGCATTGTCGGTTGCCGCTAATCCACCACCATTGGGAGGGGCAGGATCAGGAGCAGCCGCCTCATCAGCAGCAGGGTGGACAACAGGCATGTCCACAGCATCAGCGTCAGTAGCAGCAGGCTGAGAGTCTAGAACCACCATTTCCTGAACACAATCACAGGAGGTTGGTTGATCAATGACCATCGATTCTTGGTCTTGTGCAGGTGCATCAGGTTGTGCTTCCGGGGCTTCAGGTTCCCAACCCCATCCTCCTACCACCAGGGCTTGTGGCTCTGGCTCTAGGGGAGGAGGTGGCACCGCGTTCCATCCCAGAGCAGGGTATGGTGGCAGTGAAAATAACAGGTTATCATTGACAAGTTGACCAGGTAGTGCGTGCGGGGTGCCATTGAGGGGCATGGGATCTTCGTCGTTGGGCATCTGTTCACCAAAAGTTGTGCCCAGGATGTACACTGGCGCAGACCATGAGACCTTGGCCCCTCCCCAGGCAGCATATTCAGAGACGGTGATGCTCCTCGGCACCAGATTATCCGTAGGGAAAGATGCAAAGACAATGGATCGAAGCAAATATGGGTCATCGCTGACCCAATGATGGAACTCCCCAAAAGTGTTAACAGCAGCCCGTAGATCATTCGTATTGCGGAAATCTAAAGGGACCCCAAGCAGCATCAAGCAGCCCTGACGAAAACCTGTTTGCCCATGAAATCCTGCACCATCGCTATGTCGCATGAAACGAACAAAGGTGTCGTTCCCTAGTGCTTGGGGACCATATGAACTGTAGCGAAACTTTCCGCAGCATCTCGAAGCTCAAACAGACCAACCCCCTCAATCCATGGCTATGCTGAGCGAACATGCAAACCCCTATTGAGAAGTAGGGCGACAACTTCTTGTCGTACCTGGGCCACCAGCTCTGCAGGAGGTGCTGGCATTACTTCCGCGATGATGTACTGTTCGTGCCTGCGTGTGATGCGGATGGTCGACATGATGAAGGTCGGTGGGAGGCGATCAACGCCCCCATCGATCATGTTATTACCCTGTGGGACGAAGGGCAGGGGATCAAGCTTGAAGTTGGCCATTGTAGTTGACGAAGCTGGAGGAGGCGGCGTCAATGGTGGCGTCTCAGAGGGAGTCCGGGGAGACGATGGGCTTGACAAGACAGGGAGGAGGAACCGCTCAGCAGGCTTTGCGATTTCCCCAAGAATAACAGAGGTTCCCAAGATATCTGCTACAGGGGAGGTGGTGGGGCTCTTGCATTTCCAAGCAAGACAATTATCGCGCATAAAGGAAGTGCAGTCAGATTTTGCATGGCCCACATTGCCGGAGGCAGAGCAAATTAGCGTGGCGGTGTAGGTGGAGGCGAGATGACCTTGAGACAAGCAAATCGTGCAAGAATAAATCTCTTGAACCATGCCATTAATCAACTCATCGAAGAGCTGGTGGGCCTCCTACGAAGAGGGAATATCGGGATGAGAACAAAATTCTTTCCCGACAATAGATGTCGTCACCGAAGACCCATTAATGGGTTCAAAGAGAGGCCCGCTGTCGGGGCAATCCAACAAAACAGATTCAAAATGTTTTGAAATCCCGCCTAGCACGGTGGGATTAGCCGAATCTATGCCGGATGAGGAGGAGATCCCACTGATCTCGCCTTTTTCCATTAGGTTACCGCATGATCCGGGATGAGATACGTGCTAATGAACTGAGCCAAACGTGATGTGTGGCGAGGCTGACGTCCACCGGAGCTCTGCCGGTGATGGAGCACTAATAATAACACGTCCTTGCGGAGGGATCGAATAACCAGCCTTGGAAAAAGTAATAAGCTCATCTTGAGAAACAGGGCGTCGGTAACCTTTGCAAACATCATATTGTTGTAGGGTTGCAAAAGTTAATTTCTTGCGAGCAGAAGATCCCGACTTAAGAGAGGACTTAAGAGGTCTGGAATGCATTGCCATCAGACCTAGTGATGCTCTTCGTTTGGTCGGGCTAACAATGATCCATTCTGCATCACATTGCTTCTTCCATAACTTGAATTCTTGACGCCAATTAGGGCCACCATAACCCCATAGATGAAAATAGCACTTAAAGCTTGAACATTTGTAAGAAAGAAAATCCAGAATGTAAAAACCAACTTGCTGGCAAGAAACCTTGAAAGAGAAAACCGAGTCCGCAACTTGGGAAACCCTCAGTTCAATGGCCGAACCTCCAATAGCTGATTCAAGCGAGGCAGCGACGGATTCCTCAGAAAGGCGGAAAGCATGGCATCCAAAGGAGGCCACCATTGTGAAAGAGCGACGATGCTTCATTGGATGCACCGGAAAGCCAGGGATGCGATAAACCTCATACGCAAAGGCCAAACCAGGAGAAAAATCTAGATCCAACGTGGAGCAAGCCATGCGAGCTATGCACAACCACGTAAAAGAACGTTGGGGTTCACCTGAGTTGATGAGCGGAGAACGAGGATCAAACACCGGCTAGAAGTCCAGATCGCCATGAGGTCTCATAGGTGGGAGGTGGGAGTCGCCATCTTTTGCCCTTAGGCAGTAATAAATTGATTATCTATGAATATTATTTTAGTCTCCTCTAATATCTTATATGCATGATTTCGTATCCTTGTAATTCTCTTTGAGTTGTGGGTTTCATTTGGCCCACTTGATCTATAATTCTTGCAATGGGAGAAGTGCTTGGTTTTGGGTTCATACCGTGCGTTTCCTCACCTAGTGACAGAAGGGGTAGCGAGGCACGCATCATATTGTTGCCATCAAAGGTAAAAAGATGGGGTTTATATCATATTGCATGAATTTATCCCTCTACATCATGTCATCTTGCTTAAGGCATTACTCTGTTTGTTATGAACTCAATACACTTGATGCATGCTGGATAGCGGTCCATGTGTGGAGTAATAGTAGAAGATACAGAAAGTATCGGTCTACTTGTCTCGAACGTGATGCCTATATGTATGATCATTGCCTTAGATATCATCATGACTTTGTGCGATTCTATCAATTGCTCGACAGTAATTCGTTCACCCACCGTAATACTTGCTATCATGAGAGAAGCATCTAGTGAACACTATGGCCCCCGGGTCTACTTCACATCATATTTTCAGATCTACACTATTACTTTGTTGCCCTTTTCACCTTCAGATCTCACCTTGCAAATAATCATGAAGGGATTGACAACCTCTTAATAGCGTTGGGTGCAAGTTTTTTGTTTTTGCGCAGGTACATTGGTGCCTCATCTTGATACTCCTACTGTATTGATACCTTGGTTCTCAAACTGAGGGAAATACTTACCGCTATTGTGCTGCATCACCCTTTCCTCTTCAAGGGAAAAACCAACGCAAGCTCAAGAGGTAGCACTTAGTGCCATATATTATGATCCAATTATGTGTGGAAATCCTATGATGTTTGAGTAGATTTCTTTTGTCATACGGGTTAATTGTGATATGATCTTATTGATATGAGTTGTGTGTTGATATGGTGTTTTCTTAAGGTGCCTTCCGTGAGGTACACACGTGAAGGATACACGTTGGAGGGTTAGCAATATGTTCGTGATTCGGTTATAGTGGGTGGCTAGAGTGATAGAAGCTTACACCCGAGTAAGGGAATTGTCTCCTATGGGAGTAAAGGGGAGTTGATGTTTAATGCTATGGTTGGGTTTACCTTAATGATTTCTAATAGTTGCGGATGCTTGCTAGAGGTCCAATCATGAATGCATATAATCCAAATACATAAAGTGTGTTAGCGTATGCTTCTCCCTCTTTGCATACGATAAGTATCTATCATGTTATATTCAATTGCCTATGGACAATCTTTCTCTTGCATTACAAACAAGCTTTATACTAAACCACTTACTTATTAATATTTATCTAAACAACACCTAACTTCTATTTATTTATTCTTCATTATCTTGCATAACTATCTATTACACCTACTAAGTACTTCTAGTTTCTTTCTTGTAAGGTTGTTTCATACTTGTTCTAGTTAAAGTAAGCTATAGCGTGCGTAGAGTTTTATTGGTAGTTGATAGAACTTGAGAGAATATTAATTCTACCTGTAGGTACTTGTTGGGTTCGACACTCTTCCTTATCGAAAAAGGCTAAAAACGATCCCCTGTGCTTGTGGGTTATCACACGCCCATCACTTTCGACGTCGAGGATTACCCTCATTGCACTACTGTTGTCAGACATTTGTTGTTGTTGGTTTCACCAACAATTCCCAACCTCAAGCTGAGAATGATGGTGGTTGATGGTGGGGACGGCTTGAATTTGATCTCGCCTAATATGATCAAACTACTATAGATCCCTGAAGTGGATCTAAAGCCGACAGGGACATTCCAAGTGGTCAGCCCAGGAAGGACCCAACCCAAGGGGAAAATCACCTCGCTAGTGACATTTCGTTGCGTGCTCAACTTTAGGACAGAGAAGATCATGTTTGGTGTCACCTAGATACCGCTTCCATACATTAGAATCCTCAGCCGCTAAGCTCTGGCAAAGTTCATGGTGGTGTCCCACTATGCTTACAACACCCTATAGATGCCAGGGCTGATGAGTGTCATCACCTTCCACTCCAACAAGAAAAGTGCAGTCTTGTGATACGTCTCCAACGTATCTATAATTTTTGATGGTTTCATGATATTATCTTGTCAAACTTTGGATGTTTTGCATTCCTTTTATATATTTTTTGGGACTAACTTATTAACTCAGTGCCAAGTGCCACTTCCTTTTTTTTCCATGTTTTTTACCCCTTTCAGAGGAGGATTTTGAACAGAGTCCAAACGGAATGAAACTGCCAAAAAGATTTTTTCCGGAACAGAAAAAGATCGGGGAGCCGGAGAGTCAGGGCAGGTGGCCACCAGGGACCCCACAAGCCCTCATGGCGCGGCCACGGGGGCGCGGCCCCCTGGCTTGTGGGCTCCCTGAGGCCCCTTTGCCCTAGGTTTTGCGCCTATATATCCCCAAAAATTCCAGAAAGAATCAGGAGATCATCGAAAGTACTTTTCCGCCGCCGCAAGCTTCTGTCTCCGCAAGATCCCATCTGGGGCAGGTTCCGGTTCCCTGCCGGAGGGGGATTCGGATATGGAGGGCTTCTTCATCAACACCATGACCTCTCCAATGAAGCGTGAGTAGTTCACCATAGACCTACGGGTCCATAGCTAGTAACTAGATGGCTTCTTCTCTCTCTTGGATATTCAATACAAAGTTCTCCATGATCTTCATGGAGATCTATCCGATGTAATCTTCTTTTGCGGTGTGTTGGTGGAGATCCAATGAATTGTGGATTTATGATCATATTATCTGGGAATCTTATTTGAGTTTCTTCTGATCTCTCTTATGCATGATTTCATATCCTTGTAATTCTCTTCGAGTTGTGGGTTTTGTTTGGCCAATTAGATCTATGATTCTTGCAATGGGAGAAGTGCTTGGTTTTGGGTTCATACCGTGCGGTGACCTCACTCAGTGACAGAAGGGGTAGCGAGGCATGCATCGTGTTGTTGCCATCAAGCGTAAAAAGATGCGGTGTTCATCATTGGTTTGAGATTATCCCTGTACATCATGTCATCTTGCTTAAGGCGTTACTATGTTCGTCATGAACTCAATACACTAGATGCATGCTGGATAGCGGTCGATGTGTGGAGTAATAGTAGTAGATGCAGAAAGTATCGATCTACTTGTCTCGGATGTGATGCTTATATGTATGATCATTGCCTTAGATATCGTCATGACTTTGCACGGTTTAATCAATTGCTCGACAGTAATTTGTTCACCAACCATGATATTTTCTATTTTGAGAGAAGCCTCTAGTGAACACTATGGCCCCGGGGTCTACTTCACACCATATTTTCAACCTTACACTTTTTACTTCGTTGCACTTTCCGCCTTCAGATCTCACTTTGCAGACAATCTTGAAGGTATTGACAACCCCTTTGAAGCGTTGGGTGCAAGCTCGTTTGTGTTTGTGCAGGTACTCTAGACTTGACGAGAATCTCCTACTGGATCGATACATTGGTTCTCAAACTGAGGGAAATACTTACTGCTCCTTTGCTGCATCACCCTTTCCTCTTCAAGGGAAAAACCAACGGAAGCAAGTCTCCGTCAATGTGTCAATTTCTGGCGCCGTGGTTTGAGAAGTAGCATCTTCTGTGCTGACAAGCTCTACCAGGAAGAAATTGCACCATCTGTTGACAAGGCGCTTGCTTCTGCCAAGAAAGATCCCGGGGGAACAAAGACAAGAGTAGAGGCAAGACCTCCAGCAAGGACTCCAGGAAGCGCACTACAAAGTGCAACATACCCGTTGAGTATGTGCTGAGGAGCTTTGCCTCCAGGAAGAATATATCCAAGGTAGCGGCCCTCAAGATGAATTAAGTGTATTCGAAGGAGGATGGGTCGGGAGGCATGTTCACCATAAGTGCCACCCTTGACGACAATGAAAGCATGCTCATCTCCTTCCTATGGGGGAATATCGATGTGTGTGCCTGGCAACGATCTGATTTCCCTCGTGTTCCAAGGGAGGTGATTGAGAAAAACCTTGATGTTTGTCCCCATGCATGCCCCGTCAAGAAGAACGTTAGGAAGCATGCTTTGTAGTAGAAGAGTTCATTGTCGAGGAAATAAACAAGCTGGAAGCAGCATGTGTGATCATAGGTGTGATCCATCCAACATGGTTGTCAAATCTAGTTGTAGTGTAGAAGGCAAACATAAAGAGGATTCTTTGTACTGAGTTTACTGATTTAAATAAAACTTGTCCAAAGGATTCTTTTCCTTGGTCATGCATTGATCAAATAGTGGACTCCACTACCGGCTACATCCTCCTCTCCTTCCTTGATGCTTATTCTGGTTACCATCAGATTTTCATGTCCAAGTAAGATGAAGTGTATGCCTTCCGGATTCAAAATTAAAAGATACACTTGAAAATTACACAAGATTAACTTGAAGCTCAATCCCGATAAGTGTGTGTTTGGCTTTCCATCCAGCAAGCTTCTTGGGTTCTTCATTTCTCAGTATGGACTCGAAGCCATCCCTGACAAGACAAGGCCATTGAGAAGTTTAAAGCACCAAAGCGTGTCAAGGATGTGCGCTGCTTGGCATGTTGTGATGCCGCATTAGGTAGGTTTATTTATAAGTCTTCTTATTGCACCCTCCCTAAGACAAGAGCACTACAAAAAGGCAGCTTTAATGAAATGGACTTCGGAAGCGGAGGTAGTGCTATAGGATTTTAAAAAGTACATGTCCTCAATGGCAATACTAGTTGCACCTAAGCCGTAAGAGATGTTGCTGTTATATTTGGTGGAAACCAAACAAGTAGTTTGTGTTGCACTAGTGGAAAATAGGGAAGGTGATGATGAAGAGCCAGCAGCCCCAAATCAGGAAGCCGACAAGCGAGACTCTATTCCGGCAAGCCAAACTGCAAGTACAGTGCAAGAATCAAACCAGCAAGTTGTGCAGAAGAATAAATGGGGTAGTGCCCGTTTATCTGTCAGGTCTCTTCGGTAGGGGCTTAGATCAAGATACGATTTTGCACAAAAGTTTCTATTTCATCTCCTCATGCCCTCGTGGAAGCTAGACCACTACTTCCAAGCACACCACATCACTGTCATCACTTGCTTTCCTTTGCAACGCATCTTCAGAAATCCAGAAGGCACCGGCAGGATAGTGGAGTGGGAGTTGGAGAAGGCCAGTTCTAATATGAGTTTTTTAAGAACATCAACTATTCAAAGAAGGGCCCTAGCAGAGTTCATTGCAGAATGGACGCCAGTGAAAGATGAAGAGAACCAACAAACAATCCTCCCAGTAGAAGAAGCCCCACAAGAATGGATCATGTACTTTGATGGAGCATTTTCGCTGCAAGGCTCCGATGCGAGCATGCTGATTGTCTCACACACCGGAGATCACCTCATGTACATGATCCAGATGCACTTTATCAGGGAGGTAAAGACAAACAACATTGCTGATTATGAATGACTGCTTCCAGGCATGTGGATTGTTGTATATCTTAGCATCAGTAAGCTAATCATCATTGCAGATTCACAACTTGTTGTGCGTCATGTAAACAAGTATTACCAGATACCGTTGATGGACTATTATGTTGATGAAGTAAGGAACTTCGAAGAGCACTTTGATGTGCAAACAGAGCACATTCCTCATGCGGAATATAGCATCGCTAACGACCTGTCAAAATCAGTTGCTGAAAAGGTGCATATGGAACAAGGGACTTTTGTACTGCGAATAACTCAACCATATGTCCCACAATCAATGCAGCAATCGTAGAAGAGAAAGATTAATTCCAACAACTACTTTCTCACAGAGCTACCAGCCACTGCCAAGATAGCTATCACAAACAACACACCGTTTGCCGGCGGCCATCAAGTTCCGGTAGGATATAAAGTTCTTGTCTTCAAGGCCAGTGCTCCTGCAACAGAAGAGATGTTTTTAGTCCTTATCCTCCAGTACAGGCTTCGGTATGGGTGCAACAGATGCTACAATATCTTCACAAAGGAGAACTTATGTCAGAGGAGGGAGGGGCTAAAAGAGTAGCCCAACTATCAAGTATGTACCAATTCATGGACAACATTCTCTTCAAGAGAAGGCCAAACGGCGTGAAATTGAAGTGCATCTTTCAAGAAGATGCACAAAAGTTTTTGGCAGAAATACACAAATGTATGTGTGGTTCCCACATCGGTTCCTATGCGCTTGTCGGCAAGGCTTTCGGGCAAGGATTCTACTGGTCGAAATCCCTCTAAGATACCTTGGCAGTCGTAACCAGGTGTGTAGCATACCAATTCCCCGCCAAGAAAATTTATTAGCCGATACAAGCACTTCAAACCATACAACTCCCGTGTCCTTTCTTTGTCTAGGGGCTCGACATTGTTGGCCCTTTCACTCTTACTACCATGGGCTTTGAGTTCCTGTTTGTTGGAATCGACATGTTAACAAAGTGAACTAAGGTAGAGCAAGTGAGGAAGGTGAAAACACAAGCAACCGTCAAGTTCTTCGAAGTAATAGTTTGCCATTTTGGTGTCCCCAACAGGATCATCACCGACAACGACAGATAGTTTTTGAGCCGCACCTTCATGTAGTACTGCCATTATCTTGGCTCTAAGGTTTGCTTTGTGTACGTTGCTCACCCAAGAAGCAATGGCAAAGTGGAGAGGGTTAATAATGAAGTGTTGCCTGTCCTCAAGGCATGGTTTCCACAAGTTGGAGAAGTGCGTAAGGTGCTCGATTGATGACCTGTCGGCGGTTCTTTGGTCACTCAGGACGACACCAAATTAAGCTACGGGCGAGAGACACTTCTCCCTAGTCTACGATGCAGAAGAGGTACTCCCCATAGAACTGAAATATCAGTGTCCCCGAGTGCAAGCCTTGAATAAGGTTTATAAGAGAAACTACGGCAAGGTGATGCCACACTCATCGAGGAAGATTGTCTTCATGATGCCCTATGTGTTGCCTGGTACCAGCAACCTTTGAGGAAGGCGACCTTGTTATTCAGCGGATTCAGTCTACAAAGGGATCAAACAAGTGGTCGCCAACTAGGAAGGACCTTACCAGGTAGAACGAGTCAATAGACCTGGCGAGGTCTGCCTGGACACCAAGGAACGAGTGCAGTGCAAAACGTGTGGAATATCAAGAATCTTTGCAAGTTCTAAACATGAGGCGCGATTGCCATGCCACCTGGCAACCACATTTGTACAATTTTTTGTAGGGCATGTCATCCTTGGTACAAAGCTGGTCACAGACCTTGAGTATAATAAATAAATCCAACTGTTTCACAACTCTTCTAAAAGTACATATTAGAATTATGTATGTTGTATTCATATTAACTCTTATAAAATGGTTGACGAACTAGCAAGGTTCCTAGCCTCCTCTTTTCTCTTCTTTCTTTTTCTAAAAGGGTAGGAGGGACCCTCGCGCACAAGTTTTCCTGGGGGTGATGGTATGGACACCGAAATGGCGATTGAGTTGATCATTTTCTGACATGAAATATAGAAAAGAAATCTAAGTTATAAACTTTAAGTTCTTTTTTGTGGCTACTTTCCATGAACTATGTGGGGACCCCGACTTGTAAGTCGAGATTGCCGAATGCACATGTACAGTGATCCCGTAGATCAATGCTTCTGAACACACAGATACTGAATAACAAGAGTCTTACATCCATATATAACGTCTCATACGTAAATATGGCCTCAAAAGCCGACACACCCACATACTACTAAATGCGTATAACTTGGAGGATAACATTAATCCATGCCATCGGCCTTAACCTACAGGCATTATGAGTCGGAAGCCCCCTAGAGCCCATGTTCGTCCCGGACGAATTCTTATCTGAAGTCCCGTCTTCCATGCCTAGCCAATTAAATAACCAGTGGCAAGCCAATGAGTACTTTGATTGTACTCCCAAGCAACCCAGGAGGTGGAACAAGGCAATAACTAAATATGACATAATACGAGTAAGCCGATTTTGCGGAAAGCAGGTTTTCCCTAGTGCAACAAGATGATCAAATCTTGGGTGACATGCATCACAAGGCATAGCAGTAACCCAATAATCAAGTTAGAAATATCAATATCAAGTGTGGGTTGAAGATCCCATATCCACCCATCATGCCAAGTCACTTGACTTAGCTCAAGCATCATCTTCCCATGTCACCATGTTTTGCTCAAACTCCCACAAACGAACACTTTGTTTATGCAAAAATAACTGAACCTAGTTTAAGCAGCACCACCCAACTATCCTTGATCGTCGGCATGGCTATTCGAATAGTTTTACACTCCGTAGAGGTTGTGCGTTGTACCCACAAGACTCGGGGAACTTCCATGTCATCCACAACTCGCGGTATATAACATACGTGAGGTAAGCACCCGAACAATTCCTTTCCTCTAGCGACACTAAACAAAGAGCCCACAAATTGGTGCCATCCCCCATGGCATACACCATACAAGACTCACTTTATACCATCCATGGTCGCCATGCCTGACATGACCTCGTCTCGAGACTGACCACATCACTCCCATCACTAGTAATGTGGGATCTCTATTAGCATCTATCAAAGTAATCAACAAAGCCCTGTCTCATAAGGGATATCGTGGTTGCACATATAAGGTTGAGACGGTAAAAAAAATCTTAAATCTAATACCATTTTCGAAACCACTCACACAAAACTTTCCTTGGTACAATAGTTCTTTCCCAAGTGATCATACATCGCAACACCATCACCCTCGAGCATTAGTGGCACCCAACGGGGTTTTTGAAAAGCCTTTGTAAGCACTCCCTTCATCGTTATTGTGCATACCCCCATCCCTGTTTGCGTATCAACTACCAGCAACTAACTACATCCCACATGAACAACCCTCATAATTGGTAGGGTCATGCCCAGATGCAGATTTCAATGATGTGTCCTTCGGGGACAACCCAACAAGGGGGTCTCCGATCCAATAGGAATATATGCATAAGGTATCATATGACATGCAATTAAAAGTTTCTTAGGCATGGTCAAAGGGTTGCTTGCCTTGGTCAGCAAAGTATCCGGGGTCTTCAAATCTTCGGGTCCAACTCCTTCATCAACCACGTGATCTATCGTCGCGATAGTAATAACAATAATAAGAATCACAACACAAACATAACACAAAACTGATTCCTAAAATGTTACCCTACTCTCCAAAATACTAACTTCACAACTAAAAATATTTGTCTCTGGTTTTGGAGTGAAAAAGGTTTTAAAATCTATTTTAACAAAGGCTGAAAATACTCCAAACTAGGTTTTAAAATAAAACAATGTATAAAAGCATTTGTAAAAATTACACAAGTAGTGTTATAAAATACTACATATTTTTACAAGATTTATGGTGGAAAAATTATTAGATTTCAAGGAATATTTTTCCGTGTGGAAAATTTGGCACATGCGAGAAAATTGAAAAATAAAAAGGGCTTAGCATCCTCGGACAGACTCGGCCAGCAGCTGGGCCGGCCCAGCCACCCAGCCAATGCGCGTGCGCCGTCAGGTTTGAACCTCACACATAGTGCCCTATGGCCAGTGACTGAGAGAGGGAGAGAGAGAGAGACTGAGGCCGATAGGTGAGGTCACCTTATGAGGGTCGTCTTCTACCTCACGACAGGAAGGGGAGGAGCTCACCGGCGTCAGCTCCGTTGATGGCGAGGGAAGGTAAGCGTAGGAATGGAATCCGCACACTCGAGTCATTCGGATGGGTCTCGATGGAGTGGTTGAGGTGGCCGAAGTCGCCGATGATGAGGAAGCCACGGCGGAGGGCATCGGGAGGTTGTTGGTGCAGATGTTCAGCGAAGGGAAAGGAGCGGGGAAGAGGTGGAGGTCTGGATGAAGGTGGAATGGAGGCCGGAGCGGGCCTATGTCCCGAGATCGACAGAGCCCCGACGCGGTGGCGCCTCGGTCGATCTCGAGCACTGGTGCTCGGAAATCTCACGTGGGGTGATTGGGTGGTCGATTTGGGGTGAGAGGAAGTTTCCAGAGGGGGAGAGATATCGGGGTGGCCTTTATATAAGCGTGTCACGGTCCACCGATAGGTGGTGCACCGGCGAGGCCATGGAAACGGCTAGAGGAGGATAGAAGGATCGGGAATGAGCACGTGGTCTTCGTGGGTGTGGTTTACCTCCGAATGAGCCACCGGATCGCTTCGGGCGGGCACGGGAAGGCGTCACCAGGTGTAGGAGAAAGGGAGAGAGGAGGGGCCCGACGTGGCGCTGACACCGGTCGTCGAGGAAGCCAAAGCCAAACAACTTATGGGGGTGAGGCCTGGCCGGGGCTGGCCTCCCTTGGTGCGCGTGTGCATTATGGCGCTTCTAGAGAGCAATTTTGCTATGCCATGGCATGCTGGCGCGCCCCAATCATGTATACTAGTGTCTGGGGACTTTTGAGATGCCCCTAGGATACTTTGGAGCCGAGGAGAGAAGTGGGGATCAAAGTAAAAGTGAGAAGCAGTCTATGTCAGTGATGAACTAGGAAAGGAATTGGGAATCTGGTCTTTCTCCCATTGAATTAGAGCTAGGGCTCTCGGCTACAGATGTGGGGCTGAACCACAGACCTGTGATAAACGTTTCGAGTGAAGGAACAAAGTAAAAGGGGTGAAAGTAGCTGTTTTACTAAATGACTAGAAGGTGTTTGATGTTGGTTTGAGAAAAATAAACTTCACCAAATGTAGTGAGAATTAACAGGATTAAACAATGGGTAAAAATAGTAGGATTTACCAAGTTTGAGCTCATTTGAGCAAAGTTGACAATGTAGACATGGAAAACCCTAGAAAACGGCACAATCACATTTCTGTGAACCAAGGTGAGTAAATCAATTCCCACAAATGCACAAATTGGTGTGCCATCCTTATTTGGAGGTTGGATCACTCCTGGAAAGTTTGAGAGCAATAGAGCAAACCTGGAAATGTAGAGTCGTTCCAACTTGGTTTTGGACAGGAATTCTTTTGGGTTTATTGGGCGAACAAAATCAACTTGGACGGGGATGAAACTTTGCAGGGTCACCTCATATAACATGTGACATATGATATAATTTTCCTAGGATTTATTGAGAATATCTCCTTTGGAAATATTTCCAACGCTTAGAATAGGCACAAAGGGTTTCGAGGGGTTTTGCCGAATATTCTGAACATGACCATGTGTTGAAACTCGCCTATATGGAAAATATATGTCCTTTGAGTTACCCTAAATATGGTCAAATATTTTTAAGGCAGGAAAATAATGTTTCCTCATGAAATACCATTTCTGGCCTCAGAATACGGTGTTTAAATAAAATAGGAAAATAAGTTCTAAAATAATAATTTTGTGGTTTTGGGAAGTCATTTTAATAATATAATAAAGGGAAAATCTTTGGGATAAAACATCTCTCCCAAATTAAGGACTTGTAGTGCAAATCCCAATTCAGGGGTTTTTGAAGCTTTATAAATAAATAATTGCCTTTTGTTGAAATAATATTTTATTAAGTATAGTTTCTGATCCTATACACCTGTCATGATCATTGGGCAAGGGTTTGGGGCCAAGGATAGGAGTTTTTAGAAAGAAAGTAGTTTTGGTAAATTAAAACACAATCAAGCACACAAGCAAGTTGCAATCAAATCAGTCATCACAATCACTCAAAAAGTTTTAATTGGTTCCAAATTTTGTAAAAGATAATATGACAAATTCGTACAAACACAGGGTGTGACAGACCTACCCCCTTACAAGAATCTCGTCCATGAGATTACTAGGCTAAACTAAAAAGATAAGGGAAGTCGGATCTAAGGTAGTCTTCACGCTCCCATGTTTCTTTTGCTTCGGTGTGGTTGCTCCACTAGACCATGAAGTACTTGATGTTGCGGCTTCGAGTGCGACGCTTGGCTTCATCCAGGATGCAGATCGGTGTGTCATGATAATTGATATCTGGCTGAAGTTCGATGGCGTGATGATCGATGTCCTTGTAGAGGTCTGGACGGTTGGGAATTTGGAGGCACTTCCGGAGTTGTGACACGTGGAAAATATTGTGCACACCCGATGAAAGTGCGTTATATCGACTAGAGGGGGGTGAATAGGAGATTTTTAGAATTTCATCACTGAGGAAATTCCTTTTGAGGAAATTCCTCACTGATGACTAACTTACAGCGGAAACAGTAAAGGATCAGAAGTGCAAACTTTCACAACAGCAGTATTTCAGAGTGAAGAATGTGAAAACAGATTGCACTATGAGCGGGCACGCAGAATACAGATGAGGATTTACTGACGTGAAGAATTTGGGGTTGAGGAAATTCAGAGAAAGTCTTCAACAAATTCTTCAAACAATCGCAGTGAAAGTCATCAACACATAATACGAGGAAAGTAAGGAGTTGAGGAATTAGAACCCGTTTCTCAGTGAAGACAGTCGTTGATGACCCAGTTCCAACTGATGTGATAGTCGTACATCTGGTTTGGAGCGGCTTGGTATTGAAACCAAAGGACACCCAGTCCTGGGACACACAGTCCCTACCGTGTTCTCCTTGAGCTAAGGAGACACAGTCCTCGCCCAACACTCGTGGTAAGTCTTCAGGGCAGACTTGCAAACCCTCACAAACTTGGTCACCCGGTGATCCACAATTGACTGCTGGAAAGCTCTAGACCATGACGCCTAACCGTCTGGAGGATGCACAGTCCTCAAAGGTAAAAGGCTTCAGTCCCACACAGGAACAACTTCTTCAGTGATGCTCAATCACTAGGTTTGGTTTGTGGTTTCGGTGTGTGGTGTATTTCCTCACTGATGAATTACTCTCGAAGGCTCTGAGGAATTGGGTTGCTCTTATGAGAAGTGTGAGTTTCTAACGGAGCAGCCAACCAGCTAGTGGTTGTGGGGGTGGCTATTTATAGCCTGGGAGCATCCCGACATGATTTGACACTAATGCCCTTAAATAATATGACCGTTGGAGTGGATAAGACCAGTGACTTGGCATGGCTATCGAAACGGTCGGAACCCTCACCTGTGAGAGTCCTCATGTCACTCATATTCCTCACTTTGAGGCTTTTGGTAGGATTAGGCTTGGGTTGAGCATCACGAGGAAATTCATTCCATAGTGTAACTTTGACCCCCTTTAACAGTACGGTGTTCCTATTACTCGAATGCGAAGAAAGTAAAACAGAAAGTGTAAATCTTCATGCTTCAATTCTTCAGAGTGATTTTCTTCACGAACCACCGGACTTCACAATATCAGTATCTTCATGAGGAATATCAATTTCATCGCAGATTCCTCGCGATTCATTTCTTCAGCTTCAGACCAATCTCTTCAACTAAAGACATATATTTTTAGGGGTCGATATTCTTCAAATATCTCAAACTCCTCAATGACTTATAGATCATGTGTACACTCACAAACACATTAGATACTTAACCTATAAGTCTTCAAACCACCAAAATCACTAAGGGGCAATAGATACACTTA
Source organism: Hordeum vulgare subsp. vulgare (assembly GCF_904849725.1). NCBI lineage: Eukaryota > Viridiplantae > Streptophyta > Magnoliopsida > Poales > Poaceae > Hordeum > Hordeum vulgare. Next base: position 197,365,625 of record NC_058522.1, read on the forward strand.
CAATCTCCCCCTTTTTGGTGGTTGATGACAATTAGGTTAACTCTTCAACAGGGATCAAAAATATGAAGTGTAAATACTCATTTGAGGAATTTGAAATCAAGATTCAGAGAGACTCCCCCTGAAGATGTGCATATCTTGAGGATTTTGCTTTTTATAGCAAATGCACATTGATGATTTATATCATGGAGATCTCCCCCTGTGTCTTGTAAATCATGCATACAAGTAACATATCATATGAAGAATATGAAGATGCATGATGACAAATGGTATCTGACGAATTTCAGCATGTGTGCATTAAAACTTGAGGAATAAGCATGCGAAGAAAAATGTTCAAAAGCGTCAGAGTACCATCGGGCTTAAGTTACAACTCATTACATAAAAACTTCAGAAGAGCCAAGAGTTTGTAACTTAAATATAGTTCATAAGCCCCAAAAATATCCCGCTTGAAGACTAACTCTCGAGTTTCTCCCCCTTTGTCATCAAGTGACAAAAAGGGACAAACTGAGGACTAACGCCCGTGAAGACTTCACTTCTTGGTGGTTGAGGAAGAGTCGTGATGCTTCTTGGGAGTAGTCTTCTTCCTTGGACCGTTAGCAGTGTCGAGTTGGTCTTCATCAGTTTCAGTAGTGCGGAATGAAGAAAAGGAGCTGTCTTCAAGGTCTGGCACTGGAATAGGCATGAACTTATTCTTGGGAGGCCACGGCCATTCAAAGTCTCGCTCAAAGTCCATTTCTTCAAGCTCAGTCTGAGTCTTCAGATGTGAAAGTGTAGCCCAGGTGCGATCGAAAACCTCATGCAGATAGTGATGGTTGAGATTCACAGAGTTCTGTGTTTCAGTGAGGGTTTTCACAGTGGCACCAAACTGGCGTTTGACCCATTTGTGGTTGCGATCCACCTTCTGGTGAAGACTGAGGAGGAGCTCTCTAGTATTCATCACGCGAGGAGGAATGGGGCTTGCCGGACGAGTCTCAGTATCATCCCATGAAGAATAAGCTTCTGGCTCTCTAAACTTACCATCAAGGGGCCTACTGCCTTCTTCAATCACAGATTTGCCTTTTCCTTCAATGGACTCGAAAGTCTTCTTGTTGACCCGGATAGGAGGCATATAACCAACATGGTTTTGGAAATCAGCGTGGAAGTTGATGCATGTCCTTGTCCTGATGAATCTCATGATCCATGGGGCATATATCTTGTGATCAAAAGGACACATAGCATTGTCGGCCAAAGTCCTCAAGAAGAAATCATGGATGTTGATAGGAATACCATTAATGATGTTGAATAGGATATTCTTCATGAGGCCTACGACATCTTCTTCATCGTCATGGCCTTTGATCGGCGCGAGCACACTTGCAGAGGATTCTGTAGACAGGCCTGGGTGTGTACTTGAGCTCGTGGACGAGGAAGGTTGTTCTCGGAGATTTTCCTTCAGCCAAAGGCTTCATGAGGACTTCCATCATTCCATTTGGCAGCTCACACTCACCATAAAGCTTCACAGCCTCATTTGAGGGAATTGGTACGGGCAGTTCTCTGAGGAGTTCAATAGCAGGAGCCTTGTAGTGAGTGTTTTGTGACATCCAGTCGAACACCCAAGTGTTAATGTCTTCAGGGTTGCCAGATATGTGAAGAGTGGCATAGAATTGAAGAATTAACTCGCTATTCCAATCAGATATGTCGGAGCACATTGGGAGTAAATTTGCATCATGGAGTACACTAAGGACTGGCTCCAGGCACGGTATTGCTTCAAGTTTAACATGAGGAATATGCCTGTGCTGGAATATCTTGTTTCGTCCACATAGCACAGAGGCATAGTAATTCATCTGAGTCCTAGTCCAAAACTTCAGATGCCTCATTTGAGACTTGTCATAGGGGTTCTCTCCGATGAAGTACATGCGTTCTTCAAAGAAATTTTCTTTTTGAAACTTTGGACGCTTGGAGAATGGCTAACGCTGAACTGGCTGAAGATTTTGCTGAGGAACAGGAGGGGAGACAACAATGGCAGTCTCTGGGTTGAGCACGACGAATGCATTGTCTTGTTCTGGTGCATTCTCCTCAGCATTTTCCTCAGGGTGAGGAATTTCAGCAGTTGGTACTTCAGGCTGAGGAGATGGTGCTTGCTAGGCATCAGGCTGAGAAGCTTGCTCTGGCTGTGCTTCAGGCTGAGGAATTTCTTCTTCTTGCTCAGTTGGATCAGTCTGTTCCTCATCTTGAGGATTCTGCTCAGAGTGATGAATTTCATCAGCTTGAGGATTTTCAGTTTGTTTTTCCTCAGCTGGTTTGGTGGCAGAGGCAGTTTCATTAGCTGGTGCAGCTGATGCTAGAACATTGTCTGTTTGAGGAATGAAAGGTTGAGGACTGTCGTCTATCTGAATTTCCTCATCAGTGTGTTCCTCAGAGGCGACATCTTTCATTTCCTCATCTGCCTTTTTCGCTGGATCATCAATGATGACCATTTCATAGGAAGGAGTGACATTCAGGGGTACAGGGTCCAGAGGAGCAGATTCTTCAAGTGCTTTGAGGCGCTTTGCCTCTGTTTCTTCTTCTGCTGAGGAGGCCTTTCTCTTTTTGGCTTCCTTTTCAGCAGCCCTGGTTTTCTTCACGTCTGATGCAGAAGGAATTATCTTCTTCACCTTTGAAGCTTTTGGTGAAGGGGTTCTCTCTACAGATTCTTCAGCTAGTATTGAGGAACCAGCTGGAACAGAGTCATCAGCCTGCTTTGATGAAGCAGCTGGATCAGTGGCAGTCTCATCAGCATGAGTTTCCATGATGATTTCTTCAATAGCCGGTTCATCAACGCGACGCTCTTGGTGTACTCCTCAACTTGAGGAGTTTCCTCATCATGAGGAGATTCATCTGCTGGCTCCTCAACCAAGGGCTGAGGAGTTGGTGCTGGGGGTGCGGCCTTCTTGTTGTAGTCATCAGCAGCACTAGTGGCCAGCTGGATGAAATTGCTCTTGAGGCTTTTACGATCTGACAGCTTGGCGTACTTGTCAGTCAATTTTTTCAGCTCTGCCTGTGTTGTCACGAGTGCAACAGGAGTCAATTTGAGGAGATTCTGCCTGGGGAATTTCTCCTTTTTAATCTTGGCAACTTTGGCATGCCTGGCCTGCTGTTCTTTCCACTTGGCTTCATTTCTGAAAGTGGTCACCATGTGGCTGATGCCAGGCGGAAGCTTCAAATCATCAACTGGAGTGTTTGGGTCCTCATACCAGATATTGATGTAGTCAAGGAGGACCTTGGGGTCCATGGCCAGAGGAATGGCACTGCCTGATGCTTGAGCTACTCTTTCCTGCTTGTTTCTAATGATGGCTTGCAGGGTTTCATCATCAAATTCATCACTTCCCTCTGATGCAGACGGGACGGTGATGATTTTGCCGGGGCTGGGCAGAGTTGCACGTTCAGTAGTTACCAAAGCCTTCGCAGGAGGTGTTGAAGACTTTGCCTCCGAGCTGGTTGCAGCTGGGAGTGAGGAGCTGGAGCTGGCGGTCATAGGCTTTATGACTTGCTTCTGTACTGGTTTCTCTTGAGGCTTTGGAGGTGGAGCTGAGGATTTTGGAGCCAAGGGCTTTGGCCCTGATGGTTTTGGTGTTGAAGGTTTTGGTGCTGAAGGTTTTCTGACAGAAGCCTGAGCACACTTCTCTTGAGGCTTTGGAGCCCTTCGCTTTGATGGCACAGACTGCATTTGAGGATTTTCTGAGCCAGAGGTTTCTGCGGCACAGGAAGTAGCAGCAGCTGAGGCAGCAGCTGGGGATTCAGTGAATTTCCTCACTGCAGCTTCTGCCTGCTTCTTGAGCTTCGACATATGCTTTTCCTTCTCATCTGGATAGTCATCAATAGTCATGAGGCTTGAGGGATGTGCTACTTGATGCTCTTCAAGTGGGGCCCTTCTGCCAGGGGGCTTCAGAGTGAATTTCTTCGCATACTTGGGAGTCACAAACCTGTATTCCTTCCATTCCTCTGCCCATCGGCGTTCTATTTTCTGCAGTCGTATCTTTCTCTTGGCCATTGTCTCATTTTCATCACGCGTGCAATAGTCCAAGTAAATATCCTCAGGCATATACACAGCTGTGTTTTTCTCAAGTTTCTTTCCTCCCTTCTGTTTTCTGTCTTCCTCCATTTTCTTCAATTGAGGATTTTGCTGATGAGTTTGAACTCTTGAGGATTCTGATGAGCCTTGAAGAGTTTCTTCCAGAAACGCTGCAAATGAGTTAATGTGATGAGAACCGAGAGATTCATCAGCTGACATGTGTGTACCTGTGAACAGGGTATAGTTGCGAGGAATTTGGAGAGGTCATATGCGTTCTCAGATTTGAAGAAAATGAAAAAGTTTGACAGTTTGAGGAATATAACCAATGGTTGAGGAATTTGCCTAAGCATAATGTTCTTGGGTTGCAGAGTTGTACAGATCCGAAAATTCGCACAATTGAGGAATCTCGTGAAAATCTTAGATGCTTAGCAGAGTTCATCAATGATGTGGTGATAGGCAGTGTTTGAGGAATCAAGTGCTTATCGTTTCTTGAGGAACAAATAGATTTCAAATAGAAGATGTAAAATTTTAGATCTAACTTGCTGTAAAAATGGGATATATTTACCCTGGAAGGTGCGCACGAAGAACACAGAAAGGTGTGTGTGGAGTAGCTCTTCGGTCGAGTGTCCAATGCACCCTAACCCGGCAACAAAGGACGTCTACGGTGGCGGCGGACGAAGATGGTCCGACTCCGGCGTGGTTCCGTGGACGGAGAAGTCGAGGCAGTGAAGCTCTTCCTCACCGGCGACGAGACTATTAGCGATGGCGCTAGGGTTCGGTGGTGTGTGCTAGGGCAGGAGAGCGATGGAGCGAAGAAGAGTATGCCAAGGGGGATAAGGACATATTTATAAGTAAAAGTTACTGTTGGCAAGAGAATTTCGGACCAAACAGCCCCTGCCTCTACGTATCCGCAGGACACATGTAGCTCCCGTATGATGCGGTGGAGATAGTGGAGATCGTGGTTATCCGATCGTGGGAAGTGGGGTTCAGTTACTGTGTCTCAAAGAAACAATTTTTGAAGATTTGAGGATTTTCGTTACAAAATCATCAGCTGACAAGGATGCAGTGAGGATTTTGAACAAAGTTTCAAGTAGAACGCATATGAAGAATTGAATAGACTGGATGAGTATAGCATAGAGGGAATGTAGGGTCCGATCACATTCACTTAGCACAAACATCAACTTGAAGAAATAGCAATAAGTGAATGCTGTTGAGGACTTGAAATCACAGTCTATCTAGTCAAATGAAAGTCATCAAGTGTTTTTGAAGATTTTGCGATAAATCATCACAATGAAGAACAGTTGTTTTGAAGAAAAACACATTTTGAGGAAATTGATCATTTGAAGAAAATCAACTTGAAGAATTTCACATTGGGCGGTGGCGTGACCCACCATATAAGAATGTTGATTACAGACGCCGCGTACAATTGTCGTAGGGCCCTGAGAATAAATTTCTTCATTAATTTCTTCACATTCAGAGTCACATTCTTCATTAGTTGAAGAAAATCGATTCATCATGTGTTGCACATCTATGTCATCAACTTTGCATAAGTGTTAGAATGTGTGCATGTTTTTACAAAACATTTGAAGATTCTAAGATATTTAGCTCACACCGCAACTTGCAAAACCTTTTCTCATCCAAGGGCTTAGTGAAGATATCTGCCAGTTGATCATCAGTCTTCACATGGTCGATGAGGATATTGCCCTTCAGGACATGGTCTCGAAGAAAATGATGACGAATCTGGATGTGCTTGGTCTTCGAGTGTTGTACTGGGTTGTATGCAATCTTGATAGCACTCTCATTGTCACAGTAGAGAGGCACATTCTTCATGTTGATGCCGTAGTCCGTGAGGGTTTGCTTCATCCATAGCAATTGAGCACAGCAAGAACCAGCAGCAATGTACTCACCTTCGGTAGTGGAGAGTGATACGCACTTCTGCTTCTTTGAGGACCAGCAAACTAGTGATCTTCCGAGGAAATGGCATGTGCCAGAAGTTGACTTGCGGTCCACACGGTCACCAGCATAGTCAGAATCAGAATACCCTACCAGATGAAGATTGGAGCCCTTGGGATACCATAATCCTAGTGTTGGTGTGTGAGCTAAGTATCGAAGAATATGTTTCATAGCCTTATGGTGTGATTCCTTCGGTTTTGCTTGAAAACGAGCACCCATGCAAACACTAAGCATTATATCTGGCCTAGATGCCCATAGATACCATAAAGAGCCAATCATAGAACGATATACCTGCTGATCGAAGTCTTTACCATTTTCATCAGTGCCGAGGTGGCCGTAGGTAGGCATTGGAGTCTTGGCACCTTTGCATTCATGCATGTCGAATTTCCTCAGAACATCCTTGAGGTATTTCTCCTGTGATATGAAGATTACATTGCTTTGTTGACGAATTTGAAGACCCAAGAAGAATTTCAGCTCCCCCATCATGGACATCTGATATTCTTCACTCATCATGTAGGCAAATTCATCACTGTATCGTTTGTCAGTACAGCCAAATATGATATCATCGACATATATTTGACATACAAATAGCTCATTATCATAAGATTTTGTGAAAAGAGTTGGATCGAGTGAACCTGGTTTGAAGCCTTTATTCATGAGGAATTCCTTCAAAGTATCATACCATGCCCGAGGGGCTTGCTTGAGACCATAAAGAGCCTTTTTGAGTCTGAAGACTTTCTCTGGATTCTTTGGATCCTCAAAACCTGGGGGCTGAGCAACATATACTTCTTCCTCAAGCTTACCATTGAGGAATGCACTTTTCACATCCATTTGATATAAAGTGATGTTATGATGATTAGCATAAGAAAGTAGTATTCGAATAGCTTCAAGTCTAGCAACAGGTGCAAAAGTTTCATCGAAATCTATTCCTTCAACCTGGGTGTAGCCTTGGGCTACAATTCGTGCCTTGTTCCTCACGACTTGACCGTCCTCATCTTGCTTGTTTCGGAAAATCCACTTGGTGCCGATGATGTTGTGCTTTCGAGGATCTGGTCGTTTGACGAGCTCCCATACGTCATTCAGCTTGAATTGAAGAAGTTCGTCTTGCATAGCTTGGATCCACTCCGGTTCCAGAAAAGCCTCAGCAACTTTTGAGGGTTCTGTGATGGATACAAAGGAAAAATGCCCACAAAAGTTAACTAAGTGTTGAGCTTTTGAGTGAGTGAGAGGACCTGGCGCGTTGATGTCGTTGAGGATTTTGTCAAGTTCTACTTCGGTTGCAATCCTTGGATGAGCTGGTTGAGGATTTTTTCTAGGCTGAGGAACTGGTGCTGGAGCAATTTCCTCAGGAACATCTTCTTGATTTTTATCAGTGATGGGGATCGTTTCTTCACCAATTTCCTCAGTGGGGACAATGTCTTCAGTAGGCTTGAGCTTTATTGCTTCCTCAGGAGATAGCTTATCTGGATCAGAAGGCAATTGCTCTCTTTACGAGCCATTAGTTTCATCGAACCGCACATCTACAGTCTCAAGAACTTTGTTGTGATAGTTGTTGAAGACTCTGTAAGTGTGCGAGTCCTTTCCATAACCGAGCATAAAACCTTCATGTGCCTTAGGTGCAAATTTTGAGCTATGGTGAGGATCTCTAATCCAGGATTTTGCACCGAAGACTTTGAAATAACTTACATTGGGTTTCTTGTCAGTGAGGAGTTCATATGAGGTTTTCTTGAGGAATTTGTGAAGATATACCCTGTTGATGATATGGCATGCAGTGTTGATTGCTTTAGGCCAAAAGCGACGAGGAGTCTGATATTCTTCAAGCATAGTTCTTGCCATTTCAACGAGAGTCATGTTCTTTCTTTCGACAACACCATTCTGCTGAGGAGTATAAGGAGCAGATAATTCATGAGTAATACCAAGTTCATCAAGATAATCATCAAGACCAGTGTTTTTGAACTCGGTTCCATTATCACTCCTGATATGTTTGATCTTGATGCCAAAGTTCGTCGAGGCCCTTGAAGAAAATCGTTTGAAGATTTCCTGCACTTCAGTTTTATACACTATGATATGCACCCAAGTATATCTGGAATAATCATCAACTATGAGGAAGCCATATAAAGATGTTGCATTGGTTATTGTGGCATAGTGAGTAGGTCCAAATAAATCCATATGAAGCAATTCGAATGGACGTGTAGTGGTCATGATAGTCTTAGAGGGATGCTTGGATGTGGTCATTTTCCCAGATTCACAAGCACCGCAGAGATGATCCTTGAGGAATTTGACTGATTCGATGCCGATGACATGCTTCTTCTTCGCGAGCGTGTGCAAATTCCTCATTCCTGCATGACCTAGTCTTCGGTGCCACAACCATCCTTCTGAGGTTTTTGCTAGTAAGCAAGTGGCTGATTGAGGACCTGTAGAGAAATCAACAATGTACAAATCCCCTCTTCTTACACCTTCGAAGACTTTGGATCTGTCAGATTCCATGATGACTACACATCTATATCTACCAAAGATAACAATCATATGATGTGATGTGTGCAGCCACTATCACCAGTCATGTGATGTGTGCAGCCACTATCAAGAACCCACTCAGTATTCTTGGGTTTGTCATCCTGCAGATGAATTAGTACAGCTTACCATCTCATATGCTTCAGATTTGAAGAATATGATACTAATTTCATCAGATCAGTAATTTCATCATAACAGAAATGTAAGGACGTGTGAAATATTTCTGTTTCATCAATCATTAGCTTGCGTCCTATCAAGCATTTCCTCAGGTCTCCAGCAAATTCTTCATATGATGATTTTCATCTGGAGACCTGACCTGCAGAAGTGATTAGTTCGATTTCATCACCACCCACATCTGAAGTGGTGGCAAAGCATTCATCATCCTGCGAGCACCATATGAGAACGGTGGCATTGAAGCCAATACACTTCTCTTAACTGTAGGGGGATTAAAGTACTCATATGAATATGCAGAGAACTGGTTTGAGGATTTATGAACATAATGATTTGAGGAGTAACGCTCATATTCATATTCCTTGTACTTTCCCTGCATGTTAGACGCATTAGCACGGGTACGAGCATAGTTTTGACCAGTTGAGCATTTTGATCCTCTTGAAGACTTTGGTCCTCCTGAGGAATTTGATCTGGGGTTCAGATTCTTCAGTGGTGGTGTCATGAGGACGTTCACCTGAAGATTTTCAAGACAGATTTTGGGAACCCAGATTTTCCTCAGAGGAGGGCCATTTCTGTAGTTAGTTCCAACATATCGAGCAAATACTTCACGAGATTGATTTTTGAACAGTTTATAGTTGGAGTCAAATGACTCATCTGAGGAATAGGATAATTCACATGAAAAGCCAGTTAGATTAGATGGATCAAATGGAGGCCCAGTAGCAGCAACCCATGAGGTTTTGGGATACTACTCAGGTTTCCAATAAGATCCATCAGCATTTAATTTCCTCTCCAAGGCAATTCCTTCTTTCCTCGGGTTCTTGTTCAAGATCTACTTTTTGAGCACATCACAAAGGGTTTGATGTCCTTTGAGGCTTTTGTACATGCCTGTCACGTACAATTCCTTCAACCCTGCATTTTCATCAGTAACATTTGTGTTTTCCTCAAGTGAGGAAATAGACACATCAGGTGCATTTGAAGAATTTGTAGCAATGGTAGCATTTGATGATTCTGGTGAGGAATTAGCAGTTTCGCGTTCAATGCATTTAAGACATGGAGGAATAAATTCAACTTGACCAGCGTTGATCTGTTGAGCTAGTAATGAATCATTTTCCATACGAAGATCATCATGAGACATCCTCAGCTTCTCAAGATCAAGCTTCCTTTGAAGAAATTCATAGGAAAGCTTCTCATGATCAGTGAGGAGAGTATCATAATGATCCTGAAGATTATCAAATCTAGACTGAAGACTTTTCACATCATCAGTGGGGATTTGGGTAAGGTTCATTTCATCATTCAACAAATCATCACTTTTATCTAGCAGTTTCTGAAGCTTTTTGAGAGCAGTTTGTTCTTTTGTGGCAATGATAGCAAGTTTACTGTAACTGGGTTTCTTATAATCATTAGGTTCACAGTCACTTGAATCAGAGGAGGAGGCATTATTTGGTACCTTTGAACCCTTTGCCATGAAGCAATAGGTTGGAGCGAAGTCATCAGCATAGTCATCAGTATGGATGGTGCAATCATTTTCTTCAAGATTAAAGATTGACTTGCTGACGAAAGTGATTGCTAGTGCAAGACTAGCCTGTCCGGATCCTCCGTCTTCTTCAGAACCCTCTTCTTCATCACATTCCTCTGATTCTGCCTCGGAGTCCATTTCCTTGCCAATAAGTGCCCGAGCCTTTCTGAAACTAGTCTTCTTGTGTGATGAGGGCTTTGAGGATGAGGATTTTGAAGATTTCTTCTTCTTCTTCGAGTCATCAGAACTGTCATCCTTGTATTTCTTCTTCTTTGATTCCTTTCCCCAACGGGGACAATCAGCAATGTAATGACCTAATTTCTTGCACTTGTGACAGGTTCGTCTCTTGTAGTCCTCAGATGAAGATTCTGATTTCCTCAGGTCTCTTCTTGAAGATTTACCGAACTGGCCACGTCGTGTAAATCTCTGGAATTTCCTCACGAGCATTGGAAGCTCCTGTCCAAATTCTTCAGGGTCACATATGATGACATCTGTGTCTTCTTCTTCAGATGAGGAGATTGCTCTAGCCTTCAGTGCACGTGGTCTGGAATAGCTTGGTCCATATAGATCTCTCTTTTCTTCTAGCTAGAATTCATGAGTATTTAGCCTTTCAAGTATGTCAGCTGGATCAAGCATCTTGTAGTCTGGTCTTTCTTGAATCATCAGAACTAAAGTATCAAATGAAGAATCCAAAGATCTCAGTAGTTTCTTCACAACTTCATGATCAGTGATAACTAAAACATCCAAAGATCTCAGCAGTATCACCTGGAGTTTTAGTTATGTCGACTGCAGGCGTGTTTTAGTTATCACTGATCACGAAGTTGTGAAGAAACAGCTGAGATCTTTGGATTCTTCATTTGATACTTTAGTTCTGATGATACAAGAAAGACCAGATTACAAGATGCTTGATCCAGCTGATATACTTGAAAGGCTAAATACTCATGAATTCCAACTAGAAGAAAAGAGAGATCTATATGGACCAAGCTATTCCAGACCACGTGCACTGAAGGCTAGAGCAATTTCCTCATCTAAAGAAGAAGACACAGACAACGACATTTGTGATCCTGAAGAATTTGGACAGGAGCTTGCAATGCTTGTGAGGAAATTCCAGAGATTTACGCGACGAGGCCAATTCGGTAAATCTTCAAGAAGAGACATGAGGAAATCAGAATCTGCATCTGAGGACTACAAGAAACGAACCTGTCACAAGTGCAAGGAATCAGCTCATTACATTGCTGATTGTCCCCGTTGGGGAAAGGAATCAAAGAAGAAGAAATACAAGGATGACAGTTCTGATGACTCGAAGAAGAAGAAGAAATCTTCAAAATCCTCATCTTCAAAGCCCTCATCGCACAAGAAGACCAGTTTCAGAAAGGCTCGGGCAATTATTGGCAAGGAAATGGACTTTTTGGTGGAATCAGAGGAATGTGATGAAGAAGAGGGTTCTGATGAAGACTCTGAATCATGACAGGCTAGTCTTGCACTAGCAACCACTTTCGTCAGCCAGTCAATCTTCAACCTTGAAGAAAATGATTGCACCATCCATATTGATGACTATGCTGATGACATCGCTCCAACCTATTGCTTCATGGCAAAAGGTTCAAAGGTATCAAATAATGCCTCCTCCTCTGATTCAAGTGACTGTGAACCTAATGAATATAGGAAACCCAGTTACAGTAAACTTGCTATTATTGCCACTAAACAACAAACTTCTCTAGAAAAGCTTCAAAAACTGCTAGACAAAAGTGATGATCTGTTGAATGATGAAATGAACCTTACTCAAATCCTCACTGATGACATGAAAAGTCTTCAGTCTAGATTTGATAATCTTCAAGATCGTTATGATACACTCCTCACTGATCATGAGAAGCTTTCCTATGAATTTCTTCAAAGGAAGCTTGATCTTAAGAAACTGGGGATGTCTCATGATGATCTTCGTATGGAAAATGATTCATTACTAGGTCAACAGATCAGCGCTAGTCAAGTTGAATTTATTCCTCCATGTCTTAAATGCATTGAACGCGAAACTACTAATTCTTCACCAGAATCTTCAAATGCTACCATTGCTACAAATTCTTCAACTGCACCTGTTGTGTCTATTTCCTCACTTGAGGAAAACACAAATGTCAATGATGAAAATGCAGGGTTGAAGGAATTGTACATAATAGGCATGTACAAAAGCCTCAAAGGACATCAAATCCTTTGTGATGTGCTCAAAAAGCAGACCTTGAACAGGAACCCGAGGAAAGAAGGAATTGCCTTTGAGAGGAAACTAAATGTTGATGGATCTTATTGGAAACCTGAGCAGTATCCCAAAACCTCATGGGTTGCTGCTACTGGGCCTCCTTTTGATCCATCTAATCTAACTGGCTTTTCATGTGAACTATCCTATTCCTCAGATGAGTCATTTGACTCCAACTATAAACTGTTCAAAAATCAATCTGGTGAAGTATTTGCTCGATATGTTGGAACTAACTGCAGGAATTGCCCTCCTGTGAGGAAAATCTGGGTTCCCAAAAGCTGTATTGAAAATCTTCAGGTGAATGTCATCATGACACCACCACTGAAGAATCTGAACCCCTGATCAAATTCCTCAGAAGGACCAAAGTCTTCAAGAGGATCAAAATCCTCAACTGGTCAAAACTATGCTCGTACCCGTGCTTATGCGTCTAACTTGCAGGGAAACTATAAGGAATATGAATATGAGCGTTACTCCTCAAATCATTATGTTCATAAATCCTCAAATCAGTTCTCTGCATATTCATATGAGTACTTTAATCCCCCTACTGTTAAGAGAAGTGCATTAGCTTCAATGCCACCTTTCTCATATGGTGCTCGCAGGATGATAAACGCTTTGCCACCCCTTCAGATGTGGGTGGTGAAGAAATCAAACTAATCACTTCTGTAGAACAGGTCTCCAGATGAAAATCATCATCTGAAGAATTTGCTGGAGACCTGAAGAAATGCTTGATAGGACGCAAGCTAATGATTGATGAAATAGAAATATTTCACACGTCCTTACATTTCTGTTATGATGAAATTACTGATCTGATGAAATTAGTATCATATTCTTCAAATCTGAAGCATATGAGATGGTAAGCTGTACTAATTCATCTGCAGGATGACAAACCCAAAAATACTGAGTGGGTTCTCGATAGTGGCTGCACACATCACATGACTGGTGATAAAAGCTTACTGATGAATATGCCACTAACTCCGTCACCTCTGAAGCAAATCACATATGCTGATAAAGGTAAAAGCAAGGTATTGGGACTTGGCAAAGTGGCTATTTCCAAGGATAGGCATATGGACAAAGTGATGCTTGTTGAATCCCTTGGTTTTAACCTTATGTCAGTCTCAATGCTTTGTGATCTTGATATGATTGTTATCTTTGGTAGATATAGATGTGTAGTCATCATGGAATATGACAGATCCAAAGTCTTCGAAGGTGTGAGAAGAGGGGATTTGTACATTGTTGATTTCTCTACAGGTCCTCAACCAGCCACTTGCTTACTAGCAAAAACCTCAGAAGGATGGTTGTGGCACCGAAGACTAGGTCATGCAGGCATGAGGAATTTGCACACGCTCGCGAAGAAGAAGCATGTCATCGGCATCGAATCAGTCAATGATCATCTCTGCGGTGCTTGTGAATCTGGCAAGATGACCAGATCCAAGCATCCCTCCAAAACAATCATGACCACTACACGACCATTTGAATTGCTTCATATGGATTTGTTTGGACCTACTTACTATGCCACACTAACCAATGCAGCATCTCCATATGGCTTTGTCATAGTTGATGATTATTCCAGATACACTTGGGTGCATATTATAGTGTATAAAACTGAAGTGCAGGAAATCTTCAAACGATTTTCTTCAAGGGCCTCGACGAACTTTGGCATCAAGATCAAACATATCAGGAGTGATAATGGAACCGAGTTCAAAAACACTGGTCTTGATGATTATCTTGATGAACTTGGTATTACTCACGAATTGGCTGCTCCTTATACTCCTCAGCAGAATGGTGTCATCGAAAGGAAGAACAGGACTCTGGTTGAAATGGCGAGAACCATGCTTGAAGAATATCAGACTCCTCGTCGCTTCTGGCCTGAAGCAATCAACACTGCATGCCATATCATCAACAGGGTATATCTTCACAAATTCCTCAAGAAAACCTCATATGAACTCCTCACTGACAAGAAACCCAATGTAAGTTATTTCAAAGTCTTCAGTGCAAAATGGTTGATTAGAGATCCTCACCACAGCTCAAAATTTGCACCTAAGGCACATGAAGGTTTTATGCTCGGTTATGGAAAGGACTCGCACACTTACAGAGTCTTCAACAACTATCACAACAAAGTTGTTGAGACTGTAGATGTGCGGTTCGATGAAACTAATGGCTCGCAACGAGAGCAATTGCCTTCTGATCCAGATAAGCTGTCTCCTGAGGAAGCAATAAAGCTCAAGCCTACTGAAGACATTGTTCCATCTGAGGAAATTGATGAAGAAACGATCCCCATCGCTGATAAAAACCAAGAAGATGTTCGTGAGGAAATTGCATCAGCACCACTTCCTCAGCCCAGAGAAAATCCTCAACCAGCTCATCCGAGGATTGCAAACGAAGTTGAAATTGACAAAATCCTCAACGACATCAACGCGCCAGGTCCTCTCACTCGCTCAAAAGCTTCACACTTAGTTAACTTTTGTGGGCATTTCTCCTTTGTATCCATCACAGAACCCTCAAAAGTTGCTGAGGCTTTTCTGGAACCGGAGTGGATCCAAGCTATGCAAGACAAACTTCTTCAATTCAAGATGAATGACGTATGGGAGCTCGTCAAACAACCAGATCCTCGCAAGCACAACATCATCAGCACCAAGTGGATTTTCCGAAACAAGCAAGATGAGGACGGTCAAGTGGTGAGGAACAAGGCACGACTTGTAGCCCAAGGCTACACTCAGGTTGAAGGAATAGATTTCGATGAAACTTTTGCACATGTTGCTAGACTTGAAGCTATTCGAATATTACTTGCTTATGCTAATCATCATAACATCACCTTATATCAAATGGATGTGAAAAGTGCATTCCTCGATGGTAAGATTGAGGAAGAAGTATGTGTTGCTCAGCCCCCAGGTTTTGAGGATCCAAAGAATCCAGACAAAGTCTTCAGACTCAAAAAGGCTCTGTATGGCCTCAAGCAAGCCCCTCGGGCATGGTATGATACATTGAAGGAATTCCTCATGAAGAAAGGCTTCAAACCTGGTTCACTCGATCCAACTCTTTTCACAAAATCCTATGATAATGAGCTGTTTGTATGTCAAATATATGTTGATGATATCCTATTTGGCTGTACTGATAAAAGATACAGTGATGAATTTGCCTACATGATGAGTGAAGAATATCAGATGTCCATGATGGGGGAGGTGAAATTCTTCTTAGGTGTTCAAATTCGTCAACAAAGCAATGGAATCTTCATCTCACAAGAGAAATACCTCAAGGTTGTTCTGAGGAAATTCGACATGCACGAATGCAAAGGTGCCAAGACTCCGATGCCTACCAACGGCCACCTCGGCACTGATGAAAATGGTAAAGATTTCGATCAGCAGGTATACCGTTCTATGATTGGCTCTTTATTGTATCTATGTGCATCTAGGCCAGATATAATGCTTAGTGTTTGCATGTGTGCACGTTTTCAAGCAAAACCGAAGGAATCACACCATAAGGCTGTGAAACATATTCTTCGATACTTAGCTCACACACCAACACTAGGATTATGGTATCCCAAGGGCTCCAATCTTCATCTGGTAGGGTATTCTGATTCAGACTATGCTGGTGACCGTGTGGATCGCAAGTCAACATCTGGCACATGCCATTTCCTCGGAAGATCACTAGTTTGCTGGTCCTCAAAGAAGCAGAACTGTGTATCACTCTCCACTGCCGAAGCTGAGTACATTGCTGTTGGCTCTTGCTGTGCTCAATTGCTATGGATGAAGCAAACCCTCAAGGACTACGGCATCAACATGAAGAATGTACCTCTCTACTGTGACAATGAGAGTGCTATCAAGATTGTATAGAACCCAGTACAGCACTCGAAGACCAAGCACATCCAGATTCGTCATCATTTTCTTCGGGACCATGTCCTCAAGGGCAATATCCTCATCGACCATGTGAAGACTGATGATCAACTGGCAGATATCTTCACTAAGCCCTTGGATGAGAAAAGGTTTTGCAAGTTTTGGTGTGAGCTAAATATCCAAGAGTCTTCAAATGTTTTGTAAAACATGCACATATCCTAACACTTATGCAAAGTTGATGACTTAGATGTGCAACACATGATGAAACGATTTTCTTCAACTGATGAAGGAAGTCACTCTGAATGTGAAGAAATTAACGAAGAAATTAATTCTCAGGGCCCTACGACAATTGTACGCGGCGTCTGTAATCAACATTCTTATATGGTGGGTAACGCCACCGCCCAATGTGAAATTCCTCAAGTTGATTTTCTTCAAATGATCAATTTTCTCACAATGCATTTTTCTTCAAAACAACTGTTCTTCATTGTGATGATCTATTACAAAATCTTCAAAAACACTTGATGACTTTCATTTGACTAGGTAGACTGTGATTTCTAGTCCTCAACAGCATTCACTTATAGCTATTTCTTCAAGTTGATGTTTCTGCTAAGTGAATGTGATCGGACCCTACTTTCCCTCTATTCTATACTTATCGAGTCTATTCAATTCTTCATATGCGTTCTATTTGAAACTTTGTTCAAAATCCTCACTGCATCTTTGTCAGCTGATGATTTTGTAACGAAAATCCTCAAATCTTCAAAAATTGTTTTCTTTAAAGGCACAGTAACTGAACGCCCACTTCCCACGATCGGATAACCACGATCTCCACTATCTCCACCGCATCGTACGGGAGCTACACGTGTCCTGCGGAGACATAGAGGCAGGGGCTATTTGGTCCGAAACTTTCGCGTCAAACAGTAACTTTCGGGCTATAAATATGTCCTTATCCCCCTCGGTATCCTCTTCTTCGCCTCATCTCTCTCCTGCCATCGCACACTCCACCGAACCCTAGCGCCACCGCTGGTAGTCTTGTCGCCGGTAAGGAAGAGCTTCACTGCCTCGACCTTTTCGTTGCCAGGTTCACGCCGGAGTCGGACCATCTACGTCCGCCGCCACCGTAGACGTCCTCTGCCGCCAAGTTAGGGTGCATTGGACACTCGACCGAAGAGCCTCTCCAACACTACTTTCTGTGTTCTTCGTTCGCACCTTCCAGGGTAAATATATCCCATTTTTACAGCAGATTAGATCTGAAATTTTACATCTTCTATGTGAAATCTGTTTTTCCTCAAGATATGATGCGCACATGATTCCTCAAACACTACCTATCACCGCAATCATTGATGAACTAGCTAAGCATCTAAGATTTTCACGAGATTCCTCAATTGTGCAAATTTTCGGATCTATACAACTCTGGAACCCAAGAACAGTATGCTTAGGCAAATTCCTCAACCACTGGTTATATTCCTCAAACTGTCAAACCTTTTCATTTTTCTTCAAATCTGAGAACGCATATAACCTCTCCAAATTCCTCGCAACTATACTCTGTTCACAGGTACACACATGTCAGCTGATGAATCTCTCGGTTCTCATCACATTAACTCATTTGCAGCATTTCTGGAAGAAACTCTTCAAGGCTCATCAGAATCCTCAAGAGTTCAAAATCATCAGCAAAGTCCTCAACTGAAGAAAATGGAGGAAGAGAGAAAACAGAAGGGAGGAAAGAAACTGGAGCAGAACACAACTGTTGATATCCCTGAGGACATATACTTGGACTATTGTATGCCTGATGAAGAACATGAGACAATGGCCAAGAGAAAGATAAGGCTGTAGAAGATTGAACGCAGATGGGCGAAGGAATGGAAGGAGTACAGGTTTGTGACTCCAAAATACGCGAAGAAATTCGCTTTGAAGCCTCCTGGCAGAAGGGCCCCACTTGAGGATCATCAAGTAGCACATCCCTCAAGTCTTATGACAATTGATGACTACCGAGATGAAAAAGAAAAGCATCTGGCCAAGCTCAAGAAGCAAGCAGAAGCTGCAGTGAGGAAATTTAATGAATCCTCAGCTACTGCCTCCGGTGCTGCTAATTCCTCAGCGGCAGAAACCTCAGGCTCAGAAATTCCTCACATGCAGTCTGTGCCATCAAAGCAAAGGGCTTCAAAGCCTCAAGAGAAGTCTGTTCAGGCTTTTGTCACAAAACCCTCGGCTCCAAAACCCTCAGTTCCAAAACCTTCAACACCAAAACCCTCAGCACCAATCTCCTCTGCACCAAAATCCTCAGCTCCACCTCCAAAGCCTCAAGAAAAACCAGTACAAAAGCATGTCGTGAAGCTTACGACCGCCAGCTCCAGCTCCTCACTCCCAGCTGCAACTAGCTCGGAGACAAAGTCTTCAACACCACTTGTGAAGACTTTGGCAACTACTGAACATGCACCTCTGCCCAGCCCCAACAAAATCATCGCAGTCCCGTCTGCACCAGAGGGAAGTGATGACTATGATGATGAAACCCTGCAAGCCATCATCAGAAACAAGCAAGAAAGGGTAGCACAAGCATCAGGCAGTGCTATTCCTCTGGCCATGGACCCCAAGGTCCTCCTCGACTACATCAATATATGGTATGAGGACCCAAACACATCCATTGATGATTTGAAACTTCCTTCTGGCATCATCCATATGGTGGCCACCTTCATAAATGAAGCCAAGTGGAAGGAACAGCAGGCCAGGTAGGCAAAGGTTGCAAAGGCCAAAAAGGAGAAATTCCTCAGGCAGAATCTCCTCAAGCTGACTCCTGATGCACTGGTGTCCACTCAGGCAGAGCTGCAAGTACTGATAGATAAGTATGACAAGCTGTCAGATCGCAAAAGCATCAAGCGCAATTTCATCAAGCTAGCCACTAGTGCTATTGATGACTACAACAAGAGAAAAGCACCACCAGCACCAACTCCTCAGCCCCTGGTTGAACAGCCAGCAGATGCATCTCCTGATGAGGAAGAAACTCCTCAAGCTGAGGAAGAATACCAGGAGCGCCGTGCTGATGAACCGGCCATTGAAGAAATCATCACGGAAACTGCAAATGATGAAATTGCAACCACTGATGAGACTGCTCCTGATCCAGCTGCTTCATCAAAGCAGGCTGATGACTTTGTTCCAGCTGGTTCCTCGCTACCAGCTGAAGAATCTGCAGAAAGAACACCTTCACCAAAAGCTTCAAAGGTGAAGAAGATAATCCTGTCTGCATCAGACGCGAAGAAGACAAGAGCTGCTGAAAAGGAAGCAAAGAAGAGAAAAGCCTCCTCAGCAGAAGAAAAGACAGAGGCAAAGCGCCTCAAAGAAACTGAAGAATCTGCCCCTCTGGACCCGGTGCCTCTAAATGTCGCACCTTCATATGAAATGGTCGTCATTGATGACCCAGCCACAAGGGCAGATGAGGAAGTGAAGGATGTCGCCTCTGAGGAACACAGTGATGAGGAAATCCAGATTGATGACAGTCCTCAACCCCTCATTCCTCAGACAGAGACCACTCAAGCATCAGCTGCAGCAGTTGATGAGACTCCTTCTGCCACAAAGCCAGCTGAAGAAAAACAAGCTGAGGAAAATGTACATTCTGAGCAGACTCCTCAAGATGAGGAACAGGCTGACCCAACTCCTCAAGATGAGAAAGAAGCAGAAATTCCTCAGCCTGAAGCTCAGCCAGAACAAGCATCATCTCCTCAGCAAGAAGTACCAACTGATGAAATTCCTCAACTTGAGGAAAAAGCTGAAGAAAATGTATCGGCCCAAGACAATGACTTCATTGTGCTCAACCCAGAGACTGCCATGGTTGTCTCCCCTCCCATTCCTCAGCAGAATCTTAAGCCAGTTCAGCGCCAGCCATTCTCCAAGCGCCCAAAGTTTCAGAAAGAAGATTTCTTTGAAGAACGCATGTATTTCATTGGAGAGAATCCTTATGACAAGCCTCAAATGAGGCATCTGAAGTTTTGGACAAGGACTCAGATGAACGACTATTCCTCAATGCTCTGTGGCCGCAACAAGATATTCCAGCACAGGCACATTCCTCATGTTCATCTTGAAGCAATACCATGCCTGGAACTAGTCCTCAGTGTACTCCACGATGCAGGTTTGCTCCCTATGTGCTCAGACATATCAGACTGGAATAGTGAGCTTATTCTTCAGTTCTATGCAACTCTGCACATTTCTGGTAACGCTGATGACATCAACACTTGGGTGTTCGACTGGATGTCCCAAAATACTCACTACAAAGCTCCGGCTTCTGAACTCCTCAGAGAACTGCCCGTACCAATTCCCTCAGATGGGGCAGTGAAGCTTTATGGTGAGCGTGAGCTGCCAAATGGAATGATGGAAGTCCTCATAAAGCCTTTGGCTGCAGGAAAACCCTCAAGAACCACATTCCTCGTCCATGAGCTCAAGTACACACCCCGCTCTGTCTACAGAATCCTCTGGAGTGTGCTCGCGCCAATCAAAGGGCATGACGATGAAGAAGATGTGGTAGGCCTCATCAATAATATCCTCTTCAACATCATTCACGGTATTCCTATCAATATTCATGATTTCTTCTTGAGGACTTTGGCTGACAATGCCATGTGCCCCTATGATCACAAGATTCATGCCCCATGGATCATGAGATTCATCAGGAGAAGGACAGGCATCAACTTCCACGTTGATTTCCAAAACCATGTTGGTTATATGCCTCCTATCCGGGTAAACAAGAAGACTTTCGAGCCCATTGAAGGAAAAGGAAAATCGGTGATTGAAGAAGGCAGCAGGCCCCTTGATGGCTAGTTTAAAGAACCAGAAGCTTATTCCTCATGGGACGATACTGAGACTCGTCCAGCAAGCCCAGTTCCTCCTCGCGTGCTGAACACCAGAGAGCTCCTCCTCAGTCTTCACCAGAAGGTGGACGCAACCACAAATGGGCCAAACGCCAGCTTGGTGCCATTGTGAAAACCCTCACTGAGACTCTGAATTCTGTGAAGCTTAATCATCACTATCTGCATGAGGTTTTCGATCGCACCTGGGCTACACTTGCACATCTGAAGACTTAGACTGAGCTTGAAGAAATGAACTTTGAGCAAGACTTTGACTGGTCGTGGCCTCCCAAGAGGAAGTTCAGGCCCATTCTAGTGCCAGACCTTGAAGACAGCTCCTTTTCTTCATTCCGCACTGCTGAATTTGATGAGGAACAACTCGACACTGCAACCGGCCCCAGGAAGAAGACTACTCCCAAGAAGCATCACGGCTCTTCCTCGACCGCCAAGAAATGAAGTCTTCACGGGCGTTAGTCCTCAGTTTGTCCCTTTTTGTCACTTGATGACAAAGGGGGAGAAACTCGAGAGTTAGTCTTCAAGCGGGATATTTTTGGGGATTATAAACTATATTAATTTACAAACTCTTGGCTCTTCTGATGTTTTTATGTAATGAGTTGTAACTTAAGCCCGATGATACTCTGACGCTTTTGAACGTTTTTCTTCGCATGCTTATTCCTCAAAGTTTTAATGCACGCATGCTGAAATTCGTCAGATACCATTTGCCATCATGCATCTTCATTTTCTTCATATGATATGGTATATGTATGCATGATTTACAAGACTCAGGGGGAGATCTCCATGATATAAATCATCAATGTGCATCTGCTATAAAAGCAAAATCCTCAAGGTATGCACATCTTCAGGGGGAGTCTCTCTGAATCTTGTCTTCAAATTCCTCAAATGAGTATTTACACTTCATATTTTTGATCCATGTTGAAGAGTTAACCTAATTGTCATCAACCACCAAAAAGGGGGAGATTGTAAGTGCATCTAGTGCCCCTTAGTGATTTTGGTGGTTTGAAGACTTATAGGTTAAGTACCTAATGTGTTTGTGAATGTACACAGGATCTACAAGTCATTGAGGAGTTTGAGATATTTTAAGAATATCGACCCCTAAAAATATATGTCTTCAGTTGAAGAAATTGGTCTGAAGCTGAAGAAATGAATCGTGAGGAATCTGCGATGAAATTGATATTCCTCATGAAGATATTGATATTGAGAAGATCGGTGGTTCCTGAAGAAAATCGTTCCGAAGAAATTGAAGCGTGAAGATTTACGTTTTCTATTTTACTTTCTTCGCATTTGATGAATAGGAACACCGTACTGTTAAAGGGTGTCATAGTTACACTATGGAATGAATTTCCTCATGATGCTCAACCCAAGCCTAATCCTACCAAAAGCCTCAAGTGAGGAACCACGCCAAGTCATTGGTCTTATCCACTCCAACGGTCATATTATTTAAGGGCATTAGTGTCAAATCATGTCGGGATGCTCCCAGGCTATAAATAGCCACCCCCACAACCACTAGCTGGTTGGCTACTCCGTTAGAAACTGACACTTGTCATAAGAGCAACCCAAATTCCTCAGATCTTTCGAGAGTAATTCATCAGTGACGAAATACACCACCCACCGAAACCACAAACCAAACCTAGTGATTGAGCATCACTGAAGAAGTTGTTCCTGTCTGGGACTGAAGCCTTTTTACCTTTGAGGACTGTGCATCCTCCAGACGGTTAAGCGTCATGGTCTAGAGCAATCCAGCAGTCAATTGTGGATCGTCGGGTGACCAAGTTTGTGAGGGTTTGGAAGTCCGCCCTGAAGACTTACCACGAGTGTTGGGCGAGGACTGTGTGTCCTTAGCTCAAGGAGAATACGGTAGGGACTGTGTGTCCCGGGACTGGGTGTCGTTTGGTTTCAATACCAAGCCGCTCCAAACCAGATGTACAACTGTCACAGCAGTTGGAACTGAGTCATCAACAACAGTCTTCACCAAGAATCGGGTTCTAATTCCTCAACTCTTTACCTTCTCTGTATTATGTGTTGATGACTTTCACTGTGACTGTTTGAAGAATTGGCTGAAGACTTTCTCTGAATTTCCTCAGCCCCAAATTCTTCACAATAGTTAATCATCATCTGTATTCTGCGTGCCTGCTTACTGTGCAATTTGTTTTCACAATCTTCACTCTGTAATACTGCTGTTGTGAACATTTGCATGTCTGATCCTAAACTATTTCCACTGTAAGTTAGTCATCAGTGAGGAATTTCCTCAAAAGGAATTTCCTCAGTGATGAAATTCTAAAAATCTCCTATTCACCCCCCCTCTAGTCGATATAACACACTTTCAGACACTAATGCCCTTAAATAATATGACCGTTGGAGAGGATAAGACCAGTGACTTGGCGTGGCTATCAAAACGGTCGGAACCCTCAACTGTGAGAGTCCTCATGTCACTCATATTCCTCACTTTGAGGCTTTTGGTAGGATTAGGCTTGGGTTGAGCATCATGAGGAAATTCATTCCATAGTGTAACTTCGACCCCCTTTAACAGCACGGTGTTCCTATTACTCGAATGCGAAGAAAGTATAACAGAAAGTGTAAATCTTCATGCTTCAATTCTTCAGAGTGATTTTCTTCAGGAACCACCGGACTTCTCAATATCAGTATCTTCATGAGGAATATCAATTTCATCGCAGATTCATCGCGATTCATTTCTTCAGCTTCAGACCAATCTCTTCAACTAAAGACATATATTTTTACGGGTCGATATTCTTCAAATATCTCAAACTCCTCAATGACTTATAGATCCTGTGTACACTCACAAACACATTACATACTTAACCTATAAGTCTTCAAACCACCAAAATCACTAAGGGGCACTAGATGCACTTACACCCGAAAGCTCAGAAGGTAGCTCCAGTTGGTAAGAAAATTCTCCTCGCCTTGCGGTGATCTTGAAGGGGGCCATGTATCTCGGTCCAAGCTTCCCCTTGATGTGGAAACACATTATTCCCTTGAGAGGCGTGAAGAGGAGGTACACATAGTCTCTGGTGTTGAGTTATACTTCACAACGGTGTGAGTCGATGTAGCTCTTCTGTCGTCACTTGGTGGTTTCTACACGTTCCATGACAAGTTGGAGTTGCTCTTCGGCTTCATGGAGGATGTTTGGCCCAAAGATTAGTCCTTCTATGGTCTTTGACCATTTGAGGGGAGTGCGGCACTTGCATCCATACAACACCTCAAATGGTGCCATCTGAAGCCTGGACTCGTAACTATTGTTGTAGGAGAACTCGGCGAAGAGAAAACAGTCCTCCCATTTCGCTCCATATGCCAAAACACAAGCACGGATTATATCTTCGAGTATCTGATTTCCTCGTACCGTCTGTCCGCCGGTGTGAGGGTGAAAGGTAGTGTTGAATGAGAGCTTGGTTCCCATGGCTTCTTAAACTTCTTCCAAAATCTTGAGGTGAATTGCATTCCTTAGTCACACACGATCTCTTTTGGAACTCCATGAAGGCTCACGACGTGGTTGATGTAGAGGTTGGCTAGATGGCTACCATCATAGGTGGTATTAACAGGAATGAAGCGGGCCACCTTGGTCAGGTGATCGACAATGACCCAAATGGATTCATGTCCTTTGCTTGATCTAGGCAGACCGGTGATGAAGTCCATCGCGACCCTGCCCCGCTTCCATTCTGGCACTTTGAGAGGTTGAAGCAGCCTACCAGGTCATTTGTGCTCAGCCTTGACCCTCTGGCATATATCGCACAAAGCGACATACGAAGCTATTTCCCTCTTCATTCCATGTCACTAGAACCTTGCCTTAAGGTCTTGGTATATCTTGGTTCCTCAAGGGTGAATAAAATATGGGGTATCGTGTGCTGCTTGCAAGATCAAGTTATTGAGGTGAGCTTTTTTGGGTACGCAAATGTGGTTCCTAAAGCTGATGGCTCCTACTCGCCCATGGAGAATCCTGGGGCCTTGCCATCCTTGATTTTATTCTTCATACATTTCATGCTCTCATGTCCCTTCTAGGCCTCCTTAATATCATCCACCAGTGTGGGCTTCGCTTCGAGGTTGGACAGGAATCCTGGTGCAACTAGTTCCAACTCAAAGAAATCAAGTTCTTCATATACGGCGGGTAGCCTTTCCTTGATCATAGCATTCAAGGTGCAAGACTTTCTGCTCAAGGCATCCGCTACTACATTAGCCTTTCCTGGGTGGTATTGGATACTGAGGTCATAATCTCTAATCAATTCCAACCATCTCTGCTGCCTCATGTTCAATTCCTTAAGAATAACTTGCATGTTGAACTGCTTGGGGATCCACCCCCACCAAAGGGTGATCATGTGTTCGAGCTTAAACAGTTGCCAGATACTCTTAAGTATGCCTATATTGATGAAAAAGAGATATATCCTGTCATTATTAGTGCTAGCCTCTCGGAGCACGGAGAAAAGAAGTTACTAAAAACTCTGAGGAAGCACCGTGCTGCTATTGGATCTACTCTTGATGATCTTAAGGGCATTAGTTCGACTCTATGCCAGCACAAGATTAAAACCGATCCTCATTTCAAACCAGTTGATGATCATCAAAGGAGATTGAATCCTAAGATGAAAGAAGTAGTAAGAAAAGAAATATTAAAGCTCCTGGAAGCGGGTATTATCTATCATGTTGCTCATAGAGGTTGGGTGAGTCCGGTGCTTTGCTTCCCTAAGAAGGGAGGCATTACCGTTGTCCCTAATGATAAGGATGAATTGATCCCACAGAGGATTATTACTGGCTATAGGATGGTGATCGATTTTAGGAAATTCAATAAGGCCACTAGGAAAGATCATTACCCTTTTCCTTTTATCGACCAAATGCTAGAAAGACTGTCTAAACACACACACTTCTGCTTTCTAAACAGTTATTCTGGTTTCTCCCAAATACTAGTTGCACAATCTTATCAGGAGAAAACCACTTTCACCTGCCCTTTCGGTACCTTTGCTTATAGACGTATGCCTTTTGGCTTATGTCATGCACCTGCCACCTTTCAAAGATGCATGATGGCTATATTTCCTGACTTTTATGAAAATATTGTCGAGGTTTTCAGGGATGACTTTTCTGTTTACGGGTCTTCTTTTGATGATTGCCTCAGCAACCTTGATCTTGTCTTACAGAGATGTAAAGACACCAATCTTGTCTTGAATTGGGAGAAGTGCCACTTTATGGTTAATGAAGGCATCGTCTTAGGACATAAAATTTCTGAAAGAGGTATTGAAATCGATAAGGCTAAGGTTGATGCAATCGAAAAAATGCCATATCCCACAGATATCAAAGGTATAAGAAGTTTCCTTGGTCATGTTGGTTTCTATAGAAGGTTCATTAAAGACTTCTCTAAGATTTCTAGGCCTCTTACCAATCTCTTGCAAAAGGATATTCCGTTTGTCTTTGACGATGATTGTGAGGAAGCCTTCGAAATACTTAAGAGGGCTTTGATAACTGCACATATTGTTCAACCACCTGATTGGAACTTGCCTTTTCAAATCACATGTGATGCTAGTGATTATGTTGTTGGTGTTGTCCTAGGGCAAAGAGTTGATAAGAAGTTGAATGTTATTCACTATGCTAGTAAAACTCTAGACAGTGCCCAAAGAAACTATGCTACTACGGAGAAGGTATTTTTAGCAGTCGTGTTTGCATGTGAAAAGCTCAGGTCTTACATAGTTGATTCCAAAGTCACTATTCACACTGATCATGCTGCTAATAAGTACCTCATGGAGAAGAAGGACGCTAAACCTAGACTTATCAGATGGGTTCTCTTGCTGCAAGAATTTTATTTGCACGTTGTCGACACAAAGGGTGCTGATAACCCCGTAGCAGATAACTTGTCTAGGTTGGAGAACGTTCTTGATGACCCACAACCTATTAATGATAGATTTCCCGATGAGCAATTGAATGTCGTCAATACTTCACGTAGTGCACCGTGGTATGCTGATTATGCAAACTATATCGTTGCCAAATATATACCACCTAGATTCACATACCAGCAAAAGAAGAAATTCTTCTTTGACTTGAGACACTACTTTTGGGATGATCCTCACCTTTATAAGGAAGGAGTAGATGGTGTTATTAGACGTTGTGTACCTGAACATGAACAAGGACAGATCCTACAGAAGTGTCACTCCGAGGCCTACGGAGGACATCATGCGGGAGATAGAACTGCACACAAGGTATTGCAATCAGGTTCCTATTGGCCCACTCTATTCAAGGATGCCCGTAAGTTTGTCTTGTCTTGTGACGAATGTCAAAGAATAGGTAATATTAGCAAACGTCAGGAAATGCCTATGAACTATTCACTTTTCATTGAACCATTTGATGTCTGGGGCATTGATTATATGGGAGCTTTTCCAAAATCCAATGGGTATACTCATATCCTAGTTGCTGTTGATTACGTCACTAAGTGGGTAGAAGCTATCCTCACTAGTAGTGCTGATCACAACACCTCTATCAGGATGCTGAAAGAAGTTATCTTCCCTAGATTTGGAGTCCCTAGATATCTAATGACCGGCGGTGGTTCACATTTCATTCATGGTGCTTTCCGTAAAACGCTTGCTAAGTACGATGTCAACCATAGAATTGTGTCTCCCTACCATCCTCAGTCCAGTGGTCAAGTAGAGCTAAGCAATAGAGAGACTAAACTAATTCTGCAAAAGACTGTCAACAGGTCTAGAAAGAATTGGTCTAAGAAGCTCGATGATGCACTGTGGGCTTATAGAACTGCCTATAAGAATCCCATGGGCCTGTCTCCGTACATAATGGTGTACGGTAAAACATGTCATTTACCTCTTGAGCTAGAGCATAAAGCTTATTGGGCAATCAAAGAGCTCAACTTTGATTTCAAACTTGCCGGTGAGAAGAGGTTATTTGATATTAGCTCGCTTGATGAATGGAGAACTCAGGCATTTGAGAATGCCGAGTTGTTCAAAGAAAAGGTTAAGAGGTGGCATGATTAGGGGATACAAAAGCGTGAGTTCAATGTAGGTGATTATGTCTTGCTATATAACTCTCTTTAAGATTCTTTGCAGTCAAGCTTATGTCTAAATGGGAAGGTCCCTATGTTGTTGAGGAAGTATATCATAACGGTGCTATCAAGATCAACAGCACGGAAGGTAATTGTCCGAGAGTTGTAAATGGGCAGAGAATCAAGCATTATATCTCAGGTACTCCCATAAATGTTGAAAACAATATTATCAATACCATAACTCTGGAAGAATACCTAAGGGATATTTATCAGCCTGTTTCAGACTCCAAAAACGAAGAGGTATGTGATTCGGTAAGAAAACAGAGTCCAAAACTTTTCCAGTAGGAAATTTTCTCCTTTTTGAATATTTGAAAAAATACAAAAATTGGAAGTAGTCCGGGAAGTGCGCGAGGAGGCGACAAGCCTGCACGACGCGGGCCCACACCCTGGTCGCGCCGTGAGGGCTTGTGGCCACCTCATGTGCCTCCCGGACTCCGTTTTCGTGCAGGGTACTCCTTCTGGTCTGGAAAAAATAATTATATATACCCCCGTTCGGTCTGACCCCTGCATCACGCAAATTTCCTCTGTTTTTTGTTTCGAGCCTGTTCTCTGCCGCAGATTTAGGGCAAGATGTCTTCTCAAGATTCAGACGGGGAGAGCTTTGTGGCAGATTACCTTGCTAATCCTAAGGTCTATGGGGACTTGTATCCTTATGGCTGGTCCACTGATGAGGAAGAAGATTATGATCCGAAGGGGAAGGAACAAACAAGTTCCGATGAAGAGGAGGCTCCTCTACCTCAGCCTGGACACACGCATGTGGAGTTCAAGAAGTCGACCCTCCCTGCCTCAAGGAAGAAGTCCAAGACTTTGTTTATCCCTTCTCGTTTCTTGCAGGAGAGTAAGCAGGAATTATGCCAAAGGGTTTTGAAGCTTGAAGAGGAAAATGATGATCTGAGGGAACAAAAATTTATGCTCAAGTGGAAATTAAACAAGCTCAAGACCTCTGCAACCACTCCTCCTCCATCACCACCAAAGGAAGACAACTGAGCATTGGTATGGGCAATCCCCGTGGCTTGTGCCAAGCTTGGGGGAGTTGCCCCGGTATCGTATCACCATCACATCTTTTGCCTTTACCTTTGTTTTAGTTTTCCTTCTCAATTTTCTCTTTTTCTCGTAGATTAAAAGTCTTAATGTTTTGGTCTTGAGCTTTTCTTTGTGTCACCCTCTATGTATTCGAGCTCGTGAGCCATATCAATACTACTATATAGTGTCTGAGTTTTGAATTGTTGCTACAACATCAATCCTAGCCGTTGGTCCCGTAAATCTAACGGTTGATGCTTGAAGGATTCGCAATGAACAGTAGGCAACAGCTGCATCTGCATGTTTCTAGAACCATCGTGTGTTTGCATCACACCTCCTATCTTCTCCGCATGTTCCATGTGCCAGGGCAAACAGCTACGGGAGAAGTACTGTAGGAGAAAGAAAACTAAATAATTTATGGGTTCCATCACGTACATCCTTATATTTTTCCTATGAAAATTTCTGGATGTCACTATGCCACAGGGGAATTATATCATACCAATTATACATAAAATCTCTTCATTTATGCATGCATACATGACAATGTTCTTTTTCTATGAAATCCATTGCAAATTACTATACGTCTTTTTTCTTTTATCAGAATCATCATCGGAACAATATTGTTAATACGGTGATTTTGTAAATTTCAAGATGATATCTCGGCTCTGTCTTTCAAACGTGCTCATAGGGATAGAGTGTGTGTCTGTGCGTTTATTAGTGTCTGGAAAATTAGCTTTGTACGAACCTTGATGAGGAAGACATAAAAGCGATAGACTGCATAATAAAGTTCTTTATCAGAGGAGGCAATATAAAGTGACATTCCTCTGCACTAAGAGGACATGCATCCAAACCTCAAAAGCGCATGACAACCTTTGCTTCCCTCTGCGAAGGGCCTATCTTGTACCTTTACTTTTTACCCTTGAAAGAGTCATGGTGATCTTCACCAATTCCCTGTCTCGCCTTTATCTTGGCTTACGTCATATGCTTGGGAAAGATCTATATTCATATGTCAACTTGGAAGTGAGTATTCTTGAATTATTATTGTTGACATTACCCTTGAGGTAAGCAGTTGGGAGGCAAAACTGTAAGCCCCTATCTTTCTCTGTGTCCAGCTGAAACTTTGATCCCATGAGTACCACGTGAGTTGTAGCAATTGTAGAGAACGAAAGAATGATTGAGTATATGGATTTTCTTTACAAGCTCTTATTTGACTCTTTCTGATGTTGTGATAAATTGCAATTGCTTCAATGACTAAAGGCTATCGGTTGTTACTTCTCGGTAAGGTTCTTGATCCATGCTTTACTTTGTGAAGGAATTATCACTTTAGCATGAGAGATTATATGTTGGTATTGTTGTTCTCATCATGATGCATGCATGTTCGTATCTTGTTTTGTCGACACCTCTCTCCCTAAACATGTGGACATATTTATTGAGCTAGGCTTTCGCTTGAGGACAAGCGACGTCTAAGCTTGGGGAGTTGATACGTCTATTTTGCATCATGTTTTCATGTTGTTATTTATCGCTTCTTGGGCTCTTATTTCACTTCACGGTACAATTCTTATGCCTTTTCTCTCTTATTTTCCAAGGTTTACATGAAGAGGGAGAATGCCGGCAACTGGAATTCTGGCCTGAAAGTGGAGCAAAGTTGAGATACCTATTCTGCGCAACTCCATACGCCGTAAAAATCAACGAGGATTTTTTTTGGATTTATAAAAAATACTGGGCCGAAGAAGCGCCATAGAAGCGCCAGCACGTGGCCACAAGCCTCCACGGCGCGGCCACCCCCCCAGGCCGCGCCATGAGGGCTTGTGGGCAGCCTGCTGGCCCACTGGCCCCCCCTCTTCAGCTATATGAAGGGTTTCGTCCAGAAAAAATGAAGGAGGATCTTTTTGGTGGATTCGCCGCCGCCACGAGGCGGAACTTGAGCAGAACCAATCTAGAGCTCGAGCAGGATGATCCTACCGGGGAAACTTCCCTCCCGGAGGGGGAAATCTTCGCCATCGTTATCACCAACACTCCTCTCATCGGAGGGGACTCGTCACCATCAACATCTTCATCAGCACCATCTCATCTCCAAACCCTAGTTCGTCACTTGTAACCAATCTCCGTCTCGCGACTCCGATTGGTACTTGTAAGGTTGCTAGTAGTGTTAATTACTCTTTGTAGTTGATGCTAGTTGGATTACTTAGTGGAAGAGTTTATGTTCAGATCCGTGATGCTACTCATTACCTCTATGGTCATGAATATGATTATTCTTTGTGAGTAGTTACTTTTGTTCCTCAGGACATGTGATAAGTCATGCTAATAGTAGTCATGTGAATTTGGTATTCGTTCGATATTTTATGTGTTGTATGTTGTTTTTCCTCTAGTGGTGTTATGTGAACGTCGACTACATAACACTTCACCATTATTTGGGCCTAGAGTAACGCATTGGGAAGTAGTAAGTAGATGATGGGCTGCTAGAGTGACAGAAGCTTAAACCCTAGTTTATGTGTTACTTCGTAAGGGGCTGATTTGGATCCACTAGTTTAATGCTATGGTTAGACTTTGTCTTAATTCTTCTTTCGTATTTGTGGATGCTTGCGAGAGGGGTTAATCATAAGTGGGATGCTTCTCCAAGTAAGGGCAGTACCCAAGCGCCGGTCCACCCACATATCAAACTATCAAAGTAACGAACGCGAATCATATGAACCTGATGAAAACTAGCATGACAGAAATTCTCGTGTGTCCTCAGGAAAGGCTTATCCCTTGCTACAAAAGGGATTGCGCCACTTTGCTGCATCGTTGCTACTTTTGTTACTTGTTTCTGGCTACGGATCTTCACCACACAATCACTTGTTACCGACAATTTCAGTGCCTCCAGATTTTACCTTGCTGAAAACCACTTGTCAGATCCTTCTCCTCCTCGTTGGGTTCGACACTCTTACTTATCGAAAGGACTATGATTGATCCCCTATACTTGTGGTTCATCACCCCGCACCTCCTCTCTCCCCCTAACGACCTCTTTCGTTGTCGTATGCCTTGTACCTCTTTGCCGTCGGGTGGCAGACGACAACAAGGTACATGCCCTAACGGTTGTCGCCCCCACCCCAGCACCCCTCTCTCCCCTAACGGTCGTCGCCCCAACCCCCATTATCAGTCCCCTCTCTCCCTAACGCCCACTTCCGCCACCCCGCGGCCACCGCCGTTGTCCCCCCACTGGCCCTATCCCGCCGCCACCCCCAACATGCCCACCGCTTCCATCGCACCACCGCCCCCATCGCCCGACGGCCCCACAGCCCCCGCCGTCCCACCGCCCCCAACGCCCCGCCGCCCCCAACGTGCCCACCGCCCCCGTCGCACCGACACACCACAGCCCCCGTCGCTCCCGTCCTCCCATCCGTCATGGCACCCCACCGCCCCCAACGCCCCATCGTCCACGCCACCTGCCGCCCTGCCGCCCACAACGCCCCAGCCGCCTCCGCAGGTGAGCCCCCCCCCCCCCCCCCCCCCGCCGGACAGGCGCCCCAATTTTTATTTTGTTTTTCCTTTTATTTAGTTATGTTAAATTAGTTAGGTTATTTATTTAGTTTATTAGGTTAGTTATCAGACTTTAGATGGCCACGGGCAGTCCATGGTGCCCACGAACAAGCCCACAAAAAATAGTGTTCGTGGACACCTCCCTATCGCGTCAAATTATATGTGGGACTTGCGGGTCTTCCCATATAATCCATGTATGCCCACATCATCTCCCAACTCAACACGGGATGATGTAGTTGGCCAAAGCGCTGCCGGTTGCTACGCCTTTGCCTCCCCCCTTCGCCTCCGAGTTTGTCTCCCTGCTCACCGCTCTTATGTTGTCACCCTCGCATGCCGCTGGGGGAGAGCTTCTTCATTGCTGATGCCAGCTCGCCGGGCGTCGATGCAGAGCGCCGCTGGTGCCGCTGCTAGCTCTCACTGGTCGTCGATGGAGAGCGTTGTTGTTGTTGCAGCTTCCCTAAGATCCCTGGTTGGCCGCGTGCTTCTTTGCTTGTTGAATGAGCGAGAGGATAGTGCGTGTGCCCTTCCTGAATCCCAAGAGCATATTGACAATCTCACTTGCATCCCCCTTCAAATTGTATTCTCATCATCAACAGATCGATCCCCATCAACGATCGATGTTCACTAGGACAATTATTTGATGGGTAGCTCCTGATTGCATCTTGCATGCGTGAGTGTGATCAAGTCAACTGTGCCCCTAGCAAGCCAATTTGAGGCGCAACCTGCAAAATTGGCTTCCCTCAAAACCAAAGCACTGAGCTATGCTAATGGCAAGAGTTACAGAGAGTATTCTTTGTCTTCTCAAGGCACAAGAATTATGCGCCTGCACTCCGTATGAATCTAGAGGAACCTGCATAACAGTACAGTCTGAAACATTATGTCTTGTGGGAATATTTCACTCGTGTTAAAAATAGTTAATTATGTGGGTGTCCCACTAAACCCACATATCCCACATAATAATATATGGGCTGCTCATTATCTTCACAACACCAATGGTTGGATCTTTCTTCAACATAGCCGCTGCCCTATCAGTCACCCAAGATTGAGTTGTCATACTTGTCACTTTTCCACTCGTTGAACTACAAATGTGCTCAGTTTGATGCTTCGCAACCTGCAGCAAAAAAAGGCACAAAATCTGAAGTTTATTATCATGACAAACAATATGAAGGAATAAGAGTAGAAATCACAAAAAAAGTTATTACCATCACACAATTTTTGTCCCTCTTCCAACTAGCACTTAAGTACCATTTGCAAGGGTCGCCTTTTATGGATTTGCCTGTGCAAAAAGCGTGAAACCTTTTAGGCTCATTTTTTAGGTCATATATTTGTGTTAGGTCATATATTTTTCGATTTTATCGGTGAACACAAAATATTTGTGTTGATCGGGTGGATTTACATGTGACACTTGTTTCATCGCTATGAGGTTTGCTGTGCGAAGACCTCCCTGTGCATTCTACGAGCTCCGACCCTGCATTCATTGGTGATTACAAATATCATCTCCTCCTCGCCCCTTCATTTGCTCTATGTCGGTGTTCGGATAAACTTGCTAGATATAGGTAAATTAATTTATCAGTATGCGTGACGAGTATGCGTCTCTCGTTCGAAAGGGTTACAGTTATAAATATGCATGCATTTGCATATATTTATAACCATGATTCTTCTGAATTGTCCAACGTTATCCATGGACAGCCCGATTATGTGTAGATTGGGTTCATTTTCCCATATGCTTTGTTCCGTATCCCATGCATAATTTCGTCAGTGCCTCCCTGTTGTTCTCCGGATACACATCCTCTCTGTTTATTGCGGAGACGTGTATCAGGAGAACAATGGGGAGGTGCTATCAAAATTTTGTGTTGGATCTGGAACACATCATGGGAAAACGAACCCAATCTACACATACTCGGGTGGGATTAGGACCTATCTTTACCTATTAGCGTGTAGGTTGCATGAACGTAATAAAAGTGGCGAACTTGATTAACTGATGAATATATATGCTGAATTATATATAAATATATTTCTTGTGTGTTTAGTAACTAGGCAAGATGAGTGATCGTGCGTGGATGTACACCGGTTACCCTAGTTAGAAAAGAGATGACAAAAGAATGGTTTCTAAAAACCAAGGAGTTTGTGAAAGCCGCATTTGCAAATGGCCAAGAAACAAACTAGGCCCTTGTCCTAAATGCGACTACTATAAAAACAGGACAGAGGCTGTAATGATTAAACACCTGCAGAGAAGGGGTTTTAAGCCTAATTATACGGTTTGGACATTTCATGGTGAGTCTATACAACGCGTGAGAGCTGAGGTGGTTCGTTGTTCCACCGACGAGCATGGTACCGGGATCGAAGACATGGTGCAAGACTTTGATGATGCTCGGGATTTGGAAGATGAGATGGAGGAATCTGCAAAGGCCTTCCATGAAATGTTGGAGTCTTCAAAACATCCTCTCCACGAGCACACTGAGCTTTGTTAGTTGGATGCCATTGCACAAGTAATGGCTCTGAAGGCCCAGTTCAACTTGGGAAGAGATTGCTACAACGCGATGATGCCACTATTTGGACGCTTTCTACCCAAAGGCCATGTCATGCCTGCAAACCTGTAGCAGTCGGACAAAATACTTCGTGTACTTCAGATGCCCTATGAGAAAATAGCTGCATGGGAGAAAGGATGTGTCTTAGTTAGTAAGGAGAATGCACACTTGGACTATTGGCCCAAATGCGAGTCTTGTAGGTATCTTGTGGTAGACAACGGTATGGGTGAGAAGAGGAAGACCAAAATCGTAGTTAGTGTTCTTCGGTATATGCCAATCATACCAAGGCTTCAACGTCTTTTCATGGTCGAAGAGACAACCAGACAGATGACATGGCACAAAATGGGCAAAGGAACCGAACTAGATGTGGATGGGAATAAGATGGCGGTACACACATCTGATGGGGAAGCATGGAAACATTTCGATGGATTGCATCAGGATAAAGCGGCAGATCCAAGGAATCCTCGATTCTACATCGCCACGGATGGTTTTAATCCCTTCGGCATGACGGCAACCCAATACAGTAGTTGGCCTGTATTTGTCTTTCCACTCAATCCCCCCCCCGGGCAGATTATGCAAAGAAAGAACATATTTCTGACGTTGATCATTCCAGGTCCCAATTATTCGGGGAAGAATATGAATGTGTACATGCAACCTCTTAAGGATGAATTAAAAGAAGCTTGGGATAAGGGGTCAGGACATACGATGCCGCTATTAAAGAAAATTTCAAAATGCATGTGTGGTACATGTACTCTATGCATGACTTGCTGACGTATGCGCTATTCTTTGGATGGTGTGTTCATGGAAGTTTCCCGTGCCCCACATGCAAGGCAGCTCTTCAGTTTCATTGGTTGCAGGAGGGTTGGAAGTATTCTTGCTTTGACTTGCATAGATAGTTCCTGGATCCTGACCATCAGTTCAGAAAAGACAAGGAGAACTTTGCCAAAGGTAAAGTTGTCAAAAACTTGGCACCACCTGCGTTGATAGGCTAACAGATCCTGGATCAGTTAAACTCCCTCAAGCGTGATCCAGAGCGTCCAGGGTATTTCAAGGGGTATAATTCAAAACACGCCTGGACTCACAAGCCATGCATGTGGGATCTGCCTTACTTCAAAGACCTCTTTCTTCCACACATTATCGACATGATGCACACTGAAAAGAATATCGGAGAGGCTATTTTTGGTACATTGTTCGACATAGATGGGAAGACAAAGGATAATTCTAAGGCTAGAGTCGATCAAGAGACACTATGTCACAGACCGTTACAAAACATGCGAGAAGGTAAAGGAAAGTAGAAGTGGTCGAAGCCAAAGGCGTGGTCCAATCTTTGAAGGCTAGCTATGAGGGAAATTATCTTGTGGGTCAAAATGCACTTGATCTTTCCCGATGGGTATGCACTAAATCTAAAGAGGGGAGCGAGTCTTAAAAAATTAAAAATCTTTGGTCTCAAGAGTCATGATTGGCACATATGGCTTGAGCGGGTAATGTGGGTGATGTTATGTGGCTTTATTCGTGAGGATAAATGGCTAGTACTGGCGGAGATGAGCTATTCCTTCCGTGTTCTTTGTGCGAAAGAATTGTCGCATGGCGTGGTACATGACATGGAGGAGTTTGCACCGGACTTGTTGTGGAAGTTATAGAAGATGTTTCCGCTGGGCTTCTTTAATCCGGTGCAGTAATTGATTTTACATCTACCGATCGAGACAAGATTGGGTGGGCCCCAGCAAAATTGTTGGTGCTATGCAACTGAGAGGATACAGAAGACCCTTCGGGCTAAATGTAAAAATAAGCGTAGAATTGAAGCATCGATGGCTGATGCATTCATTACTGAGGAGCTGACTAACTTTGTGACAGTACACTACGAAGCCAAAAATGGAAAAACATTTCGTTGTATATCTTCAACAACCTAACAGAAGTGCGACCGTACATCGAGTACGTTCTCGGCACATTTTTCCGTAACTTCTAATTCCTTTGAACTGCTCTTATTCCCAGATATTTCATACATCCGATACGTCGCCAAATTCTCGGATGGAGCGGTGATCCAAAATGATTTCGTCGAAGAGTATGAGCTCCTGGCAAAGCATAGAGGCGGCTATCCCGGTTTCATCTCTTGGTTCAAACAAATGGTAATTATAAATAATGGGCCATTTCATTTCTTGGTCTAACTTTCGGCTAATGCAAAAATTGTTTCGTATTAAACTTGTATGCTAATTCCGAGTCTATGGACGCCGAATTGAGACAAGCCGCTAATGGTTTTGACTATAAGGTCCCTTCATTTGAGAAATACAACATCAACGGGTATCTCTTTCGTACCTTTGGCAAAGAGCTATCTAGGCCCGACCGGAAATCTACAAATTGTGGTGTCTCTGCTATCGGCGAAGTGGTATCAAGTATTATGGAAGAGTTGAAGCAATTTATGAACTTCAATTCTATGGTGAAAACCCACCGAACGTCGTAGTCTTCAAATGTTATTGGTTTCAACCGAAGGAGACTAGAAGGACTCATGAACATATAGGACTAGTCAAAATCAATCCAAACACCCATTTAGATGTTCCTGATGTCTATATTACGACTCAACAGGTGACCCAAGTTTTCTATCTACCGTGGACATGCCAAACTGATAAGAATCTGGAAGGTTGGTATGTTGTTTATGAAGTGTCGCCACGTGTGTAGCGACGTGTTTTTCAGAAAATAATTTCCAGAATACATGTCTCTATGTTTACCAGCCCCAGGATTTGTTGTAAGCTGGTAGACACTTACTTGATACAGAATATCCAAGCAAAAATACAAAATATGGATTACAAGACTATGAAGGTCTACTGGGTTGAACAAAAGTCTGATGTTGGCGGCGGAAGCGACCCGAGGAATCTCGAGTGCCCATGGGACTAAATTCCCACAGGAACAGCTGACCTGGATAAATTCCTATCTCACAAGGCTGCTATCCTCGACTCCTAGGTTCCGGGGTTGATGTGTAACACCCTGATTTTTTTCAAACTTTTTCTTTTCAAATATTTTGGAGTTTCACTTGCAAATTGATGGATTTTCAAATTTTCTCAAGCAAGTTGAATTGTGAGTCTCTGATTTCTTGTCACAAGCAACCGAAACCTTTTGTCTCTTGCCAAAACCTTTCTTGGAATAATTTGCAATGATTAAATCTTTCAAATAACTCTTTTTCTATTTTGGGGAAATTATGGCATCACCATGGGTTGTGAAGCAACCTATAGTTGGGACAAGCTATTTACCCCACCACATTTGCCACATGTTCTCAGTATCATATGATTTCGAAATCTTCAAAAACATTTCATTGCCCAATGTAAAATTTTGGCTAGAAAAATTATTTCTTTCTGACCAGAATTGTCACTTTGTGAAGCAACCCTAATTTTCCTGTTTTAGAAAATTTCCAATAAATTCCCTTAGCTCCAAGGGATCATATTTAGTTCAAATATGTAAAAACATCTGATTGTCCAGTACAAGTTTTGAGCAGGAAAACTCTATTAAGTTTCTATTAAAACTAAACCTTTGTGAAGGAAGTGCTAGCTAGGGGTGCACCAATGATTTGAAATTTTTTGGACATGTGTGCACCACTAAATAACACTCCTCCAACAAGTTTCACCATTAGCGAGGCTTGCATGTGAATGCCATGAGCTCATTTGCATTTTGGACCAGAAAGATGATTTACAAAGGAACTTTGCCAGTCTGTAGTCTTTCCGATGTTGATTAACGCAGACATGCTAGCTTGCCCTAACCCTAACCCATTTGAGCTCTAGATCCGCCCCAAGTTTGCAGGCAGATGCTGTAGTTGATGTTCCACTTTGCAGGAGTGAGTGACTGGTCAAACTAATGATGGATAGTGACTGGTAAGAGTGAGGTCGACACAATGGACAAGGTCCCCGGGATTGTGTGGCCTTGTGGCAGCCGTAACCGTGGTGACCATGGTACTGGCACGCCAGAGCGCGCGCGTTGTGCAGCCCCCTGTGACAGCCAAGTTGTTTGTGCCGTCAATCGCTGCCCCTCCTTGTCCGTGGTGTCGAGGGCGTCCCTGGCAGCCGCGTGGCACCTTCGGAAGGCCCTGGGTCGCCGGAGAAGGTCGCCGCTGCTCCCTGCCAAGCTCCTCCACGGATTGAACAGTCGGCTCCATCCACTGTGGGTGTTCACGAGCCATTAATGGCGTAGGATACGTCCCGTCAACCCTTAGGCCTCCTCCGTCACCTCAGGTCACTCCGTGATGGCCAGCTCACCCCCTGCTCTAGTGGCCGAGCTTATCCTCGCCGCTTCAGGAGAGATCGGACGCGCTCGTCGCCTGCCTATTGAAAGGTCGCCCTGACCCCTTCGAGCTCTTCATCCCCCTCCTGCAGCCTCCAATCGCCCCCCCCCCAAGAGTGAGCCAAGGACAAGAGGCCCTCTGGCCTCGAATCATCATCGGAGCTCCTCCGCTTGCAGCCCCACCGTCGCCAGCCCCAACGACCCTCCCCAGAGCCCTCTGCACCTCTCCATCAAGCTCAGGCTTTCCCCCTGGTGCTCCTCGACCCCTCGCCCGAGCCTATTGCCACAGGAACCACCGTCTCCGACGACCACCCGAAGCGGCCGCCGCCGGAGAAGAAGGGGCAGACGCCATTTGTCCACCTCTCGTTGAGCTGCGGGTACGTGCGTGTTCGTCGTAGACCAGGCATTCCATTCCCCCTAGTCACAGGCCTCCTCGTCGTCTCTAGCGTCGGCGACCGTCGCCGAAGAGCCGCCGCGTCCCTGTCCCCTTCCCCCTCTCTCTGTTTAAAAGAGGCAGGCCCCACCGGCCAGTGGCTAAGGCCCGCGGCCGAAGCAGTAAGTGGAGGCGCCCCCTCCACTTTACGCCTTCGACGTGGCCTCTGCCATGTTCTTTTTCTTTTTATTTAATTTCAGATTTGACCAGCATCTTTGACCTTTGTATCTTTAGATTCTTAAGTCCAAATCACTTGATTCTTTTTGCATTGAGTTGGTACTGACCCCCTCTATTCTCTGGTAAAGTTTGGTATTTTTCTTACACTCATAGAATTTCTGATTTACAAAAAGGTGTTATATAACTTTTTCCTTTCTTTTGCTATTTCATATATATTTCATAAGGAAACTTTGAAGACCAGGAGTGTTTGAACCAGCCCATTAATCAATGTAAGCCATTATATCCATGTGGTGTACTATTGCATAGCATAACATACATTTTCATCCATTATGCTTACTTATTTTGCTATAAAATAAATGTCTAATAAATCATCAAATAAAAATATGTGGTCACTGTTATAAATCACTATGTTCATAATATCCTAGTGGTTGATCTTGAGTCACCTGTCCGGGCCTAACCGTACAACCACATCTTGCCGATATGGGACGGCTGTGACTTGAGCTGATCGAGTGATCTTTCACCGGTACCTCCAAAGAGGGAGGGTTATGCACGCGTGCTACCTTGGCCCGGTAGGCGGTGATAACCCTGTGAGCCCAGTTGGGAATAGTTGGGCCCGTCCCTAGTTGGGACAGTTTAGTTTGGCCACGATGGTGGCAGGTGTCATGAGGACACAGGGCCACCTAGGGCAAGACTCCGGGGGAGAGTGATTGTCGGGGGTATGATGAGAGAGTCACGGGCCAGGCAAGTCCTGTTGGAGTAATGCTAGTCGACCCAAATAGGATTGCGAGGTCAGTGCTCCATAATGTGGGTAAAGAGTGCAACCTCTTCAGAGTGTCAAACCTATTCGAATAGCCGTGTCCATAGTAATGGACAGCCCGACCAGACCTCAGTAGACGGTCAACCATGTTAATGTTAGTAATGATGGAAGAACTCTTCAACTGAGTGGAGATGCTTAATGAGTATCTCGGTGGTTGTGAGACCACCCCGGGCATGAGTAAGTTGATAATCAGTATAACCAGTGGTATTATTTATGATTTGTTGCCATGTTATTGTTTGTTGCATTACTTTGTTATTGTGAGCTTGCGAGTACATTCCAAGTACTCACCTGGCGTATCATGCCAGATGCAGGAGAAGCCAAGGACAGAGGTCTTGATGGTCCGTACTAGGAAGTGCCCACACAAGTGTCCCTATGTATGGAGTTGCTGCTATGTTCTGCTATGCCATAGAAGCACTTACTAGTTTCGAGGCCCCACTATGTTTCATCTATAATGTAGATACTGTTGCAGCACCAAGGGTGCCTTTGGTCTCGCTATCATTGTAAGATATGTACTTGTAACCTTATGCTATCAATAAAGTCAGCTCAGTTCTGCTCCAAGTTGTTGAGTGTTTGAAGAAGACATGATCTCTGGGTTGGAAACACTGGTAATCCGGTTCGTTGAATCGGGGTGTATTGCTATGTGAGCGGCAGCTATCGTAGGATTGTATCCCTGGCTGAGGATTTATCCCGTCTTCGGGCGGCACTTGTTATCGCAACTACAGTGCCACCCCCACCCCAGTCTTCTGTTTCACCTCCATATGCACCACCAGTTCCACCACCACGTGGATTTGAGATTCCAGCTAGCTCTTCGGTGCCGCGAGGCACTTCGTGTGGCAGTCGTTATGAGACTCCTTCTGAGTGGGCCTCACTCCTTGCCACTCCTACTGCTCTGATGCTGAGGCGTCGTGCTCCATCTTCCTCGGAAATGGTAGGAAAAAGAATCAGCCCATTTGGACTTTCCTATAAAGAGTTATAGCTATTCTAAGTTTCTGCAAAAATCCGTTTTTAAATTCAATTATAAACGAAAACGCTTCCGGCTCTTTATGCTTTCTATCATAGAAAGCGCACTTACTGCAACAGTCACGAGGGAATACGCTTTGCTTAAAAGAAAACGAACCAGGGGGGTTGCGCCACTTGGGGCTATGGCTCTCTATCACCGACAGGTGGGGCCCGCCTGTCAGGTTCTTCTCCCTCCTCCTGTGTGTGCTTGGGCAGGCAACAGAGGCACTC
This sequence comes from Hordeum vulgare subsp. vulgare, assembly GCF_904849725.1. Taxonomy (NCBI): domain Eukaryota; kingdom Viridiplantae; phylum Streptophyta; class Magnoliopsida; order Poales; family Poaceae; genus Hordeum; species Hordeum vulgare. The sequence goes on from NC_058522.1 coordinate 197,407,745, forward strand.
CGGCGAGGCTCACCGGCGCTAGGGGACATCGCTTGCGGTGCTAAGCACACCGGCAGGATCGCGAGGGAGAGCCGCATCCTCTGGAGGGCAAGGGCGGCGCTGGAGGTCACCTGTGAACCCTCTCCTCGCCATGGGGACAGAGAGATCCAACGGCGATATCCTTGGCCTACCGCTGCCATGGCTCGACCATAGCATCGGGAATGGGTTCAGGGGCAGGAGGGGACTCTAGCAGTGGCCAAGATAAGGCGGCAAGGGTTCAGGGCTACTGGAATTTGGCCGGAGGCCAAAGGCGACGATGTTGTCGCACGGGAGCAGGGGAGCGGTTCCGGCTAAAATGAGGTGAGGGGGAGGGAGATACGGCTCAGGGGGAGGCTGCTGCGAGGCTCAGAGAGCTCGGGGGGTTCTTTTATAGCCCGCAACGGTCGGTTCCCCGGCGGCCTCTGGAAAAGATCGTCGGGGACAAGGCTTCAGGAGCGCAGCGGCCGCGGCAGGGCGTCAGGGCAGCGAGCAGCTCATGCAGGGGGGAAGGACCGCAACACCTGGCGCGCTGGAGGGGCTCGGGCGGTGCCGTTCACCGCTGCGACAGTGCTGACGCCGGCTAGCCGCCACGGCTGGCGCGCTGCTGCGGCCCTCCACGCACACGAGCGGCGACCAACGGTCGAGGGAGAGGGAGGGTTGACGCGGCTCTGTATTTGGTCCATAGGGCAGGGGCACGGGGACGCGACGGCTCGGTAGCAGCGCGTGCAAAACGTGCGCTCTGGCCATGACCAGAGAACGCACGGCACCTGCTAGACAAAATGCTTGCGCATGAAGAATGGGCTCCAAGCTAGTGCAAACTCAAAGGGGTAGGCTTGAGACTAAGGCATAACTGTTGGACAATATGCTTGGGTCGGATCATCAACTTCATAGTGCAAACATAAATTCATGTCAAATCTGGTCATGCTCCACGGTGTTTGATGAAATGCCAGGGGCTCTAAATGGTCTTTGATGCCCTCCAAACTTTCTAGATCAAGGTCTCTCTAGGTGCTAGCAATGGTGGTGAGGTTAGTTTGGCAAAAATCAAAACTAGACAATGCAATATTTTAAAAATCACCATACTGGACAAAAATTTGGGGTTTTTATCACATGCCTCTATTTTCATCCAATGGGGCTCAAATCCTAGATTTAAGGTTTTGGTGGGGTTGCAAACAAGCATGCAAAATTTCAAAGCAATTCGAGCAAGGAAAAATAGGGTTGCAGTGTAAAGCACCAAACTGGGCCAGATCAGAAAAATGGTTGTACACAAATTTTACATACCACATAGTGGGATTTTTGCATAAAAATGAATCTTATGCTATACTTGACATCCCCAATTTTTTATGGAATTTATGAAAGAATATTTCTAGGGGTTGTAGTACAAACTCAATTCTGAACCATATTAGAAACCTAGTTATTGTGCTTCAAATATTCAAAACACTTGAGTAGGTTTTTGCATAAATGTGACCTAGAAACATCACTGGCCACCTACAAATTTTTATAGAATTTTCAGAAGAAGTTGTCACAAGGTTGCAGTGCAAATCAGCCTTAAGAAATATAAATCTGTTTATAGTAAAAGAAATCTTGGTAAGAATGTTAAAATAAAAATATCCCAACAATTTACCAGAAGAAGGAAATTCTTTTATATAAGTATTTAGATGCCAATATAAATTTTCAAAACTATTCTCATAGGGAAAATATCTTTATAAAGGAAAAGAAGTGTTTCAAAACTTAATTAAAAATCCAGATATTCAAATATTAAATGGACATAGCCAAAATAATATTCCCTTCTAAGAAAATAACTACTTCATATGGTCTCATGTAAGGGCTCAAGCATGAAAAGAAAATTTGAAAGGCCACTTGAAATGAATTTTTTTGGAAAGAGGCTTCGGAAATAGCCATGAAGCAATTCATTTTCTAAAAAGTTTACTCTAGGAAAAATTTTATTTCAGAAAAATATTTTCAAAATTTTGGTGTCTGACAGAACTACCCCCCTTAAGAATAAACCTCGTCCCCGAGATTTGCTTAGGACAGAAAATAATTCACTCAGAAAAACAGTGGGCATGGTGAGTCAAATGCACGTGCAAACAAGAAAGTAACATGGTACACAATCACTCGTATGCAAGTGCAGATAGTGCAATCAAATGATACACCACTATTCACATGGTATTAGGAAAACATACTACTGGACTAACGTACACTCCGAGGACGGTCAACGGGCTACAGGCATGGGTTTCCGAGAAAAATAGTCCCGGTCAGGGAAAACATATTTCACTTCTACTATAAGGAGTCTTGGATAACATGTCCCCTTTGGTCTGACAACAATGGACTACCAAAGAAAAATATGAAAATTTTCCATTAGCCTGCGTGTGGACTTGTTCCACCCGTTGATGGGTAAACACCCTTAGTGATGACCTGAAAGGCAAGGGATGTGCAAACCAGAGCTACTCTAAACTGGGATGTGGGGCAACACGGTTACCTTTGTGGGGTTGCATCCAAAATTTTCGGATGAGTCTTAGTGGATACTCATGGGGTGTGGCTCGGGGCAGCGCACTTGGTGAGAATTGCTAGGAGCGGTCATGGGTGGTCTTACTAGGTATTTGGCTTAGGGGCACACACAATATGATATTGGGGTGGCCTGGTTCATCGGGGTGAAAACTCGGGTATCAACTCTAAAGTGATACCTCACTCGGGTAGCTGGCTTGGTGGCTAGGTGGTCACGCCCAAAATTTTACTTCAAGGCCACGCGGGCTAGTCTACGCAAATCTTACTTATAGAAACAAGAGGTGCAGGCATCCTGCAATTTCATTAAAAATCGTTCTATTACAAACACGCGAATACAACGTTACATGGTAACGCGGTTATTAGGGCTTGACAGCTAGTCTGACGGACTCGCTCTGCCTTCATTGGGCTCTGAGCTGTCGGGCTCAGTAGCCATTAAGGCTCCTCCGTTCGCCGAGGCTCCTGAGTCAACATGGCCATGGGGTGGGGCTGCAGGGTTGCGGTGGCGACGATGTCTCGGACGACGCGCTCTTGGCACAGCTTCATTGCAAAAGGCATCCAGACTGCGGTGAAGCTCTGCTGGGGTCATGGCTGGCGGGGCAAACCTTAAAGGTCCAACAGGTCTTCCAACAAAAACGTGTTGGTTGTTGGAGGTAGTTGCGGCTTCATAGCTTGCCCGGGTCCGGCGAGCAGTTGGCGCGCGGCTCATGACCAAGTCGGAGGTGATCTGATCGATGAGTACCTCATGCGCTCTCAAATAGCTCACAACTTGCACCAGGGCAGGGTCTGTCGCAAGGTCTTCGCTGGCAACTCGGGTCAGACTACCATAGCCTTCACGACCAGGATAATAGTAGAACGGTTGGGTGTTCATCCATGGCGACAGATGTCGCAACTGGACTATAGCTTCACGGGTTGCAAGCTTACGATCTTGGGCTTCGTTGGTGGCTGCTCTACCAGTGAAATGGCGAGGGCACTACAACGAGGGATTTCCTCCATACATGTGCACCGAGGCCCAAAAGTAACGAATAGCATCACTCGTAGGCTCCTCATGCACAATATATACTGGAGGTTCTTCTATGCCAAAAACATGGTGGCTCATGTTGGCGAGGATGACAACAAAGTCTCCAGGCTCGGACACGGAGGTCTCATTGCAAGGAATGTTGCCAGGCATCTTGGAAGCAAATGGGGTTTACTAGGGTAGTGGTCTCAAAGTTGCGGGTTGCTGGGTTGAGGCAGGGCCTTCCTATATAGGCTAAGGAGTCTTTCATCGCACGCTAGGCGATGCGACAACTCCGGCGTCGGTCATAGACGCATAGCTTAAGGGCTGAGCTGACAGGTTAGGAACCGACTGCCAAAAAGGTGTCGAATGGCCATTGAGGTTGGCTATTGGGTTGGCTAGGCTTCGGGTGGATATATAAATATCCGGTTTAGGGATAGCGACCTGGCTAACATAGGTTTAGCCAATGGTCTGCCTGGCTCTGATACCAAGCTTGTAGCAACGTGTTTTTCAAAAAATAATTTCCAAAAAACATGTCTCTGTGTTTACCAGCCCAGGATTTATTGTTAGCTGGTAGACACTTACTTGATACAGAATATCCAAGCAAAAATACAAAATCTGGGTTACAAGACCATGATGGTCTACTGGGTTGAACAAAAGTCTGAGGTTGACGGCGGAAGCGACTTGAGGAATCTCCAGTGCCCATGGGACTCCATTCCCATAGGAACAGCTGACCTGGATAAATTCCTATCACACAAGGCTGCTATCCTCGACTCCTAGGTTCCAGGGTTGACGGCATCGTGCTCCTCTCCAAACGCAATCTGGCCAAGACAATAGCCAGGGACAAGCCAGTGAGTACTTCGAATGTACTCGCAAACATCAAGAAAACAACAAGTTAAGCATGTGAGATGCATGCAAATTCCACTAACAAAACATCTTGCCATTAAAGTTTAATACATGGATGCATTCATGAAAATATGCAATGTTTCCACCAATGATTCATAAACAAACAATGATGATAATGTTGAAAAGTAATAATATGCGTGCCACGATCGGTTCTCTAAGCGACACCACATAAAGGGCTTATATAATAAAGTAAACATGGCACAGTCGGGCATCTTAGCGACGCCACAAAAAGGGCTTAAAAGAAGCAATAATAATAAATATTGAATTTTGAGGAAGTAGGACCGTCCCAGGGATATCCAACAACATAATCATAGGGGATTAGTCCAGAGTAATAATCATAATATGATCATCCACCACATCATCATATGATTTTCCACAACCATTATTATTATCACCATTTATACTCCAAAGATCGACTCTAGGACCGACACTTGACTTGTCAAACAACGTCCTTGACCGAGGACACGGCTACTCGGATAGTTTTGACTCTGCAGAGGGTGTACTCTTGACCCATAGTCCACGGTTTTGAATAGTCAATATGCTAATCCCGCGTACGGCTTTTTAGAAGCGGACACTTAGAATCAGCACACACCGATCTTCCTCCGCGAAGCCCGGCATCACCCGGACTATGCTGCCAAGGCAAAACCATAAGGCGGGGAGGCTCTGACCTCGACTAGCATGGGATCAAAAATTTATACCACGCGCTCACTGGGAAGGGCCATTCCTTTCCTGTCCTAGACCGGAAACACCCATGCCCCGTGACCGGATGACTAGATTTATTCCATGGCCATGGATACCTTCATACCGGCCCCTCTACTTGGTATGTGACTGATAATAGGTCTACAACTGACTATACCGAATTCGTTATCCAGGAAACTATGGTAGCACGATAAGAAGTATGACACAGAGAAGACTCGATCAAGGCCGATACTGGAGTTAACCAAGTTTTACCGGCATCACCGTGCTCGTGTCATGACCAGGACATAACCTATCACGTTCCGCGTGACTAGGTTATTCCACGACCTCTCATAACCAGCACATTCTCACCATATTTCACCATCGTTATAATGTGAGTGACATCATGAAGGTGTAAAGTATTATTTCATGTGATGCTAATATCAACATATCCTCGAATCACGCAATATAAGCACCACCACAATTATCACACAACACATGCAAATTATGGATTCAGGATGCTTGCCTCAGGGGGTATTAGGAGGGTGATGTGTACCCCATTATCTTGGAGTAGGTAGCCACCCTTCAAAATCCTAGTTTGAAAATATTTGAATTAACACTCATAATCAAAACAGCAAACAAAAGTTGTTTGGAAAATTTTAAAATAAATCTTAAAATAAATTAGAGGTCATTATAAAATGGTAGGAAAAAGAATCACCCCATTTGGACTTTCCTATAAAAAGTTATAGCTATTCTAAGTTTCTGCAAAAATCTGTTTTTAAAATCAATTATAAAACGCTTTGGGCTCTTTACGCTTTCTAACAGAGAAAGCAGCACTTCCTGGAACAGCCGCGAGGGAATACCTTTGGCTTAAAGGAAAACGCACCAGAGGGGTGTTGCCCCACTCGGGGCTATGACTCTGTCTCACCGACAGGCGGGGCCCGCCTGTCGGGTTCTTCTCCCTCCTCCTGCGTGTGCCTGGGCGGGCAAAAGAGGCACTCCGGCGAGGTTCACCGGTGCTAGGGGGCACCGCTCGTGGTGCTGAGCACACCGGCAGGCTCGGGAGGGTGAGCCCCATCCTCTGGAGGGCAAGGGCGGCGCCGGGGGTCACCTATGAGCCCTCTCCTCTCCACAGCAACAGAGAGCTCCGGCGGCGATGGCCTTGGCCAACCACTGCCATGGCTCGACGATAGCATCGGGAATGGGATCAGGGTCAGGAGGGGACTCTAGCAGTGGCCAAGAGAAGGCGGCAAGGGTTCGGGTCTACTGGAATTTGGCCGGAGGACGACGGCGACGCTGTTGTCGCACGGGAGCAGGGGAGCGGTTCCGGCTAAATTTAGGTGAGGGGGAGGCTGCTGCGAGGCTCAGAGAGATTAGGGGGTCCTTTTATAGCCCGCAACTATTGGTTCCACGGCGGCCTCCGGATAAGATCGCCAGGGACAAGGCTTCAGGAGCGCAGCGGCGTCGGTAGGGCGTCAGGGCAGCGGGGCAGCGAGCAACTAATGCAGGGGGAAGGACAGCGATACCTGGCGCGCTGGAGGGGCTCGGGCGGTGTCGTTCACTGCTGCGGCAGTGCTGACGCCGGCTAGCCGCCACGGATGGCGCGCTGCTACAGCCCTGCGCGCATACAGGAGCGGCGACCAACGGTCGGGGGAGGGGGAGGGTTGACGCGGCTCTGTATTTGGTCTAGAGGGCAAGGGCACGGGGACGCGAGGGCTCGGCAGCAGCGCGTGCAAAACCTGCGCTCTGGCCACGCCCAAAGCACGACACGACACGACACCTACTCGACAAAATGCTAGGGCATGAAAAATGAGCTCCAAGCTAGTGCAAACTCACAAGGGTTGGCTTGAGACTAAGGCATAACTGTTGGACAATATGGTTGGGCCAGATCGTCAAATTCATAGTGCAAAGATAAACTCATGCCAAATCTGGTCATGCTCCAAGGTGTTTCATGAAATGCCAAGGGTTCTAAATGGTCTTTGATGCCCACCAAACTTTCCAGATCAAGGTCTCCCTAGGTGCTAGCAATGGTGGTGACGTTAGTTTGGCAAAAATCAAAACTAGCCAATCCAATATTTTAAAAATCACCATACTGGACAAGGCTCTATTTTTCCTGCCTCTATTTTTATCAAATGGGGTTCAAATCCTAGAGTTAAGGTTTTGGTAGGGTTGCAAACAAGCATGCAAAATTTCTAAGCAATCAGAGCAAGGAAAAATAGGGTTGCAGTGTAAAGCACCAAACTGGGCCAGATTAAAAAAATGGTTGTCCTGCTCAAATTTTACATTGTACATAGTGGGATTTTTGCATAAAAATGAATCTTATGCTATACTTGACATTCCAAAAAGTTTATGGAATTTATGAAAGAATATTTCTAGGGGTTGTAGTACAAACCCAATTCTGAACCAGATTAGAAAAGCAGTTATTGTGCTTAAAATATTCAAAACACTTGAGTAGGTTTTTGCATAAATGTGACCTAGAAACATCACTGGTCACCTACTAATTTTTATAGAATTTTCAGAAGAAGTTGTCACAAGGTTGCAGTGCAAATCAGCCTTAAAAATGTTAAAATAAATCTTGGTAAGAATGTTAAAATAAAAATATCCCAAGAATTTCCGAGAAGAAGGAAATGGTTTTATGCAAGTATTCAGATGCCAATATAAAATTTCAAAAATATTCTCATAGGGAAAATATCTTTATAAAGGAAAAGAAGTGTTTCTAATCTTAATTAAAAATTCATAGATTCAAATATTAAATGGGCATAGCCAAAATAATTTTCCCTTATAACTAAATAAATACTTTAATTGTTCTCAAGTAAGGGCTCAAGCATGAAAAGAAAATTTGAATGACCACTTGAAATGAATTTTTTTGGAAAGAGGCTTTGAAAATAGCCGTGAAGCAATTCATTTTCTAAAAAAAATTACTCTAGGAAAAAAATTATTTCAGAAAATTATTTTCAAAATTTTGGGGTGTGACAGAACTACCCCCCTTAAAAATAAATCTCGTCCCCGAGATTTGCTTAGGACAGAAAATAATTCACTCAGAAAAACACTTGGCATGGTCAGTCAAATGCATGTGCAAACAAGAAAGTAACATGGCACACAATCACTCGTATGCATGTGTAGAGAGTGCAATCAAATGATACACCACTATTCACATGGTATCAGGAAAACATACAACTGGTCTAACGTACACTACGAGGACGGTCAAAAAGGCTACATGCATGGGTTTCCGAGAAAAATACTCTCGGTCAGGGAAAACATATTTCACTTCTCCTATAAGGAGTCTTGGATAACATGTCCCCTTTGGTCTGACAACAATGGACTACCAAAGGAAAATATGAAAATTTTCCATTAGCCTGCGTGTGGACTTATTCCACCCGTTGATGGGTAAACACCCTTAGTGATGACCATATGGGCTCTTTGCCGTCTGCCAGCTGATGGCAAAGGCCTTTGCCATCAGGCAGTTGACGGCAAAGGTGCCACGTGGCACCCAGCTGTGCAACCTGGGAACAAGCAGCTGGCCGTATAGGCTCTTTGTCGTCCGCTGCCTCGGGTGGAAGACGACAAAGAGTCTGATTCATGCACCCGCCCAACTCTATGCTGGCCCATAGAAGCATACGGCAAAGAGGGGGTGGGAGGCAGACGGTAAAGAGAGGGAGGGATGCAGACCGCAAAGAGAGGGAGGGAGGCAAACGACAAAGAGAGGGAGAAGGCAAATGACAAAGCCTCTCCGTTAGCCCTAACGGAGGCGTTGCATGTCGGGTGCTGTCTAAGCATGTTTGCCGTCTTCATTGTGCCAGAGGCTGACGGCAAAGACCTTTGCCGTCCGCTTAAGGCAAACTGACGGCAAAGATGGTGATATGCCATCACAAGTAGTCGTAGGAACATTGCCGACAGGAGGCTGACGGCAAAGAGCTTTGCCGTCGGTGGATCACCTCTTTGACGTCCGTTATGGTAGACGGCAAAGAGTCTGATTCCTGTAGTGTATACCTTGGCTTTTCAGATGATCATCACACTCATAGCTCATGTACTCAACTCCATGATTTGATAGTAGGAGCTTTATTGTCTTGCGGAGCTGATTTCCATCGTGTTTTGAAACTCTTTGAACTTTTCGAAAGTCTCTGACTTGTGCCTCATCAAATAGATATATCCATATCTACTCAAGTCATCGGTAAAAGTCACGTAGTATAGATAGCCACCCGTGGTTGTTTAGCTCATTGGACCACACACATCACTGTGTATAAGCTCCAACAACTCGGTTGCCCTCTCGCAATTCTTTGCAAAAGGAGACATAGTCATCTTGCCTAGCAAGCATGATTCACATGTCTCGAAATGACCCGAAGTCAGACGAAGTTAGGAGTCCATCATCATGGAGCTTATTCATGAGTTTCAGACTAATGTGTCCAAGCCGGCAATGCCAGAAGTATGTCGGATTTATCTCATTAAGCTTATGCCTCTTGACATTCACATTATAGACTCGTTCCATTTCTAGATTCAGAATAAATAGCCCATCTACAATGGGTGCATAGCCGTGGAACATTCCATGCAAACAAAATGAACAACCATTGTCCTTTAAATTGAATTCATAACCTTGAATGATCAAACATGAGGAAGAAATAATGTTCCAGCTAAGTGCAGTAATGTAATAACAATTATTCAATTCCAAAATGAATCTAGAAGGAAGCTGGAGCTGCATTGTGCCGACCTCCAATGCAGCAACACTTGCTTTGTTGCTGACCCTGATGTCAATCTCCCCTTGTGCCACACGCCTAGTTCTTACCAGCCCCTGCGTCGAGTTGCAAATATGAGCAACCGATCCGGTACCGAATACCCAAGAGATACTAGGTATGTCAGCAAGGTAAATGTCTATAACATATGTAACAAGTGTACCTATGCCTGAAGAAGCATCTCCGGCCTTCTTACCATGCTCAGCAAGCCACTTGCTACAGTTCCTCTTCCAATGACTAGTGTTCTTGCAATGATAGCAAATGGTCTTTGGGTTCGGTCCGGACTTCGGCTCAGTGGTGGAGACAGCCTTCTCCGTGCCCTTTGCCATAGCCTTGTTCTTGGACCAACTCTTCTTGAACTGAGCCGAGATATGCACCATCAACACTTGACGCGTGCCTTTCTTAATATCCTGCTCTGCCACCTTGAGCATCCCATGCAATTTAGTGAGCTTCTTATCCATGACGTGCATATGATAGTTCGAGATGAACGTCCCATAGTTTCGGTGAACTAAAGATTGGGGTCTCTAGCGCCCCATACTTGGGCACGGGAGCGAAGAGCCCCTCATGGTAGGGTGCGGCAAAATCCACACAAGACTCATCTCCAAGGTATCCAAGCGCCCCACAAGCCTGCCTTGCCGGGAAGACACCCAAGGCCACGTCCGTTTAATGGACGTGATGAACACGCCTGACACAAGACCCGAGAGAGTCTCCCTCGCCGGGAAGATAGCCGAAGCCCCCGGCAAGCTCCCTTGCCGGGACGAAGCACCAAGGCCCCGGCAAGCACCCTTGCCGGGATGACGTGGCAAGACACTAGATAGCAACCGCCCTTCCCATTGTGCCACCGCCCCCCGAGTTACAGCGCATTCCGCATGCGCCAGCGGGGCGTCCAAGTGTTGAAGCACCTGGACACAATTCTTCCCCAGCACTTAAGTGACATGGACAAGACGTGCATTTAATGCACGTGACAGCGGTAGATGGATAAGCTTCACTCTAGGTTCACTGTAACATCTCGTGAACCTACCATCAAGCACTGTAGGTGACCCCGTTGCCTATAAAAGTAGGCCCTTAGCTCATTCACAAAGGGGAGACTTTTTGGAGATTGGTCTTACACGTAAACGAACAACAAAAGAATGCTTAATACGATTAGACGAGCATAACGTAGGGTTTTACACGTAAGTAGCTCAAACCTAGGTAAAAAGGCTTGTTGGGTGTCGATCATTAGGTCTTCTCTTGACGTTGTTTTTCCCCTCCCTACGACCACAAGGGTATCACGTTGATCCCATAGGTTTCCACCTAGCATCGCAACATCTTTGGCGCGCCAGGTAGGGGGTGGGGGAGAGACGCGTGAATCGGAGCAGGCTCAACGCCGGCTCCATCAAAGTTTGGGTGCTATGTCGAGTTCCTCCGGAAACGGAGTACCACGGCGGGCACCCTGTTTTGCTACGGCTTCCCAAGGCCTACGCGAGCACGTTGCTACATGCGCGCGCGGGGCAGGGAGGCGGAGGATCCAAGAGCAGCATCGTCAGGCCGATGCATCGCTCGAGGGGCCAATGTGCAGCTGTCGAGGGCGTGCTTGGGAGCTTCACAGAGGCCCCGGTGCATGCTCCAGCGAACACACCTCCGCGGAGTGATGGATAGTCATTGAGGATGCGCCACACAGTCCTGAAGCCCCGACGTGCACTCCAGTGAAAATGTGCCGCCCGTGAGAGCGTCACATCGTCGCCCAAAGACGCGCTCGGGGGCTCCGCGAGCATGGCCTAGCAAGAGAAAAGCAAAGGGGTTACACCCTGGCTGGCTCTTTCTCCAAGCGACGGCCATGGACCGTCGGCAAGAAGTCCTTGCCGGAGGAGAGACCGCCAGGAGCAGTGATTTCCTATTGCCGAGGGCTCCTACTCCCCGGCGAAAGATTCAGGTGCCTCGCGACCATGGCGCAGACAGATAAGTTTTTAAGTTTGAGATTCAGATTTGAAGTAGATAGATCCTTTGATTTTTCCCTTCAAAATTTTCCAATCTTTGTGTGAGGAGTTTGTGCGTACTAGTACCTTCCCAAAGCTCGGTGCACCTTGTCTTTGTTTCGAACTCGTTCAAACGACCTGAATGTCCATAGAACACCTTCAAACAATTGCGAACCTGATCGACGGAGCAAGTGGCTACGTAGCACCTGATCTCGTCTCAAGCTGCGCTTGGCGATTTCCATGGTTGCATCGAACGCGGCAAGGAGCCTTGCCGGTAGTCGTCGTCAAGCTCCTAGATTATGCAAGAACAAGTCATACAAAGAACGGAATCGAAAAATGGGGAAACAGTCTTTTTCATTGATATCAAAAGATACATTCGACTTCACTTACAAAGCGTGGTGGTCCTAACCTAAAGACTCTGTCTTTTGACGAGGGCCGACCCGCGTGGAGGAGTGAAGTTCAAAAATACAAAAAGGCGTGCTACCCCCTGGCACAACCCAGTCTGGTCCCTCCTGGACCAGCATTGCGCAGTCGAGAACTGCGCAGGGGATAGGGCATCAAGAGGAGGTGAAGGGGCCGGGTCCAATGCCCGTGTCGCCCCAAAGAAAAGGCGTCGATGCAAGCCCCGGCCGGGAGGGGGAGAGCCGTTAACAGGCGTCGGCGGCCAGACCAGGGGTCAGTCGGAGCTCGGGGGATAGTACTCCGACTTGACTCCCCGGGATCCCGACCTGCTAAGAGCGCCAATGCCGCCGCCCCCCTCGTCACCGTCGCTCGAAGCGGAGCTCCCATTGCCGCTCGTGCGACCTTCGTAGCAGTCGAGAAGCACACGTGGGGCCCCCTAAAGCAACATGGAGGGCTACCATAGGAGCAAGCCCCGGGGAATGCGGAGGCGTTGAGTAGCACTCCACCTCCCCTGGCCTCGATGTCCGCGGCGACCTCGGCCCCTCGCCCTTCCTCCACCACGGGCGTTCGGGCCGCCTTCCGCCGCGGCACCCTCAGAAGCTATGGCATGATTTGAATGGGATCCCCTCGCCGCCCGCACGGTAGACGGTGGCCGACCCCGTCCCCTAACCATGGTTATGGGCAAGCGTCACCAGTAGCCAGAAGAAGATTCAGAAGGCCAAGATCGAGGAGTTGGCAGATTCAAGGGGAGTTGAGTGAGAAAAACCCCTCGCAAACCCCTCCCAATTTGTAGGACAGGGCGCGGGGGCTAGCCTCCCTTACTCCGTAAGCCAGCACCCTCTACGGCCAATCGCTCGAGCTCGCGGGCGAACAGAGAACCGCCCTGATGCGCCAAAGCATGCATGGGCAGGCCCAGCCACTACTGCGCCTTTCAAGGCCTCGACTTCCACCTGTCCATCAATGACTGGACATGCCACGCGCGTGGCAGAAGCGTTTCAGGAGGCGGAGAGGCCACTCCGCGCATGACCTCCCACTTCGTGCATCCGATGCGTGTCCTAGGGAAAGGCAACCGCTAGCAGATCTAGCCGCGAAGGCCCGTACACCTCTTTGGGCCTGGCCCAACAACGCTCCGCACGCGTGTGTGGCCCAGGCCTCGGGGCTCCTGTCGGTGCACTAAAGACTGGGGTCTCTAGAGCCCCAGACTTGTGCACGGGCGCAAAGAGACCCTAACGGTAGGGCGCGGTAGAATCCAGACAAGACTCGCCTCTAAAGTATCCAAGGCCCGGCAAGCCTGCCTTGCCGGGAAGACACCCAAGGCTGCGTCCGTTTAATGGACGTGATGAATACGCCTAGCACAAGACCCGGGCGAGCCTCCCTCGCTGGGAAGATAGCCGAAGCCCCCGGCAAGCTCCCTTATCGGCACGAAGCACTAAGGCCCCAACAAGCACCCTTGCCGGGATGACGTGGCAAGACACTAGAGGGCAACCGCCCTTGCTATAGTGCCACCGCCCCCCGAATTTCAGCGCATTCCGCATGCACGAGTGGGGCGTCCAGGTGTCGAAGCACCTGGACACATGTCGTCCCTAGCAATTAGCTGACATGGACAAGACGTGCAATTAATGCACCGCACAATGGGATATGGATATGCGCCACTCTAGGTTCACTGTAACATCTCGTGAACCTACCATCGAACACTGTAGGTAACCCCTTTGCCTATAAAAGGAGGCCCTTAGCGCATTCAGAAAGGGGAGACTTTTTGGTGATTGGCCAAGAAGACGGTTATCATCACTGTAAACGAACAACGAAAGAACGCTTAATAGGATCAGGCGAGCAGGATGTACGGTTTTACGCTTAAGCGGCCCGAACCTGGGGAAAAAGGCTTACCGGGTGTTTATCGTTAGGTCTGGTCTCGACGTTGTTTTACCCGCCCTACGATCACAAGGGTATCACGTTGATCCCCATAGGTGTCGACCTAGCATCACCGACACATAGCTAGCTGGAAGAGAACCAAGAACTGCATCAATCTCCAGCTCATCCAAGAGCGGGAAACCCAATCGATCCAAAGCTTGCACATATTTGATCATATTGATCACATGCGGGCTAAGTTGATCACCTTCCTTCAGCTTACAATCCATCAAGGATCGCTAGACGTTGAACCTTTCGGTCCTAGCCTGCACCTGAGACATGCTCTTGAGACCCTCGATCATATCAAAATCCGCAATGTGTGTCGAAATGTTGTTGCAAGTTGCGCTCCATACAAGCTAGCATGAGGCAGCTGATCTCGTTTGATTCATCAACGAGTTTCTCGTAGGCATTCTTGGTTATGGCATTAGTATTATCGGAAAGTGCCTTTGGAAGTGGATCCTATAGAACATGTTCCTTTTTATCGTGCTTGAGAACAATTCTCAGATTTCTATACCAGGTGGTAAAGTTTTTTCCATTCAGTTTATCCTTTTCCAGAATTGATTTCAATGCAAAGTGGTGCCATTTATATACAAAAGAAAATATGCAATCACTAAGCATGTGTTTATGTAGAGTAATTCAAGCCTTAAATATAACTACTCCCACTGAAGTCGGCATCCCTACGCAAACTCTCAGTGATTCAGGATCCGCCTAGCGCGAGCGACTAGTGAGATTTAGCCTCACTTCTAGACAACTTGCCTATTCGGTAAGCAACTCCTTGCTAATCGTATCTCTATACGACTCCTGTCGGTCGGGTGGGTATATCATACCCTGGCTCCCGCCTTTTTTGCCACAAGGCCCAAAACAGTTTTGATAGCCTTGTCTAGTTAACCTGATATAGTGCATGTTCGTGTCCGCCACGAACCCTCCAGTTCAAGGACATCTAGCAGCACCTCAATTTTATGAGCCCACTACCAGATGTACTTGACGTGCGAAGGTGCAACATCCGGAATAGCAACGTGCTTGATATTTATGAGGGATCTTTCTATCATACTAACATGTATAGAAATAAGAAGCAATATCAATCACATATAAACCAAAAAAATATGTGAAATAGTATGACTCCTTCATCGACATCCTTCCATGGCGGCTCAAACTCCGATGACCAGGGCGGTACTCCATCTTGTCCATCTCTGTTCTCCAACTAGTACTACTAGTAATGAATTTACATAGGATCACAATTCGACGCGCATGTCGTTATACAATATAATGACAGCTCTTTGGCTCGTGCCGGCTGACAATCATGACACGCAGGTCATGTTAAATTACACACATGCATCACATACATATGAGCCATACTATTCACATCAAACCTGCAAAACAAACTCATCCATAGAGTCACATTCTACCGGTTTGTGTGATCGTGTATGAAATACAAGGCGGCACACGGCGGTCCAACAAGGTCATCCTCGTGAGGCCCACCTCGTGAGGACACAAGGTGCTATGCACATGGCGGTCCCCCAAGCGAGGTCTCCTCGGGAGGTCTCCTCACGAGGACTCCTCGAGAGGTATGCTCTTGAGGACTCCTCAGGAGGTCTCCTCATGAGGACTACTTAGGAGGTCTCCTCATGAGGTCTCCGAGGTCTCCTCGATGTGCAGTTGATCTCATCAACCATGCACAAAGCCGAACTTATGAACGACGATAGATCTCATCCGCCATCTCCACATATCAAATATGCATCCGATCTGAATCTAAAACCACTAGCAGAGGCTCTGATACCACTGTTGGGATCTACCATAGGTGCATCGTATGTGAATTAAAAATTCCTACGCGTAGAGCATCCAAGAAGATTCTATGGAGATGGATCACAGATCGTTACCACTAGACGCGCAGTGTTGTGCAACGGAAGTAGAGTTGGGGCAGCATGTTCGCGTGGTTCGTGTCCTCCTTGTCCATTCTCCCTCGTGCTGCCGGTCCGATATACCTCGTGACACGGGTCAACGGATCCCGCATACAGGTTCGTCGAAGCAGCGCAAGTGCACCGCCTCTAATGTTATCCGCACGTGCAGGAGGAACACACCATGCGGAAGACTGCTAGGTCCGATCACACGGTCGGCGGCAGGTGGAGGTGGCTATTCGCAAGTCATGCAAAAACCCTAATGACGGAGCTAAAGCGATCTCTTTCATAGGTGTGCCGCACTTCCAATATATATAGGCGTCTGGCATAGGCTCAACTCTTGGGCCTCACACGGACCCTAAAACCACCGTGTTCCCTCCCTTAAGCGCGCGACCCTTTAGCTTCTTGTTCACTTGGTCGCGAGTCAGACCACGTCCGACTAGGCTAGTGGGTAGCGGTCTCTTGCAAGACGTGCCGACTCCAAGTGTTCGATGAAGCTGGTTAGGCGAACCTGTACTTCATACTTCTGTTCCCTTTGACACATGATATACGTTATCCTGCTCAAGGCGATATGGTCATCCTTTTTGCTGCATGACCTTTTTCTCGTTCCGATGAATTTGACCACCATTGGGATTATCTCATAATCCTCATTGCATTGCCATGCTTATGCAAGTCGGATCACCCGAGGGGGCCGGAGTATATCTCTCCTGATTGGAGGGGCAAATCCCATCTTGCTCAACCATGTGTCGCAGCATGGGTCTGGACAAGCCGGAAACCAACCTTTGTAACTACAATGTCATGGAGTACCGTTTGGTTGGCCCAAAGCAAGTCTCTCACCATCCCGAGTACATGCGACAACTCTGTTCTTAGGACAAAGAACATATGTTGTACTGGAGACTCACAGATGACCTATCGCTACGTCTCATAGTTGGGTCTGTCCAACTCAGACCTTATCTAGGCTTGGATTCGACTACGTCGAATCCAACCAGATCTTTCTGAGTCATATTATGCGGCTAGCATCTAATGCTACATGGCCAGTGAGACAGGACCATCCACCGTTTCATATGCTAGTCTAACTCGTTGCGCGTCCACATAACCCTTTCGACTAGTGACTCTTTAGAACAATCATCATACAATGCATAGTCTCACAAACAAGTTACGTACTTGTTAATTACACATCATTGATAAAGTCCGAGGACTATCTTTATTCATAAACAGATAGTAAATATCATCATACATGATTGCCTCTATAGCATATCTCCAACACAAAATAGCCTAAGAAACACTCGCATAATGTTATAAAAGCAGCAAGATGTGCAATGGCATTCGGAGGAAGTTGATGGAGTTGGGCATCGAAAAAGTTCAAGAACCCGCGGATGAAGGAGTGGGGGGCAAGGAGAAACCTCGCTCTACGTGAGTGGTGAGGAGGACTCTCTCACCTTCTTGTGTCTCCGGCTCAACCTCCCCCTCCGGTAACCTCCAGTAATCGGCAGCTATCAATCGGTCATGGACGAGGTTCGGAACATCTACCTCCTTGAGATTTGACGGGAGTAAATCCTCGTGGATCTAGCCCGGTGGCATCGAAGCTCGAGCGCCCGATGGCTTCTTGCCGCCTCATCCCTTCTTGGCCCGCTCAAGCTTCCCCGTCATTGATTTTGTCATCCCAACGGTGGTGGTGGAGATAGATCTAGGTAGAGCTTGAGAGGCACAGGAGATTGAGAAGGAGCACTATTCCAAGTCTAGCACCGACTTGTTTTATCACCGCCTGAGTGAGTCACTGACCTATTGCCTTCCAGATCTCTGTATATCCCGAAATCAGAGGGAGAAAGATAGGTGGCGATAAGGGCGGCACGATAATCGAGGCATCGGGCTCTCGTTTAGTCCAGTTGTTGTGTCATCTCCGTGCGGCGCGCACTTACCAAATTTTCGAATCCCGTGAAATCGGGGGTGACAAAACGGTCTGTCACATCAAAAGATCTTGTGATCACTCGGACCAGTTTTCACTTTCTAATTCACTCGGAAGTATTTCAAGACAGAATCAATCAGGGTGAATGGCAATATTTCAATTGACGCCTTTCCACCCGAACCCTTGATATGCATTTGGAGTTTGGCATGTTCGACAGAAACTACATCGACCCCTTTGAACTCGAACCCCGATCCATTGGGGGCTAATGATGGGGATATGTACGTAGGGTAGGGTCATAGGCCTGACCTACAGGTCCTACCCAAGGGCACACCATTAAGGACTTAAAGATTTCAAGGAAGATTTTGACTGACTCGCCATGAGTCACTCGGTATAGCATCCACTCGGAGATTTGCTCTATCCACTCTACTTAAGACTACCACTCAGAAGAATATGAAGCCAGTCGACCGCAGAAACTCAAAAGTCACTCCACAGAGGCCAAAGGGCAGGCATTCGGCTGGTCATCATAAGTAACATTTATTACGTACGTTAAATGCACACCTTTGTCTTCATTACTCGAACCGTTGGTTGCTTGGGCCTTGATTAGGGCTAGTGCACTTTATATAAGCCACCCCTCTCCTCTGGCACAAGGGTTCGCACACCCTGTAACACACACTCCACACAACAAGAGCTCCTGAGCACTGAGATGATGGTGCAAAGGTTGGCAAAAAGATCCAAACTTTCAATGGGGGCTAGGCCAATGAAAAGTATTGTGCTGGATGCAGATCTCGCGATTACCAGCCCACAGCGCAACCCCCAGCGTGAGACTGTCGTGCAATACCTTAATATGAGTTCCGACGAGAGCATCACGATATCCATCCTGGACAAGGAGGTGGTAGGAAAAAGCCAAGGTGAAGGGTGCCCATAGGTACACTCGTCCGAAAGCATCGCCGTCAACCATCGTCCCGGAAAGAATCTCCCTAGCAAGGACCTCCAATTAAGAGCCTATACGCGCTGGTGATGTGCCGCAAAGCGGAGCTATCAATAACCAGGAAACGACAAGAAAGACTTTCATATGAGAAGATGGACCCCTCAACAAACCAACACAAGTAATCCACTTGGTTTTTAGCACTTCTTTCCTATTCTCATTTTTTTTGTCTTCTTGGACTTCAACTAGAAATTGGTTTTTATTCTTCTTCTTTGCTTCTCCGGATCCACCTCTAGCTGATGGAATGGTGGTTGCTGTCGAGGATATTTCCATGAATGTTGCAGACGAGGTCAGCATGTCTGCGACTGACAAGGCTGCCAGGGCTACCGCAAAGGAGGGTGCTAAGAATGCCACCGATGAGGCCACCAAGGCTTCCGCAGCAAAGGCCGACAAGAAAATTATTGAGGAGGCCGCCTCCAAGGAAGCCAAATATAGTACTATCATTCCGTACCAAGGAGCTCCAAGAAGCGGCATGCTTATGGATTCGAAGGTGGTCAACGAGTCAACGACAACTGCCAACAACCTCCCCTTGACATCCGAAGTGCCTCTGCGAAGCAGATACTTGAAGGTTGGTGACCTGCAATTCGTCACCATCCTCGACATGTCGAGGATTGGAGGTTACACCGAAGAGGAATTTCGTGATGGTGAGGTTGTTGTTGTTGGGCATGAGATCACTAAAGACAAAGACAGTCGCAACGACAAGGCCAAGGCGCAACATGCCTTGATGGCCATGAATGACGACTTCATCGAGAAGAGTGGCTCGATCATCGAGAATACCTTGTTGCGCATGAAGAATGATACTTCCATACTCGATTGATGAAGTGGAGACCTGGTACACCAAGAATCTTTAAGACCTCGGGGAGAAGCAGACACAACTTTTCGAGGAGTAGAATAAAGTCATCTTTGAGTAGGCCATGGTCGTACAGACCCACGATTAGGCCACCAAGAGTATACAAGTAGCCAAGGCTAAGTTGAATGAGCTTAAGATTGGTCTTGACTCCCATGAAGATCTTGTTGTCCGGGTGCAAGCACTCGCGTCAAATTCCTTGGCAAGGAGGACGAAATCCAAGCTCAGCATGCACGACAGATCTAGGAGCTGGAGGAGAATCATAAGGACGCCATTAAACTCTATCTCAAGATCATGTTGCAAACTCCAGGTGGCCATCAAAGCTGCCAAAGCCACTAAGGCCGGCATGGTGGAGATGGAGTACAAGGTGAAGCTTGAGGCAGAGATTGTCGTGAGTGACAAGGAGGTCTTGTCACTCAAGAAGGAAGCTCGAAAAACTATACACGGGTTGGTGGAATTACAAACGTCCATTTCAACCTAAACCAAGGAACTCGCTCCCGCGGGGGAGGTTAATGTTGATATCAAGGTGAAGCTGGATACCTTGCAAGAAACCCTTGAGGTCGCCAAGGGCAAGGAGAAGACCCTATTGGATGAGCTTGCACACGAGAAGACCAAGCTTGCTGGAGTAGTAAATTTGTTTGGTGAACTGAAGGGCAGCTTGTGGCTTTGGGAATACCGCCTCGTCGAAGCTGCAGAGCATCTCACCACACAGCTGGCATCCATGGGCTTAAAATAATGGGGATTTATCGTCAACAACAAGGAGGTTGCGAGTGTTAGCTTAAGTTATTTCTTCAAGCCCTTGTCATCACAGTGGAGACATACCATAAAGAACGAGGAGCCAAATTTTTATTGAGCCCTCTACCTCTACCGCGATGTCCTCTTCAAGGTCCACGTCAAAATCATGTACAACAATCCGAGCATCAACCTCTCCAAGGCCTTCAAGAAGTTACCAAAGGATGCCGATGCCAGGGCAGCTGAAGATCTTGTCGCCCTCCTCAGCAATATGTTTGGCGAGCTCGCTAGGACGAAATGACATATCAAGAACTAGGCTCTCCATGTGACTTCTTGTCGCAGGCACAAGGCATGTAAAATACAATTGATCTTAAGTTAAAGCTGTACCTTGCTTTCTAATCTTATATAACTTATAGTTGGAATGAATGTGTGTTATCTCCCGTACTTGATACTGCCTTTCTACGTTTATACACCCTATGCTTGTTGGAAACTTGCTGGCGCGCACACTCTTGCCACGAGCATTATACGAAACGGTCCTTAATGTACTGCATGAAGGTCCAAAGACGATGCGTCAATCAGACACCCTTCGACCAAACTATGTGCGATGCATGAATCAAAAATTATATAATTAAAGCTCCATCGCCATTAGCACAAACTGTGTCCGATGGCGGATCTATAAAATACGATTCACAATATAGTTGTGTGTGTGATCTATGGCGGATAGTTGACCTAGACCAATTGTTTGCAACGATCCAAAATAATGCACATGGTAAAATAAATTATGATGTATGCGATGTACTACATACAATTTACCCAAATAAACTGTTTGGGCTGATCTAGGGGAATACCAATTATTAACCAGATGATTATGCGTGTGATAGAAAACATATAGGTCACCCAAATGAACTGTTTGCAATGACATAAAATAAAGCAAATGATTACCCAGATCAAGATGTGTGCAATAGACGGCAAAAACATTGCGTGGATGAGCTATTTGCGGTGAGCCAATTTTGGTAAACGCTTCTGTACGTCGCGCCGGTCGAACTTTCGGTCGGTCACGTCGCTCGCTCACTCGTGCTGCACTACACCAACCAACAAAAAAGCACCATGTGTTCTATCAGTATCCTCCCTTAGTTCCTTCTTCTCCTCTCCTTCCAATTCACTCCGTCATGATCGCGCCTCTCCTCTTTTCCGATGCTTGCCGCTATGTCCGAGGTCTCCATATATGTCCCCTCCACTATTTCTCGAATGACCCACGCACCCACAGATGTGCCGAGCGCCTTCATCTCTGGCCCTTCATCTTGACTGGATGTTGCTTCCCCAATACCATTTCCCAGCATGGCTCACGTGCAAGTTGTCACAAGGCCAGGTGCCCATGCGTGAAATAGGAAAGAGGGCTTGGTGCCAAGCTACATCCAGCTCGATTACAACGTGTGACCCGGTGCGCAACCATTGAGAAAGCTTCGACGGGCATTGTTCTGTGAAAAAAGCTACAACCATTGACAAAAGCAGTTTCAACCGACACTTGAAAAAGCTTCAATCATTTATAAGAAAATTTCAATCGGCATTTGATAAAGCTTCAATCGCACACTGTGAAGTGCAAAAAGCTATAAACTTTGACAAAAAGAGCTTCAACCATTGACGAAAAAAGTGTCAACCGGTGTTTGGTTAAAGCTTCAACCATATATAGTGAAAACCAAAAAAGCTTCAACCATTGCGTGTAAAGCTTCAACTTTGTATGTGAAAATATTCAACCGGTGTTTGAGAAAGCTTCAATCAAGCACAATGAAAAGGAAAATATCTTCAAGCATCATGGAAAAAGATTCAAGTGACATGGAAGAAAACTTCAACCCACGGCAAGGCGGTGCTGCATCGGTGTGCTATGACGGCGGCAGGTGACGATGGAGTTGCTATGAGATGATGGTGAGGGGCGTGCCAGCGGCAGGGGTGGAGGTAATGAGGTGCGGGGGGGCGCGGAGTATGTGACTAGGAAGTGGGTCACGCGGGGAGGAGATGTGGGGGAGTTCGTGGGAGCGAGGAACTTGAGGACTGA
Organism: Hordeum vulgare subsp. vulgare; assembly: GCF_904849725.1. NCBI lineage: Eukaryota > Viridiplantae > Streptophyta > Magnoliopsida > Poales > Poaceae > Hordeum > Hordeum vulgare. Next base: position 197,430,247 of record NC_058522.1, read on the forward strand.
TCCAAGCACGAACCATTTTTTCCAAGGCGAGCATGCGCGCGACCCAACAGTCGTGACGGAACCGTGAGGGTCTGATCCTTCAGCCCGTGGGCAACCGGCCTACTGTTTGGCCTGCGCACTGGTGTAGATCACTAGCCGTCAATTTTGACACAAATAGATACACATATGAAGATGTGTGTGATAAACAACATACATATAATTCAGATGAATTATGTGCCATGAGCCAAAATAACACAAACAAAGAACATGTTGGATAACCAAATTAAACATCTAAATACATAAGTTACTACACACATAACAATGGCACCCCTTAATAAAAAGTTACACATATAACAACATGATTGTATAAGCTAATGAAGCATACAAATACATAAGTGTTTACAAGCATAACATTCGTGCACACCTCAATAAACTACTACATGCATAATAAACTATGAGAAACGATCATCAGGTCATCTACTTCCTGTGACGCTTGCCGCCACCGCGCTGCTTGTAGCTTGATCCCTCGGGTTCTTCAGGTAGGAGGCACTTCCTCATGTCAACGATCCTCATGAACATCTCATAGCATGTGTATGCTTCTGTGGTTGTTGTCTTGATGTGATATTCATCCAGTCTCCTCATCCAGACCCTATGCCACACATGCTTATTCTTTTGGCACTCAACCTTCATGTCTATGTAGTTGGGGTCGATGATGGACAAAGCAATGTAAACAAGGGAGTCATTGTCTTTCTTGCGGCTTGGTACTGCAACAAAAGACCTTCCAACGGCGCCAGAAACAAGCGTGCTGACGGAGACTATTCTTGTCTTGATTCTCCTCAGCAACGTCACAAGGAATCTTTCTGCTACGGCTATGCCTTTAGGGACTTCCTTGGCAAATATGCAAAGGATTCCCCCGTGGCCTTGGAGCCTTGCATTGGTGTTCCCTCGAAGCGGAAAGGGTGATGTAGCACAATGGTGGTAAGTATTTCCCTCAGTTTTGAGAACCAAGGTATCGATCCAGTGAAGGAATATCACAAGTACCTGCACAAACACAAAGAGCTTGCTCCCAACGCTATGAAGGGGTTGTCAATCCCTTATAGATTCTTTGCCAAGTGAGAACTGAAAGCAACAAAGAAACAAAGCAAATTAAAAGAGAAAGTGGAAACGATAGGTGTGAATAGACCCTGGGGCCAGAGTGTTCACTAGTGGCTTCTCTCATGAAAGCAAGTATACGGTGGGTGAACGAATTACTGTCGAGAAATTGATAGAATCGCGCAAATTCGTGACGTTATCTATGGCAATGATTATATCTATAGGCATCACGTCCAAAACAAGTAGACCGATACTTTCTGCATCTACTACTATTACTCCACACATCGACCGCTATCCAGCATGCATCTAGTGTATTAAGTTCATGAGAACAGAGTAACGCCTTAAGCAAGATGACATGATATAGATGGAGAATCTCATATCTACGATAAAAGCCCATCTTGTTGCCCTTGATGGAAACAACACGATGCGTGCCTTGCTACCCCTTCTGTCACTCGGAAAGGTCACCACACGGTATGAACCCAAAACCAAGCACTTCTCCCATTGCAAGAATCATAGATCTAGTTGGCCAAACAAAACCCAAGACTCGGAGAGACTTACAAGGATATCAAATCATGCATATAAGAATCAGCAAAGACTCAAATATAAATAATAGATAATCTGATCACAAATCCACAATTCATCGGATCTCGACAAACACACCGCCAAAGAGGATTACATCGGATAGATCTCCATGAAGATCATGGAGAACTTTGTATTGAAGATCCAAGAGAGAGAAGAAGCCATCTAGCTACTAACTATGGACCCGTAGGTTTGAAGTGAACTTCTCACGAGTCATTGGAGGGGAGATGATGTTGATGAAGAAGCCCTCCAACTCCAAAGTCCCCTCCGGCAGGGCATCGGGAAGGGTCTCCAGATGAGATCTCGCGGAAACGGAAGCTTGCGGCGGCGGAAAAGTGTTTTCGTGGACGCCCTGATTATTTCTGGATTTTTAGGGAATTTATAGGCCAAAGACCTAGGGAAGGGGAGCGCCAGGGGGGCCACAAGCTTGGTTGCCGCGGCCTCCCCCCCGGCGCGGCAATAGGACTTGTGGGCCCCCTATAGGCCCACTTGCTTGGCCCTCAAGCCTCCCAATCTTCTTCCATTCTGGAAAAATTCATTTCGGGGATTTTATTCCGTTTGGACTTCGCTCCGAAGTCAGATCTGAAAAGAGTGAAAAACACACAAAAAACAGGAACTGGCACTTGGCACTGGATTAATAAGTTAGTCCCAAAAAAGATATAAAAGGTAAACAAAACATCCGAAGTTGACAAGATAACATCGTGAATCCATCAAAAATTATAGATACGTTTGAGACGTATCAAGCATCCCCAAGCTTAACTCCTGCTCGTCCTCGAGTAGGGAAGTGATAAAGAATGATTTTTTGATGCTTTCATGCTACCTAGAATAGATGTCCTTTGTAACTCCTCTTATGTGACGTGAATGTTCAGATCCATTAGATTCAAAACAATAGTTTGCTATTGACGTGGAAACAATAATAATTCCAGCAAACTAGCAAGGTAATCATGAATTTTCAAAATAACAAGGCCAAAAGAAAGTTATCCCTACAAAATCATATAGTCTGGCTATGCTCTATCATTATTGCACAACGAATTTAAATCATGCACAACCCGATATTGGCCAAGTAATTGTTTTCACACCTTTACTTTCTCAAACTTTTTCAACTCTCACGCAATACATGAGCGTGAGCCATGGTTTTAGCACTATAAGTGGTGTGAAGTGTGGTGGAGGTTGCAAGACAAACAAGGAGAAGATGGTCACATTAAGTAGGCATATAAATGAGCTATGGAGACGCTCATCAATAGATATCAATGTGAATGAGTAGGGATTGTCATACAAATGATGCACGAGAGCTAAGAGTAGGTGAAAGCTCTTAAAGAGAACTAGTGGGTGTGCATCCAACTTACTTGCTCACGAAGACCTAAGGAAAATTTGAGGAAGCCTATCATTGGAATATACAAGCCAAGTTATATAATGAAAATTTCCCACTAGCTATATGGTGGTGACAAAACGAGAGACTGTCAATCATGAAGATCATGGTGCTTAATATGCACAAGTGTGGATAGGTGGTAGCATTGTCCCTTCTCTCTTTTCTCTCATTTTTTTGGATGGACTCGTTGGCCTATTTTTTTTGTGGGCATCTTTGGCCTCTTTTATTTCCTCACATGGGATAATGCTCCGTCAATGATGATCATCACACTTACAACTCAAAACTTTGAGCAACGATGACTCTATATGGAATGCCTTCGGTAGTGTACCATGACAATGATCTAGCATGGCATGGATATTAATGGAAACATCATGCTAGCTATCTTACGATCATGCAATGACAATGTAGACATGGTGGAACATGTCACGGTTGTAGTTGCATGGCAATATATCTCGGAATGACTATGAAAAAGCCATAGTAGGTAGGTATAGTGGCTGTTTTGAGGGAGGCTAATGGTGGGTTTTGTGCACCGGCGAAAGTTGCACGACACTAAAGAAGATAGTGATCGTGGAAGGTGAGAGTGCATCTAACCCATGGACTCAACATTAGTCATGAAGAACTCATATACTTGTTGCAAAAGTTTTATTAGTAATCGAAACAAAGCATTCAACGCATACTCCTAGTGGATGGGTTGGTAGGTATAAACCATCGCACGATCCCGACCTCCACACGAAGGATGGCAATCAATAGACTAATCATGCTCAAGCTTCATCACATAGCGGTTCACCATACGTGCATGCTACGGGAATCACTAACTTCAACACAAGTATTTCTAGATCCACAACACCTTACTAATATAACTTAAATATTACCATAACCACAACTCAAAACTAGTTGAGATGAATCAAACTTCTCTAACTATTCAATGCACATGAAGGTGGAAGTTTTTGTATCCCTTTGGATAACTACCCTTTTTGAGACTACTTTCATAGCATAGATCAACTAGTAAGCCACGCACCGCCGTGCCCTAAAAGATATAAGTGAAGCACATAGAGCAAAAGCAACTAGCTCAAAAGATATAAGTGAAGCACATGTGAGCTTAATTGTCTAACCAAAGGATATAAGTGAAGATTGACAAAATCACGGTGAGTGCATGTCTCTCTCTCTAGGTGTGCAACAAGGATGATTGTGACACAACAAAAATAAAAGACTCCTACGATACAAGACGCTCCAAGCAAAACACATAACATGTGGTGAATAAAAATATAGCCCCAAGTAACATTACCGATGGATTGAAGACCAAAGGGGGGATGCCTTCCCGGGGCATCCCCAAGCTTAGGCTTTTACGGCATCCTTGAATCATCTTGGGGTGCTGACGTCAGCTGTGCTTCCCTGACAATAGCTCCAGAAAAGGGCTGATCCTGCAATCTCTAGTGTTATCTAGACGAATGCTTATAACAACTAACCTTCTCCTGCAACGGCACGAGAAGAATGCTGATAGCACTCCCTGGCAATGAAACTGGAAGAATGTTGTTGATGGTCCACCAGCGCGTGGGTTCGCAACAGTTCTTGAGGGTAGAGTATTCGACCCAATTTGTAGGTACGCCAGTCAGGAGGTGAAATTATACTCTCAAGTATTAGCAGCTGAATTTGTCAGATTCAACCACACCTGAAAGATTAGTACCTGCAAGCACAATAGTAACACCGAAGTAGCGGGTATCGGCAGTGTAACGAGCAATAGCAGTGGCAAGAAACTACAGTAGTGACAGCAGTAGCAAGTAGCAACAGTAGCAAGCGACAGTAGTAGCAACAGTAGCAGCAGAGCACGACACATAACAGCAGTAGCAACAGTAGTAGAAGCAACAGAGCAAGACAAGTAACATCAGTAGCAACAGTAGGACAAACTCGTAGGCATTGGGTCGGTGATTTGTTTGGATGATATTCATCATGCAACAACTATAACACGGAGAGATAAGTGGCTAGCTCCCGTTCGTTCATGTGATCTAGGCATGCATTCCGTGTGTCGTCATACGTGCTTAGGGAAAAGAACTTGCATGACATCTATTGTCCATCCCTCCCGTGGCAGCAGGGTCCAAAAGGAAACTACGAGATATTAAGGTTCTCCTTTTAATAAAGAACCGGACCAACGCATTAGCACTTGGTGAACACATGAACTCCTCAAACTATGGTCATCACCAGGAGTGGTTCCGGTTATTGTCACTCCGGGGTTGCCGGATCATAACACATAATAGGTAACTACAACTTGCAAGATCGGATCTAAAACACACATATATTGGTGACAACATAATAATTTAGATCTGAAATCATGGCACTCGGGCCCTAGTGACAAGCATTAAGCATGGCAAAGTAGTAGCAACATCAAATCTCAGAACATAGTGGATACTAGGGATCAATCCCCATCAAAACTAACTCAATTACATGATAGATCTCATCCTACTCATCACCGTCCAACGAGCCTACGAATAGATTACTCACGAACGACGAAGAGCTTCACGGAATTGGAGAGGGAAAAAGGTTGATGATGATGATGGCGACGATTTCCCCTCTCCGGAGCCCAAGACGGACTCCAGATCTGCCCTCCAGATGAAGAACAGGTGGTGGCGGCGCCTCCGTATCGAAAACGCGACGATAACTTCTCTTTTTATTTTTTCTGGGACGAAAGACAACTTATAGAGCTCGAGTCGGGGGCGGTAGGTGCCTGTGGGCCCCACAAGCCTGCCCACTGCCACCAGGGGGGTGGTGGCGGAGCAGGGGCTTGTGGCCCACTGGCCCACCCACTCAGGTGGATTCTGGCGCAGGTATTTTTGATATTTTCCAAAACTGCTCCTCGTAAATTTTCATGACGTTTGGAGAACTTTGATTTTTGCACAAAAATAATACCAAGGCAATTCTGCTGAAAACAGCGTTAGTCCAGGTTAGTTCCATTCAAACCATGGAAATTATAGTCCAAAACAAGGGCAAAAGAGTTTGGAAAAGTAGATACGTTGGAGATGTATCAGGTGCCTTGGCATCTCCAAGCTTGAGATCTTGCCACTCTTTATCTTTTTGTCCATAAGAACTTCACCCAAAACTTGAAAACTTCACAACAGGAAACTTAAACAGAAACTCGTGATAACATTAGTATAAGAAAGCAAACCACCACTTCCTTAGGTACTGTAGCAAACTTAAATTCTACTTATGTTGATGTTGGGTTACTGTATTTTGAATCTTCCATGGCTAAGACCCCCCGATACTATCCATAGTTTCATCAAAATAAGCAACCAACACAACAAAAACTGAATCTGTTAACAGCAGACCAGTCTGTAGAAATCTGTATACTTCGTATACTTCTGGTACTTCACAAATTCTGAACAATTATGACAGTCTGAAGAATTTGCGTAGCAATGAGCAGCAAAAAGAATCAACTTAAAAGCTCGTACAGAAACAAAATGAAAATTCTTTTCGTGAGCAGAGAGTCTCTGTCTTTTCCAGCATGACGAAACGATCATCCCCAAGACTAATCATAACGGTTTATCTTGGCACTAACGCAAAAAGAAACACCAAAAAAAAGAATCATAACAGAATTATGAAAGTGTGGAAAACACTAAACAGAAAGAAAAAGGATAGATTCGTTGGGTTGCCTCCCAACAAGCGCTATTGTTTAACGCCCTTAGCTAGGCATAAGGTGATGGAATCACGTATAGTCATCCTTGGTGCTCACACCATAAGTAGCCCTCATCATAGATTCATAAGGCAATCTTATTTTCTTTCTAGGAAAATTCTCCATGCCCTTCTTTAGGGGAAATTGAAATCTAATATTCCCTTCCTTCATATCGATGATAGCACCAATAGTACTTAGGAAAGGTCTACCAAGATTAACGGGACATGAAGGATTGCAATCTATGTCAAGTACAATGATATCCACGGGTACATAGTTCTTATTTGCAACAATAAGAACATCATCGATCCTTCCCATGGGTTTCTTGACAGTAGAATCCGCAAGATGCAAATTAAGAGAACACTCTTCAATCTCATGAAAACCAAGAATATCACATAAAGACTTTGGAATCACGGAAACACTAGCACCCAAATCACACAAAGCATTGCACTTATAGTTTTTGATCTTGATTTTGATTGTAGGTTCCCACTCATCATGAAGTTTTCTAGGTATAGAGACTTCTAGTTCGAGCTTCTCTTCAAGATATTTCATCATAGCATCTACGATATGCGCGATAAAGGCTTTGCTTTGGTATAAGCATGTGGAGAGTTTGCAATGGATTGCATCAAAGAAATGCATTCAAACAAGGAGCAACTATCATAATTGAATTCCTTGAAATCCAAAGTGGGAGTTTCATTACTACCCAAAATTTTGATTTCTTCTACTCCACTCTCCACACCTTTATCATCAAGATAGGTGGACTCCGAATCATTGGGGCGTTTTTCAACCAAAGTGGATTCATATCCAGCCCCTTCATCAATAGGTTTGACATGTGAAAACAAAGATTCAAGAGGAGTCACACCAAGCACTTTAAGATCTTCGTGATGTGCATCACTAGAACGCACCCTTTTAAACCATTCATGCCTAGCACGAATTTGGACGGTTCTTTCTTTGCTCTCATTCATGGAGACACGCATAGCTTTCAAAGTTTCATCCAAGTTGACCTTGGGAGGAGCACATTAACTTTCAAAGCATCAATATCACAAGACATTCTATCAACGCTCTTAGCCAAATCGTCAATTTTGAGTAGTTTTTCCTCTATGGACGCATTGAAAATCTTTTGAGAGTTGATGAACTCTTTGATATTACTCTCTAAATCAGAGGGTAATTTGTTGTGATTTCCATAAGTGTTGTTGTAGGAATTGCCATAACTGTTAGAGGAGTTACTAGGAAAAGGCCTAGGAACATAGTTTCCTCTAAAAGCATTGTTGTTGGCAAAATTGTTCCTACCAACAAAATTAACGTCCAAACTAGCGTTGCTACTCTCAATCTAGGAAAATACTGGCATGTCATTAGGATCTAAAGGAGCGTTTATACTAGAAACCAAATTCATCAACTCGTCCATCTTAGCACTAAGCGAGTTAATTTCTTCTATAGCGTGTACCTTTTTGCTAGCAGGTGACCTTTCAGTGTGCCACTGAGAGTAGTTGGTCATGATATTGTCTAGGAGTTTTGTAGCGTCTCCTAACGTGATTTCCATGAACGTTCCACCTAAGGTGGAGTCCAAGATATTGCGAGAGGTGAAATTCAAGCCAGCGTAAAAGATTTGTATAATCATCCACAAACTCAAGCCATGAGCAGGACAATTTCTAATCATTAACTTCATCCTCTCCCAAGATTGTGCAACGTGTTCATGATCAAGTTGCTTGAAATTCATGATATCGTTAGGTAAGGAGATAATCTTAGCCGGCGGAAAATACTTGGATATGTAAGCATCTTTGCACTTATCCCAAGAATCGATACTATTTTTAGGCAAAGAAGAAAACCAAGTTTTTGCGCGATCTCGCAACGAGAAAGGAAAAAGCTTCTACTTAATCACGTCATTATCCACATCTCTTTTCTTTTGCATATCACAAAGCTCAATGAAGGTATTGAGATGGGATGCGGCATCTTCACTAGGAAGACCAGAGAATTGCTCCTTCATAACAAGATTCAGCAAAGCTGCGTTGATTTCGTACGATTCCGCACTAGTGGGGGGAGCAATCGGAGTACTAATAAAATCAATATTATTGGTACTCAAGAAGTCGCAAAGTTTGGTGTTTTCAGCCATGATGACTTCAACAAACAAACAAGCACACAAGCAAGCAAGAAAACAGGCAAAGGAAAATGGCAAAAAGGCAAAAGAAAAAGGCAAAGGAGAAAGGCAAACGAAAACGGCAAATGTGAAGTGGGGGAGAGGAAACCGAGAGGCAACTCGCCAAAAAAGTAAATGCAAGAGATGAGTTTGTGAGACCTACTTGGATAGATCTCTCCTCCCCGGCAACGGCGCAGTAAATACTTCTGCTACTGCAACAAAAGATCTTCCAACGGCGCCAGAAACAAGCGTGCTGACGGGAGACTATTCTTGTCTTGATTCTGCTCAGCAACGGCACCAGGAATCATTCTGCTACGGCTACGCCTTTAGGGACTTCCTTGGCAAATATGCAAAGGATTCCCCCGTGGCCTTGGAGCCTTGTGTTGGTGTTCCCTCAAAGCAGAAAGGGTGATGTAGCACAGCGGTGGTAAGTATTTCCCTTAGTTTTGAGAACCAACGTATCGATCCAGTGAAGGAATATCACAAGTATCTGCACAAACACAAAGAGCTTGCTCCCAACGCTATGAAGGGGTTGTCAATCCCTTATAGATTGTTTTCCAAGTGAGAACTGAAAGCAACAAAGAAACAAAGCAAAGTAAAAGCGAAAGTGGAAACGATAGGTGTGAATAGACCCTGGGGCCGTAGTGTTCACTAGTGGCTTCTCACATGAAAGTAGGATAATCTGATCACAAATCCACAATTCATCGGATCTCGACAAACACACCGCCAAAGAGGATTACATCGGATAGATCTCCATGAGATCATGGAGAACTTTGTATTGAAGATCCAAGAGAGAGAAGAAGCCATCTAGCTACTAATACGAACCCGTAGGTCTGAAGTGAACTACTCACGAGTCATTGGAGGGGCGATGATGTTGATGAAGAAGCCCTCCAACTCCGAAGTCCCCTCCGGCAGGGCACAGGGAAGGGTCTCTAGATGAGATATGGCGGAAACGGAAGCTTGCGGCGGCGGAAAAGTGTTTTCGTGGATGCCCTGATTTTTTCTGGATTTTTAGGGAATTTATAGGCCAAAGACCTAGGGCAGGGGAGCGCCATGGGGGCCACAAGCCTGGTTGCCGCGGCCTCCCCCCTGGCCAAGGCAACAGGGCTTGTCGGCCCCCTGTGGGCCTACTTGCTTGGCCCTCAAGCCTCCCGATCTTCTTCCGTTCTAGAAAAATTCATTTCGGGGATTTTATTCCATTTGGACTCCTTTCCAAAATCAGATCTGAAAAGAGTCAAAAACACAGAAAAAACAGGAACTGGCACTTGGCACTGGATTAATAAGTTAGTTCCAAGAAAGATATAAAAGGTAAACAAAACATCCAAAGTTGACAAGATAACAACGTGAAACCATCAAAAATTATAGATACGTTTGAGACGTATCACGGCCCCATACCTTGTAGTAGTCTTCGATGTCGACATGCTTTTGGTAGGCCAAGCCCGAAGTCTTGAGCACCTTTGGATCATTGGTCGTGCTCGTCATAGAAAACGTGTAGTCAGGGCTGCTGGGAAGTTTGGTGAAACGCTCACACAACGTTGTGGCCAGACAGTAGTGGTAGTGGATGACATGATGGCGCACACACAATTGGGCGACCAAAAACTGTTGATCTTGCCTGACATGACCGCAGGTGCACACGAGGGTGAAGCGCACCATTTTGTACTTGTCATTCGCATCAAGAAACCGCTCCATATTTTGATGGTGTTCTCCACCATGACCAAATTGATTGTTGTACAACACCGTCAGGTCCATATTCCTTATGGGGTGACCACATCATGCAGACCAAACTCCATTCGAGTGCCGTTGGATATCCTCTTTGTACGCGTCGTCGAGGGTGTGCTTATTGTGTTGTGGGGTAGGATCGAAAGTGTGAAGAGACTTTTCGGGACAATGATCCTAAAACATACGAATCTAGCATGTAATACATCATATCACTTTGTTGCCTCATGCATGGCAATCCCCAAGGTTGCCACCTTACCTTGGCCAGGTCCAGTTGTGCCTTTTGGTGCACGTATATGAATATGTCGCTAGGAATCATATGTCAAACAACCCGAGTCGACATGACTAGTTATAGACCTAAGTGGCACAACCGTACAGGAACATGCATACATAACCTTGCAATGTAGGTGTCAGTCATCAGCCTATGTAGATGTGTCATAGCATGCTACATGGACTCCATTACACCGCGTGACATTTCCTCGTAGAGACAAACACAACAGTAAATAGCGATACATGCCGGTCAATCAATGTGTCCGGAGAAGTAGGAAGCTACCAGGGCTCAATGGAAGCACAAGGAGGCACTTTCCTTTAAGCAGGATACCATAGGCACACAATTAGGTATCGAATCTGACACATACCAATGCATTTCAAACAAACACGCAATATGAATGATATGTATAGATACAACATGGCATCACGGCATAACTCCACGACACAACTATTATTTAGAAGGCTCCAAAGAGCCAACATAGTATAATGTTACAAGCCGGGGGTCACATGACCCAATATTCATAGCATACAAACAACAAATGGAAGTGACATGTCTGGGTACATACCTCTACTAAAACCGATTGGAAGAGCATGAAAAGCTACAACCACTCTACCAAAGGAGCCACACCACTATCTAGGTTCCCAAGCTAATCTGTTGGTGTCAACGCCAAGACGAAAACGTAAAGAGAGCAACATCCATGTGTGCAAAAATGTAAATAAGCAATAGTGAGTATGAAAGTACCTACCAAGACTTACATCAGAACTAACTACTAATGCATCATGTATGAATGAACGGGATTGTGGGGTTTACTTCAGAAATGTTAGCTTTGACCTTTTGCTAACATAAACTACGACAAAGTATTGTCCCTCTCTCATCTCCCTATGAGAGAGCGCACACGAGTCCATCTAGCTAGTTACTATAGAATACACAAATATGGATCCTCTCACATCTTACTACGAGAAGGCCATCCATAGGACTCACACTTATATTGCACATTTGAGAGTATTCATTAAAGTTATCTATGAACCATGCAATTGTCCAAGTAATCGATACCCCAGGACGCGGCTATTTGAATAGATAGTTACCCTGCATTGGTGTACTTCGTCACACATTGTCGGTGCACTAAAGACTGGGGTCCCTAGTGCCCCAGACTTGTGCACGGGTGCAAAGGGTCCCTGACGGCAGGGCGTGGCAGAGTCCAGACAAGATGCGCCCCCAAGATTACCAAGGCCTCGGAAAGCCTACCTTACTGGGAGGATAACCAAGGCCACGCCCGTTTAGTGGGCGTGATGAACTCATCACACACGAGGCATCGGCAAACCTCCTTTGCGGGGACGATGACCGAAGCCCCCAGCAAGCGCCCTTCCCGGGACGAAGGCCCAAGGCCGCAGCAAGCTCCCTTGCTGGGATGACAGGCTAGGTACAGGAGGGAAACCGCCCTTGCCACAGTGCCACCGCCCCCAAGTTCCAGCACATTCCGCATGCGCTAGCGCGGCGTCCAGGTGTCGAAACGCGTGGACACATGTCTTCACCAGCACATTGCTGACAAGGACAACACATGCATTTTATGCACCTGACAGTGGTAGATGGATAAGCACCGCTCTAGGTTCACCGTAAATTCTCGTGAACCTACCACCGAGCACTGTAGGTGGCCCCTTTGCCTATAAAAGGAGGCCCTTAGCTCATTCACAAGGGGTTAGACTCTTTGGACATTGGTCAGAAGACGGTTATCATCAGTGATTGTAACAAACAACAAAACGCTTAATACGATCAGACGAGCATGACGTAGGGTTTTACGCGTAAGCGGCCCGAACCTGGGTAAAAAGGCTTGTCGGGTGTTGATCGTTATCTCTGCTCTTAACGTCGTGTTTCCCCGCCCTACAATCACAAGGGTATCACATTGATTCCCATAGGTGTCGACCCAGCATCGCCAACACAAAAGTCCCTCCACTTATCGCCATGTGCAAGTAAAACAGGCACCTTAGCAAGGTGCAAGCGGAAACCCAGCGAGGGAGTCGGCCACGGACGTCAACTTACAACGACTCACATCCAAGGTAGTCGCCTATCAGAGTTGGAACCCATAATGGAAGTCCAGTCAAGGTTTCCAATACAGCCTCACATGATTTGAGTAGGGCCCCAAGCCAGTCCCGATTGGACCATTCATCCACTTCATAGGCTCGGCCACAACCTATAAACTTTTCGAACTACTACGACTCCTGGACTGAGAACAGAGAAGTTAAGAGGCCAAGAGGGTCCATTTGTTTCGGAACGAATCTGCGGTAGTAGCTAGTCTTGGAACACCAACAAAAGATCTCGGGTCCTAAGTGCAGCGTCAATGATACAACCCACCATGTACTCCTACATGGCCTCTAATCGCTACCTTTACCAAAACAGATTTAGACACTTAACTCCCATCAGTAGGACATGATAATTCCAACTCATCATCCAGATGGGCAGACGAACTCAACTCTAAAGATAGCAAACATAACAGGGTAATGGCACAACATTGCTCAAGCATCCACCAAGTATGCTAGGTTGCTTGGTTTAGCTATTTACTATGACAATGAAAGTTCATGCAAAGGAATTGGATGATCTACCGTAACACAAGTAACCGTTGAATCATGTTGTCCTAATGCATTTAAATGACAAGAAGAGCGAGAGAGTGGGATTGTATCAAAATTTTCAAGGGGGGTGCTTGCCTAAAGATCGAAAGAAAAAGGTTGTTCTTTGATTTCGTCGATGACTACATCTCACAAGTTAATTGGCAAGGACAAACAAGGAACAAACTAAGCACGACAAATGCTTGACAATGATGCATGGTAATGACTTGTTAATATGTTGCTGGTTTCAGATGTCACCAGTATCCACAATTAAATATTGTTCATTTGTTCAATATAGATCAAATTGAAACTCCACATGTAAAGCATTTAAATGCCATTAATTGAATTGGACTAACAAGCAACTTTAGGTTGTTCAAACATGCAGGAAAATGGTACCATCAGATTATTTGTACTTTTGTGATAATTTTTCATATATAATTTATTTCATTTGGAGATATACATTATTTTCTATAAATTTTTAAAGTTTTAGGTATTTTATGGAATTTCAAATATTATTTTTACTCCAAAAAATAACTAACTACGTCAGCACTGCGGTTGCCAAGGTTGAAGACGACGAAGACGGCCAGGAAGGGGGCGTCCGGGCTCGATTTCGTTGGCGGGGTGGAGCATCTCGTGGTGGCAGAGATGATAGGCTTGGCAGAATAGCAAGAGGAGTCCGGTTGGTTCGGCAACCGACGACGATGGCGGTCTCGGTACTATGCGAGAATGAGTGAGAGTGAGAGAGAGAGAAGGGGAAGAGGATGGGGAGAGGACGAGATGTCCAAAGGAGTGCGCATGGCGTCCATATATGTGTCACGCAACGTGGAGACGCGACGCGACCATGCGCCCTTGTCCTCCTGGCTAGAGGAGGGGGATGACTGGCATGGGCCATTTGGACCAAATCTCGTTTGTTGCACAGGTAAGCTTCTCCATTTTCATTTTATATCAAGTTTTCTATTTTTCTACAATTTGTTTTGGTCCAAAAATAATATGAAGCCATTTCTTAAACTCTTGAAAATTTATATGTGGTTTTAATGGATTTTTCAAAGCCACAAGATAAATCTAAGAGTTGTTAGACATATAATTTATATATAGAAAAATATATATCCAATGCAAATATTTTTGAATTAATTCAAAGACCCAAGATAAAATGTTTGTGTGATCCCAAAATATTGATTGACATTTGTAAATCATGCCAATATTTTAGAATATCAGGGACATTTTCTTGGATCCTTTTGAAGCAATTTTTCTGTTGCTTATTTACAAAATTTCCTTTTGACGCTTGACCATTCGTCATTTCATTTAAAAATAAAATAAAAATGCATGCACGAATGCATTAGCAAGAACATTTAAACTAGGGTTGTGCCAACTCAACCCCACTAAACAACAATATCGCCTCGAGATTCAGCTGTAGTCGGTAAGAGGCCGTGCTACTCTAGTCAAAGACAATCTTCGCACTCCTAGGTAGCTTCATCCTCGGAACGATGAGACCACTAAACCTTGAGAAACTTGATGTGGCGAAGTCGAGTGGTGCGCTTGGTTTCATTGAGAATACTGTCAGGATATTCTCGATATGAAAGGTCATCTTGGAGGTCAAGCATTTCATGTTCTACTTCCGGATAGGATCCTTGAAGAAACGAGTGAGTTGAGAAACATGGAAGAAATCATGAACTTTGGAAAGCTGCGGGGGTAGTTCCAATTGGTAGGCAACCTCTCCTCGTTTAGCGAGAATGCGAAAAGGACCAATGTAACAAGGACCCAATTTTCCTTTGATACCGAAAAGATGGGTGCCCTTTAGAGGTGAACCCCAAAGATAAGACTTCTCGTCTAGTTCACAACTTACTTCCTTATGATGATGGTCATATTGGCTCTTTTGACGAGATTGGGCGTATTCCAAATTTTCACGAATCTGCCTCCTAGATCATATCCTCTCCAAAGAATTGTGTTTCACCAGTTTCTGACCAGTATAATGGCATTCGACATATTTGTGCGTAGACTACACTCAAAGCTGTTGTTTAGGAAAATTCGGTGAATGGAAGACATATCTCCCAATTCATTTGGAATGAAATAACACATGCTCTGACCATATCTTTAGAATTTTACTAACTCTTTCTACTTGACCACTAGAATGAGGGTGATAAGTGGTGCTAAATGAGATATGTGTTCCCATAGAATTCTGCAAATTTTCCCAAAATCGAGAGGTAAAAATACTTCCACGCTGTGAATTGATTTCTAGAGAAACACCATGAAAAGGAAGTATCTGAGAAATATATAAGTCTGCTAACTCACTAGTAGTTATACTTTCTCGAACTGGAAGGAAATGAGCAACTTTGCAGAAGTTCTCAACGAGGCGGAGGCAATAGCTCGCTAAGCCAAGGAAACTCCTAACATGCTTTACAGATTCAGTTGTAGTCCAATCAATAACAACCTGAACTCTCTTGGGATTGAAAACAATACCTTATGTAAAGATTACGTGACCTAGATAGGTCACTTCTGACAACCAGAATTAACACTTAGAGAATTTGGCGTAAAGGAGGTGCTCTCAAAGTTTCATCAATACTAGCCTATGATGCTGAACATGTTCTTCTTTGTTTTTGAGTAAATCTGGATATCATCGAGGAAAACCACGACAAATTTGTCCAAGTACTCCATGAAGATCGTATTCATTAAGAGGAAGAAGATGGTTGGGGCATTGGTTACACTGAAGGACATGACGGTGTACTCATACTGGCCATGACGAGTGAAAAAAGTTGTCTTAGGAATGTCCCTGTTCCTGATTTTGATTTGATGATAACCTTATCTCAAATCCATGTTGGAAAAGAGTATAGGTATAGTGGGCTAAACATATAGATCGTTCATCTTGGTGAGCAAATACTTGTTCTTTATCGTGACTAGATTAACGATTCGATATTCTAGAACCATCCGATCCGTACCATCCTTCTTCTTGACAAAGAGTACATGATAAGCCCATGGAGACTAACTAGGACGGATGAAACCTTTCTTCAAATACTCATCAAGTTGGATTTTAAGCTCCGCTAACTCTTGAGGGGACACCTTATAGGGTCTCCTAGCAATTGGAGTGGTTCCTGGAATAAGTTATATGATAAACTCTACTTCTTTGTCAAGTGGAAGACCTGACAATTCTTCTGGAAAGACATCTGGGAAGTCATGGACTACCGGGCTGGATTTAAGGTGTGGAAGAGGATTGGAATTGAGAGCATATATCTGGCATTTTGAAATACAAGACGATACATTCACTATCTAACCAGAAGGATGGGTAAGCTAAATAGACCTAGTGAGACAATCAATTTTTTGCATGATGTGGTCCTAGAGGCAATAATAATTTGGTTATTATTATATTTCCATGTTCATGATAATCGTTTATTATCCTTGCTAGAATTGTATTGATTGGAGACTCAAATACATGTGTGGATACATAGACAACACACTGTCCCTACTGAGCCTCTAATTGACTAGCTCGTTGATCAAAGATGGTCAAGGTTTCCTAGGCATAGAAAAGTGTTGTCAGTTGATAATAGGAACACATCATTAGGAGAATGATGTGATGGCCTAGACCCGAACTGTGAACGTAGCATATGATCATGTCAGTTTATTGCTATTGTTTTCTGCATGTGAATGTATCTGTAACTATGACCATGAGATCATGCAACTCCCGAACACCGGAGGAATACCTTGTGGGTGTCAAACGGTGCAACGTAACTAGGTGACTATAAAGGTGCTCTACAAGTATATCATAAGATGTATGTTGGTTTGGCGTGAATAGAGACTGGGATTTGTCACTCCGTATGATGGAGAGGTATCTCAGGGCCGAGTCAGTAATGCAACATCACAACAAGCCTTGCAAGCAATGTGAATAGTAAGTTAGTCACGGGATCTTGTATTACGTAACGAGTAAAGAGACTTATCGGTAATGATATTGAACTAGGTATTGAGATACCGACGATCGAATCTCGGGCAAGTAACATACGGAAGGACAAAGGGAACATCATACGGGATTAACTGAATCCTTGACATAGAGATTCAACTTATAGAGATCTTCAAAGACTATGTAGGAGCCAAATGGGCATCAATATCCCGCTATTGGTTATTGACCGGAGAGTGTCTCGGGTCATGTATGCATAGTTCTCGAACCCATAGGTTCTGCACACTTACGGTTCGGTGATGTTTTGGTATTATTAAGTTATGTGTGTTTCGTAACCAAAAGTTGTTCGTACTCCCGGATAAGATCCTGGAATGGTCTAGAGTTAAAGATTGATATATGGTAAAGTTGCATTTGGCTTTCGGAAAGTTTTCAGGGTTTACCGGTAAAGTACCGGGAGTCATGGATGGGTTCCGGGGTTTTACCGGGAGGGGCCACCCACCCGGGAAAGAACCTAATGGGCCTATAGGTGGTTCACCAGCCCTTAGTGGGACGGTGCGGCCAGCCCAATAAGGCTATTTTGGCCATGGAGCAAAAGAAGGGAAAAACCCAAAGGAGAGGAGGTTTCCAAGTAGAAGGATTCCTACTTGGAGTAGGATTGGAGGTGGAATCTTCCGCCTCCACCTATTTGGCCGGGCCAAGGAGGAGCCTTTGGGCTTCCTTCCCCCTCTATCCCTCCTATATATACTAGAGGGTAGAGAGGCTTTTTGGACCTCAAGAAAAGGCGCAACCCTATCTCCCTCTATATTAATTCACCACCACCACCACCATGCCGCCATGCTGGAGAACTCATCTACCTCTCTGCCCCTCTTGATGGATCAAGAAGGTGGTGATCGTCATCGAGATGTGCGTGTGCTCAACACGGAGGTGCCATCCGTTCGATACTAGATCGTGATGGGAGCACGTGACGGATCATGATGACATCGCGGGACGGGCTGCGATTTGGATCGCGAAGATGTACCACTACATCAACCGCGTTATATATGCCTCCGCTTAGTGATCTATAAGGGTATGTAGATTCACTCTCCCCTCTCGTACATGATCATCACCATGAATATGTATTGTGTGTACGTAGGAAATTTTATGTTTCCAATGCAACGCTCCTGAATAGTGGCATATTCATACAAGTTTGGGGCTACGATGCTTATGTGCAAAAGTTTCTGTCTAATAAGCTTGACCCCAAAGCGTATAAATGCATCTTCATACGATACCCAAAACAGTTGGATATATCTCCTATCTCGGATTCGGAAGCAAAGTTTTTTTTTTAGAAACGGGTCCTTTCTCGAAGAAAAGTTTCTAACGAAAGAATTGAGTGGGAGGACGGTGGAACTTGATATTGTTGTTGAACCATCACTTCAACTGGTGTGTAGGAGAGCACAGGAAGTTGTTCCTGTGGTTCCTACACCAATTGAAGTGGAAGATGATGATAGTGATCATGAAGCTTCGGATCAAGTTATTACGAACCTCATAGGTCGACAAGGACACGTAGTACTCCACAGTGGTACGGTAACCCTGTCTTGAAGGTCATGTTATTGGACAACAATGAACCTACGAGCTATGGAGAAGCAATGGTGGGCTCAGATTCCGACAAATGGCAGGAGGCAATAATATACGAGATATGATCCATGAATAAAATAACGTATAGACTTTGGAAGAACTACTTGATGGTCATAAGGCTGTTAGGTACAGATGGATGTTTAAGTGGAAGACAGAAGATCATGGTAAATGTCACCAGTAAGAAAGCTCGACTTGTCGCAAAGATGTTTCCGACAAGTTCAAAAAGTTGACTATGATGAGACTTTCTCACTCGTAGCAATGCTAAAAGTCTGTTGTAAGTATGTTAGCAGTTGATGCATTATTCATGAAATCTTGCAGATAGGATGTCAAAACATTGTTTCCTCGACGGTTTCCTTAAGGAAAGGTTGTATGTGATACAACCAGAAGGTTTTGTCGATCCTAAGGATGCTAAGAAGTATGCAAGCTCCATCGACCTTCTATGATCAAAGTTTTTGGGTCTATACAAGGTTTATGAGAAACTTGTATTTCCAAAGAAGTGAGTGGAAGCACTATAAAATTTCTGATTAGTATATGTGGTTGACATATTGTTGATAAAAAATAATGTAAAATTTCTAGAAAGCATAAATGGTTGTTTGAAAGGATTTTTTCAAAGGAAACCTGGATGGAGCTACTTGAACATTGAGCATCAAGATCTATGGAGGTAGATCAAAACGCTTAACGCTTAATAGAACTTTCAAATAAATACATACCGTGACAAGATTTTGAAGGAGTTCAAAATAGTTCAGTCAAAGAAAGAGTTCTTGGCTGTGTTATAAGGTGTGAGTATTGACTAAGACTTAAAACCCGACCATGGTAAAAGAAAGAGAAAGGACGAAGGTCGTCCCCAATGCATTAGTCGTGGGCTCTATAGTATGCCATGAAGTGTACCGCACCTAATGAGTTCCTTGCCATGAATTTGTCAAGGGGTACAAGAGTGATCGAGGAATGGATTACTGGACAACGGTCAAAGTTATCCTTATAAATGAGTGGACTAAGGTATTTTCTCGATTATGGAGGTGATAAAAGAGTTCGTCGTAAAGGGTTACGTCAATGAAAGCTTTGACACTAATCGGGTTGACTATGAGATTCGTATAGTGGATCAGTCATTTGGAATAGTTCCAAATGGCACGTGGTAGCAACATCTATAGCATGACATAGAGATTTGTAAATCATACACAGATCTGAAAAGTTCAGACCCGTTGACTAAAAACCTCTCTCACAAGCAAGACATGATAAAACCCTGGAACTGTCTAGGTGTTAGATTCATTGCAATCACATAGTGATGTGAACTAGATTATTGACTCTAGTGCAAGTGGTAGACTGTTGGAAATATGCCCTAGAGGCAATAATAAATTGGTTATTATTATATTTCTATGTTCATGATAATCGTTTATTATCCATGCTAGAATTGTATTGATTGGAAACTCAAATACATGTGTTGATACATAGACAACACATTGTCCCTAGTGAGCCTCTAGTTGACTAGCCCATTGATTAAAGATGTGAAGATTTCCTGGCCATAGAAAAGTGTTGTCACTTGATAACGGAACACATCATTAGGAGAATGATGTGATGGACAAGACCGAAACTATTAACGTAGGATATGATCATGTCAGTTTATTGCTACTATTTTCTGCATGTCAATGTATTTGTTCCTATGACCACGAGATCATGCAACTTCCGGACATCGGAGGAATACCTTGTGTGTATCAAATGTCGCAGTGTAATTGGGTGACTATAAAGGTTCTCTACAGGTATATCCGAAGATTTCTGTTGTGTTGGCGTGAATCGAAACTCGGAATTGTCACTCCTTATTATGGAGAGGTATCTTCCGGCCCACTCGTTAATGCAACGTCACAACAAACCTTACAAGCAATGTTACGAAGAAGTTATTCACGGGATCCTGTATTACGGAACGAGTAAAGAGACTTGCAGGCAATGAGATTGAACTAGGTAGAGAGATGCCGACGATCGAATCTCGGGCAAGTAACATACCGAAGGACAAATGGAACAACATACAGGATGAACAGAATCCTTGACATATAGGTTCAACCGATAGAGATCTTTGTATAATATGTAGGAGCCAATATGGGCGTCCACGTCCCGCTATTGGTTATTGACCGAAGAGTGTCTCAAGTCATGTCTTCATAGTTCTCGAAGCCACAGGGTCTCAACACTTAAGGTTCAGTTATGTTTCGGTATTATTGAGTTATGTGTGTTTGGTAACCGATAGTTGTTCCGAGTCCCAGGATCCAGACGTCACGAGGAGCTCTGGAATGGTCCGGAGGTAAAGATTGATATATGGGAAAGTTGCATTTGGCTTCCGAATAGTTTTCGGGCATTACTGGTAAAGTACCGAGAGTGAAGGATGGGTTCCGTGGTTTTACCGGGAGGGGCAACCCACCCGGGAGAGAACATAATAGGTCTAAAGGTGGTGCACCAGCCCTTAGTGGGCTGGTGCGGCCAGCCCAATAAGGCTATTTTGGCAAAGGAGCAAAAGAAGGGGAAAACCCAAAGGAGAGGACGTTTCCAAGTAGAAGGAATCCTACTTGGAGTAGGATTGTAGGTGGACTCTTCCACCTCCACCTATTCGGCCTACCCTAGGAGGAGCCTTTGGGCTGCCTCCTCCCCTCCCTCTGTCATATATATACTAGAGGGTAGAGAAGCATTTTGCACCTCAAGAAAAGGTGCAACCCTCTCTTACTCTAGATCGTTTACTCCTCTAGATTAGTCCCGTAGAAGCTTGGCGAAGCCCTGCTGGATTAATTGACCACCACCACCACCATGCCGGATAACTCATCTAGCTCTGCGTCACTCTTGGTAGATCAAGAAGGCGGTGATCTTCATCGAGCTGTATGTGTGCTGAATGCGGAGGGGCCATCCGTTTGGCACTAGACCGGGATGGATCGTGATGCCATCACGGGACGGATCGTGATGAGATCGTCGGATGGGCTGCAACTTGGATCACGAAGATGTTCCACTACATCAACTATGTTATATACGCTTCCGCTTAGCGATCTACAAAGGTATGTAGATTCACTCTCTCCTCTCGTAGATGATCATCACCATTAATAGGTATTGCATTTGCGTAGGATTTTTTTGTTTCCCATTCAACATTCCTCAACATGATGAACCGTCATCGAGTCCATCCCCAAAATGGTACTGATGTCCGAAGACTTAATAGCTATCAACGAAGCAAGGAATACGAAACAAGGATTTGATTTCCATGGATCACTCTAGCAGTTTGCCATCAACAACCTAGTGTTTGAATTTCCAAAGGAGTGGGCATAATATCAGAGGATATATCATGCAACAGGGCATACCTTTCAGAAATGAAAGAGAGGGATGCTTTAGAGTCAAATAAAACTGAAGCTGGATGAGAAATGACAAGAAGCGTCTTAAGCATGACATCAACATCATCTTGAGCTTATTCTGCAGATACATGGTGCACACATCCACATGTTAAAGCAACTGACCTGTCATTAAGCTTCTTGGTTGGTGGCTTGCAACGACCATGACCCATTCCTGAAGGGAGTGGAATATAACCACTGAGAGGATAATCCCTTGACTAGTGTCTTGGCTCGCTACACTAGAAGCCTGCTCCATAAGTTGGACGTGGATCTGGGTTGAACACTTGGTTGATGAGATTCTTATGGGGAACACTTGGCATGAGTAGACGAGGTGCCACAAAGTATTTCCTGGGTGCATATTTTGGAGGAAGACAAGTGTTCGGAATCCATATCCTACGCTTCTGGGGTATAGAAAATGAAGATGATCCAACATCATGGCTGTGCTTGCGGGATTTTTGATTGGTCATCGTGATTCTTTCTGCATGGATGGATTTGTTCACAAGAACTTCGAAACTGATGAACTCATGCACACTGAGATAATGACAAAGCTTTGGGTTAAGACCTTTCCTGAACCTAGTTTGTTTCTTGGCATCTGGGGATACTTTTTCAGGGGCATAATGTGCAAGGCATCCAAACTCAAGACTGTAAGCAGCCACATCCATCTGCCTTGAGTGAGATTGCAAAACTCCTCTTGCTTCCGATCTATCACGGATTGTGGAATATGGTGCTCACGAAAAACCTCACAAAGCTCCTCCCACGAAATAACTTAGACTGCAAGACGCATGGCCTCGAAGTTCTCCCACCACACACTAGCAGAACCTTCAAGGTGATATGTGGCATAGATAACCTTGTCTCCTTCAGCCATGTTTGCATACCGCAGCTTGTTGTTGATATTTCAGAGCCAATCATCTACAGCTAGTGGCTCAATGGAGTGGTGGAAGGTGGGAGTATTCAATTTGATAAAGTCTCTAATGGGTACTAGCTCATTGCACTGATGGGCTGTATTCTGCTTGATGTGCTCCAACAGACGGTTCGTGGTACACTTGTTCCCCTCAACTTCTAGCATAACCTCTGCCAATGAAGGCGGGTCGGGAAGATACTCTTCATTCCTACCATCTCCATGGTTCTGATGAAGACCAGCAGAACTCCGTGTTACTAGCAACATCCTGAAGGAAACAATCAGGTTTCAGAAAAATGGAAAAACACTGAAACTCTATCAAAGCCTAGGATAACTCGTACAAAATAACGGTTGTACCGGCATGACATATGAGGAAACTTTCAAGAGATTTGAGAAGCATAACAATGTAGCATCATGGGTTCAAGGTGCAGTGAGAACATAGGCACCATTTCTCATGACCCTGACGAGAACAAGATTGACACACAACCACTCTATACGTCTACACATCCAATAAGAACATCCAATAAGTTGAGATCCTACCAGATAGATAAGAAGCCTAGTCCTTAATCCCCATAGAAGAGAAGAGGGTGACTCAGAATAGAGTGACACGAAGAAAAGGGTAAACAAGAGCCTTACATTCCCTTCCACAATCAATTCACTTAAATAAATAAATCATTTCAAGGCTCAATATCGACCAGTTTGGCTTGGTAATCCTACAGATAGTTAGTCTGTGATACCACCACTGTTGGGACCTCGATCCTAAGACATATGAATCTAGCATGTAACACATCATATGACTTTGCGGCCTCACGCACGGTAATCCCTAAGGCTGCCAGCTTACCTTGGCAAGGTCCATTTGCGCCTTTTAGCTCACGTATATGAATATGTCGCTAGCAATCATATGTCAAAGAACCTGGGTCAACATGACTAGTTATAGATCCAAGTGGCACAACCATATAGGAACAGACATACATAACCCAGCAATGTAGGTATTGGTCATCAGTGTTTGTAGACGAGCCGTAGAAAGCTACATGAACTCCATTACACCGTGTGACATTTCCCTATAGGGACAGACATAGCAGCAAAGAAGCATACATGCTAGTCAGTCAATATGTCCGGAGCAGTAGCAATCTACCAGGGCTCGGCGGAAGCACAAAGAGGCATTTTCATATACAGCAGGCTACCATAGGCACACAACCAGGTTTTGAATCCCATACATACCAATGCATTTCAAACAAACACACAATATGCACGATATTTGTAGATACAACATGGCATCACAACATAACTCAATAACACAACTTATATTTAGAAGGCTCCGAAGAGCCAACATAGTATAATGTTACAAGCAGGGAGGTCACATGACCCAACATTCAGAGTGTACAAACACCAAGCGGAAGTTACATGTCTAGGTACAAACATCTTGTAAAACCGGCTCGAAGAGCATGAAAAGCTACAACGACTCTACCAAAGGAGCTAGACGGCTATCTAGGTTCCCAAGCAAATCCATCGATCTCAACGCCAATAGGAAAATCTAAAGAGACCAACGTCCATCTCTGCAAAAATATAAATAAGAAATAGTGAGTACGAAAGAACTCAACAAGACATACATCAAAACTAACTACTTATGCATCCAGTATGAATGAACGACATTGTGGGGTTTACTGCAAAAATGCCAACTTCGACCTTTGGCTAACCTAAACTACGACAAAGTATCGTTCCTCTATAGTCTTACTACGACAAGGCCATCCATAAAACTCACACTTTTCTTGCACATTTTGGAGTATCCATTAAAGTTATTTATGAACCATGAAAGTCTCCAAGTAACTGAGGACACGACTATTTGAAAACAGAGGTACCTTGCAGGGGTGTACTACGTCAGGCATGCTCCCGCCACTTATCGCCATGTGCACGTAAAACAGGCACCTCGGCAACCTCCAAGCAGAAGCCCAGCGAGGTAGTCGTCCACGAACATTAACTTACAACGACTCACGTCCAATGTAATCGCCTATCTAAGGTGGAACCCATAATGGAAGTCCGACCAAGGGTTCCAATACAGCCTCAAACGATGTGAGCAAGGCCCCAAGACGGTCCTGGTTAGGCCGTTCATCCACTTGGCAGGCCGGGACACAACCTATAAACTTTTCAAAGTACTGCTACTCCTGGACTAAGAACAGAGAAGTTAATAGGCCGAGAGGGTCCATTGATTTCGGGCCCAACTTGCCGTAGTAGCTAGTCTTCGAACACTAAGACAAGATCTCAGGTCGTAAGTGTAGCGTCAATGAGAGAACCCATGATGTACTTCGACATGGCCTCTCATCACTACCTTTACAAAAACATATTCTCAGACTTAACTCCCAACACCAGGACGTGTTCATTCAAACTCATCATCCAGATGGTCAGACCAACTCAACTCTAAACATAGCAAGCATAATAGGGTAATGGCACAACATGGCTCAAGCATGTACCAGCTATGCTAGGTTGCTTGATTTAGCTATTTACTATGACATTGACAGGCCATGCAAAGGAGTGGGTTCATCTACCACAACAGAGGTAACACTTGAATTGTGTTGTCCTAATGCATTGGAATGAGAGCAAGAGCAAGAGAGTGGGATTGTATCGAAGTGTTCAAGGGGGGTTGCTTGCCTAAAGATCGGAAGAAAAAGGTTTTTCTTTGATGTAGTCTATAACTACATCTCACAAGTCTATCGGCAAGGACAAACAAAGAACAAATTTAGCAAGGCAAATGCTTCAGATTGATGCATAGTCATGACATGTTGACATTTTGCTCGTTTGAGATGTAACAACTATCCACAATTAAATGAACTTCACTTGATCAATATAGATCCAATTTAACTCCACAAGTAAATCACTTAAATGCCTTTAATTTAATTGTACTAACGAGCAACTTTAGGTTATTCAAACATGGATGAAAATGGTGCAATAAGATTCTATCGATTTTTCTAGTAATTTTTCATATATAATTTATTTCATTTGGAGTTATAGATTATTTTCTTTGGATTTTCAAAGTTTTAGGTATTTTCTAGAATTTCCTGAATTCATTTTCTTCCAAAAAATAAATAATTGGGTCAGCACTGCATCATGTTCGCATCAGCAGGTCAACCGTGGCAGGTCCATGTCAAACTTGACCATGGGACCCACTAGTCAGTGACCCAGAGGCTAAGCATGCTTAAACCCGCGCTCACCGGGGTTGGACCCGCTTCTAGGGCCCCACTATTAGTCTCTAAGGCGCTTAATTAGTCGATGATTAGCCCATAATGGCAAGGCCACGTCGGCACTCACTGGAGTTTGGCCGGCGATGACCATTAACACGGCAGATTCTCACTGGACTTGGCTAGAGGCATCTGTTCGACGCGCTGCTAGCACTAGGGGATAGCCCTTGCTCGCGCCGATCCATTGGGACACTAGAGAGGTCGTGGGGTCATTGAAATACTTGCCGACGATGAGCTGTGCGCCGGCAGTGGCTCGGTCATGTTCCATTTCAATGTTGGAGAGCATGGGGAGAGTAACTGATGGTATCTACGGGCTCGTGGGGAGGTGCTGATCATGGCTACACACTCAGGGGCGAGCCTTGTTGCTCCTACCACGACGGCGACATGGTCTACAACATGGAAGTTTCGGCTCCGATGGCATCTATGGCTAGGGCAGACATACGACCATCGGGTGAGAGGGGAAATGCAATGGATCTTACCCGGAGGTTGCAGGGGGGATGAGCTGGCTCTGTAGCGCTCCGGTTGCTTGGAATCAACGACCATCGTCCACCAGTTTCCGAGGTTAAAGACGACGAAGACGACAAGGAAGGAGGCATCCGAGATCGATTTCGTTGGCGAGGAGGAGATACTCGTGGTGGTGGAGATGCAGGGCTTGGCGGAATGGCGAGAGGAGGCATGTTGCTGCGGCAAACAACGACGATGGCGATCTCGGGTCCATGCGAGAATGAGTAAGAGAGAGAGACAGAGAAGTGGATGAATATGGGGAGAGGATGAGACGTCTATGGGAGGGTATGTGGCGTCCATATCCGGGTCGGGCAACGACGACAAGCAGGAAATGAAGACGCGCATGCCGGTGCGCCACGACCACACGCCCTTGTCCTCCTAGCGAGAGGAGGGGGATGAGTGGCATGGGCCAGTTGGGCCAACTCTAAAGGGTTGCACATGTAAGCTTCTTCCTTTTTTCTTTTTATTCCAAGTTTTTATATTTTCTGCAATTTGTTTTGGTCCAAAAATAATATGAAACCATTTCTTGAACTCTTGAAAATTTACATATGGGTTTAATGGATTTTGTCAAAGCCACAAGATAAATCTAATAGTTGTTGGACATCTAGTTTATATATAGAAAAATATATATCCAATGCAAATAGGGTTTTAATTAATTCAAAAAACCAAGATAAAATGTTTGTGTGATCCCAAAATATTGGTTGACATTTTGAACTCATTGCAAAATTTTACTAGAATACCAGGGACATTTTCTTGGATCGATTTGAAGAAATTTTTCTGTTGCTTATTGGACAAAATTTCCTTTTGAGGCTTGATCATTCCTCATTTCATTTTCAAATGAAAATAAAAATGCATGCATGAATGCATTAGCAAGCTGAGTTAAACTAGGGCTGGGACGATACTATGGTTAATGGCTTTGGGTATAAATGGGGGCGATACATCCTAGAAAACCAGCACGTTCGGATGGCAATTTTCGCAGCATGTGATTTAGTCTTTAAGCACGTAATTGCAAGGGGTGCTGCGCATGGAGCAAAAGCATGCATATGGAGCCCCAACTTGGTCATGGGATGGCACCAACCGCTGGCAGAGAGCACGCGGAGGGGCACAAGAGCAGAGCACGTGGCGGGGATACGAGAGTAGAGTGCTAGGAGAAACACGAGGTCGAACCAGAGTACTTTGTACTTGTTCTTGTGAAGCAACATGTCCATAACATTGATGGACATCTCCACCCAGATCAAATGGTCGGTGTACAACACCGAGAGCCCCGTGAACCAGCTCTTCATATCCACCAAGACATCCATGGTGAACTAGCACTCATCCTCGGTAACTGATGGGAGCGCCATTGGAGCCACGAATGATACTCTTGGTCTTGGTTGTGCTTCTTAAGGTCCAGATATTAATCGTCCATTGCATACTAAGGAAAAAATAGAACTACCAAAATACGAGTATCATCGGATGCCATTTGAATGATTGTATGACAAATGAAATAAGTATTACAAAGGTTTAGATTCCATAATTACAAGGCTCAAATTAGAATATTACAAGGATTAAACCGATAATAGAAATGAAATTGTTCTTATGAAGAAACTTTGTCATGCAGCTCTAGATGCCTGCGCTGATCAACTAAACATGAACACATGAGAGTTTCACACTGATATCACAACTAGTTTCGTAACTTCAATATTTCTACAAAGGGATCCGCCACTGACATGTCATGTGTGGTATTTACATTAGGACTTCCAAATACTCCATCAATTGAAGTTACCAAATGGAATTGAGCTTCTAGAAAGCCTTTTCCATTCTGTCCTACTCGTCGACGTTGATCAGCAAACTGTTCATTTTTGTTGAGTAAATCAAGGGAAAATCTTACGTTCTTTAGCACACTTTCTCTCACAACAAAGAGCCTGAAAAATATGTTCTCCGGTAAGGTCCCTCATTATGAGATCAAAGTAATTTCTGAGAGATGGCAATCAAGGCATTCGTTGATATTGTTATAGTGTACTACAGTATAAAGTATCAGGACTAATCGTATGATCAAAAGAATTGAATGTATTAGTTCTTGGACACACAAGATACCTCTTTGATTTGTAGGGCTTAAAAAATTGAACTCCCTTGTGGTTAACAATTAACAAGAAAGGCGCATCACCTCAATGTATAGCTTCTCTACACATGAAAATCATCTTAGGAATTTGACAACTTGTTCCAAGTCGCGCCTGGTAGATTGTAGTGCTAAGACCTTCACTGTGCACAGATACGGGGTCGAGCTTGTCACAATCATTTTCTGGATGACACACGAACATACATCCTGAATAGAGAAGAAAAGAAAATGTTAATTTCAGGAGGACAAGAAGGCGATTGTTGTACCTGGACGGTTATGGATCTAATAACAAGTTCAAAGTAGTTGACACGCGAGTAGCCAAACACTGTCAGCTTTGGCGCTGAACCTGATTTTTGTTGAACCTTGTTGATCAAGTACATGTAATCACATCTCCTTAATGACCATTTGGTGATTCACCTTGTGTGACCTCCTGTTGCTGCACCAACAATATAAAAAATTTGTTCGACGCCTCATGGAGGCGATGTGGAGGCTACTCAACCGATTGATCGCTTGAAGATGAATGTACTGGAGCATAGTACATTCGCGGGGAAGGCACTCCATGTCATCATTTGGAATGGAGACAACGATGAGCTCGAGATGCTTCCGTCGAGGTAGATAATGAGCGGGATTAGTGTTAATCTAGAGAAATGTCAGCTCATAAACCTGGCGATGCACAAAATTGGTGAGATGCGCAACGCAGAGGGTGGCAGCGAGCGCATATGTCTGTAATTAAAAGTGAGCTCCTTGATCTGGTCTTGGGCGGTCGATAGGAAGAACTCGCCAAGATTGCATCGATCATTGCCATTGCGAAGGAAATTTCCCATAGTAAGGCTGCTGATTGGGCCACAGTGCATGCTGAGGATCTCGGACAATGCATCCTAGTGTTTGTGATAGCCATTGCAGAGCATGTACTCGTTGATGAGGTTGAGGGGGGCACAAAAAAAGGGGACGCCACCGCCAGGAGAGAATAGTTGTGAGTACACCATCTTCATTTGGGAGGAGGGAGATGAGGACTGTCAACATATCATTGGGGAGGCTGTCGTTGAATTCTAGGCCTAACAAAGCCGCTTGCGGTTTTGGCTTGGCCCGCCTCCGCTTGTTTGAAACAACGTCCTCCTCCTTCAGAGTATCGGCGGCGGTGACACTTTCTATAATGATTAGAGCAGTGGGAGGATAGTAATTTTTTAGCTCGATCAAGGCAGAAAAGTAGTGCATTCATAATTATACGTTACTAGGTAGGAACAAATTTAACTGAATCGGAATATGAAATCACAGTTGGTTGCTGAAATAACGTGTAAATACTTTCATATTGCTACCCAAGTCAACGCGCGGATACTAAAAACAATACTTAATTCTAGTATGGAGAGATGATGACGTCGAGGAAGTTAGTATTAATCAGATGACCAGGCTCTTTTAGGCGCACTGTAATTTTTGTGCTAGCTTTCAGTACATACAACTTCTACCCAAAGTCACGCTTCAAAATAGGAGTGACAATCTTCCTCAAGTTTTATAGAAACAATGATTGTAAATCTATGGTTTGTGCTCAGTATGACATCCCTAGACTCTTCAGTTATGTACATACCAATATTTAGCACTATAGTTGTTGTTACAAAGCAAGGGATGTATTGTAGGAACTGATAAGATTGTTAAAGAACAGTGTAACATGAGAGTATGGGAGTAGTTAAAAGAGCAACACATGAGTTGATATCAAAGGACAATAAATTATAAGATGTAACCATGATGTCATGCAAATATATATGAGAGTAAACGAAAGACCAATGCATCATTAATTTTCCTAATATAGAAAAATAATAAGAAGAAGAAAACACGATTCATGAATATGTTACATGTGGCACCTTTTATCCAAATTTAGCAATATATAATATAGGTTCACAAACGTATAAGCTATGTTAACCCAGGTGGTGTGAGATTGGACATATATACCATGCGCTTCATGAAGTCGTCTCGTACAGTCACATGGAACTACTCGGCTGTATGCCGAGGCCGCATAGCCCTGATTTTCCCTTGCACTATACACTCTATAAATGAAAATCCTCAATTCACCTATAAGAAACATTAATCCATGATGATTTCGGCTGGGTGAATAAACGTGGCAGACGAGCTGGTATAAGAGATGAGCAAAAATATTTAAGAAGATTAGTTACCTGGTTATCCATGGGGAAAAACCAGTACCAAAGATTACCCAATTGGGAGAGCTGGCTCGACTGCGATCAGCATTGGGAATGTCAGTGCTGATAGTCCGCGACAAGTGGTAGTGGTGAAATGCTATGGAGTTTGGCACGAGTCGGCACTGGCAACAGGCGGTGAGCTAAGTGGTTACCGTGGGGATAGGCGGTGACTTGCATGGAGAGTCACAAAGTTGTGTCGGGTGGGTTGGTTCAGGGTTTTTTGACGTGTGGTGTAGAGGGTTTTTTGGTCTAGAATAATGTGCTTCCGAGGCAATGCATAATAGACCCATCCGTGTGTGACAAAGCATAAATATTACTATGTACTATAGAATAATGTACTTCGGAGGCAACGGTTTACTAGACCTAACCGTGTTGATATATTGTAAATATCACTCTCAAAAAGCCTAGCACTCCGATGTGATGGAGATACAAACAACTGTTTAATCCGTGTACATCTTGTGTTTCAGATGTGCGATCCACCGGGATACGTTCTTGCCAACCAGTACACAAGTGATGTGGCACAATGAAGGTAATCTAAGATAGTTCGAATCTGGGGAAAAATATTAGCGCTAAACAGTCACTCTAATATGCACCGTACATGTCCAGATTATTTGCCAACTTCAACCCGAAGTTGTGTGTGTCGCGGGCAATTAGTTTCTGCCGTTGCACTAGTAATGGGAGACGCAGTGCCCCTGACTTATGCACATGCGTTAAGAGCATAACCCCTCGATGGCACCGCCAACCCAAGAGAGTATCCGGAACTAGACGCCGACAAGACCTACACAGCAGCCCACGACGAGCGCAAGACGCGCCAAGAACCCCCGGTGCCTACCAGGGACAAAGGCACATATATCCTAAAGGAAACCCGGCAACTCACACCCTCATAAATTGTGAGCCAATCTGACAATGTTGCACACCATCACCACACTAGGCACAGATATCCTAAATTGTGAGCCAATCTAACAATGCTCCTAGATGGCTAGGTGGATCTCGTAGGGCACGTGTTGACATGATGGAAGACATGTTACGCCCCCTTGACTTCCGTCTGTAGACGTGTCAAGCTGTAGTGCAATAGTTAGCTAGAGCGGTGGAAGGAGCTTGCTGGGGACGTACCCCCACTCACCACCTTAGGCTACATTTATGGCTTGTTGTCTCGAGTGCTACAGTTAGGTATGATAGCACTGTTAGCTATCTAATCATATCGTTTTGCCACTCTAGATGCCCCTTGAGCTAGAAACGGAGGCCCAAGGCAACCTAGCACGGGATTCAGAGCAAAGAACATTTGTACGAACGTAGTAGCTCTCCGCGGCAACCCTTGCCGAGGCAGAACACTGTACGAGCTCTGTCTTCCTCAAATCAATCCACCAAACCTGGAGTAGGGTTTTATGCTTCTCAGCGGCGTGGACCTGGGTAAACGCCTCAAATTCCGTCATCATGTTGCCTCGTAGTTTCTGATCTTTGTGCGACGTGATCTCCTCGCTGAACCATGAAGGGGCCAATGTTCCCATAGGCGATCGAGTTCAACCTGCCCCGAAATCATTGGCGCGCCAGGTAGGGGAATCGTTCACGCAAACCTAAGATTACGAGCAGCGTGCTGATCTTCATCCTCATTCTTTTTCCTCATGGCTCCAAGAAAAAGACAGGCGTAACCGCCCATCCTTGTACTTCGAAGGCCATTACACTTGCATGTACGTACACTACTGGTACCGCGGCGGCATCAGGCAATGCAGGCACCACGTCGACGCGATCGGTGTAGGAGGCGCCGCCTCGTTTCCCCCGTGGCCGAAGCCGAAACAAAGAGTGCCGAAGGCGAGAAGCAGCGATGTCCTAGCGAGCTTGACCATAGTGCTGCAGGTAGAAGGGACATCTAGACTCCAGTCTTCCGCCGCACTAGTGGCCATAGTCCGAACACTGGTTCCCAATATGAAGCAACTCGTGATCCATCGGTTGTACCTGTCATAGGTGCGGTTGCTGGGCGCGTCCCCTGTCCAGAGCAAGATAGAGTGCTAAGTGGAGCCGCGGATGCACGAGCTCAGCCTCCCCTACGTCAGACTACCACGAAGACCGGTGCACGATGACAAGGGCGCGATGACACTCCTCTTGGTTGAACCAGGAGTCGAGCAACATCGTGATATGCCTCTCTGCACATGCTGGACATAGCCGCGGAAGCAATGTCATGGGCTCATGTCGGTGCCCTAAATACTGGGGTCTCCAGTACCCCGGACTAGAGCGCGGACACCGGCAACCCCCTCCACAGCGGCAAGGCGCATCGCTGGAGCTTTGAACGGAAGCGAGGCTTGGAAGCCCACCAAGTGCAGACTACAAGCCCCCGGCAAGCGCCCGCTTGCTGGGATTGAAGAAGAGGCCCGGGCAGGGAGCTCCCCTCCAGGAAGTAAGACACTGCCAAGGCGAGACCCTCCCGCCAAGGAAGAAGAACTGAGCCCCGCAAAGCCATGCTTGCAGGGAAGATTAACAAGGCCTCGGCAGGCCATCACTTCCCCGTCGAGAGGTACAAGAAGAGCCTCCTGCCGGGGAGGAAAAGAAGGCCCGAAGAGAGGACCGGGACCAGGGCGCCGTCGCGTCTCGTAGATGCCTCCACCAACGAACACGCCACCGCTGATGCATGGACCACACGTCCGCTCACACGCCAGCGCAACACCCCGACGTTGCTGTTGGGTGACGTAGCATAAATTCAAAAAATTTCCTACGCATATTCAGATCTTCCTATGGAGAGACCAGCAACGAGAGAGGGGTGAGTGCATCTTCATACCTTTGAAGATCGCTAAGCGGAAGCGTTGCTAGAACACGGTTGATGGAGTCGTACTCGCGGCGATTCAGATCGCGTTGTGATTCCGATCTAGTGCCGAACTACGGCACCTCCGCGTTCAACACACGTGCAGCTCGGTGACGTCTCCCGCACCTTTATCCAGCAAGGAGGAGGGAGAGGTTGGGGAATATCTCCGGCAGCACGACGGCGTGGCGTTGATGGAGAGACGACGTCTCCCGGCACGGCTTCGCTAAGCACCGACAGAGAGGAGGACAAGAAGAGCAGGGCTGCGCCGAGGGAGAGGGAAAACTGTGTCTCCAAAAGCCCAAAAGTTCCAACTGTATATAGGGGGAGGGAGGGGCTGCGCCCCCTTGAGGGTTTCCCTCTCCTGGGAGGGGCGGCAGCCCTAGATGGGGGGAGGTGCGGCGGCCAAGTGGGGGAGGAGGGGTGGCGCACCCTTCTGGTGGGCCTTAGGCCCACCTGCGCTAGGGTTCCCCCCTCTCCCTTCTTCTTGCGCCATGGGATGAGTGGGGGGGGGGGCGCACCAGCCCACCTAGGGGTTGGTTCCCTCCCGCACTTGGCCCATCTAGCCTCTTGGGGTCATTGCCCCCTTCCGGTGGACCCCCGTGGCCACCTCCGGTGGTCCCGGTACGTTACCGGTGACGCCCGAAACACTTCCGGTGTCCGAAACCATCCGTCCTGTATATCAATGTTTACCTCCGGACCATTCCGGAGCTCCTCGTGATGTCTGGGATCTCATCCGAGACTCCGAACAACTTTCGATAACCTCGTATAACAATTCCCTATAACCCTAGCGTCATCGAACCTTAAGTGTGTAGACCCTACGGGTTCGGGAGACAGGTAGACATGATCGGGACACCTCTTTGGCCAATAACCATCAGCGGGGTATGGATACCAACGGTGGCTCCCACTTGATCCACGATGATGTCATCGGATGAACCACGATGTCAAGGATTCAATCAATCCCGTATACAATTCCCTTTGTGTGTCGGTATAGAACTTGCCCGAGATTCGATCGTCGGTATACCTATACCTTGTTCAATCTCATTACCGGTAAGTCTCTTTACTCGTTCCGTAGCACGTTATCGTGTGACTAACTCCTTTAGTCACATTGAGCTCATGATGTTCTACCGAGTGGGCCCAGAGATACCTCTCCGTCACACGGAGTGACAAATCCCGATCTCGATTCTTACCAACCCAACAAACACTTTCAGAGGTACCCGTAGTGCACCTTTATAGTCACCCAGTTACGTTGTGACATTTGATACACCCAAAGCACTCCTACGGTATCCGGGAGTTGCACAATCTCACGGTCAAAGGAAAAGACGCTTGACATTAGAAAAGCTTTAGCATACGAACAATACGATCGGGTGCTACGCTTAGGATTGGGTCTTGTCCATCACATCATTCTCCCAATGATGTGATCCCGTTATCAATGACATCTAATGCCCATGACTAGGAAACCATGATCATCTATTGACTAACGAGTTAGCCAACTAGAGGCTTGCTAGGGACACATTGTGATCTATTTATTCACACATGTATTACTGTTTCATGTTAATACAATTATAGCATGAACAATAGACGATTATCATGAACAAGGAAATATGATAATAACCATTTTATTATTGCCTCTAGGGTATATTTCCAACAGTATCCCACTTGCACTAGAGTCAATAATCTAGTTAGATTGTGATGTATCGAACACCCATAGCATTATGGTGTCGATCATGTTTTTCTCGTGGAAGAGGTTTAGTCAACGGGTCTGCGACATTCAGATCCGTGTGTACTTTACAAATCTCCATTACTTCACTCTGGACATCGTCCTGGATGGAGTTGTAGCGGCGTTTGATGTGCTTCGTCTTCCGGTGAAACCTGGGCTCCTTGGCTATGGCAATGGCCCAAGTGTTATCACAGAAGAGTGTCATTGGACCCGACGCGCTTGGAACCACTCCAAGGTCGGTGATGAGCTCCTTCATCCAAATTCCTTCATGAGCCGCTTCTGAAGCAGCTATGTACTCAGCTTCACATGTAGATGCTGCCACGACTTCTTGCTTGCTACTGCACCAGCTCACTGCCCCACCATTCAAAACATATACGTATCCGGTCTGTGACTTAGAGTCATCCGGGTCTGTGTCGAAGCTAGCGTCGACGTAACCCAATACGACGAGCTATTCGTCACCTCCATAAACGAGAAACATTTCCTTAGTCCTTTTCAGGAACTTAAGGATATTCTTGACCGTTGTCCAGTGTTCCATACCAGAATCACTTTGGTACCTCCCTACCAAACATATGGCAAGGTTTATATCAGGTCTAGTACACAGCACGACATACATAAGAGAGCCTACGGTTGAAGCGTAGGGGACATAACTCATCTTCTCTCTATTTGCTACCGTGGTCCGCGACTGAGTCTTACTCAATCTCATATCTTGCAAAACCGGCAAGAACCCTTTCTTTGAGTTTTTCATATTGAACTTCTTCAATATCTTGTCAAGGTATGTACTTTGCGAAAGACCTATGAGGCGTCTCAATCTATCTCTATAGATCTTGATGCCTAATATGTATGCAACTTCTCCAAGGTCCTTCATTGAAAAACTCTTGTTCAAATAGGCCTTTATGCTCTCCAACATCTTTATATTATTCCCCATCAATAATATGTCATCCGCATATAGTATGAGGAAAGCTATAGAGCTCACACTCACTTTCTTGTACATACATGCTTCTCCGTAAACCTGTATGAACCCAAACGCTTTAATCACCTCATTAAAGCGAATGTTCCAACTCCGAGATGCATGCACCAGCCCATAGATGGAGCGCTGGAGCTTGCACACTTTGTTAGCACCTTAGGGTCGACAAAACCTTCTGGTTGCATCATATACAACTCTTCCTTAAGGTTCCCGTTAAGGAACGCTATTTTGACGTCCATTTGCCAAATTTAATAATCATAAAAGGCGGCAATTGCTAACATGATTTGGACTGCTTTCAGCTTCGCTACGGGAGAGAAATTCTCTTAGTAGTCAATCCCTTGAATTTGTCGAAAATCCTTTGCGAAAAGTCGAGCTTCATAAACGGTTACATTACCGTTCGCATCAGTCT
Organism: Hordeum vulgare subsp. vulgare; assembly: GCF_904849725.1. Classification (NCBI taxonomy): domain Eukaryota; kingdom Viridiplantae; phylum Streptophyta; class Magnoliopsida; order Poales; family Poaceae; genus Hordeum; species Hordeum vulgare. Next base: position 197,467,298 of record NC_058522.1, read on the forward strand.
TCTTCTTGAAGATCCATTTATTTTCTATGGCTCGCCAATCATCGGGCAAGTCCACCAAAGTCCATACTTTGTTCTCATACATGGATCCTATATCGAATTTCATAGCTTCAAGCCATTTGTTGGAATCCGGGCCCGCCATCGCTTCTTCATAGTTCGAAGGTTCACCGTTGTCTAACAATATAATTTCCATTACAGGGTAGCCGTACCACTCTGGTGCGGAGCGTACCCTTGTGGACCTTCGCGGCTCAGTAGTAACTTGATCCGAAGCTTCATGATCATTATCATTAACTTCCTCTTGAGTTGGTGCAGGCACCACAGGTACAATTTCCCGCGCTGCGCTACTATCCTCTTCGAGAGGGGGTGTAATTACCTCATCAATTTCTACCTTCCTCCCACTTACTTCTTTCGAGAGAAACTCTTTGTCTAGAAATGATCCGTTCTTGGCAACAAAGGTTTTACCTTCGGATCTAAGATAGAAGGTATACCCAATAGTTTCCTTAGGGTATCCTATGAATACGCATTTCTCCGCTTTGGGTTCGAGCTTTTCTGGTTGAAGTTTCTTCACATAAGCATCGCAGCCCCAAACTTTAAGAAACGACAACTTAGGTTTCTTGCCAAACCGTAGTTCATACGGTGTCGTCTCAACGCATTTAGACGGTGCCCTATTTAAAGTGAATGCTGCAGTTTCTAATGCGTATCCCCAAAATGATAGCGGTAAGTCGGTAAGAGACATCATAGATCGTACCATATCTAATAAAGTGCGATTACGATGTTCAGACACTCCGTTGCGTTGCGGTGTGCCAGGCGGCGTAAGTTGTGAAACGATTCCACACTTCCTTAGGTGTGTGCCAAACTCGTGACTCAAATATTCTCCTCCACGATCTAATCGTAGACACTTATTTTTTCCGTCACGTTGAAATTCCTTGAACTTTTCAAACATCTCAGATTTCTGCTTCATCAAGTAGATATACCCATACCTACTCAAATCATCGGTGAGAGTGAGAACATAACGATAGCCACCGTCAGCTTCAACATTCATTGGGCCACACACATCAGTATGTATTATTTCCAATAAGTCGGTTTCTCTCTCCATTATTCCTGAGAATGGAGTCTTGGTCATCTTGCCCATGAGGCACGGTTCGCATCTGTCAAATGATTCAATGTCAAAAGACTCTAATAGTCCATCAGTATGGAGCTTCTTCATGCGCTTAACGCCGATATGACCAAGGCGGCAGGGGCACAAGTATGTGGGACTATCATTATCAACTTTACAGCTTTTGGTACACACACTATGAATATGCGTAACATCACGATCGAGATTCATCAAGAATAAACCATTCACTAGCGGAGCATGACCATAGAACATATCACTCATATAAATAGAACAACCATTATTCTCTGACTTAAATTAGTAGCCGTCTCGCATTAAGCAAGACCCTGATACAATATTCATGCTCAAAGCTGGTACTAAACAACAATTATTAAGGTTTAAAACTAATCCCGACGGTAGATGTAGAGGTAGCGTGCCGATGGCAATCACATCGACCTTGGAGCCATTCCCGACGCGCATCGTCACTTCGTCCTTGGCCAGTCTCCGCTTATTCCACAGTTCCTTCTTTGAGTTGCAAATGTGAGCAACAACACCGGTATCAAATACCCAAGAGCTACTATGAGCGTTGGTAAGGTACACATCAATAACATGTATATCACATATACCTTTAACGTTGCCGGCCTTCTTGCCCGCTAAGTATTTGGGGCAGTTCCGCTTCGAGTGACACTTTCCCTTGCAATAGAAGCACTCAGTCTCAGGCTTGGGTCCATTCTTTTTCTTCTTCCCAGCATCTGGCTTACCGGGCGCAGCAACGGCTTTGCCGTACTTCTTGAAGTTCTTCTTACCCTTGCCCTTCTTGAAACTAGTGGTCTTGTTGACCATCAACACTTGATGCTCTTTCTTGATTTCTACTTCTGCAGACTTGAGCATCGAGTACAACTCGGGAATGGTCTTCTCCATCCCTTGCATGTTGTAGTTCAGCACAAAACCTTTGTAGCTTGGTGGGAGCGACTGGAGGATTCTGTCAATTATAGCATCATCCGGAAGTTCGACGACCGTGTAACCCAGACATTTTGAGTATGTGCTCACTGACATAACTGTTCTCCTCCATCTTACAGCTAAAGAACTTGTCGGAGACTTCATATCTCTCGAGACGGGCATGAGCTTGAAAAACTAGCTTCAGCTCTTGGAACATCTCATATGCATCGTGTTGCTCAAAACGCCTTTGGAGCCCCGTTTCTAAACTGTATAACATGCCACACCTAACCAGAGAGTAGTCATCACTCCGCGTTTGCCAGACGTTCAGAATGTCCTGGGCTACTGCGGGAGCGGGAGGGTCACCTAGCGGCACATCAAGGACATAAGCCTTTTTAGCTGCTTCAAGGATGAGCTTCAAGTTGCGAACCCAGTCCGCATTGTTGCTACCATCATCTTTCAACTTGTTTTTCTCTAGGAATGCGTAGACAGTGAGGTTGACGTTGGCCATCTACAATATTTATAAAGACAACTTTTAGACTAAGTTCATGACAATTAAGTTCATTTAATCAAATTAAGTATGAACTCCCACTTAAATTGACATCCCTCTAGTCATCTAAGTGATACATGATCCATGTTGACTAACCCGTGTCCGATCATCACGTGAGACGGACTAGTCACCGTGGTGAGCAACTTCATGTTGATCGTATTCAACCATACGACTCATCTTCGACCTTTCGGTCTCTTGTATTCGAGGTCATGTGTGTACATGCTAAGCTCGTCGAGTCAACCTAGGTGTTTCGCGTGTGTAAATCTGGCTTACACCCGTTGTATGCGAACATTAGAATCTATCACACCCGATCATCACGTGGTCCTTCAAGACAACGATCCTTCGCAACAGTGCACACTTAGGGGAATACGTTCTCGAAATTTTAAGAGGGATCATCTTATTATGCTACCGTCGTTCTAAGCAATAAGATGAAAAACATGATAAACATCACAATAAAATTATATAGTGACATGATATGGCCATTATCATCTTTGCTCTTTCGATCTCCATCTTCAGGCATCGCATGATCATCATTGTCACCGGCGTGACACCATGATCTCCATCGTCATGATCTCCATCATCGTGTCTCCGTGAAGTCGTCACGCCAACTACTGCTATCAATACTACTATAGCTAACCGTTAGCAATGAAGTAATAGTAGTAAGCACATGGCGTTACATCTCATACAATAAATTAAGACAACTCCTATGGCTCCTGCCGGTTGTCATACTCATCTACATGCAAGTCGTGAAACCTATTACAATAACATGATCATCTCATACATCATACATGCAACATCACAACTTTGGCCATATCACATCACATATCAAACCGTGCAAAAACAAGTTAGAATTGTTGTTGCAAGTTTTACGTGGCTGATTTGGGTTTCTAGCAACAGTGCCTTCTTACCTACATGACAGCCACAACGATGATATGCCAAAGCTATTTACCCTTCCTAAGGACCCTTTTCATCAAATCCAATACGACTAGAGTGGGAGAGACAGACACTCGCTAACCACCTTTATGCATGGTGTGCATGTGTGTCGGTGGAACTAGTCTCACGTAAGCGTACGTGTAAGGTCGGTCTGGGCCTCCCGGGGTCGTTGCCCCCTTCCGGTGGACCCCCGGGGCCACCTCCGGTGGTCCCGGTGGTCCCGGTACGTTACCCGTGACGCCCGAAACACTTCCGGTGTCCAAAACCATCAGTCCTGTATATCAATATTTACCTACGGACCATTCTGGAGCTCCTCGTGACGTCCGGGATCTAATCAGGGACTCCGAACAACTTTCGATAACCTCGTATAACAATTCCCTATAACCCTAGCATCATCGAACCTTAAGTGTGTAGACCCTACATGTTCGGGAGACAGGTAGACATGACCGAGACACCTCCTCGGCCAATAACCATCAGCGGGGTTTGGATACCCATGGTGGCCCCCACTTGCTCCACGATGATGTCATCGGATGAACCACGATGTCAAGGATTCAATCAATCCCGTATACAATTCCCTTTGTCTGTCGGTATAGAACTTGCCCGAGATTCGATCGTCGGTATACCTATACCTTGTTCAATCTCGTTATTGGTAAGTCTCTTTACTCGTTCTGTAGCACGTCATCGTGTGACTAACTCCTTTAGTCACATTGAGCTCATGATGATGTTCTACCGAGTGGGCCCAGAGATACCTCTCCGTCACACAGAGTGACAAATCCCGATCTCGATTCGTACCAACCCAACAGACACTTTCAGAGGTACCCGTAGTGCACCTTTATAGTCACCCAGTTACGTTGTGACGTTTGATACACCCAAAGCACTCCTACGGTATCTGGGAGTTGCACAATCTCATGGTCGAAGGAAAAGACACTTGACATTAGAAAAGCTTTAGCATCCGAACAATACGATCTGGTGCTACGCTTTGGATTGGGTCTTGTCCATCACATCATTCTCCCAATGATGTGATCCCGTTATCAATGACATCTAATGCCCATGACCAGGAAACCATGATCATCTATTGACTAACGAGCTAGCCAACTAGAGGCTTGCTAGGGACACATCGTGATCTATTTATTCACACATGTATTACTGTTTCCTGTTAATACAATTATAGCATGAACAATAGACGATTATCATGAACAAGGAAATATGGTAATAACCATTTTATTATTGCCTCCAGGGCATATTTCCAACAGTTGCCACGTGTGGATACCTGTCTAGGATAGGAAACCTGTAATAGCATTTAATGCGCCACAGTAACATTGTGGCAGGCGGTCGCCGATGTTCCACTCGTGAACCACCGTTCACCCTCTGAGCCACTGTGGTGACCCTTTGCCTATAAAAACGCATGCAGGAGTAGGGTTTTACACACAACGCAGCCCGAACCAGGGTAAAAACGATCTTGTCGAGCCCTGACCGTTGGTTCTGCTTTTGCCGCGACTCCTCTCCCCGCCAAACCAGCAAAAGGGGACCGTTGAGGGCCCCATAGGTGTCGATCCTTTCACCGACATCTTTGGTGCGCCACGTAGGGGGATCGCCGGAAGAAGGCCGGCGTCAGCGCCGTCCCGATCTGGCTATCCAATCGACGGCTCCATGGATCTCAGTTCGCCATAGCATCCTACCGGAGCGGGTGGAGGCAGTGGCTGCTGTACCCACGCGCAAGATCACATGGCACCTCCATGGGTGCTATGCGAGCACGGCTGGAACGAGCGGATGCCTCGAGCTCTGAATCGCCTGGCCGACTCACATCCTTGGAACGCCCGCGCTGCTGTCGAGGGCGTGTCAGGGGGCTTCGGCCAGGCCTCCAATGCTTACTCCGGCCGTCGAACATCTCCGGAGTGCTGCATGGTCGTCGAGGACGCGTCCGAGGCTCCGAACCTCCCCTTTACCCGCCCTCCGACTCACATTTCTCCTTGAAGCATTGTGACACCCGGAAAATGCGCTCGGGGGCGCCACCAACAAACTTCTTGCGAAAGAGGTGACATAGTGTTGTGCCAAAGCGCGCCTCTTTCCTTCAGTGCGGCCAAGATCCACCAGCGAAAACTTCATCGGCAAGGAGGTCACTGGGGGCAATGTCAGCTTGCTGGGGGTGCAAGATATTCCTCCCCGGCCGCACCTTCAGACGGTGCGGCTAAGAATGTCGTGACATGCAAGATAAGTACAAGGGCAAACCTCTTGCCAGACTCGATGTAGACTAGTTGTATCCTTTTGAAGTTTCAACTTTTGTATGAAAATCTCACATGCAGATGGACCTCGCTAAGATCAATGCACTCCGACTTCGTTTCGAGCATGTTCAACGACTTGAGAGGCCATAGAGCGCCCTCATCTTGTTTAGATCTCGTTCAACATTTCGGACGGCTACGTAGCACCATACTGCGCCTGGAGCCATGCTCGACGATTTACATACTTGCACTGAGTGCGACAAGGAGTCTTGCTGGTGAAGACCTCCTCTATTGAGTTTTTTGAGGATCTGCTCCTCTAAGTACTCGCGGCAGGATAAGTCAAGCCGGCAATCATCCGGAAAGCACAAGAGAATAACCATACAAAATGAGAGTCGAATAAAGGATGCATCTATTCATTCCTTCGTCTGGATATATTTGATTCTACTTACAAAGCGTTGTTGCCCTAACTGTAACGACTAAGATGCGGTCCTTTACGATTTAGGGAACGAGGCCCCGAATTGGAAAGAAGCACATCTAAGCGTTTCGCAAGCACGGTAGCATAGCACATACATAATAATAGAATGACAATTAGGGATTCAACTGCCATCTCATACTTAATACCAGAGGTACATCACGCATCCAAACAAGGTAGTTCCGCTACGGACTACAAAACATGAGAAATGACTATGCTACCCTGCATGCTTTCCTACGATATGTACCTGTACCTGTTGGTGTGTTGAAGGAACCTGTGAGCCACGGGGACTCAGCAATCTATGACCTTGGTGCCAGAACTAGTCAAGTTATTAGGTAAGGAATGTGGAGTATTTAGGTTGCAGCATCCTAAGGATATATGGTGTCTAACTTACGTAGAGCAAGTATTGAAGGTGGTATATACTAGCGAACGATGATTAGTTGATCACTAAGTGATCCTGAACACCTACTTACGTCAGTCATAACCCCCACCGTGTTACCAATCGAAGAGAGGTCTTCGAAGGGGACAATCACGGTTACGCTCACAGTTGGCAATTTTATTAGCTTATGTTCAAGTTAACTATAACCGGATGTGAAAAAATATTCCAAGTTGCCACATAACCACGGGCACGGCTTTCCGAACCCTACAGGGGTGCTCCAACTAGTTCATCACAAACGGTCACGGGCCGCAAAGTAATCCTCTATCACGAATCTCGTGATCTCAACGGATTCCTTAGAGGAAAAGCTCAACTTTGGGGAGAACCAAAGATTCACCGGGATTCCTATACGCAAGATATATCGCTAAGGTAAGAGAAGACTAGCAGGACCTCCGGACATGTCGACGACCCCGATAAGAGCCGCGTATCTCAGTCTCAGGACACGCCGGATGAGCATAGCGTATAGTGGCATGATAGACATCACACGACTCTTGTTTGGACCAACAATCATGAGGAGCACTGGCCCGGGTTGTTGATTAAATTCCTTGAGTAGGCCATTCCCTATGCAGATTATTATTAAGTGATTAGCAAATTAACACCAATGTTGGGTCCTGCTGGACAAGTCTTAACACTACTCGATTTATCAAGGGGGTCCCCATAACAACCCCGAACGTGTTAGGAGCGATTAGTTATGGAATCAAACACCGGTAGCCGGCAACTTTGGCGGCAATAACGGAACAAAACACCCGGCAAAAGGCTAGGCCTCCCGTTATTTACCAAGTGTATATGTGCATTAATTAAATATCATATTTAACATAATGATATCAAACTCATGTTATCACATGAGACAAGGCACCTGCAACTAGCAACGCTAACATTAGAAGCTTAGCAAAGCCTACTTAGCCACTCAAGATTTGCTAGGAGGGGAAAAAGTGTTTGCGTTTCATGGCAATATCAGGACGCATTTATTTCAGTGGTAAGCAGCGAGCATATGAGAATGAAACATGAATCTAGCATAACAAGTCTAGAGATGGAATCAAGGTCATATCATCTTGCCTGTGATGTCCTCAGCTTGGAACTACTCTTGTTCGTCCTGCACGTACTCTCCCGGATCCATGTACTCGTTCTCCGATCCCAGTGCTACCCAACATATGAATAACATCCAATGAACAACAGCACCACAAGATGCAACAAGCACATGATGCATGAGATGAAAATGAACATGCATCTCTATTCTAGCTACGTGCACAAGCATGGGAAGGATTTACAAGTTCCTAGACAGAACTGTACTATAATATATCTTGACATGCATGAGAATGACATGAACATATGCGTCACGCGAAAACGATGCAAAAACATATAAAGAACGTTACAAACGGAGCTACGGTTCAACCGGAATCAACGAAACAAGAAAATAGAGTCCTACGTGTCAAATCCATTACCACACACTACAATGGCATACTTCTGGTATTCCCAAGTTGCCAAGACATAAAACAAACAAGTATGGATGGTGTGGTGCAAGGAATATCACCACACCATCATCTATGCACTCACAAGCATCAAAACATCAAAACTATACAATCTGCAATAAACAACATCATAGCAGTTTGAGGGCTACATGCAAAGCACCTACAACCACCCAAATAGGCCATATAGGATATGTGGCAGAAGCTATCCAAGAGTACTACAAGCACAAGCAAAAATAGAATCCAAAGGAGTTTCACACAGAAAGTTACACAACTGCTAACTTGGACAAAAATATCAGTTTTCAGGGACTTGGTGAAAATTCCAGATTCTCACAAGATGTTTATGCTCTGAAGCATTTTGACAGCACCAAAAACAATATCTACAGGATTCCAAATAGAATGAAAATTGACAGGGAGCTAGAAAAAACAAAAGCTACAACTTCGGAGTTGATAGCAAGGGCTGATTCCCAACACATGGACTTCCACAAGCACAACAACAGGAGAAGAGAATATAAGCAGATTCTCAGACTTAGTGAAAATCACAGATTTTCACTAATCTGGAATTTCAGTCACATGCCTACTTTGACTAGGCACAACTTGCACATATGAATTCCTAAGCATGAAAAAAAACCAACATGTGGTAGAGGGGTTCACCCTCTACTGCCACAACAAAGAATCAACCTCTTGGGCTCATCACATCTCATGGAACGAAGCTCTAAACATGGAACAAAACTGAAATATGACATTCCCAGAAAGTGTTCCGATGTGGAATCTGAACCCGCCATTGGATTCCTGGGATGATTCTACCCCAAAAACATATATAAAACATAGTCACTTTCATAGAACAATTGGGCACAAACTTGAAAGGAGAATCTACATGGAATCACATTGAGTGAATAGTGCAACATCTCATGTGCGTCCACTAGCTCATCACTTATACATGCTCTTGCACATGTCCACATCACCAATGGTGACATGAGGTTTTAGTCCTCATGTAAGTGTGCCATAACACCTCACCATTCACACACCATGCATCAAGCACAAGCATATTAACTCCTACACATGCTAGTCATCAGACACACACTAGCTTACAATCACATAGCATCTCTACACATACACACATTAACTTGCACATGAGTTCATCAAGGAACATCATGCCTTGGCATATGTGTGTGACACACACACACAAGAACTCACAACTTGCACACACACACAAGATCAACTAACACACACACAAGGTATGTGTGGGGGGGGGACCCACACACACACACACATCACACCTGCACTCACTAGTGCATCAGCCCCACATCATGCACATAAGCTTCACCACCTTAGTGCCATACACCCACAAAGTGCACACACACATCATGATACTTACACATACATATATATGCACTCAACCTACACATGCATTGCTACCAAGATATACCTACACATGCACTCTTCACTTGCTAGCAAAAATAATAGCAACAACATACTGTTGACGGGTAAATAAAACACCACACAAGGTCACCTAGTACACCACAGCACCTCCCAGCAAACAAAGAAATCAGCAAAAGAAATGGCAAAGGAAAAAAAAAAGAATGGGGGATTCGAACCCAGGACCTCCTGGTTGAACCAACAACACCACACCACTCTGCTAATGTGCTCTGGTTCGACAGAAACAGGTAAGAGAGCAGGGAATGCTCTCTGCTATAGCTACCGTGGCGAAAAATCACAAAACAAAAGGTGCGCCGCGGGGATTCAAACCCCCGACCTACCACTGCACCAAAACGCCTCTGCCACTCTGCTACTGCTTCGTATCTTAACATAGGAGGGGAGTAATCTCTCTTGAGCACCCCCTCGTGCATCTCCTCTACCCGACAATGGCCAGAACAGGGGAAGGTGCTCGCCGGCGTTACACGCAAAATTAAGCTACGGCTAGTTGATGGAAGGAAGCCCAGGCTCCCACGGTTCCATTTCCCTAACTAAACCTACAACACAAGCTCGACGAGGCATGGCAGCGCCAGCGATAGAAGGGGAAACATGCTGAGGCTAAGGCTCCTAGCGCTAGATCTGGTGACAGGGAAGAGAGGGGAAGGTTCTACCTCACCTACTGGACGAGGTAGTCGCGTCGGCCAGAGAGGAAGTAGAGGAAGAAGGGGAAGGAGCCACTCGGGGGAGACCGTCGGGGAGGAAGGCCGCCATCGTCGAGGTAGTTGTAGCATGGCTGATCTCGTCGAAGTAGCTATGGGAATGGGCTCCTGGAAGATCCTGCATGCTTGTCGAGGTGTTGGGGAGGCCGCAGGTGTACGGGCGGGACGGCTAGGGCTTCTCAGCTTGCGGCGATGGCGGAGGTCGATCCCCTTACCTGGTTTCATCGACAGAGCGGGAGAAGGAGATGGGATGGAGGTGGAGGCGCAATGGAGGAACCGTAGGTTGCACGGATGCCAAGGGGGGATTATATGGAGGAGGAGGAGGCGAGGGATGCGGCTCGACATCCGTGACGCCGTCTGTTGCTGCCGCACACTCTCTGCCTCTCTGAAGGAGCGTGACGGAGGAGGAGGACAGGGAATAGCGTCTACAGGAGAAAGGAGGGGAACTGGGCCTGCTAGTGGGAGGAGCCCCACTAGTTGGCGGCAGATAGAAGAAGAATAAAACCCTTGGGGTTTTCTAATTACAAAATAACTAGAGAGGAAAATAAAGGAAAGGAAAATCTTTTAAGACTAAAAACAGAACGAAAATGCCCCTGGTCATAAGGAATTGTGACCTATTTAAATGAATTGGAAAAGAAATATTTGGAGCAACTAAATATTTACAAAACAACATTTATATGATCTGTTTTGGGAATATTTGCACCTTTAAAATATAGATTCAAAACAGAAAATACATAACTGCACATCCACCACAAAATATCCTAAACCATGGGCATTTGTAAAACACAGAAGCAACAAGTAAATATGGGCTTGAGATAAATAGAGAAAGGGGAAGTTTTATAAAGCCTAGAGCAAACCACATAGCTTCCTACTTTCAACAACACCACTCCACACCTACATATATACCACATATCATCACATGACATCACACCATCACCATCACAAGAACAACAATACAAAGCATGGAATGGATGGAATGCATGCATGCAAAGGAAGAACAAAACAAGGTGACACATGAAATAACACATGCATAGGCTCTCATATCAATGACAAGTTGGACCACATAGAGAAGGTTCCAAATATGGCAAGTTACACACTTGGGGCATTACACTAACCTGAGGACTCTGTCTTTTGACAAGGGACGACCTATGCTAGGGGTGTGAAGCCTAAGAAGATAACAAGGCGGCAAGGCCCTCTGCGTAATCCAGGATGGTTCCTCCTGAACCAGCATTGCGTAGAGGAGAACACGACCAGGAGAGAAGACGGAGCCAAACTTCGGGAGCCACCAAGAAGACGAGGCAGCGTCGGCTCTTCCACCGCACAGGTCTCGGCTCAACAAGGGGTGAGCCGCGGGCTGACGGTAATTATTGGGGATATTACCTGCAGTATGACCCGCCCTGTTGGGACGGGTATGGAAAGCGGCGACTCATACATACATGCTCGGTGCAAGTCCTGGCCCAGGCCTGAGGCGTGTAGAGAGATTGTCGTCAGAAGGCTGCCACGGCCCATGAGCCAGATGGCGGTTCATGATTGATGAAGAAGATAAGTCGCGAAGAAGGTTCCCTGGCTTGGCAAACATGGCGACTTAGAGATATGGAAGGCCACGATTTATGACGTGGCGAGGACTTTGCAATCCCTAGAGCTCGACTTGTATATAAAGGGGAGTCTCTAGGACAAATAGGTCAAGTTAGAAATTATCAAGAGCTAGGTCAGGCGAGTTACGCCCTCCTTGTAATCGCATCCACCATCAATATACACGAAGCAGGACGTAGGCTTTTACCTCTACAGGATGGGCCGAACCTGGGTAAATCTGAGTCTCGCTTCCGCTCTCCCCCTTTGAGTCGCCACCAAGGTACGATGGCTCCTTCACTAAGTCCTTTCACGAGGACATATGTCATGACAAAACCATGATAGTTGGCGCCCACCATGGGGCATGTGCATGGTGGATTTGAATTCTCAAAGGGAGCGCTTCCAGGGTCAGGAAGCTACGCGAATGGCATCATGACGAAAAGCCGCCGCGGGAAGTACTACATCGACAACTCTCAGTGGGGATCAGACGCTGATTCAATCGAATCTGGATACATGGTCCCCTTCAGCAAGATCCACGTTTTCATCGGCAAGATCAGGGCACCCGTACCTGAGCCGGACACCTTCACCGACATCGTCGAGCCGGCCCGGTACGCCAATCCTGCCAAACACCAGGTCTGGAAACACCACACTTTCATTGGTTTTACGAAAGGAACCGACCTATCAGACGAGCCGGTCTTCCAGGAGATCACCCCTGTCAACTTGGACAACGAGTCATCCATGGGTGATACAGATTCAATCTACCCTCTCCACGAAGGACAGCTGGGGGGTTGCTGGAGGTAGTAATCCCTGAGGACTTTGCGGGACCGCATCGTCAAGTCGCCATGTACATGGCGGGGGTAGCGCCGCCTCAACCAAATCTGACGGGTAAGAATGAAACCAGAAGGTTGGGGAAGGCCCTAGGTCAAGCCATGGCGGACCTGGCAGCAGAAACGGCCAAACTCATGGCGATCACTGTGACGATAGAGAACCCGGAAATAGTCAACGCCGAACAGACGAAACTAAGGGAGGATATGGCCAAGATCCAGCGGGACATAGAAGTAGAAGTTGCCAGGATGGCAACACAGCAGGCCCAGATCACCGCAGAGACAGAGGGGTTGAATACTGAAGGTTGGTGGCTTGAGAGACAACAGCGTGCCTCCGATGCGATCCACGAGAGGAGACATCACGGCCGCCTACCGGGTTATTTAAACCCAACTCGGCTCTTCGACAGCCCGCATAACCCTAGGATGGATCCCAATCGGTAATGGTAGGCCGCCCCAGGAGGCGATCGAGCTCGACCACCGCTTAACCCGCAACTGCCTCCGCCGATGGAGCCTCACACACCCCGTTTCTAAACGCCACGGGCTCACTTCTCGAACCCCGTGGATAACATGCCAATAGCAACCCGCCACCTTGAATTTCTCCCGATTCACGGAAACTCCCCGACCAAGGTGGAGGCGAGAAATGCCATCGAGATGCTGAAGGTGGCGGTGGTACAACACACACAATATTTGTTGGTGAACGTTGCATCGGAAACAAAAAATTTCCTACGCACACAAAGACCTATCATGGTCATGTTCATCTACGAGAGGGAGATTTGATCCACATACCCTTGTAGATCGCTCAGTGGCAAGCGTTAAGAAACGCGGTTGATATGGTGGTACAGCTTCGTGATTCAAATCACCGTCGTCCCACGATCCGTTCCGATCTAGCGCTGAACGGACGACACCTCTGCGTTCAGCACACGTACAACTCGATGACGATCTCGGCCTTCTTAATCCAACAAGAGAGATAGAGAAGTAGATGAGTTCTCCGGCAGCGTGACGGCGCGCCGGTGTTGGTGGTGATCTATTCCTGTAGGGCTCCGCCCTAGCTCCGTAGAAATCTAATCTAGAGGAAGAACTACAAGGTGTAGGTTTGAGTTGCACGTGGCAAAGTTGTCTCAAATCAGCCCTAAACCTCTAGTATATATAGGAGGAGCCAAGGGGTGGGGCAAAGCCCTAGGGTGCCGGCCAAGTAGGTCTCCTTGGGTCGGCCGACTTAGGGAAGGGAGGAGTCCTTCTCCAATCCCACTTGGATTAGGACTCCTTCCTTATTTTCCCACCTCTTTTGGATTTTCCACTCTTTCCTCATGGATTTCCTTGGATGACTTTGTCAGCCCATTATACCTTATTGCACATCCAATAAACCCACGTGGACCCCTTGGGGCATGGTGGGCCCACCTAATGGGCCCCCAGAACCCATTCGTCACTCCTAGTACATTGCCCGCAATTCCGGAAAACTTTACGGAGTCCAAGCACCAAGTTCCTCTATATCAATCTTTGTTTCCGGACCATTCCGGAAACCCTCGTGATGTTCGTGATCGCATCTGGTACTCCGAACAACCTTTGGTCACCAACACATATAACTCAACTATACTAAAACATCATCAAACCTTAAGTGTGTAGACCCCGCGGGTTCGAGAACTATGTAGACATGACCCGAGACACTTCTCGGTTAATATCCAATAGAGGGACCTGGATGCCCATATTAGATCCTACATATTCTACGAAGATCTTTTCGGTTGAACCTCTGTGCCAAGGATTCATATAGTCCCGTATAACATTCCCTTTGTCATTCGGTATGTTACTTGCCCGATATTTGATCGTTGATATCCCTATACCTATTTCAATCACTTTACTCATTATATAATGCAAGATCCCGTGACTCACACTTGAGTCAAATTGCTTGCAAGGCTTGTGTGTGATGTTGTATTACCGAGTGGGCCCCGAGATACCTCTCCGTCACACGGAGTGAAAAATCCTAGTATTGACCCATGCTAACTCAACTGACACCTTCGGAGATACCTATAGAGCACCTTCATAGTCACCCAGTAACATTGCGACGTTCGATACCCACAAGGTATTCCTCCGATGTGAGTGAGTTGCATGATCTCATGGTCATAGGAATGAATACTTGACACGTAGAGAACAATAGCAATAAAATGACACGATCACAAGCTACATTGATAGTTTGGGTCTTGTCCATAACATGGTTCTCCTAATGATGTGATCCCATTATCAAGTGACAACACTTGTCTATGGTCAGGAAACCTTGAGCATCTTTCATCAACGAGCTAGTCAACTAGAGGCTTACTAGGGACAGTGTTTTGTCTATGTATCCACACATGTATTTGTGTTTCCAATCAATACAATTATAGCATGGATAATAAACGACTATCATGAACAAAGAAATATAATAATAACTAATTTATTATTGCCTCTAGGGCATATTTCCAACAATATTCATAGTTGCGAGCTGCTACACTCCACGCCCCAGGCGAGTCAGACCAGGAGTCGACATGATGACCTGCCTGCGGTGACCAGCGAGCAACGGCGTTCGCCGCAGACCAATCCACCCGGGATGCCCGACGCGCAGGCTCATGTTCTCGTGGATTCCACGTGAGCCATCCGCCTGATGGAAACATCAACTGCGGCGGGTCAGGGTTATCCGGCTTACACCCTGCCTTCTCCCACCTTGACAGAAACAGGTGGCAGGCACATCGGGGTACCCTGTCTAGCGCCCGTCCTTTGCAACGAGCGTATGCCGAAAGATTTCAAAGGAACACGAATGGTACCCACTTACATGCCAGACCTCGAGCCAAGTTCATGGATCGACAGTTACGAGCTTGCGATGGATATGCTCGATGTGAATGAGGCGGTCTACGCTTAGGATTTCACCATAATGCTCGAAGGACCGACACGCACACGGCTGAAGAACCTGCTGCCCAACTCCATCAACACCTGGGCCGAGTTGAAGGAACGCTTTGTCAAAAATTTTAGAGGAACTTGCAAGCGCCCGATGACCATCGTCGACCTACAACACTGTGTCCAACGTCCAAATGAATTGGCCCATCATTGGACGCGGTGAGTTGTAGAAGTAATCCATTCATCAGATGGCATCTCGGTGGCTCATGCGGTGCTGATCCGAGATAAAAATTGTCACTACGAGCCTTTGGTAATGAAGCTTGGGCGACTCAAACGTAAGGTGCAGGACATGGGCGAATTGATGGACATCTTGACCAGGTATGCCGAATTAGACGACACTAAAGATCCTAGGGAGGAAGACGATAAAGTTAGCACCGCCAGGAGAGGCGAGTCGTCAAAGGGCCAATCCCAGTTCCAAGGGCGAGGCAACCACAACCCCGCGGGACAAGGTAAGAGGAGGCAGCAGGAAGGTGTCACAGACTTCGGCGCTAACACTAACGTTGGCAACGGGAACCAATGTGAGAAGAAAAGGGGCTTCCGTGGGAAGACACCACATAATTATCATAAGATGCTCAAAGGCCCTTGCCTACAACACGCCACCGCGGAAGGTCCGTCTATCCACTCTTGGGAGGATTGCTATGTGATGCAGGAGTTTCGCGCTGAGGCGCTCAAAAAAGGTCAAGGAGGTAATCAAGGCGGTCATGAGGAACTATTTGGCACGCCCGGATCACATCGAAACCCGTTTGGTGGATTTCCTAACCCGGGCCCGCAGGGTGGGTCGCAGTCTAATGCCGGGCAGTACAAGGTTCACAACAATCAGCGGTACAACACGCAGGGCGTGTTTCAGCAACCACCCCCACAAGGAGACCCCCTGCCACACGATGACAATGG
Source organism: Hordeum vulgare subsp. vulgare (assembly GCF_904849725.1). Lineage (NCBI taxonomy): Eukaryota > Viridiplantae > Streptophyta > Magnoliopsida > Poales > Poaceae > Hordeum > Hordeum vulgare. Next base: position 197,483,741 of record NC_058522.1, read on the forward strand.
GGGCTTCCAGAATAATCCTAAGCAGTTGAGTAGCGGACAATATCACATGTTCACCACCAGCCCTTGCAAAAGGGACCGAAAGGTGAAACGCAGAGCTTTTAGGGTGGTGGAGCCGGCGCTCCCCACGTACCTCAATTGGTCTGAACAGCCCATTATCTGGAGTAGGGAGGATCACCCGCCCCGGATTGATAACCCCGGCGATTTGGCTTTGGTCGTGACTCCCTAGGTCGGGGGCTACACTCTTTCCAAAGTCCTTATGGATGGCAGCAACAACATTAACATCTTCTATTTCGATACCTTTCGACGGATGAATATCTCAGAGGGCGATTTGATGCCATCTTCGACGGTCTTCCACGACATTGTTCCGGGTAAGTCGGCATACCCTGTTGTATGAATCAAACTTAATGTAGCTTTTGGCACGAAGTCCAATTACAGGAGCGAATCCCTCATGTTTGAGGTGGTCAAGATCAAGAGCCCTTACCATGCACTATTCGGAAGGCCAGCTTACGCTCGGTTCATGGCCCGCCCATGCTACGTCTACCTCAAGCTCAAAATGCTTGGCCCTAAGGGAACTATCATGATCAACAGGGACAAGAAAATAGCTCAAGAATGTGAGGAAGGAGACGCGGCTTATGCCGAGTCGGTTGCTCGGCCGAGGAGCTCAAGTTTCACCAATCCAATTTTGACCCTACAGATATGACACCACTCAAGAGACCCACAATCGATTCAAAGCCGCCCTCAAGTTTAACCCGACGGATGACATGAAGGTGATAGATTTCACGCCTCACGACTCGTCCAACCAGTTCACCATTGTCACGGGTGTGGATCCCAAAAAGGAAAGCGCGCTCATCGAATTCATCCATGAGAATCGATACATGTTCGCATGGAAGCCTTCAGACATGCCAGGTGTACCAAGAGAATTCGCTGAGCACCACCTTAATATCGACACTAACATAAAGCCGGTTCGGCAGTATCTTCGGCAGTTTAATGAAGAACGTCGTAAAGCAATTGGGGATGAAGTCGTCCGACTTTTGGTCGCCAGATTCATCATTGAGGTTTTTATCCTAAAAGGTTGGCTAACCCGGTTTTGGTACTCAAGCAAAACGGCACCTTCCGCATGTGCATTGACTACACCAACCTCAACATGGCCTGCCCAAAGGACCCTTTCGCCCTCCCTCGCAATGATCAAATCATTGACTCTACGACGGGTTGCGAGCGATTGTGTTTTCTGGATGCTTACTCAGGGTACCACTAGATCAAGATGGTTGTGCTGGATCAGGAGAAAACGTCATTTATAACCCCCTTTGGAGCCTTCTGTTATGTGTCCATACCATTTGGGCTCAAGAGCGCGGGGGCGACTTATCAACGCTGCATCAGAATTGCCTACACAGCCAGATCGGGCGCAATGTTCATGCCTACGTTGCCGACATAGTGGTCAGATCCCAGAAGAAAGAGTCAGTTTTGGAGGACCTCAGGGAGACTTTCGACATTTTACGCGTGTACCAGATGAGGCTTAACCCTACCAAGTGAGTTTTTTAGTGTTCCCGCAGGAAAGTTATTGGGCTTCTTGGTGTCAGAACGAGGCATCAAAGCTAACCTGGATAACATTAAAACAATCACTTCGCTAGGCAAGCCGGCCAATATCAATCAAGTTCAGCGCGTGGCGGGTCGCATTGCGGCTCTAAGTCAGTTCATAAGTTCCTTGGGAAGAAAGCCATCCCTCTTTATCAGCTGCTCAAGAAAACTGATCGCTTTGTTTGGACGGATGAATCCAACAAAGCTTTCGCAGCCTTGAAGAAACAACTGGCTGAGCCGCCTATCTTTGCTGCTCCGACTGACAAAGAGCCTATGCTCATGTACATTGCTACCAATTCTACATCGGTAAGCGTTGCAGTGGTCGTCGAGCGCAAAGAGGAAGGGAAGGAATACCCAGTTCAAAGACCGGTCTACTTTATCAGCGAAGTCCTAACCCTCTCCAAACAGTGCTACCCAAATTGGCAGAAGCTAGTCTTCGGGGTGTTCATGGCAAGTCGGAAGTTGAAGCACTACTTTCAAGAGCATCCTATCACGGTGGTCAGGACTGCCCCACTTGTTGGTATCATGCAGAATCGAGAGGCGACTGGGTGGATTGCTAAGTGGGCTATTGAGCTTGGACCCCATCATGTGAAATATGCCCCTCGCACATCTATTAAATCTCAAGCATTGGTGGATTTGATCAACGATTGGACCGAGTTGTAAATTCTGGAAGACAGACCTGATCACACGTATTGGACTATCCATTTTGGCGGGTCTAGATAGCTAGAAGGCTCGGGGGATGGCGTGGTTTTGACTTCGCCTCAGGGTGACAAGTTTTGTTATGTCCTTCGACTCATGTTCCCGTGTACCAACAATGCAGCGGAATACGAGGCCCTGCTCCATGGGTTGAGAATCGCCAAAGAGATGAAGCTCCGTCGAGTCAGATGTTTGGGCGACTCAGATCTAGTGGCGCAACAAGTTTCTGGAACATGGGATTCCAGAGATCGTCTGATGGCAGCTTATAGGCGTGCAATATCTGATGTGGCGGGTCATTTTCATGGCTATCAGGTTGATCACATTGATCGTCGGCTCAATGAGGCGGCTGATACTCTTTCACGACTCGGTTCACAGCGTAAGCCGGTTCCCCCTAATGTCTTTTTCGACGCATTGCAAAACCCATCAGTAAAACTGCCTTCAGAAGAAGATTTAGCAATTCCTGACCCTGAGTCTCCACTTGTGGCGGCTCTCCGTGTTACACCGGATTGGGGAATCCCCTACATGGCATATCTGGCACGAGGCGAGTTACCTACTGACGAGTTGTTGACCCGCCAAATCATTCGCCCATGCAAGTCGATGATCATACATAAAGGCGAGTTACACAAGCGAAGTACTTCTAGAATTTTTCAAAGGTGTGTTTCCTCCGAAGAGGGGTGTGCGATTCTTAACGGCATACATGCACGCGACTGCGGTCATCACGCCGGTTCACGCTCTCTGGTATCTAAAGCCTTTAGGCATGGGTTTTATTGGTTGACAGCTCATGCATATGCTGAGGATATAGTACGCAGATGTGACGGGTTTCAAAAATTTGGACGTCTCATACATCTGCCGACTTAGGAATTACCGATGATTCTAATTACATGGCCTTTTGCGGACTGGGAGCTAGACATGGTTGGCTCCTTCAAGATGTCGTCCATTAAAAAGACCCACTTATTGGTGGCAGTTGACAAGTTTACCAAGTGGGTTGAAGCAGAGCCGGTTAGCAGCTGCGATGTAGACACGGCTATCGAGTTCCTCAAGAAGTTGATTTTTCGCTTCGGGTATCCTCATAGTATCATTATTGACAATGGTACTAATTTATCCAAAGGCGCCATGCAAGAGTTCTGCGCAAAAGAGCACATTCGGCTTGATGTTTCGGCAGTTGCCCACCCTCAGTCTAATGGATAGGCAAAAAGGGCGAATCAGGAAATATTGCGAGGAATCAAGCCCTGACTAATGGTACCTCTGGAACGTACTCCGAGATGCTGGGTTGAAGAATTACCTTCAGTTTTGTGGAGCATGAGGACCACCCCTAATCGGTCTATCGGTTACACACCCTTTTTCCACGTCTATGGAGCAGAGGCGGTATTACCAAGTGACATCAGACACCACTCACCACGAGTTGCCACCTATGTGGAACAAAACAACGAGCTAGCACATGAAGATTCGTTGGACGCCCTGGAGGAAGAACGTGATTTGGCCGCGTCACGATCGGCGATTTATCAACAGGACTTGCAACGCTATCACAGCCGCCGAGACAAGAGCCGCACTTTTCAAGAGGATGACTTAGTGGTCTGGTTCATTCAGGATCATACAGGTATGCATAAGTTATCTCCTCCGTGGGAAGGACCTTTTGTCGTCAGCAAGAATCTCCACAGCGGTTCATACTACCTGGTGGATCTTCGCCCGGATAGGCCAACAACATAGGTTGAGACAACCCGCCCATGGAACATCGCCCACTTGCGGCCATACTATAATTAGAGCCACTGGCTCCTTATCTATATCTACAATTTTTACTTTGTAAACTCTTATTTTATATATAAAGCAATAAAGCCGGCGCCCACAAACTTCGAGGTCTTTTGCCGCTTCAGCTTCTTGAAAGCATGAGTCTTTATTGTTCCAAAAGTCGTCCAAATATGGATGCTATCAGCATCAAAGAGCATAATTTGCCACGTGGCACTTATTTCAAAACTGGATGTTGATACGCCAAAGAGGACCAAAGTTGCCACGTTGCACAGTTCAAACATGGGCACCTTATATAGTTTTGAGAATTAAGCCGGCTTACTTGGGGGATACTAGCTCCCAAGTCGTTCTGTAGTAAGAGCGTATACGCTTCTTCCATCCTATGTCTAGTTTTTCCCTAATCATAGGTCACTTGGGGGCTTCCACTAACTGAGTTGAGCCTCAATACCCTCTTGGCTAGCGAAAATTTAACGCATTACAATGGTTATACTGGACTGTGTGTTTGGCGACTCGCCCTATGGTCCCATGTACTCTTGGCAAGTCAATCCACTTTTTGGACCCTGAACATGCCTTCGTTAAAACATGAAAGGTACTGGCAAGAGCTGACACATGGAAAATAGACAAACCATGTGTTCACTGAACCTGCTTCACTGAAGCTTGAATCGCGCCTGAGCAATCGGTCTAAACAACTCGGGTTGTTGCAAAAGCCTTCTTGGGGTAGCAAAAGAGTTTTGCAAACTCGTCCTATCCTGTAGTAACTCATCGAGTCGACGAACTTTACGACTATCTTTGTGGCACCGCCCAAAGGTTTCATAAAAAGTTATAACCCGCCATGACTCACCGAGCCGGTCTATTGTTTTTTCTCTGATAAACAGGGCAAAGACCTTTTTTGTCAAAACATGACAAATCTTTGGGAAAAGCAATTCATGTTAATGAAGGTTGAAACTTCCAAACACCATCAAAAGGTACGGTTATCATACTGTTTTCCCGAATCCTAGACTATTACATGGCTCAGCAGGCCATACCAGGAATCATATCCCGGTCGTAAAAGGATCAAAATATTCTTGGAGGATAAACTTCATGGCAATTTGGTTCAAGCCGCCTCCGGGTTACCCTGCCTCGAGCTTTCGCCATCTTCGATCTGTAAGTCGCCCAATTTCCAATTGCGATTGCTCAAGGTGAGGAACTCGTCTTCATCAGTCAAGACGGTGGACAGATCAACGTCAAAATCGAAAGGATTCTAATGGCGTCGTGGAGTCAGGTTGTTCATCTCATACGAGGGAGGAGTCACCCTTTTGCTGTGTTCATCATAAGCCGTGTGGTACTTGCCTAAGTCCAGGCCGGCTACTAGTTGAGTCATCGCAAAACGAGACTCTTTGACACAATGGTGGAAGTCCTCCTCGGTGAAATCTGACCCATCGTCCTTTAACTTTGGAAAGCCAGCAGCCACCTCTTCCGGCTTAAGTTCGGGGGCATAGGCCAAACACCGGCTTAGGGTGGTTAGCGCTCCTTTCCGGGCGGCTCACCCTTTTAACTCCTATATCGGGGGCGGCAGTGTTGACAGGCAACCAAGCATGTTCTTGATGGATCTGATGAGTTCCCTGTTGCCCATCACGGACTTCATAGTCATCATAGCACCCGTGTACAGCTGCTCTGTCAAAGTATAGACCGATTTCAGCTTCAGAATACTATCATTCTGTAGGGTGGCGGCTCGTGGACCTACAAGTGGCAAAACAGGATAATTAGCGGTTGCAATATTGTACACTGCATTTTTCAGAAGTAGGTGATTGACCCTTAGCAAATATGGCTTGGGTCATGTTGGAGATATGACGCTTCAAGCCGGAGAGTTTTTGAATAACGGCTTTCAACATTTATTCGGCTTGTTCCACCCATTTCAACATGGCGGCTTGCTCAGCATGGGCCTTATCTGCAAATTTCTTGTGTTCTACTTTCATTTTTTCCATGTCAACAAGGGCAAGATGAAACTTTTCTTCAAACTTAGCCCGAGCGTCCTGCTGCTCAGCTAAGGTTTCCTTCAAGCCGGCCATGGTTGAGTCGGCCCGAGTCAAGGATTCCTGCAACAAACATTGGGGAAGCAAGTCTCAGGATCATTGCAAGCAATATCCCTAACACTTGGAGGCTATTGTCTAATTCAATTCTTTTATGGTCATACCATCACACAAGAACCGACTCATCTTTCAAAAGATGACCCGACCCTTCGCAGCTACACGTTAAAGAATTTTTTTTAGTTACAAGTTCAAGACCCGGCTCATCATTCAAAATCTGACCCGACCCTTGGGGCTAAATGTTGAAGAATTTTTTTGTTCAATTAGAAGTTCAAGACCCGACTCATCTTTCAAAAGATGACCCAGCCGTTGGGGGCTACAGGTTGAACAATTTTTTTGTTCAATTACAAGTTCATGTGGGGACCCCGACTGGTAAGTCGAGAATGCCGTGCTGAGTGATCCCAAGGATCAATGCTCACTGAACACAGATACTGAATAATAGAGTCTTACATCCATACATATCGTTTGATACAATAAATTACCACCTCGGTCGAGTCTTACATACATAGGGCCTTAAAGTCCAAAGCACCAAACTAGACCAATAGCGGAATTATTGGTTGAAAGCGTGAACCCATGCCATCAGCCTTAACCTACAGACATTCTGACTGGGAAGCATCCTAGCTCGCAAGAACGTCACCGAGTTAATCTTCACCATATCCTGTCTTTCACACCTGGTCAATGAAATAACCAGTGGCAAGCCAATGAGTACTTTGAATGTACTCGCAAACAGCCCATGATACGAACAATGAAAGTGAAGGATAACAGTATCATGCATCTTTAGTGTAACTCCACTGGGTGGAATGATCATGTATATGCATCAAGCTAAAGAATTACTTTTGAAGAACAGGTTACAGATATCAACATATCTGCTAAGGGTTTAACAATCCGGGTTGACCCTATATGCCAAGTCATCGGACTTGTCATAACCTCAATGTATTAATGAGGGCTAAACCATCCGGGTGTACCCTATATGCCAAGTCACCGAACTTGGTCATATTATTGTGATTATCAAAACAACACCTTTATAACACCACACACACACTTCTGGTTTATGCGGAAACGCTGGACGTAGTTTAAGCAACACCAACCAACTGTCCTTGACCGTGGACATGGCTATTCGAATAGTTTGACACTCTGCAGAGGTAGTACGCTGGACCCACGAGAAACGGGAAACTTCCGTGTCATCCACGACTCGCGGTATATCACATATACCCGAGGTAAGTACCCAATCATCATCTTTCCCCTGACGATACTAGACAAAGAGGTCCACTCGATTGGTACCCAGCCCACATGTTGTACGTCTTACGAGCACCGACTCTGGATAGTATCAACCATGCGGGGACCAATGGTGTGCCTCGAACTCATAATAATGGCATAGTCGTCCTACCTGGCACGACCCCATCACGAGAGTGACACCGATCACTCCCGCCACTAGTAATGTGGCTCATTGCTAGTACCGACCAGAGTAATCAACAAAGCCCCGTCCCATAAAGGGGTATCGTGGTCGTACTGGTAAGGTTGGGACGGTCGACACATCATAAATCTAATCCCATTTCCGAAACCATACTCACACAAAAACACCGGTGCATCACTTCACCAAAAGTGATCACCAACTCATCATCACCCTCGGGCATTAGTGGCACCCGACGGGGTTTTCATAAACTCTTTATTTAACTCATCATCATGCTTATGATAATATGCTCTATCTTTACTTGTCAACATGGTAATAACATGACCCTTAAGGGGTAGGGTCAAGCTCAGTGCAATGATCCTATAACTTTACTAGTCAACATGACAGTAGCATGATCCTCATAGATGGTAGGGTCAAGCTCATCATGCTTGTGCTCCGAGGAGCCATATGAATAACATCATCATCGTGCAAGGGCTTTGAAGAAGCCTCCGGTGCGATCACCACAATGATGAACTGGCATCGTGACCACATGCAACGGGAAAATACTTGCTAGACTAGCATGCAACAATGTTTATGCTCAAGTCATGGTCAAAGGCTGCTTTCCTTGATCACGTAAGTCCTCGGGGTCTTCGAGGTCTTCCGCTCCAACTCCGAGTACTCCGTCTACCGTCAACTATCGTCGGAAACAACCATAGTAAGCCACACATCAAGCAGAATAAAAGTGTTCTATAAATAGAAGTTTTATTTTTCTTGGACCTCTCTGGTCATAACAAAAATACCTGAAGCTTCTCACAGGAGATTTGAATCATCAAGGATTTTTGAATAGGTGAACGGAGCAATGGGTGGTTATTGAATAAGCTAACATAAATCATTCCGTTAAAAATAAGTGGAGGCACCCATTTAATAGAGAATGATTTTAGAAATATTTAGGAAGTGGTTTCACTGGATTTGGAGATGGTATGAATATTCTAGAGATTTTACAATGAGGATTAAATAGCAATAGGAGCTATTTATTTATTGCAACGGAAATAAGTCACAGAAAAATGTTGACCAGGGTTCTAAAAATGGAGAATGATTTTAGAAGGCTCTGGGAGTTTGAATCAGTCCATTTGGAGTTGAAATGAAGCCTATGGGATTTTTGAAAGATGGGGTTAACAATATCCAGATTTGGATTTTAATTAACATACCACAGAAACATGTCTTGGAAAAATGTGCAAGGCACATAGGTGTATAGAGCTTGATTTTAGGAACCTGTAGAAATTTGAATAATCAGATTTGGAGTTAGAATGGATTTAATATGGAATTTACAAGTTTAACCGAATAGAAAATGGGAAAAAACTCGGCTTTGGGGGGGGGGGGCTATCGTGCGTACTGCGCGTCAGTTAGGCCTTCGGGTCAGCCCACTGGCTTGGCTTAGCCAACCGAGCCACGCAGGAGGCGCCCTAGCACGAAGTGTGCTTCCCGCGCAGGAAGACGGCACCCCACTGAGGCGCAACCACGTATGTGGCGCGGCCCCACCTGGCGGCCTAGCCAGCCGGCTGACGAGCGGGGCCCGTGGCCTTCTTCAACCTCCTGCCACGGGAAAGAGCAGGGGAGGCTGACGGCGGCTGCCAGAGGTACAGGGCATGGCTCCCAGCGCTCCGACCATCGGCGTACTCGGGGCAACGAGCTGCGCCGACCTGGGGGTCTCGTTCCCGCAGGGGAACTGCGGAGAGAGGGGCCTTGGCCGCGGCCGAGGGCAGCGACGGTAGCGATGGGGAGGGGCTCCTCAGATGGCTCCGGCCACCCTCCGGCGGTGTGCCGGCTACTGGCGCGCTCGGGGCGGTTAGCCGCACCCATTCTCCTGCTCAGTGCTTGCAAGGGAGGGCTGCATGAGCGCTGGCGAAGAGGCTACGGGGAGGCCGTCTACCCCCAGATTTTTGGCACCAGAAGCGATGGGGAAGAGTAGGCGGTGTTGCGGTGGAGTTGCGGCGGCCTGGGTGTCTCTAGCAGGGGAGGAAGGAGGCGAGGGTAGGCCCTGCGCATGCCAACCCGAGCGGAGGCCGGAGCTCCACCTTTCGGCCATGGGGAGAGGAGTGAGCCCGAGAGGAGAGGGCTCGAGTGGGAGTTCCTAGGTGGGAAGGAGAAGAGTTTGAGAGGCGCAGGCGCTCGAGGAACGCTCTAAGTGGGGGAAGGGAGCCGAGAAGGGTCTCGGAGCTCTCTGGTGCACCCAGGGCACGGCGGCCACGCGTCCCTGAGGTCCTTGGAAGCTAGCCAGCGTCGTGGAGAGAGTCAAAGGATGTTCTGCGGCACGCTGGGACATGTTGGGGCAACCTGCTTCGCCATGAAACGGTCAGGAGGGGAGAAACTAGGTGCAAAGCACCCGGTTTGCATGCTAGGTGGTGGTCACCACGGCCATCGATGCCCACAGGTTTGCAAAGACCAGTCAATCATGTCTGGGAGGTGGGGCATGCTATCTGGAAAGGAACTGTGGAGTTTGGTGACTAGTGGTGTCGGTTTGAACTAGTTTTGACTGCTGCCAAGTTTCTAACAACAAACTTAGAGCGGACAAAACTGGGTCTTAGGTGGGGATCCTTGGAGAGAAATTATGTGTGGCAGTGTTAGGCATGGAAGGACTACCAGACTGCAAAGTTTCAGCTCAAGAAAGCAAGTGTAGCCAATACTTGCTGTACAAAGCCACATTTCAGCCAAAAATGAACTTGAAGAGGTGCTGCTAATTTTCCTACATGAGCATGCCATCTATTGATTTGAAATGATGCATTGAGACACTAGAGAGGCTCTGGAAAGAATTGGGGGTGATAGCTTAAGCAGAAGAATGGAAAGAGAGGTAAAACAGTGCTGCCAAGGGTGAAAATGAGAGAAAGTTACAAAGGGTCCTTCCCCAATAATTGACCAGTGGCCATGGGAAAGTTACTGGAGGTAAAATATGACTATGAGAGGCTGTGGTAGAAAGTTGAGCTCAAGGAATAAAGAAGAAGGGGCAAAACAAGCCAAATTACTAAGTGCACACAAGGTGTTTGATCTGTGGTTAGGATATCAGATGAATTCCAATGGCTATGAAACTTAACACGGTCAAATAATATATGAAAATAGGCTTGCACACCAAATTTGGGATTTGCTGGAGGAGTTTTCCAATGTAGACTTGAAAAACCCTTGAAATGGGCAGAATTGGGTTTCTTCTTAGAACCCTATTCAAATGAATTCCCACAAATCCAATATTTGGTGTACGGGCATTATTTGAGCATTAAGGCATGCACAAAAAGTTTGAGGATAATTGGAGAAACTTTATTATGTAAAGTTTACCAGAGTCAGAAATCAACAGAGAGGGTTTTGAGGGTCTTAGGACAAGTTCCTCTATTCTCATTGGTGTACCACTTAATGTGGATCCCTTATTGGAATACTGGAACATGTCCACCAAATTTGAGCACAATTGGAGACACTTCACAATGTAAAGTTGCTCAAATTTGATTCTGGACAGATAGGGTTTTAGAGTGATTAGGGGAGCCAAATCAACTTGGATTGAAATGAAACTTGGCAAGATCATCAATAATATCATAGATGACATGATCGAATTTTACTGGAATTTATTGAGAATATTTCTTATAGAAATATTCCAAAAGCTTGAAATAGGCAAGAATGGTTTTGAAGGGGTTTGCCCAATATTTTGAACATGACCATGTGTTGAAACTCATAAATATGGAGTTAGTATATCCACTGAGTTTCCCTAAATTTTCTTAAATATTTTGAATGCAATAAAAATAAATTTCCTTCATAGGAGACCATTTCTGGCCTCACAGAAAGGCTTTTAAATAAAATAATAAAATAACTTTTAAAATAATAATATGGTGGTTTTTGAAAGTCATTTTGATAATGGTTTTAAATAAAACAATTGGTGCAAAAGAAACTCCCTAATTTGAAGACTTGTAGTACAAACCTCATCTCAGGGGTTTGAAAGTTTAATTCAAAGAAAAGCTTTTTGGTGAAAATAATATTTGGTAAAAATAGATATTTATCCTAATCACATGGCATGATCATTAGGGAGGAGATCATGGGATGATAAGATGATTAAGAGAGTGACAGGATCTATTAGGTATCAAACACAATCATGCAAACAAACAAGGCAAACAATAGTCACTTCAAGCATCACAAGTATTCAAAAAAATTTAATTGGTCCTAAATTTTGAAATAAGTTAGTTAGTAAGGAAAGCCAAGAATTGGGGTGTGACAGTTGAAGACCCGACTCATCTTTCAAAAGATGACCCGACCCTTGGAGGCTACAGGTTGAAGATTTTTTTTTGTCTATTACAAGTTCAAGACCCGGCTCATCTTTCAAAAGATGAACCGACCCTTGGGGGCTACAGGTTGAAGAAATTTTATGTTCAAATACAAGTTCAAGACCTGGCTCATCTTTCAAAAGATGAACCGGCCCTTGGGGACTACAGGTTGAAGCTGTTTTCGCAACTATAAGTTCAAGACCCAGCTCGTCTTTACAAAGATGACCCTGCCCTTGTGAGCTAGACATTCAAGAATGATACAAATGCACGATTCTTCATGGATGACCCGTCCTTTGGAGGGATAATGGGAGGATATATTAATAGTGATAAAGATGTCATACCTCATGTTTGATCCGCATCAGGTTGGCCAGGCTATTCTCCATCTCGCGGCTTGTCTCAAGGCGGCTCAGAAAACCAGAATATAGCTCCTCAAACTCTAATTTTTCATCATGAGGAAGCTTCATCTTGGTGATATCCTTCTCCGCAAATATTAGGGCATCTTTTGGCGTGTGTTTGGTTAACACTGCGGTTGCAGGTTTAGAATAACAAGTACCAGTAACGATGACTGCGACTGGATCTTCAGGAGCCTTAGAAGGACTGGGCGGGTTGATGTTTTGAGTTACCGCCTTTTGAGGGCTTGAAGGGTTGGCCCGGATATCAGGGACATCATCAAAGATATTGTCGTGAACTTCAGGTGGTTCTTCTCGAGCCTCTCGGATGGAGGTACCCATACCAGACGTTTCATCCGCATTGGAAGCCGAAGATGAGTCGCCAGTTTTCCTTTTCTTGGCTTGCGCTCTCAGAAACAATGGTACCAACGTTGGAACAAAGACATTGACATTTCAAATAACATGCTGGTAAAGAAACTTACCCCCAAAAACGAATCATTGGGGGGAGAGTCCACATTGCTGAATCGCCAGATGAAGGAGGTGAAACCTGATGGACAAGGATTCAAAGATTGGATAAATTGCGAGAATATCTTACACAAGAAGGAAAAGATGCTCGCGGAAACATACCTTGCTTTGTCGTTGATATATCTCCAACGTATCTATAATTTTTTATGGTTCCATGCTATTATCTTCTCAACTTTGGATGTTTTGTATGCATGAATATGCTATTTTATATCTTTTTTGGGACTAACCTATTAACTCAGTGCCAAGTGCCATTTTCTGTTTTTTCTGTGTTTTTGACCTTTTTCAGAGAAGAATATTAAGCGGAGTCGAAACATAATAAAACATGCGGGGTGATTTTTTCCATAACAGAAGATACGTAAGGGACTTGAGAACCAAGGCAAGGGACCTCGGGGAAGGTCACAAGCCCCCTAGCCGCACCCTGGGGGGCACCTAGCAGGCTTGTGGACCCCCGTGGCTCCTTTGCCCTACTTCTTCCGCCTATAAATTCTCTAAAAATCCAAAACCACGAGAGAGAGCCACGAAAATACTTTTCCGCCGCCGCAAGCTTCTGTCTCCCCAAGATCCCATCTGGGGACCGTTCTGGTACCCTGTCGAAGGGGATTCATTCACGGAGGGCTTCTACATCAACACCATTGCCTATCTGATGATGCGTGAGTAGTTCACCATAGACCTTCGGGTCCATAGCTAGTAGCTAGATGGCTTCTTCTCTCTCTTGGATCTTCAATACAAAGTTCTCCATGATCTTCATGGAGATCTATCCGATGTAACCTTCTTTTGCGGTGTGTTTGTCAAGATCCGATGAATTGTGGATTTATGATCAGATTATCTATGAATATTATTTGAGTCTCCTCTGATATCTTATATGCATGATTTCGTATCCTTGTAATTCTCTTCAAGTTGTGGGTTTCGTTTGTCCAACTTGATCCATAATTCTTGCAATGGGAGAAGTGCTTGGTTTTGGGTTCATACCGTGCGGTGTCCTCACCTAGTGATAGAAGGGGTAGCGAGGCACGCATCATGTTGTTGCCATCAAGGGTAAAAAGATGGGGTTTATATCATATTGCATGAATTTATCCCTCTACATCATGTCATCTTGCTTAAGGCGTTACTCTCTTTGCTATGAACTCAATACACTAGATGCATGTTGGATAGTGGTCGATGTGTGGAGTAATAGTAGCAGATGCAGAAATTATCGGTCTACTTGTCTCGGACCTGATGCCTATACGTATGATCATTGCCTTAGATATCGTCATGACTTTGGGCTATTCTATCAATTGCTCGACAGTAATTCGTTCACCCACCGTAATACTTGCTATCATGAGAAAAGCCTCTAGTGAACACTATGTCCCTCGGGTCTACTTCACATCAAATTTTCAGATCTACACAATTACTTTGTTGCACTTTTCACCTTCATATCTGACCTTGCAAATAATAGTGAAGGGATTGACAACCCCTTTATAGCGTTGGGTGCAAGTTTGTTTGTTTTTGCGCAGGTACATTAGTGCCTCATCTTGATACTCCTACTGGATTGATACCTTGGTTCTCAAACTGAGGTAAATACTTATCACTACTGTGCTGCATCACCCTTTCCTCTTCAAGGGAAAAACCAACGGAAGCTCAAGAGGTTGCAGTCGTTTGCGACCAATTGTTCTCTCGGGCAAGCCGGACACTAGGTCTCGAGAATGTCTTCGAGTGTGACGTTTAGGTGTATAACTCTCCTTCTTCAAAAGGAAATTGTGTTCAAGATGAGCATCCGGTGGGACATGGGAACTTTTCTACAAATTCGCTTGACCGGCTTGGGGGGAGAAGAAGTTGAGTCAGAAGAAATGGAAATTACCTCGACATCTTCATCTTGGCTCTCAGAATCATCATCCTATAAACAAAGGCAGTAAAGCATACGTGCAAGTCAGAATGAAGCAATAAAATACAAGAGAAACTTCACCTCTGAATGTTCTTCGGCGGCCCAAGACTCGCCAACGACGGATGACTCTTTTGTTGCAGCTTTACCTTTGCTCTTCTTCTTCGTCTGGGAGGCGGGTTTGGTTGTTTTATTGACATTTGTTTGGGTCTTCGGGTCCAAAGCGCCGAATCCCTCTGATTAAACATGATCAAAGGCTCAAGACCAGAAACATAAATGATTATATGGAAAGGTTAAAAGGGCGACCCGTTTTGTTTACCTCTGGAGTCGGGTTGGTGAAGCAAAAGGGTTTAAGCCCAATCTTGGAGCAATTTTCAATAGGCTCGCTACATAGCGTCTTTACGATATCAATAATGTCTTTTTCCAGAAGCCTCACATTGTAAAAGCATTGGGGATGGTTCAATTCGCCATTATACTCACACATCAAACCATCTCCGCGGCTTACGGGCACAATTCTCCATTCTACCCAGCAGCAGATCAGATCAATCCCGGTAAGACCGTTGGTGGTCACGGCCTTGAGCTTAGCAAAGATAGGGACAAATGTGGCTTCCTCTTCTTCAGATAGCTTTTCCGACAGCTTGAAATCCATAGGTTGGCGATCTTCCCTTAAGCCTGGCAGAGGGTTTTCATTGGATGGAGAGGTGTCGTGGCAGTAGAACCAACTCTTTGCCCAACCTTTGGGATGACTAGGCAATGTAATGGAGGGAAAGCCGCACTCACGATGCCGCTGAATATTGACTCCACCAAGCTCTAAGATAGGCCCATTGGCGAACTCCGTCTGGCGGTTCTGGTAGAAAAACTTCCGGAACAACAATACGGTGGGCTCTATTTGCAGATAAACCTCACAGAATACTTGGAACTGACAAAGGTTGCTGATGGAATTTGGCCTCAAGTCTTTGGGATGAAGGTTGAAGAAGTGCAAGGTATCTCTAAAAAAATTCGAACCGGGCGGCTTGAAGCCTCGCTCTAGGTGATCAGCAAAGATGATTACCTCCCCTTCGGCAGGTTGGGGAGTTGTCTCCCCGACGGCGATGCGTGACCCAATGATCTCCTTGTTTTCAAGATTACCTGTTTTCACAAATTTATCAAGATAAGCATCGTTGACCTGTGTTGGCAACCAGTTGCATTTCGAGATGGTACCAATAACTACAAAAAGAAAGAGATGGGTGGGTTGTCAGGATCTACGGAATGGTAACTCGTCGGCTAAATGATTGGGAACATATCTGCAAGGATGTTGTAACTTGCCGTAACAAAAGAGGCGGGTTGTGGCTCTAAAATGTTTCCTTAAGAATATTTTCAATTTGGCACAAACATGTTTCCAACACCAAAAGATAACTTACGGATCTACGTGTGGTTCTAGTTGAGAAAATGATGTCGACCAAAGAATCAGGTGCTAAGAACACAAGAACACTACGAAAAACTGTGTGTAAATCTATGGAAGAGGAATACTACTTGTTGTGGAACACAATGGAACTACCGCGGTTACCACCATGTGGAAGGATCTACAATGCCATACCCAGACGGATTAAAAGCTAAAGGGATATGGAATTCATGGGGTCCCGGAGCTTCCCTAAAGAATGCAGGGGTTCGATATCTATCCCTAATGGGGGAGGAGAACTTACCTCAAGAAGGAAGAAGACGTCGGTGGAAGTTTGCGGAGGTTCCGCGACGGCGACCGCACCCCTGACTCGCCTGGCGAACGGCTGAACCACGATGACCTGTGACGGAGCTTCGACGATGGCGAGGTGGCCGAGGTGCGAGCCTGAGGAAGACGATGCGGCCGAAGGGACATAATGGGGGTAGGTGGCGATGCCCTACCGTTTCCGTCGTGGCTATTTAAAGGCCTAGGGAGAGGACGAAACGGCAGGCGCGGGAATCGAGGCGACAAATTGAAAACCGAAAATGATGATGCATAGATTTTCAGGATGACACGATAAAGACGAAAAAGATCCGTTGGAAAGTGACGTCACTAGAATCCCGAGAATAGTGGAGAAGGTGATGTCACCGACAGATGATTTGGTGACTCAAGCAAATTGATAAAGCTGGCGGCTTGTCACTTATTAAAAAATAATGGAGGTAATATGAGTCGCTGAAGATAAGCATGAAGGTTTGTTGGCGTGAATAAATTCAAGTCAAACTGGGTCCTAATGTTGGGGATATTAGCTGTGGTATGACCTGCCCTATTGGGCCGGGTCAAGAAAGCGGCATCTCATACATACATGGTTAGTGCAAGTCTTGGCCCAGGCCTGGGGCATGTAGAGAGATTCTCGTCAGAGGGCTACGAGGTCCCATGAGCCAGAGTGGCGGATAGTGATTGATGAAGAAGATAAGTCGCCAAGAAGGTTTCCTGGCTTGGCAAACACGGCGACTTAGAGATATGGAAGGCGACGATTTGTGGTGTGGCCAAGACTTTGTAATCCCTAGAACTCGACCTGTATATAAAGGGGAGTCTCTAGGACAGATAGGTCAAGTTAGAAATCATCGAGAGCTAGGTCTGGCGAGTTACGCTCTCCTTGTAATCGAATCCATCATCAATATACACAAAGCAGGACCTAGGCTTTTACCTCTACAGGAGGGGCCGAACCTGGGTAAATGTGAGTCTCGCTTGCGCTCACCCCCTTTGAGTTGCCACCAAGGTGCGATGGCTCCTTCATTAAGTCCTTTCACGAGGACATCTACCGTGAAAAAACCACGATAGTGATAATGCGACCGACGGTCACTTCGAGGTCAGGTCCTCATATGTAGTATTAAACTGCCAAGGATCTGAACCATCCCTGCTGTCGCTACCACCCGACCCTTCCTCGTCACATCCAGACGAGGAAGGGCTGTCGGTCCCGCTCGAGCTCTCTTCGCAGCAGCCGAGACGCGCACCTGAGCTCCCATATAGCTTGATGGAGAGCAGGTTGTCCGCCGTCATCTTAGAGCGGAGAACATGCCCATCCTAGAGATTGTGGGCACGAGCGAAGCTCTTCCACCCACGGCCAAGGAACAGGAGCGGGGGGGGGGGGGGGGTCGGATGCTCTACGACCACCGGTACGGCACCGTTGCCGCAGCCATGTACTCGTAGCCAAAGCATCGGGAGCTTCTCTTCCTCCATCGTCCTAGCAAAGGCGCATGGGAGTTGCAGCCGGGTCCTGATGCATCCAGTGGGGCCCTTTCGACGTGAGTTCCTGCCGGGACAAGCCCAGGGAAAGGCGAGGACGCTGGAGTAGCACTCCGCCTCCCTCGACCATGTTCTGGGCGTCCTCGGTCCCTTGAGCCTCCCCGCCATGGTCGATAGGGCTGCCGCTGGCTGCGGCCTCAAAAGATTTGGCATGATCCGAGCGAGATCCCCTTGACGCCCCGATGGCCAACGGAGGCCGGCCCCATCCCCTAACCATAGTTAGGGACGGGTGCCACCAGCAAAGTTGAGAAGAAGAAAAAGAGACAAGGCGAGAGGCGCTGAAGGCTTCGAGAGTGAGATGGATGGGAAAAACCTCCGCGCAAACACCCTAATTTATAGGGCAAAGCCCGGAGGCAACCTGACTCGCTCCAGAAGCCGCTGCCCTCTTGTCCAATCGCCCTTAAGTCACGAGCGGAACATGGAACTGCCTTGATGCGCCAATGCATGCAGGGGCGTGCCCATCCACGCCCGCGGCTTTTGAGGCCTCGATCGCGACTTTCCCGACCGCCGTTGCACATGCCCTACGCGTGGCAGAAGCGTTTTCGGGGAATAAAGGGGCCATCACACGCATGCCGTGCACCCTCCCACTTCGGGTGTTCAATGCGCGACATGGGGAAAGAAAACCTGCAACGGCTCAATTCCGATAAGCCCGGCGCCTGCAAGTCAACGCAGCACTTTGGGCCTGGCCCAACAACGCCTCACATGCGTGTGTGGTCCACGCCCGGGGGCTCCTGTCGGTGCACTAAAGAGTGGGGTCTCCAATACCCCGGACTAGTGTGCGGACACCGGCACCCCACTCCATAGTGGCAAGGTGCATCGCTGGAGCGTAGGATGGAAGCGAGGCTCGGAAGCCCACCAAGTGCAGACTACAAGCCCCCGGCAAGCGCGCGCTTGTTGGGATTGAAGAACAGGCCCCGGCAGGGAGTTCCCCGCCGGGAAAGAAGACACTGCCAAGGCGAGACCCTCCCGCCAAGGAAAAGGAATGAGCCCCAGCAATCCATGCTTGTCAGGAAGATTGACAAGGCCTCAGCAGGCCATCTCTTCCCTGCCGAGAGGTACAAGAAGAGCCCCGGCATGGTAACCCTGCCGGGGAGGAAAAGAAGGCCCGAGGAGAGGCGCAGGCCGAGGGTGCCTTCGCGTCCTGTAGACGCCTCCACCAACAAACACGCCACCGCCAATGCAAGGACCACATGTCCTCTCAAACGCCAGCGCAACACCCCGATGTTGCCACGTGTGGGTACGTGTCCAACTCCCCCTCACATGGTGAGGAAGCCTATAGAAGCATTTAATGCGCCATAGTAACACTGTGGCAGGCGGTCGCCGCTATTCCACTCGTGAACCCAGCGTTCACCCTCTCAGCCACTTTTGTTACCCCTTCGCCTATAAAAGGAGGCCCGAGGCTTAGTAGAAAGGAGTTTCAGCTTTTTGACCAATCGAAAGGCCATAAGAAGGGCGCATCTACAGTAAACTAAAACAAATAACAAAAACACATGCAGGAGTAGGGTTTTACGCACAACGCGCCCATAACGTGGGTAAAAACGATCTTGCCGGGCCCTGGCCGTTCGTTCTGCTCTTGCCGCGACCCCTCTCCCCACCAAACCACAAAAGGGAACCGTTGAGGCCCCCATAGGTGTCTATCCTTTCACTGACAGCTCAACTGCTGTTAAGTTTTCCACCAGCGGCTGACAAAATGGACGAGTGGAGGGGCACCATCGAGAGGTTGATTGTCTTCGGTGAAGCCAACAAATGGCAACATGCAGAACCATGCCGTCGTCCACAGATGACGACGGTGGCCTGGAATGACTGTCTTGTTGAGGGGGCCACACCAACGGTGCAGTCCCCTCCTCGACAGCAACCCCAAGGGCAGCCACAACAAGCTGCACGCACTGGCAAACCAGACGAGGTATCCATGGCCTCGTCCAGCCCAGGCGACTAGCCAGACCAGCGGCGTGTCCTGGAAGATCGGCCGAAGGAGGACGTGTGTATCACCATTGAACGACACCGGGAAGCACATCGTCAATCTGACAAGCGCAATGACATAGACGCTGGCAACCCCGCGCCTAGTGCTGGCGGAGACCTACCTTACGAGGTCGGGTGACCTGCCTTCACATGCGAGCTGCGACAGGTTCCCTGGCCGTCGAGCCGAGCATTCAAGCCTCAACTAATGGAGAAGTGTGACAGAAAGCTCAACCTCGACAGAATTCCTCGGCATCTACACGATAGCCATTCAAGCTTCTGAAGGAAGATATGAGAAGGTGCTCACCAACTATTTCCCTTTGGTTCTCAAGCCAAATATGAGGTCATGGTTGATGCACCTGCCGGAGAATTCCATTTTGCCATGGGATGAGTTGTGCAACGAGTGTGTTGGTGCCTTCGAAGGTGGCCACCAGGAGCCGAGACAGCCTAGTGACCTGCACGCCCTCTCGCTGAACGAGGGGGAACCATGTGGAAGTACGTCTAGAGGTTCAGTAGAGTGCACCGCAACATCCGTGAGATACACGCTGCAGCCATGATTGTCGCGTTCCATTCGAAAGTGTGCAATAGGAGGATGTGGGCCAAGATGAATGTGAAACTCCCCAAGACCGTCAACGACCTATACACGTTGGCGGACAAGTGTTCTTCACCTGAAGAAGGAAGGTGAATGCCCAGAGAGCATACGGGTGTCGAAGTTGACTCTGATGGCGACGATGATACCCCTGGACCGAATGGGAGGAACCGAAAGTGCAACAAGAAGCGCAAGGGAAAGGCAGTATTGGCCATGGAAGGCTCTGATGATATTAGCGTCGGACACAAGGCGAAAGCGGAGACCCCCCCAGCAAGGGAGCTGCCTGGTGCGCTGATTGTCGAGGAGACGCAGCGGCAGAGTAAATAGGGAAGCGTGATGGGCCATATTGGAAGATCCATTGCACCAAGGGCCATGATCTCAAAAAATGCAACCAAGTTGAGCAGCTTGCTGAAAAGAAAAAAGAAAACTATGAGCAGCGTGACAAGGAGAAGGGCCAAGATGGTGCTACTGGGAAAGGCCGCGGTGGTAGAGGAGGCCGCCACCGTAAGGCCCGACAGCAAAAGGAAAAGCCTTCCACACGCCGTGAGAAAAAATAAGAAGATGACATGAGTGATGATGAAGATGATGGAGAGGATTCCAATGATAAAGAATTATAGTGGGCAACCGATGCCATGTGTGTTGACGGGGGTGCATCCTTGCACTCCTCTTGCCGCCAGCTCAAACAGTGGGCACACGAAGTTAACACCATGGAGCTAGCGTAAGAGTCTAAAAGACCGCTCGAATGGTCCCGTGCACCTATCATCGTTGATGGAGAGGATCACTCTCATCATATTATTGTGGTCAGGTGTTTGCACTGTTGGTTTGTCCGACAGTCCGCAACCTCAAATTTAGTAAGAAGTTAGTTGATGGTAGGGTAGTGTTGAACCTAATTTCCCCCGAGGTGGTTAAGAGACTCAAAATCCCTGACAATGAGCTCAATCCTACGGGTTCATTCCTAGGAATAAACCCCGATAGAGGCTAGCCTAGGGGTAAGATAAGTTTTCCTGTTACATTTTTCGGAGAGCTTAACTACCGGACTGACAAGGTCATATTTCACGTGGTCGAACTCTCCTTGCTGTACAATGGAATTCTTGGTCGCCGAGCCTTGGCAAAATACATGGCAGCATCCCACTATGTTTACAACATTATGAAGATGCCAGATCCCATGGGAGTAATTTCCATCCATGTGACAAGAAAGATGTAGTTATTTGCATAGGCCAGATGTATCGAGATGCAATAGAAACAGAGGCCGTAGAAGGACCCACTCCTACGACAAGCATAAAGAAGGAAAAGAAGTCTAGCAGGAACACCGACAAGGACTCAGGGAAGCGCGCCCCATGGAGTGTGCTGCGCCTGTTGATGACCTTCCGGAGAGTTCCACTAGCAGGAAATCGAAGGTCTCCTACCCAACGAGAAAGAAAATCCCAACAAGGGAGGAAGTCTGTGGAGGTACGTTTACCATTAGTGCCACCCTTAACAACAAATAGGAAAGCGCGCTCATTGCCTTTCTGTGGGCGAATGTCGATGTGTTTGCGTGGAAACCTTCTGACTTCCCCGGTGGTCCTGGAGAGGTAATCGAGGACCACCTTGCTGTCTGCCATCATGGCAGACCCATGAAGCAGAAATTCAGGAAACAGGCCTTGGAGAGACAACACTTCATTGCCAAAGAAATCAAGAAGCTAGAAGTAGCTGGTTTAGTTAGAGGAGTGTTGCACCCAATGTGGTTAGCTAACACGGTAGTGGTGCACATGGCAAATGGGAAATGGAGGCTTTGCATTGATTTCGTTGAATTAAACAAAGCATGCCAAAAGGACCCATTTCCCTTGCCGCACATCGATCCGATAGTTGATGCCTCTTTGGGATGCGATCGGCTTTCCTTCCTGGAGGCATATTCTGGACACCATTAGATATTCGCGGCCAAAGAAGATGAGGATACGACCACATTCATAAATCCATGCGGCACATACTACTTTTTTATGTATGCCCTTCTGGTTAAAGAGCACTTGTTCTACATTTGACAAGGCCGTATAGATTGCATTTGGATCCGAGTTGCATAGAAATGTTGAAGCTTACATGGATGACATAGTGGTCAAAACTAGAGACGCAGCTACCCTTGTACAAGACTTGGAAGAGACCTTTGCACACCTGCGCAAGTTCAACCTGAAGCTCAACCCTGAAAAATGTGTGTTTCGTGTTCTGGCCGGCAAGCTACTTGGATTCTTTGTGTCTCAGCGAGGAATAGAAGCCAATCCCAACAAGATTAAGGCTATCGAGCTGATACAAGCACCCAAGACAATCAAGGAAAGGAGACGTCTGACTGGATGTGTTGCCGCGTTGGGCACATTCATCTCCAAATCCGCTGAACGCCCCATGTCGTTCTTGAAAATACTGAAGAAGGCTGGCCCAACAAAGTGGACCCTGCAAGCAAACGCAGAGTTGCGAGATCTAAAAACGTATCTTTCTTCCGCTCTGACCTTGGTCATTCCTAAGCCACAAGAGCCATTGTTGCTATATTTGGCAGCAACGAATCAAGTGGTTAGCGCAACCCTGGTGGCACAACGGGAAGTAGATGAAGATGCACCCACCGCGACGGATGCTATGAGGGATGAAGTCAAGGTATTTGAGGTAATGCCCAACACAGACTTAGGAGAACCCCAGCAGGCTAGCAACGGGAGTACCAAAGAGATGGCAAAGAAGAAAGTGGTACAACGGCCGGTGTACTTTGTCACCTCCTTGTTACAGGGGGCTCGGTCAAGGTACTTTCCAGAGCAAAAGCTGATCTTCGGCCACATCATGGCTACGAGGAAGCTGCACCAATACTTCCAAGCCCATGGGATCACAGTTATCACCCATTTTCCACTGCAACGTATCTTGAGGAACCCCGAAGCCACTGGCAGGATAGTCGACTGGGCGCTAGAGCTGTCATTTTTTGGATTGAAGTATCAAAGTACTTCGACAATTCAAAGCAGGGCGCTAGCAGAATTCATCATTGAATGGACACCCACACCAGAAGAAGAAGTCGAAGAAACAATTCTCCCTGGTAGGGAAACATCTAGGGAATGGATCATGTATTTTGACATTGCTTTCTCACTCGAGGGTGTGAGGGCAGGTGTGCTCCTCATCGCCCCCATTGGAGATTATCTCAAATACGTGGTCCAAATGCACTTTCCCCGGTATGAAGCTACCAACAACACTCCTGAGTATGAAGGACTCCTTGCAGGACTCAGAATCACGGTAGATTTGGGGATCAAGAAGCTGATAATTAGAGGAGCCTCTCAGCTCGTTGTGAAGCAGATCAACAAAGAGTATCAAAGTCCGTTGATGGAGGCTTACATAGAGGAAGTGAGGAAGTTGGAGGAACACTTTGATGGATTGCAGGCAGAACATGTGCCACGTGCAGAGAACAGCGTTGACAATAACCTGTCAAAGTGTGCCCACAAAAACTTCATGTGGAACCAGGAATTTTTGTCCTTCACCTCACTCAACCCTGTGTATCCCCTTGAACGGTGACCAGGAAGAGAAGAAAGCTGAACTCTGGCAAACATTTCCCGACAGACCTTCCTAAAGCCTCCGACGGAGAAGTTGTCGAAGGCGGTTCCGTTTCACCTGGTGATCCGCTCTCTCCCATGGAACATCAGGTTCTCGCGGTAAAGGTAAGCTCTCCCACCAACGAGGAGATGCCTTTAGTCCTTGTTGTCTAGCCATAGGCTTGACCTTGGGCACATCATATTGTTCGATTCGTTCAAACAAGAGAACTTACCGAAGAGCAAGAAGAGGCCAAAAAAGTAGCACGTCGGTCTAGTATGTACCAGTTTGTTAAGGACTCTCCGTACATAAGGAGTCCCAACGGCTTGAAATTGGGGTGCATCAGCCGGGAGGAAGGACAAAAGATGTTGGCAGCGATTCACGGAGGCGTATGTGGGTCACATATAGGATCAAGGCCCTCGCTAGAACAACTTTATGGCAGAGTTTCTATTGGCCCACAACCCTCCAAGATGCGAGTGACATGCTCACTAAGTGTGAGGCCTGCCAGTTCCATTCCAAAAATATTCATCAGCCAGCGCAAGCCCTCTAGACGATCCCTTTATCCTCTCTATTCTTTGTCTGTGGTCTTGATATTCTAGACCCATTTCCGCGCGTTGCCGGGGGTTTCGAGTTCTTGTACATAGCAATTCACAAGTTCACAAAATGGCCTAATGCAGAACTAGTGAAAAAGGTGACCGTGCAGTCAGCTATCAAGTTCATGAAACGGCTGGTGTGCCAGTTTGGACTACCCAACACAGTAATCACTCATAATGGCACCCAGTTCACGAGCCGCATGTTCATGTTGTACATCCGAAATGTTGGAAGCAAGGTCTCCTTTGCCTCTGTTGCACACCCAAGGAGCAATGGGAAGTTGAGAGGGTGAATGCTGAAGTATTGCGAGGACTCAGAATAAGAACTTTTGATAGATTGTGAAGATCTGGCAAGCGGTGGATTGATGAGTTACCGGTGATTCTTTGGTCCCACAAAACAACACTGAATCGAGCTATCGCCCAGACATACTTCTCCCTAGTATGCAATGAAATAGAGCAATATAGGCTATGACATGATGATGCCATGCTCCTCGAGGAAGATCGTCTCTGGTCTGCTATGCATGTTGCACGCTATCAGCAGGCCCGATGCCGCTATCATAGCCGCAGGGTCCACACTCGGAGCTTTGGGGAAGACGACCTTGTCCTTAGGCGCGTTCAGTCCGCCAAGGGTTCTAACAAGTTGATGCCAAAGTGGGAAGGCCCTTACCGGGTAGTACAAGTCACCAGACATGGCCCTGTCCATCTATAGACCGAAGATAACATCAAAATGCTTAACTCATGGAACATTGAGCATCCTTGTAAGTTCTACCTGTAAGGCGCAGTTTCCGGGCCTAGTCCCCGACAACCACCCTTTGTACAAGCTTTGTCGCACCACATGTAACCCTTTGTACAAAGCCAGGCGCATAACATGTGCATAAATAATGCTAGGCATTACATCATATCATCATTTGCATGTTCATTATGCATTACTCATGTTATGATGTCACAACTACCATAGTTTACAAGTTATTATGAGTGCTTGATGGATTTATAATTCTTGTTAACGCGTCTTCCCTGTTTCCAAAGGACGGGGCCTCATTTTTTCTCTATATGTTTTACCTCTAGGTAAATAGGAGACAATGAAGAAGCAACAACGGCGAACCACCAGACCTTCAAGGGGACCTCCCCTAAAGAGAGATGCTTAAACCACCTTATCCAAGGCTCGGATCCATTCCTTTCCTTAAGGAAATCCTTGCCACTCCTTTTCCATTATGTACAATGGAATTCTCTCACAGTAGGAACCCTTGCTAGGTCGAGCCGTCCTTCATCTCTTGACAATTATTAGCCTTGGGAAGGACCGCACAGATACCGACAAAGGGCCTTTCCGGGGGTCGATGCCAGTCAGTTGTCAGGGAGCTCGCTCCCTCTTCGACACTCGCATCTTGTACCAACCCGACAAGGAGTCCTCTATGGCAAGAACATACATACAACACAATTTGAGTAGAAGGACAAATAGACAGTACTCAAGATATATGAATGGCGCTTATTTCGTTCATTGTTCATTGCAAAATGGATAAAATAAATTACTTCTACACTAGTAAAAATTTGGCAGGAGCTTACATATTTTTCTTTATAAAGAGATAAGTGCCATGTAATGCCTTTCTTATCCCGCTCCTCTTAGGGATTGGATGGAGGAGACAAAGAGGGCAGAGGGAGGCCCAAACAAATGCCTAGCTTGACCCCGTCAGGACCTGAAGGAGGCGGCTCGTCATATCCACACGTGGTGAAGATGAAGCCAAAGTCCATGAGCCTACCAGGATCTAGCTGGAAGATGAGGCAGCATCCGGGCCAAGGACCCCCGACAAGATCTCCTTGCCACGAGGGGGAGGGGCATGAGGTGACTGCATCGGTGCGACTAACGGTCAACTAGAGGCCGAGCCGCCATACTCCGACTTGATGGCTTGGGGCTTACTGTCATAGTTTTTGTTAGCACTCTCCTCCTTATCGCAGTCAGTCGAGGATGACCTTTCGGCGTCACTCGAGCTTTCTTCGCAACAGCCAAGACGAGCTCCCGAGTGCCGGTGAATCATGAGGGAGAGCATGTCAGCCTCCACCAACTTGAAGCGGAGAATGTGGCCCGCCATGAAGTTGTGGGCACATGCGAAGGTCTTCCACCCATGCCTCAAGAACATGACACGAGGTTTTGGATACTCAACGTCAGCATGCACGCCACCATTACAACATCCGTGCACGCGTAACGACATTCCATGTGGTTTTTCAACCTCCATCTCCCTAGCAAAAGAGAGAGGGAGGCACAAATGACCGCTTGGAGGACCGCACAGCCTGACGATAAACTCTCGCGCCGTACCTGCGGTATGTACCAGTGTCGGTGATGTGAGGTCGACACCTATGTGAATCAACGTGAAACCCTTGTGATCCTAGGGCGAGAAGAGGTGACGTGAAGAGCAGAGCTAGCAATTAGCACCCGACAAGCCTTTTTACCCAGGTTCGGGCCGCTTACGCATAAAACCCTACGTCCTGCTTGTCTGGTTATTTTAAGCGTTTTGTTGTCGATTGTTACAGTGACCGTTGATGACCGTCTTATGGGTCAATCTCCAAAGAGTCTTACCCCTTTGAAATGAGCTAAGGGCCTCCTTTTATAGGCAAAGGGGTCGCCTACAGTGCTCGGTGGTAGGTGCACGAGGAGTTACAGTGAACCTAGGGCGATGCTTATCCATCTACCACTGTCACGTGCATTTAATGCACGTCTTGTCCATGTCAGCGATGTGCTGGTGAAGAGACGTATCTAGGTGTTTCGACACCTGGACGCTGCACTGGCGCATGCGGAATGCACTGGCACTTGGGGGTGGTGGCACGGTGGCAAGGGCGGTTGTCCACCAGTGGCCAGGCCCGTCATCTCGGGAAGGAGCTTGCCGGGGCATTGAGTCTTCGTGCCGGCAAGGGAGCTTGCCGGGGGCTTCAGTCGTCATCCCGGCAAGGGAGCTTATCAGGGTCTTGTACTCGGTTATTTTATCACGCCCACCAAATGGGTGCGACCTTGGTCATCTTCCCGGCAAGGCAGGCTTGCCGATGTCTTGATAATCTTGGGGGTTGCATCTTGACTGGGTCCTCCCATGCTCTGTCGGCAGGGGCTCTTCGCGCCCGTGCACAAGTCTGGGGCACTAGGGACCCCCAGTCTTTAGTGCACCGATAGGAGCTCCCGGGCCTGGGCCACACACGCATGCGAAGCGTTGTTGGGCCTGGCCCAAAGAGGTGCACGGGCTTTCGTGGCTAGATCCGCTGGCAGTTGCTTTTCCCCACGTCGCGCCTTGGATGCGCAAAGTGGGGGTCGTGCGGGGAGTGGCCTTTCCACTTCCTAAAACGCCTCTGCCAGGCGCGTGGCATGCGCAATTATGGATGGACGGGTGGCGGACGTGGCCTTAAAAGGCGCAGTAGTGGATGGGCATGCCCGTTCATGCATTGGTGCAGCAGGGCGGTCCCCTGTTCGCCCGTGAGCACGAGCGATTGGGCGAGAGGGGTGGTGGCTTCTAGAGCAAGGGAGGCTAGCCCCCGTGCCTCGTCCTATAAATTGGGAGGGTTTTGCGAGGGGTTTTGCTCACTCAACTCCTTATGAATCCACCAACTCCTCAGCCTTAGTCCTCAGAGTCCTCTTCTGTCTGTAGGTGCTGCTCGCCCCTAACAATGGTTAGGGGATGGGGTCGGCCACCGTTGGCAGCTAGGGCGGCGAGAGGATCCCGTTCGGATCATGGCACAGCTTCTAGGGGCGCCACGGCGGAAGACGTCTCGAGCGCCCGTGGTGGAGGAAGGGCGAGGGTCCGCGGTCATGGTGGAGGTCGAGAACGGGGGAGGTGGAGCGCTACTCCAGCGCCTCCGCCTTCCCCGAGGCTTGCTCCTATGGCAGTCCTCCATGCTGCTCGGGCGAGGCAGGACGGCCTTCACCCGCGCCCATCCCTTCGAGGACTGGCATTTCCTCCAGTCCAAGCTAGTGCAGGCGGACATGCTGTCCGTCAAGTTCTAGGCGCGCCCATGTGTTCTTCTCTGCTGCTGCGAAGAGGGCTCGAGCGACGCCGTCTGTCCTACCTCGAGCGATAGCGATGAGGAGGATAGTGGTGGTGGTGAGGTATGCGTTGGGTTAGGGCCTCAGGGTGTCAAGTTGGAGGTCGACCCCCCGAGCCCCAACTGGGCGTAGATCGCACCGCTGCGGCTAGCTCACGTCTCGCCCCCTCCCGACGTGGGCATCCTGCCGGATCTGGCGTCGGTGCCTCGTCTTTGAGGAAGAGGCACCTCCGCAATCTCTGACTTCTCCATGCCCTCTTCTTGGGCCACCTCACCAGAGCGAATGTTAGCTCCCCGGCTCCAGGAGGAGGTGCGCTCACGGACTCCGGATCCTTCGCCCCTTCATGTGCCCTGCCAACTGGTATTCGGCCAAAGGGGGGCCAGGTGGCGCTTGCCGGGGCCGATCCCGTTCTCGTCGGCACAGTGATGGTCATGGGGAGCCAACCCTGGCCGCGCCGCGGGCTCCCCCTTTTTGTCTTCTTGAACTTCACTTCGGCGAGCTTAGTTCCTCGCCAAAGACAAAAGTTCTAGGTTAGAGTAGATCATATCATCCATGTAATATGTTTGAGAGTGTCCCAAACAAATGAATGAAAATACTGTTTTCCCTTTTTTTGATTCTATTCTTTGTATGATTCGCCTTTGCATTATCTGGGAGCTTGCCGGCTACTACCGGCAAGACTCCTTGACGCGTTTAGTGCAACCATAGAAATCGCCAAGCGCAACTTGAGACGAAATCAGGCGCTACGTAGTCGCTTACTCTGTTGATCAGGTTCGAAACAATTTGAAGGTGCTCTGTGGCCGTTTAGGTCGTTTTAACGAGTTCGAAACAAAGACAAGGTGCACTAATCTTTGGAAAGGTCCCAGTATGCGTAGACACCATACACAAAGATTGGAAACTTTTAAAGGGAAAACAGAGAATCTATCTACTTCATATCTGAATCTTAATCTTAGCACTTATCTGCTCACGCCGTGGTTGCATGGCGCTCGAATCTTTTGCCGGGACGTCGGGGTCCCCCACAAGCAAGAAATTACCACTCCCGGCAGCTTGTTTTCGGGCAAAGGCTTCTTGCCGACAGTCCGTGATCGTTGTTTGGAGAAAACGTTAGCCAAGGGTCTAACCCCTTTACTTTTCACTTGCTAGACTATACTCGCGGAGCCCCCGAGCACATCTTGGACGACGATACAACGCTCTCAGGGGCACAACACTGATGCTAGAGTGCGCGCGAGGGCTTCGGGACCATTTGGCACATCCTCAACGACTATGCATCAATCCGTGGAGGTGCGTCCGCGGGAGTATGGACTGCGGCCTTTGTGAAGCTCCAAGGTACGCACCCGACAGCTGTGCGTTGGCCCCGAGTGACGCATCGTCCTGACGGCGCCGTCTTTGGAGCCTCCGCCTCCCTGCCTCGCGCTCGCTCAACAACGCACTCGCGCAGGCCTTGGGTAGCCATAGCAGAACAGAGCTTCCGCCGCGGTACCCCATTTCCGAGGGAACTGCGGTGTAACGCCCAAACTTCCAAAGATGTCGACGATGCGAGGTCGACACCTATGGTAATCAATGTGAAACCCTTGTGATCGGAGGGTGGGGAGATGTGACGTGAAGAGCAGATCTAGCAATCATCACCCGGCGAGCGTTTTTACCCAGGTTCGGGCCGCTTACGCGTAAATCCCTACGTCCTGCTTGTCTGGTGGTATTAAGCCTTTTGTTGTCGATTGTTATAGTGACCATTGATGACCGTCTTATGGGTCAATGTCCAAAGAGTCTAACCCCTTCGAAATGACCTAAGGGCCTCCTTTTATAGGCAAAGGGGTCGCCTAGAGTGCTTGGTGGTAGGTTCACGAGGAGTTATGGTGAACCTAGGGCGGTGCTTATCCATCTAGCGCTGTCAGGTGCATTTAATGCATGTCTTGTCCTTGTCAACGATGTGCTGGTGAATACGATGGATGATGTGTTGGTGAATACATGTATCCAGGTGTTTCGACACCTCGACGATACGCTGGCGCATGCGGAATGTGCTGGCACTTGGGGGCGGTGGCACTGTGGCAAGGGCGGTTGCCCACTAGTGGCCAGGCCCGTCATCCCGGCAAGGATCTTGCCGGTGCGTTGAGTCTTTGTCCCGAAAAGGGAGCTTGTCGGGGGCTTCAGTCGTCATCCCGGCAAGGGAGCTTGCCGTGGTCTTGTACTCGGTGAGTTCATCACGCCCACCAAATGGGCGCGGCCTTGGTCATCTTCCCGGCAAGCCAGGCTTGCCGAGGCCTTGATAATCTTGGGGTTGCATCTTGACTGGGTCCTGCCATGCTCTGCCGGCTGGGGCTCTTCACGCCCGTGCACAAGTCTGGGGCACTAGGGACTCCCAGTCTTTAGTGTACCGATACCAGGCGAAAACAGAGGGGGCGTCATCGGAGCAGGGTTGGGTAAGGAACTCTATCTCCCTCGACCACTGGCTCTTCGGTGACCCCTAGCCATTCCGGTACCACCACCTCGACCACTCGTACCGCCCTCCGTCGCAACGTCTGAAGCGGCTACATGATCTCGAGGGGAGGCTCTCACTGCGTCCACAAATGTTGGGGGATGTGCTCGCCCCCTCGTCATAGAAAAATCAAAGCAAGCTTAAGGGACAACAAGAAAAGAGGAAGCTGGGCAAGCCTAGGTTCGAGGATAGGAGAAGGATGGATGAGCATCGCCTACCGTACCCCCCCCCCCCCCCGGTTTTATAGGGATGATATGGGGGCGGGCTCTCCAACGGTCCAAGGGTCGCCGCCCATCTCCACCTATGCCGTTGCCCACCATCATAGGTGAAGACGTAACTGCCCACCGATCCAATCCATCGGCTGCAGCTCCAGCCACAATCAGGCCTTTAAGTCATGTGCACCCACCACGAAATTCTCGTAATGCATGCGACGCGCATGGTGGAAACGACCTGAAGTGGTGGGACAGTGCGACACAGTAGATTGGCGATTATCCTTTGCAATTTCACGCCCGTGCATGAACTTTGTGTCTGAACCAACAGTGCAGGGAAAGCGCGTATGGGCCAGGCCCGGGGGCTCCTATCGATGCACTAGTAATGGGGTACCCAGTGCCCCTGACTTATGCACAAGCGTTAAGATCATAACACCTTGAAGGAAACCGCCAACCCAAGCAAGTATCCGGAACCAGATGGTGGCAAGACCTACACAACAACGCAGGATGGTCCCAAGACGCGCCAAGAACTCCCGGCACCTACCGAGGAGCAAGGTGTAGACATGCTCAATAAAACCCGATAAGTCACACCCCTGGCAGGAGCTAGACAATATGCCACCGCTCCACCTCATCGCCACACCAGTCACTTAACAATGAGTTGTCGATCTGCCTGATGGCTAGGTGGCTCTCGCTAGGCACGTGTTGACATGCTGGAAGATAGGTTACGCCACCTTGACACCCGTCCGTAGACGTGTCATGATGTGGTGCAATATTTAGCTAGAGCAGTGGAAGGAGCTTGCCGAGGACGCACCCTGGCTCGCCACCTAAGGATGCATTATGGCATTTTGTCTCGAGTGCCAAAAATTAGGTATGATAGCACTATTAGCTATCTAATCATATCTATTTTCCACTTTGTGCGCCCCTTGAGCTATAAAAGGAGGCACAAGGCAACCTAGCATGGGATTCAGATCCAAGAACATTTGTACACACGTAGTAACTCTGTGTGGCAACCCTTGCCGGGGCAGAACACTTTGCGAGCTCCGTCTTCCTCAAATCAATACATCAAAACAGGAGTAGGGTTTTATACTTCTCAGCAGCCCGAACCTGGGTAAACACCTCGAGTGCCATCATCGGACTGCCTCGTAGTTTTTCCTCTTTGTGTGACGCGATCTCCTCGCCAAACCATGAAGGGGACAATGGTCCCATAGGTGATCGTGTGCAACCTGTCCTGATAGTTTCAATTATAAAACTGTTTGGAAAGACTGCAAGTAACATAGATGATTCACGCTAATAAGTTGTGTGTGTTGTGGGAAATCATAGGTTGGCCTAATTAAGCGAGGCATAAAATCAAATAAACCAGAATAATTGCTGCTTAAGACTCCAATCACATTGCATTATTAGTTCATTACACATAGTCTCACTAACATGTAGTTCAACCGATAAACATATATACACAAGCGTACATATAATACACACAAAGCAGATAGATTAAATCAAACATCTCTTCTTTGTGCTTGGTCGTTAAGATTCTCCAGAAACTCGGCGTACGCTGCCAACACCTTCCTCGAGAATACTTTTGCTTGAAGTAGCCAATGGCTTGTCCTCTTGCCTCCGCCAAAACAGTAACATACGCTTTGTTAATATTGTTGTTACAGAACGGGCATCCATAGCCCCCATTCTTCCAGACATGCCTGTTATGCTTTCCAGTCTTAAGCTCCCTAAGCTTTTGCCACTTGAACCTCTCCTAGAAGTCTTCATCCTCGTTATCCACATCATCATATATCACCTATACATATAATAAAAAATGTTTCGTCGGTATATTTTATAATGTAAATTCAAAAAGGTAGAGTTTATGAAACATAACATATCATGTGACAATGTGAACCCTAAATCCTCAAGTGATATTACTAAAAAAATGCATGAATAAGAACGATCAAATAAATACTTCCTGCATGAACTAATGATTATCACACAAATATTATTAAAAAAATGCATAAATAAGAACGTTCAAATAAAAAAATGCATGAAAATGAAACATAACTTACTGCAGCATATTTAATTCATGCATGCCATAAATGCATGAACTGATGATTGTCACACAAATATAAGAACGTTCAAATAAATACTAGTATATTTGTCAAAAAAGGTCGTAATCTGTGTAGTACATTCAAATGATTTGTAAGATCTCGCTATGAATTATTAGCACAATCATATAATCTAGTCTAATTATTAACAAAATCATTTGTATAGATAGTCTGTAACTAGAGAAAACCTAGCTACAATATATTTACCAAAAATGGGTATAGATTACCAAGCGGTTCTCTGTCAGAGTCGTTGTCCTCGTCGTAGTAGTGGTCGGAGTTGTTGTAGACCTTCGACTCCGACTGGGGAAGCACATTGGCGGCGAATACGTCAAGGCTGCTCTGCTATCCGCGCGACACATCATATGCGGCGACAGTAATCTCTGTGTCCTCTTCACGTTGTGCTCGGGTCCTTCGCCGACCCAAATATGGTCAGTCCCTCTCATGGTGCACTTACGGAAGGTTGTTGATGACTAATGAGAACGGCGGGGAGGATGCATGGGTGAGAGATCATTGTGTGTGTGTAGTGAGAATGGGGAGTGTAACTGCCTATTAAAACTAGTGGCTCGGGTGTTGTTATTAGAGTTCAGTCGGGAGGGAGGGAAACGATGGTTTAGAGGGACGACTTGTTCCCTGGCGAACCGGCATGGTGGATGATTGGCATGCGTACCATCAATTGACATGCCTGATGGCATGTCTCCCTATGAGACGACGCAACAAACACGCGTCCTATCAATTCGCACACCTGCTCATATACATCCCTGCAAGCCTGTGCGGCCACCTGCTAGCATGTGTCCCGTCAAATGATATATGCTCGCATGGATCCTGGGGCATGTATTGCTTTCCTATTGAGGATTAATTCTACTCCTTTATTATTAAGACTTTACCGACGCTACAGCACGTACATTGTTGTTGTAATGCAAACGATTTGGATTAATAAATAGTTTACGATGTTAACGTGACAGTCCTGTATTGCATCTCTTATTAAGCCCACGTTTTTAAGAAACTTAGTGAAAACTTCTCTTAAATTGGTTGATTTATTTACCACAACATATTAGTTCCACAACATCAAATCATGTTAATTTTTCATGAATTCTAGATTAGCTGGGGATTTGCTGGAATTTGAAAACCAAGACTCTCAATGTTTTCTTTTGAGCCAGCGTGCCGAGATTTTTAAAATTTATTGCCTTTCCTACCAAGGCGATTAAAAATGCACCCAAGTCAGAAAAATTGATTTTCAATCCATTTTGGCACACCGCCGCATGTGCATATTGTTTTAATTTGAAATTTACAAATTAAATACCGAAGGAATCAATTTAATATATAAAAATATCTTAATGTTGTCTAAAAAAATTGAACTTTACCACGGCACTCCAATTATCACATGTCCACGACGTAAAAAGTTTGACATGCATGCCTCGAAGTGGCGGTGGTGCGGTGGGACGGGTGGAGGTGTGATGGGGGTGGCACAATACGCGTCGAATGCCACCATGTGGGGTTATACGGTTAGTGAGGCATGCATGCGGTGGTATTCCACGTACACTCCCTCATGCGGTTACCGCCGACAAACCCATTCGTTGGACCCTTGGGGTCAATCACTTTGAATGGCATGGTGAGTTAGCTTTGCTCAAAGGTGGATTCATCTTAGTCCATGTTTCGGTGTAGATTATGGTGACATTCCAACCGAATATTTGAGCACATGTATACATGCATGTGCTTCGACCGGCTAAAAGTAAGTGTACACATTGTGAACCTAAGTGGTTTTTTAGATTTTCGGAGGTGCCAAATAAAAGGTGCGCATTGGGTCTTCAAAACATCACAAAATACCTCCATTGATATGTTAGGGCAACATGGAGGTAGTGGTTATCCTTGGACACCGCCCACCTCGCGTAGTTATCGGAGCCGCTCCCATCTGTGGCCTCATGTACTTTGCCGCATCGGGAGAGGTTAATTGCCGTTGATTATTTTTTGGTTTCTAATTGTGGTACATGATGTTGTGAGATTACATAGTATAATTTGAGCACATTTGTATGCATGAATGCCTCCTACCGGCTCGAATGGGAGGGCATATATATATACATACACACACACACACACACACACACACACACGCACGCACGCACGCAGACACACACACACACACACACACAGACACACACACACACACACCGCGTCGTGAATCTCACTCCATGTGGCGACTTCATAATTACCGAGGAAGGTGCCACATCAAAGTTTGTGTGTTGGGTATTTAAACATCACACAACACTTCCTTACATATGTTTGATCAACAATTAGATAGTGGTTGTCTTCAGACACTCGTTCCTGTGGTCATCGGTGGAAAGCCCATTCTTGGGCCTCCATGGATGTCCATCAGATTGACTCACAATGAGACAAAGTTTACCATGTTGTATGCTTCTTAGTTCATGTTATGGTATATATTATAGGTCATTGAGTTTCCTTACCAAGGAATGAGCTCGCACACGTACACATGAATCGTTCGCATCCGCGTTCGGCATACTAGTTGTACATGTCATGAACAATCGTTTCGGGGTGAGGGATTTCCAGTTCCAAAGCATGTGCCACA
Source organism: Hordeum vulgare subsp. vulgare (assembly GCF_904849725.1). Lineage (NCBI taxonomy): Eukaryota > Viridiplantae > Streptophyta > Magnoliopsida > Poales > Poaceae > Hordeum > Hordeum vulgare. Next base: position 197,519,523 of record NC_058522.1, read on the forward strand.
TCAGAGTTGTGCATGACCTATATTAATTAATTCAACTGAAACACAGCATTTTCGTACATATGTTTGTGACAAATGGAGGTGATGGTTGTCTTCACACACTCCATCATGTGGTTATCGACATCACGCCAATTAGTGGCCCTCGGTTGACATCCGTCACTTTGATCGATAACGAGAGAGGTTTAACCAATGTTGATTCTTCGGTCGGGATGTCCATGTTGCGAGGAGCATTTCTCACGATCCACCTTTTACCGTAAGCGAGATGGTGTGGTTTGACCTGGATGGATTAATGTAGGTTTCATTTTCATGTTATGGCAAGGTAAGACGCAAGACCTATTTGGGGGCATGTATTCGTAGCTCGGATTCCCTCAAGACAAGACTAAGTGGTTGCGGACGAGACTTGTGCCAAATCAAAGTTGCAAAATCAAACCACCCTTTGCATACACAATTTGGTTCGACATGCAGGTGTGTTTGTGTCCCGACCAATTTCCCGCATTTTTTTGGGTGAGATGCTTCTATATATTATTATTTTAAGAGAAATAGCATACGATTCGAACAAAAAAAACTTTTGTGATTGTCCACTCAACACACACCATTCCCTCTGCCTACTCGTGTACCACGGTCATACCGTGTCACACGAGCACGGTCCACTGGTGGGCATTGGACACGATTGGGTTCCGTGAGACTTCCCTCACAATCTCAAAAATATCTATGGCGTGGTCTGCACCACTTCAATCTTCAATCCTATTTGATAGCGCCCACTTATTATGTTTGGGCTGTCAGTTACATTTGTTATTCCCGCGCGGGCCATGCCGTTTCAATCTCATCATCTAAATATTTAGTACCCACGAAACACCAACATTTCACTTCTGCGTACTAAGTTTTTGGTAGCCTCGGCATTTCCCCAAATACCAGCTGCCCCCTCCCCCCCCCCCGCACTACAGAACCTCTGCTCAGATTACGTACAAAAGGAAAACCTCCGCTCACACACAACTCCCTTGCTAGAACCCTAGCTAACTCGATGTTGGTGATGCCTCCGTCGCCCCTGACTCCACCATCAACCTTTGTTCATCTTCCCGTGCATGTTATCCACTGATCTTAAACCCACACCACCCTGAGTTTCTTACACAACACATGCCAAACACCCCTTTACCCAAAGATCCACATCCCCATCCTCACCCCACTCCAGTGGGTTGTAGCCTAAGCCCGGCTGCGCTTCCCGGGGAGCTCAAGGAGCGAATGTAAAAAGAGAGGTATATAATGGTCTTTACGTTGGACAATGGCAAGGTGGCCGTCTAGCCCTCGGGGAATCTCGCTACGATGACTCGCCGAGGGCTTTAAATAAGCGGGCTCGCGCATGTCTGTATGTCACCGCAGCCGGCTACAACATGGATCTTCTCGAGAGCAATGGCTTGATGCGGGACATGATACTGGTTAAGTGGCACACCCCACCCCTCGGGCTCAACCCCATGGATGTCCTCCATGGCCCCGCCGCTGATCTTCTCTGCTTCGTTGTCAGGAACTTTCCTTCATCGCCATCGAGAACCTTTTATCATTTGTGAAGGAATGCCCATGTTTGGTTGTCTGTAGCGAGCATATACCTTGTTTAGTTGTTTTTGGTTGTTCGTAGTAAACTATGTCTAGTTTAAATTCCTAGATTTGTTTCTTTAGTCATGCAACTGGTTCCTCTTAAAGCTGGTGTAGTTAACGCACCCTTGTTTATTTCGGTTTTCTCACAATATGATAATTAATCATACAATTTGATGTTCAAGCACGTGGTACATACTACCTTCTACGATAATTCAACAATACCTAAATAAATGATTGTTTGGTTGTTGTCAAGTCTAATGTAGTGAGCATATGCCTCCTTTTAAGTTTTTTGGTTCTTTGTGGTTAGCATTTCTCCAGTTTCGATTGCTATATTTTGTTGTTTATAGAGTTCCTTGTTTACTTAGATATTCACAATGTGTAGTACAATTTGATCAATACGAGTTCAATGGCCATATTTGTTTCATGTTAAGCCTGGTGTAGGTAATATGCCCCCTGTATTTCACTTTGTGGTGTTCAATTGTACAATTTGATGATGAAGTGCAAGATATGTTCTATGGAATTTCGACAATAGCATTATGAATGACTACATTTGGTTGTTGTAAATCTTGTTGTAGTGCGCATGTGCCTATTTTAATGGTTTTTGGTTCCCATGGCTATATTTCCTTCCCATGTTATACTCCCTCCGCCCCATAATATATGCATCATTGGACTAATGAGTTTATTCAAGTATATTTTAGAAAATTACAAAGATGCCTTGGCTATAGGATTGTGAGAAGATGCCCCTTGATGCGAGGAAAAGGAATAGGATAGGCTCAAGCTTATGCAAGAAGACTCTACATTTTATATTGGTGAGAAATCACTTTGAGTCCATAGGAAAGACAATACTATTAAAAGGGGAAAAGGCATTATGATGAATTGGTTGCTCAAGTGCTTAGAGGTAGCCACCAAAAATACTCAGCCATTGTGTCACAAAATATTTGTGTCCAAAGTCAAACCAGCAAAATCGGTGCCACCAACAATTTCCATTCGGCCCTACTGATTTTACACTTGACAGATCCTATGCCAAATCCTACCATCTCGGTACCACCAACATTCTTATCAGTGCCACCGAAATTAAGTGACCAACTTTATGTTGAGATGATTTGGAGAATCAGATCCTAGTTTGAAATCGGTCTCACGAAGATATGGAATGTGGTCTAGGTCTTCGTATCGGTACCACCAAGATTCATGTATCGGTCTCACTGAGAATTCAAAAGTTGCCACATTTAGTGCATCTCGGTACCACCAGGATTCTTTTCGGTGTCACCGAGTTGGGAAATAATGTTGTAACGGTTGGATTTTGGGGGATGCTTATATATATCCCTCGACCTACCTCTCATTCGTATAGGAAGCACTCAGAACACACTAACACTTGCAGATCCATTTTTCTGACAGAGAGAGCGACCGACTCATGTGTTGAGATCAAGAGATTCCATTCCAACCAAGTGAACCTTGATTTCTAGCCTCCCCAAGTTTCTTTGCACATTATCAATCACCCCTATCTCTGCCAATTCTCAGAGAGAGTGATTGAGGGTTGAGGAGACTATCTTGATAAGCACAAGAGCAAGTACTTCGCCGTTCTACCACATCTATTACCTTTTGAAGGGTGGTGCCTCTAAGATTGGTTAGACGTTGCTTGGAAGCATCCTACTTCATGTTGTGGAGTTGAACCAAGAAGTTTGTAAGGGAAAGGAGATCGCCTACTTAGTGAAGATATACCATGAGTGAGGCTAGTCTTGTGTGGACAGAAACCGTAGTGGGATAGACAAGGCCTCTTCTTTGTGGACACCTTGGGGGTGTAGCCCTCCGTGGACTCTTGCAGTCGTTACCCTCCATGGGTTGAAGTCTTCACTAACATGGACGTACGATAGCACCACCTATCGGAACGATGCCAAAAATCACCGTGTCAACCTTTGTATTTGATCTCCCTACCTCACCGTCTACTTTACACTTGGGCGTTTTACTTTCCACCGCTATACTCTTATATGTGCATGTGTAGTGTGTACTTGACTAGTCATAAATAATTTCTAAAACTGGCCCACACTTCAAATTGGGAAAAAGGCTAAGTTTTTTATCTTGTCAAGTAGTCTAATCATCCCCCTCTCGACGTACTTTCGATCCTGCAAGTGGTATCAGAGCTTTGGTCTCCATTAAATTGATTTGACAACCTAGGAGAGTATGGCATCTAGTGAGTGCAATTATCACTGTAGAGGTCCATATTTTCATGGCACTAATTTTGCTAGTTCGAAGCATAAGATGAAAATGCAACTCTTGGTCATTATCCTGCCGTTTGGACTGTTGTTCGTGTTAGTGTGCAAGGTGATTTCTTCGGAGAAAGTAAAGAACCTGATCGGGATGCGATAGCGGAAGAACTGAAGATGCTTTAGTTCAATGCTCAAGGCTGTGTTGTGTTGGAATTATGCCCTAGAGGCAATAATAAATGTATAGTTATTATTATAATTCCTGTATCAAGATAATAGTTTATTATCCATGCTATAATTGTATTGAATGAAGACTCATTTACATGTGTGGATACATAGACAAAACACCGTCCCTAGCATGCCTCTAGTTGGCTAGCCAGTTGATTGATGATAGTCAGTGTCTTCTGATTATGAACAAGGTGTTGTTGCTTGATAACTGGATCACGTCATTAGGAGAATCACGTGATGGACTAGACCCAAACTAATAGACGTAGCATGTTGATCGTGTCATTTTGTTGCTACTGTTTTCTGCGTGTAAAGTATTTATTCCTATGACCATGAGATCATATAACTCACTGACACCGGAGGAATGCTTTGTGTGTATCAAACGTCGCAACGTAACTGGGTGACTATAAAGATGCTCTACAGGTATCTCCCAAGGTGTTAGTTGAGTTAGTATGGATCAAGACTGGGATTTGTCACTCCGTGTGACGGAGAGGTATCTCGGGGCCCACTCGGTAATACAACATCACACACAAGCCTTGCAAGCAATGTAACTTAGTGTAAGTTGCGGGATCTTGTATTACGTAACGAGTAAAGAGACTTGCCGGTAAACGAGATTGAAATAGGTATGCGGATACTGACGATCGAATCTCGGGCAAGTAACATACCGAAGGACAAAGGGAATGACATACGGGATTATACGAATCCTTGACACTGAGGTTCAAACGATAAGATCTTCGTAGAATATGTAGGATCCAATATGGGCATCCAGGTCCCGCTATTGGATATTGACCGAGAAGTCTCTCGGATCATGTCTACATAGTTCTCGAACCCGTAGGGTCTGCACACTTAAGGTTCGACGTTGTTTTATGCGTATTTGAGTTATATGGTTGGTTACCGAATGTTGTTCGGAGTCCCGGATGAGATCACGGACGTCACGAGGGTTTCCGGAATAGTCAGGAAACGAAGATTGATATATAGGATGACCTCATTTGATTACCGGAAGGTTTTCGGAGTTACCGGGAATGTACCGGGAATGACGAATGGGTTCCGGGAGTTCACCGGGGGGGGGGGGGGCAACCCACCCCGGGGAAGCCCATAGGCTTTGGGGAGACACACCAGCCCTTAGTGGGCTGGTGGGACAGCCCCAAAGGGGCCTATGCGCCAAGAGAAGGAAATCAAAGGAAAAGAAAAAAAAAGAGGGAGGAAGTGGGAAGGGAGGGGGACTCCTCCCACCAAACCAAGTCCAACTCGGTTTGGGGGGGGGAGTCCTCCCCCCCTTGGCTCGGCCGACCCCTTGGGAGTCCCTTGGACCCCAAGGCAAGGTCCCCCTCCCTCCTCCTATATATATGAGGCTTTTAGGGCAGATTTGAGACGACTTTCTCACGGCTGCCCGACCACATACCTCCATAGTTTTTCCTCTAGATCGCGTTTCTGCGGAGCTCGGGCGGAGCCCTGCTGAGACGAGATCATCACCAACCTCCGGAGCGCCGTCACGCTGCCGGAGAACTCTTCTACCTCTCCGTCTCTCTTGCTGGATCAAGAAGGCCGAGATCATCGTCGAGCTGTACGTGTGCTGAACGCGGAGGTGCCGTCCGTTCGGTACTAGATCGTGGGACTGATCGCGGGATTGTTCGCGGGGCGGATCGAGGGACGTGAGGACGTTCCACTACATCAACCGCGTTCTCTAACGCTTCTGCTGTACGATCTACAAGTGTACGTAGATCACTCATCCCCTCTCGTAGATGGACATCACCATGATAGGTCTTTGTGCCCGTAGGAAAATTTTTGTTTCCCTTGCGACGTTCCCCAACAGTGGTATCAGAGCTAGGTTCATGCGTAGATGTCTTCTCGAGTAGAACACAAAAGGTTTTGTGGGCGGTGATGTGCGTTTTGCTGCCCTCCTTGGTCTTTTCTTGATTCCGCGGTATTGTTGGATTGAAGCGGCTTGGACCGACATTACTCGTACGCTTAGGAGAGACTGGTTTCATCGTTACGAGTAACCCCCTTTGCTCAAAGATGACTGGCAAGTGACGGTTTCTCCAACTTTAGTTGAATCGGATTTGACCGAGGAGGTCCTTGCATGAGGTTAAATAGCAACTCATATATCTCCGTTGTGGTGTTTGCGTAAGTAAGATGCGATCCTACTAGATACCCTTGGTCACCACGTAAAACATGCAACAACAAAATTAGAGGACGTCTAACTTGTTTTTGCAGGGTATGATTGTGATGTGATATGGCCAACGATGTGATGTGATATATTGGATGTATGAGATGATCATGTTGTAATAGAAATATCGACTTGCACGTCGATGGTACGGCAACCGGCAGGAGCCATAGGGTTGTCTTTATACTAACATATGTGCTTGCAGATGCGTTTACTATTTTGCTAGGATGTAGCTTTAGTAGTAATAGCATAAGTAGCGCGACAACCACGATGGCAACACGTTGATGGATGATCATGGTGTGGCGCCGGTGACAAGAAGATTGTGCCGGTGCTTTGGTGATGGAGATCAAGAAGCACGTGATGATGGCCATATCATGTCACTTATGAATTGCATGTGATGTTAATCCTTTTATGCACCTTATTTTGCTTAGAACGACGGTAGCATTATGAGGTGATCTCTCACTAAAATTTCAAGACGAAATTGTGTTCTCCCCGACTGTGCACCGTTGCTACAGTTCGTCGTTTCGAGACACCACGTGATGATCGGGTGTGATAGACTCAACGTTCACATACAACGGGTGCAAAACAGTTGCGCACGCGGAACACTCGGGTTAAGCTTGACGAGCCTAGCATGTGCAGACATGGCCTCGGAACACATGAGACCGAAAGGTCGATCATGAATCATATAGTTGATATGATTAGCATAGGGATGCTTACCACTGAAACTATACTCAACTCACGTGATGATCGGACTTGGGATAGTGTAAGTGGATCATGAACCACTCAAATGACTAGAGAGATGTACTTTTTGAGTGGGAGTTTAGCATATAATTTGATTAAGTTGAACTCTAATTATCTTGAACATAGTCTAAGTCCACTTTGAATATATTTGTGTTGTAGATCATGGCTCACGCAAGTGTCATCCTGAATTTTAATACGTTCCTAGAGAAAGCTAAGTTGAAAGATGATGGAAGCAACTTTGTAGACTGGGCTCGTAATCTTAAGCTAATCTTACAAGCTGGAAAGAAGGATTATGTCCTTAATGCTGCGCTAGGAGATGAACCACCCGCTACGGCTGATCAGGATGTTAAGAACGCTTGGTTAGCGCGTAAGGAGGACTACTCAATAGTTCAATGTGCAGTCTTGTATGGCTTAGAACCGGGACTTCAACATCGCTTTGAGCGTCATGGAGCATTTGAGATGTTCCAGGAGTTGAAGTTTATCTTTCAGAAGAACGCCTGGATCGAGAGGTATGAGACCTCCGATAAATTCTATGCTTGCAAGATGGAGGAAAACTCGTCTGTCAGTGAACATGTGCTCAAAATGTCTGGGTACTCAAACCGTCTGGCTGAACTGGGGATTGAACTCCCGCAAGAAGCTATCACTGACAGAATCCTTCAATCACTGCCGCCAAGCTATAAAGGCTTTGTGTTGAACTACAACATGCAAGGGATGAACAAGTCTCCCGACGAGTTGTTTGCGATACTGAAAGTCGCAGAGTCTGAACTCCGTAAAGAGCATCAAGTGTTGATGGTGAGCAAGACCACTAGTTTCAAGATAAATGGCAAAGGAAAGAAGGGCAATTCAAAGAAGAGCGGCAAGCCTGTTGCCAATCCGCCGAAGAAACCCAAAGCTGGACCTAAGCCTGAAACAGAGTGCTTCTATTGCAAGGGTATGGGTCATTGGAAGCGCAATTGCCCCAAGTATCTGGCAGATAAGAAGGCGGGCAAAGAAAAATCAGGTATATTTGATATACATGTTATTGATGTGTACTTAACCGGCTCTCGTAGTAGTGCCTGGGTATTTGATACCGGTTCTGTTGCTCACATTTGCAACTCGAAGCAGGAACTGCGGAATAGACGAAGGTTGGCGAAAGACGAAGTGACGATGCGCGTAGGAAACGGTTCCAAGGTTGATGCAATCGCCGTCGGCACAGTGTCACTTCAGCTACCATCGGGATTAGTGATGAACTTAAATCATTGTTATTTAGTGCCTGCGTTGAGCATGAACATTATATCTGGATCTTGTTTATTGCGAGACGGTTACTCTTTTAAGTCTGAGAATAATGGTTGTTCTATTTCTATGATTAACATCTTTTATGGTCATGCACCGAATGTGAGAGGATTGTTCATATTGAATCTTGATAGCGATACGCATATACATAACATTGAGACCAAAAGAGTTAGAGTAAACAATGATAGCGCCATATTTTTGTGGCACTACCGCTTGGGTCATATTGGTGTAAAGCGCATGAAGAAACTCCATGCTGATGGACTTTTGGAGTCACTTGACTTTGATTCACTTGACACGTACGAACCATGCCTCATGGGCAAGATGACTAAGACTCCGTTCTCCGGAACAATGGAGCATGCAAGTGACTTGTTGGAAATCATACATACCGATGTGTGTGGTCCAATGAGCGTGGAGGCACGCGGCGGATATTGTTATTTTCTCACCTTCACTGACGATTTAAGTAGATATGGTTATGTCTACTTGATGAAGAACAAGTCTGAAACATTTGAAAAGTTCAAGCAATTTCAGAGTGAAGTGGAAAATCATCGTAACAAGAAGATCAAGTTCCTACGGTCTGATCGTGGGGGTGAATATCTGAGTTTCGAGTTTGGTGCTCACTTAAGACAATGTGGAATTGTTCCACAGTTAACACCGCCTGGAACACCACAGCGTAATGGTGTGTCCGAACGTCGTAATCGTACTTTGTTAGAGATGGTGCGATCTATGATGTCTCTTACTGATTTGCCGTTATCGTTTTGGGGTTATGCATTAGAAATAGCTGCATTCACTTTAAATAGGGCACCATCAACATCCGTTGAGACGACACCATACGAACTGTGGTATGGCAAAAGACCAAAGTTGTCGTTTCTTAAAGTTTGGGGATGTGATGCTTATGTCAAAAAGCTTCAGCCTGAAAAGCTGGAACCCAAAGCGGAAAAATGCGTCTTGATAGGTTACCCAAAAGAGACAGTTGGGTACACCTTCTATCTCAAATCCGAGGGCAAAGTGTTTGTTGCTCAGAATGGAACTTTTCTCGAGAAGGAGTTTCTCTCGAGAGAATTGAGTGGGAGGAAGATAGAACTTGACGAGGTTGTCGAACCTCTCATCCCTTTGGATGGTGGCGCACGGCAAGGGGAGACCTCTGTCATTGCGACGCCGGTTGAGGAGGAAGTTAATGATGATGATCATGAAACTCCAGTTCAAGTTTTTGTTGAACCACGCAGGTCGACGAGATCACGCGCTGCTCCAGAGTGGTACGGTAATCCCGTCTTATCAATCATGTTGTTAGACAACAATGAACCTGCAAATTATGAAGAAGCAATGGTGGGCCCAGATTCCAACAAATGGCTAGAAGCCATGAAATCCGAGATAGGATCCATGTATGAGAACAAAGTGTGGACTTTGGACATGCTACCTGACGGCCCCAAGGCTATTCAGAACAAATGGATCTTTAAGAAGAAGACGGACGCTGACGGTAATGTGACCGTTTATAAAGCTCGACTTGTGGCAAAGGGTTTTTCACAAGTTCCAGGAGTTGACTACGATGAGACCTTCTCACCCGTAGCGATGCTTAAGTCCGTCAGAATCATGTTAGCAATAGCTGCATTTTTCGATTATGAAATCTGGCAGATGGATGTGAAAACGGCGTTCCTTAACGGTTTCCTTAAGGAAGAGTTGTATATGATGCAACCCGAAGGTTTTGTCGATCCTAAAAATGCTGACAAGGTGTGCAAGCTCCAGTGATCAATTTATGGACTGGTGCAAGCATCTCGGAGTTGGAACAAACGCTTTGATGAGGTGATCAAAGCATTTGGGTTTATACAAGTGGTTGGAGAATCTTATATTTACAAGAAAGTGAGTGGGAGCTCTGTGGCGTTTCTAATATTATATGTGGATGACATATTACTGATTGGAAACAACGTAGAGCTTTTGGAGAGCATAAAAGGTTACTTGAATAAAGGTTTCTCTATGAAGGACCTAGGAGAAGCTGCTTACATTCTAGGCATTAAGATCTATAGGGATAGATCAAAACGCCTGATAGGACTTTCACAAAGCACATACCTTGATAAAGTTTTGAAGAGGTTCAAAATGGAACAGTCCAAGAAAGGGTTCTTGCCAGTGTTACAAGGTACGAGATTGAGTAAGACTCAGTGCCAGCAACTGATGAAGATAGAGAGCATATGCGCTCCGTCCCCTATGCTTCAGCCATAGGTTCTATCATGTATGCGATGCTGTGCACTAGACCGGATGTTAGCCTGGCCATAAGTATGGCAGGTAGGTTCCAGAGTAATCCAGGAGTGGATCACTGGACAGCGGTCAAGAATATCCTGAAGTACCTGAAAAGGACTAAGGTGATGTTTCTCGTGTATGGAGGTGACGAAGAGCTCGCCATAAAAGGTTACGTCGATGCAAGCTTTGACACAGATCCGGACAACTCTAAGTCGCAAACCGGATACATATTTATTCTTAATGGGGGTGCAGTAAGCTGGTGCAGTTCCAAGCAAAGCGTCGTAGCAGATTCTACATGTGAAGCGGAGTACATGGCTGCCTCGGAGGCGGCTAAGGAGGGTGTCTGGATGAAGCAGTTCATGACGGATCTTGGAGTGGTGCCAAGTGCACTGGATCCAATAACCTTGTTCTGTGACAACACTGGTGCCATTGCCTTAGCAAAGGAACCAAGGTTTCACAAGAAGACCAGACACATCAAAGGACGCTTCAACCTCATCCGCGACTACGTCGAGGAGGAGGACGTGAATATATGCAAAGTGCACACGGATCTGAATATAGCAGACCCGCTGACTAAACCTCTTCCACGGCCAAAACATGATCGACACCAGAACTGTATGGGTGTTAGATTTATTACAATGTAATTCACATGGTGATGTGAGGGCTAGATTATTGACTCTACTGCAAGTGGGAGACTGTTGGAATTATGCCCTAGAGGCAATAATAAATGTATAGTTATTATTATAATTCCTGTATCAAGATAATAGTTTATTATCCACGCTATAATTGTATTGAATGAAGACTCATTTACATGTGTGGATACATAGACAAAACACCGTCCGTAGCATGGCTCTAGTTGGCTAGCCAGTTGATTGATGATAGTCAGTGTCTTCTGATTATGAACAAGGTGTTGTTTCTTGATAACTGGATCACGTCATTAGGAGAATCACGTGATGGACTAGACCCAAACTAATAGACATAGCATGTTGATCGTGTCATTTTGTTGCTACTGTTTTCTGCGTGTCAAGTATTTATTCCTATGACCATGAGATCATATAACTCACTGACACCGGAGGAATGCTTTGTGTGTATCAAACGTCGCAACGTAACTGGGTGACTATAAAGATGCTCTACAGGTATCTCCGAAGGTGTTAGTTGAGTTAGTATGGATCAAGACTGGGATTTGTCACTCCGTGTGACGGAGAGGTATCTCGGGGCCCACTCGGTAATACAACATCACACACAAGCCTTGCAAGCAATGTAACTTAGTGTAACTTGCGGGATCTTGTATTACAGAACGAGTAAAGAGACTTGCCAGTAAACGAGATTGAAATAGGTATGCGGATACTGACGATCGAATCTCGGGCAAGTAACATACCGAAGGACAAAGGGAATGACATACGGGATTATACGAATCCTTGACACTGAGGTTCAAACGATAAGATCTTCGTAGAATATGTAGGATCCAATATGGGCATCCAGGTCCCGCTATTGGATATTGACCGAGAAGTCTCTCGGATCATGTCTACATAGTTCTCGAACCCGCAGGGTCTGCACACTTAAGGTTCGACGTTGTTTTATGCGTATTTGAGTTATATGGTTGGTTACCGAATGTTGTTTGGAGTCCCGGATGAGATCACGGACGTCACGAGGGTTTCCGGAATAGTCCGGAAACGAAGATTGATATATAGGATGACCTCATTTGATTACCCGAAGGTTTTCGGAGTTACCGGGAATGTACCGGGAATGACGAATGGGTTCCGGGAGTTCACCGGGGGGGCAACCCACCCCGGGGAAGCCCATAGGCTTTGGGGAGACACACCAGCCCTTAGTGGGCTGGTGGGACAGCTCCAAAGGGGCCTATGCGCCAAGAGAAGGAAATCAAAGGAAAAGAAAAAAAAAGAGGGAGGAAGTGGGAAGGGAGGGGGACTCCTCCCACCAAACCAAGTCCAACTCGGTTTGGGGGGGGGGAGTCCTCCCCCCCTTGGCTCGGCCGACCCCTTGGGAGTCCCTTGGACCCCAAGGCAAGGTCCCCCTCCCTCCTCCTATATATATGGGGCTTTTAGGGCAGATTTGAGACGACTTTCTGACGGCTGCCCGACCACATACCTCCATAGTTTTTCCTCTAGATCGCGTTTCTGCGGAGCTCGGGCGGAGCCCTGCTGAGACGAGATCATCACCAACCTCCGGAGCGCCGTCACGCTGCCGGAGAACTCTTCTACCTCTCCATCTCTCTTGCTGGATCAAGAAGGCCGAGATCATCGTTGAGCTGTACGTGTGCTGAACGCGGAGGTGCCGTCCGTTCGGTACTAGATCGTGGGACTGATCGCGGGATTGTTCGCGGGGCGGATCGAGGGACGTGAGGACGTTCCACTACATCAACCGCGTTCTCTAACGCTTCTGCTATATGATCTACAAGTGTACGTAGATCACTCATCCCCTCTCGTAGATGGAAATCACCATGATAGGTCTTCATGCGCGTAGGAAAATTTTTGTTTCCCATGCGACGTTCCCCAACATGTTGTTCTATTCAACTACTTTTGTCCCGAAGAATTCTACAAAAACAATCGTCTTTTCTGTTTTGTTGCGTCCACACTATCATAATTCTGTTGTGATTGTGTCTTTTTGTGTTTCTTTTTGTGTTTGAGCCAAGCAAAACCTTTATGATTAGTCTTGGTAATGGTCGATATTCTTTTTGTGTTTGAGCCAAGCAAAACCTTTATGATTATACTTTTTTGGTTGTTTGATCCTGCTGGAAAAAGACAGAAACTGTTCGCTCACGAGATGATTTTTCATTTTTATTCAGAAAGAGCTTTTGAGTTGATTTTTTTGCTGCTGGTCGATATTCTTTTTTCCCAGGCTGTCGTAATTTTTCAGATTTTTGAGGTACGAGAAGGATACGAAGTATACAGATTGCTACAGACTGGTCTGTTTTTGACAGATTCTGTTTTTGTAGAGTTGGTTGCTTGTTTTGATGAAACTATGGTTAGTATCGGGGGGTACTAGCCATGGAAAAGTGAGAATACAGTAGCCCATCATCAATATAGATAGAATTCAAGTTTGCTATAGTAACAAAAGAAGTGGTAGTTTGTTTTCTTGTGCTAATGTTATCACGAGTTTCTGTTTAAGTTTTGTGTTGTGAAGTTTTCAAGTTTTGGTGATGTTCTCATGGACAAAGAGATAAGGAGTGGAAGAGCTCAAGCTTGGGGATGCCCAAGGCATCCCAAGCCAAATTCAAGGACACCAAAAAGCCTAAGCTTGGGGATGCCCCGGGAAGGCATCCCCTCTTTCGTCTTCAATCCATCGGTAACATTACTTGGAGCTATATTTTTATTCACCACATGATATGTGTTTTTTCTTGGAGCATCTTATATCGTAGGAGTCTTTTCCTTTTGTTGTGTCACAATCATCCTTGCTGCACACCTTTTTTGAGAGAGATAGACATGCACTCATCGTGATTTTGCTAGAATGCTCATAGTGCTTCACTTATATCTTTTGAGCTAGATACTTTTGCTGTTTGTGCTTCACTTATATCTTTTAGATCACGGCGGTGCGTGATTTGGTAGTTGGCTTATGCTATGAAAGTAGTCGCAAAAGTGATAGATACCCAAAGAGGATGCAAAAACCTCCATCTTCATGTGCATTTAGTGGAAAGAGAAGTTTTGATTCCTCTCAAATAGTTTTGAGACATGGATTTGGTAATATTAAGAGTTATGTCAGTAGGGGTTTGTGAATCTAGAAAAACTTGTGTGGAAGTTAGTGATTCCCATAACATGCACGTATGGTGAACCGCTATTTTAGGAAGTCGGAGTATAATTGATCTATTGATTGTCATCCTTTGTGTTGAGGTCGGGATAGCGCGATGGTTTACACCTACCAACCCTTCCCCTCGGAGTATGCATTTAGCACTTTGTTTCGATTACTAATATAAACTTTCGCAACAAGTATGTGAGTTCTTCATGACTAATGTGAGCCCATGGTATAGATGCACTTTCACCTTCCACCATTGTTAGCTTCTCTAGTCCCGCGCAATTCTCGCTGGTGCACAAACTCACCAAATTCCTTCCTCAAAACAGCCACCATATCTACCTACTATGGCATTTTCATAGCCATTCCGAGATATATTTCCATGCAACTCCCACCGTTCCATCTCATGACTTGTGCCGTCACTCTCATATTGCCATCGCATGATCGTAAGATAGCTAGCGAAATGTTTCAACGTCATACACCATGCTAGATCGTTGCACATCCCGGTACACTGCCGGAGGCATTTCCTATGGAGTTATCATCATAGTGATATTTGAGCTGTGAGTAAATAAAAGTGTGATGATCATCATTATTAGAGCATTATCCCATATGAGGAAATAAAAAAAAGGAGCCCAAAGAGCCCCAAAAAAAAACAGGCCTAAGAGCCCAAATGGAAAAAAGAGAGAGAAAAAGAGAGAAGGGACAATGCTACTATCTTTTTCCACACTTGTGCTTCATGATAGCACCATGTTCTTCATGATTGAAAGCTTCTTTCTTTGTCACTACCATATGCTAGTGGGAATCTTCATTATATAACTTGGCTTGTATATTCCAAGGATGGGCTTCCTCAAAATTGCCCTAGGTCTTCATGAGCAAGCAAGTTGGATGCACACCCAGTAGTTCACCTTTTGAGCTTTCACATACTTATAGCTCTAGTGCATCTCTTGTATGGCAATCCCTACTCATTCACATTGATATATATTAATGGGCATCTCCATAGACTATTGATACGCTAAGTCAATGTGACTATCTCCTCCCTTTTTTGTCTCACAACCACCACCACACTCTATTCCACCTATAGTGCTATATCCATGGCTCACGCTCATGTATTGCGTGATAGTTATAAAAAGTTTGAGAAAGTAAGAGTGCGAAAACAATTACTTGTCCAATACCGGGGTTGTGCATGATTTACATTAGTTGTGTGAGGATGATGGAGCATAGCCAGACTATATGATTTTGTAGGGCTAACTTTCTTTGGCCTTGTTATTTTGAAAGTTCATGATTACAATGCTAGTTTGCTTGAAGTATTACTATTTTCATGTCAATAGCAAACTATTGTTTAGAATCTTACGGATCTGAACATTCATGTCACGTGAAAGAAGTTGCAAAGGACAACTATGCTAGGTAGCATTCCACATCAAAAATTCGTTCTTTATCACTTCCCTACTCGAGGACGAGCAGGAGTTAAGCTTGGGGATGCTTGGTACGTCTCCAACTTATCTATAATTTTTGATGGTTTCATGCTATTATCTTGTCAAACTTTGAATGTTTTGCATGGCTTTTATATATTTTTTGGGACGAACTTATTAACCCAGTGCCCAGTGCCAGTTCCTGTTTTCTCCATGTTTTTGACCCCTTTTAGAGGAGATTTTGAAACGGAGTCCAAACGGAAGAAAATCCCCGAAAAGATTTTTTCCGAAATGGAAGAAGATCGGGAAGCTTGAGAGCTAAGGAAGGGGAGCCTCAGGGGCCCCACAAGCCCCCACCCCGCGGCCAGGGGGTAGGCCGCGGCCCACAGGCTTGTGGGCCCCCTCGGCGCCCCCTGACATAGGTGTTGCGCCTATAAATTTCCTAAAAGTCCCAAAAAATGAGGAGATCCTCGAAATTACTTTTCCGCCACTGCAAGCTTTTGTCTCCGCAAGATCCCATCTGGGGCATGTTCTGGTGCCCAGCCGGAGGGGGATTCGGACACGGAGGGCTTCTTCATCAACACCATGACCTCTCCGATGATGCGTGAGTAGTTCACCATAGACCTACGGGTCCATAGCTAATAGCTAGATGGCTTCTTCTCTCTCTTGGATCTTCAATACAGAGTTCTCCATGATCTTCATGGAGATCTATCCGATGTAATCTTCTTTTGCGGTGTGTTTGTCAAGATCCGATGAATTGTGGATTTATGATCAGATTATCTATGAATCTTATTTGAGTTTCTTCTGATCTCTCTTATGCATGATTTCATATCCTTCTAATTCTCTTCGAGTTGTGGGTTTTTTCTGGCCAACTAGATCTATGATTCTTGCAATGGGAGAAGTGCTTGGTATTGGGTTCATACCGTACTGTGACCTCACCCACTGACAGAAGGGGTAGCAAGGCACGCATCGTGTTGTTGGCATGAAGGGTAAAAAGATAGGGTTTTCATCATTGGTTTGAGATTATCCCTCTACATCATGTCATCTTGCTTAAGGCGTTACTCTGTCCGTAATGAACTCAATACACTAGATGCATGCTGGATAGCGGTCGATGTGTGGAGTAATAGTAGTAGATGCAGAAAGTATCATTCTACTTGTCCCGGACGTGATGCCTATATGTATGATCATTGCCTTAGATATCGTCATGACTTTGCGCGGTTCTATCAATTGCTCGACGGTAATTTGTTGACCCACCGTGATATTTGCTATTATGAGAGAAGCCTCTAGTGAACACTATGGCCCCCAGGGTCTACTCCACACCATATTTTCAGCCTTACACTTTTTACTTCATTGCACTTTCCGCCTTTAGATCTAACTTTGCAAACAATCTTGAAGGGATTGACAACCCCTTTGAAGCGTTGGGTGCAAGCTTGTTTGTGTTCGCGCAGGTACTCTGGACATGACGAGGCCCTCCTTCTAGATCGATACCTTGGTTCTCAAACTGAGGGAAATACTTACTGCTCCTGTGCTGCATCACCCTTTCCTCTTCAAGGATAAAACCGACGCAAACCAGAGAAACAACAAGAAGAATTCCTAGCGCCAAGGAAGGACTTTTGTTGCCGCAGCAGACGCCGCCCTAACCCTAAGTTTAATCAAGAACGCATCTACCATATCTCCACCGTAGAAGCGTGTAAAGCTCCAGAAGTCGTTATCGGTATGTTCCCTGTTAACAACATACTAGCAATAGTTTTATTTGATTCAGGGGATTCCCACTCATTTATTTCAAGGTGTTTTGCCGCGATACACCAATTTTCCCCTTCGTTGTTGGATAAAATCATGGTTGTACAATCCCCTGGCTCTATGTTCAGAACAAATCTCATATACCGGGTTTTGTAAATACGGATACAAGGAGCTACCTTTCCAGCTACACTAATTGCCATCGAATCCTCGGGATTAGACGTAAAACCGGGGATGGACTGGTTGACACCCCATCAAGTGTGTATCAATTGTGCCACCAGAACTGTAACGCTGGTTAATCCGGCCGGTCAAACCGTCCAGTTTCTCGCCAACAACATGAAGTCAAGGAATGGAATGGCATACCAAGCACTGGTCATGGATACGAACTTCATTCCTGTGGTATGCGGATTTCCATATGTGTTCCCCGCGGAATTGCCAGGAATGCCACCTGACCGGGAGTTGGAGTTCGCAATCGAATTAGTTCCAGGTACTACCCCAATTTACAAGAAATACTATCGTATGCTAGGACCGGAATTGACAGAGCTAAAGAAACAGTTCGATGAATTACTGCAAAAAGGATACATCCGCCCAAGCATCTCCCCATGAGGATCACTAGAAATGTTTGTCAAGAAGAAGGATGGAAGTTTGCGAATGTGCATAGACTATCGTCAGCTAAATGAGGTCACTATTAAAAATAATTACCCACTACCACGCATTGATGACTTATTCGACCAATTAAGTGGAGCACGAGTATTCTCCAAAATTCACCTAAGGACTGCGGATCATGAGTTAAAAATCAGAAAAGAAGATATACCTAAGACATCGTTCACCACCCGATGTAACATGTATGAGTTTACAATCATGTCATTTGGACTGACGAATGCTCCAACCTATTTCATGAGCATGATGAACAAGGTTTTCATGGATTTCCTGGACAAATTTGTGGTAGTGTTCATTGATGATATCCTGATATATTCTAAGGATGAAGAGAACTGCAAGCATCACCTCCGTGCTATCTTAGAACGACTGAGATCCCATCAACTGTATGCTAAATTCAGTAAATGTGAGTTCTGGCTGAAGGAAGTGGGATTTTTCGGACACATCCTATCAGAACAAGGTGTGGCCGTCGACCCTAGTAAGGTAGCATCAGTACTAAACTGGAGAACACCAGTCTCGGTGACCGAAGTTCGTAGCTTTCTTGGATTGGCAGGCTAATACCAACGTTTCATAGAAGGATTCTCCAAGATAGCCAAACCACTGTCGAAATTTCTCAAGAAAAAACAGAAATTTGTGTGGACGACAGCATGCGAAAGCAGTTTCCTGGTATTAAAAACAAGGCTAACGACATCACCTGTCTTAATCCTTCCGGATATTCACAAGAGTTTTGACATTTATTGTGATGCTTCCCGACGAGGAATTGGCTGTGTGCTAATGCAGGAAGGAAAGGTTGTAGCATACGCATCCCGACAGCTACAGCCACATGAGGAGAACTACCACACACATGACTTGGAGTTAGCAGTCGTGGTTCATGCCTTGAAGATTTGGAGGCTTTACCTTATTGGCCAACGATTTGAGATATATACGGACCACAAAAGTCTTAAGTATATTTTCACCCAGCCAGACCTAAATCTCAGGCAAAGACGATGGCTTGAACTAGTCAAGGACTATGACCTTGGGATCAACTATCATCCGGGAAAAACCAATGTGGTTGCAGACGCGCTCAGTTGAAAGCCAACCACGATAAACGCATTATTGGGAAGTATGCATCCAAGACTGCAAGAAGAATTCGTTAGTCTCAACATGATACTATGCGGTCCAATTACCCCAGAGACCCTGGAAATTACCCCCACTCTCATAGAAGAAATCAAGAAAGCTCAAGGATCAGACGAGGGAATCAAGAAGATAAAAGAGTCACTACCAAAAGGGAAGGACAAATCCTTCCGAATGGATGACCAAGGCATTTTATGGTTCGAAAAACGGATATGCGTCCCCAACCAAAACAGCCTTGGACAACAAATACTCAAAGAGGCGCACGATTTTGCATATTCTATTCATCAAGGAGGTACGAAGATGTACCAAGATTTGAGAAAGACATTTTGGTGGTCAGGGATGCAAAGGGATATAGCATATTATGTTGCCTACTGTGATATATGAAACAACGTTAAGGCGGAACACAAAAATCCCGCCAGGTTACTACAACCTTTACCGGTTCCCCCATGGAAGTGGGACGACATATGCATGGACTTCATTGTAGGACTACCCAAGTCGACAAGGGGAAATCATGCTATCTGGGTCATTGCGGATATGCTCACTAAAGTATCCCATTTCATCCCGGTAAAGACTAGTTTCAATGCCCACCTACTGGCACAGTTATACACGTCCCGGATAGTAAGCCTACGTGGAGTACCCAAGTCGATCACCTCAGATAGAGGCTCTCTGTTTACCTCAGTATTCCGGCTACGATTACACCAAGCCTTGGGAACCATGCTAAAACACAGAATAGCATACCACCTCAGACGGATGGGCAAACAGAAAGAGTGAATCAAATACTAGAGGACATGCTTCGGTCATGTGCTCTCACCCATGGACCCAAATGGGAAGACAACCTACCCTATGCAGAATTCTCTTACAACAACGGCTATCAGACGAGTTTGAAGATGTCACCATTCGAAGCCTTATACGGAAGGAAGTGTCGTACCCCTTTGAACTGATCCCAAACCGGAGATAGTCGTATTTTTGGAACATACTTGATGCTGGAGGCAGAGAAATAGGTCAAGGATATTCAGGAACACCTTCAGACAGCCAAGTCCCGTTAGAAAACCTATTATGATCCAAAGCACCGTGAATTAACCTTTGAACCAGGAGAATATGCTTACCTCCGAGTAACCCCTATGAGAGGAGTTAAAAGGTTTCACACACGGGGAAAACTCGCGCCGAGGTATATTGGCCACTTTCTAGTGATCTCAACAAGAGGCAGAGTCACCTATCAGTTAGAACTACCACCCGAATTGTCAGATGTGCATGATGTCTTTCATATCTCACAACTAAGAAAGTGCATTGCACCACCAATTAAGAAGGTAGATATGAGTGAGCTAGAATTGGCTAAGGATCTGACCTAAGAGGAGAAACCCATCAGAATCTTGGATGAGATGGAAAGAACTACCAGCAGTAAGGTGCTGAAGTTTTATAAGGTGCTATGTGAATACCATACTGAGGAAGAAGCTACATGGGAGAGAGAAGATTTTTTGAGATCCGCATATCTATACTTGTTCCTTGAGCAACCGAAACTCGAGGAAGAGATTCATCCTAAGGGGGGTAGGTTTGTAACACCCTGATTTTTGTTCAACCTTTTCCTTTTTAAATATTTATGGAGTTTCACTTGTCATTTGGTGGATTTTCAAATTTTCTCAAGCAAGTTGGATTTTCAAATTTTCTCAAGCAAGTTGGATTATGAGTCTCTGATTTCTTGTCTCAAGCAACCCAAAACCTTCTGTTTCTTGCCAAGACCTTTCTTGGAATAATTTGCAATATTCAAATCTTTTAAATAATTTTTTTTCTATTTTGGGGAATTATGGCATCACAATGGGTTGTGAAGAAACCTATAGTTTGAATAAGCTACTGACCCCAAAACTTCTTCCAGATGCTCTTAGTATCATATGATTTCAAAATATTCAAAAATATTTCATTTCCCAATATAAAATTTTGGCTAGAAAAATTATTTCTTTTCTGACCAGAATTATCACTTTGTGAAGCAACCCTATTTTTCCTGTTTTAGAAAATTCCCAATAAATTTCCTTAGCTCCAAGGGATCATAACTAGTTCAAATATGTAAAAACAACTGATGGTCTAGTACAAATTTTGAGCAACAAGACTCTGTTAATTTTGTGTTAAAAATAAACATTTGTGAAGGAAGTGCTAGCTAGAGTTGCACAAATTACTTGCATATTTTTGGACATGAGTGCACTACTAAATGACACTCCTTCACCAAGTTTCACCATTAACGGGGCTGGCATGAGAGTGCGATGAGCTCATTTGTGTTGTGGACTAGAAAGGTGATTTACAAAGGAACCCTACCCATTTGATCTTCAAACTTTATCCAACTTTGCCAGTCTGTAGTCTTTCCTATGATGGTTAACATAGACATGCTAGTTTCCCCTAATCTTAACCCATTTGAGTTGTAGATCCTCCCCCAGTTTGCTGGCAGAATCTGTTCTTGATGCCACACTTCACAGGAGTGAATGACTGGTTGATCTGATGATAGGGAGTGAGTGGAGGGATTAAGGTCGACAACCTGGACAAGGTTCCCAGGCTTGCGAGGCTCTGTGACAGTAGTAACCGCGGTGACCATGGTACTGGCATGCCACAACGCGCTAGTTGTGCAGCCCCTGTGGCGGCCGAGCCACTCGCGCCGTCCATCGCTGCCCCCCCGTGTCCTTAGCATCGAGGGCATCCCTGGTAGCCGCGTGGCACCTCTGGAAGGCCCTGGGTTGCCGGAGAGGGACGCCGCCGGTCCCAACCAAGCCTCTCCACGGACCGAACAATTGGCGTCGACCACTTTGGGCGTCCGTGTGCAATTAATGGCGCAGGAGACGTCCCGTCGGCTCTCTGCCCTCCTCCGTCACCTCAGGTCACACAACAACAACCAGCTCACCCCCGTGCGCCAGTGGCCGAGCTTATCCTCGCCGCTTCGGGAGAGATCGTCCGTGCTCATCGCCGGCGTATTTAAAGGGCGCCCCGACACCTTCGAGCTCTCTATCCCCCTCCTGCAGCCTCCAATCGGCACCCCCATTCAGTGAGCCTAGGCCAAGAGGCCCTCCGGCCTCGAATCATCACCGGAGTTCCTCCGCTTGTAGCCCCACCATCGCCAGCGCCAACCACCCTCTCCAGAGCCCCTCGCACCCCTCCATCGAGCTCAGGGTTTCCCCCTAGTGCTCCTCGACCCCTCGCCTGCATTGCGGTCTCCGATGACCACCCGAAGCCGCCACCGCCGGAGAAGAAGGGCACAACGCAATGTGTCCACCTCTCGCCGATCTGTGGATACGTGTGTGCTCGTCGTAGACCCCTCATTCCATTCCCCCTAGTCCCAAGTCTCGTCGCCGTCTCTAGCACCGTCGACCATCGTCGGGGAGCCACCGCGTCCCTATCGCCCTCCCCCTCTCTCTGTTTTGAAGTAGCCGACCCCACCTGCCAGTGAACGAGGCCCGCGGCCGAAGCGGCAAGTGGAGGCGCCCCTCCACTTTACGCCTTCGACGTGGCCCCTGTCAGATTCTTTTGCTTTTTCTTTTATTTCAGATTTCACCAGCAACTTTGACCATTTGTATTTTTTTATTTATAAGTCAAAATCACTTGATTCTTTTTGCATTGAGTTGGTTCTGATCCCCTTTATTTTCTGGTAAAGTTTGATATTTTTCCCACACTCATTGAATTTCTGGTTAATACAAAGGTATTGAATGAATTTTCTTTTTCTTTTTTATTTCAAATATATTTTCAGAGGGAAACTTTGAAGACCAGGAATGTTTGAACAACCACACTCATCAAGGCAAGCCATCATATCCATGTGATGTAGTTTTGCATAGCATAACCTACATCTTCATGCATTATAATTATTTAACTTGCTAGAAAATAATAGTCTAATAAACAATCATATAGAAATATGTGCTTACTTTTACAAATATCTATGTGTATCATGGCTTAGTGGTTGATCATGAGTCATCTGTCCGGGCATAATCGTACAACCACATCTTGCCGGTATGGGAAGGCCGTGACTTGGGCTGTCCGCGTGATATTTCACCGATACCCCCAGAGAGGGAGGGTTATCCACGCATGCTACCTTGGACCGGTAGGCGGTGATAACCCTGTGAGACCATTTAAGATGAGTTGGGCCCATCCCTAGGTGGGACAGTTCATTTTGGGCACGACGGTGGCAGGTGTAATGAGAACATAGGGCCACCCTAGGGCAGGACTCCGGAAGGGAGGATGACCGCCGGTGGTACGATGAAAGAGTCACGGGTCAGGCAAGTTTCGTTGTAGTAATGTTGGTCCACCTGAATGGGATCACGTGGCTAGTACTCCATATTGTGGGTAATGTGTGCAACCTCTGCAGAGTATAAAACCTATTCGAATAGCCGAGTCCACGATAATGGACAACCCGACCAGACCTTAGTAGATGGTCAACCATGTTGATGTTAGTAGTGATGGAAGAACCCTTCAACTGAATGGAGATGCTTGATAGGCATCCCGGTGGTTGTGAGACAACCCCGGACATGAGTAAGTTGATGACCGGAAAGCCTAGTGGTATTATTCATAATTTATTGCCATTGTTTGCTGCATTACGTGGTTATTATGAGCTTGCGAGTACATTCCAAGTACTCACCTGGCATATCATGCTAGATGCAGGAGAAGCCGAGGACGGAGGTCCTGATGGTTCGTACTAGGATGTGTCCATAGCAGTGTCCCTGTGTATGGAGTTGCGGCTATGTTCCGCTATGCTGTAGAAGTACTTAGTAGTTCCGAGGCCCCACTTTGTTCCATAAATAATTTAGATACGGATGCAGCACCTTGGGTTCCTTTGGCCTCACTATCACTGTAATATATGTATTTGTAACCTTATGCCATCAATAAAGTCAGTTCAGTTCTGTTCCAAGTTGTTGAGTGTTTCCAGAATACTTGATCTCTGGCTTGGAAACACTGGTAATCCGATTCGTTGAATCGGGGTGCCACATACACGAAGAGCAGTTCAAGAAGAAGACATCAAGCTCACGTTGGTGAATGATTTCCCGGCTCCGAGTTTGACAACCAATTCGAGAGAAGCTACCACTCGAATCCTACTATATTCAAGCTTAAGGTGTTGTCGGCATTGCAATTGTTTCCTACAACTCCGACGACTTATTTGATTCACGAAAGCAAGGAATTGGAAACTGCATCCTCGCAAAAGCCCCCAAGGTATTACACCCTCAGTACTTTGACTTTGATAGTTTTGAGGATGACTTGTTAGGAGAAGATGATTTTCTCTTTGATAAGACTAGTGATAACATTGAAAATGAACTTGAAATATTCATTCTAGTCAAGAGAAGTCGAATGATGATGATAAGAAAGGGATTGAATGACTAACTAAAGAATTAAACATTCTTAAGTTAGCTCATGAAACTAGTCTAGAAGATCATAGAGATCTTGCAAGAACTCATGAGAAGCTACATTTCGAGAAGCTAAATTTAGAGCAAGATCATGAGTTTCTAAAAGCACTCAATGATGATCTTTGAAATAAGAGTTCCTCTTATCTAGCCAAACGATTACTCTTGTTTACTTTTGTTCCACAAGTTAAACCTAAGAAAACTAGTAAGAAAGGGAAGAAAGTTTCTTCATCTAGTAATAGCAATGCTGAAGATAGATTTAATTACATTGTTGCTAGTATCTCTCTTGATTCCACTAATGATTCTCATAGCCAAGTTACACTTTAGCAAGAAAACTATTTATTGAAAGGGATTATAGAGAGAGGAGTCTTCAAGTGTCTTTCCGAAAGTAAGCAATTCAAAGAAATTGTGCGCAAGCAAGGAGGACATCAGAAGAAGCAAGGTGTTGGCTACTTCAGTATCAATGTAGATGTTTGGGAAGAAGATCCATATCCCATTCCCAAGTTTGTTTCTCAAGAGGAGAAGTATGATCCTACTCCTCCCAAGTGAACAGGATCTCAAGATGGCCTTTTACCACAAGAGCACAAGGACAAGGGAAAGATTTAAGAGGAGATTGACTTACTTGAGGTAGAACCCCAATCCAAGGTCGAGTAGGTTCCCAAGTACACTTCTAGTACTACCTCACATAGTGATACAACAACTCCAAGGAACCCCATCAAGGTGATGTGTGTCCCCAAGAGGAAGAACTAGAAAGTTCTTGTGGGGTGACTCCACCAATTTAATTCACACTTATTCATTTTGGCAAGAACAATATGCAATCAACTCCAACCATAGGCATTAGTTTGAGGAGTCACACACTCCCTCAAAGGTGAGAAAGGGACAAGGTAGTTAATTCATCTTTGGACATCACCTCTCATGTATTTCACTCCATGTCTATATATATCTTTGCAATTGTTCCTTTTTCATTTGAACTAACACATGTAGGTGAGATGAGTAGGAAACAACAAGGATTGCTCCCATCTCAAGATGATCTTCATCAACAATTAGCATCCACCACTACTACACCTACTTGAAGTCTTCTACGAGAAAACCCAAGGTTAATCTATCCTTCTTAGGGGGATGTCACATCTAGGGGAGCTTTACTCTAAGACATGAGTATAAGCCTCTCCTAAACAATGTGAACATATTATTGCATTATGTAAAAGGGGTAACCCCACTTGTGCTTAATCGATGAGTACGACCTACGATCAAGTATTCTTACTTGGTTCCTAAGTCAATATACTAATGTATAGATTACTTCGTCATTGCCACAGTTCTTAATAGATGCTAGAATGTTTGTGCATATTCACCATGTTTTATTTGACATCTTATTGTGCGAGAATATTGGTATGCATATTTTGCTCATTCGAGGATATCCAATTGTCGTTATTTGGCTTTCTATTTCTTTTAACCAATTGTATATACAAGAATGCCCAAGTACCTCCCTCTAGCTATCTGCTTTCTCGTCTCAAATTCTATTCATGCTACATCACCAAATTTGAGCAAGCACTTTAGGGAGACTCTATGTGAGGATTACTCAGAGTTAAGTCTCGACAAGGATTGAATTTAAAAACCTCCCAAAGTGCATCTCGGTGTGACCAACCTCCAAATCTTGGTCTCATCGAAGCCTAGGGTTCATCGGGTTTTATCATCTCGGTGCAACAGAGTTTTAGTTTTCGGCCTCACCGAGTTTCACTGTTAGCTGACAGTCATGGAACTTGGTGGCACCAAAAATCTCATCTCGGTGTCACCAACAGCAAAGGGATATATATATCCACAAAACCCGATGGTTGAAGAAAAAATTCAAACACCGAACAGTCGCACCCCTTTGCTGCCGCACCATAGTCCCATGCACATTTGCCTGATTCTCCCATCCACCTTCGTCAGGATTCCTCGCTGTCGATGGATTATTCTCCTCCTTGTCTCCGTGGTGAATCCAGGCCGAGTTAGGGTATGGATTCGATTTCCTTTTTACACTCCAATCTGATTCTTTGCGCAATTAGGCACTGCCATTATCTGTCCACTATTGCTACATGTTCATTCCAGTAGACAACTCCATTAGTCTAGCGAACAAAGAAAAAATTAGGGTTAGCAACCCGCGAGACTGAATCTCTGTGTCACCGAGTAGCAAAAATCGGTCTTACCGATTTTGTTTTAGGGTTACTGAGAATGTTCTCGGTGGAACCGAGTTCTCCTATTCGGTGAATCCGAAAAGGGTGCCAAGTTTCTGTTAAAGAGAACATGTGTCTCGGTGGCTCCAAAATTTCTGACTAGGTGGAACCGAAATACTATTTTGCTGAATGTTAAAACTAAATTTTTCAGAGCTCAAATTTGAAAAAACTTCTCTAATTTTTTGATGCTTATCCTTTCCAACTGTTCTATATCTTTTCATAGGGTCAGCTTTTCTACTTGTCTGCCAGTCTGCGAGTGTGCTTGTGTGCTTGGTCTTACAAGATGTGAGGTTCACAGGATAATGAGAACAACTTCAGTGAGACCCGTGCTGAAACTGACGCACGCACTGGTCTTGAGAGGGCCCCTTCTGACCCAGGTACTCCCAGCTCCCATGGCATGCCCAAGGCAGCTACGAGGTCCAGAAGGAAGTTAAATTCTGAAGAAGAAGATGCTGACCTCATACCTAAAGAATATGCTCCCCAGAAGCAGAAGGAGAAGACCATAGTCAGGAAAACTCTGATGAAGGAGTATGCTAAATCTTCCGACACTAGAGCTCTAGAAGCTAGGCTTGCAAAGAAGGTTGGTGTGAAGAGACCCTCGAAGAGAACTGTCCGTGTCATTGGAAGGCAAACCTCAATGTTTGAAGATCCAGCAGAACTGTTGATGATGAGGAAGAAATCCCAGCTGAGGTCCCTCCTCCAAAGAAGACAAAACTGATGGCTCATGCTATGAAAAAGAATCCATCTTCTCCAAAGAAGTCTTTAGCTCCTAAGAAGCCTCTAGTGCCCAAAAGGACTACAAAAGATATTAATGCAGCCGAGAAAAACAAAGTCTTTGCGTGTGTAGATTTTCTATAAAGGAAGATGAGGATGCCCTAGTGCTTATGAAGTTGAGAGCTCATGTTTCAACCCATGATGCTTCTCATCGTACTTCTGAGGACATGAAGAAGAGAAGAGATGCAGGTTTGAGGAAGTGGAGATCTATTGAACCTTATGCTGTGAGAATAAGAACTGTTGTTGATCCCCGCTTTCACAATAGGAATCAACAAAATTTCTATGAGACAGTTATGCTTGACAAGACCCGTGTAGTCAACAACATGAGATATGTCGATTGGGAAGACATCAAAGCCAATGAAGACTATTTTCCTCATGTTAAAGAAAATTTCAGGATGGTTGATATTGAAGTGTTTGTTGGCAAAGAGATGACTACATGGAATGATGTGATGATCATGCAATTCTATTCCACCGCTCATTTCTATTCCGATGGGAGAATTATTTAGACTAAGTGTCATCGATATGAAGCCAATGTTGATGAATGGGCCACTATCATTGGTGCTCCTAAGGCACGAGAAGACGACTTGGATGTGTATTCACAGCTCAAGGTGAATCACAAGTCCATGGCCAACATGTAGAAGCCAGTGACCCATGATTTTTCGTCGTCTCAGAAACTTTCATCTATCTACTGTTTGCAAGAAGGAATACCCACTACAAACACTATCATGAGACACACCCTGATGCCGAAGTCAGGTGATGATAATATGATTAGAGTATATTCCATCAACATGCTGCATCATCTACACAACCACACCCGGTTCCGAGTGATGGACTTGATAGTTGATTCTGTTAGGAGGACTATTGTAGATCATAAGAGATCTTGTGGATATGCTCCATACATTCAAATGCTCATCAATGCCATGATTGGCAAGCATGCGTATCTACTTGATCGTCCCCACCTGCCACTTAAGCCTGATTTCGAAGACCATGAAGTTGTGAAGAACGATACCCATCCCAGCTCAGCTACTGCTAGAGAGGCAACAAAGGCGGCAGCTGCAGAGGCTGCAAGGAATGCTCCAGCTCAACCCCCACAACTCAAAACCAGATATGAGCACATGTCCTTCTTGGTCAGCACCATCTAAGGGATGGAGAAGAAAGTTTGTGAGATTTTCCTGAAATAGAAGAGCCTAGAGAGGATCATGGAGACAAAATGCCATGACCTGGATGTTAAGTTGACGGAGTGGATCACCATTGTTCAACAACTTCGACGTGAAGTTCACTCAGAGAAGATTCCACGTTCCAGCAGTGATGATGATGATGAATCGCCTCTTCCTACAACCACTCATTTCACGACCCACACAAGGTCAGGAGTTATGCCAGTTCCGGAATCAAGACCATCTTCATCAGCTCAAGCTTTAGCTCCTGTGCCTGCACCTCGAGTGTCTTCACCTCCAGCTCTAGCGACGTCTTGAGAAGCCTTTGTCGATGCTCTCTTGTCCACTCCATCTTCAGCAACTGGAGGAGATCGTACCAAGAGAGACGCTTAGTACTATACCTTTGAACTTTTTGGTAACTTGTTGCCAAAGGGGGAGACATGTATAAATCAAATAGGCCTTCGAGAGAGAGAGAGCTTTGAATTTTATTTGCTCCCTTTTGGTTTTTCAATTTATTTGGTCTTTTGGATGAATTTATCCATTTAATAAGTGTGTTTGATCATACGTTATGGTTGTTTGATGCTACCACGTTATTACCTTTGAGTTTTCTACATGATGATCATCCATGTCTTGTTTGGTTTTATGTGCATTACTACTCATTCCTATCATTTATGCGCACCACCAAGTTGTATGTGACATGGAAGAGTAACCCATGTTTCTAATTGATTGTGCATTTGCGTTCAAACGCAAATCATATATAATGAACAAATTTAGGGGGAGCTCTTGATTTTCACGTACTTCTCAAAGCATCAATGCTAATTATTGATTATACCTTTTGTCGAACCATTGATCTATATGTTGTCATCAATTAACACAAATGGGAGATTGAAATCACAATTTCTCCCAAAGATGGTTTTGGTAATTAATCACAACATATGCATCATTGGACTAATGACTTTATTCAAGTATATTTCAGAAAATTTCAAAGATGCCATGGCTATAAGATTGTGAGGAGATGCCCCTTGATGCAAGGAAGGAATAGGATTGGCTCAAGCTTCAAGCAAGAAGACTACATTTTATATTTGTGAGAAATCACTTTGAGTCCATAGGAAAGCCAATACTGTTAAAAGGGGATAAGGTATTATGATGAATTGGTTGCGCAAGTGCTTAGAGGTAGCCACCAAAAATACTCAGCCATTCTCTCACAAACTACCTCTTTCCAAAGCCAAACCAACAAAATCGGTGCCACAAGCAATTTCTATTCGACCTTACAGATTTTACACTTGACAGATCCTATACAAAACCCTAGCATCTCGGTACCACCAACATTCCTATCGGTGCCCCCGAGATTTAGTGACCAACTTTTTGTTGAGAAGATTTCAAGAATCGGAATTTCTGTGTTTGAAATCGGTCTCACCAAGATTTGGAAACTGGTCTAGGTCATCGTATTAGACAGACAAAGATTAGGAAATGGCTCACCGAGAATTCAAAAGTTGCCACATTTAGTGCGACTCTGTACCACCAAGATTCTTTTCGGTGTCACCGAGTTGGGCAATAATGTTGTAGCAGTTGGATTTTGGGGGATGCCTATATATACCCCTCCACCTACCCCCTCATTCCTAGGGGAAGCAATCAGAACACACTTACACTTGCCAGATCCATTTTTTTGAGAGAGAGCCACCTACTCATGTGTTGAGATCAAGAGATTACATACCAACCATTTGAACCTTGATTTCTATCCTCTCCAAGTTGCTTTCCACAAGATCAATCTCTCCCACCCCTGCCAAACCTCAGAGAGAGTAATTGAGTGTCAAGGAGACTATCTTTAGAGGCACAAGACCAAGGAGTTTATCGTTGTACCACATCTATTACCTTTTGTAGCGTGGTGCCTCCTAGACTGGTTAGGTGTCTCTTGGAAGCCTCCTACTTCATGTTGTGGAGTTGAACCAAGATGTATATAAGGGCAAGGAGATCGCCTACTTCGTGAAGATCTACCATGAGTGAGGCTAGTCGTGTATGGACAGAAGCCGTGGTGGAATAGACAAGGCCGCTTCTTTGTGCACCCCCTACGGGTGGAGCCCTCCGTGCACTCTCGCAGCCGTTACCCTCTATGGGTTAAAGTCTCCAATAACATGGACGTACGATAGTGCTACCTATCGGAACCATGCCAAAAATCGTTGTGTCAACCTTTGCGTTTGATCTCCCTAACTTACCCTCTATGGGTTAAAGTCTCCAATAACATGGACGTAGGGTGTATTTTACTAGTAATAATTGCTAAAACTGGACCACGCTTAAAATTAGGAAAATCCTAAGTTTTTATCATGTCAAGTAGTCTAATCACCCCCCTCTAGACATACTTTCTATCCTACAGAAGTGGTCCCCGACGCGGTCTACTCAAGATCACCTATGAAACTAAACCACGGTGAGGTGGTTCCATAATGAGCAAATGGAAAAAAGAGGTACATTAACTCAGAACTCTATAGCCTTTTTACTGCCCATAATGAGTTATTCAATGACAATATCTGTATCTTTTTCCTTTGAAGTGGTTCCCAATGCAGTCTACTCGAGATCACCTCTCAAACTACATGATTCTTGTACAAGAAAATGTACATGTATTTCTACCAAACTACAATCACTATTTGGAAGTCCTCATGAAGATCCATCGCAAGGGGTTGGACTATTGTTGTGTGTGGATTCGACAGTAGTGCTCATCCATGTCAAATGCACGAACATATTTAGTCCACCCCTAGTGATGTCCTACAAAACACCCTCTTTCCCACAGCTCCCCATCCCCATCCTCACCCCCACTCAAGAGCATCGCAGCCTAAGTCAGGCTATGCTCCGAGAGGAGTGATACGTCTCCAACGTGTCTATAATTTTTTATTGTTCCATCCTATTATATTATAATTATATAGTATACTTTTTGAGTAATAATTTACCAATTTATATAATTTCTTAGCACAAACCTATTGACCGATTGACTAGTGTGAGTAGCTATTTTCTGCGTGCTTTTTTTACTTTTCAGGTTTACAGTACCAAACGAAGTGCATTTATCCGAGAACTTTTTTATGATATATTGTAGACGAAAAGGAAACTCGAAGCCTCAGAAGAATACCACAAGCCACATGAGGGAGGCACAAGACAATAGGGCGCGACCAGGGCGGTCCACATGTCCTAATATTTTGTCTCTCCCTAGTGGCCCCCTACCTCCGTTATCTGGACTATAAATTCACATATATTCCGAAAACACTAAGGAGCATCACGAAACACTTTTTCCGCAACCGCAAGTCTCTATTCCATGTCAATCCCATCAGGAGCTTCGTTCCTAGCACCGCGTCGGAGGGGGCTCGATTATGGACGGCCTATTCATAAACCTTGCTTCCCTCATGATGAATTCAGAGTAGTTAACCATATATCTATGTGTACATAGTTTGTACCTAGATCGCTATCTCTTTCTCTCTTGATCTTCAATTCAATGGTCCTCGCATCTTCTCTTTGATCCATACGATGTAATACTTCTATATGGTGCGTTTGTTGGGATCTAATGAATTGTGGGTTTATGTTCAGATTATTCATGAAAAGTGTTTGAGTCTTCTCTGAAAATATTATGAATATTAATTGCATGATCATCATACCTTTGTAAATCTCTTTGAACTATTGAAATGCTTTGTCCCAATAGATTGATAGTCCGTAAGTGAGACGGGTGTGTTGTAGTGTGTTCAACCTCATAGGTTTCTATATCCTAGTGACAGAAGGGGACACGATACGTCTTTGTGTTGTTGCTTCTAAGGATAAAACGATTGGGTTAGTTCATACTAATTGAGTTTACTTTGTCTATATCATGTCATCGTTCTCCAAGAATTACTTTGTTTGTCATGAGCTTAATACGTTGCGAGGCAAGCATAGAAGCGCTCTTGAAGTGGAGTAATAGTCACTACAATAAATATGCTAACTTACGAACTTCAATATTGGTCTCCAAATGGTCGGTGATTTCCATTTGCGACCTTTTTACGACCAAAAACAGGCGGTCCAAAGCTGAGCGTCTCTAATGAAAATTAACGACCTTTCTTCTCGAATGGTCGTAGACTTATACGACCAAACAAAAGGTCATAGATTCTACGACCAATCATTTTGGTCGTCAGAAGTCTTCCACACCACGTCGGATCCAACATGGCAAGCTGACATGGCAAACTTACGACCAAATGAAAAGATCGTCGATTAGAATCAGCCCAGTCCAAATGGGCCGAGACCAGTAATTTAGCCCATTTTTTTTGCTTGCCAATTTTGGTGAGCAGAGCCTAGCCCAAGAACAAGAATTCGGCCATTTTAGATAAACTCACCTCTTTATTTCCAGGACCATGGAATTTGACATTACATTTCTTGTTGGGCCTCAACCTTTTTACAGTGCACTTTTTTTCCTTGGCCTTTTATAGTCCTGTTTTTATTGGGCCTCAAGCATGGACTTTTAAATTAGGAGTCATCACTCTTCGGTTCTGTATATGCTTCTTTTTCAGTCAATATTCAATTCAAACAGAGCCTAAAATGCCGAATATTTCTCAATACACTCAATGATAATAAATTAAACTAATACAAAGTATCTCGTTTTCTAATACAAAAAAATATCAAAAGATGACAAGCTCCAATTAGCTACTACTATCTCCGTTCCTAAATATAAGACCTTTAAGATATTTCACTATGGACTACATACGGAGCAAAATGAGTGAATCTATACTTTAAAATGTGTCTATGTACATCCTTATGTAGTTCATAGTGAAATCTCTAAAATGTCTTATATTTAAGAACGGAGGGAGTATTTGATTGGTGCATGTTCCAACTTCTTCATCGTGGAGGTTGTTCTAGTAGTCAACACTCCAAAGAACGAATGGCAACATCTACAGGTTATAAAGGAAATTGTTAGGAACAGAATAAAAATAAAACATTTTGCATTTGGTGCGAAAATGGTTAGAGAAGATAGGAGCTTCAGTAGCATAGCAAACCAAATTGAATCGAACATAGA
This sequence comes from Hordeum vulgare subsp. vulgare, assembly GCF_904849725.1. Classification (NCBI taxonomy): domain Eukaryota; kingdom Viridiplantae; phylum Streptophyta; class Magnoliopsida; order Poales; family Poaceae; genus Hordeum; species Hordeum vulgare. The sequence goes on from NC_058522.1 coordinate 197,553,117, forward strand.
CCGACATTTGCATATGGATATTTTTGTTTGACTCGTTTACTGGTCCTACCAGTAAATCTAAGAACTACATTTCTGAATCAACTAGTACTTAACAAAATTTACATGAATACATTCAGTTACTTGAGTATACTGACATACATGGTCACTCTAAGATAAATTGCTCACAAAAAGAATAATATTCAGGAAAACATTGAAGGAAAACAAGTATGATGCACCTATTGATCGTAGCATCCGTCAATGTTCAGCAAACCGACCTGATACACGGTTGCGGGAAAGGCATATACCAAGAATAAATAAAAGTAGTGACAAAAAATGCAATGCATGAGTCGACATTATTGATTATTGAATGATCCACTCCCACCCGCAGAATCATATCAGATCCTACAGCCAACTAAATAGCAAATTTGGGAGGCCTGTAGATCTAATAATAGAGACAGGAGGGATATAAGATAAATATAGAGCTGACTGTTGTGTCTATTGATAATCAATTCTGCAATAGAGAGGAAGCAAAATAGCTTTCCTCTACATGACACATCGTGCCTTTTTAAGTTAGCATTTCATACCGTAGCAGACGATTTCTCCCTCCCTTTTGAAATTTCCATGAGATATATCGCGTCCTGGGTAAACCGGGTATGCGAGAGTAAAGCGGACATGTACCTGGAACCTGTCGATTGGCGGGATGCACATCGAGCCGTCGGCGTCGGCTTGAGAGAGGAGGAGGCGACCGTTGCGGCAGTTCCGAATGTGCCACCCAAATCAATGTTGACGCGGGTGAGGCACATGTAGGTGTGGCGCAAGGCAGCGATGACGATAGGGTTGAAGAAGCTGGTGATGCCGTCGTAGAAGCGGGGGACACAGTCCTCTTTGTCTTTGATGTCCCTCCAAACACCGAGGATGAGTGAAGACGGGTGCTGCTCGCGGGCGCTTTTAGATTCAGATTTAGAGAAGATGTGGTCGTGGTCGCCCACTGGATGTGGTGTAGGAACCGTGGAAGGTGTTAATGTTTCGTCAGCTGTAGAGAGGTGGCGGCAGAGGAGGTGTGTGTGCGGAGGAGACGACCGGACGAGGGCCCTAAGCGGCTGAGCTCGTAGGGAGCAGCAGGGAGAGGACTGGATGGATAGGTGGGCGGGGACGGGGAGGAGGCAGCGGCGGAGGCGAGGAGATGGGGAGGAGGGAGGAAGGGTGTGATGGGGGTATGGGATCTGAGCTAGGGTTTGACCTGCGGGTGTGGATATCTCTTTTTTCTGTAGCTAGATGGATGGATGGATGTGGGATGGAGAGATGGATGGATGGATGGATGGATGGGCGCCATGTCATCGATCGTGGGTAGAGTTCTGATTGGTTGGGAAAATCAAAGATTTAGAATAGTTTCCAAGTACTAATAAATAGAGGAATTTCGTGAAACATCTATCCATAATATTTTGCAAAATGGCACCACACAAATTTTCACTAGAGTTAGACCACATTTTATGGATGGGGACCAATTTATATGCAATTCTCATCTTTCCAGCTATTTTTAATCATTTCCTCAGTGGCAAAAATTGGTTTTTTTGTGAAGAACCTACCAAATATTTGTTGTAAAGTTAGACTCCATCAATTTTCTAAAATACTAGTACATATTTCATATACCATTGACCAAATGGTTGGGTGTTAAAATCTTTTATCCACCTTTCGTGAAAAAGACAAATGTTTTTGATTCAGTTGGAAGCGGGTCAAATTTGAACTGCAGTTGCCTTATAGTTTGCTATTTATTTTTTCCAAAAATCCTTTTTAGGTATAAAAATATCTATTTCCTCATAGAAAGACCAAATTGTTTTCAAGATTCAAGCACTAGCTAGGAACGGTCATACCCACCACTTTGAGCGATTTTGGAATGGGCATGAAAAAGGCAAGAAAAAATAAACAAATTGGAAAACCTTCGCATTGTGTCATTATATGTGACAAAGTAACCAGGAAAAATAATAAACTTGTAATACGGCAATTATTTTTAAAAAGTGTTCTCAGAAATGAGCTATCATGTGTGAAGATTCATGGCTTTCAAACCAAAAGATCAATCTTATGGCCACATTCATCACATAGTTTGTTCAAATGATCTCATATTGTGCACAAGGGTGCGTATTGTAATGGCAAACAATGTTGCCTAAGGAAGTTTTCATTTTCTTTGGACGGAAAATTTATTTTCCATTTTTCGAGTGTCCAAAATGAGTTTTTTCTGAAGGACCTATCATATATTTGTTGTAAAATTGGATTGAATAATTTTTATAAAATACTAGGTCATATTTAATGTACAATTTACCAAATGGTTTGGTGTCAAAAGCTTGTATACATCTCTCGTCAAAAAGACAAATTTTCGTCGACTCAGCTAGAAGCGGGTCAAATTTGAACTCCAGCTACATTATAGTTTGCTCTTTATTTTTTCCAAAAATAGTTTCCAGGTACACAAGTATCTATTTCATCATAGAAACACCAAAAGTTTTTCAAGATTCAACCACTATCTAGGAACGGTCATACGTGCCTTTTTGACTGCATTTTTAAATGGGCATGAAAAATTAAAAAAAAACAAAAAATTGGAAAACCTTTGCATTGTGTCAATATATGTGACAAAGTTACGAGTAAAAATTATAAACTTGTAATACACAAATTATTTTTAAAAAGTGTTCTCAGAAATGGGCTACCATGTGTGAAGATTCATGGTTTTCAAGCCAAATAATTAATCTTATGGCGACATTCATGGCATAGTTTGTTGCAATGATCTAATATTACACACAAGGGTACATATTGGAATAGCAAACAATGTTGATTTAGGAAGTTTTCATTTTCCTTGTATGAAAAATTCATTTTCCATTTTTCAAGTGCCCAAAATATGTTTTTTGTGAAGGACCTACCATATATTTGTTTCAAAACTAGACCAAAATATTTTTATAAAATACTAGTCCATATTTAATGTATCATTGACAAAACGGTCGGGTGTTAAAAGCTTTTATCCACCTCTCATAAAAAAGACAAATTTATGTCGATTCAGTTGTTAGGGTGTTAAATTTAAACTTCAACTACATTATAGTTTGCTCTTCATTTTTTCCAAAAATCATTTATAGGTACATAAGTATATTTTTAATCATAAATACATGGTGTGGTGGCGAGACGCCGAGGTTTGAATGGTGGTCGAGGGCCCCAACTCCACAACACGTGAACTTGCATGCCAGCCGCGTGGTCACTGCCTGATATTCTGGGTGGAATAGGCAAATCTGGTGGGTTGGACATTCCCTCGGTAGGTGTTTGGAAGAAGAATACAATAGATTTATCTCACAAGGAGACTGAACTAAGCTCAAACATGAATTAGCAGCCAAGTGTTTGATTAGCGGTGCAGAAAATGCACATAGACAATGGGCCTAAATTTTGGCTGAGGATCATCATCTACTAAGGAGACTCTGTTGGCAAATTTTTAGCTCAAATGGATGAACCTAGGTGGCACTTGTTTTGCAAAGTACCACACTCTCTAGAAATATGAATGTTGAAGCTCGGATCAAATGAATAAATGGATTGAGATGAAATTTGGAGGATGATGTTAATTTGGGCATATGAAGGCACTATAAAATTTGTATTCCATTTGGACATGCCAAAGGGACACTTCCTTCAGAATGTGCTAATCTGGACAGAAAATGGTAAATGAAACTGGGCTCACATAGATGATTGTATTGAGCTATAATTTGGAGGAGGATGATAATTTGGGCACATTAAGTCAATTTCAAAATTTCATAAATTCGGATAAATACAATTTGTACTTCCTTCACAATGCTCTCTACTGAACAGAATATTTGGAAAAATATTGTGGGAAACTGGCTAAATTAAATGAGCTAAAATTTGGTGGAGTAAGGTTATATGGTTAGTTTCATGTTGTGGTAAATTTTCATCAACTATAAAGCTATATAAAATGTAGTTGCTTTACAAACTGAAAATATTACCAGAAACAAAGCTTGGATGATGATCTCACATGGATTGTTAGGAGGGGCTCGGATTTTATGGAGAGCTATGGTTTTGGCATATAGATAATGTGGCAGAAATTCAACTCATTAGGATATTCATATCTAGTACTTCTTTCACAAAGCCGTTAGGCGAACTCGAATTTTGGAAATTTGCCAAGAGATATTTACTAGGCAAATGGATACAAAAGGTTTCATGAGGCAATGATTTGGATAGGGAAGAGTTCCCAAAAAATTTGAGGGCAATCAAAAAAAATAAAAATAGCACTTCCTTCACAAAGTGCTATTCTGAACAGAATAGGAAAATGAATATTGCTGAATTATTTTCGAACTATGCAAGGAAGGGTTTTCAAATATTTGAGGAATATATGATCCAAAGTATTTATGAGATTTTTTCGAGAATTTTTGGAATAACAAAATAGTAGGTTGCTTCACAAACTAGGGCAAAAATTGACACATGGACATGACACGTAGGCAAAAGCAATGATGTGGCACCTAGTCATAGCTATGACCATCTATATTGGTCGTAATTAGCTACAAATTAGGCAACGGATCAGGGCTATCCTCTTTACGACCATTTCAAGTGAGGAAGTTACGACCTTTCTGATGAAAATGGTCGTTAGTTTGTAGGGTTAGCACCCCTCCGGACATCTTACGACCAATTGGTCTCCAATGGTCGTAGATTTACGACCATTTTTGCGAGCGGCACCGCCATAAGGTCGTTAGTTGACATATTTCTTGTAGTGAGTAGTAGGTGTAGGAAGGAGCCGACAAATTTGCTTATGGACGTGTGATATGTATCCAACATATCTATAATTTTTTATTGTTCCATGCTATTATGTTATGATTCGGGGATACTTTTTGGGTCATAATTCACAAGTTTATATTATTTCTGAGCACTAACCTATTAACCGAGTGGCCAGGGCCAATTGTTTTTTTCTACATGCTTTCTGTTTTTCTGGTTTTCAGTACCAACTGTAGTCCAATTTCCCTTAAACTTTTTTATGGTTTTTTCTATACTAAAAGAATATCTGGATGCTTCAGGAGGGGACTTGAAGCTAGAACAGTGAGCCACAAGCCAAGACGGCACGACTAGGGGGTGGCCTAACCCTAATAGCTTGTCTCTCCCAGGTGGCCCCTCTTGCTCCATTCTCTAGCCTATAATTCATATATACTATGGAAATCCTAAAAATAAGGGAGAAACACTTTTTCTACCGCCGCAAGTATCTGCTCCACGATGATCCCATGTGGAGCTCCGTTCCATCACCCTCCGGAGGGGGGATCAATCACGGACGACATCTTCATCAACCTTCCTGCCCCTTGTGATGATGGATGAGTAGTTCACCATAGACCTACGAGTCCTTAGTTAGTATCTAGATGGCTATCTCTCTCTCTTGATTTTAATACAATGATCATAACATCTTTGCTTTATCTATCCGATGTAATTCCTTTGTATGGTGCATTTATTTGGATCCGATGAATTGTGGGTTTATGTTTAGATTATGCATGGAATGTATTTGAGTCTTTTCTGAGTATTATGATTCTTCTTTTCGTGATCATCATAGCTTTGTTATTTGATACGTCTACAACGTATCTACAATTTTTGATGGTTTCATGCTATTATCTTGTCAAACATTGGATGTTTTGCATGGCTTTTATTTATTTATAGGGACTAACTTATTAACTCAGTGCCAAGTGCCAGTTCCTGTTTTTTCCATGTTTTTTTACCCCTTTTAGAGGAGGATTTTGAACGGAGTCCAAACGGAATGAAACTGCCAAAAAGATTTTTCTGGAACAGGAAAAGATCGGGGAGCCGAAGAATCAGGGCAGGGGGCCACCAGGGACCCCACAAGCCCTCATGGCGCAGCCAGGGGTCCTGCGGCCCCCTGGCTTGTGGGCTCCCTGAGGACCCTTTGCCCTAGGTTTTGCGCTTAAATATCCCCAAAAATTCCACAAAAAATTAGGAGATCCTCGAAAGTACTTTTCCGTCACCGCAAGCTTGTGTCTCCGCAAGATCCCATCTGGGGCATGTTCTGGTGCCCTGCAGGAGGAGGGATTCGGATACGGAGGGCTTCTTCATCAATACCATGACCTCTCCGATGATGCGTGAGTAGTTCACCATAGACCTACGGGTCCATAGCTAGTAACTAGATGGTTTCTTCTCTCTCTTAGATCTTCAATACAAAGTTCTCCATGATCTTCATGGAGATCTATCCGATGTAATCATCTTTTGCGGTGTGTTTGTCGAGATCCGATGAATTGTGGATTTATGATTGGATTATCTATGAATCTTATTTGAGTTTGTTCTGATCTCTCTTATGCATTATTTCATATCCTTGTAATTCTCTTGGAGTTGTGGGTTTTGTTTGGCCAACTAGATGTATGATTCTTGCAATGGGAGAAGTGCTTGGTTTTGGGTTCATACCATGTGGTGACCTCACCCAGTGATAGAATGGTAGCGAGGCACGCATCATGTTGTTGCCATCAAGGATAAAAAGATGGGGTTTGCATCATTGGTTTGATGGAAATACTTACTGCTCGTTTGCTGCATCACCTTTTCCTCTTCAAGGGAAAAACCAACACAAGCAAGTCTCCGTCAACGTGCCAATTTATGGCGCTGTTGTTTGAGAAGTAGCAAGAAGAATTTCTGGCGCCGTTTTTGGGGAGGAATATCAAATCGAGAACTCATCCAAGTAGGTGTCGCAAACTCATCTCTTGCATTTACTTTGTTTGCCAGTTGCCTCTCGTTTTCCTCTCCCCCACTTCACCAATTTGCCTTTTTCGTTTGCCTTTTCCTTTTGCCTCTTTCTTGCTTGCTCTTTGTTCGCTTGTGTGCCTGTTTGCTTGCTGAAGTCACCATGAATGAAAACATCAATTCTCCGGCCTTCCTAGTGAAGAAGCCGCATCCCATCTCCATACCTTCATTGAGCTTTGCGATATGCAAAAGAAGAAAGATGTGGATAATGACATGATTAAATTGAAGCTTCTTCCTTTCTCGTTGCGAGATCATGCAAAAACTTGGTTTTCTTCTCTGCCCAAAAATAGTATCGATTCTTGGGATAAGTGCAAAGATGCTTATATATCCAAGTATTTTCCGCCGGCTAAGATCATTTCTCTCCGTAATGATATCATGAATTTGAAGCAACTTGATCATGAACATGTTGCACAATCTTGGGTGAGAATGAAATTGATTATTAGAAATTGTCCCGCTCATGGCTTGAGTCTTTGGATGATTATTCAAATCTTTTACGCTCGCTTGAATTTCGCTTCTAGAAATATCTTGGACTCCGCCTCAGGTGGAACGTTCATGGAAATCACGTTAGGGGAAGCCACAAAGCGTCTGGACAACATCATGACGAACTACTCTCAGTGGCACACTGAATGGTCACCTACTAGTAAGAAGGTACATGCTATAGAACAAATTAACTCGTTGAGTGCTAAGATGGACGAGTTAATGAATTTGGTTGCTAGTAGAAGTGCTCCTTTGGATCCTAATGATATGCCCTTGTATTCTTTGATTGAGAGTAGCAATGCTAGCGTGGACGTTAATTTTGTTGGTAGGAATAACTTTGGCAACAACAACGCTTTTAGAGGAATGTTCCTAGGCATTTTCCTAGTAACTCCTCTAATAACTTTGGCAACTCCTACAACAATACTCGTGGAAATTACAATAGATTACCCTCTGATCTAGAGAGTAATATTAAAGAGTTCATCAAGTCTCAAAAGATTTTCAATGTGTCCATAGAGGAAAAACCACTCAAAATTGATGATTTGGCTAAGAGCGTTGATAGAATGTCTAGTGATGTTGATCCTTTGAAAGTTAGATGTTCTCCTCCCAAGATCAACATGGATGAAACTTTGAAATCTATGCGTGTTTCTATGATTGAGAGCCAAGAAAGAACCGCCCAAATTCGTGCTAGACATGAATGGCTTAAAAAGGCGTGTTCTCGTGATAAGAATCACGAAGATCTTAAAGTGCTTGTTGTGACTCCCATTGAACGCACTTTGGTTGAAAAGTGCCCCAATGATTCGGAGTCCATCTATCTTGATGCTAAAAGCATTGAGAGTGGAGTAGAAGATATTTAAACTTTTAGTAGTAATGAAATTACTACTATGGATTTCAAGGAATTCAATTATGATAGTTACTCCTTGATTGAATGCATTTCTTTGATGCAATCCATGTTAAAACTCTCCACACGCTTATAGACAAAACAAGGCCTTTACCGATCATATCGTCGAAGCTATGATAAAATTCTTAAAGAGAAACTTGAATTGGAAGTCTCTATCCCTAGAAAGCTTCCTGATGAGTGGGAACCTACTATCAAAATCAAAATCAAAAACTATGAATGCAATGCTTTGTGTGATTTGGGTGCTAGTGTTTCTGCGATTCCAAAGTCTTTATGTGATGTTCTGGGTTTTAATGAGATTGAAGAGTGTTCTCTTAATTTGTATCTTGCTGATTCTACTGTCAAGAAACCCATGGGAAGGATCAATTATGTTCTTATGTTCTCTTAATTTGTATCTTGCAAATAGGAATTATTTACCCGTGGATTTCATTGTGCTTGACATTGATTGCAATCCTGCATGCCCTATTATTCTTGGTAGACCTTTCCTAAGGACTATCGGTGCTAGCATCGATATGAAGTAAGGGAATCTTAGATTTCAATTTCCTTTGAGGAAGGGCATGGAACACTTTCCTAGAAAGAAAACAATATTGCCTTATGAATTCATGATGAGGGCCACTTATGGTTTGAGCACCAAAGACGACGATACGTGATTCTATCGCTTTTATACCTAGCTAAGGGCGTTAAACAATAGTGCTTGTTGGGAGGCAACCCAATGAATTTATCTTTTTATTTATGTTTTGTTGCGTCCACACCATCATAATTCTGTTGTGATTGTGTTTTTTTGTGTGTTTCTTTTTGTGTTTGAGCCAAGCAAAACCTTTATGACTATTCTTGGTGATGGTTGTTTGATCCTGCTGGAATAAGTCAGAAACTTTTCGCTCACGAGATGTTTTTTCATTTTTATTCAGAAAGAGCTTTTGAGTTTATTCTTTTTGCTGCTGGTTGATATGCCTTTTGCCTAGGCAGTCGTAATTGTTCAAATTTTTTGAGGTACCAGAAGTATACGAAGTATACATATTTCTACAGACTGGTCTATTTTTGACAGATTCTGTTTTTTTTGAGTTGGTTGCTTGTTTTGATGAAAGTATGGTTAGTATCGGGGGGGGGGGGTACTAGCCATGCAAAAGTGATAATACAGTAGCCGAACACCAATATAGATGGAATTCAAGTTTGGTACAGTACGAAAAGAAGTGGTAGTTTGTTTTCTTGTGCTAATGTTATCACGAGTTTCTATTTAAGTTTTGTGTTGTGAAGTTTTCAAGTTTTGGGTGATGTTCTCATGGACGATGAGATAAGGAGTGGAAAGAGCTCAAGCTTGGGTATGCCGAAGGCATCGCAAGCCAAATTCAAGGACACCAAAAAGCCTAAGCATGGGGATGCCTCGGGAAGACATCCCCTCTTTCGTCTTCAATCCATCGGTAACATTACTTGGAGCTATATTTTTATTCACCACATGATATGTGTTTTTCTTGGACCGTCTTGTATTGTAGGAGTCTTTTCTTTTTGTTGTGTCACAATCATCCTTTCTACACACCTTTTTGAGAGAGAGAGACATGCACTCATCGTGATTTTGCTAGAATGCTCATAGTGCTTCACTTATATCTTTTGAGCTAGATACTTTTGCTCTATGTGCTTCACTTATATCTTTTAGAGCATGTGGGTGTGTGATTTGGTAGTTGGCTTATGCTATGAAAGTAGTACCAAAGTTGATAGGTACCCAAAGAGGATACAAAAATCCTCCATCTTCATGTGCATTGAGTAGAAAGAGAAGTCTTGATTCCTCTCAATTAGTTTTGAGACGTGGATTCAGTAATATTAAGAGCTATGTTAGTAGGGTGTCGTGAATCTAGAACTACTTGTGTTGAAGTTAGTGATTCCCGTAGCATGCACGTATGGTGAACCGCTATGTTAGCAAGTCGGAGCATAATTGATCTATTGATTGTCATCCTTTGTGTTGAGGTCGGGATCACGCGATGGTTAACACCTACCAACCCTTCCCCTAGGAGTATGCGTTTAGCACTTTGTTTCGATTACTAATAAAAACTTTCGCAACAAGTATGTGAGTTCTACATGACTAATGTGAGTCCATGGTATAGATGCACTTTCACCTTACACCATTGCTAGCCTCTCTATTGCCGCGTAATTCTCACCGGTACACAAACCCACCATATGCCTTCCTCAAAACAGCCACCGTACCTACCTACTATGGCATGTTCATAGCCATTCCGAGATATATTGCCATGCAACTCCCACCGTTCTGTCTCATGACTTGTGTTGTCACTCTCATATTGCCATTGCATGATCGTAAGATATCTAGCGAGATGTTTCAACGTCATACGCCAAGCTAGATCGTTGCACATCCCGGTACACTGTCGGAGGCATTTCCTATAGAGTCATCATCATTTTGAGCTTTGTGCCGTGAGTCAATAAAAGTGTGATGACCATAATTATTAAAGCATTGTCCCATGTGAGGAAAAAAAAATAGGCCAAATATCCCAAAAAAAAGAGAAAAGAAAGAAAAGAGGCCAAGAGCCCAAATAAAAAAATGAGAGAAAAAGAGAGAAGGGACAATCCTACTATCTTTTTCCACACTTGTGCTTCATAATAGCACCATGTTCTTCATGATTGAGAGCTTCTTGCTTTTTCACTACCATATGCTAATGGGAATCTTCATTATATAACTTGGCTTGTATATTCCAATGATGGGCTTCCTCCAATTGCCTTAGGTCTTCGTGAGCAAGCAAGTTGGATGCACACGAACTAGTTCTCCTTTTGAGCTTTCACATACTTATAGCTCTAGTGCATCCCTTGTATGGCAATCCCTACTCATTCACATTGATATCTATTAATGGGCATCTCCATAGCCCTTTGATACGCCGATTCAATGTGATCATCTCCTCCTTTTTGTCTCACAACCACCAGCACGCTCTATTCCACCTATAGTGTTATATCCATGGCTCACGCTCATGTATTGCGTGATAGTTATAAAAAGTTTGTGAAAGTAAGAGTGCAAAAACAAGTACTTGGCCAATACCGGGGTTGTGCATGATTTACATTAGTTGTGTGAGGGTGATGGAGCATAGCCAGACTATATGATTTTGTAGGGATAACTTTCCTTGGCCTTGAAAGTTCATGATTACTTTGCTAGTTTGCTTGAAGTATTGTTGTTTTCATGTCAATAGCAAACTATTGTTTTGAATCTTACGGATCTGAACATTCATGTCACGTGAAAGAAGTTGCAAAGGACAACTATGCTAGGTAGCATGCCACATCAAAAATTCATTCTTTATCACTTCCCTACTCGAGGACGAGCAGGAGTTAAGCTTGGGGATACTTGATACGTCTCCAACGTATCTATAATTTTTGATGGTTTCATGCTATTATCTTGTCAAACTTTGGATGCTTTGCATGCCTTTTATAATTTTATTGGGACTAACTTATTAACTCAGTGCCAAGTGCCAGTTCCTGTTTTTCCCATGTTTTTCACCCCTTTCAGGGGAGGATTTTGAACAGAGTCCAAACGGAATGAAACTGCCAAAAAGATTTTTTCCGGAACAGACAAAGATCGGGGAGCCAGAGAATCAGGGCAGGGGGCCACCACGGACCCCATAAGCCCTCATGGCGCGGCTAGGGGGGCCCGCGGCCCCTGGCTTGTGAGCTCCCTCAGGCTCCTTTGCCCTAGGTTTTGCGCCTATATATCCGCAAAAATTCCACAAAAAATTAGGAGATCAGCAAAAGTACTTTTCCGTCGCCGCAAGCTTCTGTCTCCGCAAGATCCCATCTGGGGCACGTTCTGGTCCCCTGTCGGAGGGGCAATTCAGATACAGAGGTCTTCTTCATCAACACCATGACCTCTCCGATGATGCGTGAGTAGTTCACCATAGACCTACGGGTCCATAGCTAGTAACTAGATGGATTCTTCTCTCTATTGGATCTTGAATACAAAGTTCTCCATGATCTTCATGGAGATCTATCCGATGTAATCTTCTTTTGCGGTGTGTTTGTCGAGATCCGATGAATTGTGGATTTATGATCAGATTATCTATGAATCTTATTTGAGTTTCTTCTGATCTCTCTTATGCATGATTTCATATCCTTGTAATTCTCTCCAAGTTGTAGGTTTTGTTTAGCCAACTAGATCTATGATTCTTGCAATGGGAGAAGTGCTTGGTTTTGGGTTCATACCATGCGGTGACTTCACCCAGTGACAGGAGGGGTAGCGAGGCACGCATCGTGTTGTTGCCATCAAGGGTAAAAAGATGGGGTTTTCATCATTGGTTTGAGATTATCCCTCTACATCATGTCATCTTGCTTAAGGCGTTACTCTGTTAGTCATGAACTCAATACACTAGATGCATGTTGGATAGCGGTAGATGTGTGGAGTAATAGTAGTAGATGCAGAAAGTATAGGTCTACTTGTCTCAGACGTGATGCCTATATGTATGATCATTGCCTTAGATATTGTAAGGACTTTGCGCAGTTCTATCAATTGCTCGACAGTAATTTGTTCACCCATCATGATATTTGCTATTTTGAGAGAAGCCACTAGTGAACACTATGGCCCCTGGGTCTACTCCACACCATATTTTCAGCCTTACACTTTTTACTTCGTTGCACTTTCCGCCTTCAGATCTCACTTTGCAAACAATCTTGAAGGGATTGACAACCCCTTTGAAGCGTTGGGTGCAAGCTCGTTTGTGTTTGCGCAGGTACTCTGGACTTGACGAAACTCTCCTACTGGATCGATACCTTGGTTCTCAAATTGAGGGAAATACTTACTGCTCCTTTGCTGCATCACCCTTTCCTCTTCATGGGAAAGACCAATGCAAGAAAGTCTCCGTCAACGTGTCAATTTCTGGAGCTTGGATTGGTTTTTCCCTTGAAGAGGAAACTTGCTTGCATTGGTTTTTCCCTTGAAGAGGAAAGGGTGATGCAGCAAAGGAGCAATAAGTATTTCCCTTAGTTTGAGAACCAAGGTATCGATCCAGTAGGAGAGTCTCGTCAAGTCCAGAGTACCTGCGCAAACACAAATGAGCTTGCACCCAACGCTTCAAAGGGGTTGTCAATCCCTTCAAGATTGTTTGCGAAGTGAGATATGAAGGCGGAAAGTGCAACGAAGTAAAAAGTGTAAGGCTGAAAATATGGTGTGTAGTAGACCCGGGGGCCATAGTGTTCACTAGAAGCTTCTCTCAAAATAGCAAATACCACGGTGGGTGAACAAATTAATGTCGAGCAATTGATAGAACCACGCAAAGTCATGACGATATATAAGGCAATGATCATACATATAGGCATCACGTCCGAGACAAGTAGACTGATACTTTCTGCATCTACTACTACTACTCCACACATCGACCGCTATCCAGCATGCACCTACTGTATTGAGTTCATGATGAACAGAGTAATGCCTTAAGCAAGATAACATGATGTAGAGGGATAATCTCAAACCAATGATAAAAACCACATCTTTTTACCCTTGATGGCAACAACACGATGCGTGCCTCGCTACCCCTTCTTTCACTTGGTGAGGTCACCGCACGGTATGTACCCAAAACCAAGCACTTCTCCCGTTGCAAGAATCATAGATCTATTTGGCCAAACAAAACCCACAACTCGAAGAGAATTACAAGGATATGAAATCATGCATAAGAGAGATCAGTAGAAACTCAAATAATATTCATAGATAATCTGATCAAGAATCCACAATTCATCGCATCTCGACAAACACACCCCAAAAGAAGCTTACATCGGATAGATCTCCATGAAGATCATGGAGAACTTTGTATTGAAGATCCAAGAGAGAGAAGAAGCCATCTAGTTACTAGCTATGGACCCGTAGGTCTATGGTGAACTACTCACGCATCATCGGAGAGGTGTTGACGAAGAAGCCCTCCGTATCCGAATCCCCCTCCGGCAGGGCACCAGAATGTGCCCCAGATGGGATCTTGTGAGGCAGAAGCTTGCGGCGGCGGAAAAGTACTTTCGATGATCTCCTGATTTTTCTGTGGAATTTTTGGGGATATATAGGTGGAAAGCCTAGGGCAAAGGGGCCTCAGGGAGCCCACAAGCCAGGGGGCCGCGACCCCCCTGGCCGCGCCATGAGAGCTTGTGGGGTCCCTGGTGGGCCCCTGCCCTGATTCTCCGGCTCCCTGATCTTTTTCTGTTCCGAAAAAAATCTTTTTGGCAGTTTCATTCTGTTTGGACTCCGTTCAAAATCCTCCTCTGAAAGGGGTCAAAAACATGGAAAAAACAGGAACTGGCACTTGGCACTGAGTTAATAAGTTAGTCCCAAAAAATATATAAAAGGCATACAAAACATCCAAAGTTTGACAAGATAATAGCATGAAACCATAAAAAATTATAGATACGTTGGAGACGTATCACATCCCCTCTTTCGTCTCAATCCATCGGTATGTCACTTGGAGCTACATTTTTATTTGTCACATGATATTAGCTTCGCTTGGAGCATCGTTTCCTTTAATTTTATTTTTATTTTTATTTTTACACAATTACCATTTTCTCGACACACCACCCTGAGAGAGACACACAATTATAAAGATTTGTTGGAATACTCTATGTGTGTCTCTTATATCTTTTTAGCTAAGGAGTTGCTCTACTACTTCATTTATATCTTTTTGAGCACGGTACTGTGTAGATTTTATAGAAATATTTGCAGTCTTATTCTTCACTTATATTTGTTTGAGAGGTAATAAATAGTAGATGTAATTTGCATGGTCAATAAGGCTAGTACAAAAATAATAGGTATTAAATGAAGGATAATCAAAACCATCATGTAGCATAATGAAGAGAAATTGTGGGTTAATGATATTGATATGGGTTAACGATATTGAAGGTTCGATTGCATCATTGTTGATTCTTTGAAGTATTGGTATTAAGACGTGTTAACTTCTTGTTTGTTTGAATATTAAAAAGGCATGACGGGGATGTGTGTTCATTTCTACTCCTCGTTGAAATCCTAGTGTTGTTTCGAGTCGAAGTCGCGCAATGATTAACTCCTCCCAACCCGCTCCCTCTTGGCATGTGGGTAGTGATTTGATTTTTGATGAAACTAATAAAACTTTGCAAAAATAATATGATTCCTTCATGACTAATGTGAAACCATTGACATACGCAATCTCACCTCCTCATATTTGACTAGCCTCTTCAGTAGAGGGAATTGCCCATTCTAACCTGGAGGATTGTTGCGAACTTCGTTGGTGCACCGAGACCACGCGTCATGATATGCTCGCTCAGACATAAACCTTGCTCAAAACATGCACCATACCTACCAATCATGGAATTTCCATACTGTTCCGAGAAAATATTGTCATGCAAATTCCACCGTTACATCATATGACTAGTTCATTCATCATCATATTGTTCTGCATGATCATATAGAGCTGACAAACATTTGTGACAAAGACACCATTCACTATATTGCTGATACATATCATGTTAGATCATTGCGCATGCTAGTACACTCCAAGAAGCATTCTTAGGTGTCATAATTGTTCATTTTGAGCTTTCATGAGTTGTAAGTAAATTAAAGTATGATGATCATCATTATTAGAGCATTGTCACTATGAGGAAAGGATGATGGAGGCTATGATTCCCACACAAGTCCGAAAGAGACTCCGGACGAAAAATAAAAAATGGGGAGGCCACATGAGCCTACCATAATAAAATTAATGAAAAATACTGAATGAGAGAAAAAAAGAGAAGGCAGTTTGCTACTATCCTTTACCACACTAACACTTGCTTGGCGCCTCGCACCCCCGGTCGAGCTCACCCCCGCCACCTTCGAGCTTGACATCGCCCTGTACTACAGCGCCACCGCGTTGGAGTTTGCCGCCGGCCATGGAGTTTGCCAGATCTGGTCGTGCCGGACCGGATCCCCCACCCATTCCTGCATCACCCTCATTGGATCCGGAGCATCCTTGCCGCTACGTTTCTTGTTCATCCCGATCAGGAAAACCACGACGGATTCACTAGCGTGCCCGTGCTTGGGCCGCCCAGCTCCACTGAACGACCCAGGCAAGCACGTCCATGACCGAGGAACCATCGGCTCGCCTGACCTCGTCTTCAGCCAAGGCCCAGGGCCATGGTGATACCCCTTGTGTGTGTTGGAAATATGCCCTAGAGGCATTAATAAAGTGGTTATTATTATATTTCCTAGTTCATGATAATCGTTTATTATCATTGCTGTAATTGTATCGATTGGAAACTCAAATACATATGTGGGTACATAAAAAACATAGTGTCGCTAGTGAGCCTCCAATTGAATAGCTCGTCGATCAAAGATAGTCAAGGTTTCCTGGCCATAGACATGAGTTGTCGTTTGCTAATGGGGTATTATCATTAGGAGAATGATGTGATGGACATGACCCCAACTATGAACGTAGCAGATGATCGTGTCAGTTTATTGCTATTGTTTTCTACATGTCAAGTATATGTTCCTATGACCATGAGATTATGCAACTCACTAACAGTGGAGAATTACCTTGTGTGTATAAAACATCGCAACGTAACAGGGTGACTCTAAAGATGTTCTACAGGTATCGCCGAGGGTGTCTGTTGAGTTGGCATGGATCAACACTGAGATTTGTTACTCCATGTGATGGAGAGGTATGTGAGGGCCAACTAGACAATATAACATCACAATGATCTTGCAAGCATTGAGATTAAAGAGTTAACCAGGGGATCTTGTATTACAGAATAAGTAAAGAGACTTGTGAATAACAAGATTGAACTAGGTACGGAGATACCGATGATCGAACCTTGTGCAAGTAACATAACAATGAACGAAGGGAACTACCTATGGGATTAACTGAATCCTTAACATCGAGATTCAACCGGTAAAGATCTTCATAAAATATCTAGGAACCAATATGGAAATCTAGGTCCCGCTATTATTTATTGGCCGTGGAGGTGCCTGGGTCATGTCTATATAGTTCTTGAACCCGCGGGGTCTACACACTTAATGTTTGGTGACGATATAAGCATAGTCAAGTTATTATGTTGGTAACATAAGGTTGTTCGGAGTCCCGAATGAGAACCCATACGCGACGAGGAGATCTAGAATGGTTCAGAGGTGAATATTGTTATATAGGATGAAAGGCATTGGAGTCCCGAGTTACTCCCGTGCATGTAGGGGAATCGATTGAGTACCGGAAGGTGTTTCAGGGGGCCCCGACAAGTGTTGGGGGGCTTATGAGCCAAGGATAGGGGCACACGAGATCACAAGGGGCTGAGTGTCGCCCCAACCTGAGCCCACCATGTATAGGAGGTGGCCACACTCAATACGGCCGCTGGCCACCCTAACTTCGTGAGCGGCCACCGGTCCCTAGGGGAAACCCTAGGGCGCCCACCCTTCCTCCCTTCCCCTATATATAGAGAGGGACAGAGAGCACAGCCACACTACAACGTGCTACGACACTTCTCATCCTCTCCCTCGTAGTTCTTCTACTCTCCATAGCGCGCGGCGAAGCCCTGCTGAGCTGTCACGACCACCACCTCACCACGACGTCGTGCTACCTGAGGACTCGGGGTGCTACTTAGCCATCGCTCGTGGGATCGAGGAGGTGAAGGCATCATCAAGTCGTACATGTGATGAACACGGAGGTGTCGTCCGTTCGACACTTGATCTGGAGTTCGCATGACAGATCGTGATTGGATCGCGAAGATATTCGACTACATCAACCACGTTTCCTGGTGCTTCCTCTTAGTGGTCTACAAGGGTATGAAGATGCAATTTGTCCTCTCATAGATGTTCATCTCCTAGATTGATCTTGGTGAGCATAGAAGTTTTTTGTTTCCCATGCAACCTTCCACAACAATTGCATCATGAGCTGGGTCTTTGCATAGATGACATGATGAGTAGAACACGAAGGAGTTTGTCGGTGTTGATATTCAGATTGCTTACTTCCATAGTCTTTTCTTGATTCACTGATATTGTGGGATGAAGCGGCCCGGACAAAATTTACTTGTCCACGTACGAGAGACCGGTTCCACTGACTGAGATGTGAATTTGTTGCATACGATGGCTGGCGGTGTTTGTCTCTCCCACCTTAGTTGAATCATATTTGATGAAGGCGGTGTTGGGGAACGTTGCATGGGAAACAAAAAATTTCTTACATTCATCAATATCAAACTAGGAGATGAACATCTATGAGAGAATATATTGCACCTATATTCCCTTCTAGATCGATATCCAGAATTATTAAGGAACACGGGTGATGTAGTCAAACGTCTTTGCGATCCAACCATGATCCGTCCCGCGAACTCCCGATCAAGCACCAAACGGACAGCACCTCCACGTTCAAGACACGTGCAACTTGATGACACCTTCACCTCCTCGATCCAACGAGCGATGGTGAAGTAGCAGCCCAAGTCCTCCGGTAGGATGACGACGTGGTGAGGTGGTGAGGGTGATAGCTCACCAGGGCTTTGCCGCGCGTTATGTAGACGAGAAGAACTACGAGGGAGAGGAGGAGCAGCGCCGTAGCATGTTCTGGTGTGTTTGGCCTCTCTCTAACTCTCTATATATAGGGGGGAAGGGAGGAGGGGAGGGCCCCTAGGGTTCCCCTAGGTGCCGGCGGCCAAGGGTGGGGAGGCTGGGGCTTGTGGTGGCCCCTTCCCAAGGCGCCTTGCCTCCCATGTTTGGGGTGGTTGGCAGCCCTAGGGGTGTGTTCACCTCCTAGCAGTGGTGGGCTGAGGTTTTTTTGACCAACTACTGTAGGGTAAACATCCCACAGCCTTTTCTTTTATTTCATATCACAATAGAACTATGTACAAGATAGGACAGGAATATACGGGGGGTGTGGTGGAGAGTATACAAACCACAAGGAGGTAAAAAGGAGAGCAACTTCACGAGATCATCCTCAAATCTAGCCTTAATTCTATAAGCTAAACGGGAAATGTCATGAACAAAATTGGATTTCCATTTGTTAAAGCTTGGACACTCATTGTTGAAAACCTTTGCATTTCGGGTGATCCAAATATTCCAACATGCACTAAAGACCACTTTAGAGAAGAAAGGGTGATGGAAGTCTCTTTTGGCTCTCAGAGTACTGTCCGACATGGAGTTTCCCTGCCATGAAATTTGATGATAGTTCCAAACCCTGGTGCTGAACATGCAGGTAAAGAAAAGACGATCTCTGTCCTCTTTGATCCTTGCATGAGAAAGAACACACAAATTGGAGTCTGAAACATTCCAATGGCGTCTCTCAAGCATGTCTTGAGTGTTTAGCTTGTCCATAATGAGCATCTAGGCAAACATCTTTACTTTCATGGTACAACAACTCCTCCAATCCCAGTTGAGAAGAGGGTTGGGAATAATTGGTTGATGAACACGTATGTAGTACTTTTTGGCAGAAAAGCACTTACTGTCCCCATTCCATAGCCAGACATCCTTCCTGGACTGCTCCCTGTGTAGGTTCTGAAGAAGGCTCTAAACTATTTGCAATTCCTGAAAGGCTCTATCAGAGAGTGGTAAATGGAATAGACTTGCCATGGTGCTTGTCTCAAAAGCTTTGAAAACCTCTACAATGGTGCAGAAGGTGTCAATAGCAAAAGAGAACAGTCTTTGGAACCTATGTGCTAGGGGCAATGTTGAGTCACCGAGTGCCCAAGAATCAGACCAAAAGAGGAAAGTATCCCCTCTTTTTGGTTGTATGTAAGTGATATCTCTGAAAGTGTCCATCCTCTTGCAGATATCCTTCCACCAGAAAGATCCACATGGAGATGTTCCCTGTGGTACTGTATTATAGTAGTATGTGTTCCATATCAAATCCACCCAGGGTACTTCTGCTCTGTTAAAGAACTTACCAACATGTTTATGTAGAAGAGCATCATTTTGGACTGCCAGATTCATAATACCCAGGCCACCTTTCTTCTTACATCTGCATACCAAGTCCCAAACAACAAGAGCAGGTACCTAATCTTGACCATTTCTTCTCCAAAGACACTGCCTTTGTATTCTTTCCAACCGCTTGAGAATTCCGAGGGGTATGTCCAGACTATAGAGGAAAGAGATGGGTACACAAGACAGAGCAGAGTTGAGATATTGCAATCTACAACCTTCTGCCAAGAAGGAAGAGCTACCAGAAAGTATTTTTTCCATGATATCCACCAGGGGCATTAGGTTTATAATTCTTGGCTTGGTGGTCCCAACAAGCAGGCCCAGCTACGTGAAGGTAAGGAACCAACTTTACAAACAATGGAATTAGCCAACCTTTGTAACTCAACTAGATCAATGTTAATTGGCAACAAGGAAAATTTATGGTAGTTTACTTGAAGTCCAGTAGACTGTGAGAAGGGGAGGAGCATTTTTTTCAACTCAAGCAATTGTGACTCCACAACAGGCAAGATGATAAGAGTGTCATCTGCATATTGCACAAGTGGGAAGTCCTTATCATGAAAAGGGATGGGTAGCTCAATGTTTCCACTCCTCAACAACTGATTTACCAAGGTTTGAAGGAAATCTGCAACAATGGCAAATAGGAGAGGGGACATAGGGTCTCCTTTCCTCACACCCTTCTTGCACATAAATTTTCTGCGAGGTACCCCCATTTAGCAATACTGAGGAAGACCCAGAGGAGAGTAGCTTCTTTACCCATAAGATCCATTTCTCAATGAAACCTTTGTGTCTTATAACCTGAAAGATAAATTCATCTTCAATGGATTCAAAAGCTTTCTCGAAGTCAATCTTGAGGATGACAATAGGGCTCCTTGATTGGTGATACTCGTGTAGATACTCCAAGGTCCAACCTACACAGTCTAGTATAGTCCTGCATTTGATGAAACCATATTGACTCTTGTGAATGTATTTCATGATTTGTAACTGTAACCTGTTGGTAGCTATTTTGGAGAAATATCAAACTCATCCGAGTGAGAGAAATTTGTCTAAAGTCTCAAACTTGCTCAGGGGATCTCATTTTGGGGACCAGGGTTTTGTAAGAAGAATTCATATTTTCAAGCTTTGCAGTCCCAGCATGGAAGTCATTTCCAATCTTATAAAAGTCCTCACAGATGATATGCCAACATTTTTAAAGAATAAACTATTGAACCCATCTGGTCCTGGAGCTTTATCAATAGGCATCTCTTTGAGAGTCTTGTCCATCTCCTCCTTGGTGAAAGGGAGGGTAAGAACATCCAACCATCTACCTTTTGAAGTAGTTATTGAAGGTCAAAAGCCAGGTTTATTCCTTGTGAAAACCCATCCTGTCCTAGAAAGCATACCAAAAACAACCAGCAATTTGCTCATGGTGAGTGATGACAGTGCCATCATCAAGCTTTAGAGAAGACATGGAATTCCTTCTATATCTTTCAGTGGCCTATCATGAAAAACATTAGTGTTTTCTTCTCCAACTTTGATAAATATAATACTGGCTCTCTTTTTCGAATATAGGAACTGTAAGTGGAGATGGTGTTCCAAGTGTAGCTTTACAATCACCCTGAAATTAGATTCAGGTCTGAACAGGGGTCTCAGTTCCTCAAAATTTTCCAGAAGTAAGATCACCTGATTGCATTTGCCTATGAGTGTTTTGATCTTAGAGAGACTGGTTTGCCATATTTTTAGTGCGTGCCTCAGAGCTTTCAACTTATCCATTATAATGGCAGTGATATGGCCTTTTATAGAGGGCACCTTCCATGGCATCTCCACACTGTCAAGAAAACCAACCATTTCCACCCAATAATTTTCAAAACGAAAAAGGTTGCACTTGGGAATGTTTGTGTTTATGCATACTACACATGGAACATGATCTGATGCAGTTTTAGATAAAGGAAACACCTGTGTAATTGGATAGATAGATATCCAATTGGTATGACCTACCCTTGAGGGAAATTCAAGAAGACCAAGGTGACCAATATTTTCATTAAAGATGAAAATATCGTTAACATGAGCACCACGAAGGTTTCTATTGGATCAAGAGCGAATAAAACGGAAATCTCCTAGTAACAACCATTTTTCATTTATACATATGTTCAGGTTATACACCCACGTGACGAATTGGTATCTAGCCTCACCATGGCAGGGTCCATAAACATTTACCAAAGTGCATGTTTCACTATTGTGGTTGGAGGTGAAAGACAGAACTATTCCAAAACTTTGGGAGTCAATGAGGGTACCAGTTAGGATCGAAGAGTTCTAGAGAACGATTAGGCCACCAGAAGCTCCACGCGATGGGCTATATGCAAAGCGATCAAATTTTTTGGGGCAAAAATTCCTAATACTTCGATAATCAATCTGTTGCATTTTAGTTTCTTGGAGACAAACCATAGGAAGCCAGGCTTTCATCAATTTTGTTTCGAACAACTCTTTGACGCGCATATGAATTCAACCCACGTACATTCCAGCAAAGAACTCGCCAGCTTCGCTTAGCCCGATTATCCATAGGAACAAAGTTTACAAGATATATACGTGCAGGTACATAACAACTGACACAAAGTGAGTTCAAAAGGCAGCGGAACAGGACAACCAGTCGCAAAGTAGAGAGACCACCATATAAAACCACGATACATAAATGTTCTTCTAATCATCATCATGTCCTAGCTTGGTGACACCATGATCTTCCATAATAAGGTCCATCGTCAGCTTCTCTAGGGCGATGCCAAGACTTAGGCCAACAGCTTGAAAGACACGAACAGGCGTTGCTGGCGGGATATCGATGGAAGGTTCCTCCACTGGTGGTTGTGTCACCTCTTTGTTGCCTGCAGACACCTCGAGAGTCTTAGCGCGGGGCTTTCGCTTCTTTGGCATCGGAATCGACAGTTCCTGCAGAACAAGATTAAAGCCATCTCGTTTCAGCGAACCTCTGGTGCACCTACAGACAACCGAGTCAGCAAGCGGAGTGGACATTTTTTGTTGGACCTTCTTTTTGGCACCTAGGTTTGAGAAAGAGAAAAAACCCTCTGCAGATGTAGAGCTCTTTTCATCAGTGTGAAGCACTTTAGACATCAGAGTGCGAGGAGAAGGGGTGCAGTCAGTATAAACAATACTAGACACCCCGTTGGCTTCATCAAAGGCAATAGACGAGGAGCACTTAGAGAGCACAAACGGTGCAACAACGACCGTTGGGAGAGCGCGTGGAATGTGTTGTGCGCTGAAGACCCCCATCAGAGTTTCGAAAAATCTCCTCCAACCCATAACAGGGGGGAGTGGTGGACCATAAACCACCGTCACCATTCCGATCATCAAGTTGACACGCTGAATGATGGGTTGCTGATAGGGAACAATTGCTAGAGGATAAAACTTATGTTGATCCTCATGAACTTCATCATTGTCTTAAACATTGTTTGGTTGAGGGTCCACATGATCCACCTCTTACACTGAATCTGAAGAAATAGGATGATCAATGACCATGGACTCTTGGTCCTGGTAAGGCACAACCGACTTAGCTACCGACACCTTAGCATGGCAACCACATCCATCATCTTCATGTTGATGCAGAGGCTCCTGGGTCTACTCGGGCATCGGGGGTGGAGGGACGTCATTCCAACCCAGAGGTGTGTAGGCTGGCAGGGCAAACATCAGATTATCCTACTGAACGTGGCTCGGTAGTTGGTGAATGTTGCCATTGAGAGGCATGTTGTCTTCATCTTGGGGCATCTTCTCAGCAAACTTCGCCCCTAAATTATAGAGTGGCGCACACCAAGAGACACTCACTCCTCCCCAAGCAGCATATTCAGAAAATGTAACATTGCGAGGCACTAAAATATCATGTGGGAAGGAAGCAAAAACAATGGATCGCACCAGGTACGAGTCATCATTGACCCAATGATGAAATTCACTGATGGTATTCACAGCCACACGAAGATCCTCCGTATTGCATAAATCCAGTGGCACACCCAAGAACATCAGACAACCCTGACGAAAACCTTTAGCGCCCTGAAGACCCTCGCCTTCGTTGTGCTTCATAAATCTCACAAAGGAGTCATTCCCTATGTCCTGGGGAACCATGTGAGCAGCAGCAAACCTTTCTCCAGCGTCCCTGAGTTCAAAAAGGCCTGCCCCCGCAATCCTAGGATGGGCAGAGCGGACATGAAATCCTCTGTTGGTTAAGAGTTGAACAACCGTGTGTTGTACCAGGCCTATCTGATTGGCCGTTGTCGCGGGCATAACTTCAGCCACCAGGAACTGCTCATGCCGTCGGCCAATGGGAGCCGCCGGAGTGATGAAAGACTGTGGCAGGCGATGAGGGCCGCCATAGATGATGTCGTGGCCCGGAGGAGTGTATCGTTCGGGGTCAAGCTCGAAGTTGGCCATCATAGGAAGGGAAGCTGGAGGTGGTGGCGTCAATGGCGGTGGCTCAGATGGACTTCGGGGAGAGGTTGAATGCGATGGGATGGGAGATAGCAGCTCTGCAGCTTGCGCGGTATCCCCAATACAGGCAGAGGTACCCAAAAAATCTGAAACAAGAGTGGGACGCTTCCGTTTCCAAGTAAGATAATTTTCTAATGCAAGAGAAGCACAATTAGATTTGGTGTGTCCCACACGGAAGCACGAGGAGCAAATCTCTTAGTGGGAAGCCAGATGCCCCTTCTTTAAACAAATCAAGAAAGAAAAAATATTAGTAACCATATCACTTACCATGTCCTCAAAGAGTACTCGGGCCTCCTGGAAATAAGGTATTTGAATGTCAGGCCCAATACAAGTAGATCCTTCCCGAGCAGATGTGCTACTCTCATTCTCATCAATCCGCAGAGAGCCACGCCCATGGGCCAAGATTGCATGCTGCATTGATTTGAAATCCTCAGAAATCCAATCGGAGTGTTTGTCGTTACAGGTGTAATAGGATCTCCATCTAGCGCAGACGATATCCCATGATTGTCGCATGGGGGAACCTGAATCCTGGAAGTTCCGCAAGGCGACGATGATTGTGGAACCGTCCCGAAGGCTATGTGCGGTGACGCCGTCGTCCATCGGAGTTCAGCCGGCGGTGGTGCCCATATAACCACACGTTAATGTTCAGACAGTGAGTAACCATCATGGCGAAGCGTAACAAGCTCATCTTGAGAAACAGGGCACCTTTATCCTTGGCAAACATCATATTGCTAAAGAGACGCAAAAGAAAGCTTTTTGCGGATTGAAGATCCAGATTTCAGCGAAGACTTTTGTGGTCTGGAATGCATTGCCATCAGACCTAAAGTCACACGCCGCTTGGATGGGCTTACTAGAATCCACTCCGCATCAAACTGTTTCTTCCATAGAGTAAATTCACGTCTCCAATTTGGTCCACCATTACCCCAGAGATGGAAGAAACATTTGAAACTAGAGCTTTTATAAGAGCGCAAATCAAGAATATGAAATCCAACTTGTTTGCAAGAAACCCTGTACGAGAAAACCGTGTTCTTGACATACTGAACCATAAGATCACTTGTCGAGCCCCCAATTGCTGACTCTACGGTGGCAATAGAAGATCAACAGTTAATCGAAAAGCATGATGACTAAATGAGACCAGAGTGTTGAAACACATCAGTCGCAAAAGCTGCACCAGGAGAGAAATCCAGATCCAAGGTGCTGCCACTAGTGGAATCCATGGAGAATGGCACGTCGAGGATCGTCAGTAATCACCATGAGTTTTTATGGTGGGCTGAGGTTGGGGTGTCACCATGTGTTTTTATGGTGGGCTGAGGTTGGGGTGTGTCCCAGCCCCTTTTGGGATGGTGTGCCTCCTTTCCATGGCCCATGAGCCCCCCCACACTTGGTCAGGCTCACCGAAACCCCTTTCGGTACATCGTGGATTCTCTAGTATGCCCTGGAACACTTCCGGACTCTAATTAGGGGCTATAAATCAATCTTCACTTCCGTACCATTCCAGAGTTCCTTTTAACGTCCGGGATCTCATTAGGGTCTCTTAACAACCTTCGGTCACCAACATAATAACTTGATTATAGTTATATCGTCACCAAACGTTAAGTGTGTAGACCCTGCGGGTTTGAGAACTATGTAGACATGACCGAGACACCTCCGCGGCCAATAACCAATAGCGGGACCTGGATGTCCATATTGGTTCCTAAATATTCTACAAAGATCTTTATCGGTTGAAATTCAATGTCCAGCATTCAGTTAATCCCGTATGTAGTTCCCTTTGTTCATTAGTAAGTTACTTGCCCGAGATTCAATCATCGGCATCTCCATACCTAGTTCAATCTCGTTATCGGAAAGTCTCTTTACTTGTTCCGTAATACAATATACCGTGGCTAACTCTTTAGTCACATTTCTTGCAAGCTCATTGTGATGTTGTATTACCGAGTGGGCCCTGAGATACCTCTCCGTCGCATGGAGTAAAAAATCCCAGTTTTGATCCATGCCAACTCAACAGACACCCTCAGAGATACATGTAGAGCATCTTTATAGTCACCTAGTTATGTTGCGAGGTTGGATACACACAGGGTACTCCTTCGGTGTTAGTGAGAGGCATGATCTCATGGTCATAGGAACAGATACTTGACATGCAAAAAACAATAACAATAAACTGACATGATCACATTCTACGTTCATAGTTTGGGTCTTGTCAATTACATCATTCTCCTAATGATATGATCCCGTTATCAAATAAAAACTCATGTCTATGGCCAAGAAACCTTGACAATCTTTGATCAACAAGCTAGTCCATTAGATGCTTACTAGGGACACACACTACTGAAATTCAGAAATTTGCCGTATGCCACGGCGGACGGCAAAGGGGGGAACCACGGACGGCAAAGGCTTTGCCGTCGATCAGTAGACGACAAACTAGACGGTAAAAAAAACTCCAGTGAAGAGGTTCTTTGCCGTCTTCTTTTGTAAAGCGGACGGCAAAGAATCTTTGCCATGAGGGGGCAGATGGCAATTTAACTGGGACGACATATACTACAACGGCCCCGTAAATTGTTAACAGCAGACGTCCTCTCTTTTCCGTCTGCCGTCCCATCCCCCCCTTTGCCATGTGGGGGCAGACGGCAAAGAGGGGATATAGAGGGGGCTGATTCACCCCTTTGCCATCTGCCCACCCCCCTTTGCCATGTGGGGGCAGACGACAAAGAGGGGAGAGAGAGGGGGCTGATTCACCCCTTTGCCGTCTACCCACCCCCCTTTGCCATGTGGGGGCAGACGGCAAAGAGGGGAGAGAGAGGGGGCAGATTCCCCCCTTTGCCGTCTGCCTAAACCCCTTTGCCATGTGGGGGCAGACGACAAAGAAGGGAATTTGCCCCATTTTAATTTATTTTTTATTATATCCAGCATTTTAACAATAATCACGATATATATATATATATTTGACATAAATAAATTTATTTCCGTACTCATAACCATATTAAAATAACTCTCATCGATAGTGCATACATATTATGGAAGTTGCATCCGTACCAAACCATATATTACACGAGTTTCATCCACATGCATACAAAGTTTCATATATATCCATATACAACAATAGTTTCAATACAAGTCATGGTACATGAAATCATCTTCAAGCATTCCATCAATATAATCCAAGCTCCCCGTGAAGTGAAGGTAATCTGCAAAATGACAAATAAGAAAGTTAGAAGAATAATACTAGATGAAGAAGTGTATATATAGGTTATTTAGGAGAGAAATTAGCTAAGTATAAACCATTTAGGAGCTAACTAAGCTAATTATGTCATTTAGGTGGAACCCTATCTAACTATAGGTCATTTTGGAGCTAACTTGGGTAAAATAGGTCATTCCGGAGCAAACTATGCTTATTAAGCCATTTTGGATCTAGCTAGGCTAATTATAGTCCATTTAATACATAAGTTAGGGGGAATAGGTCATCTTGCAGGTACGTAAGCCTTATTATGTCATTTAGGAGAGAACTTAGCTAACTGTAGGTCATTTTTTATTAAATAGGTCATTTTGGAGCTAACTAAGCTAATTATGTCATTTCGTAGGATAATTAGCCAATTTAGCCATTCTTGGATGAGTGTAAGCTACGTAGAAGAAGAGAAAGAGAAGAAGAAGTAAAAGAAGGAGGAGGAGGAGGAGGAGAAGGAGAAGGAAGAGGAGAAGAAGAAGAAAAGAAGAAGGAGAAGGAGAAGGAGGAAGAAGGCGGAAGAAGAAGGAGAAGGAGCTCCTCCTTCTCCTTCTTTTTCCTCCTTCTTCTCCTTCTTCTTATCCTCCTCCTTCTCCTTCTTCTTCTTCTCTTCTTCCTCTCTTCTTCTTCTTCTTCCTTCCTTTCATTTTTCCTCTTTCTTCTCCTCTTATCCCCTTCTTCGGGCTAAATTGGCTAAGAATGCCTTTTGGAGCTAACTATGTCATTTCGAGGATAATTAGCTAAGTATAGGCTATGTTTTATTAAATTTACCATTTAGGAGCTAACTAAGAAAATTATGTCATCTAGGTGGAAACCTAGCTAACTATAGGTCGTTTCAGAGCTAACTTGGGTAAAATAGGTCATTCCGGAGCAAACTATGCTTATTAAGCCATTTTTGATCTAGCTAGGCTATTTATAGGCCATTTAATACCTAAGTTAGGGGGAATAGGTCATCTTGCAGCTACGAAAGCCTTATTATGTCATTTAAGAGAGAGCTTAGCTAACTGTAGGTCATTTTTTATTAAATAGGTCATTTGGAGCTAACTAAGCTAATTATGTCATTTCGTAGGATAATTAGCCAATTTAGCCTTTCTTGGATGAGTCTAAGCTACGTAGAAGAAGAGAAAGAGAAGAAGAAGTAAAAGATGGAGGAGTAGGAGGAGGAGGAGGAGAAGGAGAACGAAGAGGAGAAGAAGAAGAAAAGAAGAAGGAGAAGGAGAAGGAGGAAGAAGGAGGAAGAAGAAGGAGAAGGAGGAGCTCCTTCTCCTTCTTCTCCTCCTTATTCTCCTTCTTCTTATCCTCCTCCCTCGCCATTTTCTTCTTCTCCTCTTCTTCTTCTTCCTTCCTTTCATTTTTCCTCTTTCTTCTCCTCTTGTCCCCTTCTTCGGGCTAAATTGGCTTAGAATGCCTTTTTGGAGCTAATTATGCCATTTCGAGGATAATTAGCTAAGTATAGGTCATGTTTTATTAAATAGACCATTTAGGAGCTAACCAAGCTAATTATGTCATCTAGGTGGAACCCTAGCTAACTATAGGTCGTTTCGGAGCTAACTTGGGTAAAATAGGTCATTCCGGAGCAAACTATGCTTATTAAGCCATTTTGGATCTAGCTAGGCTAATTATAGGCCATTTAATACCTAAGTTAGGGGGAATAGGTCATCTTGCAGCTACGTAGGATAATTAGCCACTTTAGCCTTTCTTGGAGCTAACTAAGCTAATTATGTCATTTAGATGGAAGTCTAGCTATTTTTTATTAAAACACTAGAAATAACATACCATTATCGTCATCACAACGGTGAAGCACGGTGGCTCTCGCTTGTTTCACCTGGAGAAGGCTCGTCTGTAGAAGGGTCGTGCGATGTGTTTCGGGAGATATTCTGCACCAAATATCGTTTGGAATGTGTAGTTAGCATGAGGACACTCTTAAGATCACTGCACTGAAATGAAACTCACCGTCCCCGCCACGTTAATGACTAGCATCGGCGGAGGGACTTGGCCGTTCTTCTCGCACATAGACTGTACATTTGATTCCGACAAGTCAAACTTTTTATTTATTAATGAAATGGACATTCAAATGCAAGATTTCAAATAACATGAAGAAGAAACTTACCACGAAGAGCTCGTATATGGCCGTGTTAGACGCATCATTCCGTGCCCTCTCTGCCTCCACCAATGCAGTCATCCTCTCCTCCAGCTCCCTAATGTCCTTATCCTTCTCCGCCATAGCCGCCTGCATTGCCTCTCTCTCTTTCTGAATAGCAGCCTGCAACACAACTCATTGTTAGCAATGTAATCATATTGGTTCCAACGTACAACATAATGCAGAAAGATAGTTGAGTCCATTAAACTAACCTCGATGGCGAGCTCGACTGGCCATGGACGATGTGTTATCTCCGGACAAGAGCTCGTTTGGCGTGGCTTTATCTGCCGGAGAGTGCTAGGACAACGCATAAGGCCGTCTCCAATGGCGATCGAGCCATGGGGCCTCCCGTTGCCATCTATCATCACCAGCTCTGGATCAATAGGCCCCTCGCTCGGGTTAAAGTCCTCCCCTTTCCTCGCCTTCCCGTGATCTGTGTACTTCACGAGCTTGTGGTGGGAGGAGATGTTGGTGAAGTTTTCTGGATGCTCGACGTGAGACTCTGAGAATGCCTTGACCTTCTTGTACGAGGCAGTATGGGCCATCGCATACAGGTCGTACATCTGTGGCGCCTCCGTCTTATTGTGACGCGCCTAAAAGAGAGAGAGAGAGAGGAAAATTGTATTAGTAAAGGGCTCAAGATAGCACTAAGAATGAATTGCATGAGGCATGAAGCAAACCACATACACAGTTCTCGCCAAATTGGATTAAGTTGAGGCTCCCTTGATGGTGTGGCACGCCAACCATTTTGCCACGCCTCTCCTTGGCGTTGTTGTGGCTGGCCTCCCACGTTTCGGAGCACCACTGATCCACCAAGGCCTCCCAACAATCCATCTTATCCACACACCATCTCGGGGGCACCTAAGTTAATAAAGAGAAATTTGAGCGCGTAAGAACCAAATCAAGGAAACTAACTACAAAGCCTTAATAATATGTAATTACCTTCATGTAATGCTCCTTCTCCATCTTAGCATCACGGCACTTCGCCTTGTCAACCCTAATACGCCGCGTGACATAATAGTCTCGGACAGCCTGCACCCAAGCCTCGTGCCGAAAGTTTTGAAGTAGGCGGCAACATTCCGTTTCGATAACCTTTATCGCGTCCTCCTCGTATCCCTCCTCACACCTATAGTAGGTCTGCAAACAAGACAACACCGATTAGTACAATAAATAGCTATGGTTGATTTATAATTGTGTGAAGGGGAAATTACCCAGAACTTTTGGATCACCATGTCCGCCCTGGTGTCGCACAAAACACCGTCGATCTCCACCTCCGGCGGGGCCGGGGCACCCAAGTAGTGCTCCCAGGTTATTCCTACCTCTCGCTCTCGACCGGCCAACGTAACAAACCCTGGGAAGTTTTTACGACAAAGAACACCAAGGACGCTGTTGGGCTTGCGGACACCCTTGGCAACAATCCAACCCCTACAGTATGACAAATTAAAGCCAAAACATTAGATATTTGAGAAAACACGAAGGCAAAAGGTTAAATAAGAGTAAATTAACTTACTTGTCCCCATTTGACCTAATCGACCACCTTTGCTCGGGGGTCGCTGGCACGAGCGGGAGCCCCGAACTACCACGCTGGTAGACGGTAGCCCCCTCACCCAGCTCCTCGTCGCTA
Organism: Hordeum vulgare subsp. vulgare; assembly: GCF_904849725.1. Taxonomy (NCBI): domain Eukaryota; kingdom Viridiplantae; phylum Streptophyta; class Magnoliopsida; order Poales; family Poaceae; genus Hordeum; species Hordeum vulgare. Next base: position 197,584,526 of record NC_058522.1, read on the forward strand.
CCAGCATCCCACTGGGTCTCTTGGGATGTACCCTCATCCCTGCTTTGCTCCGGAGTCGCCTGGAAGGAAGCCTTTGGGACACGAGTGTCGTGGGTCGAAGGCTTGTCGACCTGAGGCTCGTCGATCCGAGGCTCGTGAAACGGAGACCGTGTAGCCTCCACCTCATACGACTCCACCCAAGAAGTCCTTTGCTCAGGTGAATCAGCTTGGGGTGGTGGCGGACACCGTGTAGCCGCCACCTTAGAAGGCATGGCAGCCACCGCCCTACCTCTCCCGCAGCCACGTGTACGTTTAGTACAACATAAATACCAACATGAGTAATAAAATGTATATAAATACCAATATGCATACAACATGAGTACAACATAAATACCAACGTGAATACAATGTGTACCTTTAGTGCCTCTCGGCTTCGCGGGGGGTCGACCTCCTCTCACGGGGGGTGCTCCTTGCATAGTAGAGAGCAACACTCTCTGAAGAGGCGAGGCAGGAATGGAAGTACCCATCCCATCACCCGTCGACGAAGAAGGAGCCGCGGAGTGCTGTCGACCCTTTCCCACCATCTTTCAACACCTCTCATGACAAAGAGTAAATGAAATTAGTACAACATAAATACCAACAGGACTAATAAAATGTATATAATTTAAGTGTATCATCATCATAAATACCAACATGACTAATAAAAATTGAATACCTAACATGAACTCAAAATTTATATATAGTATAATAGTTGAATACCTGACATGAACTAATAACAATCGTGCTCGTCTATATATGCTTCGGGGTCAATAAATGCATCATGATCATCACTATCATCAATAAATGCATCATCATCATCACTATCATGAAGAACATGTGGAAGGCCACCATTATGTAATCGGTCAAGAAGTGACAGGTCATCCGCAGCAGTAACCCCTTCTTCTTCCAGCTCTTCCTGTTCGGGCTCAGGGGTTAAGAAGGATTCACTTTCGTTGTCTACTTCAATGTTCTGGGGTGAAGTAGAGCGGTTCTTGAAACGTTTCTTGGACATACATGTTTCTTGGAAGAATTCTCCTTCATATGTGTCTGGGTTAATGTGAGGTTCGTAATCCTCTTCATTGAGGGTAGGTGGTCTAAACTGTGGTGGCACTTCATAAACGACATCCCAACCTTTGAGATTTGGATCAGTTTGGCAGGCCCACGGTAGATAGAAAACTTGTGTCGCCTGTTGAGCCGTAATATAGCTGTCGGGAACATGTAAGTGGGTGTTTTGGTTGATTTCGACTAGTCCTATATGTTCAGGAGTCCTTCTAGTCTCCCTCGGCTCAAACCAATAACATTTGAAGACTACGACGGTCGGTGGGTTTTCACCATAGAATAGAAGTTCATAAATTGCTTCAGATCTTCCATAATACGCGGTGTCTCCTTCGCTGATAGCAGAGACAGAACAATTTGTAGACTTTAGGTCGGGCATAGATAGCTCTTTGCCAAATGTACGAAAGTGATACCCGTTGATGTTGTATTTGTCAAATGAACGGACCTTATAGTCAAAACCATTAGCGACTTGTCTCAACTCGGCGTCCATAGAGTCTGCATCAGCCTACAAGTTTAATACGAAAAAATGGATGCATTAGCCGCAAATTAGACCAAGAAATCAAATGGCCCCTCAATGGTAATTAATTACCCTTTGTTTGAACCAAGAGATGAAACCGGGACAGTCGCCTCCATGCTTTGCGAGAAGCTCATACTCTTTGACAGAATCCTTTTTGATGACCGCTCCATCCAAGAATTCGGCGACGTATCAACTATATCAAATATCCAGGAATAAGAGTCGTTCAAAGTAATTAGAAGTTGCGGAACAATAAATTACCGAGAACTTACTCGATGTACGGCTGCACTTCTGTTAGGTTGGTGAAGATATACAATGAAATGGTCCACCATTCTTTGACATCCAACGATTTCCCTTTCGAAGCACCGGATGGTGCGAGCTTACCTTTGAATAGGCTGAAGTTGGATCGAACTTTTTCTCGATCGCCATCATTGTACCGAGGCTTCGGGTTATGCAAATGATGATTTTTTGCTTCGTAGTGTGCTGTCACGAAGTTTGCCGCCTCCTTAGTAATGAATGCCTCGGCCATCGATGCCTCAATTCTACGTTTATTTTTACACTTAGCTCGAAGCATCTTCTGCATCCTCAGAGTTGAGTAGCACCATCGATTTTGAACGCCCCCCCCATTCTTGCCTCGGTCGGGAGATGCAAAATCAAATGTTGCATTGGATTAAAGAAGCCCGGTGGAAAGATCTTTTCTAATTTGCAGATCAACTACGGCGCCAACTCTTCCATTTCATCTACCACGCCAGGAGATAGTTCTTTCGCACAAAGAGAACAAAAGAAATAGCTCTGCTCTGCCAGTACTAGCCATTCATCCTCAGGGATAAAGCCACGCAACATCACCGGCATTACCCGCTCAATCCATATGTGCCAATCATGACTCTTGAGCCCAAATATTTTCAATTTCTCAAGACTCGCTCCCCTCTTTAGTTTTGCAGCATACCCATCGGGGAACATCAATCGCATTTTCACCCACAATAGCATTTCCCTCATAGCTGGCCTTTCAAGATTGAACCATGCCTTTGGCTTTGCTTTCCTTTCTGTTGTCGCAAGTTTTGCAACGGTCTATCACATAGAGCCTCCAGGTCGATTCTAGCCTTAGGATTATCTTTTGACTTCCCCTCTATGCCGAACAATGTACCAAAAATGGCCTCCACAATATTCTTTTCAGTGTGCATCACGTCAATGTCGTGTGTGCAAAGGAGGTCTTTGAAGTAAGGCAGATCCCATAAGCATGACTTGTGAGTCTAGGCGTGTTCCGTATTATACTCTTTGAAGTATCCTGAACGCAAAGGATCAGGCTCGAGAGCGTTTAACTGATCAAGGGTCTGTTGGCTTGTCAACGCAGCTGGTGTAGTGTTTTTGACAACTCTACCTTTGATGAAATTCTTCTTGTCTTTTCTGAACTTATGGTCAGGATCCAGGAATTGTCTATGCATGTCGAAGAATGAATACTTGCGACCAGCCTGCAGCCAACGGAACTGAAGAGTTGCCTTGCATGTGGTGCACGGGAACCTTCCATGCACACACCAGCCAGCGAATAGCGCAAACGCCGGATAATCATGCGTCGAGTACATGTACCACACATGCATTTTGAAATTTGTTTTGGTACCCGCGTCGTAGGTCTTGATCCCATTATCCCAGGCTTCTTGCAACTCATCCTTAAGCGGATGCATGTACACATTCATATTCTTCCCCGGATAGTTGGGCCCTAGAATTATCAACATCGCGAAAATGTTCTTTTTTTCATAATCTCTTCGGGTGGCAAATTTAGTGGAATGACAAATACAGGCCAACAATTGTATTGTGCTGCCGTCATACCATACACATTGAACCCATCCCTGCTGATGGCAACTCTAGGTTGCCTTGGATCTTCCGATTTAACCTTATGTAATGCATCGAAGTGCCTCCATGCAAAACCATCTGAAGTGTGTACCAACATCTTGTTCCCATCCGCATCTAGTTCGGTTCTTTTGCCCAATTTGTGCCATGTCATCTGTCTGGCCGTCTCTTCGACCATGAAAATACGTTGAAGTCTTGGTACGATTGGCAGATACCGAAGAACACTAATGGGGATGTTGGTATGATTCTTCTCACCCATGCCGTTGTCTACCACAATATACCTGGAAGAATTGGAAATGGGGCAATAGTTCAAGGCCGCATACTCAAGCCTAAATAAGGCACATCCATTCTCACAGGATGTATCTTCTCATAGGGCATCTTAAGTACACGGAGGATTTTCTCTGACTAGTACAGGTTTGCAGGTAGTACATGGCCTTTGGGTAGAAAGCGTCCAAATATCGTCATCATCGCATCGTAGCATTCTCTGCCTAGGTTGAATTGAGCCTTCAGAGCCATTACTTGCGCGATGGCATCCAGCTGACAAAGCTCAGTTTGCTCGTGGAGAGGAACTTTTGAAGACTCCAACATTTCATAGAAGGCCTTTGCAGATTCCTCCATCTCATCGTCCGAATCCCGAGCATCATCAAAGTCTTGCACCATGTCTTCAATCCCGGTACCATGCTCGTCGGTGCAACGACGAATCACCTCAGCTCTGGCACGTTGTTCAGACAAACCATGAAAAGTCCACACCATACAATTAGGCGTAAAACCCCACTTCTGCAGGTGTTTACCAATTTCAAACTCTGTCTGCTTTTTGCAGTTGTCGCAGTTGGGACAGGGGCACCATGTTGTTTTCTAGCCATTTGCAAATGCGGCTCTCACAAACCCCTTGGTTTTTGTTAACCATTCATGGGTCATGTCTTTCTGACTAGGGTGACCAGTGTACATCCAAGTACGATCACTCATGTTGCCTAGCTACCTATGGGGGCACAAGAAATAAATATATAATTCATCATCTATATTCATACGCTAATCAAGTTTGTCAGTTTTATTACGTTCATGCAACCTACACGCTAATAGGTAAAGATAGGTCCTAATCCCACCCGAGTATGTAGACTGGGTTCGTTTTCCCATGCTCTGCTCCAGATGCGATGTAGAATTTCGGCAGCACCTCCCGCTGTTCTCCTGATACACGTCTCGGCAATAAGCAGAGAGGATGTGTACCCGGAGAACAACAGGGGAGGCACTGACGAAATTCCGCATCGGATCCGGAGCACAACATACGGGAAAACAAATCCAATCTACACATACTCGGGCTGTCCATGGATAATGTTGGACAATTCGAAAGGATGGCGGTTACAAATATGCAAAGAAATGCATATTTATAGATGTCGCCCTTTCGAACGGGAGACGCATACTGCTCACACATACTCATGATTGAAGAAACCTATAGCTAACAAGTTTCATCGGCACGAAGACCGGGATAGAGCAAATTAAGGGGGTAGGAGGAGTAGTCTTTTGTGCTCACCAACAGACGCAAGGGCGGAGCTCGTCCAACGCACGTGGAGGTCGTCGAACAAGCACATTGAAATTCACACGATCAACACAAATATGATGTTTTTATAATTAACATAATCGGAAAATATGTGACTTAACTCATAATTTACAAAACTATGACCTCGTGGGCCTCTAGAAGGCCAAAAAGCACCTTCTCGTTCAAAAGAAGGCACAAGATGTGTCGGGGGTCGGGGCTTAGAGGCGTCGGGAGTCAGTGCCGTCGAGGGTTGGTGGTGTCGGGTGTCGGGAGTCGGGTTAAATGCGTCGATGGTCGGGGGTCAGTGTTGTCGGGGGTCGAGGGTCACTAGCGTCGGGGGTTGGGGTCTTTTCGATCAACAAGAGGCCAAAGAGGTGTCGGGGGCCCCGGGTTGGGGGTTAGTGGCGTCGGCGGTCGGGGGTCAAGGGTCAGTGGCGTCGGGGGTCGGGGGTCATTGGTGTTGGGCGTCGGGGGTCGAGAGTCGGGGGTCGGGGGTCAGTGGTGTGTGGCTTCGGGAGTTGGGGGTTGGGGGTCAGTGGTGTCGGGCGTCGGGGGTCGGGGGTCGGGTGTCAGTGGCGTCGGGGGTCGGGGGTCGAGGGTTGGGGGTTGGTGGCGTCGCGCGTCGAGGGCTGGTGGCGTCGGGCGTCAGGGGTCCGGAGTCGGGTGTCGGGGTCAGTGGTGTCGGGTGTCGGGGATCGGGAGTCGGGTGTTAGTGGCGTCGGGGGTCGGGGGTCGGGGGTTGGTGGCGTAGGGCCTCGGGGGTTGGTGGCGTCAGGCGTCGGGGGTCGTGGGCGGGGGGTCGGGGGTCGGGGTCCTTTTCTTTCTTCTTCTCCTCTCTCCTCTTTTTCTTCTTCTTCTTCTTCTTCTTCTTCTTTCTCCTCCTCCTCTTCTTCTTCTTCTTCTTCTTTTCTCTCCTCTTCCTCTTCCTCTTCTTCTTCTTCTTCTTCTTCTTCTTCTTCTTCTTCTTCTTTCTCCTCCTCCTCCTCCTCCTCTTCTAACAGTAACCTAATTAACACTAAATTAATAGTAACCTAATTAACCTAAACTAACAATAACCTAATTAACATTAAACTAATAGTAATCTAATTAACCTAAACTAACATTAACCTAATTAACACTTAGAGTAACCTAAACTAACAGATGCACTGAAATGAAAAAAGAAAAAAAGAAAGAAAATGAACTCACCAGGGAAGTTACCGCAGGAGGGGTGTGGCCGCGGGGAGGGGCTGGCCGCAGGGAAGGGTGTGGCCGCGGGGAGGGGTGTGGCCGCAGGGAGCGGTCGCCGGGAGGGGTGTGGCTGCGGGGAGGGGGTGGCCGCAGGGAGGGGTCACCGCAGGGAGGGGTGTGGCCGCGGGGAGGGGGTGGCCGCGGCGAGGGGCCGGGGTGGCTGCGGGGAGGGGGTCCCTGCGGGGAGGGGAGCGCCGCGGGGAGGGGGTCGCCTGTGGGAGCGAGGCGGGGCGGCGGCGGCGAGTGACAGTGAGCGCGAGGGGGAGAGAGAGACAATACTGTGGGGCCGGGGGGAGAGACAGACAGTGAGCGCGAGGAGGAGAAGACAACCGTTACACGGTCGGCCCCTTTGCCGTCCGCCCCCTGACGGCAAAGGGCCCCACGGCAGACAGCAAAGGCTGACCCATGGCAAAGTCAGCCTTCCGTCAGACACGCCAGGCATGGGACCCACCCGTGTTCTTTGCCGTCTGCCCTTGGTCCCTTTGCCGTCCGCTGGCAAACGGCAAAGGCCCGACGCATGGCAAATAGTATTTTTGCCATCAGTCAGTACTTTGCCGTCCGCCTTGTGCCAACTGACGGCAAAGAGCTTCTTTGCCATCAGCCATCACACGGCAAAGACATGGCTGACGGCAAAGAACTGGATTCTAGTAGTGACAGTGTTGTCTATGTACCCACACATGTATTTGAGTTTCCAATCAATAGAATTGTAGCATGGAAAATATATGATTATCATGTACTAGGAAATATAATGACAACCACATTATTATTTCCTCTAGGTCATATTTTCAGTAGTCCACCACTTGCACTACATTCAGTAATCTAGCTGACATCACTATGTGATTTATATTGCAATGTATCTAACACCCATACAGTTTTGGTGTTGACCATGTTTTGCTTGTGCAAGAGGCTTAGTCAACGGGTCTGCGAAAATTAGATCCATGTGCACTTTGCAAATATTTATGTTCTCCTCCTTGATGTATTTGCAGATGGAATTTAAGCGTCACTTTATGTGTTCGGTACTCTTGTGAAACCTTGGTTCCTTGGCCAGACCAATGGTACCAGTGTTGTCACTGAACAGAGTCATTGGGTCCAGTGCACTAGGCACAACACCAAGATCCGTCGTGATTTCCATCATCCAGACACATTCTTTAGCCGCCTCTGAGGCAGCTATGTACTATGCTTCACATGTAGAATCAGTTACACGCTTTTCTTGAAACTGCACCAGCTTACTGCTCCTCAATTGAGAATATATATGTATCTTGTTTAAGACTTAGAGTCATCCGATGTCAAATCTTGCATCAACATAACCCTTTGCGACGAGCTCTTGATCACCGCCATATACGAGAAGCATTTCCTTAGTAATTTTCAGGTACTTCAGGATATTCTTGACTGTCGTCCATTGTTCAACTCCTAGATCACTTTGAAACCTTCCGGCCATACTTATGGCAATGCTGACATTTGGTCTTGTGCACAAAATTGCATACATGATAGTGCCTATGGCAAAAGCCTAGGGGACGACACTTATCTTTGCTCGATCTCCTGCAGTCAGTGGGCATTGAGTCTTACGCAACTTCACACCTTGCAATACAGGCAAAAACCCATTCTTCAAAATTTTGTAAAGTGATGTTCTGTGTGAAAGTCTTACTAAGTGTCTCGGTCTATCTCTATAGATCTTGATGCCTAATATTAAAGAAGCTTCTCCTAGGTCCTACATTGAAAAACTCTTGTTCAAATATTATTTTATGCTTCCCAAAAATTATATATTGTTTCCAATTAGCTATATGTCATCCGCATATAGTATTAGAAACTCTATAAAGCTACCACTCACTTTCTTGTAAATACAAGGTTCTTCATAAACTTTTAGAAACCCAAATGCTTTAATCACCTCATTAAAGGACTGATTCCAACTCTAAGATGCTTGTACATGTCCATAAATGGATCGCTAGAGCTTGCATACTTTGTCAGCATTCTCTGGATCGAGAAAACCTTCTGCTTGCATCATATACAACGCTTCCTTAAGGAAACCGTTAATGAATGGTGTTTTGACATCCATCTACCAAATTTCATACTCAAAAAATGCAGATATTGCTAACATGATTCTAATGGACTTAAGCATGGCTATAGGTGAGAAACTCTCATCGTAGTCAACTCCTTGAACTTGTGAAAATCCTTTTTCCACAAGTCAAGCTTTATATACGGTGACATTAACGTCCGCGTCCATCTTCTTCTTAAAGATCCATTTATTTTGAATGTCCCTTCGCCCTTCAGGTAATACTTCCAAAGTCCATAGTTTTTTCACGCATGGATCCTATATGGGATTTAATGGCCTCTACCATTTTTTGGAATACAGGCCCACCATCGCTTCTTCATAGTTCGTAGGTTCATCGTTGTCCAACAACATGACCTCTAAGATAGGGTTACCGTACCACTCAGGAGAAGTGCATGCCCTTGTCGACCTACAAGGTTCGATAGTAACTTGGTCTGAAGCTTCATGATCAGCATCATTAGCTTCCTCTTCCACCGATGTAGGATCCATAGAAACATCTTTGTGCATTGCACCGCTCTCTAGTTGAAGTAAAGGTTCAACAACCACCACTACTGGAATTCAGAAATTTGCCGTCTGCTTGGCCTTTGCCGTTAGCTGACACATGGCAAAGGTACTCTTTGCCGTCAGCTGTCACAGTGCTGACGACAAAGAGGTGGCAGATGGAAAAAGTTTATTTTGCTGTCGGCCACCTCTTTGCCGTCCGCTGGCCGACGGCAAAGAAGCCCTATGCGGACGGCAAAGCCCCCCCCCCCAACAGCCGAAACGCCACCCCACCCACCCCTCCCCTTTGCCGTCTGCTTGGGGGCCTTTGCCGTCCGCCTGGGAGCGCGGCGGACGGCAAAGGGGACGGCGGCCCACCAACCCAACCCCCCCACCCGGTGCCTCCCCCCCGGGACCTTTGGCGTCGGCCTTGGGGGCCTTTGCCGTCCGCCTAGGAGCGCGACGGACGGCAAAGGCACGGCAGCCTTGCCACGTACACACGCATGCCCGCCCCCTCCAACCCTTCCCACGTAGCCCACCCCGTTGCTCGAATCCCTCACCTCGCCGCCGCCTGCCAACGTCCCGCGCCGCCGCCTGCCCTGCGCCGCTGCCCCGCGTCGCCCCTCCTCCCTGCCCCGCGCCGCCGCCTGCCATGCGCCGCTGTCCCCCGTCGCCCCTCCTCCCTGCCCTGCGCCGCTGCCCCGCCTCACCCCTCCTCCCTGCCCCGCGCCGCCGCCTGCCCTGCGCCGCTGCCCCGCGTCGCCCCTCCTCCCTGCCCCGCGCCGCCGCCTGCCGACGTCCCGCGCCGCCTGCCCTGCGCCGCTGCCCCGCGTCGCCCCTCCTCCCTGCCCCGCGCCGCCGCCTGCCGACGTCCCGCGCCGCCTGCCCTGCGCCGCTGCCCCGCGTCGCCCCTCCTCCCTGCCCCGCGCCGCCCCTCCTCCCTGCGCCGCCCATCCTTCGTGTGCCGCCCACTCCCCTGGCGCCTGCCCCTCCCGGCGCCTCCCCCACCCTGCACCGCCCCTCCTACACCGCCCCTCCTGCGCCGCCCCTCCTCCCAACGGCACCCCTCCTCCCTGCGTCGCCCCTCGTCCCTGCGCCTCCTCCCTGCGCCGCCCCTCCTCCCTGCACCGCCCTTCCTCCCTAGGTAAATTTATTTCTGTTATTATGTTTTTTTCTCTTTTGTCATTTTTAGGTTCATGGTAATTAGTTTGTGGTAATTAGTTTGTTAGCTTGTACTATATATGCTAATTGTTTATGTAGTTTGTGGTAATTAGTTTGTTAGGTCTAGTATTATTTTTCTAACTTTCTTATTTGTCATTTTGCAGATTACCTTCACTTCACGGGAAGCTTGGTTGATGGAATGCTTGAAGATGATTTCTTGTACCATGGGTTGTATTGAAACTATTGTAGTATATGAATATATGAAACTTTGTATGCACGTGGATGAAACTGGTGTAATACATGGTTTGGTACGGATGTAACTTCCATAATATGTATGCACTATGGATGACAGTTCTTTTAACATGGTTATGAGTACGGAAAGAAATTTATTTATGTCAAATATATATATATATATATCCTGATTATTGTTAAAAATGCTGGATATAACAAAAAATAAATAAAAAAGGGGCTGGTTCCCCTCTTTGCCGTCTGCCAACACATGGCAAAGGGGGGGAGGCACATGGCAAAGGGGGAATCTGCCCCCTCTCTCTCCCCTCTTTGCCGTCTACCAACACATGGCAAAGGGGGGAAGGCACATGGCAAAGGGGGAATCTGCCCCCTCTCTGTCCCCTCTTTGCCGTCAGCCCCACATGGCAAAGGGGGGAAGGCACATGGCAAAGGGGGAATCTGCCCCCTCTCTCTCCCCTCTTTGCCGTCTGCCCCCACATGGCAAAGGGGGAAGGCACATGGCAAAGGGGGAATCTGCCCCCTCTCTCTCCCCTCTTTGCCGTCAGCCCCCACATGGCAAAGGGGGGAAGGCAGACGGCAACGAGAGGAGGCCTGCCGTTAACACTTAACGGGGACGTTGCAATATATGCCGTCCCATTTATTTTGACGTCTGCCCCCTCATGGCAAAGATTCTTTGCCGTCCGCTTTGTGAAAGCAGATGGCAAAGAGCCTCTTCACCAGATTTTTTTTTACCGTCTACTTTGCCATGAGGGGGCAGACTTCAAAGCCTTTGCCGTCCGTGGTTGCCCCCTTTGCCGTCCGCCTTGGCAGACGGCAAATTTCTGAATTTCAGTAGTGCACATCAAGTTCTATATTCCTCCCACTCAACTCTTTCGAGAGAAACCTTCCTTGAGAAATGACCCGTTTGTCGCAACAAGCACTTTGCCTTGGGATCTGAGATAGTCGGTATGCCCAATCGTATCTTTTGCGTATCCTATGAACATGCATTTCTCCGCTTTGTGTAAGTGCATCTACTGCCCCTTATTGATTTTGGTGTATTGAAGACTTATAGTTTAAGCGACTGATAAGTTTGTGAGTGTACGTAGGCTCTATAAGTCGCTGAGGAGTTTTGAATTATTCGAAGAGTACCGAACTCTAAAAATGTATGTCTTCGGCTGAACACTTTGGTATTTCCTTTGAACACTTTGAAAGTGAGGAAATTGTTGTGTCCTTGAAGAAATAAATGTGAAGACTCTCAAGCATGAATACTTTAGTTTTCATGTTTCATTTTCTGTATTCTGTGACATAGGACCATCGCACTGATAAAGGGGGTTGAGGTAAAACTAAGGACAAGTTTCCAAATGATGCTCATCTCAAAACCTACACATTCAAACACTTCGAATGAAGCCTTTGGAAATATTTAACAGCTTAGTCAAATTCTTCAGTGTTAGAGACGAAGATCTTCTCGTCTCTGAGGAATTTTCTCTAGCATAAGAGTTAGGTCTCTGCCAGTGCGAATCACCTAATTGTGAGCAACATGAGACTTTCATAGCTGAAATGTTCCGACAGAGACTGTGCTGCACACCAATTGTCCCCAACCTTATCCACCTAACGGTTATATCATTGGGGCATTTATGTCAATTCATGTCGGGATTTCTCCCGTGGTATAAATAGCTGCCCACATAACCAGTAGTTGGTTGGCTACTTCGCGAGAGAAACTGACACTTGTCATTTGAGAGGAACGCACTCCTCGAAGACTTTGAGAGAAATTCGTCAGTGAGGAATAACCCCGAACACCCAAACCAAAACCCAAAGGGCTTATTCCATCTGTGCCCCCAATTCCTTAGTTGTGCTCAGTTTTCCCCACGCTTCAAACTTTTGCTCACTTTCCCCCTCTCCCTTAGCTGAAACTCTCACAAATGTTGATAACAGGTGTTTGCCGTCTTGGCGGTTAACTGACTTGTGGGACCATGTTGAACTATGTTGAATGTGGCTGTGGCTTCGCTGGTTGGGCCGTGTTTGCGTTCATAGGACGGGCCCGTTAGTTTGTTGGTAATAAATTAAAAAAGCCTACTATCGACGGATGTAGCCTGCTATGCATGCCCGTCTTTGGCATCAATGTAGCCTGCTATGCATGCCCGTCTTTGGCATCCATGTAGCCTGCTATGCATGCGAACACCGCCACACACGCATCCAGTGACCTAGACCTAAACGCATGTATGCACGCTGACACGCAATGACACACAACGCCGACACGCAACTGCCGCACGGTTGCCAGTGGATTCAGTCGCTCCGCAACGTTGTTTCACGCGTCGCAGGCATACGTGCCGGTGGCAGAAGGGGCAGGCTGCACGCACACTCGCACGCTCGCGTCCATATGTCGAGGCATCAGTTCACGCCGCACGGCTGCCGCGCGATTCAGTTGTGCCGGTGGCAGAAGGAGCATGCAGAAGGGGTAGCCGCCAACGCAGAGCACGCAGAAGGGGAGGCAGGCTGCCGCCAACACAGCAGGGGGAGGCAGCCGCCAACGCAGAGCACGCAGAGCCGCCAACGCAGAGCACGCTCGCTTCAATTCACGTTCACACATTGATGATCGCATCGGTTCACACAGGAGCACTGAGTCACGATCTACGCCGTTTGCGTGTGTACCCACGTGAGTGTACGTAGGCTCTATAAGTCGCTGAGGAGTTTTGAGTTATTCGAAGAGTACCGAACTCTAAAAATGTATGTCTTCGGCTGAACACTTTGGTATTTCCTTTGAACACTTTGAAAGTGAGGAAATTGTTGTGTCCTTGAAGAAATAAATGTGAAGACTCTCAAGCATGAATACTTTAGTTTTCATGTTTCATTTTCTGTATTCTGTGACATAGGACCATCGTACTGATAAAGGGGGTTGAGGTAAAACTAAGGACAAGTTTCCAAATGATGCTCATCTCAAAACCTACACATTCAAACACTTCGAATGAAGCCTTTGGAAATATTTAACAGCTTAGTCAAATTCTTCAGTGTTAGAGACGAAGATCTTCTCGTCTCTGAGGAATTTTCTCTAACGTAAGAGTTAGGTCTCTGCCAGTGCGAATCACCTAATTGTGAGCAACATGAGACTTTCATAGCTGAAATGTTCCGACAGAGACTGTGCTGCACACCAATTGTCCCCAACCTTATCCACCTAACGGTTATATCATTGGGGCATTTATGTCAATTCATGTCGGGATTTCTCCCGTGGTATAAATAGCTGCCCACATAACCAGTAGTTGGTTGGCTACTTCGCGAGAGAAACTGACACTTGTCATTTGAGAGGAACGCACTCCTCGAAGACTTTGAGAGAAATTCGTCAGTGAGGAATAACCCCGAACACCCAAACCAAAACCCAAAGGGCTTATTCCATCTGTGCCCCCAATTCCTTAGTTGTGCTCAGTTTTCCCCACGCTTCAAACTTTTGCTCACTTTTCCCCTCTCCCTTAGCTGAAACTCTCACAAATGTTGATAACAGGTGTTTGCCGTCTTGGCGGTTAACTGACTTGTGGGACCATGTTGAACTATGTTGAATGTGGCTGTGGCTTCGCTGGTTGGGCCGTGTTTGCGTTCATAGGACGGGCCCGTTAGTTTGTTGGTAATAAATTAAAAAAGCCTACTATCGACGGATGTAGCCTGCTATGCATGCCCGTCTTTGGCATCAATGTAGCCTGCTATGCATGCCCGTCTTTGGCATCCATGTAGCCTGCTATGCATGCGAACACCGCCACACACGCATCCAGTGACCTAGACCTAAACGCATGTATGCACGCTGACACGCAATGACACACAACGCCGACACGCAACTGCCGCACGGTTGCCAGTGGATTCAGTCGCTCCGCAACGTTGTTTCACGCGTCGCAGGCATACGTGCCGGTGGCAGAAGGGGCAGGCTGCACGCACGCTCGCACGCTCGCGTCCATATGTCGAGGCATCAGTTCACGCCGCACGGCTGCCGCGCGATTCAGTTGTGCCGGTGGCAGAAGGAGCATGCAGAAGGGGTAGCCGCCAACGCAGAGCACGCAGAAGGGGAGGCAGGCTGCCGCCAACACAGCAGGGGGAGGCAGCCGCCAACGCAGAGCACGCTCGCTTCAATTCACGTTCACACATTGATGATCGCATCGGTTCACACAGGAGCACTGAGTCACGATCTACGCCGTTTGCGTGTGTACCCACGTGAGTGTACGTAGGCTCTATAAGTCGCTGAGGAGTTTTGAGTTATTCGAAGAGTACCGAACTCTAAAAATGTATGTCTTCGGCTGAACACTTTGGTATTTCCTTTGAACACTTTGAAAGTGAGGAAATTGTTGTGTCCTTGAAGAAATAAATGTGAAGACTCTCAAGCATGAATACTTTAGTTTTCATGTTTCATTTTCTGTATTCTGTGACATAGGACCATCGTACTGATAAAGGGGGTTGAGGTAAAACTAAGGACAAGTTTCCAAATGATGCTCATCTCAAAACCTACACATTCAAACACTTCGAATGAAGCCTTTGGAAATATTTAACAGCTTAGTCAAATTCTTCAGTGTTAGAGACGAAGATCTTCTCGTCTCTGAGGAATTTTCTCTAACATAAGAGTTAGGTCTCTGCCAGTGCGAATCACCTAATTGTGAGCAACATGAGACTTTCATAGCTGAAATGTTCCGACAGAGACTGTGCTGCACACCAATTGTCCCCAACCTTATCCACCTAACGGTTATATCATTGGGGCATTTATGTCAATTCATGTCGGGATTTCTCCCGTGGTATAAATAGCTGCCCACATAACCAGTAGTTGGTTGGCTACTTCGCGAGAGAAACTGACACTTGTCATTTGAGAGGAACGCACTCCTCGAAGACTTTGAGAGAAATTCGTCAGTGAGGAATAACCCCGAACACCCAAACCAAAACCCAAAGGGCTTATTCCATTTGTGCCCCCAATTCCTTAGTTGTGCTCAGTTTTCCCCACGCTTCAAACTTTTGCTCACTTTTCCCCTCTCCCTTAGCTGAAACTCTCACAAATGTTGATAACAGGCGTTTGCCGTCTTGGCGGTTAACTGACTTGTGGGACCATGTTGAACTATGTTGAATGTGGCTGTGGCTTCGCTGGTTGGGCCGTGTTTGCGTTCATAGGACGGGCCCGTTAGTTTGTTGGTAATAAATTAAAAAACCCTACTATCGATGGATGTAGCCTGCTATGCATGCCCGTCTTTGGCATCGATGTAGCCTGCTATGCATGCCCGTCTTTGGCATCCATGTAGCCTGCTATGCATGCGAACACCGCCACACACGCATCCAGTGACCTAGACCTAAACGCATGTATGCACGCTGACACGCAATGACACACAACGCCGACACGCAACTGCCGCACGGTTGCCAGTGGATTCAGTCGCTCCGCAACGTTGTTTCACGCGTCGCAGGCATACGTGCCGGTGGCAGAAGGGGCAGGCTGCACGCACGCTCGCACGCTCGCGTCCATATGTCGAGGCATCAGTTCACGCCGCACGGCTGCCGCGCGATTCAGTTGTGCCGGTGGCAGAAGGAGCATGCAGAAGGGGTAGCCGCCAACGCAGAGCACGCAGAAGGGGAGGCAGGCTGCCGCCAACACAGCAGGGGGAGGCAGCCGCCAACGCAGAGCACGCAGAGCCGCCAACGCAGAGCACGCTCGCTTCAATTCACGTTCACACATTGATGATCGCATCGGTTCACACAGGAGCACTGAGTCACGATCTACGCCGTTTGCGTGTGTACCCACGTGAGTGTACGTAGGCTCTATAAGTCGCTGAGGAGTTTTGAGTTATTCGAAGAGTACCGAACTCTAAAAATGTATGTCTTCGGCTGAACACTTTGGTATTTCCTTTGAACACTTTGAAAGTGAGGAAATTGTTGTGTCCTTGAAGAAATAAATGTGAAGACTCTCAAGCATGAATACTTTAGTTTTCATGTTTCATTTTCTGTATTCTGTGACATAGGACCATCGTACTGATAAAGGGGGTTGAGGTAAAACTAAGGACAAGTTTCCAAATGATGCTCATCTCAAAACCTACACATTCAAACACTTCGAATGAAGCCTTTGGAAATATTTAACAGCTTAGTCAAATTCTTCAGTGTTAGAGACGAAGATCTTCTCGTCTCTGAGGAATTTTCTCTAACATAAGAGTTAGGTCTCTGCCAGTGCGAATCACCTAATTGTGAGCAACATGAGACTTTCATAGCTGAAATGTTCCGACAGAGACTGTGCTGCACACCAATTGTCCCCAACCTTATCCACCTAACGGTTATATCATTGGGGCATTTATGTCAATTCATGTCGGGATTTCTCCCGTGGTATAAATAGCTGCCCACATAACCAGTAGTTGGTTGGCTACTTCGCGAGAGAAACTGACACTTGTCATTTGAGAGGAACGCACTCCTCGAAGACTTTGAGAGAAATTCGTCAGTGAGGAATAACCCCGAACACCCAAACCAAAACCCAAAGGGCTTATTCCATTTGTGCCCCCAATTCCTTAGTTGTGCTCAGTTTTCCCCACGCTTCAAACTTTTGCTCACTTTTCCCCTCTCCCTTAGCTGAAACTCTCACAAATGTTGATAACAGGCGTTTGCCGTCTTGGCGGTTAACTGACTTGTGGGACCATGTTGAACTATGTTGAATGTGGCTGTGGCTTCGCTGGTTGGGCCGTGTTTGCGTTCATAGGACGGGCCCGTTAGTTTGTTGGTAATAAATTAAAAAAGCCTACTATCGATGGATGTAGCCTGCTATGCATGCCCGTCTTTGGCATCGATGTAGCCTGCTATGCATGCCCGTCTTTGGCATCCATGTAGCCTGCTATGCATGCGAACACCGCCACACACGCATCCAGTGACCTAGACCTAAACGCATGTATGCACGCTGACACGCAATGACACACAACGCCGACACGCAACTGCCGCACGGTTGCCAGTGGATTCAGTCGCTCCGCAACGTTGTTTCACGCGTCGCAGGCATACGTGCCGGTGGCAGAAGGGGCAGGCTGCACGCACGCTCGCACGCTCGCGTCCATATGTCGAGGCATCAGTTCACGCCGCACGGCTGCCGCGCGATTCAGTTGTGCCGGTGGCAGAAGGAGCATGCAGAAGGGGTAGCCGCCAACGCAGAGCACGCAGAAGGGGAGGCAGGCTGCCGCCAACACAGCAGGGGGAGGCAGCCGCCAACGCAGAGCACGCTCGCTTCAATTCACGTTCACACATTGATGATCGCATCGGTTCACACAGGAGCACTGAGTCACGATCTACGCCGTTTGCGTGTGTACCCACGTGAGTGTACGTAGGCTCTATAAGTCGCTGAGGAGTTTTGAGTTATTCGAAGAGTACCGAACTCTAAAAATGTATGTCTTCGGCTGAACACTTTGGTATTTCCTTTGAACACTTTGAAAGTGAGGAAATTGTTGTGTCCTTGAAGAAATAAATGTGAAGACTCTCAAGCATGAATACTTTAGTTTTCATGTTTCATTTTCTGTATTCTGTGACATAGGACCATCGTACTGATAAAGGGGGTTGAGGTAAAACTAAGGACAAGTTTCCAAATGATGCTCATCTCAAAACCTACACATTCAAACACTTCGAATGAAGCCTTTGGAAATATTTAACAGCTTAGTCAAATTCTTCAGTGTTAGAGACGAAGATCTTCTCGTCTCTGAGGAATTTTCTCTAACATAAGAGTTAGGTCTCTGCCAGTGCGAATCACCTAATTGTGAGCAACATGAGACTTTCATAGCTGAAATGTTCCGACAGAGACTGTGCTGCACACCAATTGTCCCCAACCTTATCCACCTAACGGTTATATCATTGGGGCATTTATGTCAATTCATGTCGGGATTTCTCCCGTGGTATAAATAGCTGCCCACATAACCAGTAGTTGGTTGGCTACTTCGCGAGAGAAACTGACACTTGTCATTTGAGAGGAACGCACTCCTCGAAGACTTTGAGAGAAATTCGTCAGTGAGGAATAACCCCGAACACCCAAACCAAAACCCAAAGGGCTTATTCCATTTGTGCCCCCAATTCCTTAGTTGTGCTCAGTTTTCCCCACGCTTCAAACTTTTGCTCACTTTTCCCCTCTCCCTTAGCTGAAACTCTCACAAATGTTGATAACAGGCGTTTGCCGTCTTGGCGGTTAACTGACTTGTGGGACCATGTTGAACTATGTTGAATGTGGCTGTGGCTTCGCTGGTTGGGCCGTGTTTGCGTTCATAGGACGGGCCCGTTAGTTTGTTGGTAATAAATTAAAAAAGCCTACTATCGATGGATGTAGCCTGCTATGCATGCCCGTCTTTGGCATCGATGTAGCCTGCTATGCATGCCCGTCTTTGGCATCCATGTAGCCTGCTATGCATGCGAACACCGCCACACACGCATCCAGTGACCTAGACCTAAACGCATGTATGCACGCTGACACGCAATGACACACAACGCCGACACGCAACTGCCGCACGGTTGCCAGTGGATTCAGTCGCTCCGCAACGTTGTTTCACGCGTCGCAGGCATACGTGCCGGTGGCAGAAGGGGTAGGCTGCACGCACGCTCGCACGCTCGCGTCCATATGTCGAGGCATCAGTTCACGCCGCACGGCTGCCGCGCGATTCAGTTGTGCCGGTGGCAGAAGGAGCATGCAGAATGGGTAGCCGCCAACGCAGAGCACGCAGAAGGGGAGGCAGGCAGCCGCCAACACAGCAGGGGGAGGCAGCCGCCAACGCAGAGCACGCAGAGCCGCCAACGCAGAGCACGCTCGCTTCAATTCACGTTCACACATTGATGATCGCATCGGTTCACACAGGAGCACTGAGTCACGATCTACGCCGTTTGCGTGTGTACCCACTTCGTCTCCCCCGGCTATTTAAACTGCCCTTCATTGCCTCTTCTTCTACAGATCCATCTACGCCTCCCACTTCTCTTCTTCCCCCAAAAGCCAGAGCGGTTCCACTCAACGCAGCGTTCAAGATGCAGTTCTACGGCCCAACGTTCCAAGGGCCTCCCACCGTGCCGGAATGGCGATACCCCGCCAACGTCGTCGTCGAGGAATCGCTCCGCGTGTGGGCGTTCTCACGCTGGAGGGGTAGCACTGAGCTTGCACGGGGGTTCCTCCGTGCGGGCTTCCACCACCTCCCGGCGGGCTCGCCGCCCATGTTCAACCTCGTGGAGCAGCGTCCCCACGCCAATGCTCCACCGGTAGGGCTCGTCGTCCACTTTACCAACAGGTTCGATGCCTACCACCTGCTCGGCAAGGTGTATTGGTGTGGGTGCGAGTTCATCGCATTCACCACCTATAACATCTTCACCAACTTCGAGAGCATCTTCCCCGCTAGCGACCGCATGCACAACCTCGCGTACCACCTCGGCGACAACGGCCTTGAGGAGGAGGAGTAATGAAGCCGGCGGCGAAGAAGACGGTGAAGCCGGCGGTTAAGTTGAAGACGATGGTGAAGACATGGCGGTGTTGCCCTAGATGCCGTATCTAGTAGTATGTAGTATTAGTTTGGTGTGTGTGTTGCCCGACCTTTCTACTAATTATTATTATCTATGTAGGTGTCTATGTCCCAAGAACTTATATATGTTGCCCTAGCTACCCTATCTGAGTTATATTAAGTTACGCAATGTGTGTTATATTAATGCTTTGTTATGTTTGTATTTTGTTTGTCCCAAGTTTAGACACGGCTAATGGGCGTGGGAAAAATTAACCAAACTAACTAAAAATGATGTGTTTATAGATGCCTTCTAAAAATAAGAACATATTGTACATTTGTACACGGCTTTGCATGGTTTGCTGAGCTCTGTATTTCTTTGGTATATTCCAAGAATACTTTGGTTTTCAGAAATATTGAAGTATCAAATACTTTGAGATGTTTGGCTTTAGTCAAAAGTGTAGTTTTATATACTTTAATCCCTATTTTAATATGTAGAAAAGTACACTATGTTTGAAGTATGGTTGGACCTCTTTTTCCAATCATGAAGTATAAATTACACTATGTAGAAAACTACACTTTGAGATGTTTGGCTTTAGTCAAAAGGATAAATGAAGGGACCCATAAAGGAAAGCCAAAAAATTCCTCAATGAGATAGAAGAGATTGGGCAATCAAATTAATGAAAAAAGCAATCAAAAACAAAAAAGAACAAAGCAACCGTTCCTAAACAAAAAAAGAAACATCACTTGTTTCTGGGCCTCATTTATCCTTTGTGGGCCTATTGCAGCTTGATTCTCTTTGGGCCCGCAAACTAGGTTTTTTTCTAGCAGAACTGACGAACTCGAGGAAAAAAGTTTGGCAAGTGCGAGACAGAAGAGATGAACTTGATCTATATCCCTCGTGCTGCTCAAGTACTGCTTACTGTCATCTGACGAGCTAGGGTATGACCCAACACTCGAGGTTATTAGCTAACAAAATAATCCTGTCACTGAACTGGTAGTTGTCTTTTGTCGAAACTGAAAGTGTCAAAACTTAAGAGTAAACTGCATACATTCAGAGATCAACAGTTGCACTAAACAGTGATGCATTTGAGATAAACAAACGAGGATTGCTAAACAGTGGCAACAACAGTAGACAAACATCTCTAACGAGAGATGGCCATCAAGTAAAAAATTCCTAGAGCAAGTATTCCTAAATCTATCAGATTGGATTGCTTCTTCAACTCAATCAGCTACTTGAAGTTCTTGTTCATCTTCTTCAATTCCGTCTTCAGTTCGACATCTACCACCGTTGGGTATTCCATACGCGCTGCTGCTGCCGGAGCGGCACTGTCATGGGGCAGATTAAACTCATGGATTGCATCCCCCCTCGAATCCAGCAAGCCCAACCCTTGAAGCCTCTGGATGTAATCATCCATCCACTCGAAATGGTGGCATTTCTTCATGATCTGAAAACGAAATCATGTAACCTAAATCCAAATCTGACAGAGATAAAGGATGCGAGGAAAACTCAGATCTAACCTGCCCCTCCGGCTTGCTCTCGCATTTGACGAACTCGCGCCCAAAGTTCCCATTCTCCTCCTCCTTCGAAGTCAACCGCTTCGGTGGCGGAATCCGTGGACAGTCAGTGCATCGAGTCATCGGCACTAGACCATACACCGGCCACGTGGAACGGGGGGGCTGACGAGGAGGTCGACATATCGCCCGAGAGGAAAAAATAGAGGAATTGGTCAAGAGGAAGAAGAACGAGAAGATGGGGAAAGAAATAGAGGAATTGCTCGATCTGCTCGATGCCTTTGTCTGTCACATGGAGAAGAGGAGAAGGGGAAGCTATATTGATGATTTGCCACATTGTATTTTGCAGTTTGAATATTTGAACCAACTCTTAACACTGTGGTGGTCATGTGTGAAAAATACAATTGGGAGGGGAGATCGTAAAAAGCCGAGAAGGTCAGTGCAGTAGCCAATCAGGATGCATCACGCGGATCGCGCATGCCTGCCCACATCTGACGGGTGGTCTTTGGCGCTAGGGTATGATCCGATGGCGGACGTTCGACGCTAGGGTTTGGACCATTTCTGCGGCGTTATGAGCGAGTCAACGGGGTTATTAGGGTTTGACCAGATTTCAAATGGCCATAACTAAATTAGAAAAATCGCAAAAATATAAAACAAACGTAGTTCGTCTGTTTATGAGACCTAGTTACCATAAAAAAAATAAACTCGGTATAGGGGCGTTTTTTTGAAAAGTCATTTTTTGAAGTGACCTGTCGAAATCAAGTTCAAATGTTTTCAAAAAATTCAAAGAAAATCAAAATGTTGTAATTCTTGCGCACATAGCCGTCATATGTGACAAGGTTATGAGAAAAAATATGAACTTGGTGTAGGTCATTTTCATGAAAAAAGCCTTCACAAAAATGAGCTATCACCTATGAACATTTTCAGAGTTTAGGGTTTAGGGAGAGAGGGTTTAGGGTTTGAAAAAAAAAGTAAAAAAAAATCAGAAAAATCTCCATAGCTTCATTTTGGAGTGAATAAGAAGGATCTGAACTTACTTTTTCATTTTCATATCTAAAACGTGTTATTTGACGGTTTTGAATTAAAAGCATATTTTTTCAAAAAAAATGTAGTAATATGAATATTAATCAATAAATAGTGAGACTTCGTTTTTACCCTATATATATGGAACAAGTGTTAATAAAAATATATATGTCTCATTTAGGGAAGGTAAAAAAAAACTTGATTTCAAGTAGGGCTGTTTACCCTAGCTTTCGAGCTCGTTTCGAGCACATTTCTCATTCGGACTGTTCACCTAAGAATATTGGACTTGAAATGCTCGATCAAAAACACCGCACAGAGCAATGAACCTCCAATGTTCAACTTCAACTTCGGCTCGAATCCAAATTTTGGTCCAAATTCAAATATTGATTTAAATTCAAATTTTCATGGAAATTTGAATTTTGACTCAAATAAGGAACCAAAGTAGAAGCAACATTATTACAATTGATGCCAACATTATTACAACTGATGCCAACATTATTACAGTAGCTCAAAGCTACCAAGTTTTAAGATGCCAACATCTTAATACAAATCTACCAAGTTTTTAGCGATCGACTCGCCCTCAAATTGAAAACACAAAATTTTCCAACAACTTAATTAAAAAATTTGACTTGCTCCTTGTGTTTGCAGCTGCCTTCACAGTCTCGCTCCCAGTTTCCCTAGTTGAGATGCTCTTTTCTTTCAGACTCTTGTTCCTTTTGATCTTGGGCTTTACTTGGTGTTTTCCCCGTGGAGGTGCTGATGGAGTAGTTCCACTTGCCGAGCACTTGATGACCATTTGACGGTCATCTATGGGTTCAGTAATCTTTAAAGGCACAATTGGAACAATTACCCCCTCCTCTTCCTCTCTTATAGCTTCAAAACCATCAAAGGCCATCGTTTCAAAATCTTCTGCTTCATTTGCTGCTGCATTCTCCACTGCATCTTCAATCTCCATTGCTGCTGCATTCTCCACTACATCTTCAATCTCCATTGTTGTTGCATTCTCCTCTCCATTGGCTGATGTCCATCTTTCCTCCTCTCCAAATGATGCATCCACTGCATTGGTAAAAAGCCTAGAGATATGCCCCAGAACTCCACACTTTTTGCAAGCACGTTTCTTTGGTAGACGACCCTCCTCACCTGCTCTAATCCTCTGGTTCCTTTGTCTTCCTGGTGGTCTAGTAATGACAAGAGCGTGGAAATTGAACCGTGGATGTACTATGTTCCATTGATCTTTCCCCAATAGTGCAGGCACATTGTTAGCATAAGCAACCATAAATTTGGCAACAGAGAAATACTTAGAGCAATATTGATCAACTTCACCATCTGCACCCCCGATAACGGTCATCAGATGTAGGGCATGTATGCATGGCTTCCCACGGATCTGCCATTGCCTACAAGTACATTCTCTAGTACTTAGGTTCACAGGATACCTCCATACCCTATTTTTAGTGTCAGTATAGGTAACCTCTGCCTCATATGTACCAGATCGAATAGATTTCATCTTCAGGCCTCTTGCCTTCAAGTCCAATGCCTTAATTAGTGATGGGAGCATTTGATGACCAACAAATTGTGTTTCTGCAATTATTTTGCGAAGAGCCATCTTTATCATGATCATTTGCCTCATCTTGTCAAATGCTTGCCACAACAAGAGCCCTTTCACTGACTTGAACTTTGAATTGAAGCACTCTGCAAGGTTACTGGTCACATAATCTACTCTGCAGATTTCGTTGAATTTGCTTCTTGACCACACCTTACCATGATGTGTATCCATGTACTCCTTCACAAGAGGATTTTGAGCATACAACACTCTCAAATGGTGTTCATGCTTCCTTTTGCTGCATGTGTATGATGCTGGCCATAAGTGCTCATCATAAACTTTACCTTTGAACTTCTTTTTGAAATTATGCGCTAGGTGTTGCATACATTCCCTATGCTCCACTCCAGGGAATACAATTTCCACTGCACTCTCTAAACCCTTGCAAGCATCTGTGTGTATAGGCAAACCTGGATGTGTGCCTATAATGTTGCTCAACTGCTCCAGAAACCAGACTCAACTTTCCTCAGACTCTGCCTCCACCACACCAAATGCAACTGGGAATAGCCGGTTGTGTCCATCTACTGCAGAAGCTGCTACTAGCTGTCCTCTCCATCTTCTAGTCAAATGTGTAGCATCTATAGCCAAATAGGGCCTGCAACCATCTAGAAACCCTTGCCAGCAAGCCTTGAAACAAACAAAAGCCCTTCTAAAGCACTCCTTCTGAAATGACTTCCCTTTTATTTTGAATTGAACTGTATGATTGTCAATCTCTACAACAATCCCTGGACTTGCCATCTCCACTTCAGCTTTGAAAGTGTAAAGCAGCTGAAAACTGTCATTCCATTGACCATTAATTCTGTCAAGAGCCTTTTCCCTAGCATTGAAAATTCTCATGTAAGGAATTTCTATCTTGTACTTCTCAAAAAGCTTCCCATGGAGTGTTGTTGGACCAAGTCCAGGTTCTTCTCTCAGCCAATCCAATATAGCATCTGCCACCCACCTAGTTTTTGCTAGCTTGGTTTTGGCCTTCCCCCCTCCCCCTCCACGTGGACAGGTGTGCTTGTGTGGGTTTTTCTTTATCTGAAACAAAATAAAAGGGTAAAAAATAGTTAAGAAACCTTACTCAACAATATGAAACTAAATTACTAACTGAACTTGGATTACATGAATATATTTGCTCTTTCTCATACGAGATGCATGCAACTTCCACCTACACCTAGGATATGGACAAAAAACTGTGAACCTTGCTGGCTCACTCCTTTTAATCTTATAGGTGTTTTCAGATATAATGCACCATGTTGTCACTTCATTCCGATAGTCCACCATTGATTGGAAAATGGTACCTACACTAAGCTCAGGTTTTTCCCTGTTCCACTCAATTGTTGGCATGTCATCACCATCGTATTCATCCTCGATTAAGTTGTCCATGTTCTCCACCTTCGCTTCATCGTCAGTGTCATCAAACCTAGCTTGGCTGATGGGCTCCTCCATATATTCGTCATCCACTGCTTGCTGACTGGCTACATCGACCAGTTCAGGAAACATCATCTCGTCTTCATCATCATTTGTAGGCACTGCCTCGTCAGGTTCTGCATCCTCTTCTACACCAACTGCAGAAGGTACACGAGAAGCAGCAGCTGAATCGGAACCACAATTGGCCGCAGGCATGTTGTGGCTCCATGAACCACTTGCTTTACTTGGTGTCGACCTACAAGGAGTGCCGGGTGCTGGTTATTAGCACAGGCAGATGATGTCTGAACTCCCTTCCCCTTCACCCGTTCTGCGCGTGGCTGAAGCACATCGATTTGGAGTTTACCGAATCGGCAGCCAGCAATCCCAGCACAAAGCAACGGCATATGATCGTCGCAAGTTAGTGGGAGAAATCTTTGCTCGTCACTGCTGAAGTAATTCAGTTCAACAGCATCGGCATCACTCCAGGGATATGTGTCTCTGAGCTCAACTTGCAAATCTTTGAAAGATATGTTGGTTTCTACCACTTTGGGATAGAAAAATGATGAAATCAAATGCGCTTTAGTACCACGCAGCACACTAGTTTCCATTCTAATCGCCAGCCGGAAAGCCAGCGCGGGATCAATCCTATTTTGTTGAAGGAAATAAAGGCTTCAGTTAGCCGGGTAAAATCGAGCACAAATTCGAACGATACAAGCAAACAGAAGTCAAATACAGCCTACAATACGACTTAGAACATCAAGTCGAGAGGAAACAATGCTTACCCAGGTTTAATCCATGAATTATCTACCACGGATTCGACCCAATCCTCTCCACGGGCGACTGCATTCCGGGCGTCCTCACTCAACATCGCCATGTAATCCTAGATGGGGAGGTGGGCTATATCTGGCGGAGACGCGACGTCGCCGATGAACAGAATAGGGGCATAGGGTGGAGGAAACATCTGCGGTGGACGCGGCACGACGCCGGTGAAGGAGGCGGGGCGGCGCGGTGTAGTGTGGCCTGTCTAGATATGTTTCAGATTCAGAGAAGCTACCCAATACGTGTCTCCTTGCGGTCCCACCCGTCAGCAAGCAACAGTCAGCCCAAGACTCGGCCCCACTCGTCAGCAATTGATGGTCACGGTCAAGACAACAAACGGTCAATTGACGGTCAATGGACGGTCAAGACAACAAAAGGCCGCTATGAGCATTTGTGAGAGTTTCCGCTAAGGAAGAGGGGAAAAGTGAGCAAAAGTTTGGAGCGTGGGGAAAAGTGAGCACAACTAAGGAACCAGGGGCACTAATTTAAATATCCCAAACCCAAAACCCAAAGTGATTGAGCATCACTGAAGATATTGTTCCTGTGTGGAACCGACGCTTGTTACCTCTGAGGACTGTGCATCCTCAAGACGGTTAGGCGTAATGGTCCAGAGCATCTAGAAGTGAATTGTGGATTGACGCGTGACCTAGTTTGTGAGCGTTTGAAGTCTGTCCTAAAGATTTACCACGAGTGTTGGGTCAGAATGGTGTGTCCTTATCTCAAGGAGAATACGGTAAGGACTTAGTGTCTTGGGACTGTGTGTCCTTTAGTTTAAATACCAAGTCGCTCCAAAACAGATGTACGACTGTCATAGTAGTTGGATACGGGTCATCAAATCATTGTTTTCATCGAGCACCGAGTTCTAATTCCTCAACCCTTTCACTTTGATCTTTAGTGCTTGAAACATTTGACTGGAGAATTTCTCAAATTCCTCACATCAAATTTTCCACTAAAGTTATTCCTCACTTACTTATCCTCATCACGCTACATGTGCAACCAGAATGTTTCATTTTACTCTGACGAGTAAGATATCGACGTTTTCGCACATTTGTTTGAGTACTTATTCCGCTGCACTCAGTTCATGACTAAGGACTTTACTCACTAGGAATTTCCTGAGTGATGAATATGAAAAAATGGCCTATTCACTCGCCTCTAGTCGATATAACGCACTTTCAATTGGTGTCAGAGCAAGGTACTCCCTTGTTGTGTGTGATTTTGGTTTAACCACCCGGAGTATTAGTTATGTCGACCGCGGGTATGATCAAGGTTACTACAGGTTGTCTTAACTTTGATGTAAAGGACTTCCCCTAGTGGAAGAACAAGATGCGCATACACCTTGAAGCAATTGACAAGGATCTTTGGTATGTTGTGGAAAATGGTGTTCCCTCTATCACTACAACTATCACTTACTTTGATGTGAAGAGATACAAGAAACTCAACTCTCAATGGAAGAATATCATATATGGCCGTCGGAGCAAAGGTCAGTATAGCAGAGTGAGTGCTTTGGGCTCTGCACAGCTTATCCGGGAAAGGCTGTCCAAAGTCAATGAAAGAGTATATACACAACATGACTCTCATGTTGATGTTCTTCGCAATCTTTTCAACCGCTTGAAGAGACTTGATAATGAAAGCTGCTAAGAAACCTTCGATCGCGTCACTGCATCTCCAATGAGCTTCACGCACTTGGAGCTAGAGACATCACTGACCATGAAGAGGTGAAGAAACTGCTACGATCCCTTGATTCTTCATGCAATACACTCGTTCTGATGATTCAAGAACAAAGAGACTACAAGCTTCCTGATCATGCTGATAAACTTGACAAACACAATACTCATGAATTTCAGCAAGCTGAGAAGAGAGGCCTTTATGAACCAAGCTATGCAAGACCTCGTGCACTGAAGACAGAGGTCGTTTCCTCACCTGTAGAAGAAGACTCTAATTGTTATCTTGCTGACCCTAAAGAACTTGGTCAGGAACTTGCTATGATCATGATGAAATTCTAGAAGTTCTCAAGATGAGGCCAGTCTGGAAAGTCTTCAAGGAGAGATATGAGGAAATCATAATCTTCATCCAAGGACTACAATAAGAGGAGATGCCATAAATGCAAGAAATCTGGTCACCACATTGCTGACTGTCCTTACTGGGTGAAGGAATCAAAGAATAAGAAATAAAAGGATGACATTTCTGATGACTCGATGAAAAAGAAGAAATATTCAAAGTTGTCATCCTCAAAGTCCTCATCGCACAAGAAGACCAGCTTGAGAAATGCTCGGGCACTTATTGGCAAAGAAGTGGATTCCGAGGAAGAATCTGAAGAATGTGATGAAGAGGAAGGTTCAGAAGTGGAGTCAGAATATGGTTTGGCAAGCCTAGACCTTGCTACCACATTCGTCAGCAAGTCCATCTTCGATCTCGAAGAAAATGACAACGTCAACAACACTGATCATTGTGACGACAACTTTGTTCTCACCTATTGCTTCATGGCAAAAGGTTCAAAGGTACCAAGCCACACTTCCTCTTCTGATTCTAGTGACTATGAACCTGATGACTATCAAAAACTAGTTACTACAAGCTTTTCAATATTGCCACTAAGCAACAAACTGCTATTGAAAAGCTTTAGAAACTTCTAGACAACACCGATGACCTATTGAATGAGGAAATGGATCAGACTGAAGTCCTGACTGATGATGTCAAAAGTCTTCAATCTAGGTTTGATAGTCTTCAGGATCATCATGTCACTCTCTTAGTCGATCGTGAGAAGCTTTCTTATGAAACAAAGCAAGATCTTTAAAATGTAAGTGCGTCTCATGATGATCTTTGAGTTGAAAATGATTCTTTACTCAGTCAACAGATCAGTACCGCTGAGGAAGAATTCATTCCACCATGCTTGAAATGCATCGAACGTGAATCTGCTAATTCTTCTACTGAAACTTCAAATGCTTCTATTGCTATAATTTCTTCAACTGTATCTGTGGTTAGAAATTCCACACTTGAGGAGACCACGAATGTCACTGACGAAAATGCAGGGTTGAATGATTTGTATGTGACATGAATATACAAAAGTTTCAAAGGGCATCAAACCTTTTGTGATGTGCTCAAAAAGCAGATTCTGCATTGAAACCCTAGGAAGAGGGTATTGCCTTTGAGAGGAAATTGAATGTTGATGGGTCATATTGGAAACCTAAGCAGTATGCCAGAACCTCATGGGTTGCTACAAAAGGACCTCCTATTGATCCATCTACTCTAACAGGCTTTGCATGTGAAACTTCATATTCCTCTCATGAGTCATTCGACTCAAACTATAAATTGTTAAAACTCAGAATGGTGAAGTATTGTCTATATATGTTGGAACTAACTGCAGGAATGGAGCACCCTTGAGGAAAATCTAGGTTCGCAAATACAACTTGGAAAGTCTTCACGTGAATGTCCTCATGACACCACCAGTGAAAAATAGCAACCCTAGTTAAAAATCCTCAAGTGGACCAAAGTCTTCACAAGGAACCAATACCTCATAGGTCAAAACTATGCTTGTATTCACACTAATGCTTATGATATGCACGGAAACTAAAAGGGACATGAATATGTGCACTATTCCTCAAATCATTATATTAATAAATCATCAAAGAATTTCTCTCCCTACTCATATCAGTACTCTAACCCGCCTCATGTGAAACTAAGTGGATTAGCCTCAATGGCTCAATTCTCTTATGGTGATCGCGGAATGATGAACTCTTTTCCACCCCTGCAGAAGTGGGTGGTGAAGAAATTGAACTAATCACTTCTGCAGGTCAGGTCTCCACACGAAAGTCATCAGATGAAGAATTTTCTTGGGACTTGAGGAAATTGCTTGATAGGGCACAAGCTAATCCTTTTGAAATGTCTTATTATTTCACACGTCCTCATTATGTCTCAAATATACATTATGTGAAGAAATTCAAGTGTGATGAATTTGATATCATATTCTTCACTCTGAAGCATATGAGATGTTAAGAAGTACTACTTCATCTACACGATGACAAACCTAAAACCATAGAGTGGCTTCTCGACAGTGGGTGTACTAATCACATGACTAGTGACAAGAGTTTATTGATGAATACCCAAGTGACTCCAGCACGACTGAAGCGCATCACCTACGCAGACACAGGTAAAAGCAAGGTATTGAGACTTGGTAAGGTGTCTATTTCCATGGACCAACGAATGGACAAAGTCATGCTTGTTGAATCCCTTGGGTTTAACCTCATCTCGGTCCCAATGCTTTGTGATCTTGATCAAAGTTGTCAGAATCACGATTCTGAATTGGATCAGAGCTCCCTTGCTAGGATCGTGAATAGTAGAATCTTAACTATCACGATCATAGAAACTTAGATTCTATGAGCAAATCATAGAATTGGAGGGGCTAGTTTGGATTCTAAGATCGTAAGATTCTATGATCTTGATATGATTGTCATTTTTCAAAAATATCGATGCATAGTCATCATGGAATCTAACAAACCCAAAGTCTCCGAAAGCTTTAGGAAAGGAGACTTGTACAATGTGGATTTGTCAATAGGTCCCCAGCTAGCCATGTGTCTTCTTGCAAAATCCTCAGAGGGCTGGCTATAACATCAACGACTTGGTCATGCAGGCATGAGGAATTTGCACATGCTAGCGAAGAAGAAGCATCTCATTGGCATCGAAAGCATCAAATTCCTCAAGGATCATCTCTGTGGGGCTTGTGAGTCTGGAAAGATGACCAAATCCAAGCACTCCTCGAAGACCATCATGACCACTACTCGTCCTTTCGAATTGCTTCACATGGATCTCTTTGGACCTAGTCAATATGCTACTCTAACCAATGCAACATCTCTATATGGCTTTATCATCGGTGAGGACTATTCTCGTTATACATGGGTGCATATTATTCTTTACAAAACTGAAGTGCAGGAAGTCTTCAAACGAATTTCCTCAAGGGCCTCAACGAACTTCGGCATCAAGATCAAGCACATCACGAGTGACAATAGGAAATAGTTCAAGAACACCGGTCTTGATGACTATGTTGGTGAACTTGGTATTACACACGAATTGTATGATCCTTACACTCCTCAACAAAATGGCGTCATTGAGCGCAAGAACAACACTCTGATTGAGATGACATGGACTATGCTTGAAGAATATCGGACTCCTCGTCGCTTGTGGCCTAAGACAATTAATACTGCCTGCCGCATCATCAAAAGGGTATATCCTCACAAATTCCTCAAGAAGAATTCATACGATCTACTCACTGATGAGAAACCCAATGTTAGTTATTTCAAAGTATTCGGTGCAAGACGCTGGATTAGAGATCATGACCATAGTTCAAAATTTTGCACCGAAAGCACAGGAGGGTTTTATGCTTGGTTAAGGAAAGGACTCGCACACCTACGGTGTACTCAACAACTACCACAACAAGGTTTTTGAAATTGCAGATGTGCGATTTGATAAAACTAACGGCTCACAAAGAGAGCACCTACCTCATGTGCTAGATGAAATGCCTCCTGAGGAAGCCATTAATCTCAAGGCCACTTAAGATATCATTCCTCTTGCGGAACAACCACCTGTTGAAGAAGTTGTCCGAAACAACTAAGAAATTCGGGTTGCTACACCTGTGGAAATTGCTCTGAATCAAATCCCTCAACCCAACCAAAGTCTTCTAGACACGCATCCAAGGATTACAAATGAAGTGGAAATTGACAAAATCCTCAATGACATCAATGCGCTAGGTCCCATCACTCGCTCGAAATATTCACATTTGATTATCTTTTGTGGGCATTCTTCCTTTGAGTCTATCACAGAACCATCAAAATTTGATGAAGCCTTCATGGAACCTGAGTGGATTCAAGCTATGAAAGATGAACTTCATCAATTCAAGCTTAACAATGTGTGGGAACTCATCAATCGGCCCGATCCTTGCAAGCACAATGTCATCGGTACCAATTGGATCTATCGAAACAAGCAAGATGAGGATGGTCAGGTAGTAACGTCACACCCTGTGTTTTGCCATCTTTGGTAAGTTAACATAACCCAAAGATTAGGACCAATCAATTTTTTTTCTATGGTATGTGATGCTTGAACTGATTGGTGTTTGCTTGCTTGTCTGCTTGTGTTTTAAATCACCAAAGTTCCCTCCTGCTCTCTAGACTGGTATCCATGTCCCAAACCGTTGTCCTATAACCATACCATGTGAAACGGACAAAAAACTATTTTTACCAAATATTATTTTGAGGAAAAAATATTTATTTAATTTAAGCTTTCAAAAACCACTAAGTTGGGATTTGTACTACATGTCCTCAAAGTAGGGAAGTTATTTCCCCAAATATTTTATTTGGA
Source organism: Hordeum vulgare subsp. vulgare (assembly GCF_904849725.1). Lineage (NCBI taxonomy): Eukaryota > Viridiplantae > Streptophyta > Magnoliopsida > Poales > Poaceae > Hordeum > Hordeum vulgare. Next base: position 197,616,764 of record NC_058522.1, read on the forward strand.
TCCTATTATCAAAAATACTTCCCAAAACTACAAAATTATTATTATAAAAATTATTTTCCTATTTAGTTTAAATACCTTTTTAGGCCAGAAAAGGTCTTTTATGGTCATGTTCAAAATATTGGACAAAACCCTTCAAAACCCTTTCTACCTATTTCAAGCTTTTGAAGTATTTCTAAAAGAAATATTCTCAATAAGTTCCAAGAAAATGCTAGCATGTCACACATGATATATGTGAGGATCTTGCCGAGTTTAATCTCAATCCAAATTGATTTGATTCACCAAAACATTCCAAAACACAATCTATCGAGATCCCAATTTGAGAAACTCTATACATTGCCGAGTGCCTCCTATTGTGATCAAATTTTGTGGACATGTTCCGATGCTCTAATAATACATCCACACAAAGTGGTGCAACAAGGAGAACAAAGGAACATGCCCCGAGCCCCTCAAAACCAATTCTTCTGATATATAGAACTGGGAAAGTTTACATTGTGAAGTTTCTCGAATTGATCCCAAACTTTTTGGGCATGCTCTAATTATCAAATAATTTCACCACACCAAGTGGTGAATTAGTGGGAATTAATTTCCATGGGTTTACAACCAGAAAGGCATTTCTGCCCATTTCTAAGATATTTCAAGTCTACATTGGAAACTTTCTCCAATAAATCCCAAATTTGGGCTTTTACCTTATTTATCACCGCCATTTGATTGTGTTAATTTTCAAAACCTTTGGATCACCAGAGTTAGCCCAACTCGTGATCAAACACCTTCTAGTGGTATCCGAAGTTCAATCTTACAGCCCCCAAATTACTTTTACTTGGCCTCCAATTTTTACCATAGACCCTCCTAGTCCCCCTTTATCTCCAGTAAGCTTTGCATGGGCATTGCACAATTATTGGAGGGGTAAAACCTCCATTTAACCCCATGGACAGCCCCATCTTCACCCTCTCTCGGCTCTCCCTCTCTGTATTCCTTGTTGCATCCACGCCCACTAGTCCCTAGGCCCTCGTGGGCATCTCAAGAAGACTCAGGACACAAGTGGACATGCTTGCCAGTGCCCAGGGAGTAAACGGCATGCCTGTCATACCAAAAGTCAACTCTGGAGCATGCTACAATGCACCACGGCACTGTAGCCGCCCATCCCGAGGCCCCCGAGAACCTCGAGTCCCTCACCTCTCACCTGACGGCCTTCCTTAGTGTCCGGGTCACGGCTCCTCCCTATCACCGCCTTTCTCTCCCCTCTCGTCCTCATACTGTGCACACTCTCTCCGACGATCGAGCCCCCCTGCTCACCCCCGCCTTAAGGGCCTCTCCCGAAGTTCCCTCTCTGATCCCTCACTCCCACTCTCTCCCCCTTGCCCCTAGGTCCTTCCCCCTCCTCTCATGCCCTCCACCAATGCCCATGGTCGAAGCCTCTTCGTTGGCCGCAGCCAAAATTCGGATAGAGCCGAGCTCCCCCTCACCCCTAGCCACTCTAGTTCCCCCTCCTAGCCGACACAAGCCCCTCCCATCGCTCCCATCCTCTTCGGGGCACCGTGCTCCATAGGACAGTGCTGGTTGCGCCCTCCTTTGCGCCCCCTGAGCCGTCGTCGCTGCAGCTCGCCCATGCAGGCGCGCTACATCGGAATGGGCGCGACACGGCCTCCCGACCTCGCCGACATGCCCAGCCCCGCCAGAGGTGGCTGGTGGAGCGAGCACGAGCGTGCGTTCGGCCTCCCCTGCCTCTCCTATACGCGAGCGGGAGGTGGGAGGAGAACCCAACAAGCACGACCCCCCATGTCAGCCACTAAGCCAGTCGGGCCCCCGTTTAAGGGGAGACGCCCCCACCGCTTTCCGACTCCCGCAGCGAAAGTGCCCCACAACAAAGGCACCTTCTATGTGGCCCCTAGGAACGCATCATACTTGCTGGGCCGGCCCGCTACTCCCAGCTGCCTATCATGCGCCCTGTACACCGAATAGCCCATTTGGTAAAGCCACCTTTTTCCATTTTTGATTTTTTTTCAGAAACTTGTAAAATCCATAATAAATGCATATGATGTCCAAAAATATTGATTCAAATTTCTAGGAGTTCCTAAAATCAATGCCTATCCAAATACATGCTTTGCATATTTTTCGAGAAGTAGCTTCTATAGGGATCAAATTCAAATTTGAATTTGATCTATTCAAACCCCTCTTTGCAAAAATCCTAGACCCTCCAAATCAACTCCAAATGGAGTGACTCCAATTTCCAGGGACTCTACATATGAGGCACAATTTTTCTAGCCTTAGTCAACATTTTTATCTACATTATTTCTTACCATTTATCCCATGTTAGAAAATCCATAGGAAATTCTTACCAACTCAAATAAAATCATCCCCTAGTTGATAGGCACATCCACTCATTTTTGTAACTGTGTTTTGTGTAGACTTCTTATAGGATCACCCAACCCTCCTTTTCTTCCATTCAAAAATCTCTGGTAATCCAAATACTATAGAAAAACTTTAATTGTTTTTCTTATGACCAAGGATGTCCAGGAAATATAAAACTCCTATTTTTTGAGGACTTTGTTTTGCTGCTTGTTGGTTACTCGAGGGATAGATGACGAAATAGAAGAAGTGCTCGGAGTGGGACGAGAAGCGTGAGAAGACCCCGTAGACTTTACTAAACTAGGCAATCAACGCTTTGACCATGTCTAAGAACATTTTTATTTTACATGCCATATAGCACTATGTTATGGTGCATTTGATTCATGATGAGTCGGTGACCACCTTGGTGGTCACCGAGAAACCCATCGTTGGTACTTGCATATGAGCATGACCCTACCACCTATGAGGGTCCTGCGGGTGGGATGTAGTTAGGTTGGTAGTAGTTGCTACGCAAATGGGACGGGTCTATGCATGGTGACCATGGAAGAAATGATTTCAAAGGCTTTTGGAAAACCCCGTCGGGTGATAGTGGTGCCCAAGGGATATGGTGATGAGATGGGTGACCACTTGGGAAAGAAGTGGGTCATCAAGAAAAGTTTTGTGTCTGTGTGGTTTCAAAAAAGGATAGGTGTAAGTTGCGACCGTTACTCCAACCTTACATGTGCGGCCATAATACCCCTATATGGGACGGGGCTTTGCTGATTACCTTGGTCGATGCTAGCTGAGAGCCCGCAATACTAGTGGCGAGAGTGGCGTGGTCACTCTCCTGATGGGGTCATGCCAGGTAGGGCAACCATGATCTGTTTTCACAGGCACCGGGCACACCGTTGGTCCCCTCATGGATGATACGATATAGAGTGAGGCTCGTATGATGTACATCATGACGGCTGGGTACCGATCGACTGCACTGTTTTTTATCATCGTCAGGGGAAAGGCATTGTTCGGGGGGTTACCTCGGGTATGTAATATACCTTGAATCGTGGATGACACGGTAGCTCCCTGAATCTTGTGGGTACAACACGCAACCTCTGCACAGTTTAAAACTATTCGAATCGCCATGTCCATGGTCAAGGACACTTGGATGACCGCTCTTGGGCTACATCCATATGTTTATGCACAAACCAACTTTGTGTGTGAGAGTATGTGAAAAAGGTGATGATATGATAAATATGATACTTGAGCTAAGTCGGATGACTTGGTATGGAAAATGAACGTGGGACGTTCAACCCTTGCATATGATGATACATGTAGCTGGTACATATGGTTATTTGCAACACACTGATGCATGCCTTTGCAAGACTGATAATGTAATTGCACTCAAAATTAGCTTTTTCACATGTGACGACATGTGAAGACCATATGTGCAACATGGGAAGACTTTTCCATAAATGCCATATCCAAGGCTAACGTTACGTAATGGATGTAAGACTCTTGTTATTCAGTTTCTGTGTGTTTAGTTAGCATTGATCTGTGGGATCACTGTGCACGTTCGTTCCCTGACCACGACTTATGAGTCTGGGTCCCCACAGAGCTGTTATAAGAGCCATCCTGATCGTAGGAAGCCCTTAGTTAGCATGGATGTTAGTTAGGAAAAAGTTGTTTTCCAGATCTTTCAAATAACTTACAAAACCCCTATATATTCTCACGTCACCTAGATTTCCAAAGGAAGCGAAGGCTTTGCCATAGCACTTCCACCCTTACTCCCTTAACTCTTCTCACCTTCTTTTTAAATCTTGCAAACTTTCGCTAGCACCCTTATGCCCCTCACCACACGATTATTTGAAATCCTCGTGGGTAACTTGGAAGGAAGCAACCATGCCAAATGACCACCCACATATTCAGAAGACAAGGTTGGAAATGCTATGACCAAACGACACCAACAGAAGCTACCTCCTCGAGGAATGAGGACGTTGAGACTCGGAACATGGTGACACACTCGACATCGTCCTAGAGTTATGCAACCTTTCCCTAGGATGATAAGGACATAGGATATGCAAGATCATGATATGCATCGCTAATCGAGCAACCCTCTCCTTATCGTTGTCGTGTAGACAACCGCCGGTGGATGAGAACCTCGCCATTTGGTATGTCTCACCATAATGAGCAGGAAAGCAGTGATCTTCATCCCCCACCGATGGTATCGATATTGTTGTCAACATAACCTATAGGTCGGAACTCTACCATGCCTTGCTGATGTCATTGCATAAAGCACTGTCCACTCGGAACACTCGATGTCTTGGACGACAAGAAGATATCGACGGGATTACAACGACAACAGAAGACCCTGTCCAATGGCAATCATGGAGAACCACCCTCGTACACACCTCACCAGATAAGAGGATGTCAAGGACTCCTTCTAGCTCAACCCGAGTTGTTTTGACAAACAACAATCAGAGACATATCGACACCGATAATACTAAAAGGACTCCTCTTGAAGACAGGAAACAAGCACGACTAGCGAGTATGAGAACCCCTAGGGTATGACGAGTCGTGTGTCCCTTAAGAGAAGTTGAGTCCATGTGGTGGTTCGAATGGAACCATATTGCGTGTTGCTTGTTTTTCTTGTTCAAAGTTCGTGCCTTGATATAAGTTGCACTTTTGATCCACGCAACAAGTATGTACCTCATCTTGATGTTTGTGTTTGGCATTTCGACACATGTTTGATTGCACTTGTACTACATCACCCCCTTAGGCTCTCCCCGGCGTGCAACTTTTCTCCCTCCCACCTTTCTCGGCAACTGAATACCACCAAGACAAGATGCACCAAGGATCCATGCTGACAGAAAACTCCTACTGAAAACTCAAACTGCAACGTAGTCAACCAGACGCAACCCCATATCATTATGCTTCTCCCTTAAGATTGGTAACCCCTCCCTAGACCGACCTAGACCTCACAAGTTTCCTCATCACAAACCTCTAATATCATGTTTAATACATGGGTTTGCCAGAGCACCCGATGAGCTTCAGTAACCCCTGCTTATCATTGGGTTCATTATGGAGCAAGTGATCACAGTGAACAAGTATCCTTCATTCTTAAGCTAGCACCAGGATCTTGATGCCATAGGAAGGATCATTGCAAGGAGATACAATTGTGGACATTGATTTAAGGAGACTATAATGGATTTCTTTAGATGTAGCTGACCACTTCAATGGATTACTGGGAACTTCATTGTGATAGGTGACTTGGTGGGACAAGTTGATAAAGTAGCATAACCTACATATCCCTGGAGTAAGATTGGATTTAGTAGGATGACTATAATGACGACCTAAATAATTGGTGGTATGATAACCTCATCCTGACGAGTAGTGTCATCAATTGGAGATGTTATAGTAGTAACTTGGAGTAACAAGTAGGATCCCGTTGGACATGAATTTTGGATTTAAATAGGTAAGAGAGTGTCGATGATAATTGAGATCACACGGTACAAAGGAATTGGATTTAGTCCTATAATCTTGAACATGATACATTGTTTCCTAGTGGATGACAAAGTAGAAGTGACTGGATGATGCCATGATTGGTTTAACAATCTACGTAAGCTTGACCTTGGAGTTTAGTTGGTCATGATATTGGCAGTTGGTAGATGTATCGTGATACTCATTGCAATAATTTTTCGAAACTCTAGGTAATTATGTTGAACCACAGCCGTATTAGATTTTTAGTGTCATATTCAAGCATAGCAGCTTGTAAGCTTTCCTGAGGATTTTTACATAGGGAATATATGTGTATATAAGTTAGCCATAGTGTACTTATGGGATTGTGGTTCGGACCCTCTTCCAAACATCGTACATGGATAGCATAAGTAATGTTGGAGTTGGGTTATTGGCGTTGTACCTTTCATGATACTTTATGATATTGTTTGAGGAGTAGATAGAACTATTGGCATGTGCGAACTGTGCTCAAGGATAAAAGGGTAGACGTTCACTCACATACTAAGTTCCTTGGAACCTCGAAGCTCCACCGAGCCATGATATGGTTGGATTATGACCATAGGTCTTGACTCTAAGTCACTCGACTATGGCCAATACTACACCGCAACCACCACCAATCATGTCCATGAGGAAGTGGACATGAAGCACTAGATTATGTTGGACCTCCAAACCCCTCGTCGAGTGATCATGCAGAACAAATCCATGTTCCTTTCATATACCTCATGGGAAGCGTGCTAATGTGGTGCTTGGAGAAATACGTCGTTATCCTCAGGGATGACATAATTATTTACCCAAAAAGTGAAGGATAAGAAAGAAACGGTGTGGTTACCTGGGCTGATTTCCAGCAAGGGTTCCGCACTGCTCACATCCCTTCTGGGATCACAACTATCAAGACGCGGGAATTTCAAGTGCTGAAGCAAGGAAGTAGCTCTTTCAAGGAGGACCTGCAGAAGTTAAACCTTCTGACAAGGTATGGACCTGAAGACGTCAACACTGAGGCAACCAAGATAGAACGCTTCATGGCAGGCTCCAGCAAGCCCTGCAAAATATCAACTCTGTGTGACCGCCGGACTTTTTTAAAGCTGGTGAACTAGGCTCTTATGCTTGAAGACAAGCGTCCTTCCATGTAAGACACACGCAAACGCAAGAAAATCGACAACAGTGGTTCCAGCAACCCAGAAGACTCGCCCCTGGCGACCGGCCCTAGCAAAGTCAACTTATTAGCCTCTACAAGTCAAGACCCCTGCGCCTCGTCCGAGCTACCGAGCTTAGCAGTATGCCAACCCCAAGCCAACATACAATAATCCCCACAATAGCAGTGCCAACAACAGCAACTCAGGCCAGGTCACTTTCTTTGGTTGTGGCTAGCCAGGGCACTACTCGAGATCGTGCCCCAGTGAGAACCCCAATGCGTTGTGCCCCAATGCGCCAAACCAATGGAACTTAGTCTTATTTATATAAAGCCCTAGAAGCTCCGATTGTCACTCTTCTCAATTGTAATTTTTACCTTGAGAAGGTGGACCACCCCACTTGCCAAGCCACACACCTTGGGGATTAGATGGCTGGTCTATACCTTTTTGGGTTGCCAGCTAATCCAGGACCCTCAAGGACTCCCCTCGGTGGTAGAACTCGTTCTAACCCCAGGTCTTTAAGCTTATAAATATGAACGAGACCCAACCTAGACTTCCTCACAAGGAGCTACGAAGAGGCTAGAAGACCAAGCATCTGAAGACAAGCCGAAAGCATGCATCTATGAGGACGAAGACGAAGGGATGACGACAAAAATAGACCAGACCACTACTCAAGCCGAAAATCTCGACGAAAAGCCTACGATGACACACTTAAACACTCTCGAAGAAGAACACCACCTGTGAGCGTAGCTTGCCTCCTATAAGGGAGTCAATGACTTCCCCATCAGTAGGAAGTTATACAAAGACCTTGACCCTTCTATTCTAACACAAGACATCTAGGTGTCACTAACCAACATGAGTAGCCCCAGGAAAAGAACCTGGACACACTACCTTGCCACATATTCTGACTTTGGGATACTCATGGAAACCAGACCGTTGTCGGAACCACGATCACTAAGCCATTGACCCTTAATCAAGCCTAGCTTATTTCAAGGCCGTATCATCATGCACTTCAAGGTCCAATGTAGCAATCACATCGAAGAAGAAGCGACAAGGGAACATGAAGACTACCTGAGACCTGAATTTTTGTATCTCTCCAACGCCTAGCCTAGTAATCTCGAGGACGATATTCTTGTAACGAGGGTAGGTCTATCACACCCTGTGTTTTTCATTCTTTGCTAAGTTAATATAGCCCAAAGATTAGGACCAATTCTATGTGATGTGATGCTTATACATGCTTGAACTGGATGTTGTTTGCTTGTGTTTTAAATCACCAAAGCTCCTTCCTACTCTATAGACTTATATTCTTGTCCCAAACCTTTGTTTAATGACCATACCATCTGTATAGGACCATAAACAATATTTAACAAATATTATTTTGACCAAAAAGCATTTATTTAATTTAAGATTTCAAAAAACCCTGAGTTAGGATTTGTCCTACAAGTCCTCAAATTATCGAATTTGTCTTCCCCAAGTATTTTATTTGGATCCTATTATCAAAAATATTTCCCAAATCCACAAATTTATTATTTTAAAAGTTATGTTCCTATTCTATTTAAATACATTTTTCTGAGGCTATAAACGGTCTTCTATGAAGAAAATATATTTTCTTGGTTTCAAAATATTTGACAAAACTCAAGGAAACTAAGTGGACATATATATTCCATATATAAGAGTTTAAACACATGGCCGTGTTCAAAATATTGGACAAACCCTTCAAAACCCTTTCTGCCTATTTCACCCTTTTGAAATATTTCCACAAGAAATATTCTCCATGAATTCCAAGAAAATTCTAGCATGCCACACATGATATATATGATAATCTTGCCAAGTTTCATCTCAATCCAAGTTAATTTGATTCACCTAAACATTCCAAAACCCTATCTGTCCAGATCCAAATTTGAGCATATCTACATTGCCAAGTACCTCCTATTGTGCTCAAATTTTGTAGACATGTTATGATGCTCTAATAATGGATCCACACAAAGTGGTGCAATAAGAAGAACAAAGGAACATGCCCAGGCCCCTCAAAACCAATTCTCCTGATTTCTAGAATTGGAAATTTATCATTGTGTAGTTTCTTCAGTTGATCCCAATCTTTTTGGGCATGCTCTAATAATCAAATAATGTCACCAAACCATGTGGTGAATTAGTGGGAATTAATTTGCATGGGTTTATAATCAGAAACCCTTTTCTGCCCATTTCTAAGATTTTTCAAATCTACATTGGAAACTTTGTCCAACAAATCCCAAATTTGGTGTCCAACCTTATTTATCACCACCATTTGATCCAATTAATTTTCAAAACCATTGGAGCACTAGAGTTAGGCCAACCTGTGATCAAACACCTTCCGATGGAATCCAAAGTTCAATCATAGAGCCCCCAAATTACTTCTTCTTGGCCTCCAATTTTTACCACAGACCATCCTAGTCCCCCTTTACCTCAAGTAAGCTTTGCATGGGCATGGCACAATTATTGGAGGGGTAAATCCTCCATTTACCCCCAGGACAGCCCCATCTTCACCCTCTCTCAACTCTCCCTCTCTCTACACCTTGCTGCAGCCACCACCACTAGTCCCTAGGCACTCATGGGCATCTCCAGAACCCCCACGACAGAAGTGGTCAAGCTACGGCATGCCGAGGGAGCATGTGGCATGCCTGGCATGCCAAAATTCAACTCTGGAGCGCGCTACAGTGCACGAGGGTACTCTAGCCATCACATCCCGAGGCTCCCGGTAGCTTCGAGCCCCCGTCTCGCCTCACGGCCTGCCCTGGCGTTCGGGGCATGGCTCCTTCCTGCCCCCTCCTTTCTCTCCGCCTCTCCTTCCCATACCACGCACGCTCCCCACGCCCGAAGAGCATCCGCACCCACCGAGCGCCCTCTGCTCACCCCCGCCTTAAGAGCCTCTCCCCGAGTGCCCTCTCTACTCCCTCTCGCTTCCACTCTCTCCCATGGGCCCCTAGGTCCATTTCTCCCTCCTCTCATGCCATCCACCACTTTCCATGGCCGAAACCTCTCCGTCGGCAACAACCAAATTTGGGACAGAGCCAAGCTCCCCCTCGCGCCTAGCCACTCGAGTTCCCCCTCCTGGAGATGTCGCTGGTGTAGCTTGCCCCTAGAGGTGCGTTACGCCGAAATGGGTGCGACGCGGCCTCCCGACCTCGCCGGCATGCCCGACCCTGCCATAGTTGGCCGGTGGAGTGAGCACCCACGTGAGTTCGGCCTCCACTGTCCCTTCTGTGTGCGAGTGGGAGGTGGGAGGAGAATCCGACAAGCGGCCCCCACGTGTCAGCCACTAAGCTAGCCGGGCCAGCATTTAAGGGAAGGGTCCCCCACCGCTTTGCGCCTCCACAAAGCAAAAACGCCCCAGAACAAAAGCGCCTTCGACGTGGCCCCAGGAGCGCGCCAGAGTTTCTAGGCCAGCCCGTTGCACATAGTTGCCTATCCTGCGCCCTGTGTGCCGAGTTGCCCATTGAGTAAAGCCCCCCTTTTCCATTGTTGATTTTTTCAGAATATTGTTAAATTCATAATAAATGCATATCAGCTTGAAAAATGATGATTCAAATTTTTAGGAGTTCCTAAAATAAATGCCTATCCAAATATGTGCTCTACATAGTTTTCCAGAAGTAGTTTATGTCGGGATCAAATTCAAATTTGAATTAGATCTATTCAAACCCCTCTTTGTAAAAATACTAGAGCCTCCAAATCAACTCCAAATGGAGTGATTCTAATTTCCAGAGACTCTGCATATCAGGAAAAAAATTCTAGCATTATTCAACATTTTTATCTGCATTATTTCTATTGAACCAAATAAATGGCCCCTTTTTACCATTTATCCCATGTTAGAAAATCCATAGGAAATTCTTACCAACTCCCAATCAAATGAAACCACATCCTAAATTCTTATAAAATCATCCCCTAATGATACGTACATCCACTCATTTTTGTAAGAATCTTTTCTCTAGACTTCTTATAGGATCACCAAATCCTCCCTTTCCTCCATTCAAAAATCTCTGGTGATCCAAAACCTTTAGAACAACTTCAGGTGTTCTTATTATGACCAGGGATGTGCAAGAAAAGTAAAACTCATATTTATTGAGCACTTTGTTTTTATGCTTGTTGGGTGGCTTATTCCGGTTATTCCGCTAATAGATGACAAAATAGATGAAGTGCTCATAGTTGGACAAGAAGCATGAGAAGACCTCGAAGACTTTACTAAACCTAGCAAGCAAACCTTTGACCATGTCTAAGAACACTTTATTTTGCATGCCATATAGCACTATGTTATGTTGCATTTGATTCGTGATCAGTCAGTGGCCACCTTGGTGGGTTGCCTTCGAGAAACCCCTTGTTGATACTTGCATATGAGCATGACCCTAGCACCTATGACGGTCGTGCGGGTGGGATGTTGTTAGGTTGCTAGTTGTTGCTACGCAAACGGGATGGGTCTATGCACGGTGAGCATGGAAGAAATGATTGTGTAAGCTTTTTGAAAACCCCGTCGGGTGACACTGATGCCCGAGGTAGATGGTGATGAGATGGGTGACCACTTGGTAAAGAAATGGGTCACTGAGAAAAGTTTTGTGTGTGTGGTTTCGAAAAGGGATTTGTGTAATTTGCGACTGTTACTCCAACCTTACATGTGCGACTACAATATCCCTTTATGGGACGGGGCTTTGTTGATTACCTTGGTCGATGCTTGCTGAGAGCCCGCATTACTATTGGTGAGAGAGGTGTGGTCACTCTCGTGATGGAGTCGTTCCAGGTAGGGCAACCATGAGCTGTTTTCACATGCATTGGGCACACCATTGGTCCCCTCATGGATGATACGATCTAGAGCGAGGCTCATATGATGTACATCATGAGGACTAGGTACCAATCAAGCGAACACTCTGTTTCGCATCATCAGGGGAAATACATTGTTCAGGTCCTTACCTCGGGTATTATAACGCCCAAGATGCGACCCTATCCTTAATTTGGCGCTGGGGCCTCGATAGGGATAGAAGTGCATCTCATCATTTTGCAAGAATGGATATCGTTACAAGTACATGTACTGAAGAGAAGAGTATATGGAATTGGATTACACTCGCCACAAGCTACATCGGAGTCACATTAGTACAATACATAAACATCACGAAGAAGAGCAGGGTCCGACTACAGACGAAAACAAACGAGAAAAGAACGATGTCCACACTTGCTATCCCAGGCTGCCGGCCTGGAACCCATCCTAGATCGACACAGAGGAAGAAGAAGAAACTCCAAATAAACAATCATCGTGCTCACGTCTTAATATCCTTTACCTCTACCTGTAACTGGTGTTGTAGTAATCTATGAGCCAGAGGGGACTCAGCAATCTCATTTCCAAAGGTATCAAGACTAGCAAAGCTTAATATGTGAGGTATGGTTAAGTGGTGAGGCTGCAATAAGCGACTAAGCATTTATATGAGGTGGCTAACTTACAAGTACAAGAATATGAGGGCGAATGATCTATGCATAATTGACGTGAACTACTGATGATCAAATGAATGATCCTGAACACCTACTTACGTCAAACATAACCCACCGTGTCCTCGATCCGACTAGGAGCTCACAAAAGAGACAGTCACGGTTACTCACTAAGTTGGCATATTTTTAATTAAGCTTACTTTAAGTTATCTAGAATCGGATGTTAAACAAGGTTTCCACGTTGGCACATAACCGCGGGCACGGCTTTTTGAAAGATTTAACCCTGGAGGAGTACTCCAACTAGTCCATCACAAACTACCACACGCTGCGAGAGAATGACCTCGATCAGGGAAAACCCGTGATCTCCTCGGGTTTATATTGCAAAACCTCAGCCTCGAGATAACCCAAAGCATCCTCGGAATCTCTCGGACGAGACGCTCGATAAAGGTAAAACAAGTCCAGCAAGGCCGCCCGACGTGCTGACAATCCCGATAGGAGTCGCGTATCTCGTTCTCAGGGCACACCGGATAAGCGAAGCGTACGATGGCCTGATAGACATCACCTGAGTTGCCCCGGGTTGGCCCCGCACGGTGCTCTATTTTGGAAAAGCACCAGCAACACTGGCCCCCTGTATTATGTTGAACTACTCCTCGGGTAGCGCTAACTCCCTATGTTTTTCAGTATTAACAGAATTATTATGTTGGGCAAATATAGTACCAATGTTGGGCCTTGCCAGACCAGCTTTATCCTAAAACGAGAATCTAGGGGGTCCCCATAACAACCCCAATCATGTTAGGAGCGCTCATTTGTGGAACATAACACCGGTAGCCGAAACTAAGGCGACAAAGGTGGAACAAAACACCAAGCTAGAAAGGCCGAGCCTTCCACCTTTTACCAAGTATATAGGTGCATTAAATTAAATAACATTAATAGAATGATATAACAGGGGACCCATGTTATCACATGGAAGCAACTACACCTACAACTAGCAACGCTAACATAGGGTTAAGCAAGCGGTAACATAGCCAAACATTGGTTTCCTAGGTTTTGAACAGGTTGAAGGTTTTCATGGCAATGTTGAGAGGCTGACATTTAACATGTGGTAGGCAACGAGACATATCGATAGAAACTAAACAACAAGCATGGCAATGATAGTAATGGTATCTAGGGAAATGGTCATCTTGCCTGAGATCCTGCTTGGAATACGATTTACTCCATGAAGTGGACTAATTGACATAGTCGAACGAATCCTCACGTTCCGACACGATGCGGAACTCTATCGAGACGAAGCAAATCGAAAACAAGAATCAACACACGATATTCACCACGACACATGCACAACATAAAGCTCAACACATATGATGCATCATCGGTCTAATGCACGCCATGACATGGAAATTCACTCCAATCAAACACTACACATTAAGTGAAGCTCAATATGCAATGGGTTGCATATTGACGAAACTCCACATACGAATTATTTAGTTCACTCTTGTTTAGGTACACGACAATATTGAATGTGGTTAAACATGGAAAGAGGTGAAGCATAATTAATCTACATATCTAGGCATTTTAAATGAGGTCAGAAACGACATATAGCATCTCCGAAATGACCCCATGCGTTAATTTTATAATCTGTCCAGATCTGACCTAAACACATTTTATGTTTGCTAAACAGCAAAAAAAAGTGGTTCACGTGAAACTACACATCGTTCTAGTCGATTTACATATATGGAGCATCTCCAACGAAGCTACGGTTCAAAAGATATGATCACCGCAAGATATGATGCCATGAATGCAATGTGTATGCAATGACACTCACAAGCATACCAAAACACACAAACAGCAAGACAATATGAACCTACATGAGATTCTAGGCAAGTTTCATATAGGACACAATCAAAACGGAGCAACGGTTCAACAACTACAAGCTAAACAAGAAATAGCTATAATGTGCCCAAAACAGCAACATGGCATTTTCTACACCCTAGAACAACAAGCTACATAATTCTAAATGCTCAAACAAGACATGAGGCAGTAGTGGACAAGATGCACTACAAAACCCTACTAATAACATCTAGAAGGGCAACATGGAACACTAGGAAATGAACTCACAAAATGGCATCTCACACACAGATTCGGACTTAGAGAAGATGGCACTATTGACAGTGCAGTGTTCGATCTGAAGGCATATTGACAGCGGCAAAACTATATGCTACAGGGCACCAAATGACATGAAAATTTATAGCATGCTAGAGAATCTTATGCACTACAAATAACTCCACTGCACGAACCCCAAAGGATTTGTAGATCACTGGCAAATGTCCTGGCAAGAAAGAAACAAAATATAACAAAACTCAGACTCAAATATTTCAGCATCTCCAAAATAGCACTATTTCCTAGCATGTTGACAACAAGCGAACAACACCTACACATGGATTTCTGTTGCAACCAAAATTACCAGGGGCTAGCATACATATCCAAGAGCACATCGCTAGTGCACAATGCATGCATATCATGCAGGGAATAAATCCTACAAAATAGACAAGAGGGGAACATGGCAAAATATCATGGATACTAACTTACTCGAAAGGCAAAACTAAATACACAGTTAAATTCTATGGATCATTCTACCCCAAAAACATATATAACATATGGGGTTTGAAAAATAAACTAGCGCCACAATTAAATGCGGGAATAGGCCTAAACAGAAATGGCAAAACTATTGCCAACACCTACATGCAAAAATGCAACCAACTACTCTAAAATACATGGCAAAGGGTCACGAACATCGTGAACGTTTTCCTACGGGGTTTGAGAAAATCGGAAGCACGCATAATTATCTACACAATAATTGACCTAATAGGTCAGCACACAAAACTAGGCAACCAACAGGCTAAACAGCTTCAAACATGCATGCAAGTTAAAAATAATTAATCTACACGAAAATGTACATGTTTTACATATATAACTTGTTGCGATCCGGTGCACGGACTAAAATATCTATGGGACAAATCTGCAACTAGTGGGCCGAGTTAACCATGGCGCAACATAATAAACAGCGCCTAGCGCGTGAAATAGAGAGGTTTGGGGTGGCTCAGCTTGAGCCTCTTGGGCCGGCTCGATGGAGAGTGGAGATGTGCCAACTTGGTGTGCTGAGGAAGGACGCGGCCCACTTGAGGCGAGGGGCGGTAGGTCGCTGTTGGCCGCCTGGGACTTCGGTGGCCTAGGCCACGCTGGGCCGGAGGCGGGGCAGCTGGGCCTGATCTGCATCATGGCCCAGGAGCATGTCAGCGAGGGGGCTCGTCCCCGTCCCGCTCGCACGGAGGCAAGGACGCTCCATGCGGCGGCGGCTGCTCACGGGCGGGATCTAGGAAGAGGCCGACGACGCCAGGGAGGCCCGGTTCTATGCAAGGGCTGGTGGGGCGACGGGCTCCGGCGTGGTCCGGCCGCCGGAGGGGCGAGGCAAGGGCACTGGTGAATCTTGGCGGCGGGCGGACATGGCGGAGGATGGCGCGGGGCACAACTCCAGCGAGCACGGCGGCCGGCTGCTCCGGCACGGTGCGGGACGGCGGGAGGCGGCTACGAGGGCTCGGGCAAGGGGTGACCGCTGCGGTTTACAGCGTCGGCATGGCTCGGCTGCTGCGGTGCGCTGCGTGGAAGGCTCCATGAGACTATGGTCGCCAGTACATGTCCGGGTTGGCCGTGGACATGTCCGGTAGGTGGGGAAAATGGCGATTTTGGGCCCTTGGATGGAGATCCAATGGTCGAGATGTGATTTGGGATGGGATTTCGGGGAGAGAGGAGGTGGAGCTTGCAGGTGGGGGTTTTCTAGGGGGGGGGTGGCTGCAAAACTGGCTAGGTGAAACCCTGGTGGAGTGAGAGGGGTCTATTCATGGGGTGGTTCTTATATAGGGTTAGGCTATGGTGGGGTGGACCTCGTCCGTCCGATCGCGATCCGACGACCACGAACGGAGGAAGTGGCTAGGTGGCTCTAATGGGCTGTGTCGATGGGCTATGTAGGGATGAGATGGAAATGGTGCGGCCCGTCAAATAGTTTTTGAAACACTGAACGTTCGACAATTAAACCGACTATAGTGTCGCTATATAATAAACGGTACAGGTATCAAACGAGCTCTGATTGCGACGAAAATTTGCAGGCGGCCTACCTACATAAAAATAAGACCGCACGCCAAGTTTCAACCCAATCCGAGAATGTTTTCCGGACACTTTTCAAAACAATATTTTATCAATGTCGCGGGCGCGTGCGAGTGTCGTCGGGATCAAAACGGGCAACGACGGGAACGGAGAGAACATGCAACTAATAACAGATGCAGTTTTGAAAGCTCGCGGCAACGGAGTGCCGTTGCAATGCATATGATGCGCACGATGCGATGATGAATGTGACACACAGCCTAATCATAGGGAGGAACGGAATGAAAGGGCAAACTTCTGCAGCTTCAGTCTCAGGCTGTCACAGGTATGTAATATGCCGTGAGTCGTGGATGACATGGTAACCTCTCCAGAATGTAAAACTATTCGAATAGCCATGTCCACGGTCAAGGACAGTTGGATGATCGCTCTTTGGCTACGTCCAGATGTTTTTGCATAAACCAAGTGTGCGTGTGAGATAGTATGTGAAAAAGGTGATGATATGATAGATGATACTTGATCTAAGTCAGATGACTTGGTATGGAAAATGAACATGTGATGTTCAACCCCTGCTTATGATGATATATGTAGCTGGTACATATGGTTATCTGCAACATATTGGTGCATGCCTTTGCAAGATTGATCATGTCATTGCACTCAAAAATAGCTTTCTGCAAACCTACCTACTTAGTGCTATATCATGCATTGTTATTGCCTTGTTCCAAACATGGGTTGCTTGCTAGTACAATCAATGTACTCATTGGCTTGCCACTCGTTATTTTATTGGCCATGAATTAGAGAACAAGATATGATGAAGAATACCTTGTGACGTACGTGTAAGCTAGGACGCTTCCTAGTCAGAATGGTTGTAGGGTTAAGACAGATGGCATGGCTTAACGCTATCAATGTACATTTTCTCCTGCATATATCTCAAGACTTGGCCATAAAGGTCATGTCCAAGCTAAATGGTAAGTAATCGATGTAAGACTCTTGTTATTCGGTTTCTGTGTTTTCAATGAACATTGATCTATGCGATCACTGTGCATTCTCATTCCGCGATCATCACTTATGAGTCACGGTCCCCACAAGTAAGGAAAAAGGAACGACTTGTAGCCCAAGGCTACACACAGGTTGAAAGAAGTGACTTTGACGAAACGTTTGCAGCTATGGCTAGACTTAAAGCTATTCGTATGTTGCTTGCTTATGCTAATCATCACAATATTACACTTTATCAAATGGATGTGAAAAGAGCAATCCTCAATGTTAATCTTGAGGAAGTAGTACATGTAGCTCATCCCCCAGGTTTTGAAGTCATGAAGCATCCTGACAAAGTCTTTAGACTCAACAAAGCACTCTATGGCCTCAAGCAAGCCTCTCGGGCATGGTATGATACATTGAAGGAATTCCTAGTGAAGAAAGGCTTCAAATCCGGTTCAATCGACCCTACACATTTCACAAAATCATATAATAATGAACTGTTTGTATGCCAAATATATGTGCATGATATCATCTTTGGTTGTACTAACCAACGTTACAGTGATGAATTTGCCTACATGGGTGAAGAATATCAAATGTCCATGATGGGGAGCTGAAATTCCTGCTATGGCTTAAAATTCCTCAACAACGCAACGACATCTTAATTTGTGAAGATAAATACCTGAAGGATGTCCTGAAGAAACTCGACATGCATGAATGCAAAGGCGTCAAATCTCCCATGAAGAAATTCGGCATGCATGAATGAAAAGATTTCAATCAGCAGGTATATCGCTCTATGATTGGCTCTTTATTGTACCTATGTGCATCTAGGCGAGACATTATGCTTAGGGTTTGCATGTGTGCCCGTGTCGAGGCAACACCGAAGGAATCACACCATAAGGCTGTGAAACAGATTCTTCGATATCTAGCTCACACACCAACACTTGGATTATGGTAACCCAAGGGCTCAAATCTTCACCTCGTTGGATATTTTGAATCTGACTATGCAAGTTATTGTGTGGATCGCAAGTCAAGACGAGATACCTTCCATTTCCTCGAACGATCCTTAGTTTGTTGGTCCTCAAAGAAGCAGAACTGCGTGTCACTTTCCATTGCTAAAGTTGACTACATTGTTGTTGGTTCTTGCTATGCAAAAGTGTTGTGGATGAAGCAAACCCTCAAGACTACGACATCAACATGAAGAATGTGCCACTCTACGGCGACAATGAGAGTGCAATCAAGATTCCATACAACCCAGTACAACAATCAAAGACCAAGCACATCCAAATTCATAATAATTTTCTTCGTGATCATGTACTCAAGGGCAACATCGTCATCGACCACATGTAGATTGAAGGACACCTAGCGGATACCTTCACAAAGCCCTTGGATTAACAGAGATTTTGCAAGTTGCGATGTGACCTAAATATCTTAGAATCTTTGAATGTTCCGTGAAAGGACACACATCCTAACACTTATGCAAGATTGATGACTTAGTTGTACAACACACGAAGTAACGTTTCTCTTCAATCAACGAACAAGAACACTCTAAGTGTGAAGAAATTACTGAAGAATTTGATTCCCAGGACCCTAGTGCAATTGTATGCGATGCCTGAAATCATCATTCTTATATGGTGGATTATGCCACCAACCCATTTTGAAATTCTTCAAGTTGAAATTATTCAAAGTTGAGATTTTTGCAAATTCTTCAAATATTCAAAGTTTTCATATTTTCAAAATACTCAATATTGTTAATTCCTCAAAATTTTAAGTTCTTCACACTTCTCAAATATGTTCTTCATTGACTATATACTAAGTTATGAGACTTCAAAGTCCTCAATAGCATTCACTTATAGCAAAGTCTTCATGCGGTGTTTTTCTTCTAATTGAATGTGATCGGACCCTATCCCCCTCTATGCTAAGCTCAACTCACTATGTTCTCCAATTCTTCATTCGTGTTCTATTTGAAACTCGTTCAGATTCTTCACTCAATCTTTGCCAGGTGAAGACTTTGCAAACAGAAGTCCTCAAAATTTATATCAAAAAATTTCTACTCGTTACAGCTCAAACCGGACACACTACCCATGATTGGATAAGAATGATCTCAATTAACTGCACTGCTTCATACATGTGTGACACCTTTCGAGCGGGGAGGAAGGGCCAGTGGCATTCTGGTCCAAAAAATTTAGGCCGGACCATTTCTCACCTTGGCTATAAATACCCCACTCTCACCCCAAGGTCACTTCCTCCTCTCGTTCCCACTTCTTATCGCTCGAAGCTAGACCTCACACCGCCGCTGGAAATCATCGAAGCTGGTGGGGAAAAGCTTCACTACCTCGATCTGATCATCGTTGTACTCACGCCGGCCGCGGATCTTCTTCCTCCATCTCCGTCGTAGTTGTTTTCAGCCGCCAAATTAGGGCGTTGAAGATCTGAACCGACGAGCTTCCCTTTTCATCGTCTAAAGTTCGTCTTGTTCTTTGTGTTCTTCATCCAGGGTAATTAATATCTTATTTTACTGCCCTTGTTGATACTTATGTTTCCATTAGATGTTTGAAAAGTGCTATACCTTAGCAAATACATGAGATGAACACTTCCATGCCTAAGAACACTTAAAGTTTTTCACTAAGTCACTCAATTCCTCAGGATTTTCCTCAATTGTGTAAATTTTCGGATCTGCACAACTCTCGAACCCAAGTCAAGGACACTTATCGAAATTCCTCAAAAATAGTGTTGGTCAATTTCCTCAACTTGAGTCATTTTCAAAAATCTTCTGAGAACACATGTGACCTCTTCAAATTCTTCGCACCTATACTATGTTCATAGGTACAAAATGTCTCCTAGCGAATCTCTAGGTTCTCATTAACTTAACTCATTTGCAGCATTTCTTGAAGAAATTTCTGCATACCTCATAAGAATCCTCAAAAGTTCATTTTCCTCAAGTGAAGAAAATGGTTGATGAGAGGAAACAGAAGGGTGGAAAGAAGGCCGATACCAACACTTCCTTTGAGATTCCTAATTACATCTATGATGAATATTGCACTCCTAATGAAGTTGTCTATTGAAAGGAAACAAAGGAAAAGCGCAAAACACGCTTGCAGAAAATTGAGAGGAGATGGGCTAGAGAATGGAGGGTGTACTTGTATGTGACGACCAAATACATGAAGAAATTCGCCCTGAAGCCTCCGTGCAAAAGGCCTCCTCTGGGTACTCAACAGGTAGATGATCCAACAAGTCTTGCAACCATTAAAGACTAACCTGGAGAATAGTCAAAGCATCAGGCCAAACTTAAGAAAGTTGCACACCTGGCCATGAAGAAATTCAATGAGGATTCTACTCCTGCAGCTGCTGCTGCCTCTTCCTCTGCTGCTGAGGCTTCTCGTACTGAGACTGCTCCAAAGTGAAGTATTTTGTAGAAGTCTACTATCAAACCAAAGTCCTCAACAACTCACACTTCACTGCAAAATGCTCAGACAACTGCTAAGGTTGCAGCAAAGTCCTCAACTGCTGCCACACAGTCTTGACCGCCAATTAAGTTGACGACCACTCGGATTCCCTTAGGGACACCTGCTTCTGGATCTGTAGATACTTTTTCAATTGCTAATTTGAAGAAGAAAATGACTGTTGGGTAAGGAAAAACGCCTAGCCATACCAAAGTCCTCAATGTTCCTTGTGCATCAGAAGAAGATGTTGAAGTTGATAATGAAGTACTTGAAGCAATCATCAGAAACAAGCAAAAAAGAGTCGCACAGGCCAACGGCACCACCATTCCCCTCATGATGGATCTAAAGGTGATGCTAGACTTCATAGACCTCTGGTATGATAATCCTCAAACACCAATTGATTACTTGAAGCTTCCACCTGGACCAACCCACATGTGGACACCCTTCATCAATGAAAAAAAGTGGAAGGTGCACAAAGCCAAGCAAGGAAAAAAAGGCCCAGACTCAGAAAGAGAGCTTTCTGAAGAACAACATTCTGACTATTACCCCAGATCAACTTCTCAACTCCCAGACTAAGATAAGAAGTCTCATTGAAGAATACAGTCGCTTCGATGCTCACTCGAAGGGCACAAAAGTCAGATTCATCAATGTTGCCAACAAAGTCATCACTGAACACAACAAGAAGGTTGTTGACAAGATGCAATCGAAAACTCTTCAGGTGAAATACATAGTTGAGCTGCCTCACGACTCTGGTGATGAAATTCCTCCAACCGACGAACCTGCCAGGACAGCTGAAGCAATAGCGGTGCCTGAAGAACCTGTTCTAGTGAGGACGACCACATCAGGCGTGCATGAAGAAAATGCCCCTCCTGCTCCAAAAAATTTACAAGTGAAGAAGTGAAGCTTCCTTCTGCAACAGAAGTGAAGAAATCTAAGGCTGCTGAAAACGATGCAGCAAAGAAGAGAAATGCCTCAATGATCTCAGAGTCCTCAAAGGCAAAACCATTGATGACTTTGAAAACTTCCTCAAAATCTTCAATTGATGCCACCCCTATCAACGTTACACCCTCCTATGTGATGGTGCCATTTGGTGCTGAACACATCATCCAAGAAGGGCATGAAGAAATGGAAGACACTCGCTCTGCTTCTTCCAGACCAATTGATGAGGAAATTGAAGAAGATCCAAATCCTTCAATTCCTCAAGCCACATCTCCTCAGCCACAATATAACCCTGATGTGGGAGATAAAGACAAGGATGAAGAGGTGGACATTGGAAGCACAATACCAGTGATCTATGACCACTTCTGGGAACGGGATCATCCCAACTCTCCATTGACCACTCCAATTCCTCAAGTGCCGATTCCCCTTCAGCAACTGAAATTCATACACAGTTTGCAGAAAAGAGCACTCCCGTGAAGTATATCTCGACAACTGAATCAACTACATCAGCTAAAGACATTGCCACTCAAACTGCACATGAGGAAACTACGGCGCTAGAAGTTGATGAATCTGCACAACATATTCCTCAAACTAAGAAGATTTCTACTAAAGAACATGGTCCTCATACTTAAGACACTATCTCTGAAACTCATGTTGATAATCCTCGGTCGACAGTAGTTGTGGCCGAAATTCCTCAAACTAAGGATCTTCGAAGACTTGTGGCTCGCTGCAAGACAAATCTTCAACTCAAGAGTCTTTAGCCCTTCAAAGAAACAAAAAGCCAAAGTTTGACATGTCCTAATTCTTTGATGAACATCACTATTTCATTAGTGCAAATCATTTTGACTCTCCACGGATCAGGCCCAACACATTTTGGACCCTTAGTCAGATGAACTGCTATGGTGCACTACTCGTCAACAAGGACAAGGTTTTTCCTCACAGGCAAATTCCTCATGTAGATATTTAGGATATTCCTTGCTACAATCTAGTTCTTCAAGTTCTTCAAGAACCTGGACTATTCCAATTCTGCGCTCACATCTGTGACTGGAATGAAGAAATCGTTCTTCAGTTCTATGATACATTGCACATCTCAGGAGATGTCTCAGATGTCAACACTTAGGTTCTGACCTGGATGACTCAAGATACTTACTACACAACCCCTGCCACGAAGTTACTTCGGGCACTTCTAGTTCCACTTCCCGCAGATGGAGACAGATGCGTCTACGAAGAAACTGAACTGCCAAATCACATGATGCAAGTGCTCATGCAGCCTTTGGCTCCTGAAAAGCAGCCAAGAACCAAATTCCTCGCGAAGGAATTGATCTATGTCCCAAGGACTATGTACCGCATTTTGTCCAAAACCTTGTGTCCAATCAAGGGTCATGACTCCAACAATGAAGAAGTAGTGGGCATCATGAAGAATTTGATCTTGAATATCATCCATGGAATTCCAATTAATCTTCACGATTTCTTCATGAGGACTCTATCCCACACTGCTCTTTCACCTTTAGTCTTGGAGCCTTATGCTCCACGGATCATGAGATTCATCAGGACCAGAGCTGGAATTCCTTACAAGGCAGATATTCTGAATCACCTCACCTACTTGCCTCCACTTCAAGTTGTCAAGAGTTCTTTCGAGATGATTGAAGGTAAAGGAAATTTGTGATTGATGAAGGAAATCGGCCCCTTGATGGGCAATTTCGCAAAGCTGCATCATACTCCACCAATGATGACACTACTTCACAAGACTCGGCTACCAGAGGCAAAACCCCACTCCAACTATACCACGTGCGATGATTGACTGTGAGATCTTGCTTAGTATTCATCAGAAGGTTGGTCGCAACTACAAATGGGTAAAGCGTTAGTTTGGTGCCATTGTGTAAGACCTCAATGTGACTCAAAATGTAGTAAAGAAAAATCACTATTATCTTCATGAGATCTTCGACCGTACATGGTCCATTCTGTCTCACCTCAAGACTTCGGAGGAACTCACTGAAATGGAGTTCTAGCAAGACTTCGACTGGTCATGGCCGCCAAAGAAGAAGTTCAAGATGATTCTTGTTTCTCAACTACTGGCCAGCTCATTTTCCTCAACACGCACAATAAATGACGATGAAGACATTGACGATAGTACTGTGATGAACCACCCCAACGCTCCTCCTCCACCAAGGAAGAGATATTCTTCAAGGGTGTTAGTCCTCAGTTTTGTCCCTTTTCGTCACTTGATGACAAAGGGAGATTAGTTAGTCTTCAGCCGGACCTACTTTATGGGCCTTTAAACTATATTTTCTTTAAGATAAAACTCTCGTTCTTCTCAAGTGTTTGGTTGTATGAGTTGTAAACTTATTCCCGGTAGTGGTCTGACACTTTTCATCCTTTTTTCATGCTTATTCCTGATGTTAACTAATGCATGCATGCTGAAATTCGTCAGACTCCACTTCCCATCATGCATTTCAATTTCCTCAAGTTATATGTCAAATGCCTGCATGGATTACAAGGTATTGGGGGAGCCGCCATGGTTTAAATCCTCAATGCGCATTTGCAGTCCAAAGCAAATTCCTCAAATATGCACATCTTCAGGGGGTGTCTCTCTATACCTTGCATTCAAATTCCTCAAACTCTGTACTTACACTTCACATTATTATCCCCATTAAAACCTTAACCTGTTTTTCATAAATCACAAGAAAGAGAGAGAGATTGTAAGTGCATCTAGTGCCCCTTAGTGTATTTGGTGTATTGAAGACTTATAGGTTACGAGACTGATATATTTGTGAGTGTACACATGCTTTATAAGTCGCAGAGGAGTTTGAGTTATTCGAAGAATATCGACCCCTAAAAATGTATGTCTTCGACTGAACACTTTCGTATTTCCTCTAAAGACATTGAAAGTAAGGAAATTGGTGTGTCCGTGAAGAAATCGATGTGAAGACTCTGAAGCTTGAAGACTTTAGTTTTCATAGTTTCATTTTCTGTATTCTGTGTCATAGCACAACTATACTATTAAAGGGGGTCGAGGCAAAACTAATTAAACGTTTCCAAGTGATGCACATCTCAAAACCTACACATTCAAACCCTTCGGATGAAGCCTTTGTCAATCTTCAACAGCTTAGTCAAATTCTTTAGTGATAGAGACGAAGGGCTTCTCGTCTCTAAGGAATTTTCTCTAACTCAGAAGTTCGGTTTTCTCTAGTGCGCATCAGCTACCTGTGAGGAACATGAGTGACATGAGGATTTTCATAGCTGAAATGTTCAGTCTGAAGTTGTGCTGCACGGCAGTTGTCCCCAACCTTATGCAGGTAACGGTCATATCATTGGCGCATTTATGTCAATTCGTGTCAGGATTGCTCCCCGACAATAAATAGCCACCCCGTAACAACTAGTTGCCTAGCTACTCCGCGAGAGAAACTGTCACTTGTCATTTGAGAGCAACACACTCCTCGAAGACTTTGAGAGAAATTCATTAGTGAGGAATAACCCCAAACTCTCGAACCAAAACCCAAAAGCCAAAGTGATTGAGCATCAGTAAATAGATTGTTCTTGTGTGGAACCGACGCTTGTTACCTTTAAGGACTGTGCATCCTCCAGATGGTTAGCCGTCATGGTCTAGAGCATCCAGCGGTGAATTATGGATCGCCGGGTGCCAAAGTTTGTGAGGATTTGGAAGTCTTCCCTCAAGACTTACCATAAGTGTTTGGTAAGGACTTAATGTCCTGGGACTATGTGTCCTTTGGTTTAAATATCAAGCCGCTCCAAACCAGACGTACGACAGTCACATTAGGTGGAACTGGGTCATCAAAAGATTGTCTTCATCGAGCACCGGGTTCGAAATGCTCAACCCTTTCATTTCCTCAATAGTATGTTGAAGATTTTGATATTTACTGCTTGAGGAATTTGACAGGAGACTTTCTCAACTTCCTCACCTCAAATTCTTCACTTTATTTATTCGTCACCGCCTGATCCGGATCACGCTACCTATGCAACCTCAACATTTAATTTTACTCTAGAGACTAAGTTATCGTTGTTTTGGCACATGTATTTGAGTACTTATTCCGTTCTACTCCATTCTTGACTGAGGACTTTCCTTACTAGAAATTTTCTCAATGACAAATTTGTAAAAAGTTACCTATTCAACCCCCTTTGGTCAATACGACGCACTTTCACTTTGGGTTCGAGCTTTTCTTGCTGAAGCTTTTTGACATAAGCATCGCATCTCCAAACTATAAGAAACGACAAGTTTGGTTTCTTGCCAAACCACTATTCATACAGCGTCGTCTCAACGGATTTAGATGGTGCCCTATTTAAAGTGAATGCAGTTGTCTCTCATGCATAACCCCAAAATGATATTGGCAAATTTGCAACATTGAATGCACCATAGAATGCACCATATCCAATAAGGTTCGATTACGATGTTCGGACACACCATTACACCATGGTGTTCCACGTGGCGTTAAGTGTGAAACATTTCCACATGGTCTTAGGTGATTGCCAACCGCATAATTCAGATATTCTCCTCCTAGATTAGATCATAGGAATTTAATCTTATTCTTACAATGATTCTTTCCCTCTGAAATTGCTTGAACTTTTCAAACGTTTCCGACTTGTGTTTCGATAAGTAAATATACCCATATCTACTAAATTTATTGGTGAAGGCGAGAAAATATTGATATCCACCGCGCGCCTCAATTCTCCCACACACATTAGTATGTATGATATCCAATAAGTCACTCGCCTGCTCCATTGTTCCGGAGAACGGGATTTTAGTCATCTTATCCACGAGGCATGGTTCACATGTGTCAAGTGATTCAAAATCAAGTTACTCAAAAAGTACATCAGCATGGAGTTTCTTCATGTATTATACATCAATATGACCTAAACGGTAGTGCCACAAGAAATTGGTACTATCATTATCAACTCTACATCTTTTGGCATCAATGTTATGAACATGTGTGTCATGACTATCGAGATTCAATAAGAATAAACCCCTCATATTGGATGCATGACCATAAAAGATATTACTCATGTAAATAGAACAACCATTATTCACGGATTTAAATGAGTAACCATCTCGCATCAAACAAGATCTAGATATAATGTTCATGCTCAACGCATGCACTAAATTACAATTATTCGGGTTCATCACTAGTTCCGATGGTAATCGAAGAGAGAGCGTGCCGACGGCGATCACATCAACCTTGGAACCGTTTCCCACATGCATCATCACTTCGTCCTTCGCCACCCTCCGTCTATTCCGTTGTTCCTACTTTGAGTTGCAAATGTGAGCAACCGAACTAGGACAAAATACCGAGGCACTACAAAGAGAGTTGGTAAGGTACACATCAATAACATGTATATCATATAGACCTTGTTTGTTGTTGGCTAGCTTCTTGTTAGCAAAATACTTGGGGCAGTTCAGCTTCGAATTGCTAGTTCCCCTGCAATGATAGCACTCAGTCTCTGGTTTGGGTCCTGCCTTGGGTTTCTTCACAGGAGGAGCAACTGCTTTGCCACTCTTCATGAAGTTACCCTTCTTGCCCTTCCAATTTTTCTTAAAACTAGTGGTTTTATTCACCATCAACAGTTGATCCTCCTTTTGGATTTCCGACTCAGCAACATTCAGAATCATAAACTGCTCGGCGATTGATTCTTTTCATCCCTTGCATGTTATAGTTCATCACAAAGCTTTTGTAGCTAGGTGGCAATGATTGAAGAACTCCTTCTGTGATCACCTTTGGCGGGAGAGCAATTCCCAACTCACCCGGATGGTTGGAGTACCAGAACATTTTGAGTATGTGCTCACCGACAGACCCGTTCTGCTCCATCTCGCAAGCATAGAACTTATTGGAGGTCTGATACCTCTCGATCCGGGCATTATTTTCAAAAATAAAGTTCAACTCCTAGAGCATCTCATATGCTCCATGATGTTCAAACTGTCTTTGAAGTCCCGGTTCTAAGGCATACAACACAACACACTGGACTGTTGAGTAGTCATCACAACATGCCTGCCAGACGTTCATAATATCTCGAGACAACTCTAGAGGGGGTGCTTCACCAAGCAGTGGATCAAGGACATAAGCATTTTGGGAAACCGTGATGATAATCCTCATATTACGGGCCGAGTCTATAAAGTTACTTCCATCATCTTTTAGTTTGGCTTTCTCTAGAAACGCATTGAAATTCAGAGGTGCTACTGCACGAGCCATTGATCTACAACATAATTTTGCAAAGATTACTTCGATTATAGCTCAAGATAATGAGTTTAGTTAATCATATTACTTAAAACTCCAACTCAAATTGACATCCCTCCGGTTATCCAAGTGCTACATTATCCAAATTGACCAACCCAAGTCCGATCATCACGTCAGATTAGGTGGTTTCAATGGTGAACATCTCCATGTTGATCATATCACTATATGACTCATGTTCGACCTTTAGGTCTCTTGTGTTCCGAAGCCATGTATATACATGCTAGGCTCGTCTAGTTTAACCTGATTGTTCCGCGTCTCCAAAACTGGCTTGCAGCCATTGCATGCGCACGTAGAGTCTATCACACCCGATCATCACGTGGTGATTCGAAATGACGAACTTCCGCAACTGTGCACACCCGGGGAGAACACAATTTTATATTGAAATTTTCGTGAGGGACCACCTTACAATGCTATTGTCATCCTAAGAATAATAAGATGCATAAAACTATTAAAATCACATGCAAATCATAAGTGGCACGATAGGACGATGAACTTGTGCTTTCCATCTCCATCTCCAATGCATCGACATGATCTCTATCATCACTTACATAACACCATGATCTCTATCATCCTAATCTCCATCATTCTGTGGTCATTAGGGTTGTCGCGCCAGCCATGCTTATACTACTATTGCTACCGTTTAGCAATAAAGTAAAGCAACATAGCAATAAAATGACACGATCATATGCTACATTCATAGTTTAGGTTTTGTCCATCACATCATTCTCCTAATATATGACCTCGTTATCAAATGACAATTCATGTCTACGGCCAGGAAACCTTGACCAACTTTGATCAACGAGCTAGTCCATTAGAGGCTCACTAGGGACACAATGTTGTCTATGTACCCACATATGTATTTGAGTGTCTAATCAATACAATTCTTGCATGGACAATACACCATTATGATGAACAAGGAAATATAATAATAACCACTTTATTATAGCCTCCAGGGCATATTACCAAGAGGCGGTCCTCGTAAAAGGTTAGATAGCAACTTGTATTATCACTATTGTGGTTTTGCATAGGTATGAATCGTTCTTGCTAGATACCCATAGTTGCCAAGTAAAACATGCACCAACAAATTAGATGAAGTATAACTTATTTTTTTGTAGTGTATGTTGTGATATGATATGGCCAAGGACATGATGAAATATATTTGATGTACGAGATGATCATGTTTTGTAATCGTTTTAATCGACTTACATGTCGATGCATATGTCAATCGGCAGGAGCCATAGGGTTGTCTTTAATTATTGTATGGCATGCGTGTCAATCATTAAGCCCTTTGTAGTTCTTTACTTTATCGCTAAACGGTATCGTTAGTAGTAGAAGCATGTTTGGAGCGATTACCCTGAAGGCAACATGATGACGGAGATCATGATGATAAATATCATGGTGTCATGCCGGTGATGATGGAGATCATGCTGGTGGTTTGGGGATGGAGATCAAAAGCACAAGTTCATGGCCATGTCATGTCACTTATGATTTGCATGTGATGTTAATCCTTTTATGCATCTTATTTTTCTTATATTAGGACGATGTTAGCATTATAAGGTGAGCCCTCACTATGATTTCTAGATAAATTCATGTTCTCCGTGAGTGTGCACCATTGCGAAAGTTCGTCATTTTGAAGCACCAGAATGATCGGGTGTGATTACTCTACGTTCACGGGTGCAAGCCAGCTTTGAACATGCGGAGCACTCGGGTTAAACTTGACGAGCCTAGCATGTACAGACGTGGCTTCGGAACACAAGAGACCGATAAGTCGAACATGAGTCATAAAGAAGTCGAACATGAGTCAGAAAGACATGACCCCTGAATGGTTAACAAAAACCAGCGGGTTTGTGAGAGCCGCATTTGCAAATGGCTAGCAAAAAAACATGGTGCCCGTGTCCCAACTGCGGTAACTGGAAAAAGCAGACAGAGTTTGAAATGGGTAAACACCTGCAGAAGTGGGGTTTTGCACCTAATTATACGGTTTGGACTTTTCATGGTGAGTCTGACCAACGTGCCAATCCTGTGGTGATTCATCGTCGCACCGACGAGCATGGTACCGGGATTGAAGACATGGTGCAAGACTTTGATGATGCTCGGGATTCGGACGATGAGATGGAGGAATCTACAAAGGCCTTCTTTGAAATGTTGGAGTCTTCAAAACATCCTCTCCACGAGCAGACTAAGCTTTATCAGCTGGATGCCATCGCGCAAGTACTGGCTCTGAAGGCTCAATTCAACCTAGGCAGAGAATGCTACAATGCGATGATGATGATATTTGGACGCTTTCCACCCAAAGGCCATGTACTGCCTGCAAACTTGTACCAGTTAGAGAAAATCCTCCGTGTACTTAAGATACCCTATGAGAAGATACATGCCTGTGAGAATGGATGTACCTTATTTAGGCTTGAGTATGCGGCCTTGAACTATTGCCCCATTTGCAATTCTTCCAGGTATATTGTGGTAGACAACGGTTTGGGTGAGAAGAATCAGACCAAAATCCCCATTAGTGTTCTTCGGTATCTGCCAATCGTTCCAAGACTTCATCGTATTTTCATGGTCGAAGAGACGGCCAGATAGATGACATGGCACAAATTGGGCAAAACAACCGAACTAGATGCGGATGGGAACAAGATGCTGGTACACACTTCAGATGGTTTTGCGTGGAGGCACTTCGATGCATTACATAAGGATAAATCAGAAGATCCAAGGCAACCTAGAGTTGCCATCAGCACGGATGGGTTCAATGTGTATGGTATGACGGCAACACAATACAGTTGTTGGCCTATATTTGTCATTCCACTAAATTTGCCACCCGGAGAGATTGTTAAAAGAAAGAACATTTTCCTGACGTTGATAATTCCAGGGCCCCACTATCTGGGGAAGAATATGAATGTGTACATGCAGCCGCTTAAGGATGAGTTGCAAGAAGCCTGGGATAATGGGATCAAGACCAACGACGAGGCTACCAATTTTTTTTTCAAAATGCATGTGTGGTACATGTACTCGACGCATGATTAACCGGCGTTTGCGCTATTCGTTGGCTGGTGTGTGTATGGAAGGTTCCCGTGCACCACATGCAAGGAAGCTCTTCAGTTCCGTTAGCTGCAGGCTGGTCGCAAGTATTCTTGCTTCGACATGCATAGACAATTCCTGGATCCTGACCATAAGTTCAGAAAAGACAAGAAGAATTTCATCAAAGGTAGAGTTGTCAAAAACACTGCACTAGCTGCGTTGATAGGCCAACAGACCCTTGATCAGTTAAACACTCTCGAGCCTGATCCTTTGCGTCCAGGATAGATCAAAGGGTATAATACGGAACACGCATGGACTCACAAGTCATGCTTATGGGATCTGCCTTACTTCAAAGACCTCCTTTGCCCACACAACATCGACGTGATGCACACTGAAAAGAATATTGCGAAGGCCATTTTTGGTACATTGTTTGGCATAGAGGGGAAGTCAAAAGATAATCCTAAGGCTAGAATCGACCTGGAGGCTCTATGTGATAGACCGTTGCAAAATTTGCGACAACGGAAAGGAAAGCAAAGCATAGCGAAGCCAAAGGCATGGTTCAATCTTGAAAGGCCAGCTATGAGGTAAATGCTATTGTGGGTGAAAATACGGTTGATGTTCCCCGATGGGTATGCTGCGAATCTAAATAGGTGAGCGAGTCTTGAGAAATTGAAAATATTTGGTCTCAAGAGTCATGATTGGCACATATGGATTGAGCGGGTAGAGCCGGTGATGTTGTGTGGATTTATCCCTGAGGATGAATGGCTAGTACTGGCAGAGCTGAGCTATTTCTTCCGTTCTCTTTGTGCGAAAGAACTATCGCCTGGCATGCGAGATGAAATGGAAGAGTTGGCGCCGGAGTTGATCTGCAAATTAGATTTTGCATCCAATGCAACATTTGATTTTGCATCTCCCGACCGAGGCAAGAATGAGGGGGGCCGTTCAAAATTGATGGTGCTACTCAACTGAGAGGATGCAGCAGACGCTTCGAGCTAAGTGTAGAAATAAATATAGAATTGAAGCATCGATGGTTGAGGCATTCATTACTGAGGAGGCGGCAATCTTCGTGACAGCACACTACGAAGCTAAAAATCATCATTTGCATAACCCGAAGCCTTGATACAATGATGACAATCCCCAAAATGTTCGATCCAACCTCAGCCTATTCAAAGGTAAGCTCGCACCATCCGGTGCTTCGAAAGGGAAATCGTTGGATGTCAAAGAATGTCACCAACCTAACAGAAGTGCGGCCGTACATCGAGTAAGTTCCCGGTAAATTATTGTTCCGCAACTTCTAATTGTTTGAACTACTCTTATTCCCGGATATTTGATATAGTCGATACGTCGCCGAATTATCGGATGGAGCGGTCATCGAAAAGGATTCCATCGAAGAGTATGAGCTTCTCGCAAAGCATGGAGGCGATTATCCCAGTTTCATCTCCTGGTTCAAACAAAGTGTAATTAATTACCATTAAGGGCACATTTGATTTCTTAGTCTAATTTGCGGCTAATGCATCCATTCTTTCGTATTAAACTTGTAGGCTGATGCAGAGTCTATGGACGCCGAGTTGAGACAAGTCGCTAATGGTTTTGACTATAAGGTCCGTTCATTTGTCCAATACAACATCAACGGGTATCACTTTTGTACCTTTGGCAAAGAGCTATCTATGCCCGACTTAAAGACTAAAAATTGTTCTGTCTCTGCTATCGGTGAAGGAGACACCGAGTATTATGGAAGAGTTGAAGCAATTTATGAAATTCTATTCTATGGTGGAAACCCACCGACCGAGCGAGGGTCCTATTGATCCAAAGAAACGTGGGAGGCCTTGTTGTCAGACTAAATATTTGGTCCAAAGATTGTGTGTGGATAAGATGGATTGTTGGGAGGCCTTGGTGGATCAGTGGTGCCCCGAAACATGGGAGGCCAGCCACAACAACGCCAAGGAGAGGCGTGGAAAAATGGTTGGTGTGCCATACCATCAAGGGAGCGTCAACTTAATCCAATTTGGCGAGAACTGGGTATGTGGTCTGCTTCATGCCTCATGCAATTCATTCTTAATGCTATCTTGAGCCCTTTACCAATACAATTTTCCTCTCTCTCTCTTTTAGGCGCGTCACAATAAGACGGAGGTGCCACAGATGTATGACCTGTATGTGATGGCCCATACTGCCTCGTACAATAAGGTCAAGACATTCTCTGAGTCTGACCTCGAGCATCCAGAAAACTTCACCAACATCTCCTCCCACCACAAGCTCGTGAAGTACAGAGATCACGGGAAGGCGAGGAAAGCGGAGGACTTTACCCCGAGTGAGAGGCCTATTGATCCAGAGCTGGTGATGATAGCTGGCAAAGGGAGGCCCCATGGCTCGATCGCCATTGGAGACGGACTTATACGTTGTCCTAGCACTCTTCGGAAGATAAAGGCACGCCAAACGAGCTCCTGTCCGGAGATTACACCTCGTCCACGGCGAGTCGAGCTCACCATCGAGGTTAGTTTAGTGGACTTAACTATCTTTCCGCATTGTGTTGTGCGTTGGAACCAATATGATTACATTGCTAACAATGAGTTGTGTTGCAGGCTGCTATTCAGAAAGAGAGAGAGTCAATGCAGGCGACTATGGTGGAGAAGGATAAGCATATGAGGGAGCTGGAGGAGAGGAAGACTGCATTGGTGGAGGCGGAGAGGGTTACGGAATGATGCGTTTAACAGGGCCATATACGGGCTCTTCGTGGTAAGTTTCTTCTTCATGTTATTTCAAATCTTGCATTTTAATGTCCATTTCATTAATAAATAAAAAGTTTGACTTGTAGAAACCAAATGTACAGTCTATGTGCGAGAAGAGCGGCCTAGTCCCTCCGCCGATGCCAGTCATTAACATGGCAGGGACGATGAGTTTCATTTCAATGCAGTGATCTTAAGAGTGTCCTCATGCTAACGACACATTGCAAACGATGTTTGGTGTAGAATATCTCCCGAAACGTATCACACGACCCTTCTACGGTGGAGCCTTCGCCAGGGAAGCCTTCTCCACCTGAAACAAGCCAGAGCCATCATGCTTCCCCGCCGTCATGATGATAATGGTATGTTATTTCTAGTGTTTTAATAAAAATTACATATACTTAGCTAAGTTCTCTCATAAATGACATAATAAGGCTTAGGTAGCTCGAAGATGACCTATTCCCCCTAACTTAGGTATTAAATGGCCTATAATTAGCTTAGCTAGATCCAAAATGGCTTAATAAGCATAGTTTGCTCATGAATGACACATTTTACCCAAGTTAGCTCCGAAATGTTTTATAGTTAGCTGGGCTTCCACCTAAATGACATAATTAGCTTAGTTAGCCGCAAAATGGTCTATTTAATAAAACATGACCTATACTTAGCTAATTATCCTCAAAATGACATAATTAGCTCCAAAAAGGCATTCTTAGATAATTTAGCCCGAAGAAGGGGACAAGAGGAGAAGAAAGAGGAAAAATGAAAGGAAGGAAGAAGAAGAAGAAGAGAAGAAGAAGAAGAGAAGAAGAAGGATGAGAAGAAGGAGAAGGAGGAGAAGAAGGAGAAGGATCTCCTCCTTCTCCTTCTTCTTCCTCCTTCTTCCTCCTCCGATCCTTCTACTTCTTCTCCTCCTTCTCCTTCTTATTTTCTTCTTCTTCTCCTCTTCCTTCTCCTTCTCCTCCTCCTCCTCCTTCTTATTTTACTTCTTCTTCTCTTCTTGCTTCTTCTCTTTTTCTTGTTTTACGTAGCTTAAACTCATCCAAGAAAGACTAAATTGGCTAATTATCCTACAAAATGACATGATTAGCTTAGTTAGGTGAAAACATCATAAAAACCTTGGTTAGCTCATTAGAATGACCAATTTAGCTAAAAAATGAAATAATAAGCTCAAAATGGCATAAGAACCTTGGTTAGATCATGAATATTATATACTTAGCTTGGCTTCCACCTAAATGATATAATTAGCCAATTTAGCTCCAATATGGCTTTATAAGCATAGTTAGCTCCAAAATAACATATTTAACCCAAGTGAGCTCCGAAACGACCTATAGTTAGCTAGGCTTCCACCTAAATGATATAATTAGCTTAGTTAGCTCCGAAATGACCTATTTAATAAAAAATGACCTATATTTAGCTAAGTTCTCCCCTAAATGACATAATAAGGCTTACGTAGCTCGAAGATGACCTATTCCCCCTAACTTAGGTATTAAATGGCCTATAATTAGCTTACCTAGATCCAAAATGGCTTAATAAGAATAGTTTGCTCATAAATGACACATTTTACCCAAGTTACCTCCGAAATGACCTATAGTTAGCTTGGCTTCCACCTAAATGACATAATTAGCTTAGTTAGCTCCAAAATGGTGTATTTTATAAAACACGACGTATACTTAGCTAATTATCCTCGTAATGACATAATTAGCTCCACAAAGGCATTCTTAGCTAATTTAGCCCAAAGATGGGGACAAGAGGAGAATAAAGAGGAAAAATGAAAGGAAGGAAGAAGAAGAAGAAGAGAAGAAGAAGGATAAGAAGAAGGAGAAGGTGCTCCTCCTTCTCCTTCTTCTTCCTCCTTCTTCCTCCTTCTCCTTCTCCTTCTTCTTTTCTTCTTCTTCTCCTCTTCCTTGTCCTTCTCCTCCTCCTCCTCCTCCTCCTCCTCCTTCTTCTTTTACTTCTTCTTCTCTTCTTGCTTCTTCTCATTCTCTCCTTCTAGGTAGTCTAGACTCATCCAAGAAAGACAAAATTGGCAAATTATCCTACAAAATGACATAATTAGCTAGTTAGGTGAAAAGAACATAAGAACCTTAGTTAGCTCATTGAAATGACCAATTTAGCTAAAAATGAAATAATAAGCTCAAAATGGCATAAGAACCTTGGTTAGCTCATGAATATTATATACTTAGCTAACTTAGCTCCAAAATGACATAATTAGCCCATTTAACTCCAAAATGACATAATTAGAAGATTTAGCTCCAAGAATAGGATAAGAGGAGAAGAAATAGGAAAAATGAAAAGAAGGAAGAAGAAGAAGAAGAAGAGAAGAAGGAGAGAAGGAGAAGGAGGAGGAGGAGGAGGAGGAGAGGAGGAGGAGAAGAAGGAGAAGGAGGAGAAGACCTTTTCCTTCTGCTCCTCCTTCTCCTCATTCTCCTTCTTCTTCTCCTTCTTCTTGATTTCTTCTTCTTCTTCTCATCCTCCTATTTCTTCTCCTCTTTCATATTCTCCTTACCTTATTTTCCCCAACAATGACATAATTACCCCATTTAGCTCCAAAATGACATAATTAGCCAATTAGCTCCAAGAAGACATAATTAGAAAATTTAGCTCCAAGAATAGGAGAAGAGGAGAACAAATAGGAAAAATGAAAAGAAGGAAGAAGAAGAAGAAGAGAAGAAGAAGAGAAGGTGAAGGAGGAGGAGAAGAAGAAGAAGGAGGATAGGAGGAGGAGAAGAAGGAGAAGGAGGAGAAGACCTTTTCCTTCTTCTCCTCCTTCTCCTTCTCCTTCTTCTTGATTTCTTCTTCTTCTTCTCCCCCTCTTTCTTCTCCTCTTTCATATTCTCCTTACCTTATTTTCCCCAACAATGGCAGAATTTGCCCATTTACCTCCAAAATGACATAATTAGCCCATTTAGCTCCAAAAAGACATAATTAGAAAATTTAGCTCCAAGAATACGAGAAGAAGAGAAGAAATAGGAAAAATGAAAAGAAGGAAGAAGAATAAGATGAGAAGAAGGAGAGAAGGAGAAGGAGCAGGAGGAGAAGGTGGAGGAGAGGATGAGTAGAAGAAGGAGAAGGAGAAGGAGGAGAAGACCTTTTCCATCTTCTTATCCTTCTCCTCCTCCTCCTCCTCCTCCTCCTTCTCCTTCTTCTTCTCCTTCTTCTTGATTTCTTATTATTCTTCTCCTCCTCCTATTTATTCTCCTCTTTCATATTCTCCTTCACTTATTTTCCCCAACAATGACATAATTAGCCCATTTAGCCACAAAATGACAAAATTAGACCATTTAGCTCCAAAAAGACATAATTAGAAAATTTAGCTCCAAGAATAGGAGAAGAGGAGAAGAAATAGGAAAAATGGAAAGAAGGAAGAAGAATAAGAAGAGAAGAAGGAGAGACGGAGAAGGAGGAGGAGGAGAAGGAGGAGGAAAAGAAGGAGAAGGAGGAGAAGACCTTTTCCATCTTCTTCTCCTTCTCCTCCTTCTCCTCCTCCTCCTCCTCCTTCTCCTTCTTCTTCACCTTATTCTTGATTTCTTCTTCTTCTTCTCCTCCTCCTATTTCTTCTCCTCTTTCATATTCTCCTTAACTTATTTTCCCTAACAATGACATAATTAGCCCATTTAGCTACGAAATGACATAATTAGCCCATTTAGCTCCAAAAAGACATAATTAGATAATTTAGCTCCAGGAATATGAGAAGAGGAGAAGAAATAGGAAAAATGAAAAGAAGGAAGAATAAGAAGAAGAAGAGAAGAAGAAGAAGAGAAGAAGAAGTGAAAGAGAAGGAGGAGGAGGAGAAGAAGGAGGAGGTGAGGAGGAGGAGAAGAAGAAGGAGGAGAAGACCTTTTCCTCCTTCTTCTCTTCCTTCTCCTTCTTATCCTCCTTTTTGATTTGTTTTTCTTCTCCTGCTCCTCTTTATTCTCCTCTTTCTTATTCTCCTTACCTTATTTTCCCTATCAATGGCATAATTAGACCATTTAGCTCCAAAATGACATAATTAACCCATTTAGCTACAAAAAGACATAATTAGATAATTTAGCTCCAAGAAGAGGAGAAGAGGAGAAGAAATAGGAAAATGAAAAGAAGGAAGAAGAAGAAGAAGAAGAGAAGGAGAAGGAGAAAGTGTGTGGGAGTTCTGTAGCTTTTCTAATATTATATGTGGATGACATATTGCAGATTGGAAACAATATATAATTCTCGAGAAGCGTAAAGGAATATTTGAACAAGAGTTTTCCAATGAAGGACCTTGGAGAAGCTGCTTTTATATTAGGCATGAAGATCTATAGAGATAGATCGATACACTTAATAGCACTTTCATAAAGCATATACCTTGACAAAGTTTTGAAGATGTTCAAAATGTATTAGTCCAAGAAAGGTTCTTGTCTGCATTGCAAGGCCTGAAGTTGAGTGAGACTCAATGCCCACTGACTCTAGAGAATAGAGAAAAATTAGTGTCATCCCCTATGATTCTGCCATAGGCTCTATCATGCATGCAATGCTGTGCACAAGACCAGATTTTCGCCTTGCCATAAGTATGGCCAACAGGTTTCAATGTGATCCAGGAGTGGAACACTGGACATCGGTCAAGAATAGCCTTAAGTACCTGAAAAGTTCTAAGGAAATGTTTCTCGTTTGTGGTGGTGATCAAGAGCTCGTCATAAAGGGTTACATTGATGCAAGCTTTGACACTAATCCGGATGACTCTAAGTCTCAAACAGTAATCATATATATTCTCAATGGGGGAGCGGTAAGTTTGTGCAGTTCCAAGGAAAGCATGGTATATGATTCTACATGCGAAGCGGGGTACATAGATGCCTCGGAGGCCGCTAAGGAAGGTGTGTGGATGAAGCAGTTCATGAAGGATCTTGGAGTTGTGCCCAGTGCACTGGACCCAATGACTCTGTTCTGTGACAACACTGCTGCGATTTCTCTGGCCAAGGAACCAAGGTTTCACAAGAGCACCATACACATAAAGCGATGGTTCAATTCCATCTGTGATTACATAAAGGAGGAGGACACGAGTATTTAGAAAGTGCACATAAATCTGAATGTCATAGACTTGTTTACTAAGACTCTTCCATGCACGAAACATGATCAACACCAGAACAGTATAGGGGGCTAGATACATTAAAATGTAAATCACATGGTGATGTGATCTAGATTATTGATATTGGTGCAAGTGGGAGACTTTTGGAAATATATCCTAGAGGAAATAAGAAAGTGGTTGTTATTCTATTTTCTTGTTCATGATAATCTTTTAATATACATGCTGGAGTTGTATTGATTGGACACTCAAATACATGTGTGGGTACGTAGACAAAACTATGTCCCTAGTGAGCCTCTAATGGACTAGCTCATTGATCAAAGACGGTCAAGGTTTCCTGGAAATAGACATGAGTTGTCATTTGATAATGGGATCACATCATTAGTACAATGATGTGATGGACCAGACCCAAACTATGAATGTATCATATGATAACGGTAGTTTATTGATATTATTTTGTGCATGTCAAGTATTTGTTCCTATGACAATGAGATCATGCATCTCATTGACACCGCAGGAGTACCTCGTGTGTATCAAACGTCGCAACATAACTGGGTTACTATAAACATGCTCTACTGGTATCTCCGAGGGTGTCTGTTGAGTTGGCATTGATCAAGACTGGGATTTGGTACTCCACGTGATGCAGAGGTATGTGAGGGCCCACTCGGTAATACAACATCACAATGAGCTTGCAAAAAATGTTACTAAAGAGTTAGCCACGGGATCTTGTATTATTGAATGAGTAAAGAGACTTTCCCGTAAGGAGATTGAACTAGGTTGATGTAACGAGGAAGTCCAGAATGGTTCGGAGGTGAAGATTGATATATAGGATGAATGGCATGAGAGTACAGAATTGTTCACGGTCATGCGAGGGAATCGACGGAGTACCAAAAGGAATTTCGGGGGGTCCCGTCAAGTGTTGGGTGCCCCATGGGCCAAGGAGAGGGGAACACCATCCTACAAGGGGCTGAGCGCTGCCCCAACCTCAGCCCACGACGGCTAGGAGGTGGTCACACCCCCTAGGGTCTCCAGCCACCCTAACTTGGGAGGTAAGACCCCTTGGAGAGGGGCCACCCCAAGCCATGGCCGCCCCCTTCTCTACTGGCCCATAGGAGAAACCCTAGGGAGCCCTCCCTTCCTCCCTCCCCCCTATATATAGAGAGGGAAAGAGAGGGCAGATGCACCAAAACGTGTTACGGCGTAGCTCCACCTCTCCCCCATAGTTCTTCTGCTATCCATAGCGTGCGTTGAAGCCCTGCTGAGCTGTCACCACCACCACCTCACAAGGCTGTCGTGCTGCCGGAGGACTCTGGCTGCTACTTCTCCATCGCTCGCTCGATCAAGGATGTGAAGGCATCATCGAGCCGTACGTGTGTTGAACATGGAGGTGTCGTCCGTTCGGCACTTGATCGGGAGTTCGCGAGACGCATCGTGATTGGATCACGAAAATGTTTGACTACATCAACCGTGTTTCTTAATGCTTCCACTTAGCAATCTAAAAGGGTATGTAGATGCAACACTCACATGTTTCATCTCCTCTCATAGATTTTCATCTCCTAACTTGATCTTTGTGAGTGTAGGAATTTTTTTTGTTTGCCATGCAACATTCCCCAACACTGTGTGCCTATTCAACGCCGAGGGCGAGACATGTTATCCAACGCTCACATGTTTCGGTTCCATGCATTTTTCCCAGTGATGCGAATTTGTGAATTATCCATCCATGGTAAAATTACAAAAAATGCTAATAGATGAAGAATCGTGCATCAGAATTAAACAAACTTAATGTGTAAAAAGTTCAAAATTTTGTGTAGATTATCAATATCCCACTTTCATGCATGATAAAAATGTTTAACTTGTTGTTTACATGTAATTTCCTTTAATGCCATAATCTTGCATAATTAGTGTGTTATATTTTTTAATGAAATACCCACATGTTATATATGATTTTGGGGTAGAAAAATCTATAGAATCCATATGTGCAATTAGTTTGGTAATTTGAGGAAGTTTATGTGCATGCTATTTTCGTTGTGGTTCCCTTTTGTTATTTTTGTTTGATTTAATCCATGCATCATATGATTTTTTGTTGAGCATGAGATGTGCACTTTATGATGTGTACTAGCCCCTAGTATTTTTGTTTGCCATGAAAATTCATGGTTAGATATTCGTTTCTTGCCGCCAATATGCCATAAAAATGTTTCTATTCGTAGGATCAAAATAATTCTAAGTCTGAGAATCCAATTATTTCAGAATGCATGCTACTTTGATGCTCGGTATGATTGTGTGCATAATTAGAACTTGATCGTATGGAATGAAGTGAAGTGCATCATTCCTACTACCATGCGGCAAATTTTCATGCCATTATATGACCTGTAGCATATGTTATTCTTTCTACCAATATGCCTTCATTATCAAACTGATATGTTAAAAACTGTTATTTTCAGTTAGTCTGAAACTGTGTTCAAGTAGTCATATTATGAACTCATTTCCTAGTGATCCATGTCTCTATTCAATTTGCATTGTGATGTCAATTGTTGTGCATCATGTCAACTACTGCGCCATTTCTTGTTTGTGAATTGTAGATTCCTGCAGCTTGTTGATTTGATGTGGGCAAAATGCCATGTTGTTGCTCTGGACAAATGATAGCTATATCTTGTATTGGTTGTATTTGTGGAACCGTTGCTCCGTGTTGAACATTCCGTATATTTAAGTTGCCTAGAATCTCATGTAGGTTCATAATATCTTGTTGCATGCATGAGTTGGAATGTTTGTGGTTGTAATTTGCATAAATTTTGCATTCATGACGTATTATCTTTTAGACCGTAACTCCATTTTAGATGATCCATATATGTAAATTGACTAGAATGACATGTAGAATCACATGGCACAATTTATTTCCCTGTTTAATAAATATAAAATGTGATTACCTCAGATCTGGAACAATTTCGAAATTAACATATGGTGTCATTTCGGAAACACTATAAGTTATTTCCGATCTCTTTTAAAATGCCTAGATAGATATTTTATTTATGCTTCACCTATTTCCATGTTTAACAACATTTAAACTTATCATGTACCTAAAAGAGACTGAACTAAATAATTCAAATATGGAGTTTCATCAATATGCAACTCCTTGCATATTGAGCTTCACTTGATGTGTAGAAGTTGATTGTTGTGTTTCTCATGCCTTGCAAAATTAAATGGACATGCATCATATTGTTTGCACATCATGTCATGCATATTTTGTTTTGTTTATCGTGTGTTGATTTTTTTTTCCGGACTGTTTCTTCTCGATTAAGTTACGAACCGCTTCACAATATGATACTCGTTCAAGTATGTTGGTTCGTATACTTCACAGATTCGTTCTTCTTCCATGCGGGATCTCCGACAATATGATCATTTCCCTGGATACCACTAGTATCATTGCTATGATATTTGTCTCACTTCTACCATTATGTCTATTTACCTACCGCTTCGAATGTCAAGCATCCCAACATTTCCATGAAAAGCCTCTAACTTTCTCCACATCCAAGCAAACATTTGTTTAGCTATGTTATCGCTTGCTCATCCCTTTTATAGCGTTGCTAGTTGCATGAGCAAGTTGCTTCCCATGTAAAAACAAGGATTCCTTGATATGTCACAATAATATTGCTATTTAATTTAATGCACATATTTACTTGGTAAAGATGGAAGGCTTGGCCTTTTGGCTCGGTGTTGTGTTCCACCTTTGCCGCCATAGTTACTTTTGTACCCATGTTCTGTTCCATATTGAGCGCTACTAACATGCTTAGTGTTGTTATGGGGACCCCATTGATAATTCATCTTAGATTAAAACTATTCTCGAAAGGCCCAACTTTGGTACTACATTTTCCTAATAACTAATAAAATTGCATTGGAACCTATCGCTCCCCATTCATAATTAATCCAGCCCCGGGCCAGTGCTTCTCATGAGTGTTGGTCCAAATTAGAGCACCAGGTGGGGCCAACCCGGGGCAACTCGGGATATTTCTATCACGACACCATACGTTTCTCTTACCAGATGTTTCCTGAAAACGAGATACGCGGCTCCTATCGGGTTCGTGGACACGTCGGGCTGCCTGGCTGAATTTGTTTTTCCTTTTAGAAAAAATCTTGTCCACTAGATTCCGAGCATACTTTGGGATATCTGGAGGTTGAAGTTTGCCATTGGTATTCCGAGGAGACTACGGGTTTTCTATGGTTGAGGTTTTCTATGCAGCTTGTGGCTAGTTTGTGATGGATGAGTTTGAGCACCCATCCAGGGTTAAATCTTTCTGAGAGCCATGCCCGTTGTTATGTGGCAACTTGGAAACTTTGGTTAACACCCATTCATAGCAAACTTGATGGAAACTCAATTAAAATAAGCAAACTATGTGCATGACCATGACTGTCTCTACTCGTGAGTTCTGAATCAAAGAGAGGACAAGGTGGGGTTATGCTTGACTCGTAAGTAGGTGTCCATGATCATTTGTTAATCATTATTAGTTCACGACCATTTATGTGTAGACCACCCTCTCTTATTCTTGTACTCATATGTTAGCCACTCGATAAATGCTTAGAAATTGTTGCAGCCTCACCACTTAACCATGCCTCACCCATTAAGCTTTGCTAGTATTAATAACATTGGAAATACTTTGACATGAGCGAGATGATTTTTTTATTTGGAGTTTCTTCTTGTTCTTCATCGATCTAGGAAGGGTTCGAGCCATCAGCCTAGGATAGGAAGGATGGACGTCATCTTATTTGTTGGTTTTCATCTGTCATCGGACCCTGCTCTTTTGAATGGTGATTGAGTGTATGTTTGTATTGAGATGATCGTGATTAGCTTGTGGCAGGTGTAAGACAATTCAATATATTGATCCTCTTCTTTACATGTACGTGTAATTATATCCATTCTTGCGAAATGATGAGGTGCGCTTCTAACCTTGTCGAGGCCCTCGAGCCAAAATAAGGATAAGACCACATCTTGGGTGTTACATATCTCTATAGCCCGTTGGTACGCCTACTTGATGTGAGACTATCTTCTCCATAATTAGCCCTTCATTATCTACCACCATATTAAATTCCACCATTATGCTATCTCCGTGGCTCATGCTCATGTATTGCGCAAAGAATAAAAAGTTGTTTAACTTTCAGACGTATGATCCAATTATGTGACTTGGACACTCTAGTGCTTGACATTCGTATTGATGTGGTGAAGATGGAGCCATGCTTTGCTAATATGAAAGGTGAATGGGGGTAATTATTCTTTTAGGATCGTATACTTTTAAACATTAATAATTTTGTTGGCTGTGCTAATAATTATTACTATGTTGATGTTTGTGTATTCATCGTTTCTTAATGAGCATAGATGCAAAAGATTACATATTGGGTAGCATGTCACACCAAACATTCTATTTTAATCATCTACATACTCGAGGATGAGCATGAATTAAGCTTGGGGATGCTCCATACATCTCCAATGTATCGATAATTTTTGATTGTTCGACGCTATTACATTATCATCCTAAGATACTTTTTGGGTCGTAATTCACTAGTTTATATTATTTTTGAGCACTAACATATTAACCTAGTACCCAGTGGCAGTTCCTGTTTTGTGCGTATTTTTTCTGGATTTTTAGTACCAAACAAAGTCCAA
Organism: Hordeum vulgare subsp. vulgare; assembly: GCF_904849725.1. Lineage (NCBI taxonomy): Eukaryota > Viridiplantae > Streptophyta > Magnoliopsida > Poales > Poaceae > Hordeum > Hordeum vulgare. Next base: position 197,661,351 of record NC_058522.1, read on the forward strand.
TTGCCACAATTTTTTTTATGATTTTTTGTGAACCAAAAGAAGACCATGAAGCTTCGGGAGGAGACTTGAAGCCACGCGAGGGGGGAACAAGCCAACATGGCGCGGCCAAGGGGTGTCCTTTCCCTAAAGGCTTGTGCTTCCGTGAGGGCCCCACTTTCTTCATTCTACGGCCTATAAATAAACATATATTCTAGAAACCCAAAAAATAAGAGAGGACCACTTTTTCCGCCCCCGCAACTCACTGTTCGACGGAGATTCCATATGGAGCTCCCTTCTGGCACCTTATCGGAGGGGGGATCGATCATGGAGGGTTTCTTACTCAACCTTTCTTCCCCCATGATGATGTGTGAGTAGTTCACCATAGACCCACATGTCCGTAGTTAGTATCTAGATGGCTACCTCTCTCTCTATCTTGATCTTCAATAGAACGATCATGACATAATAGCTTTGATCTATCTGATGGAATTATTTTCTATGGTGCGTTTGTGGGGATCCGATGAATTGTGGGATATGTTCATATTATTCATGAGAAGAATTTGAATCTCCTCCGAGTATTATGGTTCTTATGTGCATGATAATCATAGCTTCATGATCCTCTCCAATCTATTGAATTGCTTTGTCCACGTAGTTTTCTATTTCTTTAGTGAGAGGGTTGTGCTCTAGTGGATTCAACCTAGCGAGTTTCTATATCCTAGTGACAGTACGGGATAAGTTGCACTTTGTGTTGCTGTCACTAAGGATAAATTGATGGGGTTTATTGATATTGGTTGAGTTTAGTTTGTCTACATCAGGTCATCGTTCTCCAAGCATTACTCTGTTTTACTTAATATTCTAGATGCATGTTGGATGGTGGTCGATGGGTGGAGTAATAATAGTAGGCGTAGGTAGGAGTCGGCCTATTTTTCTATGGACGTGATGCCTATATACACATGAACATTGACGTGAAAATAGCAAAACAATCCTCCGTTGTGTCAATTGCCCAGCAGTAATTTGTTTTCCCACCATATGTTGTTTCCATGAGAGATGCCACTAGAGAACATGATCGCCCCCCGGGTCTATTCACTTACATATTCAGCAAACTTATATTTTCCTCGCTATTATTATTTGTCTTCTATTTTGTATTTCATGTTACAATTATCTAGAATTATGTACACAACAGAGTCGCTTGCAAATAATGAGATCAAAAGGATATACAACCCTCTTGCCCGTGTTGGGTGCAAGTTGTTTGGTCTTTTGTGTGCAGCCGCCGAAGATGGTTAGGAATTGATATTCCTATTGGTTTGATAAACCTTGGTTTCTTAATCAAGGGAAATACTTAAACGTATTGTGCTGTGATTAACCGTTCCACTTCACGGAAAACCCAACGCAGATTGCAAGTATCAAAGTGATGCCTACATACACATGATCATTGCCGTGAAAATCACATAATCCGATTTTTTGTCAGTTGCCCAACAGTAATTTGTTAACCATCGTATCTTGCTTTCGTGAGAGATGACATTAGGGAACAATATGGCCCCCACGGCCATTCACTTATATTTTCACAAAACTTATCTTTACCTTGTTGTCCTTATCTGTCTTTTATGTTAGTTTGCAATTTACAAATATCTACAATTATCAAAACACCTCATTTGCTTGCAAATAACGAGATCAACGGGACTAACAACCACTACTAGGGAAAACCTTATACACAAAAGCTTACCAGTAGCGCTTTTTAAAAGGAAGCACTGTTGCTACTTAGCAGTAGCGCGTGTACAAAAACAACGCTACTAATAAACTCATATGAGTAGTGTGGCAGTTATAAAACGTGATACTACTATAATTGCCACACCAATCCCGACAGACTAGGTATAGTAGTAGCGCCCTTCCTAAACCAGCGATGCTGCTATTCAACTAAGCTGTAGCGCTTGGCACCAACCCGCGCTGCTGGTATGCCCACCTTATCGACCCCCTGCGCTCCCTCTCTCTTCCTCACTCCCGGCCCCTCACTCCCCCTCACACTGTCGTTCCCTCTCTGCACCCATCGCTCGCTGCCGCCGTCGCCTACCCCACCTCCCTCTGCCGCCGTCACCTCCCCCTCCTCCCTGGACTCGGTAATCCTCCCCCTCCCTCCTCCCCGCCTCACCTCCTCCGTCCTCCGTCCACTCCTCTATTCACCGCCGGTAGGCCCCTCCTCGCTGCGCCTTCCTCCTCCGTCCTCCTTCCTCCTCCCTCATTCAGTCGCCCCTCCTTCTCCTTCCTCCCTGCCACACCTCCTCCGTCCTCCCTCCAGTCCTCCATTCACCGCCGACCGGCCCCTCCTCGCTCCGCCTTCCTCCTCCGTCATCATTCCTCCTCCCTCCTTCAGTCGCCCCTCCTTCTCCCTCATCCCTCCTCCATCCACAAACCCTCCTCTCTGCTACATTTTGATTTAGTAGGCTAGTTGATATTTTCTTGTTGATATGCAACATTTTGATTTACTTAATAGTTTGTAGTTGATATATAATAATTTTGATTTAGTATGATTAAATGATTAGTAATAATTTAGACATAGTTGATAGTATTTAGTTGATATAAGCCTGTGTTCATATATAACACTTTGATTTAGGATAGTTTCTAGGGTTTAGTTGATAGTTTCTAGTTAACTGAATTGTTACAAGGGTTTTAGTATATTATTTTTAGACATAGTTGACAGTTTCTAGTGATCCTGAAACTATTTATTCATTTTCTAGAATGAACATGTCATATTTGTTAATACTACTCAGATACATGTTGACAGAATATATTTTGTTTATATTTTGTGTATGCAGAAATCAAGTATTTGCCCCTGCCTCATCACCGGAGTCGTCCCCATCACCGACCCCCCCTAAGACCTCTAGGTGAGAATATCCAAATCCCCATGTTGTTGATATAGATGATAATGTGTTATAAATGTCGATCATGAAAATGATAGTGCTAGTGGCCATGTCATTGATGTCGATGATGATGCATTCTGAATATAGAGGATGTCTTGGTGTTCTTGTTTGCAATGTACCTCCAAGTGGCCTATGTTTTGCCGGAATGTTGATTCGTTTCTGTTCCGGCAAATTTCAGGCGCCCGATATGTCTTGTTTTTAGTAAAGGTCATGCTGATTTTTTCATGAATTTTAGAACAACTTGTGCTACAATGTAGGACATATCGAGTGCGTGTGATTTGCCAGAATGGGAATTCAATGATATTCCGGCAAAACATAGGGATGTTTTTTCTATGTCATTGCTGGATATATGGAACGGGTTGACTTTAGGTGTCGTGGGTGTCGCTTCTCCTTCTATTCCTTGTGTGCTAGATAGAGGAAGAATCCCGACTTTTGTTGTGGGGGTGTCTTCTCCTTCTTTCCTTGTGCTAGATATTTGTAATGCACTAGGGACAGGAGGAGTAGCGACCATCACCGACGGTCGAAATATGAGAGAAGAAGAATCCCGACTATTGTCGTGGGGATCGCTTCTCCTTCGCTCCTGTGTGCTAGACATTTTGGTGTAATGCACTCGGGAACGAATGGAGGAGCCACCATCACCAACGATCGCAATATCAGAGGGAGTGCCCACCATATACGTGAGATGAGACTTTTGAAAGGAAAGACTCGACAGACCTAAAGTCAACCCGTTGCATATTAGTAATAGTGATCTGTGTGTTGATCAGTTTTAGGAAGGAAATGTCTGACGACAAAAGGAAATTCGTTATGTGCGAATACTGCAAAGACGAACGCGGCCTATGCAACAATCACTACTGGAAACAGAAAATTTGCCATGTGCCTAATCTTTGCCGTCAGCTGGCGGTCGACAAAGAAGGTCTTTGCCGTTAGCTTACAGCTTGCAGACGGCAAAGAGAAGGCTGATGGCATAGAGATTGTTTGCCATCTGCCTTTTATTTGCCGTCTGCTGGCAGATGGCAAAGAGACCAAAGGCAGACGGCAAATAGCTGCTAGCTCTTTGCTGTCTGCTTGCGGACGACAAATAAAATCAAGGCACACGGCAAAAGGCTCCCCCATGCGCTCCTAACGGCCGTTTTCCACCCCCAACCCCCCACCTCTTTGTCGTACGCCCCCACACGGCAAAGGGCTCACTCCCACCTGCTCCTAACGGCCGACGCTCCCCCACCGCCAACCCTCACTCACCCGCTCCACCCCCTCTCTCTCTCGCAAAGCCACCCGCACCGCCTCCCCCTCCTACCTGCTCCCTCCCGGCCGCCACCCAGCTCCACCTCCCTCGCGTCGGCGACCCCCTCCCCATGTGCCCCTGCCCATCCCCACCTCCCTCCCGGCCGCCGCACCCCTCCCACCCGCTCCCTCGCGGCCGCCGCCCCAGCCCCACCTCCCTCCCGGCCACAGCCCCATCCCCACGTCCCCTGCGCCAGCGACCCCCCTCCCTGTGTGCCACCTCCCCTGCGCCGGCGACCCCCCTCCCCGTGTGCGCCCTACCCAGCGCCGGCGACCGCCCTCCCCGTGTGCCCCCTACCCAGTGCCGATGACACCCTCGCCGGCACCTAGGCGCCCTCATTCGCACCCTGCCGCCCCAGCACCCCGGTGCCCATCGGTGAGTTTTTTTTCTTCTTTTTAGTTTTTGTTTAGGTTTTTCTTGTTCTTTTTTGTTGTTTAATTGTTATATTAGATTATGTATGTAGTTTAGTGTTAGGTCTAGTGTTAGATTAGATTAGGTTAGTGCTAGCTTTAATGCTAGATTAGTTTAGTGCTAGGTTTAGTGCTAGGAAGAATAAGTAGAAGGAGGAAGAAGAAGTTCAAGGAGAAGAAGAAAAAGAAGAAGAAGAAGAAGAGGAGAAGGAAGAAGAAGAAGAACAACAAGAAGAAGAAGTGAAAGAAGAAGAAGACAGAAAGAGAAGAGTAGAAGAAGAGGAGAAGACGAGGAGGCGGAGGAGGAGAAAACGGAAGAAGAAGAAGAAGAGGAGGAGGAGGAGGACGAGGACGAAGAGGAGGATAAAAAAGAAGAAGAAGAAGAAAGAAGAGGAGAGAGGAGAAGAAGAAAGAAGAGAAAATAGGAACCCCGTCACTAACTTTCGACCCCCAACGCCCGACTCCACTAACCCTCGACTCTCAACCCCCGACGCCACTGGGCCTCGACCCCCAACCCCCGAAGCCACTGACCGCCGACCCCCGACCCCTGATGCCCGACGCCACTGACCCTCGACCCCCGACGCTACTGACCCTCGACCCCCGACCCTCGACGCCACTGACCCCCGACCCCGACCCCCACCCCTGGCCCCCGACCCCCGACCATGGGCGCCCGATGCCACCGACCATCGACACCCGACGCCATTGACACCCGACCCCGACTCCCAACCCCCAACGCCACAGACCCCTGACCCTCGACCCCCGACGCCACTAACCCTCGACCCCGGACCCCCGACCCCCAACGCCACTGACCCTCGACCCCCGACCCCGATGCCATTGAGCCCCAACCCCCGACCCCGATGCCATTGAGCCCCAACCCCCTGACACCTCTTCGGCCTCTTGTTGAACGAAAAGACCCCCGACCCCCTTCGCCACTGATCTCGACCCCGACGATAACGACACCCGACTACCGACTAACCCCCGTCCCCCAACGCCACTAACCCCCGTCCCCCGACACCACCGACACCCAACACCACTGACTGCCTCCTGTTGAACCCAACACCACTAAGCCCCGGCCCCCGACACATCTTCTGCCTCCTGTTGAATGAGAAGGTGCTTTTGAGCCTTCTAGAGGCTGACGGGGTCATTGTTTTGTAAATTATGAGTTAGGTCGCATATTTTCCTATTATGTTAATTATAAAACGTCATATTTGTGTTGATCGGGTAAATTTCAATGTGCAGTTGTTCGACGACCTCCACGTGCGTTGGACAAGCTCCGCCCCTGCGTTTGTTGGTGAGCACAAATGTCTTCTCTTCCTATGCCCTTAATTTGCTCTGGTCTGGTCTTCGTGCCGATGAAACTTGCTAGCTATAGGTTTCTTCAATCATGACTATGTGTGACCAGTATGCATCTCCCGTTCGAAAGAACGACATCTATAAATATGCATGTCTTTGCATGTTTATAACCACCATCCTTCCGAATAGTCCAACGGTATCCATGGACAGCCCAAGTATGTGTACATTAGGTCTCTTTTCCCGTATGCTGTGCTCCGAATCCGATGCATAATTTCGTTAGTGCCTCCCTGTTGTTCTCCGGGTACACATCTTCTCCGCTTATTTCCGAGACGTGTATCAGGAGAACAATGGGGAGGTGCTGCCGAAATTCTGCGTCTGATCTGGAGCAGAGCATGGGAAAACGAACCCAATCTACACATACTCGGGTGGGATTAGGACCTATCTTTACCTATTAGCTTGTAGGTTGCATGGACGTAATAAAACTGACAAACTTGATTAGCGGATGAATATAGATGATGAATTACATATTTATTTCTGGTGTGCCCATAGGTAGCTAGGCAAGATGAGTGATCGTGTTGGATGTACACTGGTCACCCTAGTCAGAAAGACATGACCCATGAATGGTTAACAAAAACCAGGAAGTTTGTGAGAGCCGCATTTGCAAATTGCCAGTAAAAAACATGGTGCACCTGGACCAACTACGACAACTGGAAAAAGCTGATAGAGTTTGAAATGGATAAACACCTGCAGAAGTGGGGTTTTATGCCTAATTATACGGTGTGGACTTTTCATGGTGAGTCTGACCAACGTGCTAGAGCTGAGGTGATTCATCGTCGCACCGACGAGCATGGTACCAGGATCAAAGACATGGTGCAAGACTTTGATGATGGTCGAGATTCGTACGATGAGATGGAGGAATCTCCAAAGGCCTTCTATGAAATGTTGGAGTCCTCAAAATGTCCTCTCCACGAGCAGACTGGGCTTTCTCAGTTGGATGCCATCGCGCAAGTAATGGCTCTGAAGGCTCAATTCAACCTAGGAAGAGAATGCTATGATGCAGTGATGACGATATTTGGACGCTTTCTACCCAAAGGCCATGTACTGCCTACAAACCTGTACCAGTCAGAGAAAATCCTCCGTGTACTTAAGATGCCCTATGAGAAGATGCACGCTTGTCAGAATGGATGTGCCTTATTTAGGCTTGAGTATGCAGCTTTGAACTATTGCCCCATTTGCAATTCTTCCAGGTATATTGTGGTAGACAACGGTATGGTTGAGAAGAATCAGACCAAAATCCCCATTAATGTTCTTCGGTATCTGCCAATCGTACCAAGAATTCAACGTCTTTTCATGGTCGAAGAAACGGCCAGATAGATGAAATGGCACAACTTGGGAAAAAGAACCGAACTAGATGCGGATGGGAACAAGATGCTGGTACATACTTCAGATGGTTTTGCGTGGAAGCACTTCGATGCATTACATAAGGATAAATCAGAAGATCCAAGGCATCCTAGAGTTGCCATCAGCACAGATCTGTTCAGTGAGTATGGTATGACGGCAACACAATATAGTTGTTGGCCTGTATTTTTCATTCTATTCAATCTCCCACCCGGAGAGATTATGAAAAGAAAGAACATTTTACCGACGTTGATAATTCCAGGGCCCAATTATCCGGGGAAGAATATGAATGTGTACATGCAGCCTCTTATGGATGAGTTCCAAGAAGCCTGGGATAATGGGATCAAGACATATGATGCTGCTACCAAAACAAATTTCAAAATGCATGTGTGGTACATGTACTCGACGCATGATAATCCGGCGTTTGCGCTATTCGGTGGCTGGTGTGTGCATGGAAGGTTCCCATGCACCACATGCAAGGCAGCTCTTTAGTTCTGTTCGGTGCAGGTTGGTGGCAAGTTTTCTTGCTTCGACATGCATAGACAGTTCATGTATCCTGACCATAAGTTTTTAAAGACAAGAAGAATTTCATCAAAGGTAGAGTTGTCAAAAGCACTGCACCAGCTGCGTTTACAAGCCAACAATCCCTTGATCAGTTAAAGGCTCTCGAGCTTGATCCTTTGCGTCCAGGGTACTTCAAAGGGTATAATATGGAACACGCCTGGACTCACAAGTCATGCTTATGGGATCTCCCTTACTTCAAAGACCTACTTTGCCCCCGCAACATTGACGCGATGCATACTGAAAAGAATATTGTGGAGGTCATTTTTGGTACGTTGTTCGACATAAAGGGGAAGTCAAAAGATAATCCTAAGGCTAGAATCGACCTGGAGGCTCTATGTGATAGACCGTTACAAAACTTGCGACAACGGAAAGGAAAGCGAAGCATAGCGAAGCCAAAGGCATGGTTCAATCTTGAAAGCCCACCTATCAGGGAAATTCTATTATGGGTGAAAATGCATTTGATGTTCCCCGATGGGTATGCTGTGAATCTAAAGAGTGGAGCGAGTGTTGAGAAATTGAAAATATTTGGTCTCAAGAGTCTTGATTGGCACATATGGATTGAGCGGGAAATGCCGGTGATGTTGCGTGGCTTTATCCCTAAGGATGAATGGTTAGTATTGGGAGAGTTGAGCTATTTCTTCCGTTCTATTTGTGCAAAAGAACTATTGTCCGGCATGCTAGATGAAATGGAAGAGTTGGCGGTGGAGTTGATTAGCAAATTAGAAAATATCTTTCCACCGGGCTTCTTTAATCCAATGCAACATTTCATTTTGCATCTCCCGACCGAGGCAAGATTGGGGGGCCCATTCAAAATCGATGGTGCTACTCAACTGAGACGATGCAGAAGACGCTTTGAGCTAAATGTAAAAATAAACGTAGAATTGAAGCATCGATCGCCGAGGCATTCATTACTCACAAGGCGGCAAACTTCGTGAGAACACACTACGAAGCCAAAAATCATCATTTGCATAACCCGAAGCCTCGGTACAATGATGGCGATCCTAAAAAAGGTCGATCCAACTTTAGCCTATTCAAAGGGAAGCTCGCACCATCCAGTGCTTCGAAATGGAAATCATTGGATGTCAAAGAATGGCGGACCATTTCATTGTATGTCAAAGAAGTGCGGCCGTACATCGAGTAAGTTCTCGGTAAATTATTGTTCCGCAACTTCTAATTCCTTTGAAATATTCTTATTCCTGATATTTGATATAGTCGATACGTTGCCGAATTCTCATATGGCGCGGTCATCGAAAATGATTCCGTCGAAGAGTATGAGCTTCTCGCAAAGCATGGAGGCGACTATCCCGGTTTCATCTCTTGGTTCAAACAAAGGGTAATTAATTACCATTAATGGGCCATTTGATTTCCTGGTCTAATTTGCGGCTAATGCATCCATTCTTTCGTATTAAACTTGTAAGCTGATGCAGAGTCTATGGACGCCGAGTTGAGACCAGCGCTAATGGTTTTGACTATAAGGTCCATTGATTTGACAAATACAACATCAATGGGTATCACTTACGTACCTCTGGAAAAGAACTATCTATGCCCAACCTAAAGACTACAAATTGTTCTGTCTCTACTATCGGCGAAGGAGGCACCGAGTATTATGGAAGAGTTGAAGCAATTTATGAACTTCTATTCTATGGGGAAAATCTACTGACCATCATAGTCTTCAAATGTTATTGGTTTGAGCCGAGGGAGACCAGAAGGACTCGTGAACATTAGATGTTCTTGATGTCTATATTACGGCTCAGCAAGCGACAAAAGTTTTCTATCTACCGTGGGCCTGCCAAACTAATCCAAATCTGAAAGGTTGGGATGTCGTTTATGAAGTGCCGCCACATTTTAGACCACCTACCCTCGAGGAAGAGGATGACAAACCTCACATTGACCCACACACATATGAAAGAGAATTCTTCCAAGAAACATGTATGTCCAAGAACCATTTCAAGAACCGCTCTACTTCACCCCAGAACATTGAAGTAGACAGCGACAGTGAATCTATCTTAACCCCTGAGACCGAACAGGAAGAGCCGCAAGAAGAAGAGGTTACTCTTGTGGATGACCTATCACTTCTTGATTGATTACATAATGGTGGCCTTCCACACGTTCTTCCTGATAGTGATGATGATGATGTATTTATTGATGATAGTGATGATCATGATTAATTTTTTGACCCCGAAGCATATATAGACAAGCACGATTGTTATTAGTTCAACTGAGGTATTCAACTATTACTATATATAAATTTTGGGTTCATGTTAGGTATTCAATTTTTATTAGTCACGTTGGTATTTATGATGACGATACACTTAAATTATATACATTTTATTACTCATGTTGGTATTTATGTTGTACTAATTTCATTTACTCTTTGTCATGAGAGGTGTTGAAAGATGGTGGGGAAGGGTCGAAATTACTCCGTGGCTGTTTCTTCGTCGGCGGCTGGTTGGATGGGTACTTCCATTCCTGCCTCGCCTCTTCGTAGAGCGGTGCTCTCTACTCTGCATGGAGTGGCCGCTTCTTCGACTCTCGTGGCCCCTGTGAGAGGAGGTCGACCCCCGCGAGGTCGAGAGGTACTAAAGGTACACGTGGCCACGAGAGAGGTAGGGCGTTGGCTGCCACGCCTTCCTCGCTACCACCCCAAGCTGATTCACCTGAGCACATGACTGCTAGGGTTGATTTGTGTGAGGTGGAGGCTACACGGTCTCTGGTTCACGAGCCTCAGGCCGACGAGGCTTCGACCCACGAGACTCGTGTCCAACAGGCTTTGTTCTAGGCGACTCTGGAGGAAAGAAGGGATGAGGGTACGTCCCAAGAGAACCAGTGGGATACCTGGCCTGATCTGGATCAGCCTGAGCCAAGTGGCCATGCTGATAGCGACGAGGAGCTGGGTGAGGGGGCCACCGTCTACTAGTGTGGTAGTTCAGGGCTCCCTCTCGTGCTGGCGACCCGCGAGCAGAGGTGGTCTATTAAGACAAATGTGTAAAAGTAAGTAAATTTACTCGTATTTAACCTTCATATTTTCTCAAATATCTAATGTTTTGGCTTTAATTTGTCATACTGCAGGGGTTCGATTGTTTCCAAGCGTGTCCGCAAGCCCAACAACGTCCTTGGTGTGCTTTGCCATCAAAACTTCTCGTGGTTTTTTAGGTTGCCTGGTCGGGAGCGAGAGGTAGGAATGACCTAGGAGCACTACATGAAGCTATTACATATTATTAAGGCCTTGTAGTTAGTTTCCTTGATTTGATTCTTACGCGTTGCACTCAAATTTGTCTTTATTAACTCAGGTTCCCCCGAGATGGTGTGTGGATAAGATTGATTGTTGGGAGGCCTTGGTGGATCAGTGGTGCTGCGAAACGTGGGAGGCCAGCCACAACAACGCCAAGAAGAGGTGTGGGAAAATGGTTGGTGTGCCACACCATCAAGGGAGCGTCAAATTAATCTAATTTGCTGAGAACTGGGTATGTAGTTTGCTTCATGCCTCATGCAATTCATTCTTAATGCTATCTTGAGCCCTTTACTAATACATTTTTCCTCTCTCTATCTTTTAGGCGTGCCACAATAAGACGGATGTGCCACAGATGTACGACTTGTATGCGATGGCCCATATTGCCTCGTACAAGAAGGTCAAGATATTCTCTGAGTCTGACCTCGAGCATCCAGAAAACTTCAACAACATCTCCTCCCACCACAAGCTCGTGAAGTACATAGATCACGGGAAGGCAAGGAATGGGGAGGACTTTAACCCAAGCGAGGGGTCTATTGATAGGTGGCAACGGGAGGCCCCATGGCTCGATCGCCATTGGAGACGGCCTTATACATTCTCCTAGCTCTCTCCGGCAGATAAAGGCACGCCAAACAAGCTCCTGTCTTGAGATAACACCTCATCCACGACCAGTCGAGTTCGCCATCGAGGTTAGTTTAATGGACTCAACTATCTTTCCCCATTATGTTGTGCGTGCGAACCAATATGATTACAATGCTAACAATGAGTTGTGTTGCAGGCCGCTATTCTGAAACAGAGAGAGGCAATGCAGGCGCTTTTGGTGGAGAAGGATAAGGAGATGAAGGAGCTGGAGGAGAGGACGGCTGCGTTGGTGGAGGTGGAGATGGCTCGGAATGATGCGTCTAACACGGCCATGTACGAGGTCTTCGTGGTAAGTTTATTCTTCATATTTTGTCAAATCTTGCATTTTAATGTCCGTTTCATTAATAACTAAAAATTTTGACTTGCCAAAACCAAATGTACAATATATGTGCGAGAAGACCGGACACGTCCCTCCGGTGATGCCAGTCATTAAAATGGTGGGGACGGTGCGTTTCATTTCAGTGCAGTGATATCAACAGTGTCATCATGCCAACAACACATTGCAAACTATGTTTGGTGCAGAATATCTCCCGAAACACATTGCACGACCCTTCTATAGTGGAGCCTTCTCCAGGTGAAAGAAGCCAGAGCCACCGTGCTTCACCGCCGTTATGACGATAATGTTGGAAATATGCCCTAGAGGCAATAATAAATTAGTTATTATTATATTTCTTTGTTCATGATAATCGTTTATTATCCATGCCATAATTGTATTGATTGGAAACACAATACTTGTGTGTATACATAGACAAAACGCTGTCCCTAGTAAGCCTCTAGTTGAATAGATCGTTGATCAAAGATGGTCAAGGTTTCCTGACCATAGGCAAGTGTTGTTAGTTGATAACGGGATCACATCATTAGGAGAATCATGTGATGGACTAGACCCAAACTAATGAACGTAGCAAGTTGATCGTGTCATTTTGTTGCTACTATTCTTCTGCGTGTCAAGTATTTATTCCTATGACCATGAGATCATATAACTCACTGGCACCAGAGGAATACCTTGTGTGTATCAAACGTCACAACGTAACTGGGTGACTATAAAGGTGCTCTAGAGGTATTTCCGAAGGTGTCCATTGAGTTAGTATGGATCAAGACAGGGATTTGTCACTCCGTGTGACAGAGAGGTATCTCGGGCCCCACTCGGTAATACAACATCACACACAAGCCTTGCAAGCAATGTGACTTAGTGTATGTCACAGGATCTTGTATTACGGAACGAGTAAAGATACTTGCCAGTAAATGAGATGGAAATAGGTATGCGGATACCGACTATCGAATCTCACGCAAGTAACATACCGAGGGACTAAGGGAATGACATACGGGATTATATGAATCCTTCGCACTGAGGTTCAATCGATAATATCTTCGTAGAATATGTAGGTTCCAATATGGGAATCCAGGTCCCGTTATTGGACATTGAACGAGGAGTCCCTCTGGTCATGTCTACATAGTTCTCGAACCCGCATGGTCTGCACACTTAAGGTTCGGCGATGTTTTATGCGTATTTGAGTTATATGGTTGGTTACCGAATGTTGTTCGGAGTCCCGGATGGGATCACAGATGTCACGAAAGTTTCCAGAATGGTCCGAAAACAAAGATTGATATATAGGTTTGTCTCATATGGTTACTTGAAGGTTTTCGGGCATTACCGGCATCCTACCGGGAATGAGGAATGGGTTTCGGAGTTCTACCGGGAGGGTTCCACCCACCCGATAATACGCCCAAAGGCTTTGTGGGGGCACACCAGCCCTTAGTGGGCTGGTGGGCAAGCCCAAGAGGGCCCTTGCGTAGGAAGAAGGAAAAAAACCAACAAGAGAGAAAACAAAAAACAAGGAGAGGAGGGGGACAAATAAGGAGGACTCCTCCCCCCAAACCGAATTGGAGGGGGACTCCTCCTCCCCCCTTCGGCCAACCCCTTGGGTCTGCCTTGAGCCTCCAGGAAAGTTCCCTCCCCTCCCTCCTATATATACTGGGGTATTAGGGCTGATTTGAGACAACTTTGCCACGGCAGCCCGACCACATATCTCCACGGTTTATCCTCTAGATCGTATTTCTGCGGAGCTCGGGCGGAGCCCTGCTGGAATAGATCATAACCAACCTCCGAAGCACTGTCATGCTACCGGAGAACTCGTCTACCTCTCCGTCTCTCTTGCTGGATCAAGAAGGCCGAGATCATCGTCGCGCTGTACGTGTGCTGAACGCGGAGGTGCCGTTCATTCGGCACTAGATCAGGAACGATCATGATGAGATCGCGGGACGGATCGTGATGAGATCGTGGGATGGAGTGTACGACTACGGTTATTTGAATCACGCAAGATGTTCCACTACATCGTTTGTGTTTCTTAATGCTTACCGCTGTGTGATCTACAAGGGTACGTGGATCGGAAATCTCCTCTCATAGATGAACATCACCATGATAGGTATTGCGTGTGCGTAGGAAATTTTTTGTTTCCCATGCGACGTTCCCCATCAGTGGCCTCATGAGCCAGGTTCATGCGTAGATGTTATCTCGAGTAGAATGCAAAAGTTTTTGTGGACGGTAATGTGTGATTTGCTGCCCTCCTTAGTATTTTCTTCATTCGCGGTATTTTTGGATCGAAGCGGCTCGGACCGACATTACTCGTACGCTTACGAGAGACTGGTTTCATCGCTACGAGCAACCTCGTTGCTCAAAGATGACTGGCGAGTGTCGGTTTCTCCAACTTTAGTTGAATCGGATTTGACCGAGGAGGTCCTTGGAGAGAGGTTAAATAGAAATTCATACATCTCCGTTGTGTTGTTTGCGTAAGTAAGATGCGATCCTACTAGATACCCATGGCAACCACGTAAAATATTCAACAACAATTAGAGGACGTCTAACTTGTTTTTGCAGGGTATGCTTGTGATGTGATATGGCCAACGACGTGACGTGATATATTGGATGTATGAGATGATCATGTTGTAATAGTTAATATCGACTTGCACATCGATGCTATGGCAACCGGCAGGAGCCATAGGGTTGTCTTTAAACTAACTTTTGTGTTTGCAGATAAGTTTACAATATTGCTAGGACGTAGCTTTAGTAGTAATAGCATAGCTTACATGACAACCTCGATGGCGGCACGATGATGGAGATCATGATGATGGGGATGATGGTGTGGCGCCGGTGACAAGAAGATCATGCTGGTGCTTTGGTGATGGAGATCAAAGGAGCACTTGATGATGGCATATCATGTTACTTATGAATTGCATGTGATGTTAATCCTTTTATGCACCTTATCTTGCTTAGAACGATGGTAGCATTATGAGGTGATCTCTCACTAAAAATTTCAAGAGGAAATTGTGTTCTCCCCGACTGTGCACTGTTGCTACAGTTCGTCGTTTCAAGACACCATGTGATGATCGGGTGTGATAGACTCAACGTTCACATACAACGGGTGCAAAACAGTTGCACACGCGGAACACTCGGGTTAAACTTGACGAGCCTAGCATGTGCAGACATGGCCTCGGAACACAAGAGACCGAATGGTCGAGCATGAATCGTATAGATGATATGATTAGCATAGAGATGCTTACCACTGAAACTATTCTCGACTCACGTGATGATCAGACTTGAGATAGTGGATTTGGATCATGTACCACTCAAATGACTAGAGACATGTACTTCTTGAGTGGGAGTTCTTAAGTAAAATAATTAATTGAACTAATTATCACGAACATAATCTAATGGTCTTTGCGAATTACGATGTAGCTTGCGCTATAGCTCTACTGTTTTTATATGATCCTAGAGAAAATTTAGTTGAAAGTTGATAGTAGCAAACTTTGCGGACTGAGTCTGTAAAACTAAGGATTGTCCTCGTTGCTGCTTAGAAGGATTATGTCCTTAATGCACCACTCGATGTGCTGCACGTCGAGCGTCATTTGTGGATGTTGTGAACATCCGACATACACGTTTCTGATGACTACGCGATAGTTTAGTGAAAAATACTTAATGGCTTAGAAGGAAGGTGCCAAAGACGTTTTGAAACATCACGGAACATAAGAGATGTTCTAAAGAGATGAAATTGTGATTTCATGCTCGTGCCCTTGTTAAGAGGTATGAGACCTCCGACAAGGTTCTTTGTCCACGAAGTAAAGGAGAAAAGCTTAATCGTTGAGCGTGTGCTCAGATTCTCTGAGTACGACAATCGCTTGAATCAAGTGGGAGTTAATCTTCCAGATGAGATAGTGATGGTTCTCCAAAGACACTACCACCAAGCTGTGAGAGCTTCGTCATCAACTATAACATATCAAGGATAGATACAATGATCCTTGAGAGATTCGCGATGTTTGACACTGCGAAAGTAGAAATCAAGAAGGAGCATCAATAGTTGATGGTTTGTAAAAACACTAAGTTTCAAGAAAGGCAAGGGCTAAAAGGGAAACTTCATGAAACGGCAAACCAGTTGCTGCTCTAATGAAACCCAAGATTGAACCCAAACCCGAGACTAAGTGCTTCTGTTATGAGGGTCACTGAGGCGGAGCTACCCTATATGCTTGGTAGATAAGAAGGTTGGCTAAGTCGACAGAAGTATATTTGATATACATGATATTGATGTGTACTTTACTAGTACTCCTAGTAGCACGAGGGTATTGGATACTGGTTCGGTTGCTAAGTGATTAGTAACTCGAAATGAAAGCTACAGAATAAATGAAGACTAGCTAAAGGCGAGGTGGTGATACGTGTTGGAAGTGTTTCCAAGGTTGATATGATCAAACGTTGCACGCTCCCTCTACCATAAGGTTTGGTGTTAAACCTAAATAATTGTTATTTGGTGCTTGCGGTGAGCATGAACATGATTGGATCGTGCTTATTGCAATACAATTATTCATTTAAAGAGAATAATGGTTACTCTATTTTCTTGAATAATCACCTTCAATGGTTTATTGAATCTCGATCATAGTGTTACACATGTTCATGATATTGGTGCCAAAATATACAAGGTAATGATGATAGTACCACTTACTTGTGGCACTGCCGCTTGAGTCGTGTTGGTATAAATTGCATGAAGAGGCTCCATACTGATGGATCTTTATATTCACTTGATTTTGAATCACTTGTGACATGCAAATCGTACCACATGAGCAAGGCCTTGTTTTCATTGAGATGAGACAAGATAGTAACTTGTTGGAAGTAATACATTTTGATGTATGCAGTCCAATGGGTGCTGAGGCATGCAGTGGATATCATTATGTTCTTACTTCAATGACGATTTGAGTAGATACAGGAGTATTTACTTAATGAATCACAAGTCTGAAATATTGAAAAAGTTCAATTATGTTTCAGAGCGAAGTTCGTTGTAACAGAGGATAAACTGTCTACGATATGATCATAGAAATGAATATCTGAGTTGCGAGTTTTGGTACACAGTTAAGACAATGTGGAAGTTGTTTCACAATTCATGCCACCAAGAACACCATGGTGTGATGGTGTCATAGCCGCGACCTATTTGATATGGTGCATACTATGATGTCTCTTATCGAATTACCACTATCATTTATGGGTTATGCATTAGAGACAACCGCATTCACTTTGAATAGGCACCGCGTGATTCCTTTGAGATGACACAGTATAGACTGAGGTTTAGAGAAATCTAAGTTGTCGTTTCTCGAATGTTTGGGGCTGCGACACTTATGTGAAAAAGTTTCAGTCTGATAAGCTCGAACCAAAAGCTGATAAATGCATCTTCATAAGATATCCAAAACAGTTGGGTAAATGTCCTATCTCAGATCCGGAAGCAAAGTGTTTGTTTCTAGAAACGGGTCCTTTCTCGAGGAAAGGTTTCTCTCGAAAGAATTGAGTGGGAGGGTGATAGAACTTGATGAGGTTATTGAACCGTCACTTCAACTAGTGTGTACCAGGGCGGAGGAAGTTGTTCGTGTGGCGCCTACACCAATTGAAGTGGAAGCTGATGATAGTGATCATTAAGCATCAGATCAAGTTACTACAGACCTCGTAGGTCGACAAGGTCGCGTACTACTACAGAGTGGTACGGTAACCCTGTCTTGGAGGTTATATTGTTGAACAACAATGAACCTACGAGTTATGGAGAAGCAATGGTGGGCCCGGATTCTGACAAATGGCTGGAGGCCATGAAATCCGAGAGAGAATCCATGTGTGAGAACGAAGTGTAGAATTTGGAAGAACTACTTGATGGTCGTGGGACTATTAAGTAAAGATGGATCTTTAAAAGGAAGATAGATGATGATGGTGATAAGTCACGATCAAGAAAAAGCTCGACTTGTCGCAAAGATGTTTTCGACAAGATCAAAGAGTTGACTATGATGTGACTTTCTCACTCGTAGCGATGCTAAAATTCTGTTGGAATTATGTTAGTAGTTGTTGTATTATTTGTGAAATATTGCACATAGGAAGTCAAAACATTGTTTCGTCGACGGTTTCCTTGAGGAAAGATTGTATGTGATACAATCAGAAAGTTTTGTCGATCCTAAGGATACTAACAAGTATGCAAGCTCCAGCGATCCTTTTATTGACTGGTGCAAGCATATCGGTGTTGGAATATATTCTTTGATGAGTTGATCGAAACTTTTGGGTTCATACAAGGTTTGTGAGAAACTTGTATTTCCAAAGAAGTGAGTGGGAGCACTATAGAATTTCTGATAAGTATATGTGGTTGACATATTGTGGATCAGAAGTAATGTAGAATTTCTCTAAAGCATAAAAGGTTGTTTGAAAGGAGTTTTTCAAAGGAATACCTGGATTGCGCTACTTGAACATTGAGCATCAAGATCTATGAAGATAGATCGAAATGCTTAATAGAAGTTTCAACAAGATGCATGCCTTGACAAGTTTTTGAAGGAGTTTAAAATAGATCAGCAAAGAAGGAGTTCTTGGTTGTGTTGTAAGGTGTGAATTTGAGTAAGACTCAAAACCCGACTCCGGAAGAATGAAGAGAATAGGCGAAGGTCGTCTTCTATACCTTAGCCGTAGACTCTAAAGTATGCCATGCTGAGTACTGCATCTGATATGTGCCTTGCTACAAGTTTGTTAAGAGGTACACAGAGTGATCCAGGATAGAATCACTGATCAGCGGTCAAAGTTATCCTTAGTAACTAACGAACTAAGGAATTATTTCTCGATTATGGACGTGGTTAAAAAGTTCGTCGTAAAAGGTTACGTCCATGCAAGCTTTGACACTAATCCAAATAACTATGAGTAGTGAAACATATTCGTATGTTAGAGTAGATATTTGGAATATTTCTGAATAGCGCATAGTAGCAGCATCTATAAGATGACATAAAGATTTGTAAAGATCGCTCGGATCTGAAAGGGTTCAGAACCGTCGACTAAAAGCTCTCTCACAAGAAAGATGTGATCAAACCCCAGAACTGTAAGGGTGTTGGATTCGTTAGAATCACATAGTGATGTGGACTAGATTATTGACTCTAGTGCAAGTGGGAGGCTGTTGGAAATATGCCCTAGAGGCAATAATAAATTAGTTATTATTATATTTCTTTGTTCATGATAATCGTTTATTATCCATGCTATAATTGTATTGATTGGACACACAATACTTGTGTGTATACATAGACAAAACATCGTCCCTAGTAAGCCTCTAGTTGACTAGCTCATTGATCAAAGATGGTCAATGTTTCCTGACCATAGGCAATTGTTATTACTTGATAACGGGATAACATCATTAGGAGAATCATGTGATGGACTAGACCCAAACTAACGAACGCAGCATGTTGATCGTGTCATTTTGTTGCTACTGTTTTTCTGTGTGTCAAGTATTTATTCCTATGACCATGAGATCATATAACTCACTGGCACCGGAGGAATACCTTGTGTGTATCAAACGTCACAACGTAACTGGGTGACTATAAAGGTGCTCTATAGGTATCTCCGAAGGTGTCTGTTGAGTTAGTATGGATCAAGACTTGGATTTGTCACTCCGTGTGACGAAGAGGGATCTCGGGGCCCACTCGGTAATATAACATCACACATAAGCCTTGCAAGAAATGTGACTTAGTGTATGTCACGGGATCTTGTATTACGGAAAAATTAAAGAGACTTGCTAGTAAACGAGATTGAAAAAGGTATGCGGATACCGACGATCGAATCTCGGCCAAGTAACATACCGAAGGACAAAGGGAATGACATACGGGATTATATGAATCCTTGGCACTGAGGTTCAATCGATAAGATCTTCGTAGAATATGTAGGATCCAATATGGGCATCCAGGTCCTGCTATTGGATATTGACCGAGGAGTCCCTCGGGTCATGTCTACATAGTTCTCGAACCCGCAGGGTCTGCACACTTAAGGTTCGGTGATGTTTTATGTGTATTTGAGTTATATGGTTGGTTACCGAATGTTGTTCGGAGTCCCGAATGGAATCACAGACGTCACGAGGGTTTCCAAAATGGTCCGGAAACAAAGGTTGATATATAGGTTTGTCTCATTTTGTTACCGGAAGGTTTTCGGGCATTACTAGCATCGTACCGGGAATGACGAATGGGTTCCGGAGTTCTACCGGGAGGGGCCCACCCACCCGAGAAGAAGCCCAAAGGCTTTGTGGGGGCACATCATCCCTTAGTGCGCTGGTCGGCAAGCCCAAGAGGGCCCTTGCGCAGGAAGAAGGAAAAAAAACCAACAAGAGAGAAAAAAAGGAGAGGAGGTGGGACAAAAGAGGAGGACTCCTCCCCCCAACTCAAATTGGAGGGGGACTCCTCCTCCACCCTTAGGCTTACCCCTTGGGGATCCCTTGAGCCTCAAGGCAAGGTCCCTCCCCTCCCTCCTATATATACTGGGGTATTAGGGCTGATTTGAGATAAAGTTGCCACGGCAGCCCGACCACATATCTCCATGGTTTTTCCTTTAGATCGTATTTCTGCGGAGCTCTTGCGGAGCCCTGCTGGAATAGATCATCACCAACCTCTGGAGCGCCGTCACGCTGCCGGAGAACTCATATACCTCTCCATCTCTCTTGCTGGATCAAGAAGGCCGAGATCATCGTCGCGCTGTACGAGTGCTGAACGCGGAGGTGCCATCCGTTCGACACTAGATCGGGAAGGATCATGATGAGATCGCGGGACGGATCGTGATGAGATCGTGGGATGGAGTGTACAACTACGGTGATTTGAATCACGCAAGTTGTTCGACTACATCGTCCGCGTTTCTTAACGCTTACCGTTGTGCGATCTACAAGGGTACGTAGATCGAAAATCTCCTCTCATAGATGAACATCACCCTCATAGGTATTGCGTGTGCGTAGGAAATTTTTTGTTTCCCATGCGACGTACCCCATCAGATAATGGTATGTTATTTCTAGTGTTTTGCTTAACAACCGCATAATAGCTTCAAAATGACCTATTTTACCCAAGTTAGCTCAGAAATGACCTATAGTGAGCTAGGCTTCCACCTAAATGACATAATTAGCTAAGTTAGCTCCAAAATGGTCTATTTAATAAAAATTGACCTATACTTAGCTAATTATGCTCCAAAATAATATAATTAGCTCCAATAAGGCATACTTAGCTAATTTAGCTCGAAGAAGAGGACAAGAGGAGAAGAAGAAGAAGAAGAGAAGAAGGAGAAGGAGGAGAACAAGGAGAAGGAGCCCTCCTTCTTCTCCTTCTTCTTCTCCTTCTTCTTCTCTCCTCCTTATTCTCCTTCTTAACCCCAGAGCCCGAATAGGAAGAGCCGGAAGAAGAAGAGGTTACTGTTGCGGATGACCTGTCACTTCTTGACTGATTACATAATGGTGGCCTTCCACATGTTCTTCCTGATAGTGATGATGATGATGATGCATTTATTGATGATAGTGATGATCATGATGCATTTATTGACCCCGAAGCATATATGGACGAGCACGATTGTTATTAGTTCATGTCAGGTATTCAATTATTACTATATATAAATTTTGAGTTCATGTTAGGTATTCAATTTTTATTAGTCATGTTCGTATTTATGATGACGATAAACTTAAATTATTTACATTTTATTACTCATGTTGGTATTTATTTTGTACTAACTTCATTTACTCTTTGTCATGACACGTGTTGAAAGATGGTGGGGAAGGGTCAAAAGCACTCCGCGGCTCCTTCTTCGTCGGCAGGTGGTTGGATGGGTACTTCCATTCCTGCCTCGCCTCTTCAGAGAGCGTTTCTCTCTACTCTGCATGGAGTGGCCGCTTCTTCGACTCTCGCGGCCCCCGTGGGAGGAGGTCGACCCCCCGCGAAGCCGAGAGATACTAAAGGTACACGTGGCCACGGGAGAGGTAGGGCGGTGGCTGCCACGCCTTCCTCGCTACCACCCAAGCTGATTCACGTGAGCACAAGACTGCTAGGGTTGGTTTGTCTGAGGTGGAAGCTACACGGTCTTCGGTTCACGAGCCTCAGGTCGACGAGCCTTTGACCCATGAGACTCAAGTCCCAAAGGCTTCGTTCCAGGCGACTCCGGAGGAAAGCAGGGATGAGGGTACGTCCCAAGAGACCCAATGGGATACCTGGCCTGATCTGGATCAGCCTGAGCCAAGTGGCCATGCTGATAGCGACGAGGAGCTAGGTGATGGGGCCACCGTCTACTAGTGTGATAGTTCGGGGCTCCCTCTCGTGCTGGCGACCCACGAGCAGAGGTGGTCTATTAAGCCAAATGGGGACAAGTAAGTTAATTTACTCGTATTTAACCTTCAGGTTTTCTCAAATATCTAATGCTTTGGCTTTAATTTGTCATACTGTAGGGGTTGGATTGTTGCCAAGGGTGTCCGCAAGCCCAACAACGTCCTTGGTGTGCTTTGCCATCAAAACTTCTCAGGTTTTTTTACGTTGCCCGGCTGGGAGTGAGAGGTAGGAATGACCTGGGAGCACTAGCCGCGCCGGAAGTGGAGATCAACGCTGTTTTGTGCCACAGGAGGGCCGACGTACTACAACTGTGAGGAGGGATATGAGGAGGACGCGACAACGGTTATCAAAACCGAATGTCGCCGCCTACTTCAAAACTTTCGGCACAAGCTCGGGTGCAGGCTGTTCGAGACTACTACGCCTCGCGGCGTATTAGGAAGGACAAGGCGAAGTGCCGCGATTCTTAGACGAAGAAGGAGCATTACATGAAGCTATTACATATTATTAAGGCCTTGTAGTTAGTTTCCTTGATTTGATTCTTATGCGTTGCGCTCAAATTTGTCTTTATTAACTTAGGTTCCCCCGAGATGGTGTGTGGATAAGATGGATTGTTGGGAGGCCTTGGTGGATCAGTGGTGCTGCGAAACGTGGGAGGCCAGCCACAACAACGCCAAGGAGAGGTGTGGGAAAATGGTTGGTGTGCCACACCATCAAGGGAGCGTCAACTTAATCCAATTTGGCGAGAACTGGGTATGTGGTTTGCTTCATGCCTTATGCAATTCATTCTTAATGCTATCTTGAGCCCTTTACTCATACATTTTTCCTCTCTCTCTCTCTTTTAGGCGCGCCACAATAAGACAGACGTGCCACAGATGTACGACCTATATGCGATGGCTCATACTGCCTCATACAAGAAGGTCAAGATATTCTCTGAGTATGACCTCGAGCATCCAGAAAACTTCACCAACATCTCCTCCCACCACAAGCTCGTGGAGTACAAAGATCATGGGAAGGCAAGGAAAGGGGAGGACTTTAACCCGAGCAAGGGGCCTATTGATCCAGAGCTGGTGATTATAGCTAGCAATGCGAGGCCCCATGGCACGATCACCATTGGAGACGGCCTTATACGTTCTCCTAGGTCTCTCCGGCAGATAAAGGCAGGCCAAACAAGCTCTTGTCTTGAGATAACACCTCGTCCACAGCCAGTCGAGCTCGCCATCGATGTTAGTTTAATGGACTCAACTATCTTTCCGCATTATGTTGTGCGTGGGAACCAATATGATTACAATGTTAACAATGAGTTGTGTTGCAGGCTGCTATTCTGAAACAGAGAGAGGCAATAAAAGCGCTTTTGGCGGAGAAGGATCAGGAGACGAAGGAGAATAAGAAGAGAAGAAGAAGGAGAAGGAGGAAAAGAAGGAGAAGGAGCCCTCCTTCTTCTCCTTCTTCTTCTCCTTCTACTTCTCTCCTCCTTATTCTCCTTCTTCTTGTCCTCCTTATTCTCCTTCTTCTTCTCTTATTCTTTTCTTATTCTTCTCTACCTCCTTCTCCTTCTCCTTATCCTTCTACTCCTCCTGCTTCTCCTCCTCCTTCGTCTTCATTTTCTTCTACTTCCTCTTCTCTTCTTTCTTCTTCTACGTAGCTTATTTCCCCAACCAAGACATACATAGCTAATTATCCTCCAAAATGACATAATTAGCTTAGTTAGCTTCAAAATGGCATATTTAATAAAAAATGACCTATACTTAGCTAATTATCCTCCAAAATGACATAACTAGCTACAAAAAGGCATACTTAGCTAATTTAGCTCGAAGAATAGGACAAGAGGAGACGAAAGAGGAAAAATGAAAAGAAGGGAGAAGAAGAAGAGAAGAAGGAGAAGGAAGAGAAGAAGTAGAAGGAGCCCTCCTTCTTCTCCTTCTTTTTATTCTCTCCTCCTTCTTCTCCTTCTTCTTATCCTTCTTCTTCTATTCTTCTAGTCTTCTTCTCCACCTCCTCCTTCTCCTTCTCCTCCTCCCCCTCCTCCTCCGTCTTCTTTTTCTTCTTCTTCTTCTCTTCTTGCTTCTTCTCTTTCTTCTTCTACGTAGCTCATTTTCCCCAACAAAGACATACTTAGCTAATTATCCTCGAAAATGACATAATTAGCTTAGTTAGCTCCAAAATGGTCTATTTAAAAAAAATGACCTATACTTAGCTAATTATCGTCCAAAATGACATAATTAGCTCCAAAAAGGCATACTTAGCAAATTTAGCTCGAAGAAGAGGACAAGATGAGAAGAAATAGGAAATATGAAAAGAAGGAAGAAGAAGAAGAATAAGAGAAGAAGAATAGAAGAAGAAGGAGAAAGAGAAGGACGAGAAGAAGGAGAAGGAACCCTCCTTCTTCTCCTTCTTGTTCACTCCTCCTTCTTCTCCTTCTTCTCCTTATTCTTCTCTTCTGATTTTCTTCTCCTCCTCCTCCTCCTTCTCCTTATCCTCCTCCTCCTCCTCCTTCTTCTTCTTTTTCTTCTCCTTCTTCTTCTCTTCTTGCTTCTTCTCTTTCTTCTTCTACGTAGCTTATTTCCCCAACAAAGACATACTTAGCTAATTATCCTCCAAAATGACATAATTAGCTTAGTGAGGTAAAAACATCATAAGAACCTTGGTTAGCTCATGAAAATGACTAATTTAGCTCCAAAATGACATAATAAGCTCAAAATGGCATAAGAAGCTTGGTTACCTCATGAATATTATATACTTAGCTTGTTTTCCTCTAAAATGACATAATTAGCCCATTTATCTCCAAAACAACATACTTAGCTAATTTAGCTCCAAGAGGAGGACAAGAGGAGAAACAAAAAGAAGGAATAAGAAGAAGAAGAGAAGAAGAAGAGAAGGAGAAGGTGAAGAAGAACGAGAAGGGGGAGAACAAGGAGAAGGAGTCCTACTTCTCCTCCTTCTTCTCCTTCTTCTTTTCCTTCTTCTTCTCCTTCTTCTTATTCTCCTCTATTCTTCATTTATTCCTAAATGATGTAGTAAGCTAAATTAGGTCTAAAATGACCTATACTTCTCTTCTTAATCTAGTCTTCTTCTTCTTACATACTTATTTCGCAATTTGCAGATTACATTCACTCCACGGAAGCTTGGATTGTATTGATAGAGTGCATCAATATGGTTTCTTCTAAAATGGCTTCACGAAATCTTGGATTGAAACTATTGTAGTAAATGGATATGAAACTTTGTATGTATGGCTGAAACTAGTGTAATATATGGTTTGGTACGGATGAAACTTGCATAATATGTATGTATTATGGATGAGAGTTATTTTAATATGGTTATGAGTATGGGGCAGTTTGTGTGAAATATATTATGCATTATGGATTATGGATGAAACTTTCAAATATATTTTATGTATTATGGATGAAGCTGGCAAAGATATATATATATATATATATATATATATATATATATTCCTGATTTGTGTGAAAATTGCTCGATATTATTAAAAATAAAATAAACAGGGGCAGTTTGGATGCTTTGCCGTGTGCCCACCGACGGCAAAGGGGCTACAACAGACGACAAAGGGCCCAAAATGGTCGTGTTGAAGCAAACTGGGTCAAAAGGGTGTTTGGTGCCACCCTTTGCCGTCAGCCCACAAGCATGGCAGAAGGCAAAGGGGGGCAGGGCACACTGCAAAGGCTCTGTGGGCCCAGCAGGCTGCCGTTAACACTTGAGGAGGTGCCCGCCGAATTGTTGCCCCATATTATTTGCCGTCTGCCCCCCCCCCACGGCAAAGATCCTTTGCCGTCAGCAGACCGACTGCAGATGGCAAAGAGGCCCTTCACCGGAATTTGTTTGTCATCCAGTTTGTCGTCCGGGGTGTGCCTCTTTGCCGTGAGCAATGGCAGACGGCAAAGTATCTGATCCCTGTAGTGAAGCCTTACCTAGTTCATGGTAGGCGCTTCAGCATCATGCTGGATGAGACCTTCGAAGTGGATACAGTAAGTCACAACGACAAGTCTTTTTTCGTAATTAAGCATGACTTCTGCTTCTTTTTCTTCAACTTATAATTTTAATATTTTACTATTCTACTAGCGTATCCCCTGCCATGGAAGAGTTTATGTCTTGGATAAGATTGGTTTCAATACTAAAAAAGTATGGAGGTAAAGAAAGTTCACTTATGGACCAAGCATAGTTATACTTTTGCCGTAAAATTATACAATGCAGATACCTACTCCTATTTTGAATGCAAAAGTTGGAGAGCACTAAGCAAGGCTTATGCATTTGAGCCTAATATGCTTATCACCTTTGATATTAGTCCGGAAGATTAAATTGAAGGTAATATCGACATCTGGGTCGATGTGCAGACGCCTCCAGTTCTACCATTATGTGAGTTTCTCAACCATATTTATTAAGTATTTTATATAGTTTATTTAAAAATAGTTGACAACTTATTTGCATTGACACCTTCTTTTCATTCTTCAAAAAATGTACGGAAGATGGTAGATAGAACCTACTACTATATGCAAAATTACCTTATAAGGAGAAAGATCATCTTATCGCCTTTATTATTGATCTTGAGTATTACAATAGCTATAATCAAACTCCTCCACATTATGATCAATACGTGCCACTAGTGCACGTGGTGAACTACAGTAACATCCATGGAGATTGCATGGTAAGATTTTCTACTATTACGACATCCGTGCATCTTTTGCATAAATTCTTCTAAAACTAAACTACATTGCTAAGTAGAAAGTTATTAGTATGTTTTTGAACAGAAAATTCCGAAGGATTGTGTGCCTTATCTAATGTTTCCGAGAGGTCGTGTTGATGTTATGAGCTTACGGCCAGGACGACCAGGTCAGCCTACGCATCACTCTTGTCCATACCGAATTTCTAAAACCGATGAAGACATGACAATCGAAGATTGGAAAAAATGCATGGTCAATCGTAGAGAGCTACTTGGAAGCAACATTGTGCATAGGCCAAGAATTGGAGACAGGATGATCTCCATTCCATAACGCAGAGTCAGGGCCTATCTTGTTTTATGATATTGTACCTAAGAGAGGGTCGAGTAGGTCCTATGACAAAGGAGTAGGTCCTAGGTACAATGTGTTATTATGTGCTACAATGTGCTAGATTTGATGATGAGGAGGAGGAGTTGTGACGATGACTAGTGACCAGTTGTTATATGATGTCTCATTGACAAAAATGATGATTAAATAGTGTTGGTGGTAATGACTATGATGATTATTAGCTATAGTGTTGTTGGTGATGATATTATGGAAGAGTTTTTATATTAATATGATGATGATGTTGATCATGATTATCATGATGATTTTTTATTATAATCATGATTGGTTATAATAACATTGGGGGAAGGAAAGCGGATTAGATTCATGTGGATGGATCAAAAGCGACCAAAAGTTGAATCAGTTGGACCGTCCTACTAATTCAACTTTTGATCACTTTTGATTCATTTAGATGAATAAAATCCAATGATATAATAATTCATCATGAACATATTGATATAACAATCTCTTAATTGGTATTGTATCAAAATTTGTATAACGGCGTATAAATACACTAAAAATAAAAAATATTGAAAAACAGATTACTAGTAGTGCGAGTTTCCAAGAACGCTATTAATAGTTGTCTTATCAGTAGCGCTGGTATGATACACGCTACAGCTATATGTCTTAGAAGTAGCGCGTCTTACATATGCTGCTGGTAAGTAATAGCTATAGCGCCTTACTAGTAGCGCGGTAACCCGCGCTACTAGTAGGCACTAAACCCGCGCTACTACTAGGCTTTTCCCTAGTAGTGAACCCTCTTGCCCACCTTGGGTGTAAGTTGTTTCTATTTTGTTTGCACCCACTAAAGATGGTTGATGATTGATATTCCTATTGGTTTGATAAATTTTGGTTTCTTAACTGAGGGAAATAATTACCCGTATTGTGCTTCAATTACCCGTTCCTCTTCATAGAAAACCCAACGCAAATCATAAGAACGAGGAAGGACTTTTCGCGCAGTTGCCGGGGAATATCATCACCAAGTATCAAGTAACTTCAAATAGATTATCATTCCATTGTTCTTCTTTTTATTTTCTTTTATACTTAGATTGCTTCAAAAACCCCAAAAATAGAAAAATAGTTATCTTTGCTTGTCACTAATTTACTCCTTGCTCGCTAGTTTGCGTGTCCTTCTTGTTACTTTGCTTGCTTAGTCACCATGTCTCAAGATGCTACTAAGTTGTGTGACTTCTAAAATACTAATAAAAATGATTTTATTAGTACTCCTATACCACCTTCTAGTTGTGCGGCGGCTTTTGATATTAATGCTGCATTATAAAATCTTGGCATGAAAGAACAATTTTAGGGAAGTCGTAATGAGGATCCCACTTCTCATCTTAATACCTTTATTGAACATTGTGATGTGCAAAATATAGAAGACATAGATAATGATTTTTTGAAATTAAAATTATTTCCCTTTTCACTAAGATATAGACCTAAGGCTTGGTTTTATTCTTTACCATGTAACAGTATTGGAACAAGGGATAAGTGTAAATATGCTTTAGTTGCTAATATTTTCCTCCTCCTAAGATCATCTCCCTTAGAAATAAAATAATGAATTTTAAATAGCATGATCCTGAACATGCTGCATAACATTGGGAGAGGATGAAATTGGTGATTATAAATTTCCCTACTCCCTACTCATGGTTTAAACTTGTGGATGATTATCCAAAACTTCTATGTTGGACGAAACTTTGTATCTAGAAATCTTCTAGATTCTACCGCAGGTGGTACCATCTTGTAGGTGACCTTAGGAGAGGCCACAAAAATTTTGGACAAGATCTTCACTAACTACTATCAATCGGATACCAAAAGAGCTCCAAATTCTAAGAATATAAATTCTATTGAGGAAATCGCTACTACGAGTGAAAACTGCTCGCGTTTATCCTAATTACTTGCCCTTGTCTACTTCGATTGAGAAAAATGATAATGCCATGGATGTGAATTTTATCTCTCGGAATAATTTTAATACCAATGCCTATAGGAGTAATTTCAATGCTAGGGCATATCCCTATAAACTCTCTAACGGTTGTGGCAACTCTTATAGAAAGTCTCACGGAAATCCTTTTAACAATAAGAATAGTTTATCCTACCGTCTTGAAAAGACCATTAAATAATTCATTAATTATCAAAAAAATTCAACACTATGGTAGAGGAAAAGCTGCATACGTCGATATGGGCTAAAGTCATTGATAGAATTGTTCTTGATGTAGAAACTCATAAAAGTAAAGCTTTTCCACCCGAGTATGATTTTAGTGAGACTATTAAATTGATCCAAATATATACTAATGAAAGCAAGGAGAGGAGCGATAAGTTGAAGTCTAAGAGGAAATTTCTAGAAAAAGGTCTCCCACTCGGTTTTTACGCAGATTGTGAGGAGGATCTTAAAATGATTGTCACTTCTCCTATTGAATCCATATTTACTTCTATGAATATAAATTATAATGGTACTATATATGAGTGAACTCTAGCTAGAGAGCACCTCGTTTTCTTGGAGTTTGATTATTCTAATCCTAAAACTGAAAAAGTGCGTTTGGAGTCGTCAAAAGTTTATGTATTTATGTGCCCACTATCTTGGATTACAAGGACTTTAATTACGAAAGTTTCTCCTTACTAGAACGTATTTTTTTGTTACAAACCATTATTATCTCACCCAATGCTTGTGAAAAAAATAAGGCTTTCACTAATCATATAGTGGTTAAAATGATAAAAGCTTATGATGAGAAACTTGAACTTGAAGTTTCAATCCCTAGAAAATTGCATGATGATTGGGATCCTAATATAAAAATAAACATCAATAAATATGAATTCAATGCTTTGTGTTACCTTGGTGGTAGTGTTTCAACAATAGCTAAATTGGCCTATGATGTGCTTGGTCTCACTAATATTCAGGAGTGTTCCGTAAACTTACATACTGCGGACTCTACAACTAAGAAACCCTTAGGTAGAAATAATTATGTTAACATTATGGCAAATAATAATTATATCCTAGAAATTAAATAAGTGGATCATATATCAAGAAATAGTTCAGTAATTTAGCTGCTAGAGGAGGTGTAAGGATAAACATTCATCACTTAGTGACTGAACTCATAGCCACCTAGGAATTTGAATCATTGCATTGGGATCTAGGGTGAGCTCCCTATGAATTTCTGAACTTAATGGAGAAATTCAAAAATAGGTTTTAAGCATTTAGGTGTGCAGGAAAGTTTTCTAGAAAATTGTGCAAGCTAACATTTTGGATAGATCAAGATTTTTGGGACCTATATGAATTATTTTCTTCTGTGGAAAAATAAAATAGCTAAACCGCTCACCGAGCACGACAAAGCAACTAGTCCGGTGTAGTCGCTCTGTCAAGCGAGATAGACGCGACGTTAAAGGCAGAGTCAGGGAGTTTATGGCTTCACCTCGCGAAAGCGTCTTCCCACCGGGTCCGTGTCCACTTAAGAGGGACAGGCCTACCCATCGGCCTCACTGGTCAACCGACAGGGTGGCGATGGTAGGCTCGTCCCCCACGTCCCAATCGAATAGGGGATAGGCAGGGGAGGCAAGGCCGAGCATACATCGGTGCAATTCCGGCACCTCAAGCCACCTCCCGTGAGGCTCCGAGCGTCGGCTTGATAGGGGCGAAGAGCCGCACCACCCTCAAGGTTCCATTTTTGATGGGGAGAACCGGAATGAGTGTCGCTTTGACTGCAGCGGCCTTTGACAACGATGTCCAGGGAACTTCCGATCACTAGAGGGATGGATTGAAGCATGAGGGAGGATGGTGGCTATGATCGAGGGGTTTTGGTGCATCTTAAGAAGGAGGGAGTCACCGGGGAGCTCGATTTCGAGTGATACCCGAGAGAGGCATTTCCGGCCATTTTACGAGGAGGATGCTGCGAGAGCAAGATGGCTCGGGTGTAGGAGGCTTATGACAGAGATATGAGGCAAAGGGAGCTGAGAGGGGCACTCGGGAAGGCCTCATATTGTCGGACCAAGGCACAACATAGACTGAGTCCATGGGCGACACTCAAGCAATCTCTGTCAGGGGCATTGGTCGGCAAGAGAGGAGGGGGCCATCAACCTGTCGTGTCGTAGAGGCGAGTTTACTCGCGAGAGGGAGGAGAACGAAGTGGTCGGGAGGCTCAGAATGGGCAGCCGCTACAGTGTGGGAGTGCATTGCAGCTTGCTCCAGAGGATGGATTTGGCATGCCAGGGCAAGCCAATGGCGCCTTGCCCGTGGTCAAGCTTGTGTACTAATGCCTAATGTGTCCTTAGATGCCCTATGGGCCGGGGCAGGTTGCACTCGATCACCTATGGTACCATTTACCCCTTCGTGGTTCGGCGGGGAGATTGCATCGCACAAGGAGCAGAAACTACCATGCAGCATGACAATGGGACTCGAGGTCTTTACCTAGGTTAGGGATGGTGAGAAGCATAAAACCCTAGTCCTGCTTTGGTGGATTGATTTGTAAAAGAAAGAATTCACACAATGTTCTACCCTCGCAAGGGTTGCCGTGGAGAGCTACTACGTGCGTACAAATTTTCTAGGATCTGAATCGTGTGCTAGATTTCCTTGGTCCTCCTTCTTTAGATCAAGGGGCATCAATAGTGGAAAACAGAGATGATTAGATAGCTAACAGTGTTGCCATACCTAACTGTGGCACTCGAGAGAAAAATGACATAAATGCAGCCTTAGGTGGCGAGCGGGGGTGCCTCCCCGGCAAGCTCCTTCCACAGCTCTAGCTAACTATTGCACCATAGCTTGACATGTCTACGGACGGTAGTCAAGGGGGCGTAACCTGTCTTCCAACATGTTGATACATGCCGAGCGAGAGCCCCTTAACTATCCGGAGCTCGACACCTCATCGATATTTGCTTGGTGTGGTGATGACGTGGAGCGGTGGTAGATTGGCTCTCGCTTGCCGAGGGAGTGACTTGCCGGGTCTTCTGGACGATGCATGTTCCTTGTTCCCCGGCAGGTGTCGGGCATTCTTGGCGAGTTGTGGGCCCATCCTGGGCTGCTGTGTATGTCTTCTCGGCGTCTGGGTCCGGATACTTGCTTGGGTCGTTGGTTGGTTTTCCCCAACAGACCCTGCTCGTTAGGGATGTAGCTCTGCTTTCCGTGCACAAGTCAGGGGGAATAAACACCCTTGTTTGTGTACCCCGACTTAAGCCACCGAGCCTAAGCCATACGTGTCGCTCAACATGTTGGGTTCGACTCCCTCTATGCACGGGCACGTGTTGAGAAACTGCTGTCCTCCCGAACCACGTCCAATGTGCGCATTTACCGCGGGATGTGGTGCAATTGAACAGTAGCCGTTGGGGAATAAAAAATTGGGAACTACCAGTAAATAAATTGCAGTTCCTTGTAGCGATAGCGAAGTTCTAGTCCCCAATGCATGGCCGCAATAAATAAAGAAGGGATCTCACAAAGGGGGCGCTACTTATTCACATTCATCTCCCCGCCCTTCTTCTCCATGCTCCGAACAAGAAACTGCCCTTGCCACTGCCATTCCCTTGAACAAGCATTGCCAAGTCGCCCACTTCTCAGGAAAGATGGGGCGGAAGATGGCCGCCCTGAAGGGGAAACAACCAACTGAGTCAAAGGAGCAGGCTCCTGATGAGAGGAAGAGAAGAACAAAAGAGGTGGAGAAACGACGGCGGAAAGATGTGGTTTTCTCTCCGTCGAATCTAGACCGTAATACCTTGATTGAAAGGTATGACTATATGTGGGGGAGAGAGACGAAGGGGCACAAGGCACATATGGTTATTCCAGATAACCCCAATGAGAGGATGCCAGGATATTCATATCACTTCTTCTGCTCGTACTTTTACTGTGGTCTGTACCCCCTTCTCTGATTTGTTCTGTGCCATGATTGCGGTGTATTGCTTTCACAATCTGGATTTCATGCCCAATGCAATTGTGTGCATGGAGACCTTCGCCCACCTGTGCGAGAACTTTGTTGGAGTTGCCGCCAACGTGGATTTGTTCACACACTTCTTCCTTCCCTGCATAGAGGACAAAAATCACCGCTCGGGGAATGTTAGCTGGATTCCTCGGGGGAGGAAAGAGGACTGTGGATACCTCTCTGGCCAACATCGCGGGAAGTGGCAAGAGTGGAGGGGTGATTGGTGTTGGATCAAGGATGACAAAGCCCCCCGATTTCTGCTGTACACGGACGGGTTGCATCTCACACGGAAGTGACTGGAGCAGATTGGGATTTTCTGATGCCAAGCTTCACCCGATGCTGAACAAGATCACCCTTCTCAAGGCTGTCAAGCTTACCGTTCAGCACGTGGGAGCCAACTTCCTCCGGCGCCGGATCACACTACTTCAGAGAAGGGACATGTTTGCTTGTGAATTCTACGATCCTGCCGACAGGATGCAGTTGTACCGAGGCACAGGCAACAACCTGACGACCTATGGGCATTGTTGTTTGTGTGACCAATTGTATGGTGTCTTTGGGTCATTCCATCTACCGGCAAGGGTATCTCCTTTTCATATTAACTCTGCCAGGAACCAGATTCTGATGTGGATTCCAGATTGCGATGCCTCCCGGGTCAAGTCTGATTTGGCTTTATCCTCCCTGGATGAAGAGATGGAGTGGGGTCCAGCCTGGAGGAAAGGTCCTCCAAACAACAGGATAGCCTGATTGCGCCCACCAGAGATGTGGAGAAGGCTAATATTGCCACTCTGATCACAGAGGGTAAACGGGTCAGAGCCGCCAAGGGAATGAACTCCGGGGATGAAGGAGAGGAGGAATCCGAGGAAAGTGACTCTTGTGGAGAGGGGGATGAGAATCTTCCCCCGGAACAAGTTCTCGGGTTGGAGTCTGCCGGGGCTGGATCCCTCCACATCGAGGGCGAGGCAGAGGAGATAAAAGGAACATTGGTGAAAGAAGAGCGGCTCGAAGCAGAGCCACAAGCCCCAGAAGCACGACGGCGCCTTTGCCCTCACCTTGGCCAGGAAGCGGCGTCTCCTGCATGTTCGCGGGCTCCCCCGAAGGTGAAGAAGATGACCTCCAATGGAGGAGGACGAGAGGTTAAACGCCGTCTATCCTCCCGCATTTTCCAAGCCAAAGCTTCTCCTGTCAAGCGACGGAGGGGCATAAGGGTGGACCCCAGCACCCCGTGAAGCCCAACTTCTCCGCCCCGCTCGCCTGTGCTCGAACCCCAACCTGCCGCCAAGTTCCGCTCCACTAACTCTAGAGAGGGGAAGATCGACTCCGCCGCGCGTATCATACGAGCTAGGATCCATGCTTATTTATTTCGAACACAATTGATGTCAAAACTCTTTGCTTTTGATACTCTGACTGATTTTGCATGATCATGTTCTGACAGGGATGAGGATGAGGAGACCCTTGCGCATATGGCCAAATGAGCCAAATCCACGGTAGGGTGAGGTCCCATGACAGACACGGGCCTTGCGGGAGACGCGGAGGCGAACCCCGTGTCTAGCCCCCAGGCCAGACCCCACCATGAAATCCAAGCACAATCCCCGTCTCATAGAGGGGACGGAGAAAAGCGTCCTCCTACGTCCGACAGGGAGATGGGATAGGTTCATTAGGGAGAGGCCCACGAGGAGGAGCCTTCCTTCCAAGACCTCTCGTCAACCATCGTCATTGGGAAGGATTCACCAGCAAGGGCCTCGACCGAAGAGCCCGTTCGCGCAGAAGCTGTTGTCGATGAAGTAGTGATGGACTGTGCGCTGACAGCTGACCTTGCAGGTCAAACAACTATTCCTGCATGGTAGTCTCCATCGAGTATCCCACTTGATTGCGACTTTACTCCCCCTGCCCTCTCTCTTTCTTTTAATCAGCTATATGACTTTAATTTTGTCATCTATTGCTTTTTATCATAATATCACTGCCCGAAGAACCAGAGTTGCTGGAAGAGGTGGATGGTATCAGTAAGGATGCTGCCTTGGAGGTGGAGAAGATTGCTACCATAGAAGTTCATGGCTAGGTTGTCGAGGAACTGCAGAAGTTCCTTGAGATAATGATATCAAACCCTAGTAGCTCAACTATCCTAGTTGTAGTCATAGAGTGGAGTGCCCCTATTTCAGCCTTCAGGGCAATGGTCACTACTCGATAGTGCCCTCCGATTACGGACCTGTCCTACTCAGCGGGTATAGACATCGTCGAAGGAATTGATCGGGCGCTGGCATCGCTATGTCAGAAGGTCACAGGAGTCAATGATTCTACTCACAGTTCCAAGGACATGGCTTTCTTGTAGTCCATGTCTGTCAGGATCAAGGATATGCAGAGCAAGTATGACCTCAAATGGCAGGCAATCAAAGACCAACGCGAGCTAGCCGGTTTTGTGGACCAGCAGTTGAGGGACAAAGGAAACGAATTGTGGGAGTGGTACAACCAGTAGATCCATTCCAGAAAGAGACCCTCAAACTTTCCCTCCGTGATAAGGATGGCGAGTTGGAGGCTCGCCTCCTGCAACTCACCATGGAGCAAAAGGATGGCCACAGAGCTGCCCTTGACGCACTCTCCTCAACTTCTATTGCCCAGTTAAAGAAGGTGTCTGACAAGCTTGCTGCCGCGGCAAGTGCCAAGACCAATATGGAGGCCCGGTTGAGCACACTGATGGAGGAGCTTGCTTGAAGTGGAAAGGATACCGAGGCCCTCAAAGAAGAAGCGCGGAAGGTGCAAACCACGCTGGAAGAGGCACACTCACAAGTTTTTCCAAAACCCAAATTCTCGACGCCGCTAACGATATCATTTATTGTTTTCAATCTTGTCTTGCCTTGCTGGAGAGGAACATTAAAGTTGCTGGTGCTTGAGAGAAGCTATTGCAGATGGATCTGGCCAATCCCCAAACCGTCCAGAAGGATGCAAAATAAAAGCAGAAGAACCAGGTTGAGCAGCGCGACCTCTGGATCAAGAGCATGGTTCACATCGCTGAGCGCCTCATCACCTAGATTGCATGCATGAACATGAAGAGTTGGGCTTTCTCCATCAGAGAGTATGAAGTCCCAAGCGTAAAGTTAAAGACGTACGAAGATGATAGGGCTGCCTGCTTCACCGGCGAATTCTGGAAGCTGGCTCGTAATGCCCTCTTCATGGTCGTGAGCAAGCTTGCCTTCATCCACCTGGAACTCGGCCTCTTTGCCGGTTTCAAGAAGTTGCCGCCGGGTGCTGATGACTCAGCTGCCACGAAGAAGGCGCGCCCTCTTGCCGATAGGGTCCTTGCAGTACCATCGTGTTATCCTGTACTTAAGGCAAAATATGTATCTCATATCAGACCATGCACTATCCTTGCCTCTTGCGGAACTAGTGTCTTTATGTAATCGTATGCCACCCCCTTTGCTTTCCTCCCGGTATTCGTATGGCTAATTTCTTTGTGCCCACTGGTTGCCCGCCAACAATGTGCTATCACCATTGCTTTGAGGAATAGGTCCTTAGCATTCTGCTGGCAAGAACACGCTGCCAGCGATTTTTTCCTCATTGATCTTTGATGTTGCCATGTGTTCTATTGAGCAGGATCAAAACAAAATAGGGGCGCGATCAGGAACACAACAAGGTTCCATTACGTACTAGATTCACTATACGCCAAGGGGGATACGCAAAATGCAAGCTTTGACAAAAACTGACAGTGATGTCGACTTATCTTTCGTTAAGGCTTCCTCTCTATCTTGATGTGTGTCTTGCCACATTTGCGAATAGAAAGGAAACAACGGTACTTGGGGAAATTTTATTCATGAGCATGGTCCGCAGCAAGAGCTTGTCGGGCCAATGTCGGCGTTCATAACTTAGCAGAAAGGGAAGGAATAGTAAATATGATCGGTCGAACATTTCATCTTCTCCTTCTTTACCAGCAGTCCCATGACGACCAGGACGTTGGAAACATTGGGGAACGGGACCTCGCTGTGGCTTGTTTGTCGGGGTCGCCGACCAATGTATTTGCCTAGCATTTTGCCCCGGATTTACTAACACGGGGCAAATGCAGGACCAGGATGCACGTGAGCTCATCGATATCGACGGCTCCACCATGATGCAAAACTGACCATAGGTGGGGAAGGAGAAGAGAGGAAGGGTATCTCCATGTACCTTTCCTTTTTCCTTACCCATTCAATGGTATTCGCACCTCCCCACGGGTTAGATGGGCTAGCTCGATGATTGTGATATAGATGGCATTGTCGCCTGGTCTGCCTCTTCCCCTGTCAAGGTAGTCACCATGGCATTATGTCCGCATCAGACGTAGCAGCCATAGTGTCGATGGTCCGCATTACCGTTGATGTCACTACGACGATGGCGTGTAGCAGGGCTCGGAGAGGAACGGGCTCATAAAGTGACGATGTTCTTCTTCCTCGACGCTCCAGGCGGAGGGGATGATGATGAAGATCGATGAAGCGCTTGCAGTCAGAGGTTTGCATGAATGACTCCCCCTACCTGGCATGCCAAAGATGTTGGGGTAGGTTGCACTCCTCACCTATGGGAGCATTGGCCCCTTCGTGGTTCGGCGGGGAGATCGCGTCGCGCAAAGAGTAGAAAGTACAAGCTAGCATGATGATGGGACTCGAGGTGTTTACCCAGGTTCAGTACGCTGAGAAGCATAAAACCCTACTCCTGCTTTGGTGGATTGATTTGTAGAAGACGAAGCTCACACAGTGTTCTTCCTCGACAAGGGTTGCCGCGAAGAGCTACTACGTGCATACAAATGTTCTAGGATATGAATCATATGCTAGGTTGCCTTGGGCCTACTTTTATAGCTCAAGGGGCATCCATAGTGGTAAACAAACATGATTAGATAGCTAACAGTGCTATCATACCTAACTCTAGCACTCGAGACAAAATGCCATAAAAGCTACCTTAGGTGGCGAGCGGGGGTGCATCCCTGGCAAGGTCCTTCCACCTCTCTAGCTAACTATTGCACCACACCTTGACACGTCTACGTCCGGGTGTCAAGGGGGTGTAACCTGTCTTCTAGCATGTCGACACGTGCCGAGTGAGAACCACTTAGCCATCCAGGAGCTCGACACCTCATCGATAAGTGACTGGTGTGGCGATGAGGTGGAGCGGTGGCAGATTGGATCGTGCTTGCCGTGGGAGTGACTTGCCGGATCTTCTTAGGGATGCTTGCACCTTGGTCCCCGGTAGGTACCAGGGGTTATTGGCGCATCTCCGGCCCGTCCTGGGCTGCTATGTAGGTCTTGGCACCGTCTGGTTCTGGATACTTGCTTGGGTTGTTTGTTGCTTTTTACCGTCAAGCTCTAATCGTAAGGGATGTAGCTCTCCTGTCCGTGTACAAGTCAGGGGGAATAAACACCCGTGTTTGTGTACCCCGACACTATGAACCTTAAGTGCTAATGTAAAGTTAGAAGAAAGAGGAGTGGTGGAGGAAGGAGTAATTGTTTTGTTGTCTGGGAAGAAAATAAGCGGTATAACCCCTTCAACGAGTGAACCTTGGCCAGCGAGAACTACTTGGGGTAGAGGGGGTATATTTAGGACTGCAGTAAAAATTATAGCTCAAAGAGAAGAATTTTGCCATCTCAATCATTGATCCTTAGAATATGGAAGATGGTGTTTGATGTTGATTTGAGCTATGTAAGTTGACCTAGTTGATATGATATTTAACAGGAATGACAATCATGACCAACTGAACTTGGCCACATAATTTGAGCTTAGTTGGTGAAAGTGGCCAATGTGACTTTGCCAAACCCAGGAAATCATCAGAAATAGATTTGTACAGATCTAGCCAAGCTAAACTATTCTCCTTGTTTCACCACTTGGTTTGGATGCATTATTACAGGATTAGAACATGTCCAAAAACTTTAAGCTGAAATGGTTACACTTGACAATATAAAGCTGGTCAAATTTTAATCTGGACACAGATATTTTTGGGGCACTTTAGTTAACCAAAACAATTTTTATTTGGTTGAGACTTGGTAAAATCATCGCATGAGGGATATGTGACTTTCTGAAATTTTATTGGATTTATTTGACTATTTTTCTTATAGAAATATTTCAAATACTTGAAATAACCAGAAAGGGTTTTGGGAGGTTTTGTCCAATATTTGGTTCGTGGCCATGTTCATAAACACATATATATGGAAAATATATGTCCACTAAGTTTCCCTTATTTTTCTCAAATATTTTTGAAATATTAAAAACAAAAATTACCTATAAAAGACCATTTCTAGCCCTAGAAAAAGGCAATTTAATAAAATACAAAAAAAATTAAAATAATATTTCTGTGGTTTTTGGAAGTCTTATATGTAATATTCTTGAAATAAAATATTTGGGGCAAACCACTTTCCCTATTTTGAGGACTTGTAGTACAAACCTCAATTCAGGGGGTTTTCAAAACCTATATCAAATAATTCTTTTTCAATAAAATAATATTTTACAAAAAAATGATGTCCTATGGACATGGCATTATCATTGGGCTAGGATTTGGATCAGGGAGATGAGTTTTGGGAGTAGGAGGAACTTTATGATTTAGGAGCACACTCAGTCAAACACTCGAATAGCAATCAAGTCAAGCATCACAACACACAAAAAGTTTTTGTTGGTACTAATTTTGAATCTCTATTAATATAGTGATGTGAGGCAAAACACAAGGAGTGACAACGCATCCCAAATGTTTGACCACAAAATAGTGCATGCGATAGTTATCCTATCCGACACGAATAAGACATTGATATGTTTATTAAACTTATCCAACACTTGTATGGTGGTTAAATTATGTTCTTAGTTAAAAATTGCAAACGTTCGGAAAATATGAGTGTGCATGATATACTCCTCATCCTACACGATTTACAATTCTGAACTATATGTGATGAGGCGCACATCATAAATGGTACACCAAAGAATAGCGTGTGTGATGCTAATGTGATATCACACGAATGTCAAGGATGGATTGTTGCATATCCCAAATGGTTGACCGATGACTCTAGTTTCTGATATATGCGGACATCCCATATGCTTAGTTTTGTTTAATATTTGCGTTCATTGATGACCATCGCCATTGAATTTTCTGTGTTGTCTAGGATGGACCCTCCTATGACCCACATAGGCAAGGCGATGCTTTAAAATTATTGAACGAAAAGGGGTTAAAAACTGTATGTATAACACGTCGCTGCACCAATGTTACTAGTCTTCCGGAAGTGCCACCACAGGCAAGGTCACACTCGGTGATTACAATGCAGCTACGTAATTTGTCGAGCGGACTCAAAACAAACTAAGAGCTCAATAGATAACAACAAGGTACCTTCACGTGTCGATTTGTCATACAATGTCGACAAATCTTCCAAGGAAGGAGAAGAAATACAACAAAGAATCTGATTGCATGTTTTTTCAACTTAGCTTTTCTTTGTTACACTTCTTGTCATAGGATGGCAACATGAACGTCACTTGGGTATCCATATCGTCAATCCCCATGGGAAAATTGCATGCAAGGAACTCTTCAGATTCTTTGAGAAAGGGAAAGAAGAGAAAATAGGAGGCTTGAAACCTTGAGGCATTGTTAGGCATCTCACACAAAGTATAATGAAATACAACATCACATGGAACATAAATAAACATGTACTTTCAAAAGAGTTTTGAAACAAATAGCTTTATTTCATTAGGCACAGGGTTTGCGCCTAGTTTTTTACAAATGATTACAAATAACACTTCAGATTTTCTACACCTCGGCCCGAAACCTCGACACGAGGAGCGCAACTTGACCGAGAATATTCTGGAAGTGACCTCGGATGCCATGAGGGGATTAGCAACATGGATTGAACCCGAACAATCAAGCAGTGTGAGCCCTGCTGAAATCCCCATGTTACACAAGCTACTCGATCATTTGCAAGTCATGGGGATGAAGATAGACCAAGTCATGGTGTATGAACATATCAGACTTAGACCCGACGACAGGGAAGTCTATATCCCACCCATTACACACTTGACAAAGATCATCAAGTGCGTGGTCACGGGCTCCCCGCATCAACCACCTGAGCTGAAGACGGTCTACGTCCCAGTCAGTGCTCTTCCGGACTTATCCAACAGTGCAGAAAACCTATCTCACCCTGCCAACCTGTCGGGGCCAGCGGCAGGCCCAACACGCAACCTAGTCGGGAACGCATGTATCGAGGTTTCCTACCCACAACTCACCTGAATCCAAAATCCTTTTCCACCCACCACCCATAACGAAAATAAGCCGGAAGACTACGGATCTCCAGGCACGTACGAAGTCACGCAAAGGCCAGGGGTATCAGCACACCACTTTTCGGCCAGATTCCTCCTCGGCAACAAAACCGAAGGCCGCAACGAGCGGGAGCTTATTCATGCTTTCCAGTAGAATTACCACGATGAGGTCATCCTCAATGTCCTATCCCGTCGCCGGATTCAATCCTTCACCGAGCTATCGAGCATAGTGCTAAAATACCGCGCCAGGGAAAGTACTTTGCAAATTCAGTAAATGTGCAACGACGCTAGCCTTGGGAGGCTAATCTAGACAAGACGCACACCCTTGGTTACGAGGCCGGTCGCAACCGGAAACTCGGCAAAAATAACTCAGACGCGGGCTAAATCAGTCCTCGAGATACTATAGGATGAGCCATGCCACATATATTCTGCCCCGCCTGAATCAAGCTCCATCCATAGCCTTAGATAATGTTGGGTCCTCAGGCAGGTCGGAAAAAGCGGAGAGACTATCCTCCTCGCGACACCCATGGAGCACTGGCCAATGGCACCGCCAGATAAACCAAATAGATCTTAAGGATGTTTGAGACGTTCACACCTAAAGGACAGAGAAAGAGAGCCTGTTGGGATCTCCATCAAATCCTTCATGTAGAAGTGGCAAATCCATGGACGAACACACCTATCACACTCGACCAGGACGACGAGCCAATGACCAACACAGGGTGGGCACTTGCCGCCATAGTCCTAAACCCAATAGTTGACGGCTTCAGACTCAACAATGTACTGATGGACGAGTGAAACAACCCAACCTCATTTACGAGGAAACGCTTGAAAAAATGTAGTTTGACCGATCCAGAATGGAGCTGAGCACAACCACCTTCTCGGGTATCGTCCTCGGAAGACAGACCCGCTGCACAGAATGAGTAGCACTCGATGAGGTGGTCGGCACACCCGATAATTACAAATCCGAGGAGCTACTCTTTCATATCGTCCCTTTCCACAATAGCTACCAAGCACTGTTGGGGCGTGAAGCCTTCACACCGTTCTAGGCCATACCCATTACGGGTACATGAAACTCAAAATGTCAGGGCCGAATACAGTTACCACGGTAAACAATGACCCCAAAAGAGCCCTCCACACCAAAAACAAAACCACATCCCTCGCTTTGGAAGTACTAGCAGAGACCCTCACCGCAGAAGAACTCGCGGCACAACCTGCCGTGGTGGAAAAAACAATGTGATCCTCGACAAGTGGCCAAAGTCCACATCCTACACCCGACGGACCCCAATAAAATAGCGTCAATCGGGCACAAATTTAGCCCGAAATCGATGAAGCACTACGCGCTTTTCTGCAAAAAAAATAGGGAGATATTTGCATCGCACCCATTAGACATCACATAATAGCTGATTTCAAATCCATCAAATAGGCCTTGCACCGATATTCCGAGCCTAAACACCAAGCTATAGGAGAAGAGCTCTGGGTTTCGTCAGGGACAGTAAACACCCCGACTGGTTGGCAAACTTGGTCGTGGTACCAAAGATCTTCACCATATCCCACACGCCCGAGATCTGTCACGGTCCGCTGAGGTCTTCCACAATTTGAAGTGATTGCGAGCTCTAGTAAATTTATCGACCAGTTTATCCATCCCTTGTGGAGGGTTTTGGTTCGGCCTTAAAGCTCGGACCATACTCCGTATAGACTTCCGCGGACGCTCTTGCACAATGGAAAGTTCCTTCAACAGGTCCCCCCAAAGGAGGTGGTCTCCTCTTCAGGATGCCCAGTCAAAAGACCTAATCCAAAAGAGGAAAAAATTCATGATCAACACAATAAAATTTAGATCAGTCCCAGGTCAGAGCTTTACTTACAGAACATGTCGCCTTTCAATTTCTTATTCTCTTCTCGAGTTTGCGCCAATTGATTTTTCAAACTCTCTACTTTCTCATCTTGTTTTTTATTCCTTTCGTTTAGATTGTTGTTTTCTTCGCGGCAACGCGTGAGTACACGCTGACCGACTTCAAGCAGTGATTCGGCATACCGTTGAGTTTATTGAGAGGCATCCAGATCTTTTTGCATTTGGCATATTGATTCACCTTATATAT
This sequence comes from Hordeum vulgare subsp. vulgare, assembly GCF_904849725.1. Classification (NCBI taxonomy): domain Eukaryota; kingdom Viridiplantae; phylum Streptophyta; class Magnoliopsida; order Poales; family Poaceae; genus Hordeum; species Hordeum vulgare. The sequence goes on from NC_058522.1 coordinate 197,704,947, forward strand.
CAAATGTTTTGCCTATTTATATACATGTATTTTAATTAAATTCAGAATACTAAAAATCAACTCTCTTACTATGGGCTTCTCTGGTAAATTTCTTCACATCTTCCAGCTCGGCACTACTGGCCTTTAAATTGGCTTGGCTTTGATGGAGATCATTGGGAAAACCCTCATTTTCTTGCTTCAAATCCCGTAGATTGAAAAAGTACTTGTTGATGACCCTTAATTCAGACATCCCGACCAAATTAAGGCTCGGGGGCTACTGGGTCCGAACTTTTGTACGAATATTATAAATTCGATAACTTACCTGCAGGTGGACACACACTTGCCAGACCACTTCTTTAAGGTTGGATCGCGCGGTCCGAGGTACGCATCAACTGAACTAAGAGCATTAAACTCTTGTTCAGAAAATAAAGTGTAATGTAGAGCCTCCTTCTGTTGCCAATGATTCATGGCACTCTTGTATTAGGAGTTCGTTACACACAATCCGTCCGAACACTCGGGGATCGGACCCGTGTTCGGAATTCCGGCGCCCACCGGTGTGCCGAGGTTTAGTTGACTACCTAATATCTCGACACCGTCCGTAGGTGCGGAAGGTTGCGCACGTCACCTACATTTTTTGGTTAAGGGTCAACAAGAATGGAAGGACAGATATATTCGTAAGGAATATAAGTCAGTTCGTATACCTTTTTGCTGGTGGAGCTGCAGATGGGTTTTCTCCCACCATCCTTTATTCAGGAATTATGTCCTCATTTGGCAGAACCCAGGATGATCTTGTCCGGGTTGTATTCCGGCGAGCGCTCCGACGATTCTTAGGCGCAACCCCTCGTTGGGTCGTCATTTTTCTCTTACTCCCTGACGAGGTAGGGGGGCTAGGGTTGTCGGCCACAAGGGCTACCCTCTGCTCGTCAACTCCATCCTGGTAAAACATACCATCCATGAAAGCGATCGAAAGCTCCGGGTCTTCATGAAATCGGGGATCGTCGTCGTGGGCATAGTCCTCGGGGTGAGGCGCGGGACATTTGACCGTCTCGACCAAGCGCTTCGAAGGATGCAAGGAAGGGTATGAGTTAGAAATCAAACAATAAAGGGCGTGAATGCCCGAAACTTTGAACATTAGCACACTTACATATTCAATGGGGTTGTATGATGAATAGCCTTCCTTGGTGAAGGGGCGGTTAAAACCTTAGTTTTCCCCTTTGAAGAGATCGGCTAGAATGGCCACTAAGGTTTGCTCGTCTTTCGGTCCTAGCCTTCTCGATCGAGTGGAATCGCTCGTCCCAATCTAGCACCATATGGGATGTGTGTGTTGTTGGAGCGGCTGGACTCACCAGGTGATCACTATGTCTATCACATCGACGATGGTTAGCACACAATGAGCAAGCACCTTGACCTTAGCGGATAGTTGTTTTACTTCAAAACTCTCCTCTTGGGAGAGACTCTTCGGCCTACAGCTATAACACTTTTTCAAAGGCTCGGTGGAGTATTCGGGAAGGCCCCTCCGAGTAGGATCGAATAGGGGAGCAACCTTGATATAGAAACACTCCGAAGGACACTCATGGAGTTCCTTCTTCAGTGTCCCAGTTGAGTACCCTGTGGCGGACATAGGCCACACTTCGGCTTCGCCCACATCCTGGATTACTTCTGCTATGTTTTGAGGCACGATGCAATAATACCTTCTCTAGAGATCAAAGTGGGGTTCGTAAGCCAATAACACCTTGCATAAGACGAAGCCTGAGATATGGAGGATGGAACTGGGAGTGAGATTGTGGATCCACATCCCTTAAAATTCCAATAAACCCCTAAAGATGGTGTGAGTGGGGAATCCCACCCCTTGCAGCACGAAGGGGACGACGAGGCAAACCCGCACTCCCCCATGCGGAGAAGGGAAGTTCTCCGCATAGGCCTTCCCATCAATGGAGGTCACACCAGCGCGAGTGGCTGCGAGATCTGACTGGGGGGAGATATCCTTGCGTTGCAAGCTCATGTAGGCGAAAAAGGGAGATAGAGCAACTGGCCCAGTCCCCTAGAAGGGGACCGAGGGGGCGCTAAGAGGAACCAGTGATGATTCCAGGAGTGGTGAAGAGCTCTGGGTTTCTTGGCAAGCATGAGATACGATGGGGCTCTGAGACGGATTTTGATGTCTTTATAAAGGGCGCTACCCCCTCTTGCAATAAGTATATGTTACGTCAAGAGTTCCTAGAGGTGTTTTCGTCTAAAAAAGAACGCGAGAATCAAGTAATATTGTTACTCTTTGTGCAGAATTAAAAGTCATGGGCCCCACGATGCTTCGTTAATTGTGAGCAGACCAAAGACCAAGACCATCATTTCTTGTTCGGAGGAGGTGAAGGAACTCTCCTTGCAAGCCGAACACTTTGGGCATAATTGTTTCAAGACTCTACACATCGGTGTTGAAGGCTAGTTCGGTGGCTACTAAGGGAGTCTGGAATTAAGGGGTCCTTTGGTACTCGGCTTACTACGAAGAGGTCGGCCTAATGGGTTGTCCTATGATGGGCCAGGTTGTGCAATTATCTTGTATTCAAGGAGGAGAAGCCCGAAGACTAGTGTGGCAACCAAGTAAAAGTAGACTAGGTCAATTGTATGTAACCCTACGCCCTCCGAGTGACTATATAAATCGGGGGTCCTCGTCTATGTAGGCAGATGATTCCACCTAGGGTTTAGTATACACGATCTCTAGGTAGACTCTCTAATCATCATCCACATTAATATAATCAAGCAGTACGTAGGGTTTTACCTCCTCAAGAGGGCCCGAACCTTGGTAAACATTGTCTCCCCTTCACTCCTGCAACCTGTCTATCTAAGGTCCAAATTACGGGACCCCCTACCCATGATCTGCTGGTTTTGACACAGAGAGATGCCTACAATTATCTGTCACTAGTATTATTCACTAGTATTATTTGTCTTTTATTTTGTTTTGCAGGTCACAGCTATCTACAATTATCTACACACCTCATTCGGTTGTAAATAACGAGAACAAGGGGATTGACAACCCTCTTGCCCGTGTTGGGTGCAAGTTATTTGCTCTTTTATGTGCAACCGTTGAAGACGTTTGAGGATTGATACTCTTATTGGTTCGATAAACCTTGGTTCCTTAAGTAAGGTAAGTACTTAGCCATATTAGGCTGCGATAACACGTTTCTTAAGCATTAGGAAGGATTTATGGTGTCGTTTCCAGGGAATATCATCACCAACTACCAAGTAACTTCACACTTTTTACCATTCACTTGTTCTTCTTTTTTATTTGCTGTTATATCTTCCTTGCTTCAAAAAATCAAAAATACAAAAATATTTAACTTTGCTTGTTACTATGGCTAGTTCCTCCTCTCTCTTGCTCAATTTATAAAATGAAATGTTCAATTTCAAACAAAGGGGAGGAGAAAATTTAAAATATGCTTGTTATGGGGTTTTCAGTGCTCAAAATAGATCATTCGTAAGCAATCCACTACTACCTTACTTTGTAATTTTTATGAACGCGTGGCAACTTGGTATGGGGTTGTCGTTGACAGAAGCACCGATGGTAATTTTTAATGTGTCATACTTCGAATCCGATGTTGCAATTGTAAATCTTGTGGGATCACCTCCCACCATTGTTAACGTAACTATTTTAACCATGGAAAATATAATGTGTATGCTTGACGCTACTGATGAGAAAAATTCTACTAATGAATAAATTGAGGAATTAGACAAAATGCTTCATAATCATATTACTCAATTAGGTTCGCGGGTAGGAATGACTTTGAAAAATTTGAAGGAGAATGATACTATTATTAATGAAGAGTAGAAGAAATTATGAATAGGATTGATAAAATAGCGAAGGTTATTGATGTAGGTTCGGCTTTCATACCCTCCAAAATTAATGCTAGTACCTCTCGTAGTAAAAGTCCCAAATTTATGTATGTTTCTAAGGACATTAGAACTCCACCTGTAAAAAGGGACGAAGATCTTATAATGATTAGTGTCCATACAAACATTTTTAAACCTAATAAAATATCATATTTTCATGTACCCTATGGTTTCCTATATTTGTGGTTGTGTTATTGCGGAGCTTGATGGCCAAGATGATAATACTTGACCATATGGATTATGCCTAGGTAGGGTCATGAAACAATAGCGCTTGTTGGGAGGCAACTCAATAGTTATCTTAATTTTTTTGCTTTTTTACTTTATGTTCTGGTGTGATGACATGATTATTACCTCTGTAAACATTTTTGTGCTTAAATTTCAATTAAAGCCTTTGTGATTAACTGTATGATAAGTATAATTGATATGGTGCGAAAACATAAACTTTGATGTCCAGCACATAATTTCTCTGATTTTACTAGAAAGTCTTTTTAAGCTGCATTTTTTACAAAGTATTTACATAAAAATTCCACAGGTCATCCTAATGTTTCATAATTTTAGGAGTTACGTAAATATCGGTTCATTACAAGTACTACCGACTGTTCTATTTTAGACAGATTCTGTTATTTGCTTGCATTGCTTGTTTTCATGATGCTATGGATTGTATAGGGGCGTATAAGCCATAGAGGAGTTATCATACAGTACCTATTATGCAATAATGAAAAATGAATTAATTTCCAACAATACCTAATTATTTTTTATGTTTTCTTACACTAACGGATCTCGCGAAGTTTTGTTGAGTTTTGTGTGATTGAAATTTTCATGTTTTGGGTGTTATCGGGATGGACAATGCAATAAGGTGCAACACGAGCCTAATATTGGGGATACCCAAGGCACCCCAAGTTCCTATTCTAGGATGACTCAAGCATCAAATCTTGGAGTTGCCCCTGAAGGCATCCCCTCTTTCGTCTCAAGCCATCGCTATGTCACTTGAAGCTACAATTTTATCCATCACATGGTATGAGTTTTGCTTGGAGCGTAGTTTGCTTTAGTTTTCTTCATATTTTGAATTTTACACAATAATATTTTCATCGACACACCAACCTAAGATAAATACACATATATCATGATTTGTTAGAATACTCTTTGTGCTTCACTTATACCTTTTGAGCTAAACAATTGCTTGATTACATCACTTATATCATTTTGAGCATAGTGGCTTGTAGATTTTATAGGAATATTTGAAATCTCATTCTTCAATTATATTTGTTTGAGAGTTAATAATAATTAGCACTAATTTGCATGGGTCATAAAACTAGTCCTAAAATAGTTAGTATCCAATGGATGATAATCAAAACCATCCTGTAGCACATAAACAGAAATTGTGGGTTAATGATATTGATGTGGTAATATGAAAAAGGTGTGAGTGCATCATAGTTGATTCGTAGATGTAGTGGTAGTAAGAGGTGTTAATTCCATGTTTCTCTGAATATTAAAAAGGCATGGCGGGGATGCATGAGAATTTCTATTCATCATTGAAATCCTAGAGTTGTTTCGAGTCGGAGGCGAGGGATGGTTAACTCCTCCCAACCCTCTCCCTCAGGGCATGCAGCTAGTGCTATGATTTGTGATTAAACTAGTAAAATTTTGCAATAAGTATATTAGTTCTTCACGAATAATGTGAAACCATGGACAAACACAATCTCACCTCGTCATATTTTGCCAACCTCTTCAGTACTGTGCGTTGCCCATTCTCACTTCAAGGATCAGTGTGAACTTCATCGGTGCATCCAAACACCATGGAATGATATGCTTTGACAATACATAAACCTTTATCTATCTTTCTCAAAACAGCCACCGTACCTATCTATCATGGCATTTCCGTAGCCATTCGAAGATATATTGCCATGCAAATTCCACCATAACATCATATGACTACTTCATTCGTCATAATATTGCTTTGCATGATCATATAGTGCTGACATAGTATTTGTGGCAAAGCCAGCATTCATTACATTTATGATACATGTCACTCTAGATCATTGCACATCCTCGTACACTGCCACAGACATTCATATTTTGTCATATCAAGCTTTCATGAGTTGTAAGTAAATAAAAGTGTGATGGTCATTATTATTAGAGCATTGTCCAGGCGAGGAAAATATGATGTAGACTATGATTCCTCCACAAGTCAGGAAGATATTCCGGACAAAAAATGAAAAATGGGGGAGGCCAAATGAGACCACCATATAAATGAAAAAATGAACGAGAGAAAAAGAGAGAAGGGACATTGCTACTATCCTTTACCACACTTGGGCCACAAAGTATAACCATGTTCCTCATCCAGAAATTATCATATATGTCATTTTCATATGCTAGTAGGAATGATATTATCATTTTATAAACATGGCTTGCATATTTCGACGACGGGCTTCGACAAATGCCCGAGGTCTTCATGAGCAAGCAAGTTGGATTGACACCCAACTTAGCTTCATTTGAGGTTTCATACACTTATAGCCCTAGTGCATCATTTGCATGGCAATCCCTACTCCTTGCATTGACATCTAATGATGGGCATCTCCATAGCACGTTGGTATGCCTAGTTGATGTTAGACTATCATCTCCAGTTTTACCCCTTTGATATATACCACCATATTCTATTTCAACACATGTTATGTCCATGGCTCACGCTCATGTATTGCATGAAGAATAAAAAGTTGATTCACTTTGAAAAACTATGATCCAATTAACTGACTTGGACACCGTGGTTCTTAACATTTTTATTAATCTGGTAAATGTGGAGCCATGCTTTACTAATATGAAACATTAATGGGGGTAACCATTCTTTGAGGATTGTATACTTAGAAAGATTGATGATCTTTTTGCTTGTGCTTATAATTATTACTATATTGATGTTTTAATTCATTATTTCTTAATGAGAAAAAAAATTACATATTGGATAGCATGTCACATCAAAAATTCTGTTTTAATCATTAAAATCCTAAAGGACGAATAGGAATTAAGCTTGGGGATGCTTGATACGTCTACAACGTATCTATAATTTTTTATTCTTCCATGCCGTTATATTATCATTTTAAGATACTCTTTGGGTCATACCAATTTATATTATTTTTTAGCACTAACCTATTGACCTAGTGCTAGTGCGAGTTGTTGTTTTCTACGTGTTTTTTTGTTCTGGTTTTCACTACCAAACGAAGTCCAATTGCCACGAAACTTTATTATGATATTTTGTGGACCAAAACAAGACCGGGAAACTTTGTGAGAAGAGCTAAAGCCCCACGAGGAGCCTGCAAGGCAAGAGGGCGCGACCAGGGGGTGGTCGCGCCCTAATGCCTTGTCGCCTCCCTGTTGCCTCTCTTGCCTCGTTCTCTAGACTATAAATTCCCAAATACTACAAAAATTCAAAGTATATACACGAAATAATTTTTATGCTGCCACAATTCTTTATTTCATGGAGATACCATGTGGAGCTTCATTCGGGCACTCTACCGGAGGGGAGTCGATCACGGAGAGCCTCTTCATGAACCTTGGTGCCATCATGATGATGTGTTAGTAATTCATCACAGACCTACGGGTCTGTAGTTAGTACCTAGATGGCTGTCTCTCACTCTTGATCTTCAGTGCAATGATCAACACATCTTCGATTTGATCTCTCTGATATGATTCTTTTGTATGGTGTGTTTGTTTGGATCCGATGAATTGTGGGTTTATGTTCCGATTATTCATGCAAATTACTTGAATATTCTCTTAGTTTTATGATTCTTATTTGCATCATCATCATAGCTTCATAAATCTATCTGATCTATTGAATTGCTTTGGCAATGTAGTTTGATCTTTTTTCAGTTGTAGACATGCATTCTAATGAGTTAGCACGGCGAATTTATATATAACCCAGTGATAGAAGGGAAGATTGCGTGTCTTTGTGTTGCTGCCTCTAAGGATAATGGAGTTTATTCATAATGATGGACTTTACTTTCTCGAGATCATGCCATCGTTCCCCAAGCATTACTTTGTTTGACGATGGGTGGAGTAATAGTAGTAGGTGCATGTAGGAGTCGACCTATTTGTTTCTAGATGTGATGCCTATATACACATGATCATTTATGTCAAAATCGCATAACTATCCATTGTTCTACCAATTGCCCAACAGTAATTTGTATACCCACCATATCTTGCTTTAATTAGAGATGCCACTGGAGAACACTACGGCCCCCGGACTATTCACTTATATATTCAGAAAACTCATAATTTATTTGCTGTTATTATTTGTCTTTTTTTATTTTGCAATTCACAACTATCTAGAATTATCTATAGACCTCATTCGCTTGCAAATAACGAGATCAAGGGGATTGACAACCCTCTTGCCCGCGTTGGGTGCAATATGTTTGCATTTTTCTGTGCAGCCGCTAAAGATGGTTGAGGATTGGCACTCCTATTGGTTCGATAAACCTTGGTTTGTTAATCAAGGGAAATATTTACCCACATTATTCTGCGATAACTCATTCCTCTTCCCGGAAAATCCAAGACATATCGCAAGCATCATCCTTCACCCAACATGGTTGGCGAACCCTGTGGTGGTACGCAAGGCATATAGGAAGTAGAAACATTGCATCAATTTCACTAATGTCAATAAGGCCTATCTGATACGTCTCCAACGTATTTGTAATTTTTGATTGTTCCATGCTGTTATATTATCTTTCTTTGATGTTTTACAATTATTGTATAGCAACTTTATATCATATTTTGGGACAAACCTATTAACATAGTGCCAGTGCGAGTTGTCGTTTCTTGCTTGCTTTTTACTTTGCAGAAAGTCAATATGAAACGGAGTCCAAATGTCCTGAAAGTTTTTGATTTTTTTGCCCACAAGGCATCCAGATGAGTAAAGAACAACCAGAGAGGAGGCCAAGGCTCCCCAGTAGGGACCATGTTGTGCCTGCCCCCCTGGCGCGGCTAGTACCTAGTGGGCACCTCGTGTTCCAACTTGGCATGATTCCAACCCCAAAAATTCCTCCAGAAGCAACCCTAGATGAGAACTTTTGCTACCGCAAGCATCTACAGCCACGAAAAAATAACCAGGACCCATTCCGGCAACCTACCGGAGGGGGAGATCATCTCCGGTGACCATATTCATCATCCCTGTGGAGGCCATGACGAGGATGGAGTAGTCCACCCTTGGGGCTGAGGGTTCCTACCAGTAGCCTTGTGTTTAATCTCTATCTCTCTCTCGTGTTCTTGAGATATCATTATCTTGATATATCATGGGCCTTGTTAATATAGTTGGATCATATGGTGTTTTTACCATGCTATTGTTTTGATGAATTGAATCTTTCACTTTAAGATCTTGTTATGTTGGATTGAATATTCAGGTTTGAGAGCATATGACGTATGTCTTGCATGCGGTTACCCGTAGTGACAGTAGGGTATTCAAGTGATTCACTAGTTATGTTTTGGCACACAACTCGCGGATTACCGAGGTGAAATTGGGGCAATCTATGCTTAGGGGTTGATGCACATTTTAATACTATGTTCTCCGATAGAAATCTTGCGGTGCTCCTTGAAGTTCTTTGTGTTGGATTTAATATGAAGAATCTTAAATTGGTTGATGCACGTTGTATAATTAGCCCACGAATACTTAAGGTGCCATTGGAGTATCTAGGTGACATTATGGTTGATTGATATGTATCAGTGGTGTTATTTTAGTACGAACTCTTGAATAGATCCATAAGAAAGGATAACTTCTTATATTAGTACGAACTCTTGGAAAGATTTATCGGAAAGAATAACTTTGAGGTGGTTTCATACCCTACAAAAAATTTCTTCTTATGTTCTCAGCTATATATGAATGTTGGAGTGATTCTTTATTGCACGTTGAAGGATTGTTATGTGATCCAATTATATTAGCATTGTTCAGAGATTGCACTAGAGAAAGTACGTACCATAGGCCTCGTTTTCAAGTATTGCAATACCATTTGAGATCACTTTTGTTACTCGTTACCTTTATATTTTTTATTGTTACTATTACAAAAATCAATATATACTATCTTTAGTACACTTGTATCACCATCTCTTCGCCGAACTAGTGCACCTATACAAATGACCATTATATTTGGTGTGCTGGGGACACAGAGACTTTTTATTATTTGGTTGTAGGGTAGTTTGAGAGAGACCATATTGATCGTACGCCTCCCAAGGATTGATAAACCTTAGGAAATCCAGTTGAGGGAAAATTTCTATTGTCGTACAAAACTCTGCGCTTGGAGCCCCAATACGAGTCCAGAAAAATGAAGTTGCGAAGTAGGCATCAAGCTCTTTTCTAGCGCCGTTGCCGGGGAGGTGGGTCCTTGAAGGTATATCTTTAGGTCTTGCAATTAAATGTTTTAGTTTCTTGTTTTATCACTATTTTGGATTATAAAAATAAAATTACAAAAAATAGAATTGTGGTGGTCTGATATTGTTCATCTTTATAATGTCTTTCTTGAAAATGATGGAAAGGAAAATTGTGCTTAATTGATAGAAGAAGAATTCAATAAAATGTTTGGCATAAAATCGTTGAATGATTAACATGTTTGCAATGTTGTTAGTACGAATTCTATGAATTTTCAAAATGCTAATGATGATTGCACCAGTCATGACAAACATGTTTCTTATAAGAAGGTCAATTTTTCTGGAGTGAAAATACTTTGTGAAGACATGCCTTATAGGGATGATAGATGTTGTAATAAGCATAAACATGATAGAACCAATATTTTTCTAAAACTGATATATGAATTTTCTACAAAATTATGTTCTCTTTATCCTATTACTTGTGAACTTTCCAATAAAGTTGGTCACCTTAATTTCCAATGCATGTTTTTTCATGATAGAATTATGTCGAGATATTGCAATAACTTGATTACCCTTGAAATTTATAATGGACTTTGTTTATTTTTGAGGTGTGAAGAATTTTCATATAATTTTTTTTTGGTGCATGCATGTTCAGGGACCATGTTGAAACTAATTTGAAAGAAATCCATATGTTTTGCATGGTAAATTGCAATGAAAATGCTTATATTGCCACCTACAGAAATATAGGAAAATCAATAGAATACGAAATGAATACTAATCAAAGGGTAAATATTTCTACTTTCCCTTCTATTGTCTCTCATGATGAAATAGATGATGAGAAGGATCTCTCTTTTCAACCAATCTCATCAATAAGAAGCTCAGAAACATTAAATGAACTCACACATAATGTGGTGAGTAAGAAGAAAAGAAGGAAAGGTAGATGTAAAAAGGTATCCCTCCCAAATGATATTGCTCCTATTATTTTTGTCCCTCATGAGGATGAATTAAAAATAAATGTGGAAGTTGATGCTCATGATGATAATAATTGTTGTACCAATGGTGCTATTGATACTATTAATGATGAGAGTGATTATGCTTATGATATGCCAAACCATAAGCCTGGGGATGCTATGTTTGATGAGAATTATATGTTTGACAATTTACTTGCTAACTTTAATGTTTGTCCCAAGCTTGGGGATGCTATGCTTAATGAAGATGATATTTTTACTCGCACTAGTTTGAATGATAAAATTTGTGATGATGACATGCCTCCTATTTATGATGATTATGATAATTGCAATGTTTATGAAAGTGGCTTTGTAAGAGTGCCAACTTTAAATAATAATTATCCCACTATTTTGGAGGGTTTTGAATCTTATTATAATGATAAAAGTGCATTTGGTGAGCTCATGACTTTATTCAGTAATGATTCCACTATTTTGGAAGATGTTTTAGTTGACTATGATGAGAACAAATTTGCTGCTTATGATGATTATTGTGATGATACTTATGTTATAGAAAGTAGTGTTAATTATTGTAATAGTTTTGTATACACTTTTACTGAACATTACTCTTTTAATGTGGAAATAACATATAGTATTCGAGTTTCATATGATACTCCCACTTTTATGAATGAGAAGAATTTGCTTATCCGGACAGTAATAAAAACTATTTGCTTGTGCATCATGAAAATAATGCTTTATGTGATATATATATTGTTGAATTCCTTCATGATTCTACTAAAAATTATTATGACGGAGGAACATATGCTTGTACGAATTGAAATAATATCAAGTTTCCTCCCTATGTGTTCTAAGTTTTGAAGTCATGCTAGTTTTGGCTTCCTATGCAAGTGGATTATTCGTACAATAAAATTTTTGCTTGCAAAATTCCTATGCATAGGAAGTGGGTTAGACTTAAATGTGTTTGTCATGTGCTTCATGATGCTCTCTTGCATGTTTCAATTACTACTTTTTGTGTGAGCATCGTGGAAATCATCATGCCTTGCTAAAAGGTATTAATTTACTATTTTTTAGTATTCACATGATTAAGCTACTGTATTAATCATGTTTTATAGATTTTATTTCAATAAAGTGAAAAGTAAAGACTTTGGGATAGTGTGGATAATTGCTTGTTTGATTCTGTGCAAAAACAAAAGCTTTTACGTCCAGTGCAGAATTTCTCTCATATCACTAGTGCATCAATTATTTTTGAAATTTTTACATTGTTTGGTTAAGCAAAGTCTGTGTGTTTTCATAATTACTCTTAGAGGAAGGGAAGTATGGTTTTCATTCAGAACTTCACAAACAGTTCTATTTTTGAAAGATTCTGTTTTGCGTGCATAGTTTGCTTGTTTTAGTGTTTCCATAGCTTATATTTAGTGATAAAAAATATAAGAATGATATAACACAATAGGCATTGTGTGAGAACAATTATGAATCTTGTATTTATAGTACCCAAGTGAATGATTTTCTCTTTATCATACTAACCCATCTCACAAAGATCCATGATGTCTTGTGCGATTGAAGTTTTCCTTTTATTGGGTGAGATACGAATATGAGGAGAATAAGGTGCATAAAGAACCTAATATTATGGATTCCCAAGTCACCCCAAGGTAGTATCCAAGAAAAAATCAAGCATCTTTCATCTCCAACATTATCGGTATATCTTACTTGGATCTATATTTTTATTCATCATACGATATGTGTTTTGCTTGGAGCATCATTTGATTTTTTATCTATTATAGATGTTATTTATAATCTTGTTTTTCAATAAGAAGTTCCAAGAATGGCCTTTAGAATGCTTGAATTACATGTGCAACGTGTGATGCACAAAACCAAAAACTCATGTTGTTTATGAAATGTTTACACAGTAGTGTCACACAGATTATTTATCACGTCCTAAATTTTCATAATTTGTGGAATATGGAAGTACACTTTTTGAATAGATTACTACAGACTGTTTCGTTTGGACATTTTGTTGCCATAGTTTTGTTATGTACTAATCCGATAGTTTCCATGGCTTATATTGGTAGATATAGATTGTGCAAATGATAGTATACAATACCTAATGTTTGAAAATGACTATGCAACTTCACTTGGCAGTACATAAAGAGTTTATTTACGTTTATGTGTACTAACATATCTCACGAGTTCTTTTCATGTTTTGTGTGGATGAAGTTTAAGAGACTTAGGTGAAATCATGATATGAGAGGAATTATGGAGACACAAAATCTCAATCTTGGGGATGCCCAAGTCACCCAAGTAAACATTTCAAGAAGTCTCAAGCATCTAAGCTTGGGGATGCTATGTATCCCACGTTTCTTCATCAACAACTATCAGTTAGCCTATGTTGAGCCTAAATTTCTATTTGTCCACATGATATGTGCTCTTCTTGGAGTGTCTTTTGTTTGCTTTTCTGTTTGAAATAAAATATCACATCTGAACATCTTTATTGAGAGAGAGTCCTCACATAGCTAGTTAATTGGTTAACTACTCATTGATCTTCACTTATATATTTTGAGAGTATTTTAATTGAACTGATCTCATTTTTCACTTATATTTGTTTGAGATCTTCTTATTCGCAATCAAAATTTGCTTTAAATGAAATTGGTTCCAAAGTGATTGATATCCGAGGGAGATATAATAAAAACTTTCATGAAGATCATTGGATGTTAAACCTGATTCTTTGCAATAGTGTTGCAATATGAAAATAGAGACATGTGAGTTATGTTAATGAGTAATTATGCTTTAGTAACAATATTTGTATTAAGGTTTGTGATTCACTATGCCTGCACATCAAGTCGATAATTACGCTATGAAATTACATCCTACTTGTGTTACATTATTTGGTGTTATTTTTTTTATTGTTCCCTTATGATGGTTTTTGTTCCTTAGTTGGGCGCTTCTCAATGTATTTGCTAGCCATCACTTGTACTAAGAGGGAATGCTGCTTGTGCATCCAAATTCTAAACCCAAAGTTGTACCTATATGCAATATTTCAGTGCCATTCTAAGTAAATTTGTATTTGCCAACTCTAATATTCAAAATAAACTTCTGTTTTGTGTGCCCGTACCGCTCATGAAGCGGCAAGGGGTGGCCTATATCTTCAATTTTAAATAGGTTATTCTGAAGATGAGTGTTTATTAACTTGTCATTCCAAGAGAGAATGGCGGTAGTAGGGTTGCCCACTCCCAAAATGCAAAAAAATAATAATTTTATGTTGTCAAATAATAAATTCCTTGGAAAGTGTTGGAATGGACGGTACCCGTGGATGCGGCTAGCCGTGGAGTGTGAAAGAATGGTGAAAAAGGAATGAACTTTGTTTTTAGTTTGGGAACCTCCTATGATTTTTTTAGCATGGAAGATATTATAAACTCTTAGTCATTTTCGTTGAAGGGAAAAGCATGCCACCCAAAATAATTTATCTCTCAATTTGTTTTTCTTGAGCTCTGACACCTCTACAAATCTCTGCTTCCCTCTCTACAAATCTCTGCTTCCCTCCACGAAGGGCCTATCTATTTACTCTTATGTAATTTTTACTTTTATTTGAGTATCCGTCTTCTCTTATAAAGCACCAACTACAAAGCACTTTTATCATACTTGATCATTGGATGTAACTAATATGTGGTTGTGTTGCATGAATGTATCAATGATTGAGCATGATGGGCTAGGGATACCGGTCTTTAGTGTCGATATTTTGAAAGACTTGGTTGCTTCTTGATATGCTTGAGTATCAACGTTTTCATGTCAAATTATCGACTATTACTTTGAATCATCTACAAGTCCATATGTACAAGCTATAAAGAAAAAATATGATGAACATGTTAAGCAACATTCCACATCAAAAATTATGTTTTTATCATTTACCTACTCAAGGATGAGCAGGAATTAAGCTTGGGGATGCTGATACGTATCCAACATATCTATAATTTTTGATAGCTCCATGCTTTTATATTATCATTCTTGGATGTTTTACAATCGTTTTATGGCAACTTTATGTCATTTTTTGGGACTAACCTATTTACATAGTGCCCAGTGCCAGTTGTCGTTTTTGCATGTTTTTACATTGCAAAAAATCAATATCAAACGGAGTCCAAATGTCACAAAACGTTTTTGATATTTTTTTCTTCCCAGAAGACATCCATAAGAGTAGACAACCACCAGAGAGGAGGCCATAGGAGTAGAGAACCACTAGAGAGGAGGCCCAACCTGCCCACAAGGCACTAGGGCACGCTTGCGGGCACCTCCTGGCCCATCTTGGCGTGATTCCAACGCCAAAATTCCTATAAATGTTGAAACCTCCAGAAATAACCCTGGATGAGAAGTTCGCCGCAGCAAGCCTTTGTAGCCACAAAAAACCAATCGGGAGCCCGTTTAGGCACCCTGCCGAAGGGGGAGATCATCTCCGGTGTCCATCTTCATCATCCCGGCGGAGGCCATTGTAAGTGCATCTAGTGCCCCTAAGTGATTTTGGTGGTTTGAAGACTTATAGGTTAAGTATCTAATGTGTTCATGAGTGTACACAGGATCTATAAGTCACTCAGGAGTTTGAAATATTTGATGAATATCGACCCCTAAAAATGTATATCTTCGGTTGAAGAAATTGGTGTGAAGCTGAAGAATTGAATCACGAAGAATTTGCTATGAAATCGATAGTCCTCATGAAGATATTGAAATTGAGGAATTTGGTGTGTCCTAAAGAAAATCATTCTGAAGACTTTGAAGCATGAAGCTTTACTCTTTCTGTTTTGTTTTCTTCACACTTGAGTAATAGGAACACCGTATTGTTAAAGGGGGTCGAAGTTACACTTGGAATGAATTTCCTCATGATGCTCAACCCAAGCCTAATCCTACCAAAAGCCTCAAGTGAGGAATACAAGTGACATGAGGACTCTCACAGTTGAGGGTTCCGACCGTTTCGATAGCCACGCCACATCATTTGTCTTATCCACACCAACAGTCATATTATTTAAGCGCATTAGTGTCAAATCATGTCGGGGATGCTCCCAGGTTATAAATAGCCGCCCCCACAACCATTAGTTGGTTGGCTGCTCCGTTAGAAACTGACACTTGTCATAACAGCAACCCAATTCCTCAGAGTCTTCGACAGTAATTCATAAGTGAGGAAATACCCCAAACACCAAACCACAAACCTAGAACCAAGTGATTGAGCATCACTGAAGAAGTTGTTCCTGTGTGGTACTGAAGCCTTTTACCTTTGAGGACTGTGCATCCTCCAAACGGTTAGGCGTCATGGCCTAGAGCAATCCAACAGTCAATTGTGGATCGCCGAGTGACCAAGTTTGTGATGGTTTGGAAGTCTGCCCTCAAGACTTACCATGAGTGTTCGGCGAGGACTGTGTGTTCTTAGCCCAAGGAGAATACGGTAGGGACTGTGTGTCCCGCGACTGTGTGTCTTTTGGTTTCAATACCAAGCCGCTTCAAACCAGATGTACAACTGTCACAGCAGTTGGAACTGGGTCATCAACTACTGTCTTTGCTGTGGAACGGGTTCTAATTCCTCAACTCCTTACATTCCTCAGATTATATGTTGATGAATTTCACTGTTACTATTTGAAGAATTTGCTGAAGACTTTCTCTGAAATTCCTCAACCCCAAATTCTTCACGCTAGTTAATCCTCATCTGTTTTCTGCGTGCCTGCTCACTGTGCAATCGGTTTTCACATTCCTCAAACTGAAAAACTGCTGTCGTGAAACTTTGCACTTCTGATCCTTTACTGTTTCCATTGTAAGTTAGTCATCAGTGAGGAATTTCCTCAAAAGGAATCTCCTCAGTGATGAAATTCTAAAAATCTCCTATTCACCCCCCTCTAGTCGATATAA
Organism: Hordeum vulgare subsp. vulgare; assembly: GCF_904849725.1. NCBI lineage: Eukaryota > Viridiplantae > Streptophyta > Magnoliopsida > Poales > Poaceae > Hordeum > Hordeum vulgare. The sequence continues at coordinate 197,721,995 of NC_058522.1, forward strand.
GGCACTCTCAATTGGTATCAGAGCTAGGTACTCCCTTGTTTTGTGTGACTTTGGTTTAACCACGTGGAGTTTTAGTTATGTCGACTGCAGGCCTGTTTAAGGTTACTGCAGCATGTTCTACTTTCGAAATAAAGAACTTTCCCTTCTGGAATGTCACATCCCTGAAATCCCAAGTAGAGCTTAGCAAGTTTGAGCTCATGTTTTCTTTCTTTGCATTCTAAGAAAATGAATTGAACCCAAGAAAGAAGTGAAATCAAAGCAAAACTCCAACATAGTCTATATTCAAAAACAATCCAAAGTTCTGACAAATCAATAAACCCAATAATGGCCTCCATAAAAGTCCATCATTTTTGATAAATCTTGGAAAACACAATTCTGGATTGGTTTTCTTTTTAAAAATACTTTTGGCATTTTCTTTTAAGCTCAAAAGCCACTGAAACCAATTAATTAATTGATTTCAAATACTTCCTAGTTGTATAAAATGTTGAAAACCTCACATGGGGTTGGAAATATTCCAAAAAAACACCCCAGGGTTGTTTAGCTATTTTTCTTTGAATTAGTTGGAGCCAAAACAAATAAAAAAAATGTTAGAACTAACAAAGCAGAAAAGAATAGAACAAAAAAAGGAAAAGCTTACCTATCGCTCCTCCAGGCCCAGCCCACCAGGGGGTCCCCTGTCGTCTCCCTCCTCCTGCCAGAAGGCAGGGGAGAAGATGAGCACGGCGTCGTGGCGAGGGGCGCCACCTCCTCCTTGCCTGCCTAGCCCTCCTAGCCAGTGCGACGCCTCGCCCCGGTGCCTCTCTTCTCTTCCTCCCCCGGACCCCTCTGCCTTATCTTCTTCCTTCCTCTCTCCCTCTCTTTTTCCCCTCTGCTTCTCTCTACCCGGGGATGTTAACGCCGTTGATTCGCTGCCTCCGGCGTGTCTCCGAGCTCGCCACCGGTGCCAGAAGGTTCGCAGTGAGGCTCTCGATCGATTTTCCCTCCCCATCCATGGACGCCGTGGCCAGGGCCTCCCTCGCCATGTTGTGCACTCTGGAGAGCTCGGTGATCTCGCATGGAGCCGCGACGCGCCTCATCTCCTCCTCCCGCGCCTCCTAGCATTAGCCCCACCATGGCCAAGTTCGGCCGCCGCCCGAGGTCCTCGCCGGCCTCGTTCCGGCCACCTCCTGGCCCGTGGCTGGGTCGGGATGGATGCGGTCCAACCTGGGCTTCGCGTAGATGGTTTCGGCCGTCCAAATGGTCGCTGGATGGCGAAGTCCGATGAGCTCCGCCGTGTCTGGAGTAGCAGGCGTTGAGCCGCAAGTGGTTCTTGCCCCTTGGCCAGGGGTTTGACCTCCCAAGGTCACAGACAGGTGGGGTCTGGCCCTATTAAGTTTAGTTAATCACGAAAATTAACTAATTAAGTTTAGCTAACCTAATGACTCACTGACAGACGGGCCCCCCTTCTAATTAATTCATTACTTAGCTAATAAAACCCTGTTATTAAACTGAGTCCCTCACGTGTGGCCCCCACACGTCAGGGTTGACTCTCACCTGGACTAGTTGACTGCTGACGTAATGCTGATGCAGTGCTAACGCAGTAATTGATTTCCTATTATAAAATAAATCCAGGAAATTACTAAAACTTGTAAAAATTATAGAAATTAAAATATAACTCGCATGAAAATAATTTATATATGAAAAAGGATCAGAAAAATCTAAAGAATCTGATTATAGCGTTTTCATGCATGTTTGAAAAAGTTAACATCACCAAATAGGCAAAATGGTGAATAGGATAAATTTCATATTTAGTTAGGAGATGGAAATTGATACTTATTTAAATTCCACTTCAATTGTTATGACCAAACATTGGTCAATGCAAATCAGTACCTCAAAATACTAACTCCATGCATGTTGGAACAATTTGTTATGAGCATCAGATCGAATCAATTATAAGGGTACTTGGAAAAATACCCGGCTTGAAGTGATGTTTGAATCCTAATTCAAACCAACTTCAACTTAAGAAATGATAGCCACATTAGCCCTGCCACCTTTCATTTCATGTCTTGAGCATGCATCATAGTGTTGCATTTCCGTGAAGTAATTGTTGTTCTTTCTTGTTTGTCGGTGTTGTTCCCTCTCGGTAAACGATGTTCCGACGATGTGATCGTTGACCTTGATGAAGACTCATTGCTATCTTCAGATGTGTCAGGCAAGGAAACCCCCTTGAGCATATTGATACAAACCCACTCTCTCGCTCCTGCTCTATTTTACTGCAATAGGACAAGCACGATTCAACTGTACATGTTATCGGTAGTTGAACCCATTCCTCTGCATGACCTGATTTTGTCACAGTAAATAGTTGAAACCATTTAGCATGAGTAGCAACTCCTTGAGCCTTGTTCTGCTTACTCATCCATGCTTGCTTACAATGCCTGCTATGCTTAGAGTCGTGTCGGGTCTGATCCATCTGGATGATGAATCGGAATGGTTGTGATCATGTCCTAAAGTGTGAGAGTAAAAGTGTGAATCCGATTTGGTAAAGGTAGCGATTAGAGGCCATGTAGGAGTACATGGTGGGTTGTCTCATTGGGACCGTCCTTAAAAACTGAGTTCTATGTATGTTATCCAAGACAAGATACTACCATGCATTGGGCCCTGAAATATGACCCTGCTCGGCTTATTAATTGCCTAGATCCCTGTCCAGGAGTTGCAATTAGTTTCTGGTGTTTGTAGGAAAAGTGTTGGCGGCCGTGTTTAGCTCTGCCCGACGGGGTAGGCTTCTCTGCGGTAGATACACAGTGGCACGGTGTACCAAGTGGCACCCGGATGGTGGGCTTGGGAACCCTGCGCACATTGTTTGGGGCCATAGAGGAAACCTCGGTCGGACTTCCTTGCGGGTTCAATCTCAAATAGGCGATAAACCTGGACTAGGGTCTTGTGTCGTTAAAAGTCGTGGCCGACACCCACGCCAGTGCTTCCGCTTGAAGATTGTCGAGATGCATGACGTGCATATGGTGCTAAGTGGTGAGAGCATGTGTGAAGAAGTATACCCCTGCAGGGTAATTTAATCTGTTCGAATAGCCGCGTCCTCTGATATGGACTACTTGGAAACATTACGTGGTACACAGAGAAGCTAAATGGATACTCTAAAACATGCAAGATAAGTGTGAGTGCTATGGAATGCCTTCTCGTAGGGAGACGAGAGTGGATCCATAGTGGTGTATTGCATTGGTGAATATGTGGACTCGTGTGCGCTATCCCACCTCAAAGAAAGAACTTGTAGTCGTAGTACAGGTTAGCCAAGAGTCAAAGCTGGCTTGCTGCAATCAAACCTCACAATCCTTTCATTCAAACATGATGCATATGTAGATTGTTCTGATGTAAGACTTGCTGAGTACCTTTGTACTCACGGTTTCTTTATTTATGTCTTTGCAGAGAAGATTTAGACTCATTTAAAGGTTCTACGCGATGTGTTCGATGTTGACCGGAATAGCTTGGGAATCCCAGACAGAGGTTTGGCTCCTTTGGTAGGGTCGTTGTAGCTTTTGAGACTCCTCCAGCCACTTTTAGTAGATGTTTGTCCCCAGACATGATTTGCTTCCGCTTGTTGTTTGTATGACTTGAGTGTCGGGTGACGAGACCCCTGTTTGTAATATCATACTATGTTGACTCTTATGAGTCTTTAATAAATGCTTGAGTCATAGAGTTATGTTGTGATGCCATGTTGTATCTATACATATCGTGCATAATGTGTGTATGTTTGAAATGCATTATATGTGTGGGATTCGACACCTAGTTGTTTGCCTTTAGTAATACTCTTTACAGGGAAATGCCTCTTTGTGTTTCCATCGGGCCTTGGTAGCTTGCTACTGCTGGGAACACATTGATTGACCGGCATGTATCCTTCTTTCCTGTTGTGTGTGTCCCCTTGGGGAAATGTCACACGGTGTAATGGAGTCCTTGTAGCTTGCTACGACTCGTCTACACACGCTGATGACCGACACCTGCTTTGCTGGGTTATGTATGCCTGTCCCTGTACGGATGTACCGCTTGGGTTTATAACTATTCATGTCGATCCGGGTTCTTATCGTTTGAACGCTAGCGACACATTCATATACGTGAGCCAAAAGACGCAAACGGTCCCGACCAAGGTAAGGTGGCGGCCGTGGAGTTTACCGTGCGTGAGGCCGGAAAGTGATGTGATGTGTTACAGGCTGGGTTCTTTTGACCTAGGATCAGGGTCCCGACAGCTTTGGTATCAGAGCTTGACTGCCTATAGGATAACCAGGCCAAATTGGTCGATGTTGAGTCTAGCAACTCTTTAGATATATAAGGGAATTGTTTGTGGAAGGGCATGTAAGGCTCTTTTACTCCTTTCCTTGTGTCATTCTTATTCTGAGTCACCCTCTTCTTAATTCTACGGGGTTTAAGAATTAGGCTTTCTCATATATTCATTAGGATGACGAGTTACTATGTTTGAGACTTATAGAAAAGTTGTTGTCTTCCTGGATCAGTGTCTCCATAAGAATTCAATTGATGTGTTGTTCGTTTTCTTGCATGTTGCCTCATATTTCATGCCCGTACAACCGTTATGCTGTCCGAGTTTTCCAAAGTTCCTAAATAATCTGGTGCAATTGCAAATCCTCTCGTCTCGAGTTAATATCTTTTGGCCAGACCAAGCACACTAATAAATGTGTTGAGGTATTCTATTACCTCGACGTTTTGTTGAAGTATTAGGAAACCATGTTACCCCGAAAACTATCCAATAGTCTAGATGTGTGTTATGTCTTCCAGTGTGATAGTTTTGGCCATCATTTTCAAAAACATCTCGTGATGTTATTTAGTTTTTAGGTATTCTATTTCTGTGTCTTTGAATCCAAGGATCATTCTGCTCATCTCTGTTGATAGTGTTGCTAGTTCCTTTAGAATGATTAGTAACCTTGTTGTAGCTCCCAAGGTTCATGGTATATCATTCTTCCAACACCATGAATCATCTTTGGCAGAAGTTCTCCGTGAATTAAAGATCATAACAAGATTGCTCGTGATGAGTTCTCTACTCCATATTGTGATTTTGCCTACTCCGCCCTTCTGCACGAATTATCTGGAAGAATTATGTTGAACCCGTTCGACAAGCTAATAGATGCATCCACAACTCAAGGAATCATGTTCTCTTGAGCTTGCCCTATCTAGTTGTATTTTGACCTTCATCATTGAAAGAATAGTCAAGAGAAGTTGTGCATTCATGTCATCGATGTCTTCTATTTTGTGGTCTCTCAAGTTGTTCTATTCTCGAATGACTCGGAGAAGCAAACTCCAGTACCACATCCATTTCTTGGATTGGGTCAAATTAGTTGCATTCCGCAGATCGAAATGCTAACCCAACTTTTGTTCTGTTCTATCTTGGAGTATTACCCTCTTTTTGTCAAGAGTGTTGTGAGAATTGCATCATCTCTTAGGAACCCTTGATGTAGTGATACTTCTCGCTATCATTGTTCATCCCTCAGTTTTCGTGTTGGTTGTAACCGGAATATCGTCAAGTGAACCATAACGTGTGAAATCAATACTCCTAGCAATGCCATTGTTTAGTAGTTAATGGACAATAAATTCACTCTTATGGTGATGATGGTTGAATCGTCATCCTAATATTGACCGTGCTACCTAGTCCATGTTTCATGGTGCACTTTTCGATAAATGAGTTAGGATTTTGTCAATCCCTCGCTCTATGGATCACATCATATTGCCCTGAAAAGCGAGATTGTTCTCGAGTTTAATAATATATCGGTGGTTCGTGATTTTCCGACTATCTTCTCGGAAGTATTACCAGGTTGTGTCCTGACTGTTATGACAGAGCTCGTGATCAAGTTGGGTTTTCTATAAACCAACCCCTTCTCCAAGAATCCGTATTGGATTCCCCGAGCTAGTTGGTTAAGCTAAACAACAACTTGGAGAATTGGAAGATAAAAGCTTCGCCTAAACTTAGCTCATTTAAAAAGGATATTTTTCATGTTGTGTGAGTCTGAAGAAAGATGATATTTTCATCGGTTGATTCGTGTGATCAATTGTTGCATATATTATCTTGTTCAAATTTGATTTGAGCATGTGCTATTCTCAAATCAAACTCAGAACCAAAGATTTTGGTAGCGGTGTCTTACTCATGGATTTCTCTGAGCATACACCATTATATTCTTTGATCTGACCAATGCTATTATCTTGCTCACATAGTTGTGGAAATCCATTTATATGGGTATCTTGATGAATTGTTGTTGAGCACATCGACAACATTCTAATTTGTTCCATGATCTATGTTGGACATTAAGCTAGTGCTGGAAACTTTGTAGACATTTTCTTCGTGTCTCAAGCACGAGGTATATGTTAGGTGTAAGAAGTGACTTCCTCTAATTCATGTGCATCTGATACAAGTTGCCATCGTGAATTCGAGAAAAGTTAATTTGTTTTTTCAGAATCATCCCAAGTCAATCATGCACGTGCGAAGTTTTCTATGGTCTGATAGACTGATCATCTTCACTCCATATGTATCTCCTAGAACACCAAGCCACTGATTGATTTGTTCAAGAAAAAGAAGGTAAGTGCCATTCCTGAAGGTACTAGACGGACATGCACATGGCTTCGTCATCCGCAATGATGGTTCCCATCCAGAACTCGGTAGTGTTTTGTTGTAAGACTTTTCATGTGGTCATCATTGTCTTGGGCAGCGTGTTTACATGTGTCTTGCAATCCAGCTCATGTTTTGGAGTTGGCTATCGTAGTTCATTTCCTGAGAATCACGCAACATCATCTCATCGATTTGTGTTGCAAACTTTCTTTTCAGACATGTTGAGTCTGAAGCATCGTGTCACCAACCGGAACTGAATCTCAGGCAGTTAAAATGGTTGCAACTTTCCCCAACAATTATAATATTGGTCTATATGTAACCCGGTAAAGTGATGTTGTGGCTAACACACCTGGCCGGAAGATTTGATATTATATCTTGTATCAACAATCTAGCCATCACCCATGAGGTTTTGTATGATTTATTTTGGAAATTGTTCCTCATGGACTCCCTTTGATGCCCCGAATTCCGACCTATACTTGATGTGCTAGATATCAAGCATGATCTATAATTGGGTTGTGCTAGTACATCAAGGAAAACATTAGAAGCGGAGTGCTAAATGTCTCTCGGTCGATCAAACAAATTTCGTTTCCTTGGCACAGCTAAGGTGAAATCTGAGGAAGTGTTGTCTTCCTTTGCATCTGCATCCTCCATCATTGTTCATCATAGTAGTAAGATGTGTCACCAAGATCTTGGCACAGATATTGGTAAAACTTTGATGAATATGGAAATGCTCAAGTTCTTGAGAGCACGCTCAGACACTAGGTTATATCCTCGGTAATAATTGGAATGTGCCTTCCGTTCGCTGAGTTTTTCTATAACCCTAGTTTCTTTCCAACCTGAGTATGTCATTCTTTCAAATTCCTTCAAACAATCATTTGTGAATTGTCTTCCCTGGTAGGAAGAGTTTCAATGATCTTAGGATCAAAAGTAATTCTTTTTGCCACTTAAGGGGAATAACTCTAAGAGTCACCTTCCTAAGGTGCCCCGTTGTGGTATGAAGGGTAATTTAATCGTCGCTACTTTGAAACCTCGCCACCATCTGTTTTAAGCCTGGATTTTTGCCTACCAATTGAACCTCTGTCATATGTCTCATTTTCTCATCCGTGTTTTGGTGTTGTGTCTCAGCTCAAGGGACGTTCCTATGTCTCATTCTAGTTGATCTTTAGTTGCTCGATCTTTGCGGAGATCGAATCTTGTAGAGTCTTCCTGTTCTTTTGTTGTCGAGCTAAAGGAAGACCTCAAGGACAAAGATGTCAAGATCAACATGATGCGATGACTCAATATCCTCGAGAGGAGCAAATGGATCATGAAGATTGTGATAGTTTAGTGTCCCCTCTTCCTCTTCCCGACTACGCTTGAATCTCGGGACGAGATTCTTGTTTAGTGGGGGTGAGTTGTCACATCCCTGAAATCCCTAGTAGAGCTTAGCAAGTTTGAGCTCTTATTTTCTTTCTTTGCATTCTAAGAAAATGAATTTAACCCAAGAAAGAAGTGAAATCAAAGCAAAAATCCAACATAGTCTATATTCAAAAAGAATCCAAAGCTGTGACAATTCAATAAACCCAAAATGGCCTCCATAAAAGTCCATCATTTTTGATAAATCTTGGTAAACACAATTCAGGATTGGTTTTCTTTTTAAAAATACTTTTGGCTTTTTATTTTAAACTCAAAAGCCATTGAAATCAATTAATTAATTGATTTCAAATACTTCATAGTTATATAAAATGTTGACAACCTGACATGGGGTTGGAAATATTCCAAAAAAAACACCCCAGGGTTGTTTAGCTATTTTTCTTTGAATTAGTTGGAGCCAAAACAAATAAAACAAATGTTAGAAATAACAAAACAGAAAATAATTGAACAAAAAAAGGGAAAAGCTTAGTTGTCGCCCCTCCAGGCCCAGCCCACCAGGGGGTCCCCTGTCGTCTCCCTCCTCCTGCCAGAAGGCAGGGAGAAGATGAGACGGCGCCGTCGCCAGGGGCGCCACCTCCTCCTTGCCTGCCTGGCCCTCCTAGCCAGCGCGACGCCTCGCCCCCGTGCCTCTCTTCTCTTCCTCCCATGGACCCCTCTGCCTTATCTTCTTCCTTCCTCTCTCCCTCTCTTTTTCCCCTCTGCCTCTCTCTGCCAGGGGATGTTGCCGCCGTCGATTCGCTGCCTCCGGCGTGTCTCCGAGCTCGCCACCAGTGCCAGAAGGTTCGCAGTGAGGCTCTCGATCGATTTTCCCCTCCCCATCGTGTTCTCCCGTCCTCTAACCCCTTCTAGCCGCGGATCCCGTGAGGTCCTCGCCGCCGGCCATGGCCGCTGTGGCCACGGCCTCCCGCGCCATGCTGTGCACTGTGGAGAGCTCGGTGAGCTCGCGTGGAGCCGCAACCGGCCTCATCTCCTCCTCCCGCGCCTCCTAGCATTAGCCCCACCATGGCGAAGTCCGGTCGCCACCCGAGGTCGTCGCCGGCCTCGTTCCGGCCACCTCGTGGCCCGTGGCTGGGTCGGGATGGATGCGGTCCAACCTAGGCTTCGCGTAGAAGGTTTCGGCCGTCCAAATGGTCGCCAAATGGCGAAGTCCGATGAGCTCCGTCGTGTCTGGATTCGCCGGCGTTGAGCCGCTGGTGGTTCTGGCCCCTTGGCTAGGGGTTTGACCTCCCAAGGTCACAGACAGGTGGGGCCTGGCCTTGTTAAGTTTAGTTATCAGGAAAATTAACTAATTAAGTTTAGCTAACCTAATGACTCACTGACAGACGGGCCCCCCTTCTAATTAATTCATTAGTTAGCTAATAAAACCCTGTTATTAAACTGATTCACTGACGTGTGCCCCCACACGTCAGGTTTGACTCTGACCTGGACCAGTTGACTGCTGACGCAATGCTGATGCAGTAATTGATTTCCTATTATAAAATAAATCCACGAAATTGCTAAAACTTGTAAAAATCATAGAAATTGAAATGTAACTCGGATGAAAATAATTTATATATGAAAAAGGACCAGAAAAATCCAAAGAATCTGATTATGGCATTTCCATGCATGTTTGAACAAGTTAACGTCACCAAATAGGCAAAATGGTGAATAGGATAAATTTCATATTTAGTTAGGAGATGGAAATTGATACTTATTTAAATTCCACTTCAATTGTTATGACCAAACATTGGTCAATGCAAATCAGTACCTCAAAATACTAACTCCATGCATGTTGGAACAATTTGTTATGAGCATCAGATCGAATCAATTATAAGGGTACTTGGAAAAATACCCGGCTTGAAGTGATGTTTGAATCCTAATTCAAACCAACTTCAACTTAAGAAATGATAGCCACATTAGCCCTGCCACCTTTCATTTCATGTCTGGAGCATGCATCATAGTGTTGCATATCCGTGAAGTAATTGTTGTTCTTTCTTGTTTGTCGGTGTTGTTCCCTCTTGGTAAACGATGTTCCAACGATGTGATCGTTGACATTGATGAAGACTCGTTGCTATCTTCAGATGTGTCAGACAAGCAAACCCCCTTGAGCATATTGATACAAACCCACTCTCTCGCTCCTGCTCTCTTTTACTTCATTAGGACAAACACGATTCAACTGTACATGCTATCGGTAGTTGAACCCATTCGCCTGCATGACCTGATTTTGTCATAGTAAATTGTTGAAACCATTTAGCATGAGTAGCAACTGCTTGAGCCTTGTTGTGCTTACTCATCCATGCTTGCTTACAATGCCTGCTATGCTTAGAATCGTGTTGGGTCTGATCCATCTGGATGATGAATCGGAATGGTTGTGATCATGTCCTACAGTGTGAGAGTAAAAGTGTGAATCTGATTTGGTAAAGGTAGCGATGAGAGGCCATGTAGGAGTACATGGTGGGTTGTCTCTTTGGGACCGTCCTTAAGAACTGAGTTATGTGTATGTTATCCAAGACAAGATACTACCATGCATTGGGCCCTGAAATATGACCCCGCTTGGCTTATTAATTGCCTAGATCCCTGTCCAGGAGTTGCAATTAGTTTCTGGTGTTTGTAGGAAAAGTGTTGGCGGCCGTGTTTAGCTCTGCCCGACGAGGTAGGCTTCTCTACGGTAGATACACAGTGGCACGGTGTACCAAGTGGCACCCGGATGGTGGGCCTGGGAACCCTGCGCACAACGTTTGGGGCCGTAGAGGAAACCTCGGCCGGACTTCCTTGCGGGTTCAGTCTCAAATAGGCGATAAACCTGGACTAGGGTCTTGTGTGGTTAACGGTCTTGGCCGACACCCATGCTAGTGCTTCCGCTTGAAGGTTGCCGAGATGCATGAGATGCATATAGTGCTAAGTGGTGAGAGCATGTGCGAAGTAGTATACCCCTGCATGGTGATTTAATCTGTTCGAATAGCCGCGTCCTCGGATATGGACTACTTGGAAACATTATGTGGTACATAGACAAGTTAAATGGATACTCTAAAACATGCAAGATAAGTGTGAGTGCTATAGAATGCCTTCCCGTAGGGAGACGAGAGTGGATCCATAGTGGTGTATTGCATTGGTGAACATGTGGACTCGTGTGCGCTATCCCACCTCAAAGAATGAACTTGTAGTCGTAGTACAGGTTAGCCAAGAGTCAAAGCTGGCTTGCTGCAATCAAACCCCACAATCCTTTCATTGAAACGTGATGCATATGTAGATAGTTCTGATGTAAGACTTGTTGAGTACCTTTGTACGCACTTTTGCTTTACTTATGTTTTGGTAGAGAAGATTTAGACTCATTTAAAGGTTCTACGCGATGTGTTTGATGTTGACCGGAATAGCTTGGGAATCCCACACAGAGGTCTGGCTCCTTTGGTACGGTCGTAGTAGCTTTTCAGGCTCTTCCAGCCACTTTTAGTAGATGTGTGTACCTAGACATCATTTGCTTCCGCTTGTTGTTTGTATGACTTGAGTGTCGGGTCACGAGACCCCTGTTTGTAATATCATACTATGTTGACTCTTATGAGTCTTTAATAAATGCTTGAGTCATAGAGTTATGTTGTGATGCCATGTTGTATCTACACATATCGTGCATAATGTGTGTATGTTTGAAATGCATTATATGTGTGGGATTCGACACCTAGTTGTTTGCCTTTAGTAGTACTCTTTACAGGGAAATGCCTCTTTGTGTTTCCATCGGGCCTTGGTAGCTTGCTACTGCTCGGAACACATTGATTGACCGGCATGTATCCTTCTTTGCTGCTGTGTCTGTCCCCTCGGGGAAATGTCACTCGGTGTAATGGAGTCCTTGTAGCTTGCTACGACTCGTCTACACACGCTGATGACCGACACCTGCTTTGCTGGGTTATGTATTCATGTCCCTGTACGGATGTACCGCTTGGGTTTATAACTAGTCATGTCGACCCGGGTTCTTGTCGTTTGAACGCTAGCGACACATTCATACACGTGAGCCAAAAGACGCAAATGGTCTGGGCCAAGGTAAGGTGGCGACCGTGGAGTTTACCGTGAGTGAGGACGCAAAGTGATGTGATGTGTTACAGGCTGGGTTCTTATGACCTAGGATCGGGGTCCCGACATGGAAGAACAAGATGCAAATGCATCTACATGCTATTGATAATGATCTCTGGTATATTGTGGAACATGGCGTCCCCATCATCTCTGCTAGTGTCTCTGCTGCTGATGTGAAGAAATTCAAGCAACTTGATTCTCAAGCAAAGAATATCATCTGTGGCCATCTGAGTCGAGGCCAGTTTGGAAGAGTGAGTTCTTTGGGCTCAGCAACACTCATCTGGGAGAGACTGTGCAAAGTTAATGAAGGAGTATCAACCCAGCGTTACTCTCATGTTGATATTCTTCACAATCTCTTCAATCGCTTCAAGAGGCGTGACAATGAAAGCTGCCAAGATACCTTTGATCGCCTCACTGACATTTCAAATGAACTGCAAGCACTGGGAGCTCGAGACGTTACTGATCACGAAGTTGTGAAGAAACTGCTAAGATCTTTGGATTCTTCATTTGATAATTTAGTTCTGATGATTCAAGAAAGACCAGACTACAAGATGCTTGATCCAGCTGATATACTCGAAAGACTCAATACTCATGAATTCCAGCTAGAAGAAAAGAAATATCTATGTGGACCAAGCTATTCTAGACCACGTGCACTGAAGGCTAGATAAATTTCCTCATCTGAAGAAGAAGTTTCGGATGATAGCATTGGTGACCCTGAAGAATTCGGACAGGAGTTTGCAATGCTCGTGAGGAAATTCCAGAGGTTTACACGACGTGGCCAGTTCGGTAAATCTTCATCTGAGGACTACAAGAAAAGAACCTGCCAGAAATGCAAGAAATCAGGTCATTACATGGCTGGCTGTCCCCGTTGGGGAAAGGAATCAAAGAATAAGAAATACAAGGATGATAGTTCTGATGACTCGAAGAAGAAGAAGAAATCTTCAAAATCCTCATCTTCAAAGCCCTCATCGCACAGGAAGACTAGTTTCAGAAAGGCTCGGGCACTTATTGGCAAGGAAATGGATTCTGAGGCACAATCAGAGGAATGTGATGAAGAAGAGGGTTCTGATGAAGACTCAGAATCCGGACAGCCCAGTCTTGCACTTGCAACCACTTTCGTCAGCAAGTCAATCTTCAACCTTGAAGAAGGTGATAACACCATCCACACTGATGACTATGCTGATGACTTCGCTCCAACCTATTGCTTCATGGCAAAAGTTTCAAAGGTACCGAATGATGTTTCCTCCTGTGATTCAAGTGACTGTGAACCTCGCGATTGTAAAAAACCCAGTTACAGTAAACTTGCTATCATTGGCACTAAACAACAATATGCCCTGGAAAAGCTTCAGAAACTGCTAGATAGAAGTGATGATCTGTTGAATGATGAAATGAACCTTACCCAAATCCTCACTGAAGATGTGAAAAGTCTTCAGTCTAGATTTGATAATCTTCAAGGTCGTTATGATACACTCCTCGCTAATCATGAGAACCTTTCCTATGAATTTCTTCAAAGGAAGCTTGATCTAGAGAAGCTGAGGATTTTTCATGATGATCTTCGTATGGAAAATGATTAATTACTAGCTCAACAGATCAGTGCTGCTCAAGCTGAATTCATTCCTCCATGTCTTAAATGCATTGAACGCGAAACTGCTAATTCTTCACCAGAATCATCAAATGCTTCTATTGCTACAAATTCTTCAACTGCACCTGTAGTGTCTATTTTCTCACTTGAGGAAAACACAAATGTTACAGATGAAAATGCAGGGTTGAAGGAATTGTATGTGACAGGCATATACAAAAGCCTCAAAGGACATCAAACCCTTTGTGATGTGCTCAAAAAGCAGATCTTGAACAGGAACCCGAGGAAAGAACGAATTGCCTTTGAGAGGAAATTAAATGCTGATGGATCTTATTGGAAACCTGAGCAGTATCCCAAAACATCATGGGTTGCTTCTACTGGGCCTCCTTTTGATCCATCCAATCTAACTGGATTTTCATGTGAATTATCCTATTCCTCAGATGAGTCATTTGACTCCAACTATAAACTGTTCAAAAATCAATCTGGTAAAGTATTTGATCGATATGTTGGAACTAACTGCAGGAATGGTGCTCCCTTGAGTAAAATCTGGGTTCCCTAAAGCTGTCTTAAAAATCTTCAGGTGAATGTCCTCATGACACCACCAATGAAGAATCTGAACTCAGATCATATGCCTCAGGAGGACCAAAGTCTTCAAGAGGATCAAAATCCTCAACTGGTCAAAATTATGCTCGTACCCATGCTAATGCGTCTAACATGGAGGGAAACTACAAGGAATATGAATATGAGCGTTACTCTTTTAATCATTATGTTCATAAATCCTCGAACCAGTTCTCTGCATATTCATATGAGTACTAATGTTAAGATAAGTGCATTAGCTTCAATGCCACCTTCCTCATATGGTGCTCGCAGGATGATGAATGCTTTACCACCCCTTCAGATGTGGGTGGTGAAGAAATCGAACTAATCACTTCTGCAGGTCAGGTCTCTAGATGAAAATCATCATCTGAAGAATTTGCTGGAGACCTGAGGAAATGCTTGATAGGACGCAAGCTAATATTGATGAAATAGAAATATTTCGCACGTCCTTATAATTAGGTTGTGATGAAATTCTTATCTGATGAAATTGATATCATATTCTTCAAATCTGAAGCATATGAGATGGTAAGCTGTACTAATTCATCTGCAGGATGACAAACCCAAGAATACTGAGTGGGTTCTTGATACTGGCTGCACACATCACATGACTGGTGATAAAAGCGTGCTGTTGAATATGCCACTAACTCCATCACCTTTGAAGAAAATCACATATGCTGACAAAGGTAAAAGCAAGGTATTGGGACTTGGCAAAGTGGCTATTTCCAAGGATAGGAATATGGACAAAGTGATGCTTGTTGAATCCCTTGGTTTTAACCTCATGTCAGTCTCGATGCTTTGTGATCTTGATACGATTGTTATCTTTGGTAGATATAGATGTGTAGTCATCATGGAATCTGACAGATCCAAAGTCTTCGAAGGTGTAAGAAGAGGGGATTTGTACATTGTTGATTTCTCTACAGGTCCTCAACCAACCACTTGCTTACTAGCAAAAACCTCAGAAGGATGGCTGTGGCACCGAAGACTAGGTCATGCAGGCATGAGGAATTTGCACACGCTCGCGAAGAAGAAGCATGTCATCGGCATCGAATCAGTCAAATTCCTCAAGGATCAGCTGTGCGGTGCATGTGAATCTGGGAAAATGACCAGATCCAAGCATCCCTCGAAGACTATCATGACCACTACACGCCCCTTCGAATTGCTTCATATGGATCTATTTGGACCTACTCACTATGCCACACTAACCAATGCAACATCTTTATATGGCTTCGTCATAGTTGATGATTATTCCACATATACATGGGTGCATATCATCGTATATAAAACCGAAGTGCAGGAAATCTTCAAACGATTTTCTTCAAGGGCCTCGACGAACTTTGGCATCAAGATCAAACATATCAGGAGTGATAATGGAACAGAGTTCAAAAACACTGGTCTTGATGATTATCTTGATGAACTTTGTATTACTCACGAATTATCTGCTCCTTACACTCCTTAGCAGAACCGTATCGTCGAAAGGAAGAACATGACTCTGGTTGAGGTGGCAAGAACTATGCTTGAAGAATATCACACTCCTTGTCGCTTTTGGCCTGAAGCAATCAACACTGCATGCGATATCATCAACGGGGTATATCTTCACAAATTCCTCAAGAAAACCTCATATGAACTCCTCACTGATAAGAAACCCAATGTAAGTTATTTCAAAGTCTGTGGTGCAAAATGTTGGATTTGAGATCCTCACCATAGCTCAAAATTTGCACCTAAGGCACATGAGGGTTTTATGCTCGGTTATGGAAAGGACTCACACACCTACAGAGTCTTCAACAACTATGACAACAAAGTTGTTGAGACTGTAGATGTGCGGTTCGATGAAACTAATGGCTCGCAAAGACAGCAATTGCCTTCTGATCCAGATAAGTTGTCTCCTGAGGAAGCAATAAACCTACTGAAGACATTGTTCCCACTGAGGAAATTGATGAAGAAACCATCCCCATCACTAATGAAAATCAAGAAGATGCTCTTGAGGAAATTGCTCCAGAACCACTTCCTCAGCCCAGACGAAATCCTCAACCAGCTCATCCGAGGATTGCAAATGAAGTAGAACTTGACAAAATCGTCAACGACATCAACACGCCAGGTCCTCTCACTCGCTCAAAAGCTTCACACTTAGTTAACTTTTGTGGGCATTTTTCCTTTGTATCTATTACAGAACCCTCAAAAGTTGCTCAGGCTTTCTTGGAACCGTAGTGGATCCAAGCTATGCAAGACGAACTTCTTCAATTCAAGATGAATGACGTATGGGAGCTAGTCAAACGACCAGATCCTCGCAAGCATAACATCATCGGAACCAAGTGGATTTTACAAAACAAGCAAGATGAGGATGGTCAAGTGGTGAGGAATAAGGCATGACTCGTAGCCCAAGGCTACACCCAGGTTGAAGGAATAGATTTCGATGAAACTTTTGCACCTTTTGCTAGACTTGAAGCTATTCGAATACTACTTGCTTATGCTAATCATCATAACATCATCTTATATCAAATTGATGTGAAAAGTGCATTCCTCAATGGTAAGCTTGAGGAAGAAGTATATGTTTCTCAGCTCCCAGGTTTTGAGGATCCAAAGAATCCAGACAAAGTCTTTAGACTCAAAAAGGCGCTCTATGGTCTCAAGAAAGCCCCTCGGGCATGGTATGATACATTGAAGGAATTCCTCATGAAGAAAGGCTTCAAACCTGGTTCACTTGATCCAACTCTTTTCACTAAATCCTATTATAATGAGCTATTTGTGTGCCAAATATATGTCGATGATATCATATTTGGCTGTATTGAAAAACGATACAGTGATGAATTTGCTTACATGATAAGTGAAGAATATCAGATGTCTATGATGGGGGAGCTGAAATTCTTCTTAGATCTTCAAATTCGTCAACAACGCAATGGAATCTTCATATCACAGGAGAAATACCTCAAGGATGTTCTGAGGAAATTCGACATGCATGAATGCAAAGGTGCCAAGACTCCAATGCCTACCAACGGCCACCTCGGCACTGATGAAAATGGTAAAGAATATGATCAACAGGTATATCGCTCTATGATTGGATCTTTATTGTATCTATGTGCATCTAGGCCAGATATAATGCTTAGTGTTTGCATGTGTGCACGTTTTCAAGAAAACCCGAAGGAATCACACCATAAGGCTGTGAAGCATATTCTTCGATACTTAGCTCACACACCAACACTAGGATTATGGTATCCCAAGGGCTCAAATCTTCATCTGGTAGGGTATTCTGATTCTAACTATGCTGGTGATCGTGTGGATCGCAAGTCAACTTCTGGTACATGTCATTTCCTCGGAAGATCACTAGTTTGCTGGTCCTCAAAGAAGCAGAACTGCGTATCACTCTCCACTCCCGAAGCTGAGTACATTGCTGCTGGTTCATGTTGTGCTCAATTACTATGGATGAAGCAAACCCTCAAGGACAACAGCGTCAACATAAAGAATGTGCCTCTCTACTGCGACAATGAGAGTGCAATCAAGATTGCATACAACCCAGTACAACACTCGAAGACTAAGCACATCCAGATTCGTCATCATTTTCTTCGGGACCATGTCCTCAAGGGCAATATCCTCATCGACCATGTGAAGACTGATGATCAACTGGCAGATATCTTCACTAAGCCCTTGGATGAGAAAAGGTTTTGCAAGTTGCGGTGTGAGCTAAATATCTTAGAATCTTCAAATGTTTTGTAAAAACATGCACACATCCTAACACTTATGCAAAATTGATGACTTAGATGTGCAACAAATGATGAATCAATTTTCTTCAACTGATGAAGAATATCACTCTGAATGTGAAGAAATCAACGAAGAAATTGATTCTCAGGGCCCTACGATAATTGTACGCGGCGTCTATAATCAACATTCTTATATGGTGGGTCACGCCACCGCCCAACATGAAATTCCTGAAGTTGATTTTCTTCAATGTCCCATTTCCTCAAAATGTGTTTTTCTTCAAAACAGTTGTTCTTCATTGTGACGATTTATCACAAAATCCTCAAGTTCGTCAAATCTTCAAAAACACTTGATGACTTTCGTTGAACTAGATAGACCGTGATTTCAAGTCGTCAACAACATTCACTTATAGCTAATTGTTCAAGTTGATATTTCATCTAAGTGAATGTGATCGGACCCTACTTTCCCTCTATGCTATTCTCATCCAGTCTATTCGATTCTTCATATGCGTTCTACTTGAAACTTTGTTCAAAATCCTCACTGCGTCCTTGTCAGCTGATGATTTTGTAACAAAATTCTCAAATCTTCAAAAATGTTTCTTTAATGCACAGTAACTGAACCCCACTTCCCACGTTCGTATAACCACGATCTCCACTATCTCCACCGCCTTGCTTGGGAGCTACACGTGTCCTACGGAGACGTAGAGGCAGTGGCTGTTTGGTCCGAATTCTTCGCGCCAACAGTAACTGCCTGGCTATAAATATGTCCTTATCCCCCTCGGCAAACACTTCTTCGCTCCATCGTTCTCCTGCTACCGCAAAAACACCGAACCCTAGCGCCACCGCTGGAAGTCTCGTCGCCAGTGAAGAAGAGCTTCACTGCCTCGACTTCTCCGTCGCCGGAACCACGCCGGAGTCGGACCATCTTCGTTCGCCGCCACCGTAGACGTCCTCTGCTACCGGGTTAGGACCATTGCGCTTTGGACACGCACCAAAGAACTTCTCTCTGCAACTCTTCTCTGTTCTTCGTGCGCGCCATCTAGGGTAAATAAAAACCCTATTTTTACAGCAAGTTAGATCTACTATTTTACATCTGAGATGTGAAATCTGTTTTTCATCAAGAATCCATATGCATCTGATTCCTCAAACACTGCCTATCACCACACTGCTGATGAACTTCACTAAGCATCTAAGATTTTCACGAGATTCCTCAAGTGTACGAATTTTCGGATCTGTACAACTCTGGAACCCAAGAACAGTATGCTTAGGCAAATTCCTCAACCACTTGATAAATTCCTCAATTGTCAAACTTTTTATTTTCTTCAAATCTGAGAACGCATATGACCTCTCCAAATTCATCGCAATTATACTCTGTTCATAGGTCACACATGTCAGCTGATGAATCTCTCGGTTCTCATCACATTAACTAATTTGCAGCGTTTCTTGAGGAAAATCTTCAAGTCTCATCAGAATCCTCAAGAGTTCAATCTCATCAGCAAAATCCTCAGCTCAAGAAAATGGAGGATGACAGAAAACAGAAGGGAGGCAAGAAACTTGAGCAGAATACAACTTTGGATATCCCTGGGGATATTTACTTGGACGATTGCACACCTGATGAAAATGAAACAATGGCCAAGAGAAAGATTCGGCTTTAGAAGATAGATAGCCAATGGGCTAAGGAATGGAAGGAATACAGATTTGTCACTCCCAAGTATGGAAGAAATTCGCTCTGTAGCCTCCTGGCAAACGGGCTCCACTTGAGGCTCATCAAGTAGCACATCCCTCAAGCCTCAAGACCCTTGATGACTATCCTGATGAAAAGGACAAGCACTTGGCTAAGCTTAAGAAGCAGGTAGATGCTGCGGTGAGGAAATTCAATGAATTCTCAGCTCCTGCTTCAACTTCACCTACTTCCTGTGCCGCTGAGACCTCTGGTTCAGCAATTCCTCAACCAAAGCCTGTGCCGTCAAAACCAAGGGCTCCAAAGCCTCAAGAGAAACCAGCTCAAGCATCAGTTACAAAACCCTCAGCGCCAAAATCCTCAGCACCACCGACAAAGCCTCAAGAGAAACCAGAACTGAAGCCGGTCATGAAGCCACTGCCCGCTACCTCCAGCTCCTCACTCCCAGCTGCAACCAGCTCGGAGACTAAGTATTCACCACCTCCTATGAAGACTCAGGTGTCTGCTGAAATAGGAACACAACCAAGCCCCAGCAAAATCATCACAGTCCCGTCTGCATCACAGGGTAGTGATGAATATGATGATGAAACCATGCAAGCTATAATCAGAAACAAGCAGGAGAGGGTAGCTCAAGCTTCGGGTAGCCCCATTCCTCTGGCCATGGACCCGAAGGTCCTCCTAGACTACATAAACATCTGGTATGAGGACCCCAACACTCCACTTGATGATTTGAAACTTCCCCCTGGCATCAGCCACATGGTGGCCACATTCATCAACGAGGCCAAGTGGAAGGAGCAGCAAGTCAAGCAGGCCAAGGTTGCTAAGCTCAAAAAGGATAAATTCCTCAAGCAGAATCTCCTTAACTTGAAGCCTGATGCACTGGTGTCAACACAGGCTGAGTTGAAGACTTTGACTGATAAGTACTCGAAGCTATCAGATCGTCAGAGTCTCCAGAGTAGTTTCATAAAATTTGCCACTAAAGCTGTTGACGACTACAACAAGAAGGCTGCCCCTCCAGTACCAGCTCCTCAGCCTCTGATTGAAGAGCCAGCTGATGAATCTCTTCAAGGTGATGAAACTGCTCAAGCTAAGGAAATACCCAAAGAAATTGTGTGGATGTGCCGGCTATTGAATAAATCACCACGGAAAATCCACCAGATGAATCTGCTACAACTGGTGAGACTGCCCCTGATCCAGCTGCTGCTTGAAAGCAAGCTGATGACTCTGTTCCAGCTAGTTCCTCAAAGCCACCTGATGAATCTGTCGAGGGAACCCCTTCACCAAAAGCTTCAAAAGTGAAGAAGATGACTCCGTCTGCATTAGCCGTGAAGAAGACAAGGGCTACTGAGAAGGAAGCCAAAAAGAGAAAGGCCTCCTCACCAGAAGAAAACACTAAGGCCAAGCGCCTCAAAGCGCTTGAAGAAAATGCTCCACTCGACCTTGTGCCCCTCAACATCGCTCCATCTTATGAAATGGTCACCTTTGAAGACCAGGAGAAAGGGCCAGATGAGGAAATGAAGAATGCTACATTTGAGGAACATACTGACGAAGAAATTCATATTGACGACAGTCCTCAGCCCGCCATTCCTCAGGAACACACTACACAAGGATCAGCTGCACCAGCTGATGAAACTGCCTCTGTCACCAAGCAAGCTAAGGAAGAACAAAGTGAAATTCCTCAAGATGATGAAATTCAAAGTCCTGAGAAAAATCCTCAAGTTGAGGAACAGGCTGACCCAACTCCTCCTCCTGAGCAAGATCTTCACACTGAGGCTCAGAATGAACCTATTCCTTCTCTGGAGCAGAACCCTCAACAGGATGCTCCAGTTGATGAAATTCCTCAGCCTGAAGCCCAAGCTGATGAAATTCCTCACCCTGAGGACAATGCTGAGGAGAATGCACCAGACCATGACAATGCTTTCGTCGTGCTCAATCCAGAGACTGCAATTGTTGTCTTCCCTGCAGCTCCACAACAAAATCTTCAGCCAATGCAACGTCAGCCATTCTCCAAGCGACCCAAGTTTCAAAAGGAGAACTTCTTTGAAGAACGCATGTACTTCGTTGGAGAAAATCCCTATGACAAGCCTCAAATCAGACATCTGAAGTTTTGGACGAGGACACAGCTGAATTACTATGCCTCTGTGTTGTGTGGAAGAAATAAGATATTCCAGCACATGCATATTCCTCACGTTGAACTTGAAGCAATACCATGCCTGGCTCCAGTCCTCAATGTCCTTCATGAAGCCAGACTGCTACCAATGTGCTCAGACATCTCTGATTGGAACAGTGAGCTCATTCTTCAGTTTTATGCCACTCTTCACATATCTGGCGATCCTGAAGACATTAACACCTGGGTGTTTGACTGGATGATGCAAAACACTCACTACAAGGCTCCTGCTACTGAGCTACCGTGTGAACTGCCAGTATCAACTCCCTCAGAGGAGGCTGTGAAGCTTTACGATGAGCGTGAGCTGCCCAACAGGGTGATGGAAGTCCTCATGAAGCCTTTGCCTAAAGGGCAACCACCGAGAAAAACCTTCCTCGTCCACGAGCTCAAATATACACCAAGGTCTGTTTATAGAATCCTCTGCAGTGTGCTTGCGCCGATCAAAGGCCATGATGATGAAGAAGATGTCATAGGCATCATGAAGAATATCCTCTTCAACATCATCCATGGTATTCCTATCAACATACATGATTTCTTCTTGAGGACTTTGGCCGACAATGCCATGTGTCCATTTGATCACAAGGTATATGCCCCATGGATCATGAGATTCATTAAGACAAGGACAGGCATCAACTTTCACGCTGATTTCAACAACCATGTTGGTTATATGCCTCCTATTAGGGTCAAAAAGAAGACTTTCGAGCCCCTTGATGGCCAGTTCAGAGAGCCGGAAGCTTATTCTTCAAGAGATGATACTGAGACTCACACGCCAAGCCCTGTTTCTCCTCGCGTGATGAATACAAGAGAGATTATCCTTAGTCTTCACCAGAAGGTGGATCACAATCACAAGTGGGTCAATTGCCAGTTCGGCGCCATTGTGAAAACCATCACTGAAACACAGAACTCTGTGAAGCTTAACCATCACTATCTGCATGACGTTTTTGATCGCACCTGGGCCACACTTGCTCATTTGAAGACTCAGACAGAACTTGAAGAACTGGACTTTGAGCGACACTTTGACTAGTCGTGGCCTCCCAAGAAGAAGTTCAGGCCAATTCCAGTTCCAGACATTGAAGACAGTTCCTTTTCTTCATTCCGCACTGCTGAATCTGATGAAGAACAGCACAACACTGCCACCGGTCCAAGGAAGAAGACTACTCCCAAGAAGCACCACGCATCTTCATCAACTGCCAAGAAGTGAAGTTTTCACGGGCGTTAGTCCTCAGTTTGTCCCTTTTTGTCACTGGATGACAAAGGGGGAGAAACTTGAGATTTAGTCTTCAAGCGGGATATTTTGGGGCTTATGAACTATATTTAAGTTACAAACTCTTGGCTCTTCTGAAGTTTTTATGTAATGAGTTGTAACTTAAGCCCGATTGTACTCTGACGCTTTTGAACGTTTTTCTTCGCATGTTTATTCCTCAAACTTTTAATGCACGTATGTTGAAATTCGTCAGATACCATTTATCATCATGCATCATCATTTTCTTCATACTATATGTCATATGTATGCATGATTTCCAAGACTCAGGGGGAGATCTCCATGATATAAATCATCAATGTGCATTTGTTGTGAAAAGCAAAATCCTCAAGATAGGCATATCTTCAGGGGGAGTCTCTCTGAATCTTGATTTCAAATTCCTCAAATGAGTATTTACACTTCATACTTTTATCCCTGTTGAAGACATAACCTAATTGTCATTAACCACCAAAAAGGGGGAGATTGTAAGTGCATCTAGTGCCCCTAAGTGATTTTGGTGGTTTTAAGCTTATAGGTTAAGTAGATAATGTGTTCATGAGTGTACACAGGATCTATAAGTCACTGAGGAGTTTGAAATATTTGAGGAATATCGACCCCTAAAAATGTATATCTTCGGTTGAAGAAATTGATCTCAAGCGGAAGAATTGAATCACGAAGAATTTGCTATGAAACTGATATTCCTCATGAAGATATTGAAATTGAGGAATTCGGTGTGTCCTGAAGAAAATCATTCTGAAGACTTTGAAGCATGAATATTTACTCTTTCTGTTTTGTTTTCTTCACACTTGAATAATAGGAACACCGTATTGTTAAAGGGGGTCGAAGTTACACTTGGAATGAATTTCCTCATGATGCTCAACCCAAGCCTAATCCTACCAAAAGCCTCAAGTGAGGAATACGAGTGACATGAGGACACTCACAGTTGAGGGTTCCGACCGTTTCGATAGCCACGCCACATCATTTGTCTTATCCACACCAACAGTCATATTATTTAAGGGCATTAGTGTCAAATCATGTCGGGGATGCTCCCAGGTTATAAATAGCCCCCCCCCACAACCATTAGTTGGTTGGCTGCTCCGTTAGAAACTGACACTTGTCATAACAGCAACCCAATTCCTCGGAGTCTTCGAGAGTAATTCATAAGTGAGGAAATACCCCAAACACCAAACCACAAACCTAGAACCAAGTGATTGAGCATCACTGAAGAAGTTGTTCCTATGTGGGACTGAAGCCTTTTACCTTTGAGGACTGTGCATCCTCCAGACGGTTAGGCGTCATGGTCTAGAGCAATCCAGCAGTCAATTGTGGATCGTCGGCTGACCAAGGTTGTGAGGGTTTGGAAGTCTGCCCTGAAGAGTTAGCACAAGTGTTGGGCGAGGACTCTGTGTTCTTAGCCCAAGGAGAATACGGTAGGGACTCTGTGTCCCGGGACTGTGTGTCTTTTGGTTTCAATACCAAGCAGCTCCAAACCAGATGTACAACTGTCACAGCAGTTGGAACTGGGTCATCAACTACTGTCTTCGCTGTGAACCGGGTTTTAATTCCTCAACTCCTTACATTCCTCAGATTATATGTTGATGTTTTTCACTGTTACTGTTTGAAGAATTTGCTGAAGACTTTCTCTGAAATTCCTCAACCCCAAATTCTTCACGCTAGTTAATCCTCATCTGTTTTCTGCATGCCTGCTCAGTGTGCAATCGGTTTTCACATTCCTCACACTGAAAAACTGCTGTTGTGAAACTTTGCACTTCTGATCCTTTACTGTTTCCGCTGTAAGTTAGTCATCAGTGAGGAATTTCCTCAGTGATGGAATTCTAAAAATCTCCTATTCACCCCCTCTAGTCGATATAACGCACTTTCAGCCATGACGAGGAGGGAGTAGTCCACCCTCGGGGTTGAAGGTTTGTACCAGTAGCTATGTGTTTATTATCTCTCTTTCTCTCCTGCTCTTGAGATGTCATGATCTTTATATATCACGTGCCTTGTTAATGTTGTTGTGATGAATTGAATCTTTCACTTTAAGATCTCGTTATGTTGGATTGAATAGTCAGGTTTGAGATGACATGATGTATGTCTTGCATGCAGATACACGTAGTGACGTTGGGGTGTTCAAGTGATTCACTTCATATATGTTTTGGCACTCAACTCGCGGATACCCAATGCATAGGGGTTGACGCCCGTTTTTATACTATATTCTCTGATAGAAATCTTGAGGTGCTCCTTGAAGTACTTTGTGTTGGATTGAATATGAAGAATCTCAAATTGTTCGATGCATGTCATATAATTAGCCCACAAATACTTGAGGTGAGATTGGAGTATCAAGGTGACATTAGGGTTGATTGATATGTATCAATGGTGTTTCTTTAATACAAATCTTGAATAGATCGATCGAAAATGATAACTTGCTATTTTAGTACGAACTCTTGAAAAGATTGATAAAAAAAGAATAACTTTGAGGTGGTTTAGTACCCTACAAATAATTTATTCTGATGATCTCCGCTAGATAGGAACTTTTGAGTGATTCTTTATCATATGTTAGGGATTCTTATGTTATCCAATTATATTAGCTATGTTGAGAGATTGCACTAGCGAAAGTACGAACCCTAGGCCTCATTGTGAAGTATTGCAATACCATTTGTGCTCACTTTTGTTACTCGTTACCTTCCTGTTTTTTATAGTTACTATTACAGAAATCAATATCTACTATCGTTACTACACTTGTATCACCATCTCTTCGCTGAACTAGTGCACATATACAAATTACCATTGTATTTGGTGTGTTGGGGACACAAGAGACTTTTTATTATTTGGTTGCAGGGTTGTTTGAGAGAGTCTAGCTCTATCCTATGCCTCCCATGGATTGATAAACCTTAGGTCATCCACTTGAGGGAAAATTGCTGCTATCCTACAAACTCTGCGCTTCAAGGCCCAACACGAGTCTACAAGAATAAAGTTGCTCAGTAGACATTACTATTCGAAGGGCCCGTTCCCCTTGCCACGCATCGACCAGATAGTGGACTCGACCGTCGGCTGCGATTGTTTGTCCTTCCTTGACGCTTACTACGGTTATCACCAGATTTTCATGGACAACAATGAAGAAGAGAAAAACTTCGTTCATCACTCCTTGTGGCACATACTGTTTTGAGCGCATGCCATTTGAACTGAAGAGTGTTGGATCGACTTTCACGAGGGTTGTCCAAATTGGTTTGGTCCACGGCTACACAGGAATGTGGAAGCCTATATGGATGACATTATAATCAAGACCAAGGACGAGTAATTGCTGGTTCAAAACCTTGAAGAGACCTTTACAAATTTGTGCAAGATCAACTTGAAACTCAATCCTGAGAAGTGTGTGATCAAGGTCGATCCGGAAAGATCCTGAGGTTCTTAATCAGTTGTATGGGATAGAAGCCAACCCTGCCAAGATTGAAGCAATTGAAGCCAACCCATGAAGAGTATGGGTTAGAAGCTAACCCTGCCAAGATTGAAGCAATTGAACAGTTCTGGGTGTCTAAATTCGTGGATCTCAGGAAGGGGCACCGAACTGGTGATCTTCGGTCAATGGGTAACAAGATACAAAGGAGTCGATGTTTACCCAGGTTCGGGCCCTCTTCATGGAGGTAAAGCATTACGTCCTCCTCTTGTTTATATTGATGGTGGAGTATCAAGTATAGAGTTGATCTACCTTGAGATCGTATGTTGTGGTCGAAAACACTAGGAGTAATGAGCTTAATCCATCTTATGAACTAAATCCATCTGGTTTATATAGATACGAGGGGTGCAAGGGTCACACAACGTCGGTGACATCAGGGAGGAAACATGTCGATCTGCACGTAGCCATGGAGTGCATGCGGATTCTTCGAAAGAGTCGGTCTGTAATACAACATCACCTTAATCTATCTAGAGTCCAATAATGACAATAGGACGAATAGGGTGTCCGGACCATGGAACTAGGTAAGCGGCCCAAGGACCCCTTATTCCGGACTCCCTAAGTAGCCCCGGGACTGGCCTCCAATGCCATACTCGTGTCCAAAGTCTTCGGCTTGCGGGGTGAGTTCTCCCCTTCTTACGTTTAGCTAGTAATAGTTTGGTAACCGATGACCTCCCTATTTCCAAAACTATATATATATATATATATATATATATATATATATATATATATAATCACAACGATAAAATTCATCTTCCAAGCTGACCATACCATAACACCCTTTTTTTAACGAAAGGTCGCGTTTGTCAATAGTAATGCCCCATTATGGAAATGTGGTTTGAGAGAGTATTTATTGACACGTTCCATTACACAGATTGTGTCCTTATTTTCTAGGGATATGGTTTATGATTTTAGTTTTCCTACGCGCACTTAACTACTTGATTTTATTTGGAAATGGCGAACTTCACGGCGTAGTAAAGACGCTTTTGCTATTTCAGTAGCTTATCAAAAGAAAACCACCACCACAGACTCCTTATGTATTCTAGATCTCACATCGTCGCGCCATTCCCAACCCCAAAAATTACAGCCTTCAAGCTCTGTTCTTCCCCCAATCTCCTCGCACCTCTCCCCTAGTACAGCCATCAACAACTAGGGATCGAAAGGAAAGTGGAAGGCCATTAGTGTCACCGAAAATGATATCCAGGAATTAAAGAGCTCTAGTTATTTTCCGAAAAACATCGTTCACTCTGTTCCACAGAAGTGCCAAGCCATCCCTATGCCAAAAGACGGAGAGAGGGTGGTTTTTATCCCCCATTTCCTTTGGGGCCTAGGTTTTCCTATCCACCGCTTTGTTCAGGGCAGAATGTTCTATTACGGATTAGATTTCCACGATCTTCCCCCAAATTCTTTTCTGAACATCTCAGCCTTCATCATAATTTATGAGTCCATTTTGTAGGTCCACCCCCACTTTGGCCTATGGCTGAAAGTCCTCAACGTCAAGCCCAAAGTGGTGAATGGCGAGCAGGCAGACTGTAGGGAGCAATGATTAGTAAATTTGCTTGGGTTCGATGGTTGAAGGATACCTTCATTAAGATCGTCAAAGCATGGCAAAAGGAGTGGTTTTATAACACCGTGCTACGTCAAGCGGATGGTGAAGCACCTACGACGTTTTGATCCGGTCCGCCGATCCGACTCGTGTTCTGGACGAAGAAATTATTAGATTGGGGGAGACCACAGAGGTGAAGGCGCTAGGGAAATGCATCTTCGCCTTGTTGGAGATGAAAACTGAGCTCACCAATGTAGTTCTAGTCATGCTACATTGCGGTCTCCTCCCTTGCCAACGTAGGGACACTCTCATGTGGGCTTACAATCCAAGCGATCCCACCATTGTGCGGAACCTTTTCCGCATTACCCACAAGGTGTTGTTCAAGCCACATAAGACTTGGCTAGCCGATGAGGATGGCACCAGCGTCACCGTTATTAACCCTCTCGCACCGGTAAGGTTTTTTCATGTGTATAGTTTTCCCCACTTTTAATGAAGTTCTTACTTATCTTTCCCCCGTATTCATAGATCTGGCTGACAAAGTCCCAGCAGATCAACTTTTCGGGGTACTTGGCCGAGGACCCCAGGACGGCCTTATTGACAGCCATGCTGGTCAAGAAGTCGTACACTACTCTGAAATGGAAGAACGAGAAGAATAAGGAAAATAAATAGGCCCGAGAGGGTCTTTGGTCGAAAAATCAACCGGACACCAGGTCGGAAGACATGTTTGCTCCCTCCCATCTAGAGGGAGAAGAGGAAGAAGACGAGGACGAGAGCGGCTCCTCCCACACAAAGAAGAGGATGACGTATGAAGACGTCGAGGAAGATCTAGCTCCTTGTGCCCTGAAAAGGCAATGCGGGGCCCTAGTAGCCCTATTTGATGATGTTCTGGATTCTGACGAGGACTCCGAGGATTTTGAATTGGTCCCCCAAAGGACCCTCAGGGTGAAGCCCCGAGCAGAAAGGTATGTATCCAAGAACCCAACATCTTGTCGTATTAGAACTCTGCTATTAATGGTTAGGCCTTCCTACCGCTGTTGTAGGCCGCCGTGTGATTTTCCCACCAATCAAATGTTGGAGAGGCGCTCCTTGCTGGCCAATTTCACACAAGATGCCCCCTCCAGGTATGGAGGATATCGGGGAGGTTGTGTCTAGAGAGAATCCCCCGAAAACGGAGACTAGGGAAGGGGGTGATGATATCATTGCCGAGGCTAACACCTTGGCCGCCGAAGACTAGGAGAAGGAATCCATCCTAGCAAGCAAAGAAGGGTATCCCAAGACACTACGAGTCTGCTTTGAAGATAATTCTAGAGACCTCTCAACCTCCGGAACAGTCTACAATAGTTTCTCCGCAAAGGGAAACTACAATGCCGCACCCTGTCTAATCCACAATAGAATGTCCCCAAACAGGGTGGTCTGTCGTGATGGAGGAGGGTCTAAATGACACTTCCATCCTTGAAGAACAACACACACTTCTAAGTGCGGTTTTAAAAAGTGTTCGTTCTGTTGATAACGAATTGAAAGAGGCTTTTGATTGATTTCTACAAGGCTTCAAGGTAATTCACAATGTCTTTTTTACAAACAAATTGTATTTTCCCAGGATTACAAAAAAATTCTATATTCGGTAGCCCCCGAGCCGTGTGTGAGTTTGAAAAAATCATCCCGGGTTCAAAGTAGTGAGGAAAACTCATAGATATTATTAAAAAGAGTGAACCATAGCCCACAAGACTATGGTAGTGTGATAAAAAAGAACCTAGCATAGGACTCGAAAAATTTGTTAACTTCGGAGTCTAACTCCCATTTTTGCACATATCGGCTTCAGCAGCAGGCCACAACTCTATAGTGTTATCAGCAATGAATCGGAAGCTTAACAGCTCGGAAGAAGAGATTGACCTTCTTAACAAGCGGTTGGATGACTCACAAGGTAAGTCTAAACTAGAAATTTTAACATTAGTTTTCACAACAAAGTGAGGTATTCTTATTACTACCCTAAAATGTGAATTATTTGCATGACAACTCTAGATGTTGTAGCGGAGGTCGAGAAGCTCAAG
Organism: Hordeum vulgare subsp. vulgare; assembly: GCF_904849725.1. NCBI lineage: Eukaryota > Viridiplantae > Streptophyta > Magnoliopsida > Poales > Poaceae > Hordeum > Hordeum vulgare. Next base: position 197,752,042 of record NC_058522.1, read on the forward strand.
GACGGTCCGAGTAAAGAAAGGCAAGAGGCTGCCGAATAAAAGGCGTCAGCCAAACAAGCGGCTGCTGAACTGTTGAATGTGAAGTCTGTCAGTGACAAGCATGAGCCCAGGGTCACTGAGGTACAACACGAGCTCAAGTATGTCGTCACTAAATGTGACGGCCTTGAGCAAAAAAAAATAGGGAAACATCTTTCGGGCTATCCACTGCAACCTTTGCGCTTCAAGATGAGCGGAAGGAGGCACACAACCATCAGAAGGAGCTCCTCCAAATCAAGCACATTGCGGATGGTAAGAGATATTTACTACATTCTATTTTGCAGAATAAGGTTTGCATTGATTACTTGGTTATGGCATTCTCTAGGCATGTTTGCGGATCCTTCGAAGAGTGCGGTGGATGCCGTGTGGCATTATGCATCCCAAGAATGGGCATCCGAGCAAAGGTTGTTTTGGGTGCAATTCCAAGCCTTGGTACAACCCCTCCTTGTCTTCGATCTGCTTAAATAGTTTATGGAGCTGCACCGAATGGCTAAACCATAAATGAAGGATCTCTGTGTCAGGCTATGGCCAAAAGGGCCGCTGCCAAGAAGCTATTTTGGTTAGTTGGAGAAACTGATTGCCATCATGCCACAAATTGATATCGTGAAGTGCTCGCTCTGCATAGCGGGATCTCAGATGGACTTTGCAAGGAACATGATGCACTGGCTGAATGTGAAGCCCACCGAGATGTCCATTGCACCTTCTCCACGTGGGAAGGAACATAGGCACCCACATCGAAACTTTCCCAATATTATGGAAGGTTCTCGGGCAATAGAAGCAAGTGGCCCGAGGATGTAATCATTCAATGAAACACTATCATGTAAGGGTAGTCGAATCTTTGTATGATACAATGCTATATTGCTTTGCATGTTATACCAAGTCTTACTTTGTTTTTAATTTTGAATCTTGTGTGGTCATTTTAACTTCAAATTTCCAGCCGTCGGCTTCAGCCCCCAGGTAGATGATATCTGGGGTGATTTCGGCTTCCACACTATTAACCTTAGCCAACGTCTTTGTGCGCGAACGCGGTAGTGTAGGAGGAAACAAGGCAATCAGACTATGAGGCTTTAGTTCTTTCACTTAACCATAGGAGCTTCACTGCGGGGATTAGTTAAGAAGCCCCTTGTAGCTTGTGATGTTCGGATATACAAAGGTGTAAAAACCCATTATCACTAGGTTTTTATAACTCCAAACCCTCCTCGTAACGCGGTGAACCTCCATCGGCTCTTAGGTTAATATTTGTCATCACATTGCAGACTGGTTCTCGCTTATTTTGGCACTCAATTTTCAGCTTTCTCCACTGAGGTACTTAACCAGACGACCTAGAAGGACAATCGCAGTGGTTCTCCCTTTACCCTTTCAGGCGAACAAGCAGAACATAAAGGGGTAAACACAGGAGCCGGGCAACCCAACTATTCACCTAAAACATAATTCGGAATTAATGCATATAATGCAATATCCAAGACTTTGTACACACATAATAAAAAATAGTGTTGGAATGCTGCTTAAGGTGACCATAATAGCCAAGCCACAAGTCAATTAGCCATTAGCATCTAATATGTGTATCAAACAGGTTTGTACTAGTGTGAAGAAACTATTTGGAAAAGAAGGAGAAAAAAGAAGTAAAAAGGCTAATCAATCATAAAGAGTGATCTTTATTTCTGATTAACTCGTGATATCTATCCATATAATCTGAATTACCCAAGCAACTATTCTGAATATTGAAAGTAAATTTTACACAGGAAGGGTTTATATAGGGTCTCTTGTGGATGGCTTGATGTCCTTTATGATGCCCTCCTGCATGTTTGTGTTGTTACTCTTTGGGAAATACTCCTTTATAGGGGGAATAGTTGGCCAGTGACCTTTAACAAAGGTTGTCTTGAGAAGTCACCGAGGTCTGGGTACCTTGATGTAGAGTTGGTCCTTTATGGTACTTGTATTTGTCCAAGCATGTGTAGTGATAATAGTTCTGTTTAACCGAATACCTGGTCCCATGTAGTCAGTCTCCATAGCTACCCATAGTATCTTAAGAGCAATATGGTGCCTTCAAGGCACGTAGTTTTCTAGTGGCGAGGGACTTCTATGGGGAGCGTATCCCTATTTAGTTTGAGCATGAGAAGGATCCGGGAACTACGAAAGAACACGAGCTCGTTTGTGTTCCTAAACAGTGAGCTAGGACTTTGGAGTAGTATTATTGTCTTGTACTATAGCTGCCAGAGCCATAGTATGTTCCTCTGTTCGGAGGGTTTCCTCAGTGTTACCATTGATGGTAATAAGACCCTTGGGTCTCGACATCTTTAGCTTCAAGTAAGGATAATTTGGAATGACATTAAAGCAAATGAATGCTATACGTCCCAGGAGGGCATGACGCCCCTTGCAAAAAGGGACAATGTCAAAGATCGAGAACTCGTTGTCGAAGTTTTTGGGCGAACTGAACACTACTACCAAAGTTATGGTGCCAGAGCAGCGAGCCTCGACATCAGGAATTATTCCTATAAACTTAGTGTTCCTAGGTCTGATCCTTGATGGATTGATGCCCATTTTTCTCACCATGTCTACGTAAATCAGATTGAGGCTACTACCTCCGTCCATAAGGACTCTTGTGAGATGCTACCCATCGATAATGGGATCGAGTACCAGGGATGACGAACCCCCGTGTTGAATACTTGTCGGGTGATCTGTTCGGTTATAAGTGATCCTACATGCCGACCATGGGTTATACTTCGGTGCTACTGGCTCTATGGCGTATACATCCCAAAGTGCTCATTTCCTCTCCTTTTTTGGTACATGTGTGTGATAAATTATGTTAACAGTTTTCACCCCAGGAGGAAATTGCGTTTGGCCACCATTGTTCGGACCACGAGGTTCTACATCATCCTTGCTACCGCGACTCTTGTCATGTTCCTCAACTATATTTTTTCGTGCCTCTTTGATTACCCAACAGTTATGGTTGGTTTGCATGGTGAGCTGTCCAGGATTTTTGTATAGCGTTGTGAGTTCATCCCGATTACCCTTAGAGAGTTGTTGAATCTGGCATTGAGAGTTGTATCTTCTGTTTTGTCGATGTTGCGACAATGCTTGTTCTTGTTACGCCGTGGCTTTCGATGTACGTCTCAAACTTCGCACATGTCGGGGTTTCCGGGGGGATTGTTCCGACGGGTTAGCCAGCTGTCCTCGCCCATGCAAAAGAGGGTCATAGGGGAAGTAAGTTATACCATTGTTCTTGGCGTGTATTTCCTGATCGTTCGGGTAGCCATTCATCACAGATGTTACTTCGAAAGGAGGCGAGTGCCTTAGCGTATGAACAAACGAAAATTTGATTCTTCTTCGTGAGGAATCGGTTCCAAAACTCCAAGTGTGGCTGACAGGCTTGTTGGACAATGTGGCTCAAGTCATCGAAGCTGGGTGCAGGACATATGTACCCTAAAAATTAGCTCACAAAGCATCCTCGAGCTCTTCCCAACTCCAAGTGTAGTTTTTGGGTAGTCTATTCAACCAACGTCGCGTTCGTCCTATGAGATTTAATGGTAAATATTTTACAGCATCAGGGGCATCACCTGATGCCATATGGATGTGCAGAAGAAAATCATCAATCCACATGTCTGGGTCTGTTGTCCCGTCATATTGCTCTACATTAATAGGTTTGAACCCTTTAGGGATGTGGTGCTACATCACTTCATTGGTAAAGCACATTGGATGAGAGTGCCTCACACTCGGGCCACATCATTGCCGGAGGACGGATGAATTCATGTTTTGGGGTTTCTCCCGAGATCTACAATGATGATTGAATTGAGCTTGGTATTCGTCCAATCTTGTGGGGTGTGTCCTCTGGAACCATAAATAGATCTTGTATATCCTCCTTCACCGTTCAAATTGTGTTGCAGGTCAGATGGGTCTTTGGGCTATTCCCCGGTGCCTCCAGTTATCATATCCCAGCCTCGAGGGGGTGATATGGCTGGTTGCCCTGAGTTCGTCTAGGAGGAGTGGGATCAAAGGCTTCGTCCTTGAATTATGGCAATAATTAGCAGTGTGGGTAACTTTTATTTTGTCCTCGCTGTTCCTTAACATGCCCTTCTTCGGTAGCTAGGATTTGTGTTCATCTGTCATTGATGGAGTCTTGTTCAGACTTTATCTATTGGTGTTTGATCTCAAGGCTCCGAGCAGTGGCTATTAGTTGTCTCTTGAATCGTTCCTAATCCAACGGGTCTTCAAGGACAATGAAATCTTTGTCTCCGAGGCCACACCCCTCTTTGGAAAGAAGGAGGTAGTTTCTATCATTGAAATTGTCGAGGTCCCCAATACAATTCAGATTCGTGTGTCCCACCAAATCATCAAGCCTGTGTTCAGGAGCAGCGGGATCAATAGGGTTCTCTAGGTCATTCGGGGTGGCATTTTTAGCGGTTCCGGTGTTGCTTTCCTTACACTAACATGCCTTAGGATTTTTGCTATGCCGACGCCTTTGGGGATCATCGCCACTGCTTTAGCTGGGGTGTCGTCATCAGTCTTCCCTGTGGCATTATCGTCCTTAGGGGTGTCCACCATGTACACATCTTAGGTGGAGGTGGCAGTCCATCGTTCCGTCATGGGAAGAGAAAATGTGTCTCCGGTCTCGTCCGAGGAGAAATCCATCATATCTGTTAGGTCTTCAATAGTGGCTACGAATTTGGAGGTGGGTGCGAAATAAAGTTCTCTATGTCGGGCTTCGAAGCCGGACTCATCCTAGATCGGGGCCAGGATGTTCGAAATTTCAATTGTTTGATCCAGGACAGTGTTTCGTGTGTCAGCGAGACATTGTCCGGACTAGTCCTCAGAGCTTCAGCGGAGTTTCCTGTACGTCAGCACAAAGGGTCTCCTCGGACAAGCTTAACCCCTGATTCCCAAGCACAATGGTCATATCCGTGCTTAAGGCTAGATCTGAAGTAGGCACATTCACAGACACGAGGTCAGGGAAGGGAGCTGATGTCAAGGCTTCGGGATTTTCGGATTCTTCGGCCAAAGCCGAGGTCTCGACGAGGGCCAGATTACCTTGGGCATCGGTGATGTAATCCAAGTGGCTGAACTTGATTCCTGACCTGGGGCGAAGCCGTCGATTTGGCCATGGTGATGAGTTGCTTTGACATGCGGGACAATGCCGCCGAACACAGAGAGTTGGTCGGGGACAAACTCTGAATTAAAGTGCCATTCTCGGTCTCAAAACAAGGTGTTGGGGATGACACCTATGGGAACCTCCAAGGATCCTTTGATCGTTCGGCGGGGAGAGGGGTGGCGCCAAGAGCAGAGCTAGCGATTAGCACCGGGAACGTTTTTACCCAGGTTCGGGCCGCTTAGTGCGTAAAAACCTACTCCTGCTTTATTTGTTGTATTAGGTGTAGTTGTAGGTTTACTTGCTACAGTGATTGCCTAATGGACAATGCCCAAAGTCTCTAACCCCTTAGAACTGAGCCTTGGGCCTCCTTTTATAGGCAAAGGGTTCACCAACAGTCCTCAACAGTGGGTTCACGACCTGCACAGTGAACAGGGTTGACTATTATTCATCGACCACGGTGTTAGGGGGCAGTAAATGCTTCGTTACTCTCCTGACCTGCATCAGGATGGTATCGACACGTACCCAGGTGTTTCTGCACCTGGATGTTGTATTGGCGCATGAGGGATGCGTGGGCGGTGCGGTAGTCGGTGTCACTATGGCAAGAGGGAACACCCGCCGGGCGAAAGGGGCTTGTCGGGCTGGTGCCCTCGCCAGTGGCCTAGTATGCCTTCCCGATAAGGGAGGCTTGTCGGGGCCTTGTCTGTCTTCCTGGCAAGGAAGGCTTGCCAGGGCCTTGTGTGTCTTTCCTGCAAGGAAGGCTTTTCGGGGCCTTGTCTGTCTTGCCGGCAAGGAAGGCTTGTGGGGGCCTTATGGCTTAGACTTGTTCTTCACACCCTTGGAGGGGTGTGGCCTTGCTGAGCTTGGGGCTTAATCTTCCTGCCAGCCTTCGTCGGGCCGTGCCGTCAAAAAGGTTGCCAGCGCCTGTTGACATGTATGGGGCACAGGATACCCCAGTCTTCAGTGCACCGACAGGAGCCCCCAGGCCTCGGCCACACACACGTGCGAGGCGTTATTGGGCCAGGCCCAAAGTGCTGCACAAGCCCCTATGACAGGGTATGTTGTAGGCTAGAGTCGTTGCTTGTGGTGTTTCCCCACGTCGCGCATTGAACGCGCGAAGTGGAGAGGCATAGGCACAGCGGCCGTCCCACCTGCCAAATTGTCTCTGCCACGCATGAGGTAGGTGCAGTAACGGTCAGGCAGGCGATCGTGGACTTAAAAAGTCGTAGCCATGGTAGGGCCCGCCCCTGTATGCATTGGTGCAGCAGGGCGGCTTGCTGATCGCCTGTGACCACGGGCGATTGGGCGAGAGGTACGACGGTTTCTAGAGAGAGGAGGTCTAGCCCCCGTGCTTCACTCTATAAATTGGGGGTTTGCGAGGGGGTTTTTCTCATCCATCCAACTCCTTAAATGCACAACACCCCAGCCTATTCCGCAGTATCTTTTCAGCTTCCGATGGCGCTCACCCCTAATCATGGCTAGCGGTCGAGGGCGGCCACCATGAGCCGCCAGAGTGGTGAGAGCATCTCGTTCGGATCATGCCATAGCTTCAGGAGCCGCAGCTATGGAGGACGTCTCGAGCGCCCGAGGTGGCGGAGGGGCCAGGGCCCGTGTTCACCGCGGAGGCCGTGGCCGGGGAAGGCGGGATGCTACTCCAGCACCCCCGCCTTGTCCCCCACCGCCACCCTCTCCTCCATGGGTGGTCACTCAGACGCGACTATGGTGGAGTTCATCGTGGAGCTACGCGGCATTCTTCGAAGCCATCCGCACCTCCCTCACCCCTTTGCCAGACAATGGAGGTCATCAATCCTTCTGTCTTGTGGCTACAGGCGTACGGCTGCTCTCACGGTGCTATGTAGGTGAATGTGGAGTACCCAAAACGCCGCTCCATGCTTCTCGGACGTGGCTGGAAGGCCTTCGCCCGCACCCACAATCTGGAGGACGGGCATGTCCTCCGCTTCAAGATGGCAGAGGACGATATGCTATCCTCAACTTTTATGGGCGTGCATGTGTGCGTTTCGGCTGTCGCGAAGAGAGTTCGAGCAACACCGAATGTCCCTCCTTGAGTGATAGCGACGAATAGGACAGTGGTGGTGGTGACGCTAGCGGCGGTTCAGGATCTCGGGGTGTCAATTAGGAGCACGACACCCCGAGTTATATTTTATCGCCGACCTCACCACTATGGCCATCTCACGGACCTCCCCCTCCCGACGGGGTTATATTGCCGGAGCCGGCATCGAAGCCTCGTCTTCTAGGAGGAGGCGTGCTCGCAGGCTCCGGCTTCTTCATCTCTTCCGGTTGCCCTGTCCTTCGGCACCGTTCTCCCCTGCGAAGTGCTGCTCCAGGAGGAACCAGCCTGGGTTCTGCCGCGGGCCTTGTCGTTTTTTGTCTTCTTCAACTTCTGTCACGCAAACATTGTCCCTCGTGAAAGACAGTATCATAGGTTAGAGTAGTAAAATTCATCCATGTAATATGTCTTAGTTTGCCTCAAACAAATGAATGAAATATTATTTTCCTTTTGTCTAATCCCCCTTTTTGTATGATAGACCCCTTGCATTTTGTAACACCCCAAATTTTTGCCAAGATTTTTATTAAAGGAATCTGGCCTGAGTGTTGTTAAATTTTAGTTCTGGGTTTTGAGTTAATTTCAAAACCTCTCTTATTCTTGGTTTTGTGAATAACTCTTCTGTGAGCTAGAGCTTTTTGAAAATTTAGTTGTGGCTTGAGGGTTGGCTCAAATATTTTCCCTCCACTAATTATTTAAGAGAAGATTCCTCTATGAAATTTTATCTTCCAATTCTATTTTTCAAAACTAGTTTTTATTTTCTTAAGGTTCCAGTTTTAAATTACAGCTACCTCTTAACCTCTTCTAAAAATTCCACAATAAGCTTGACAATTACCTACTATGTTTTTGGATCAACTTTATATAATAATATAGCCAAGTGTTTTGGTAGGATTAAGCAAATTAATAAAACTTACTTCCTAGTCCAATTGTATATTTGCACTACAACCCCTTAAATTAAGTCTCCAAAAATTCTACCGAAATTTGTAGTAGCCAAGGGGTTCATGCAAATGAGTTTTATGCAAAAACCTAGCTGAGTATTTTGGTAAAATATTGCTCGTTGCCCTCTTTTCTGTTCTGGTCCAAATACGTGCTTTCCACTGCAACCTCTTCATTGAAGTCTCTAATGATTCTGTAAAAATTTGTAGTGGTCAAGCGGTTTATAAGAATGTATTTTCTGCAATAATATATATATGCCTTTTGAAATATTTCAGCACCGCTTCTTGTTTTATGTTCTGGACAAGATTGGCCTTTTGAACTACAACCCCACTTCTTCCTTCCGCAATGCTGTTGAATTTTTTTGTGCTTATAGTCCACCCAATAAAACCCTTAAGTATCAATTTTCAACCCCATTGGAATTGTTTTGACCCCTCTTGCATCATCTTGTTGTTACTGTCCAGAATTGAAGTTTTGCTAGAATTGCATTGTGGAGTTCTTGAGTTGCTATGTAAAACCTTGCCATCTTAGTGGCCATCAAGTGAGGCTTATATCTCGAAATTTCCATGGCTAGCAAGTGCCCCTAGATGTCATTGGACTTCTGTCGAACACCTTGGTGTCCCTGACCAGAAATGGCATGGAGTTTTGTTTGTATGGTGAAGTTGAGCCCCAGACTAAACTAGCATGTCTAGCACACCCATAGTAATGCCATTAGTCGACTTGGAGTGTTTCACCACCATCCCAAGCCCCTAGCTAGCTGTAGCAATTCGTTGAGCACCTGGCAGGCATGCCACAGCATGCTCTGGAGCGCGCATATTGCAGCCAACAGACCGAGCCGCCCCTTCGCAGCCCCTGCCGCCCCCTCATTTACCGAAGCAGCCACAACACGTGGGCACACTCGCACGAGCTCCTCGTGCGCCCCTGTTGCTCGTGCTGCCCCTGCTATCCCTGCATCGCTGCAGCCACGCCGGCCGTCGTCAAGCAGCAGTAGCAGCACAACGTTGCAGCACCACGCAAGCCCTCCTCGAGCGCCACCTGCCCCGTGGACCACCTCCCTGTGACGAGCCGCTCCTTCCCCGCCCTGTAGCTGCATCAAGCTATGTCCGTGCTCTCGCGCGTGGCTGTCCCCGACGACCTCATCCCCCCCCCCCCCGCCACGGCACCGACACCCTAAGGATATGAATAGGACCCCCGACAGCCTTAGAGGATGGCAAGTTCACCCTGATAGCCGTAGCCAGCCCCTCTAGCTCCAATTTAATGTCGAGACTCCTTCATTTCCAACTCTAGTGACCTTCGGCCAGCGCAACCCCTCGGGTCAATTTGGTCCTGCCAGTGAACCTTTCCCCTGACCAAGCCCACCGGTCGAACCTCCTAGACCAAGCGGAGCCACCCCATCCCTCGTCGTGCGCCTATAACCCCTCCTAACCAGTACCCCGTCAGAGTCGAAGCTTCCCCCAACGTGGAGGAAGGGCTGCTCACTTCCGGCAGCCACCGCAGCCCCAAGACGGTGAAATAGATGCGCCTCGGTCCCCTTAGCATGCCGATGACCTCCGTTCGTCGAATGGGGAACCCTGCCGCCGGTGAGCCTCACAGGACTACCTCCTTCCTTCGGCCACATGAGGAAGAAGGAGCCCCGAGTCAAACCTGCACATGGGCCCCACGTGTTAGCGTCTTTGTCCCAGCCATAGCCGCGCTAGTGGAAACGCCTTCGGTCAAGTATGTTTTCTCTATTGCGCTAGCGCATTTCATCCGAAACATTTCCTTTTCTTTTTTATTTTTAAAACATATTTTGACCAGAACTTTGATAGAAAACTCCAAAGGAGTTGACTCTTTTTCTCACCTCTTTCAAATTCTACCTAGTTTATTTTAGTGTTTATTACAAAAATTCCTAAGATAATTTTATGTGTTGTTTTAAATTGTGTGTTAATTAGAATATATTTTAAAACATGCTTTGAAGAGAGGAGTTAAAACATGCAAAACTTTTGTGCTGAACCCCACCTCTCTACACATGGAAGGCAAGTATCCTGAATCTACTTTTAACTTGGTTGTATAAGTTTTCTTGCTGAAAGTATTATAGGGTTATGTTTTATTTGTGATGTTATTTCATGTGGCAAATCATGCATATGGTTTCATGATTTCGAAAGTAAAGGTTTCAATGATTGTGGTGCATGGAATATGGTCACTCTTTCCTACCTTACATGCCTACCAGACGGGATTCGGTGAGAGTCGGTGTCTTGTGGAGACACGAACGTGGGATTGACATCTTGTGGACGAGAGTGGTCAACGAGGCATGTTAGGTAGGTAGTGACCCTGTTTGCACATGGTTTGTGCTAGTCATACAGGTAATGCTTAAACCTCCTAAGTCGACCATAGATGGAGTCTGGTCAGTATGTCTCCTTATTTGCGTGCTACCAATGTTTCCTGGATAATTGATTCGGTATAGTCAGTTGTAGAGCTATTATCAATCACACACCAGTAGAGGGGCCGGAATGAAGGCATCCACGGCCGTGGTATAAACCTAGTCATACGGTCAGGGGGCATGGGTGTTTCCGGTCTGGGACCGAAAGGGAGGGCACTACCCGTGAGCGCGCGGTAAAAATATTGTTGATCCCATGCTAGTCGAGGTCGGAGCCTCCCCGTCTTATGGTTTTACCTTGGCAGCATAGTCTAGGTGAATCCGGGCTTCGCCGAGGTAAAGTGGGTGTGTGCTGATTCTGAGTGCCCACTTATAAAATACCGTACACAAGATTAGTCATGATGGCTATTGAAAACTGTGAACTATGGCTAAAGAGTACACCCTGTGCAGAGTCAAAACTATTCGAGTAGCCATGTTCACGATCAAGGACGTTGGTTGACTAGTGAAGTGTCAGTCTAAGTGTCAGTCTTCGGAGGTAGTTAACGTAGTATGAGACTAATCGGGAAATATGGTAGATGATTTTACACATTATTTTCTGTGAAATAAACCTTATGATTTTTGGTGTGAATATCCCTGGGACGGTTCTACCTCTAGGACAATCTCTTTTATTTCATATCAGCCCTTTATGTGGTGTCGCTGAGACGCCCGACTGTGGCATGTTTGTTATTATTTCATATAAGACGTTTATGTGGTGTCGCTGAGACGCCTGACTATGGCATGTTTGTTATTATTTCATATAAGCCCTTTATGTGGTGTCGCTGAGACGCCCGACTGTGGCATGTTTGTTATTATTTCATATAAGCCCTTTATGTGGTGTCGCTGAGACACCCGACAGCGGCATGCTTTATGTTGCATCCTATGTTAATATTCTTATCGATTGCTTAATAATTTTCAGTATGATTATTACTTCACTACTAATGCTTGAGTAGTAATTTTGGTTGACGTAGTATTACGATATCATTATATGTGTATGAATAACACTCCAAGATATATGTTTGCTTCATGATGTTTGCGAGTAAATTCAAAGTTCTCACTGGCTTGTCGTTGGCTATTGCCTTGGCCGGATTGCTAGCTTGGAGAGCAGAGGCTTGACAAAAATCTTGGAGCGTAGGCTTCGAGGACAGCAGTTATGCGAGATAGGAATTGACTCGGTCAGCTATTCCTAGGGAAATGGAGTCCCAGAGAAGTTGGAGATCCCTGTAACGCTTCCGCCATCAACCACTAGAAACCCTTTTGATGTACTCATTAGGCCACCTTGGCCTTGTACCTCAATTTGTATTTTGTTTGGACTTTTGTATCAAGGAAAGGTGTGCCAGCTAAGAGTATTCCTGGGGCTGGTATACTTCAGGGCCATTTGAAGGGAAATTAAATTCCCCAAAAATCCGGTCCCCACAACCTTGGTATCAGAGCCAGGCTAACCGTTGGATAATCCTATCTTAGCCGGGTCAATAAGAAATAGAAGACCACCCATCAAACGAGTGCCATAACCACCAGCCAAGTCTGCCATAACAATAGCCAAATAGTGTTCGCCAACACCTTTAGGCAAGGTGGTGCCCAACCTATCAGACTTGCCCGGTCACACGCCAGTGACCAGTACCCTTTTGTCCTCTCACAATATTGCGAGAGAAGACTTTGTCCTCCTTTCTATAAAGGGAGCGGTTGTCCCGCACAGCACATCACGACCACAGCCACCTCCAGATGCCAGGCCCCATCGTCCACAATGAAACCACTGCTGCGGACCAAGGAGGTTTCGTAGCCATTCCGTCCAGCCTAACACATCGTGGCCTTTCCATGGAAGAGCCTCCGGAGTATGTTGTGTACCAAGAGCGCACAAGTGGTGATATTCGTCACTTCTGGGCCAAAATACACATCTACGGCAGGAGTATCACCCAAGAGCGTCCCCATCGGTTCACCATAAGGTCAACTTCCTATGAGCCCGAAGCCATCCAGCTGGCAGCTCGAGAGGCAATAGTTGAACTCCGACACTTGTCGCCATGAGTTAACTATCGCTTGTTATACTACTATCCTAGCCGTGAAGGTTGTGGTAGGCCAATCCAGGTCGCCAGCGGAGACCATGAGACCGACCTCGCCTTGTTGCACCTTGTGCGCTACGTGAGAGTGCAAGAGGCACTGTACGACCAGGACACCCTCGATCTGATTGCACCTCGTGCAGAACTGGCTCGGCTGAGGAGGAGAGAAGCGGAGCCAGAAGCCAGCAACCCAGTACTGCTGTTTGGGAGACCGATTGAGCTCCAAAGGTCTGTCCCAGCCGCCGACCCAAGTCACGCGCCTATCTCCCCCGAGGAGTTTCGCCGCATTTTCGGGATTTCCTCCAACGTAGCGGTAGATACAGCACCCCGCAATGGACACCCCCGCTACCCCGACCTTGTGGCTCCACCCCCTTCACCGAGCAACCGTGACGCTGTAGTTCTAGCGGACTCGATGTCTGCAAGACCTGCTCACCTAAATGTAATCGAAGTAGACTAAGCCTTGACCCTGTTGTGGAGTTCGCTGGCATGTAATATATGAGCCAGTGTGGGCAACTGTTTTTGTTTCATTATTATGAGCACTGCAGGTGTCGTAGTTTTGGCACGGCAGAAGTCCTCGTGAAAGGACTTAGATATGGAGCCACCGCACCTTGGTGGCGACTCGAAGGGGGTGAGTGAAAGCAAGACTTAGATTTACCCAGGTTCGGCCCCTCGTGAGGAGGTAAAAGCCTACGTCCTGCTTTGTGTGTATTAATGGTGGTTTCGATTACAGGGAGGGCGTAACTCGCCTTACCTAGCTCTAGATTCTCTCTAACTTGCGTGACCTCTCCCAGGGACTCGCCTTTATATACACGTCGAGTCCCTAGGGTTTACAAAGTCCTGCCATGCTACTCCTTGTAGCCCTCCTTATCTCTAAGTACCCGTGTCCTCCACGATCAGGAACTTTCTTGGTAATCCATCATCCGCACGACCTCTCAAACCGCCATCCAGCTTCAGGGCCACGAGACGTGCGGTAAATGCTAAGTCGCCCCTTTGGTAACCCGGCCCAATTAGGGCGGGTTACCATGGGTAATATGCCCAACATTAGGCCCCAGATTGTCCTGAATTCATTCATGTCAATAAACCTCCACCAATTTGGGGCGACTCTCACCATTTCTATCCTTCGACGAATGATAAGTCGCCACCCGCTGTAATTTGATCTGAGTCGCCGCGTAATCTTGGATGACATCACCTCATTCCCTTAGTTCCGGGGCTTTTTAGCACTGCAACCATCAACGGATCGTTTGCTCATAATCACTTATCCCGAAAATCTAGGCGCCATCATCGCAGTCTCTGACTTGTCGCCTCGATCTTCGCCTTGACAACCTCGACTTCTGTTCCTGCCCTTTAGATAACAAGAGGAGAAACGTGGGGGTAGGAAACCCCGTCACCTTCCTCCATATCTTCCTCCTCTTCCTCGCGCACCTCCTCTTCGAGCACCAGCGCCCCGGCGTCGTCACTGGCTCCTGGAGATCCTCCATCGACCGTGGTCTTCCGGGCTCCAAGAAGCACGAAGTGCTGCGCGTTCGTCCCCGGCACCGATCTCCTTCCCCCTTGTAGACATATTCCCCGCATTGAGGATTAGGATGGGAACACCATGAACTTAGTTTCCTGCGAGCTAGCATCCACGATGCGACGAACAATCTTACCTGCCTGAGATCCATTTCACGTTTTCGCAATAGACCTTATGCAATAGCAGGCTTCGTCCACTTTATCGTGTCCTTTTGCTATCTTAAGTCTTCATGTTGTAGATCCAACGCTGTCACTACCTTATACTTATAGCTTTCCTCCATTGTTTCGAGCAATATTCTTCTATTTTGATCCACTCGTAGATCCATAGTTTACTACCTGTCTTTAGAAACATGTTTGCTCATCTGTCGAGAATATCCCTAAGGAAAAATGCACCTCTGAGAGTCACCATTTAGTTCCAGCCTCCATAGCAACTTAAGTTTATCACCATAGCTATGACACCTTCCCTTCTCGTTTGAGGGGCGAGTTACAATACTTTGAAGATACGTCCATGAATCGCCCGAACAGCGGGTTATGATGTATGTCAATCATTTGGCGAGTCACCAAATCCTTTTCGAACATACTATAGACCCATACCGACGAGCTAGAATACTTTCTCATTGTTACTGAATCGCCTCGTTCCCCTTTCTTTTGTAGTCATGGCCATTAGGAAGTGCGACTGGTTACCGACAAAAATCGATGATGCCACACTCGAAAAGTTTGTTAAGGCCGGTCTTCTGGACAGTAAGGAAACCATCTGTTGGAGAACCGCCCCGAGCAAGTTGACTCCCAACCCTGCTGCTGGAGAAGTAGTCATCTTTACCGATTACCTCGAACGAGGTTTTAAACCGCCCAGGTCAATGTTTTTCCGGGACGTCCTGCATTTTCTTAATGTGCATCCTCAAGATCTGGGACCCAATTCCATCAGCAACCTGTGTCAGTTCCATGTCTTCTGTGAGGTATACTTGCAGAGAGAGCCCATAGTTCCTTTATTTTGGAACTTTTTCCATTTGAATCGCCAGACCGAGTTTCCCAACGGTCCCAACCACGAGCTCGAAGGAGTCAACATCCAACAGTTCTTAGGGCTGGGCTGAGTCATGGTTTTACTGCCGAGATACCTCTCCCCCCAGCGAGAACCCACTCCAGGGTTTCAGAGCAGATCGCCTACCCATGGACTTCAAACCGCCCGAGAAGCTCACAGAGGAAGAAGAGTCGGAGTTTATCCCCATTTTCTCCGAGTTGAAGTCTGTGACCAACAACGGGCTCCTCGGGATCGATCTATCCCGCTGCTGGATAGAGTGGAACATCCTTCCCTTGAGTCGCTGAAACGGCCTAATGTATGAATATGACGGCACGATAGACAAATCGGCAATGCTTTAGTCGCAAAAGACTCTCGGAGAGCGAAATTGTCGGAGTCATCAAGAAGAAAACCGGTGAGACCTTGGAAGAATGTGCCACGATTGGGCTCAAGGCCTTGTGTCGCTCCAACCTGGTGCCGCCTCAAAGAATCCAAGCCGCCTTTCGTCTTCTTTATGCTTAACAATGCTCTTGGTTTGAAATTTGCTTCTATTCATCATAAAACTGATGTATTTTGGCAAAGGGGTCCCAAAGTGGCCGCCCAGAAGACAGCCAAGCCGCCACCAAACAGGAAGAAGACGGTAAGCAAAAATAAAGCCGCTACCAAAGATTCATCTTTTGTTGGCGAGTCACAAGCTGACGAAGCGCACTCAGAGGTAAGGCTTTCCCCTCACTCATTATCTATATATTCCGACTTATGTTTATACCATGCATCCCTCTGTGTAGGGCGAGGACAATGAGAGCGAAGATGATGCGGTCGAGGTAATTTCCATTTCTTTCGACTCACCTTTTCCTTCTCCTAGACCAGCCAGGCGGATCTGTGGAAAAGTGCCCATGTCTCACCCATATGCTTATATGGACCCTGATCTACTTTGGAAGAAAGCAAGATATACCCCCAAGCGCAAGACCCGTAGTCGCTCTGGCGACTTAATCACCGGACTGCCTGAGAAGACAACCGGTCAGAAACGGATCAGCGAGGTACACTTTTATCTTATCATACCCTTTCTTGCGTAAAATGTGACTCGCCATTTCTTGAACTTCAAGGCTTTTTTCTATCAGACTTCTCCCCCTACATCTGGCGACTCGGCAATATCAGCTCTCCTGCCGATGATTCGTGTACAAGGGTGAGTCTCTTTGTTAATCCCAATTTCTTCTAAACAACGATATGTGTTTTTAATCTTGGTGCTTTTGTCGTAGAGCACAAGCGAAGAGAAGGAAAACCGGCAACCTATCTTCTGCTCCCAGAACATCTAACGCCTTTGGCACAAGCACCTGTGTCCCTGAGACTGATGAAGAGCAAACGACGGCTCATGATATTCCTGCGGACGATATTCCTGAAGCCCGGGATAACTCGCCCGTTATTTTGAAGGAAACCGCTGATATGGGTAACTCGCCGAGCCCTCTCAAGGTGACTAACGATCCAAACGACGTCGTGGTCACTGGTACTAGCTATTCCACTCCTTCGTTGCAGTACTTTCCAAGCATACGTCCAAGGCAACTCGCCCTTCTCCAGATGAAGAAACATACAAATTCAAGCTCCCCCAATATGGGAAGCTGGAGTTCGACCAACTTTGTTCCGACTTCACAAGTCATCTGGAGAGGGATTATGAGATGAACAAGAGCTTGATTCGTCTTATGAGGATTAGGCATGAGGTACACCTAGTTATGTATTTTCCTTCACTCATTATCCTTCCAAGGGCCGGCTCATCTTTTGAAAGATGAGCCCGGTCTTTGAATATAAAATATCTTCAACCTGTAGCCCCCATGGGCCGGGTCATCTTTTGAAAGATGAGTCGGGTCTTGCATTAGATGAAAATCTTCAACCTGTAGCCCCCAAGGGCCGGGTCATCTTTTGAAAGATGAGCCGGGTCTTGTATTAGATGAAAATCTTCAACCTGTAGCCCCCAAGGGCCGGGTCATTTTTTGAAAGATGAGTCGGGTCTTGCATTAGATATAATCTTCAACCTGTAGCCTCCAAGGGTCGGGTCATCTTTTGAAAGGTGAGCCGGGTCTTGCGTTAGATGAAAATCTTCAACCTGTGGCCCCCAAGGGCCGGGTCATCATTTGAAAGATGAGCCGGGTCTTGTATTAGATGAAAATCTTCAACCTGTAGCCTCCAAGGGTCGGGTCATCTTTTGAAAGATGAGCCGGGTCTTGCATAAGATAAAATCTTCAATCTCTCGCCCCCAAGGGTCGGGTCATCTTTTGAAAGATGAGCCAGGTCTTGCACTAGATGAATATCTTCAATATGTTGCCCCCAAGGGCCGGGTCATCTTTCGAAAGATGAGCCGGGTCTTGTATTAGATGAAAATCTTCAACCTATAGCCCCCAAGGGACGGGTCATCTTTTGAAAGATGAGTCGGGTCTTGCATATGGTATGATTTTGAAGAAAATCATACATTAGCCCCCAAGTATCAGGAGTATTGGTTGAAGTAATGCTGACACTTGTCTCCCCAAATTTGATGTGCAGGAGTCTGTGACATAGACTGAGTCGGGGGTAGCCGACTTAAAGAGAAATATGGCTGAACAACAGGATGCACACTCGGAGTTGGAGAAGAAATTCCGCTTAATTCAGGCTGAGCTGGAGAAGATATAGGATGGCCAGCAAAAACTTGAGAAGAAAGCCAAAGCCGACCAAGCCGCCATTCTTAAGCGTGCTGAGAAGGCTGAGGAAAAATTGGAAGACGCCCAGCAAGAGCTAGCCGACTTAAAGAAGCATGTGTCCAATATGACTGTCGCCATGTTTGGTAAGTACTAACCCTTGACTGTTGATTAACTAATCTGGTATCAAAAATTATCAAATACTGATGTGCCCTTTGCAGGTGCACGAGCCGCCAATCTTCGAGACGACTGCCTGCTTAAGTTAAAAGCTATGTATACCTTCGCTGAGCAGCTATACACCGGGGGCGTGCTGACGATCAAGGCGGTGATGGGCAGCAAGGAGCCAATGGGAACTATCAAGCACATGCTCGGCTTTCTGTCCACATTGCCTCCTCAGATAGAAGAACTAAAACGGTCAGCCGCCCGGAAGGGAGTCTTGAACACCCCAAGTCGGTGCTTAGTCTATGCCCCGGAGCTCAAACCGGAAGAAATAGATGCCGGCTACCCAGAGCTGAAGGATGACAGGTCAGAATTCACTGAGGTGGACTATCACCGATTTATCATAGAATCTCGTTATGTAGCGACTCAACTAGCAGCCAGTTTCGATTTGAGCAAATACCAAGCCGCCGTGACGAGAAGAAAAAGAACGTGATGCCTCCCTCATATGAAACTTCTAGCTTGGTTCCTAGTCGACCCAATAATCCTTTTGATCTTGACATGGACCTATCTCTCTTCCTTGATGATGAAGACGAGTTTGTTGCCCTGTCCAAGTGTAATTGGAAACTGGGTGACTTACGAATCGAAGGCGGGGAGAGCTCAAGGCAAGGTGACTCGGCGGCGGCCTGATTCGTCCATGGATCGTTCTTTCAATGGGGGATGACACCCATGTTGGCCACGCGAGCCATGTAATAGCTTTGTTAGTGTTTATCGAACAACAATCAGGCAGTAGTACCTTTAGATGGAAACACTCTTATTCCTTGAATCTATGCATGACTCGCCTTTTGATAGAACCACTGTTTAGTCCTTGAATCTATACATGACTCACCTGCAATTTTGATATACCAGGGAATGTCATAATTTTGACAAACCAGTTTTTACCCGATGTGTTAGGAAAAACACAAGCCGACTCAGTGAATGCATGGCCAAGAATAGACCAGCCCCTAGATTATGGCAAAAACTAGATCGGCCCCCGGGCTATTGAAAATAATAGATCAGCCCCCTGGTTATGGCAAAAAATGGTTAAAAAATGAGTCGGGGCGAGTTGTAATCAAAAAGCCGACTCAAAGATATTTAAGAAACCTTGTGGTCTGGCGATCAAGATGTAAAGTTTTATCGACTCAGTGAGTTTCAATAAGATAAGACGAGTTTGCAAAACTCTAGTGTTACCCTTAGAAAGCTTTTGCAAAAAGCCTTGTTGTTTTTAGACCGGCTGATCAGGCGCGAGTCAAGCTTCCGTGAAGCAGGTTCAATGAACCAATGGTTTCTCTATTTCCCATGTGTGACTCTGGCTGGTACCTTTTATGTTCTAACCAAGGCGAGTGCAGGGTTCAAATAACGGATTGACTCGCCCTAAGTACATAGGTCCAAGTGGCGACTTGTTCAACACATAGTCTAGTATAACCATTTGTAATGCGGTAATTTTTCGCTAGCCAAGAGGGTATTCAGGAGGAACTCAATGAGTGGAAGCCCCCAAGTGACCTATGATTTAGGAAGAAACCAGGCATAGGATCACAGAAGCGTATACACTCTTACTGCAAAACGACTTGGGGACTAGTAGCCCCCAAGTAAGCCGGCTTAATTCTCAAAAACAAATAAGGCGCCTATGTTTGAACCGTGCAACATGGCAACATTGGTCCTCTTTGGCTTTATCAAAGCCCAGTTTTGAAGTAAGTGTAGCATGGCGACTTACACTCTTTGACTTTGATAGCGTCCATGTTTGGGCGACTTATAGAACAAGAAAGACTCATGCTTTCAAAAGCTGAAACGGCAAAGGACCTCGAAATTCGTGGGTGCCGGCTTTATTGCTATCATAACTCATAGATTACAATTTCCTGAAAACTGGTAAAGAAAAGGGGAGCTCATGGCTTTAAGTGTAGTAAGGCCGTAGATGGGCTATGTTCCAGGGGCGAGTTGTCTAAACCTCTGTAGTCCGCCGATCTGGGCGAAGATCCACCAAATAGTATGAGCCGTTCCGAAGATTCTTACAGACGACAAACGGTCCTTCCCACGGAGGTGATAGCTTGTGCATACTAGTATGATCTTGAATCAAACGGAGCACGAAGTCGCCTTCTTGGAAAGCCCGACTCTTGACCCGGCGACTATGGTAACGGCGCAAGTCCTGTTGGTAAATCGCCGATCGTGATGCGGCCAAGTCACGTTCCTCCTCCAAGGCGTCCAATGAGTCTTGTCGCGCCAGCTTATTGTCTTGTTCCACGTAGGCGGCGACTCGTGGGGAATCGTGTTTGATGTCACTTGGTAACACCAATTCTGCTTTGTAGACCAGAAAGAAAGGAGTAAAACCCGTGGAGCGGTTTGGAGTTGTCCAATACTCCATAGTACTAATGACAACTCCTCGACCCAACATCTTGGAGTGCGTTCCAAAGGTACCATGAGTCGAGGCTTAATCCCCTGAAATAATTGTTGATTCGCCCACCCTGCATGTCCATTAGACTGGGATGTGCAACCGCGGAAACATCAAACCGGATATGCTCTCGTCAACAAAACTCTTGCATTGCACCTTTGGATAGATTAGTACCATTGTGAGTGATGATACTATGAGGATATCTGAATCTGAAAATTAGCTTCTTCAAGAATTTGACGGCCGTATCTGCGTCACAACTGCTAACAAGTTCCGCCTCTAGCCCCTTGGTAAATTTGTCAACCGCCAGCAATAGGTCTGTCTTTTTGGTGGAAGACATCTTGAAAGGGCCGAGCATATCAAGCCCCCAGACTGCAAATGGCCAAGTGATTGGTATCATCCGCAATTCCTGAGCCAGCACATGCATCTCGCGTCCAAACTTTTGGCAGCCATCACATTGGCGAACGATCTACTCTGTGTCTGCGTGAGCCATCAGCCAATAAAACCCATGTCTGAAGGCCTTAGAAACCAAGGATCGGGACCCGGCGTGATGACCACATTCACCCGCGTGAATCTAATTGAGGATCATACATCCTTCTTCAGAAGAGACGCATCTTGGGAATACCCCCGAGGTGCTTCGTTTGTGTAAGTCGCCATTGTGTATGACCATGGATTTACACCGACGGACCATTTGGCGAGCTAATAAGTCGTCGGCTGGTAACTCGCCTCTGGTGAGATATGCCATGTAAGGAATCGCTCAGTCTGCACTAGCGTGAAGAGCCGCTACGAGTTGAGACTCGGGGCCCGGTACCGCCAAATCCTCCTCTAAAGGCAGTTTCACCGAAGGGTTATGCAATATATCCAAAAATACATTGGGAGGAACTGGCTTACGTTGTGAACGAAGACGGGAAAGAGCATTCGCTGCTTCATTAAGCCGCCGGTCGATGTGATCCACTTGATAACCATTGAAGTGACCTGCTACATCCGACACAGCTCGCCTGTAAGACGCCAGCAAAGGGTCTCGTGAGTCCCAGGTGCGAGAAACCTGCTGCGCCACCAGATCTGAATCGCCCAGACACCTTACTCGTGTGAGATTCATCTCTTTGGCGAGTCACAAACCATGGAGCAAAGCTTCGTATTCTGCTGCATTATTGGTACATGGGAACATGAGCCGAAGGACATAGCAAAACTTGTCACCTTGAGGCAAAGTTATCACCACACCAGCCCCCGAGCATTCCAATTGTCTGGACCCATCGAAATAGATGGTCCAATAAGTAAGATCGGGTCTCTCCTCCGGGATTTGTAACTCGGTCCAATCATAGATGAAGTCCACGAGTGCTTGAGATTTGATGGCCGTCTAAGGCGTATATGTCACATGATGGGATCCAAGCTCGATGGCCCACTTAGCAATCCTTCTAGTAGCCTCTCGATTCTGTATGATGTCGTCGAGGGGGGCGGAACTGCCGACCATGATCGGGCGTTCCTGGAAGTAATGCTTCAGCTTTTGACTCGCCATGAACACCCCAAAAACAAGCTTTTGCCAATGTGGGTAACGTTGCTTGGAGAGGGTGAGGACCTCGCTGATGAAATACACCGGTCGCTGGACCGGGTACTCCTTTCCTTCTTCCTTCTGTTCGACAACTACTGCCAAGCTGACCGCCTTGGAATTGGCTGCAATGTACAAAAGCGTAGATTCCTTGTCTGCCGGAGCCGCCAACACTGGCGGGTTAGCTAATTGCCGCTTCAATGCTTCAAAAGCTTCATTGGCGTCGTCCGTCCATACAAAATGATTAGTTTTCTTGAGCAACTGGTAGAGAGGGATGGCCTTCTCCCCAAGGCGACTTATAAAACGGCTCAGAGCTGCGATTCGACCCGCCATACGCTGGACCTGGTTAACGTTGGCCGGTTTTCCCAGTGAGGTTATTGCTTCAATCTTGTCTGGGTTGGGCTCAATGCCACGCTCCGGCACTAAGAAACCCAATAACTTCCCCGCAGGGACACCAAAGACGCACTTAGTGGGGTTAAGCCTCATTGGGTAAACATGTAGGTCGTCAAAAAGGTTTCCTTGAGGTCTCCCAAGAGCGACTCCTTTTGGTGAGACCTGACCAAGATGTCATACACATAAGCATGGACGTTACGGCCTATCTGGTTGTGCAAGCTATTTTGGATGCAATGCTGATAAATCGCCCCCGCACTCTTGAACCCAAGCGGCATGGATACGTAACAGAAAGCTCTGAAAGGGGTTATGAAGGACTTCTTCTCCTGATCCACCACCGCCATCTTGATCTGGTGGTACCCTGAATAAGCGTCCAAGAAACACAGACGTTCACAACCCGCCGTCGAGTCAATAATTTGATCAATGCAGGGAAGGGCGAAGGGATCCTTCAGACAAGCTCTGTTGAGGTCAGTGTAGTCGATGCACATGCGGAAAGTGCCGTTCTTCTTGAGCACCAGGACCGGGTTAGCCAGCCATTCAGGATGGAAAACCTCGATGATAAACCCATCGGCAAGGAGCCGAGCTACTTCCTCTCGAATTTCCTTACGACGCTCTTCATTAAATCTGCGAAGGTACTGTCAAACTGGCTTAACTTTAGGGTCAGTATTAAGATGGTACTCATCGAATTCTCTCGGTACACCCGGCTTGTCAGAAGGTTTCCATGCAAAGATGTCCCGATTCTCACGGATGAATTTCATGAGCGCGCTTTCCTATTTGGGGTCGAGACCCGCCCCAATAGTGAACTGCTTGGTGGAGTCGCCAGGCGTGAAGTCGATAACCTTGGTGTCATCCGTTGGTTTAAACTTGAGGGGCAGCTCGGAATCGATGGTCGGGCTCTTGAGCGGCGTCATGTCTGCCGGGTCAACATTATAATTGGTGAAACTTGAGCTCCTCAGCCGAGCAAGCTGACTCGGCATAAGCCGCGTCTCCTTCTTCAAATTCTTGGGCTATCTTCCTACCGCCGCGGATGGTAATAGGACCCTTAGGTCCGGGCATCTTGAGTTTGAGATAAACATAGCATGGGCGGGCCATGAATCTGGCATACGCCGGCCGTCCGAACAACGCATGATAGGGGCTCTTGATGTTGACCACTTCGAACAGGAGGGACTCGCTCCTGCAATTTGACTCTGTGCCAAAAGCCACGTTAAGCTTAATCCGCCCAATTGGATATGCCGACTTACTGGGGACAATGTCATGGAAGACCGTGGATGATGGCATCAGGTCTATCTCCAAGAGGTTCATCCACCGGAAAGTGTCGTAATATAGGATGTTGATGCTCCTGCCTCCGTCCATGAGGACCTTGGAGAGGGTGTATCCTCCGACTTGGGGATCCACGACCAAAGCCAAGTCGCCAGGGTTGTCTACTCGGGGTGGATGGTCTTCCCTACTCCAGGTTATGGGTTGCTCAGACCAGTCAAGGTACCGGGGGAGCGCCGGTTCAGCCACACAGAAGGTTCTATGCTTCACCTTGTGATCCCGCTTACAGGTGTTGGTGTTGAACACGTGGTACTGCCCGCTGTTCAATTGTTTGGGGTGATTCTGGAACCCGCCGCGATCTTCCTGTCGCTGGGGTCCCCTTGCGCGCGGGGGGGGGGGGGGGGGGGGGGTTGCTGGAACACTCCCGGCGGGTGGTACTCCTGATTGTGAACTTGGTAATGGCCAGCGTTTGGTTGTGGCCCGCCCTGTGGTCCTTGGTTAGGAAAACCACCGAACGTGACCTGGCGTGACCTGGATGCGCCGGGTTGTTCCTGTCGCAGGCCCTGTTCGCCACCTTGACCTCTCCTGAGCGCCTCGACCCGAAATTCGTGCATCACATAGAAATATTCCCATGAGTGAGTCGTCGGTCCTTCCGCCGTGGCGTGCTGCGGACATGGGCCTTTAAGCATCTCGTGGTAATTGTGTTGTTTCTTCCCGCTAAAGCCCCGCTTCTTCTGACGTGGGTTTCCGTTGCTGGTATTAGTATTAGCAACAAATTCCGTAGGACCTTCCTGTTGTCTCTTCTTGCCGTGCCCACCATGCTGGTGGTTTCCCCGACCTTGAAACTGAGAATGGCACTTGTGTAACTCGCCCTTCCTAGCGGTACTAACCTTGTCGTCGTCCTCCCCAAGATACTTTGTGTCGTCCGACTCAGCATAACTGGTAAGGGTATCCATTAACTCACCCATGTCATGTACTTTTTGTTTAAGTCGCCCTAACTTTAGTACCAGAGGTTCTTAATGGCATTTCTTCTCTAGTATTAATATCGCCTGAGCCACAGAGATGTCTTCCGATGAATGAATAACTTCCGCGACTCGTCGTGTCTAATGGTGGGCCGACTCGTCCGCCCGCTGGACGCAGTGCTGTAGGTCGACGATGGTCATCGGGCGCTTGCAGGTCCCTCTGAAATTCTTGATGAAGCGCTCCTTCAACTCCGGCCAAGTGTTGATGGAGTTGGGCGGCAAGTTTTTCAACCACGCGCGTGTTGCCCTTCCAACATTATAGTGAAGTACTTAGCACAAACCGCCTCGTTTACGTTGAGCACGTCCATTGCGAGTTTGTCGCTCTCGTTCCATGACCCGGGCTCGAGGTCCGGCGAGTAATTAGGGACCTTCCGAGGCTCTTTGAAGTCCTTTGTCATGCGCTCGTTGCACCAAACTGGTGCAAGACATGACACCCCGATGTGCTTGCCCCTAGCGTCCAGGGGGTGCGGGAGGTGATGTCATGTAAGACGGGTAAAACTGACCCGCCGCGGCTGTTGGCTCTATTTGGCGCTCGTGTTGAGGTAGTCGCCGTGGCCCACTGGTTACTGCAGGGAAGTCCTCATGGCGACTTCTGGTGTGACTCGCCTGGGGCGTGGAGTGTAGACCATCGAGGCTCTAAGAATACTGTGCGTGCTGAACTACGAACGTCTTCAACATCTCGATGGCGTTTCTGGCTTCTACCTCGGCCCGAGTGTTTCCGTAGATCGGAACGGACTCCAGGTGGCTGGTTGCCGCCAACACATTATCTACGGGATTCAAGAAGTGACCCCGTGGCGTCTGGAACCGAGTTGCATGGGCATCCATTGGCTGAGGCGGCGGTGGATTGGGTGGTGGAACGGCTCCTCCCGTTCGGACGGTTTGTAAAGGCCGATCAGGACCCGCCCCGGGGGTGCGCGGGGTATGGAAAAGGCGAGTTGGATAAAAGTCGGCCGGGATGCGCCCGTGGTGCCTCCTTTGGTGAACAGCGTCGGACACGTGTTGCTGTCTCTTGAGCTACCAGCCTTCGGTGTTTAGCCGCTCCGTCTCTGCTGCGATCGCGGCCTCCTGTGTCTCCACCCTGGCGGCTTATGCTTCCATGTCCCGCTGTGCCTTGGCCATTGCCTCCCGCAGCTTAGCTAGCTCGGCGTTGACAAACTCCTAGTTCTTAGATGTGATGGTGCTTGCCATGAGGTTGGCGACCTCCGCCGCTAGCTCGGCCATGGTTTGCGCCGGGTGTTTGGATGTTCCACCGGCCTCGTTATTGCGAGTTGGATTTTGCTGAGGCTGTGTTGACCCCGCCATGTAGATGGCGATTTGTCAGCCGCACCTCTTAGTCATACGAGTTGTCGATGTAATACTTCCCGCGGTGGCTCTTAGTCATGCTGCCGACCGCATAGCTTTCTAACCCCGGTAGGGCTCCCTCCGACGGTGGGTGCCAACTGTCGTGGTTTTGTCACGGTAGATGTCCTCGTGAAAGGACATAGAGATGGAGCCATCGCACCTTGGTGGCGACTCGAAGGGGGTGAGCAAAAGCAAGTCTCAGATTTACCCAGGTTCGGCCTCTCGTGAGGAGGTAAAAGCCTACGTCCTACTTTGTGTGTATTAATAGTGGTTTTGATTACAAGGAGGGTGTAACTCGCCTGACCATGCTCTCGATTCTCTCTAACTCGCCTGACCTCTCCCTGGGACTCGCCTTTATATACAGGTCGACGCCCTAGGGTTTACAAAGTCCTGCCATGCTACTCTTTGTAGCCTTCCTTATCTCTAAGTCGCCGTGTCCTCCACGATCAGGAACTTTCTTGGTAATCCAACATCCGCACTACCTCTCAAACCGCCATCCAGCTTCTGGGCCATGAGACGTGCGGTAAATGGTAAGTCGCCCCTTTGGTAACCCGGCCCACTTAGGGCGGGTTACCCACGGGTTATATCCCCAACAGCAGGTAATCACCTGTATATGCTTTTAGGCCCTAAAACTATAGCTGGACGTGACCACGGTAGTCTATCACAGTAAGGTGTAATGTTTCGTGAACTTTTAACTGTGGTCTTGACCAAACCCCACTGGAACGAAGCCAACCACCGAGGCCAACTCAACCTACGGCTTGTGTCCCTACCCCGCCTATATAAGGATCACCCAGTGATCTTCCCAGCAACCCTCACCTTGTCCACTACTTTCACAACCATCTGCCGTACTACCCCAAGGGAGTTACCTCACAACCCTGGACGCATCTCCAGGCAGTTTCGTTAAAGTATTGTGGGATTTTACCCACAGTACCATGGGTTCTTCCTTTCCACCGCGGTACGAGTTGTTCAAATCGAGGATCACTTCCACTACCTCGAAATATTGGGCAGTTGTGCACATTTTCCTAGTAGACCCGAACCAAGACCGCACGGAAATCTGCTTCAGTGGGAAATCCATGCCTACCCTGGAAATAGCCATAGAGGTTGTTGCCTACGAAGCAGTTACTCGTCTTCGAAATGCAGTACCATATGCCAGTGAAATGGGGTACTGTTATTTTCCGACCCGTGCAGAACCCGGAGGAGTAGCATCTTTTCCAGGGACCAGTTCAGAGAGAGAACCCGTGTTGGTTAGGCTCGTACAATATTTCATCGCTCAAGAGCGTTTGACACAACACGTGATGGAGTTTCTCCAGAACCTCGCCATCTAGAACCCTCAAATCGCCATTGGCGAACCCATGAGGATACGCCTAGAAGGACGTATTCTGCGAGTCCTCCAACCTCTCGCCCCTGAAGGCGAAGTGGATATTCCCCAGCCAGGAATATTTCCCCAAGACCATTAGATTTGTTTTTCATGCGTTGTAAATACCTTGTTGTATGTACTAGTATAGTCATGTTTGTGTAATGTCATGATTGTTCCTTGTATTTTTATTACTGCATGCATCGGTTTTAATTTGTGTGATCACATCAAAAAAAATTCCTTCAACTGTTTTCTTGCAATAACCTTTCCATGATTGATTTTTCTACTACATTAAATAGATCACTCAATAGAGATTTTATTCGCATGCCACATAGCTCACAACCACACGTATTCAGCCAATGCACTAAGAGCAGAACCACACACACACAGGACCCAAGCTAGCTACCTTGCTAACACCACGGTTTCCCCAAAGGAAATGCGCAGTGAGTAATTTATTTTTGCGATAATGCTACCAACACTCTGGGAGCCACCCCAGCATTGTGCTCGCGCCTAGTCTTCGTGTTCCTCGCTCTTGCAGACAACCGTCACTCGAGCAGCAGTGTCACGACGATCATCTTGGATGATCGCGCACAGCAGCGCCGAGAAACCGATCAGCGCCGCCACCCCTCCGACCAGCAGGATGATCAGCCACCCCGGGTACTCCTCCGCCATTGGAACCTGGCTTCGATCTCCTTCAAGGGGAAAGGAGAGGATACAGGAAGAGTGAGACCGTGAGTGAGGTAGAGGAGAGAACGACGTGCCCATTTTATAACCCGAGATCGGTGCGCGATGGATGCAGTCCACCTGCGCTGCTCGTCGCTCGATCGCTGTTGTTCGGGAACGAATCCGCGAGCAGTGCGGAAAAAGCACTGGCCCGCGAGGCGAGTGCTCGCTGCGCCGACAGCTAGTACACCACGCACTAGCACGGTAAGGCTCTAGGCGCCTACGAGCTAGACGCCACGCGTGGAGAAATCAGCGTAAAGCACGCGAAAGAGAGGAAAGAGGAGAGATGGAGGAAGAAGAAGAGACTCACCGTGGGTCCTGGACCCACATGTGAGCGAGAGAGAACACTATGAACTCAGGTACGAGAAGAAAATTCAGAATTTGAGAATTTTCCTTTTTTGAAATTTTTTGTCGTAGCCATTTGTGGCGACACCTCGTTTTGTCAAACCATAGCTTTTGCGTGTATCACCAGTACCGCAATGTAGCAGCGCCGAATATGGTTTTTACTGTGATTCCCTTACTTTTGTTTAAATACCACTTGAGTTTTGTTTCTAACAAATCTCGAGGACGAGATTTTCTGAAGGAGGGTAGAGTGTTGTTAAATTTTTGCCAAGATTTTTATTTAATAAATTTGGCCTGAGTGTTGTTAAATTTTATTTATGGGTTTTCTGTTAATTTCAAAACCTCTCTTATTCTTGGTTCTCTGAATAACTCTTCTACAAGCTAGAGCTTTTTGAAATTTTAGTTGTGGCTTGAGGGTTGGCTCAAATATTTTCCCTTCACTAATTATTTTTGAGAAGATTCCTCTATGAATTTTTTATCTTCCAACTCTTTTTTCAAAACTGCTTTTTATTTTCTTAAGGGTCCAGTTTTGAACTACCGCTACCTGTTAACCTGTTCTAAAAATTGCACAATAAGCTTGACAATTACCTACCATGTTTCTGGATCAACATTATATAATAATATAGACAAGTGTTTTGGTAGGATTAAGCAAATTAATAAAACTTACTTCCTGGTCCAATTGTAGATTTCCACTACAACCCCTTAAATTAAGTCTCCAAAAATTCTACTAAAATGTTTAGTAGCCAAGGGGTTCATACAAATGAGTTTTATGCAAAAACACAGCTGAGTATTTTGGTAAAATATTGCTCATTGCCCTTTTTCTGTTCTGGTCCAAATAGGTGCTTTGCAATGCAACCTCTTCATTAAAGTCTCTAATATTTCTGTAAAAATTTGTAGAGGTCAAGAGGTTTGTAGAAATGTGTTTTCTGGAATAATATATATATATATATATATGCCTTTTGAAATATTTGAGCACCGCTTATTGTTTTATGTTTTTGACAACATTGGCCTTTTGAACTACAACCCCACTTCTTCCTTGCCCAATCCTCTTGAAATTTTTTGTGCTTGTAGTTCACCCACTAAAATCCATAAGTATCAATTTTCTGCCCCATTGGAATTGTTTTGGCCCTTGTTGCATCATCTTCTTGACACTATCCACAATTGAACTTTTGCTAGAATTGCATTGTGGAGTTGTTGAGTTGCTATATCAAACCTTGCCATCTTTGTGGCCATCCAGTGAGGCTTATATCTGGAAATTTCCATGGCTAGCAAGTGCACCTAGATGCCATTGACATTTTTTCGAACACTTTGGTGTCCCTGCCAGAAGGGGCATGGAGTTTGGTTTGTATGGTGAAGTTGAGCCCCAGACTAAACAAGCATGTCTACTAGACCCATAGTAATGCCATTAGTCGATGTGGTGCGTTTCACCACCAGCCCAAGCCCCAAGCTAGCTATAGCAATTCATCGAGCACCTCGCAAGCATGCTAGAGTGTGCTCTAGAGCGCACATACTGCAGCCAGCAGGCCGAGCCACCGCGTCGCAGCCCCTGTTGCCCCCTCGTTGCACGAAGCAGCCTCAGCACGTGGGCACACTCGCACGAGCTCCTCGTGCGCCCCTTTTGCTCCTGCTGCCCCTGACATCCCTGCATCGCCGTACCCGCGCCGGCCGTCGTCAAGCAGCAGTAGCAGCACAACATCGCAGCGCCGCCCAAGCCCTCCTCGAGCGCCACCTGCCCCGTGGAACACCTCCCTGCGACGAGCCACTACTTCCCTGCCCTGTAGGTGTCCCCGGGGATCTCATTCACCCCCTCCGCGGTACCGACATCCCGAGGTTTTAAATAGGACCCCGACATCCTTAGGGGATGGCAAGTTTACCCTGATAGCCATAGCCAGCCCCTCTAGCTCCAATTTAAGGCAGAGACTCCTTCGTTCCCAACTCCGGTGACCTTCGGCCACCGCAGCCGCTCGGGTCAATTCGGTCCTGCCAGTGAGCCTTCCCCATGCCCAAGCCTACCGTTCGAACTTCCTAGACCTAGCGGAGCCGCCCCATCCCACGCCGTGCGCCTCGAACCCCTCCTAGCTAGTACCCCATCGGAGCCGAAGCTTCCCCTGCCGTGGAGGAATGACTCCTCGCTTTCGGCAGCCACCGCAACCCCAAGACGGTTAAATTGATGAGCCTCGGTTCCCTAAGCATGCTGATGACCTCTGTTCCTTGAATGAGGAACCCTGCCGCCGGTGAGCCTCGCAGGAGTCCCTCCTTCCTTCAGCGAGAGGAGGAAGAAGGAGCCCCGAGTCAAACCTGCACGCGGGCCCGGCGCGTCAGCGTCTCTGTCCCAGCCAGAGCCGCGCTAGTGGAAACGCCTTCGGTCAAGTACGTTTTCTCTGTTGCGCTAGCTCATTTTCATCCGAAACGTTTTCTTTTCTTTTTGATTTTTATACGGATTTGACCAGAAGTTTGACTGGTTATAACTTTTTATAGAACACTCGAAAGGAGTTGATTCTTTTTCTCACTTCTTTAAAATTCTGCCTAGTTTGTTTTAGTGTTTATTTGCAAATTTTCTAAGAAACTTTTATGTGATGTTTTGAATTGTGTGTTAATTAGCATATATTTTTAAATAGGCTTTGAAGAGAGGAGTTAAAACTTGCAAAAGTATTGTGGTGAACCCCACTTCTCTACACTTGGAAGGCAAGCATCCTGAATCTACTTTTAAATTGGTTGTGTAAGTTTGCTTGGTTAAAGTATTATAAGGTTATGTTTTATTTGTGGCGTTACTTCATGTGGCAAATCATGCATAAGGTTTCATGATTTTGAAAGTGAAGTTTTCTATGATTGTGGTGGATGGACAATGGTCACTGTTTCCTACCTTACATCCCTACCAGAAGGGATTCGGCGAGAGTTGGTCTCTTATGGAGACACGACCGTGGGATTGACATCTCGTGGACGAGAGTTGTCAACGAGTCATGTTAGGTAGGAAGTGACCCTGTTTGCACATGGTTTCACCTAATCATACAGGTAATACTTGAACCTCCTAAGTCGACCAAATATCGAGTCTTGTTAGTATCTCTCCTTATTTGCGTGCTACCATAGTTTCCTGGATAATGGATTCGGTATAGTTAGTTGCACACCTATTATAAGTCACGCACGAGTAGAGGGGCCGGAATGAAGGTATCCACGACCGTGGTATAAACCCAGTCATACGATCAGGGGGCATGGGTGTTTCCGGTCTGGGACCAGAAGGGAGGCCACTCCCCGCGGTATAAATATTGTTGATCCCATGCTAGTCGAGGTCGGAGCCTCCCCGTCGTATGGTGTTACCTTGGCAGCGTAGTCCACGTGAATTCGGGCTTCGCGAAGGTAAAGTGGGTGTGTGCTGATTCTTAGTGTCCAGTTCTAAAATACCGTACACGGGATTAGTCATGATGGCTATTGAAAACCGTGAACTATGGGTAAAGAGTACACCCTCTGCAGAGTCAAAACTATTCGAGTAGCCGTGTCCACGGTCAAGGACGTTGGTTGACTAGTCAAGTGTCGGTCTTCCGAGGTAGTGAACAGAGTATGAGACTAATCGGGAAATATGGTGGATGATTTTAAACATTATTTTCTGTGAACTAACCGATATGATTTTTATTTTGAATATCGCTTGGACGGTTCTACCTCCTGGATATTCTCTATTATTTCACATAATCCCTTTATATGGTGTCATTGAGACGCCCGACTGTGGCAGGCCCGCTAGTGCTTTGAGGAACGGATCCGTAGCAGTTCGTCGGAGGGGTCATTACCGGCAAGACTCCTTGCCACACCCAGTGCAACCGTTAAATCATCGAGGGCGGCTCGAGGCGAAATAAGGTGTTGCGTAGCCGTTTGGTATTTTGAGGAAGCTCAAAACAGTGTGAATGCGCTTTCTGGCCGTTCAAGTCGTTGAACGAGTTCGAAAAAGAAACAAGGTGCACTGACCCTAGCAAAGTTCCTGTGCGCGCAGGTTTCTCATACAAAGATTGGGATATCTAGAAGAGAAACAATTTATCTACTCCAAAATATTATCTAGAGTATTTGTCACTTATCTGTTGTGTAGCAGCACTTCTTCTCGCGGCGTCTGAATCATTTGTCGGCGCCTCAGATCCCCGGCAAGAAGGATGTTAGAACCCCGGTCAACCTCCTCGCTTGCAATGTTCTTGCCGATAGTATTTGACCATCGCGTAGGGAAGGGGTTTGCTAGGGTGTAACTCCTTTTTCTCTTTTAGCAGGCTGTGCTGACAGAGCCCCCTAGCACATCTTTGGCGGCTATCACTACTGGAAAAACATAATTTGCCGACACCTTTCAGCTTTGCCGTCAGCAATTTCACGGGGCTTACGGCAAAGAGACTTTGCCCTCAGCCAAAATAAGTACTGACGGCATAGGAGAGGCTGACGGAATCGATAATATATGCCGTCCGCTTTGTCTAAGCCGTCAGCCAGCTGACGGCAAAGGCGAAAAACACTGACGGCATAGGTAGGCTGACGGCATAGGGAGCTCCCCGGTCCAACGTCCGACCACGGCTTAACGGGGCACCGCTTTGCCGAAAGCCAGTTGACGGCAAAGCCTAACGGTTGTCTTTGCCGACAGCTAGCTCACGGCATAGCTCGGTTGTTTCCCCATGCACACGACCTAACTGCATGCCCTAAAGGTTCTCTATCCCTTCTCTCCCTTCTCTCCCGGCTCTCCCTACTCTCCCTGCTCTCCCGACCCGCTGCGCCTCCCCACACCAGCCCCACCCCGCGCCGCCCCACGCCAGCCCCACTCCGCGCCGCCCCGCGCCAGCCCCGCCCCACGACACCCCGCACCGGCCCAGCCCAGCCCCACCCCGCGCCAACCCCGCCCCGCCGCTGCCCCGCGCCATCCCCGCCCGACTCGCCGGTGAGATCCTCCTCCCCTTTTTTATTTTTTAGTTTATTTTTCTATGTTAGTTAGATCTGTTAGTACTAGATTTTTAGTTAAATTTAGTTAGCAATTACTTAATGGTAGATTTTTAGTGGTAGATTTTTAGTTAAATTTAGTTAGAAATTATTTAGTTAGCAATTAGAAGAAGATACTTAGCGTGTTTGGTAGTTTATGGGAAAGGGACTGGGATTTTGTTAGAGGGAGGTGGCCGAGGGATTTACATGGGTAGTGGACTATTTAGTCCCAATCCAGCGTTTGGTATTGGTTGGGAATTATCTGTGGGAATAATTCTCATGAAAAAAGAAAGGAAGGGTAGGTTACAAGAGATGGGCTCCTATTTGACGTAGATTAGGAAGTAGTTAGCGTTGGCCGGTTTGTTTAGAGGAGAAATTATGCTGCCGCATGCATTTAGCTAGTTTGTTTGTAGTTTTTTCTTTCTTTTGCTTCTGGAGGTGGGCCACAAAATCAGTAACAATATGTTTTCAGACGTCAACTCCCATTCCTTCGCTGAATTACCAGGGCTCCCCAGGGAAGAGATCGATGGGAGTTGGCCCTAGTAATTCCCCTTCCCCTTCCCTGGTTAAATCCCAAGTCCCTGAACCAATCAACAGATTTTTAGTCTCGTTAATCTTAAACTCCCATTCCCTACCTCCAACTCCCCCCAACCAAACACACTGTAAGAGAAGAAGAAGAAGAAGAAAAGGAAAAAGAGAAAGAAGAAGGGTGAGAATTATTTAGTTAGCAATTATGTAATTACCGCGAGTAGAAAAAGAGAAAGAAGAAGAAGAAAAGGAAAAAGAGAAAGTAGAATGGGGAGAAAAGTTAAATTTAGTTAGCAATTATTTAATTACCGCGAGTGCGTATTTGTGTTGATTGAGTGCATTTAAATGTGCAGTAGCTTCTCCGTGAGGGATTGCTTTTCGACGACCTCCCCTCCATTCGAAAGTGAGCACATTTGTTAACTGCTCCTCCACCCCCTTTATTTTGCTCTGTTCCGGCCATCGTGCTGATGACACTATCTAGCAAGGTATTTTTAGTATTAAAATGCAAAGTTGTTGCGTAACCAATATGCGTCTCCCGTTCGAAAGGGTTCATGTCATAAATATGCATGCATTTGCATATTTATAACGGTGATTCTTTCGAATTGTCCAACGTTATCCATGCATAGCCCGGGTATGTGTAGCTTGGGTCATTTCCCACGCTTTGCTCCGTATCCCATGCAGAGTTTCGACAGCTCCTCCTTGCTGTTCTCCGTGTACACATCCTCTCGGTTAGTTGCCGAGACGTGTATCAGGAGAACAGCGGGGAGGTGCTACCGAAATTTTGCGTTGGCTCGGGAGCAGAGCATGGGGAAATGACCCAATCTACACATACTCGGGTGGGATTAGGACCCATCTTTACCTAGTAGCTGGTAGGTGTGCATGCCGTGCATCCCAATGTATTAACCATGATTAAAAAATGGCCATAATTAATTTAACATACTTGATGAACTGATAATTTATATTGTTTTATATGTGGATACTATGTAGCTAGCTTGCCAGAATGACTGATCGTGAATGGATGTACACCGGTCACCATAGTCAGAGAGATATGACCGATGAATGGTTGAGAAAAACATATGAATTCGTGGAAACGACGTTTTCTAAAGGCCAGCCAAAAGCATGGTGCCCCTGCACTAAGTGCAAGAATTATTCGCGACAGACAAAGGATGTAATGGGTAAACACCTGCAGTTGCGTGGTTTTACTCCCGGCTATACCTTGTGGACATTTCATGGTGAGTCGGCCCAACGTGACAGAGACGAGGTGTTGCGTCGGCGCAGCGATGATTATGGTATAGGGATTGAAGACATGGTGAATGACTTTGATGATGCTCGGAACAAGGATGAAGAGATGGAGGAATCCGCAAAAGCCTTCTATGCCATGTTGGAGTCTTCAAAACGTCCTCTTCACGAGCACACTAAGATTTCTCAGCTAGATGCCATCGCACAAGTAATGGCTCTGAAAGCCCAGTTCAACATTGGAAGAGACCTGTTTGACTCAGTGATGACCCTATTTGAGCGCTTTCTACCAGAAGGTCATATTATGCCTTCAAACCTATATGAGTCAGACAAAATCCTTAGTGCACTCAAGATGCCGTATGAGCAGATACATGCTTGTGAGAAGGGATGTGCCTTATTTAGGAAAGAGTATGCGGACGAAACATATTGTCCATTTTGCAAGTCCTCCATATATGTTGAGGTAGAAAACGGTGAAGGTGAGAAGAAGCAGAGAAAAATCCCCGTGAGTGTCCTACGGTATATGCCGATCCTACCAAGACTTCAACGACTTTACATGCTCGAAGAAATAGCAAAACAGATGACATGGCACAAACATGGAATTAGGAAAGAATTAGATGAACACGGAGTGCCGATGTTGGTACACCCTTTAGATGGTGACGCATGGAAGGCATTCGATAGTATACGGAAGGAAAAAGCTAAAGAACCAAGGAATTATTGAATCGCCATCAGCCTCGATGGGTTCAATCCTTTTGGTATGACGGCTACCCAATATAGTTGCTGGCCTGTATTTGTCATTCCCCTCAATCTTCCACCATCATCCATTATGCAAAGAAAGCACATATTTCTGACGTTGATAGTTCCAGGGCCAAACTACCCGGGGAAGAATATGAGTGTGTACATGCAACCGCAGATGGATGACTTGAAAGAAGCTTGGGTGAATGGGGTCAACACATACGACGCAGCTAAGAAAGAGAACTATAAAATGTATGTTTGGTACCAATACTCATTGCATGATCTGCCGGCATTTGCGCTTTTCGTTGCCTGGTGTGTGCATGGAAGGTTCCCATGCCCACAATGCAAGGCAGCTCTTAAGTTTCATTGGTTGCCGGCGGGTGGGAAGTATTCTTGCTTTGACTTGCATAGACAGTTCTTGCCTATGCACCATCCATTCAGAAAAGACAAGAAGAATTTCATGAAAGGTAAAGTTGTCAAACACTCAGCACCACCTGCATTGACGGGGGCACAAATTAATGAACAGTTAAAATCTATGGAGCCTGATCCAAACCGTCCATGGTATTTCTTGGGTTATAATGAGGAACACGCCTGGACCCACATGCCATGCATCTAGGATCTCCCTACTTCTAAGACCTCTTACTTCCACACAACATTGCCATGATGCACACTGAAAAGAATATCGCCGACGCCCTTCTTGGCACATTTTTTGGCACTGATAAGGGCAAAGATAATACGAAGGCTAGAGTTGACCACGAGACTCTGTGTGATAGGCCATCACTAAACATGCGAGAACCGAAAGGAAGAAAAAATTGGTCCAAACCACCTGCCTGGTACAATCTTGAGAAGGGAGCAATAAGGGAAATCCTCTTGTGGGTGCCAAATAAGTTGTTGTTCCCCGATGGGTATGCTGCGAATCTAGCGAGGGTAGCGAGCATTGAAAAAATGAAAAATTTTGGGCTCAAGAGTCATGATTGGCACATATGGCTTGAGCGGATAATGTCGGTGATGTTGCGCGGCTATATCCCCGAGGCTGAATGGCTAGTATTGGCCGAGTTGAGCTATTTCTTCCGTGTTCTCTGTGCTAAAGAGTTGTCGCGTGCCTTGATAGATGACATGGAAGAGTTGGCGCCTGAGTTGCTCTCCAAGTTAGACAAGATTTTTCCATCGGGCTTCTTTAATCCGATGCAACACATGATTTTGCATCTCCCAACCGAGGCAAGATTGGGTGGCCCTGTGCAAAGTCGTTGGTGCTACGCAACTGAAAGAATGCAGAAGACACTTCGAGGAAAATGTAAAAATAAACGTAGAATTGAAGCATCGATGGCCGAGGGGTTCATTACCGAGGAGGCGGCAAACTTCGTAATAGCACACTATGATGCCACTATGCACAGCTTGCATAATCCAAAGCCTTGGTACAATCTGGGAGACCCCAAACACGTGAATCCAATCTCAACATCTTCAAAGGGAAGCTGGCACCTTCTGGTGTGGGAAAACCAAAGTTGCTGTGCGTCGAGGAGTGGCGCACACTAACGATGTATATATTGAACAACTTAACAGAAGTTAGGCCATACATCGAGTAAGTGCTATGTACATTGTTTTGCAACTTTTAACAAGTTTTGTGTCTAACAACCATTATTAATTGATACAGTCGATACGTCGAACAATTCTCGAATGGTGTTGCAATCGAAAAAGAATCCATTATGGAGTATGAACTTCTTGAAAAGACAGGAGGCAGCTATCCCGGTTTCATCTCTTGGTTCAAAAAAACGGTACCTCCCTTATATATAATAAGTGATTTCCTTTGTTGCTATTACTCATGAGTAACACACCAACTCTATCTTTTCTTTACTTCTAGGCTAATTCAGATGAGCAAGTCGACAATGAATTGAGACAAATAGCTAATGGTTTTGACTTTAAGGTCCGTACATTTCAGAAGTACGACATCAACGGGTATCGCTTTTGTACTGCTAGCAAAGAGCTTTCAATGCCCGGTAGAAAAACAAACAATTCCGGTGTCTGTGCTATAGGCGAGGGAGGTGTCGAGTATTATGGAAGACTTGAAGAAGTCTACGAACTTCATTATTATGGTGGAAATCCTTCGAACGTTGTTGTGTTCAAATGTCATTGGTTCGATCCTACTAAGACAAGACGGACTCATGAACATCTTGGGATTGTCGAAATTCGACAAGACAGGCAGTTAAGCGGTGCCGATGTCTATATTGTGGCTCAACAGGCCACCCAAGTTTTCTATCTGCCATACTGTCGTCAAAGTGTTAAGAACCTGGAAGGTTGGTATGTCCTGTTCGATGTGCCGCCACATCTTAGACCACCTCCCCCAAATGAAGACGATTATGAACCCCAAATTGACCCAATAACATATGATGGAGAATTCCTCCAAAAATCACGTGGCGTCAGACGTCGTACCCGAAACTGCTCTACGTCCACCGTGAACATGGAGGAACAAGACTCACGTGATGATGAGGAAGAAGTGGAAGTAGAAGAAGTTACCAATGCCGATGAGCTATCAATGCTTGATCGGTTACAAAAAGGCCTTCCACATGATCTCCCTGAACCCGATGACGATATCACTCATGACGACACGTGTGATACTGATGATGATTTTGCTTCAATTGACCATGGAGAAGAGACAGATGATCCAGACTATTAATACTTTGTATGCATCCACACATTGTTATATAATTATTCAATTATTAGTTGAATTATTCATGTATTTATTATTGTTAATTTAATTATTTTCCTTGAATTTTTACTAATTATTTAACTATTTATCGTTACAGGTGGTGAGACATGGCAGGCGGGGATAAGTTGAAGATAGCACCTGGGCAGCTACGGAGAACTTTGTTATAGAGCTTTGTCGAGGACCCCGTGGGAGAAGCGTAGGAAAGAAGAGAGGCAGAGGACATGGTCGTGGGAGAGGGAGGCTGCATGATAGGAGCCAGTCGCCACCACCCTCGGCTACTTCTGTCTCAGCCACTTCACCCTTGCAGACGAGGGTGTCACCGGTGCGGGATCCTCCCGTCCAGGAGCAGACACCGATGCTGGGGGCTGAGGCGGAGGCTGAGGCGGAGGGTGCTGAGGCGGAGGGTGCTGAGGCGGAGGGTGCTGAGGCGGAGGCTGAGGCGGAGGGGGCTGAGGCGGAGGGTGCTGAGGCGGAGGCTGAGACGGAGGGTGCTGAGGCGGAGGCTGAGGCGGAGGGTGCTGAGGTGGAGGGGGCTGCCAGCAAGTCGGTCTACCAACGTGCTATGACACGAGTTCCAGACCGATTGGAGTTGGAGCACAGGGCGTTCATTAAGCCAGATGGCGAGAAGTAAGTTGATATATATTGTGTACCCTATATCATTATATTTCACCAAGTAGCTAATGTCTTTGCCTTATCATTATGTAGGGGGTGGGATTACCCGCAGAATACCAGGAATCCAAACTTCCTCCTTGGCGCTTTACTTAGGGAGCACTTCCCCGGGATAGTGCAGTTTCCCGGTGAGGGTATGGTTCTTGGGCCAGGACTCAAGTGGGAGCA
Organism: Hordeum vulgare subsp. vulgare; assembly: GCF_904849725.1. Taxonomy (NCBI): domain Eukaryota; kingdom Viridiplantae; phylum Streptophyta; class Magnoliopsida; order Poales; family Poaceae; genus Hordeum; species Hordeum vulgare. The sequence continues at coordinate 197,791,311 of NC_058522.1, forward strand.
CTACCAAGCCGCTCTGCTCCCGGAAAACACACATGTCAATGGTGTTGTTTGCGTGAGCGTGGCCGACAAGGTGTTGGCTGATTTTTGGGTAACTATTATTTTACCCAATAAAAAGTATACAATGTTATATATTCTTATTTCCTTCCAAATCATTTCACTATTCATCTGTGCATCTATTTGGCATAATTGCAGAGTTACTTTAGGGTCGAGGAGGGGACGGAGGAGGGGGCCAAGAAGAACCTCGTGAAAGAGTGCAAGAGTTTATTGAATAACACGAGGCATGAGCTGCGTGTTCGGGCTGTTCGAGATTGGTACGCCAAGCAAGGGGAGCCGAAGACAAAGAATGAATGTCGAAAGATTTTTCTTGATAAGACCGAATACATGGAGGTATGTACATTCCAAAGATCAATTCATAGGGCTAGTTAGGTCTATTTAGTTATAATACTTAGTTTCATTCTTCATTAACTTACATTCATAGGTGCCCCCGAGATGGTTGGCCGATAAGATGGATTGTTGGGAGATGATAGTGGACAGGTGGTGCACAGAGGCTTGGTTGAGCACCCAAACTATGGCCAAGGACAGTCGTGCCCAATTGGGTTGTGTGCCACACCACCAAGGCAATGCCAACATCAAGCAATACACCAAGAAATGGGTATGTGTGCCTTGTTTTGTTTCATCAATAATTCATTCGTTCATGATTTTTGTTGTACTAATTCTTTGTCTTTTCGTGTAGGACAAACACAATAACCAGCCCGAGCCTGAGGGATAGACCGCGTTTAGCATGGCCCATAAGGGCTCGTACAAGACGACGAAGGCATATTCTGAGGGGGACGGGCCGTCGGCGTACACAAGCCTGTCCGCCCACAACAAGATGACGTCTTATTCTGAGGTGGACAAACAGCTGAGCGAGCCTGACTTTGACCCGAGGCAGAATCCTATCGATCTAGAGGCGTTAATGATCTCTGGTGGTGGTAAGAGTCATGGCACGCTGGCCATGTGTGATGGCTTCGTCCCTATCACTGAGACTCTATCTCAGATCAAGGCGAGGCAAACGAGCTCCGCTCCTGTAATACGGCAACGCGCGAGGCCAGTTGATCTTGCCATCGAGGTTAGTTTTCTTCATTATTTCTTTCGTTCTTTTGTCCATGGATGGATGATGAAAATTCCTTTTGAGGAGTGGTTGCAGGCCGCACTTATGAAGGAGAGGGAGGCCACCAGGCTCTTGTTGGAGGAGAGGGACCAGAATACGCAGAGGTTGCTTGAGGAGGAGAGGGCACGCAATAATGCCCATGCGAAGGCCATGCACGACTTCGTTGCGGTAAGTTAGTTGTGTGAGAAGCAAGGCTATGTGTGAGACGCAACAAGGCTATTTCTTTGACTCCTTGAAAACTAATTTGCAGGCTATGTGTGAGAAGCAAGGTTTGCCGCCCCCTCCGCCGATGCCTTCTCCAGTGGGAACGGTGAGTTCCCTTTCAATGCCAACCTTGCACGGTCTTATACCATTCTCTGTCGCCGTGCTAACCACATATTTTAACTCTTGCCTTGTTGCAGCATCATTCCAGAGTTGAAGCCCACGATCCCTTTACTTCTCCTGGTGAGAGCCCTAGCAACCGAGCGACCAACGGAGATGGAGCTTCTCCTCCGTTTCTTGGCATTCGGTAAGTTATTCCTCTCTTTCTTATTCTTCTTATTGTTTAGATCAACTTAGATTATGCAATGCTTTAGTTAGCTTAGTAAATTCTAGTTGATATTAGCCATGCTTTAGTTAGCTTAGTAAATTCTAGTTGATATTAGAGCTCAAAAATGACATAATTAGTTTAGAAAGTTTCTAAAGAGACCAAAAGAGAAGAACAAACAAGAGATGAAGAAATAAGAGAAGAAGAAAGAGGAGGAAAAGATAACTTCTCTTCTTTCTTTTTCTCCATCTTCTTCTTCTTCTTCTTATTCTTCCACTGCTTCCACTTCTTCTTCTTGTTGTTGTTGTTCTTCTTCTTCTTCTGCTTCTTCTTCTTCTTCCACTTCTTCTTCTAATTGCTTAGCTTAATTTAGATAACTTCTTTCTTATTGTATTCTTCTTCTAACTTCTTTCTCATTATGCAGATTTTGATAAAGCAGCATGGCATATGGATGGATGCTCGAGGGACTTTGTAATGCACTTGTGTAGTCTTAGATGAACTTTGTAATGCACTTGTATTTGTGGATGCACTTGTGATGCTTTGTAATACATTGTGATCTTGTTTGCACTTTAATTACATATATTCGTATTGTTTGCACTTGGTGATGCACTTGTGTTGTGCTGTTTGCACTTTGTGATGCACTTGTGGTGCTATTTAGGGGCTGGGAAAATATATATATGTTGTTGTTTGTATCTATGTTTTGCAAATGCAGGGAATTAACAGAAAACAAATATGAAAAAAAGCAGAGAGGGTCTTTGCCTACAGCTTACTGATGGCAACAGCTTTGCCGTCGGTGGACTGACGGCAAAGAAGACACGTGGCGGCAGCCTGTGTATCCTGGCAACTCTGGGAGTACCAAATTTCCCAGATTTTCGGCTTTGCCGTCAGCTGTGCTCTAGCTGTCGGCAAAGAGGGGACCTAGGGGACCCAGGGGTTTCCGCTTTGCCGTCAGCTTTGCTACGGCTGTGGGCAAAGCCTGCCGTTAACCTTCTAACAGGGCTCGGCCTGCGTTGTTGCCACCATTGCTCTTTGCCGCCAGCCCGTGCAACAAAGCTGATGGCAAAGTCTTTGCCGTCGGTCGACCTTCAGCTGACGGCGAAGAAGGTGACTGCCGATAAAATCTTGGCCGGTTCCTTTGCCGACAGCACACTGACGGCAAAGCCTTTGCCATGAGTTAAACTATCCTTTGCCGTCAGGTCTGGCTGTCGGCAAACCAGCAGATTCCAGTAGTGTATGAGACACTTCTAGGGGAGAAAATTACTCGCTGCAGTGCCTTTTGGGGCTTCGGGGTATGTTGGCGCATCCTCCACGGCTATGCATCACTCCGCAGAGGTGCATCCGCCGGAGTATGCATCGGAGGCCTCGCCAGCAATGTACTGTCCTAGAGTGGCGGATCAGCCTGATGGTGTCGGACATGGGTTCTCCGTTTCCTCGGCCTGTGGTTGCGCAACAGTGCACCCGCGCACGTGCTAGGAGGCCATAACAGAGTGGAGCGACCAGCGATGTGTCCCGCTTCGAGGATCTACAGCAGTGCGCTCAACTCCTAAAAATCCGGCACAGAGCTTGCTCAGATTATCGCAAATGCTATCTTCCCCTACATGGCGCGCCAAAGATATCGCGGACAACACCTATGGGAACCTCCAAGGATCCCTTGATCATTCGGCAGGGAGAGGGGTGGCACCAAGAGTAGAGCTAGCGATAAGCACTGAGAACGTTTTTACCCAAGTTCTAACCGCTTAGTGCGTAAAACCCTACTCCTGCTTTCTTTGTTGTATTAGGTGTAGTTGTAGGTTTACTTGCTACAGTCATTGCCCAATGGCCAATGCCCAAAGTGTATAACCCCTTAGAACTGAGCCTTGGGCCTCCTTTTATAGGCAAAGGGGTCACCAATAGTGCTCTGAAGTGGGTTTACGGGCTGCAAAGTAAACCCTTCTATCTACAGCGGTGTCAGGGGTAGTAAATGATTCGTCAGTCTCCTGACCTGCAACAGGATAGTATCGACATGTACCCAGGTGTTTCGACACCTGGATGTTGTGCGGGCACATCAGGGATGCGTTGGCGCTGCGGTAGTCAGTGGTACCGTGACAAGAGGGAACACCTACCAGGCGAAAGGGGCTTGCCGGGCTGGTGCCCTCGCGAGAGGCCTAGTCTGCCGTCCTGGCAAGGGAGGCTTGCTAGGGCCTTGTCTGTCTTCCCGGCAAGGAAGTCTTGTCAGGGCCTTGTCTGTCTTCCCGGCAAGGAAGGCTTGCCAGGGCCTTGTCTGTCTTCCCGGCAAGGAAGGCTTGTCGGGGCCTTATGGCTTAGACTTTTTCCTCACACCCTTGGAGGGGTGTGGCCTTGGTGATCTTGTGGGTTAATCTTCCTGCTAGCCTTCATCGTGTCGTGCCGTCAAAAGGGTTGCCGAAGCTCGTGCACAAGTCTGGGGCACAGGAGACCCCAGTCTTCAGGGCACCGACACAAGGGGTTTTGGGAAGGGGTCCCAACTATGCATCTTGGAGCGATGGGTAACAGAAGATAAAGGAGACAGTGTTTACGTAGGTTCAGGCCCTCTTGTTGGATGTAAAACCCTACGACCTGCTCTTGTTTATATTGATGGTGGAGTAGCGAGTACAAAGTTGATCTACCTCGAGATCGTATTTTGGGGTCTAAAATCCTAGGAGTAATGAGCTTAATCCATCTTACAAACTAAGGCCCTCTAGTTTATATAGATACTAGGGGTGCTAGGGTTACACAACGTCGGTTACATCTGCGAGGAAACTTGTTGATCTGCACATAGCCATGGAGTGCACGCCAAGTCTTCGGAAGAGTACATCTTGAATGTTGCATCACCTTCATCTATCCGGAGTCCAACAATGACAATTGGACGTCCGAGGAGTTCGCCCCATGGAAATTGGTAAGCGGCCCAAGGACCCCTTATTACTGGACTCCCTCAACAGTGGAAAGCCCTGAGGCGCATAAAGGACATACACTGCTTGGTGTGCTACATCGCCACCATCCGGAGGTTTATTTACAAATCCACGGAGCGTGCCTATCTGTTCTTCAATATCTTGAACAAGACATGTCCCATGACATGGACTCCGGAAGCGGAGGCGGTGCTGCAAGACTTGAAGGAATACGTATCCTCTCCGCCAATCTTAGTCGTGCCTAAACTAGAGGAGACGTTGCTTCTATATATAGCGGCTATGATCCAAGTGGTTAGTGTTGCACTAGTGGTACAGAGGGAAGATGAGGAAGACGAGGCAGTGGTGCCTAAGATGGAAAACGCGAGCCTAGGCCATCCCTAACAAGCCATGGATCCAACAACATGGATGCAGCACAAGAGGCATGGCAACAGGTTCTGCAAAGAAAGAAGGTGGTGTAGCAACCAGTGTAGTTTCTTAGCTCTCTCATGTAGAGGGCTAGGTGAATGACCTCTGGGATACACAAACTGCTCTTCGGCCTTCTCATGGCCTCCCGGAAGCTGCCAGTATTTCCAAGTGCATCATATCACCGTCGTTACCCATCTCCAGCTGCACCATATCCTTATGAACCCGGAGGCAACCGATAGAATTGTTGAGTGGGCTCTTCAACTGGCCAGCTTTAATCTGACTTTTCATAGCGCATCAACCATCACCAGATGAAGAAATCCCAGAAACATCCCTTGAGGGCAAGGAATATCTTCAAGAGAGGATCATGTACTTTGACAGGGATTTTTCACTTCAAGGCGCCGGTGTCGGAGAACCCACCAGAGAGCACCTCAAGTATGTGATCCAGATGCACTTTCAACAAGAGATATCAACCAACAACACAACTGAGTAAGAAGTACTAGTCTCTGGATTACGAATAGCAGCTGACATTAGTATCAGGAACTTGATAGTCCGAGGGGATTCCCAGTTGATTATGAGCCTTGTAAACAAGGATTACCAGAGTCCTCTGATGGAAGCATATGTCAATGAAGTGATAAAGTTGGAGGAATGTTTTAATGCTTTGCAAATCGAGCATGCCCCCCATGCGGAAAACAACATTACCAATGACGTGTCAAAATGGGCCGCTTATTAGTCGCCTCTGGAACCAAGCACTTTTATACTCCAACTAACTCAACCATGCGTCACGCCATTAGATCAAAAATCCAAGAAAAATAAGGTTGGCTCCGGCAACTATTTCCCTGCAGAGCCACATGTGGCCGCTAAGAAGCTTGCCGGGGACGACGGAACACCTACCGATGAGCAGCAAGATCCAGCAAACCTAGTGGCCCTTTTCATAGAAGAAGTGTTCCCTCAGCTCGACAAATGCCTTCAATCCTTTTCATCAATCCATAGGCCCCGGCATGGGAACAACAAATTGTCTAATTCCGCCAGACAAGAGTCCTCGACAAGGATCAAGAGCAGGCCAAAAAAGTAACCTAATAGTCATGTATTTACCAATTCGTAAACATCGTCCTATACAGAAGGAGAAAATACAGGGTGAAATTGAGGTGCATTGGTTGGGAGGAAGGACAACAGCTATTGGCAGAAATACATGGAGGGATTTGTGGCTCCCACATAGGGTCACCAGCCCTTTTTGGAGAGGCATATCAGCAAGGTTTCTACTAGCCAACCGTCCTCCAAGACGTCCAGGTGGTGATGAAAACATGTGAAGCATGCCAATATTACGCCAAGCAGACACATCAAACAGCACAAGCCCTTTAGAACATACTGCTCTCTTGGCGTTTCTCACTCTAAGGGCTCGACATAATCGGGCCCTCCCCCCGTGCTATCAGGGCTTCGAGTTCCTGTTCCTTGCAGTTGACAAGTTCACGACATGCACTAAGGTAGAACTAATGAGAAAGGTAACGACGCAAGAAGAACTAAAGTTTCTCAAAGGAATAGTCCATCGGTTTGGTGCACAAAACAAGGTTCTTACTAACAACGGCACATAGTTCACCGACCACACCTTCATGGAATACTGCCAAGACATCAGCACCAAGATCTATTCAGTTGATCACCCAAGAGTAACGGGAAAGCAAAGAGGGAAATTGCTGAAGGGTTGCGGGGCCTCAAGATGAGAACTTTTGACAAGTTGCACAAGCATGGAAGGCGCTCGATCGATGAATTGCTGGCAGTTCTTTAGTCAATCAGAATAACACCCAATCGAGCCATCGGTGGGACACCCTTCTCCCTTGTCTATGGGGCAAAAGCCATGCTCCCCATGGAACTCCAATATGAGTCACCTCGAGTGAAGGCCTTTGCCAAGGACCAACAAGAGCAGTTAAGGCAAGACGATGCCACGCTCGTGTAGGAAGATCGTCTATAGGGCGCACTGGGTGCTATTCGGTACCAGCAAGCCTTGTGCCGCAATCATAGCCGCAAGGTGCATGCAACGAGCATTGAGGAAGGCGACCATGTTCTTTGATGGATTCATACCGCAAAGTGTTTTATCAAGTTGAAGCCAAAGTGGGAAGGTGCAGAACTCGTGGAATATCAAGAATCTTTGCAAGTTGTACCCATAAGGCGCTGTTATCAGGCTATCCGACAACCACTTTTGTACAAGTCTCCCGACAAGGCGTGTAATCCTTTGTACAAAGCCATGTGACCACCCTATGAATATTAAATGAAGCTAAGTAATCCACAACCTTTTGCCGAAATACATATTTACGTTATGTATTCTTGCGCGAATTGTTGTGGTCGCTCATCACTTGTGTAAGGTGGATACATGACTACCAAGGTTTCTATCCTCCTCTATTTTCTTTTCTTTCTTTTTCTCAAAAGGGAGAAGATGCCACCGCATGCAAGTATTCCATGGGGTGTGACAGCAGGGACACATAAAGATGCGGCGGAAACCACATTGCAGCACAGGAGGCATCAATAGAAAAAGCTATGTGTAAGATTCTCAAAAACTCCCCTCGACCAAGTTGGCACTCGTGTAAAAAGACCAGCACGCAGGGGTCTTTGTCGAAATTGTTGCGCACGTAGGTGTATCGAGCTACCTTGACACCCCGAGCAGATGCAGCAAGCACGATGAAGTGGTCTTGCCGGTGGCAGCGTCCTCATCGGTATGTTAAGGGCATAGGCCTAAGGACTTCCACTGCTAAGATGCGCACACCAGCAAGCGACATGTATGGCTCTTGTCGAAATTGTGGCACATTGAATGTCTTCCTCAAACGCTCCAAGTAGTCATGGCAAGGACGACAAGATGATCCTACCGGCAGCATGCCGACATGCATTCTAGGAAAGCATAGGAAATAAAGATGTATGGGTGCGGGTTCGCGCCACAAAAAAACAGAAAGAAAGTGCGGATTTTAGAAAGAATCAACGAAGCCTTAAACATTTATGGGGCAGTACCCTATAATTTTATTTGGATATTTATCGCATGGTTACATAGGGTGCAATTAGACACGGAAGGAGATATGCCACAATGATGTGGCAATTGATCTAGAAACGAGGCCTCGCAGATGGAGAGCCAAATTTGGACCAGCGAAGCCAAGACGCAGCGGCGCCTTCCGAATCCCACCACGGCCTCTTCATGCCTACTCGAATTTGTCGTCCTCAAACTTGGCATTCAGATTTGTGCTAGGCATCCCATGTAGGGGGATTGGCCTGGGTCGATGGAGAAAGGACACCGCCATGGCTGCAATGGCATGGATTGTGCCGCCCTCCATGACTGAGAGGTCTGCTCCTATCATGGGAACCGGCACCGGACACCACTGATGTCATCATAATGCACGTTTGAGGGGAGCTTCACGAGCCAACCGCTAGTTCCCAGGCTTGACCTCGACCTATGCCCCTAGCTATTGCGATGATTGCTCTTGGAAACGAAAGAAGAAGATAGAGGAGAAGTATGGCGGTGGCTGAGAGAATGGCAAGAGGAGAGGTGAAGCAGCAACACTTCCCTTAAGGCCTCTTTTTTATAAGAGGCAACCGAGGGCAAGCTGGCTCTTCGCCACTCCGGGGTTCAATTGCACACCACCACAACAACTGCCCACCTCTGACAATTCCACGCCAAGCATGCAATACGCGTCAGAAAGGTAATCATAACGGACGAGACAACTCACTGGGAACCAGGCCGACGGAAGACACAGAGGCCGCCCCTCCTTGTTCAAGGAGCCCAGGGCTTCCCAAGAAGCGCTCTACGCGAACCGCTTTGCTCTACAACTCCCATGACCCAAAGTCAATGCGCATCATGGGAAAGCAGGAAAAACTATTATAATAGGAGGGAATTGCGATGATTGCTCTTGGAAACGAAAGAAGAAGATAGAGGAGAAGTATGGCGGTGGCTGAGAGAATGGCAAGAAGAGAGGTGAAGCAGCAACACTTCCCTTAAGGCCTCTTTTTTATAAGAGGCAATAGAGGGCAAGCTGGCTCTTCGCCACTCCGGGTCCAATTGCACACCACCACAACAACCGCCCACCTCTGACAATTCCACGCCAAGCATGCAATACGCGTCATAAAGGTAATCATGACGGACGAGACAACTCACTGGGAACCAGGCCGACGGAAGACGCAGAGGCCGCCCCTCCTTGTTCAAGGAGCCCAGGTCTTCCCAAGAAGCGCTCTACGCGAACCGCTTTGCTCTACAACTCCCACGACCCGAAGTCAATGCGCATTGCCGGAAAGCAGGAAAAACTATTATAATAGGAGGGAATTGCGGTCGCGTGTGCGTGTGCACTATTTCTGGGCCTAGCCCAACAACGTCACAGACGCAAGTGTGGCCCGGTCCCGGGGGATACTATTGGTGTACTAAGAAATGAGTCCCTTAGGACCCAGACTTGTACATAGGCAACTACGGCCTCCGGGGCTGGCAAGACCTTGTCGCACAACACCAACCACTAAGAAAAAGTAACAAGACATAACCCCAACAACCCACCTTATCGGGAGGGAGAAGACTCAACAGTTATTGTTCCCAACAGGACCCCTGCATATCTTCACTGCTCCACCTCATGAAGTTGGTTGTCAATATTAGTGAGGTGTCGTGCGGGCAGGTGTTTAGGTGATTCTGGTCTGAGGCTGATGACTACACTCAAAGACATGTAGCAGCTTTAATGACACTCATCAAGCGGCGTGTCAAGAAATTAAGAGGTAACTAGGTGATCCACAGAAGGAGAGGCATTCCTTGTTGGGGAACGTCGCGAGCGTGCCATCTCGCGGCACATTTGATATGCTTGTCCCAGTCCATCATAGTTAGGTATTTCCAACTATAGCTCATGCCAGTAGTTTCGGCAGCTGTCGTGCGGACTGTTCCATATATTGTCGTAACCCCTTGGACTATAAAAGAAGGACCCAGGGTACCTTTAGAAAGGTCAACTCACTTTTCATTATACACACATAATTATTGCCCTCAAGCATCCTTGACGGCGCGAGTACACCTGTGCAATGAAGACATACATAATCTACCAAAACACAGAACATAGCGTTTTACATTTCCAAGTAGCCCGAAACTTTCTAAACCATGGTGCGTGTAGCCGTCGGTGGTGCTCTTTGTACACCCATAGTCATCATAGAACCGTATAAAGGAGCATTGCTGGTCCCATAGGTTGTCATTCCCCCGATGCGCTCCAGCGACACTACCGCCTCGTGGCTCCTTGCCATTGTCGTGCCATGTGTATTGTCCGAGCGGTAGTACAGGTCTCCAGAGGAGTAGTTGTAACACCCTGGATTTTGCCTATTTCTTTTTTGTTTTGATTTCGATCTGGATTTGCTTTTCTGTGGCTTGGTAATTTTGGAACCTAAAGGGATCACCCTTGATTTCTCTTCCCTAGTGACTTGCCAACTTCCAAACCATACCAAGACCTTGTCATTTCCATCTTGAGCCAATCCAAATAATCTTTTCCGTGGGAATATTCCTTTTTCTATTAAAGGAATAACCCTGTTGCTGTGGGTTGTGAAGCAACCCACATTTCTATCATTCCAGAAATTCCCAAATAATTCTCATAACTTTCTTGGGTAATATCTTCCTTAGATATGACAAAATCTTTCCTTGCCATGTTCAAAAATATTTCACCAATATTCCTTTTCTCATTTTGCCCTTGATGTCAAATTGTGAAGCAAGTACCCTTTATATGTGCTTTCTTGCTCTCAAACTTTTTGGGCACTCTTTCCTATCCATATCACTCCCTCATGACAAAATTCAATTCAATTTGGCTAGTAAATAATTCTTGGCAATTTCCAAAGTTCCTGATCCACAGGAACCTTTGTGAAGCAAGTGCTAGCTAAGAGCATTCAAATGAGTTACAATTTTGCCATGATCTCAATAGGCTCAAATCATGCCTCTCCACCAAATTTGAGCATCACCCCATCAACTGTGTGACCACAGCATCAAAGCTTTGCTTCTGCTCATTATTTTGGATTATGAAGCAACTATATTTTATGTTGCTCCATAATTTCTGATATTTTACCAGGACATTCTCCTACCAATAAAACATCTCTCAACCAAATTTGAGCTCATTCTATCAATCCATTCCCCCTCAGTAATTTTCCTAAGATTCTGTCAAGTGGGATGTTGTGTGAAGGAAACTCCATATCAGTTTATCCATATGGTATGAAACTTATACAGTATCTTCATATGCCTAAATACCTCATCTTCCAGTGAAGAATCACATCTCCCATTAGTATCTTTTGCCTATGTATCACCTCAGAGGGACTAGTCCTTGGAAGGACTCGCTGCTAGACAACACGATGCATGCAAGGGTGCACCGCATGCGCCAGTTCAGGTGATGACCACGCCTTTGGCATGCCATATGCACGTCCTTGTAGTGGAGCCCTCGATCTCATCCGTTTCCTCCTCTCCCTCGATATGTAGCCATGTCTAGTAGCTTTCCCTCGACGTTGTCTTCCTCCTGGACCCCTCTGCCCCTCTAGTTTCTACCTCACCATGTTGTGATGAGCTCCGCCCCTGTTCTAGGAGTGACCGCCGTTGTTGTCTTCTCCCCCGAGCCCTCCCGAACTTCCCAGACCTCACCTGAGCCCTTCCCATGCACCTAGAAGCTGCTCGACACCGCTACCGGCCACCCACGTCGCACCGGAGCTCCAGTGTGTGGCTAAGGTTGCCACGGCGGCCGTCCTCATGTCCTCTCGTCGCTAAAGATAGCCATGGCCTCGAGCCTTCCCAAGCATCCCCAACACCCACAACATCCTCCTAGTCTCCTCCACGGTCAGTCATTTGAGCTCGAAGAGCCCCTCTGGCTCTCCACGACAGCCACGGTCGCCGGCGAACCTCGCCTAAATTCATGCCACTCCGAATTCCTCCTCCCCTTCAGAGCACCTCTCTGGGCCCTCCACTCCACGACGATCACCCTGATGACCTTTCCCGGCCGATTCCACTATCGGAGCAACTCCTCCACCGCGGAGCCGCCGCCCTCGGCCACCGTTGTCGTGGGTGACTACGGCCATCCCGCCGCCCTCTCCGCTATCCAGGGGCGCGGTATGGAGCGGCGCATCCATCCCCGGCGGTGGCCAAGCCCGCCGAGGCCTCCCATCGCCGGTTTTGGCAAGGCCGAAGCAGCTGCTGCTCTTTATCGGGGAGAATGAGGGAGGATGAAGAAGAGGAGCGAAGGAGGAGAGAGAAGACCCGACACGTGGGGTCAGGGACCACCTGTCGGTGACCGGAGGCCTGCGAGGCTGGATAAGTGGAGGCGTGATGACCCACAAGTATAGGGGATCAATCGTAATCCTTTCGATAAGTAAGAGTGTCGAACCCAACGAGGAGCAGAAGGCCCTGATAAACAGTTTTCAGCAAGGTAATAACTGCAAGCACTGAAAGTAGCGATAACAAGTGATGGTGTAGTGAGGTGAAACGAAGCAGGTGCAAAGTAACAAGAAACAAGAGTAGCAACGGTGCAACAAAGTGGACCAATCCCTTTTTTAGCAAGGGACAAGCCTGAACAAAGTCTTATGGGAGGAAAAACGCTCCCGAGGACAAACGGGAATTTCAGTCATGCTAGTTTCATCATGTTCATGTGATTCACGTTCATTACTATGATAGTTTGATATGTGGGTGGGCCGGCGCTTGGGTACTGCCCTTACTTGGAAAAGCATCCCACTTATGATTAACCCCTCTCGCAAGCATCCGCAACTACGAAAGAAGAATTAAGACAACGTCTAACCATAGCATTAAACTAGTGGATCCAAATCAGCCCCTTACGAAGCAACGCATAGACTGGGGTTTAAGCTTCTGTTACTCTAGCAACCCATCAACTACTTACTACTCCCCAATGCCTTCCTCTAGGCCCAAATATCGTGAAGTGTTATGTAGTCGACGTTCACATAACACCACTAGAGGAAAAGACAACATACAACATATCAAAATACCGAACGAATACCAAATTCACATGACTATTATCAGCATGACTTATCCCATGCCCTTAGGAACAAAACTAACTACTCACAAATCATAATCACAATCATGATCAGAGGTGTAATGAGTAGCATCAAGGATCTGAACATTAACTCTTCCACCAAGTAATCCAACTAGCATCAACTACGAAGAGTAATCAACACTACTAGCAACCTTACAAGTACCAATCGGAGTCGCGAGACGGAGATTCGTTACAAGAGATGAACTAGGGTTTGGAGAGCAGATGGTGCTGATGAAGATGATGATGGAGATGACTCCCCTCCGACGAGAGAAGAGTTGGTGATGACGATGGCGATGATTTCCCCCTCCGGGAGGAAAGTTTCCCCGGCAGGATCGTCCTGCCAGATCTCTAGATTGGTTCTACTCAAGTTCTTCCTTGTGGCGGCGGAGAATCCACGAAAAAGCTCCACCCTGATTTTTTTCCAGACGAAACCCTTCATATAGCAAAAGAGGGGGGGGGCAGTGGGCCACTAGGGTGCCCACAAGCCCTGTAGCCGCCGCTAGGGGGGCAGGTGATGGCTACCAGGCTTGTGGGCCCCTGGTAGCTTCCCTCTGGCACTTCTTTCGCCCAGTATTTTTTATATATTCCCAAAAAATTCCATGTTGATTTTTAGGGCATTTGGAGTTGCGCAGAATAGAGGACTCAGACTTGCTCCTTTTCCAATCCAGAATTCCAGCTGCCGGTATTCTCCCTCTTCAAATAAAGCTTGCAAAATAAGAGAGAAAAGGCATAAGTATGGTACCACAAAGTAATATAACAGACCATAAAGCGATAAATATCAACATGAAAGCATGATGCAAAATGGACGTATCAACTCCCCCAAGCTTAGACCTCGCTTGTCCTCAAGCGAAAACCAAGATCCATAAACATGTCTACAAGTTTAGGGATGAAGGTGTCGATAAAACATAATACGGACATGTGGGCATCATGATCACACATAGAACAACAATACATCATAAAGATTCTTATGGTAAAGTAACAATTCCTTCAAAAAGCAAAGTATGAAACAAAAACCTTACCGAAAGTAGCCAACAACAGTCCATAGTCATTGAAGCAGTTGCAATTTATCATAACATCAGAAAGAGTCAAATAAGAGCTTGTAAAGCAAACCCACATACTCAATCATCTCTTTTGTTTTCCACAATTGTTAGAACTCACGTGGTACTCATGGTATCAAAGTTTCAGCTGGACACAAAGAAAGATAGGGGCTTATAGTTTTGCCTCCCAACCATTTACCTCAAGGGTAAAGTCAACAATAATAAAGCATAAGTACTCATCTCCAAATTGATATATGAATATAGATATTTCCCTAGCATGTGACAGTAGCCAAGACAAAGGCAAAATAAGGAATTGCTGAAGATCACCATGACTCTTTCAAGGGAAAAAAGTAAAGGTACAAGATAGGCCCTTCGCAGAGGGAAGCAGAGGTTGTCATGCGCTTTTGAGGTTTGGATGCGTGTCCTCTTAGTGCGGAGGAACGTCACTTTATATTGCCTCCTGTGATAAAGAGCTTTATTATGCAGTCCGTCGCTTTTATGTCTTCCTCATCACAGGTTCGTACAAAGCTTATTTTCCACACACTAATAGATCATACACATTAGAGAGCAATTTTAATTGCTTGCACCGATCACAACTTACTTGAGGGATCTTATTCAATCCACAGGCAGGTATGGTGTACTCTCATGGCAAAACTAGGTTGAAGGTTTATGGATGCACAAGTAGTATCTCTCTTTGGTGCGGGAGTTTTGGCTAATATGAGGTAGAAGCAATCGTCACATGCTAAGGGATCTCTAAACATATAACATTGTTTGGAACCAAGCAAACACAATTCATTATGTTGTCTTCCTTGTCCAACATCTACTTCTAAGCATGTAATAGTTTGGTGAGTGCTCACAATTGTAAAAAGTGTCTAAGATGATATATTTATATGTGAGCCTCTCTTTCCTTGTTACTTCTTATTAATTTCAACGATGACTGGGGTCTATGTTGGTCTATTCTCAACAAGTTTCAATCATCATACTTGTTATATGTGAAGCTATCACTTTCCATAAGATCATCTCATGCATGATCTTTCATGCTATCGTTCTTTTAATACTTTTGATCACGGCACAAAACAAAGCCCATGACTAAGATACTCTTTATTATATAGCTCGCAAGCTCGAATACATCGGGGGAGACACAAGGAAAAAGACTCAAAATAAACACTAAAGACTTATTCCACTAAGTGAAGAAATAAAAACTAAAAAGGAAAGAACTAAAACAAAGGTAAAAGCAAAAGATATAAAGGTGATACGATACGAGGGCAACTCCCCCAAGCTTGGCACAAGCCAAGGGAGTTGCCCATGCCAATGATTAGCTGTCTTCCTTTGGTGGTGATGGTGGTGGAGTAGTTGAAGCAGTCTTGAGCTTGTGTAATTACCAGTTGAGCATAAAGTTCTGCTCCCTCAGATCGTCATTTTCCTCCTCAAGCTTCGACACTCTATGGAAAAGTTCCTGCTTACTCTCCTGCAAGAAATGAGAAGGGATAAATAAGGTCTTAGGCTTCTTCCTCTAGTCAGGGAGGCTTGACTTATTGAACTCCACATGAGTGCGTCCAGGTTGAGGTAGAGGAGCCTCCTCTTCGTCGGAACTCGTTTGTTCCTTCCCCTTGGGATTATAGTCCTCTTCCTCGTCATAGGTCCACCCATATGGTTCCAAGTCCCCATAGACCTTGGGGTTTGCAAGGTAATCAGCCACATAGCTCTCCCCCTCTGAACCTGAGAAGACATCGACCTAGATCCGCGGCAGAAAACAGGCTCGAAACGAAAACAGAGGAAAACTGCGCGATACGGAGATCAAAACCCTCGGGCGTATATTGAGAGCTCCGTAAGCAAACAGAGTCCGGGAGGCACATCAGGTACCCACAAGCCGTGTAGCCGCCGCCAGGGGGGCCAGGTGGCGGTTACCAAGCTTGTGGCCTCCTCGTGCACTCTCCGGACTACTTTTTATTTTTCTATTTTTCCAAAATTTTCAAAACGGAGAAAATTTCCTACTAGAAAAGTTTCGGAGTCCAATTACTTACCGAAACACATACCTCTTCGTTTTCACGGTCTGAAACACGCTGATAAAATCCCTTATGTACTCCTCTGGAGTTATGATATTGATGATATTTGTCTCAACATTTATGGGAGTACCAGAGATATAATGCTTGATTCTTTGCCCATTTACCACTCTAGGAAAATTACCTTCCGTGTTATTGATTTTGAGCGCACCGGAACGATATACTTCCTCGACAACGTAGGGACCTTCCCATTTAGAGAGAAGCTTTCGTGCGAAGAATATTAAGCGAGAATTGTATAAAATGACATAATCACCTACATTGAACTCTCCTTTTTGTATTCTTTTATCGTGCCATCTCTTAACCTTTTCCTTGAACAACTTGGCATTCTCATATGCCTGGGCTTCCATTCATCTAATGAGCTGATATCAAACAACCGCTTCTCACCGGCAAGTTTGAAATCGAAGTTGAGCTCTTTAATTTCCCAATAAGCTTTGTGTTCTAGCTCAAGAGGTAAATGACAGGCCTTATTGTAAACCATTTTATATGTCGATATGCCATGGGATTCTTATAAGCAGTCCTATAAGCCCATAGTGCATCGTCAAGTTTGCTAGACCAATTCTTTCGAGATCTATTGACACTCTTTTGTAAGATCAATTTGATCTCCCTATTATTCAACTCCACTTGACCACTAGAGTGAGGATGATAAGGAGATGCAACTCTATGGTTGACATCATACTTAGCGAGCATCTTGCGGAAAACACCATGAATGAAGTGTGAACCGCCATGAGTCATCAGATATCTAGGGACTCCAAATATTGGGAAAATGACTTCTTTAAGCATCTTAATAGAGGTGTGATGATCAGAATTTCTAGTGGGGATAGGTTCTACCCACTTAGTGACATAATCAACAGCGACTAAGATGTGAGTATACCCATTGGAACTTGGGAAGGGTCCCAATCAAAGCCCCAGACATCAAACGGTTCAATGACAAGTGAATAGTTCATAGGCATTTCCTGACGTTTACTGATGTTCCCTATTCTTTCGCATTTGTCACAAGACAAGACAAACTTACGGGCATCCTTGAAGAGAGTGAGCCAATAGAAACCTGATTGCAATACCTTATGAGCAGTTCTGTCTCCAGCATGGTGTCCTCCATAGGCTTTAGAATGACACTTCTGCAGGATCCGTTCCTGTTCATGTTCAGGCACACAACGTCTAATAACACCATCTACTCCTTCCTTATAAAGGTGAGGTTCATCCCAAAAGTAGTGTCTCAAATCAAAGAACAATTTCTTCTTTTGCTGGTAGGTGAAATTGGGTGGTATGTATTTGGCTACGATATAGTTTGCGTAATCAGCATACCACGGTGCACTATGTGAAGTGTAGATGACATTTAATTGCTTATTAAGAAAGGTATAATCAATAGGTCATGGGTCATCAAGGAAATTCTTTAGCCTGGACAAGTTATTTGCTACAGGGTTATCAGCACCCTTTCGGTCAACAACGTGCAAATCAAATTCATGTAGCAGGAGAACCCATCTAATTAGCCTAGGCTTAGCGTCCTTCTTCTCCATAAGGTAGTTAATAGCAACATGATCAGAGTGAATAGTGACTTTGGAGTCAACTATATAAGATCTAAACTTTTCACATGCAAACACGACTGCTAAAAACTCCTTTTCCGTAGTGGCATAGTTTCTTTGGGCACTGTCTAGAGTTTTACTAGCGCAGTGAATAACATTCAACTTCTTGTCAACTCTTTGTCCTAGAACAACACCAACAACATAATCACTAGCATCGCACATGATTTCAAAGGGAAAGTTCCAATCAGGTGGTTGAACAATAGGTGCGGTTATCAAGGCCTTCTTAAGTATTTCGAAAGCTTCCTCACAATCCTCATCAAAAACAAAAGGAACATCCTTCTGCAAGAGGTTGGTAAGGGGCCTAGAAATATTAGAGAAGTCTTTAATGAACCTTCTATAGAAACCAGCATGACCTAGGAAACTTCATATACCTCTGATATCTGTGGGGCAAGGCATTTTCTCAATTGCATCAACCTTAGGCTTATCAACTTCAATCCCTTTCTCGGAGATTTTGTGTCCTAAGACGATGCCTTCATTAACCATGAAGTGGCACTTCTCCCAGTTCAAGACGAGGTTGGTATCTTTGCATCTCTGTAAGACTCGATCAAGGTTGTTGAGTCAATCATCAAAGGAAGAACCGTAAACGGAAAAATCATCCATGAAAACCTCAACAATCTTTTCACAAAAGTCAGAGAATATAGCGAGCATACATCTTTGAAAGGTGGCAGGTGCATTACATAAGCCAAAAGGCATACATCTATAAGGAAAGGTACCGAAGGGGCAGGTGAAAGTTGTTTTCTCCTGATCAGATTGTGCAACAGGTACTTGCGAGAAACCTGAATAACCGTCTAGAGAGCAGAAGTGTGTGTGTTTAGATAGCCTTTCTAGCATTTGGTCGATAAACGGCAAAGGATAATGGTCTTTCCTGGTTTCCTTGTTCAGTTTCTGGAAGTCTATCACCATCCTATAGCCAGTAATAATCCTCTGTGGGATTAGTTCATTCTTATCATTAGGAACGACGATGATATCTCCCTTCTGAGGTACGCAATGTACTGAACTTACCCAATCACTATGAGCAACAGGATAAATGATTCCTTCTTCCAGAAGCTTTAATATTTCTTTTCTCACGACCTCTTTCATCCTAGGATTTAATGTCCTTTGATGATCAACAACTGGTTAAGAATCAGGATCAGTTTTAATCTTGTGCTGACATAGAGTGGGACTAATACCCTTAAGATCATTAAGAGTATATCCAATAGCCGCGCGGTGCTTCCTCAAAGTTTTAATAACGTCTTCTCTTCGTGATTCAATAGGTGAGCACTAATAACATCAGGATATATCTCCTCCTCATCAAGGTAGGCATACTTAAGAGTATCTGGTAACTGTTTTAGCTCGAACACAGGATCACCCTTTGGTGGGGGAGGATCCCCAAGCAATTCAACACGCAGATTATTCTTGAGAATAGGATGTTGTTCTAAAACAATTTTATCTATCTCATCTCTTTCATCCATATGCATATCATTTTCATGCTCAAGCAGATATTTCTCTAAAGGATCCGTAGGAGGTACGGCAATAGAGGCAAGAGCAATGATTTCATCCCTACCAGACGACTCTTTTTCACGGGGTTGTCTTCCAAACTTGGAGAAGTTAAATTCATGAGACACATTCTCAAAACTAACAGTGACAGTCTGTTTAATGCAATCAATATGAGGATTGACAGTGTTGAGAAAGGGTCTACCAAATATGATGGGACAAAAGCTATCTTGTGCAGTAGCAAGGACGAGGAAATCAGTAGGACACTTCATCTTACCACACAGGACTTCTACATGTCTCACAATTCCCACAAGGCAGATAGTGTCTCTATTAGCTAGTGTAATAGTGACATCAATGTGTTCTAACTCAGCAGGTGCAATCTCATCTTTGATTTCATCATATAGGCACCGGGGTATTGCACTAACACTAGCACCCATATCACATTAACCATGATAAGAGTGATCTCCTATCTTGACAGAAACAACGGGAAGGCCAACTAGAGGTTTGTATTTGTCTTTCACGTGAGGTTTAGCAATTCTAGCGGAGTCCTCAAAGAATTTGATAACATGCCCGTCTATGTGTTCGGCTAAGAGATCTTTGATAATAGTAACACCAGGTTCAACTCTAATTTCCTCTGGGGGTGCAAGTGGTCTAATGTAACCCCTACGTATCGCAGTTGGAGCTTTAGAATAATCCTTTTTCCTAGCAGGGTAAGGTGGTTTCTCAGCGTAGGCACAAGGAACAATAGGATCACTAAAGGCAATGACTTTTTCTCCAACTAGATTGGGTTTAAATATGTTGACTTCTACAGGAGCATGATACTTAAACCACTTCTCTTTGGGACGATCAACTTGAGCAGCAAAAGATTCACGTAGAGAAGCTACTATCTCAGAGTCAAGTCCATACTTAGCGCTGAAATCTCTAGATGTGTTTGTTTCAACAAAAGATTTAACGCAATCAAACTGGAAATCCATACCTGACTCCTTACCTTCTTCAAGCTCCCAATCTTCACAGTTACGTTTGATTCTTTCCAATAAATTCCACTTGTGGTCAATATCCTTCTTCATAAAAGAACCGGTACAAGAAGTGTCAAGCATGGTACGATCATCTTGAGAAAGCCGAGCGTAAAATTTTTGAGTGATAATTTCTCTCGAGAGCTCATGATTGGGGCATGAATATAACATTGATTTAAGCCTCCCCCAAGCTTGAGCTATGCTTTCCCTATCACGAGGCCAAAAGTTATAAATATAATTCCGATCACGATGTACTAAATGCATAGGATAAAACTTTTGATGAAATTCCAATTTGAACCGATTGTAGACCCATGATCCAGTATCATCACATAGCCTATACCATGTCAACGCCCTATCCTTCAAAGATAAAGGAAAAACTTTCTTCTTTACCTCATCCTCGGGCAAACCTGCAAGCTTAAATAAACCACAAACTTCATCTACATAGATTAGATGCAAGTCTGGATGTGATGATCCATCTCCTCTAAAAGGATTAGCCAGCAGTTTCTCAAGCATACCCGAAGGAATTTCATAGAAGATATTTTCATTAGGTACCTCAGGCTGAGGAGCAACTCCTCGTGCTTCCGTTCGTGGTGAAGATACCCCAAACAAATTCCTCAAAGGAACAGTTTCCATAGTGACAAGTGACAATAAATTTCAGCATAGTATATAAATGTTTCCTTACCAAATCCCACTTACCGAAGGCTCTTCACTCCCTGGCAACGGCGCCATAAAAGATTCTTGATGACCCACAAGTAGAGGGGATCAATCGTAGTCCTTTCAATAAGTAAGAGTGTCGAACCCAACGAGGAGCAGAAGACTCTGATAAACAGTTTTCAGCAAGGTAATAACTGCAAGCACTGAAAGTAGCGGTAACTAGTGATGGTGTAGTGAGGTGAAACGAAGCAGGTGAAAAGTAACAAGAAACAAGAGTAGGAACGGTGCAGCAAAGTGGCCCAATCCTTTTTGTAGCAAGAAACAAGCCTGAACAAACTCTTATAGGAGGAAAAATGCTCCCGAGGACACACGGGAATTTCTGTCATGCTTGTTTCATCATGTTCATGTGATTCGCGTTTGTTAGTTTGATAGTTTGATATGTGGGTGGACCGGCGCTTGGGTACTGCCCTTATTTGGACAAGCATCCCACTTATGATTAACCCCTCTCGCAAGCATCCGCATCTATGAAAGAAGAATTAAGACAACGTCTAACCATAGCATTAAACTAGTGGATCCAAATCAACCCCATAAGAAGCAACACATAGACTGAGGTTTAAGCTTCTGTTACTCTAGCAACCGATCATCTACTTACTACTCCCCAATGCCTTCCTCTAGGCCCAAATATGGTGAAGTGTTATGTAGTCGATGTTCACATAACACCACTAGAGGAAGAGACAACATACAGCATATAGAAATACCGAACGAATACCAAATTCACATGACTACTATTAGCATGACTTATCCCATGTCCTCAGGAACAAAAGTAACTACTCACAAAGCATAATCACAATCATGATCAGAGGTGTAATGAGTAGCATCAAGGATCTGAACATAAACTCTTCCACTACGTAATCCAACTAGCATCAACTACAAAGAGTAATCAACACTACTAGCAACCTTACAAGTACCAATCGGAGTCGCGAGACGGAGATTGGTTACAAGAGATGAACTAGGGTTTGGAGAGGAGATGGTGTTGATGAAGATGTTGATGGAGATGACTCCCCTCCAACGAGAGGAGTGTTGGTGATGACGATGGCGACGATTTCCCCCTCCGTGAGAGAAGTTTCCCCGACAGGATCGTCCTGCGAGAGCTCTAGATTGGTTCTGCTCAAATTCCGCCTCGTGGCGTGGAGAATCCATGAAAAAGCTCCACCCTGACTTTTTTCCGGACGAAACCCTTCATATAGCAAAAGAGGGGGGCCAGTGGGCCACCAGGGTGCCCACAAGCCCTGTAGTCGCCGCCAGTGGGGCAGGTGGCAGCTACCAGACTTGTGGCCCCTGGTAGCTCCGCTATGGCACTTCTTTCGCCCAGTATTTTTTATATATTCCCAAAAAATTCCACGTTGATTTTCAGGGCATTTGGAGTTGCGAAGAATAGAGGACTCAGACTTGCTCCTTTTCTAGTCCAGAATTCCAGCTGCCGGTATTCACCCTCTTCAAATAAACCTTGCAAAATAAGAGAGAAAAGGCATAAGTATGGTACCACAAAATAATATAAAAGACCATAATGTGATAAATATCAACATGAAAGCATGATGCAAAATGGACGTATCAAGGCGCCTTCCCGCAAAGATGTCTTTCTGCACCGAAGGTGTATTTTCTATAATGCGCTTTCGCCCTCTGCCCAACCGCACTGCTCAGGGACCCGGATATGAATATCTTTATTGGAGATCAGTCCCTTGCAGTCAAACCCTTATAACTTTTTACCCGTAACTCCGATCGAGGTGATTTCGAAGCCCATGTCTTGATCTCGTCGAGACCGTCATAATGGTATCACATTAATTATGTGTTCGCATTCTGAATATCATAGTTTAACAAATTACTTTAATCACAAGAATAATTGTTTGTAGCATGGATTAGGTTATGCAATGTTTGTATAAATTCTTCAATAGGTGAATACCATGTTGAGAACGGGATTGTTAGTAACTAGTATTTTACCCACTAGTTGATGCCATGACATTGAAGATTACTGTATATGATTATTTTGGGTTTCATCCGGTAGTTGGTGGATATGAATCAATAGCAGTGGCTTGAGCTTATTTGTTATTGGATTACTATGATATTGGAGTGTCACCTATGACAGAAATATTATTCGGAGATAATATAATTAGTTGGTTGATCGAGAGTCACTTGTCTGGGCTTATCCGTGTAGCCACATTTTCCGGTATGGGACGGTCTTGACTTGGTCTAATCGCGTGTTCTTTTATCGGTACCACCAAAGAGGGAAGGTTATGCGCACGTGCTACCCTGGCCCGGTAGGCGGCGATAACATTGTGAGCCAGTTGACTTATGTGGGTACCCGTCCCCATTAGGGACAATTTAGTTTGTCCACGATGGTGGCAGGTGTCATGAGGACACAGGCGCCACCCAGGGTAGGACTCCGGGGGAGGATGAATGCCGGTGGTACGATGGGAGAGTCACGGGTCAGGTAGGTTTGGTTGGAGCAACGCTGGTCCACCCGAATTGGATCACGAGGCCAGGTACTCCATGGTGTGGGCAAAGTGCACAACCTCTGCAGAGTGATCCACGATATTGGACAACCCGTCCAAACCTCACTAGGTTATCAATCGTGACCATAGTAGTTATAATAATGATGGAAGAACTCGTCTGCGTATGGTAGCACTTGGGCATCATGCTGGTGACAAGTCTTGGTGTCCTTCTTGAGGATATTCGTTGAAGGTTCTTGGTGAGATCACGAGTTGGTCACCAGAGTATGGTGAGAGTAGCCTGATATAGTTATTTTCAACTATCCCTCCGATGATGATAAATCTTTACCTAATCTTGATTGCTATGATATTGTCTTTCCTTAATGCTGAAGTTTGTTGTGAGCTAGCGAGTACATTCAAAGTACTCACCTGACGTGTCATGCCAGTTTGCAGGTCATGCCATGATTGCGTGCTTGTCAAGGATCCCGAGTTGCGAGCTCGGATACGCATTCTAGCTAGAGTCCGTGCGGAGTGGAGTCCATCACCACCATCGTGGTTCCGTTGCTAGCATAGAATTTCCCCAGGCAGGCGTAGTATCGCCGTGGCGATGTAATCCAAGTACCCTTGTAACCTTTTCCATATTAATAAAGAGCTGATTTGTTCTATGCCAACAGTATCGTATTCCACAAGACTTGTTCCTGGGGTGGAATATGGGGCGTTCCGGTTTCCTCTGAGTCAGGGTGCCACAAGCATTGGTATCAGGGCAGGTTTGGCTATAGGACGCCCTAGACCACGCGAGCGTTAGTAACCGATATCATAGGATCTAGTTGGATTGCTGCACTTGTTTGTTGCACTTATTTGTGCATGGGATGCATATAGACTAGATATTTTATCACTAATGATTGATCTGATGAGTGTAGTTGGCATGGGTCTCGATGCACCACGTGTACCCGCCAGTTATATATTTGCTCCTTGGTGTGGTATCATATTCGCCCCAGTGGAATGATGCCAAGGTGCCTGGTTGTGTCGATCCCTTGTCGGATTAATGCACCGGTACCACACCAATGTATTCTCTACAGCAACCTATTGTCTCAGTGATAGATATGCTTCTATCCCGCATCTTGCCCATCCCTCCAGCCGCGTTGGCAACCCTTACTGATCTTGCTTATCAGAAAAGGGCAATGCCCACAAGCCTTCTTTTCATCATTATCCCACCTTTCCATCCATCCTTTGGATGAGTATAGTTTTCTTTCGTTCGCTTAATGGTGATGTGGTCATTACCCCTGTGTTTCGACCCACGATTACCAAGTTCGTCCTCGCCACCGTGTCCGTCCAGATGGAACCGGTGTAAGCCCATGTTTGGTGTAGCTTTGTTTACACCAACTTCCTTCCACACACTGATTCACTTTCGTGCACACCGGCACAACATGCTAGACCATAACACCGGAGTTCTTGCCAGATTTGTGTGCTTAAGTAGGAATGCATATTATTTCTGTGGATTGTTGCAGAGTATGTGCTATTCCTGGTGATCTTTGTGTTTTGTGTGTGTGCTCGTTAGTGTTTTCTCTTGCTTCTTTGTTTGGGCCCATCGTGTTACCGTATTTTCCCCTTATGGAAGTTGCTCACCGACAGTGGACTCAAAGAATGAGTGAAGAGACACTCATTTGGAAGCTCAATTCAGCAATATAGAATTTTCAGAACACTGCATTATATCGGGAATATCGGGCCTGAATATAAATGATATCCTGGTTGGATGGGTTATCAGCATCAAGTACACATCAGTGCAACATTCACAACAGAAACTGTCGAATCAACATGAAGGCAAAGATGTGTACGTTTCGAGTCAAAGGTATGATTCATATACGTGGTTGAGTCTGTTATGTATACAATTTGAAACCTGCTATGCTATGAAAGGAAATCATAATGTGCTATGAACTTAGTGTTCAGGAAGAAGGATAGCCGAACACCCTGTTACATACAACAAATAACCGAGAACAGGAACATTAAGGAGATATATGTGCACTTAGCTTGTATATGGCGAAAATAGAAAGCTTTAGGTATAAGCAACCCAGTCTTTCTCCGCAAGCTACCAGAACAACTTACGACACAAGGTTCCGTGACTTCCTCAATACGACGCACGGATATTTTCCCATACAAGACATCCATGCTTCTCGAGCAAGTTATCACAACAAGCTTCTGATATAAGGTACCGAGTCTAACCCATCAAGTCTTTAAGGGGGGAAGCATATGAGATACGGTACCCAATCTTCTTCAGGAAGCTACCCCGGGAGAAACTTCGAGCACAAGCTATCCAGTCTTCTGTGACACGATACTCTTGATGACATACAACACAAGCTAAGTAACCTTTGTCCGGAAGGCATCACATTCAAACTAGAACAAGCTATTCCACCAACAACTAGCATCATATGACCATGCATCTCAAGGGTCCGCACCACAAGAGTCAGAATGAAAAAAAGTCAGGCAGGACACAAGCCTGCTTCAGGAATCAAGCGCTCAACCACATAGACCCAATATATATAATGGACAGGTTTCTAAGGCCATATGAGTTAATCATACAATGATGCCAACCCGGTGAGAATACGACTATTGCATGAGCTATATAAGAAGAAGAAGAACACGAGTTATACACTTCAGTCAGATGACCAACAACCTATGGATAAGCTGTATGGGACACGGGTCAACCCTTGCGTGTCTTTCTTCGGTGACGGCACCACGCGTGTGTTCTGAGCTGTTTTCGACCGTCTGAGGTGGATGCCTACTCTTATTTCTCTTGTCAGCAACTAGCCA
Source organism: Hordeum vulgare subsp. vulgare (assembly GCF_904849725.1). Classification (NCBI taxonomy): domain Eukaryota; kingdom Viridiplantae; phylum Streptophyta; class Magnoliopsida; order Poales; family Poaceae; genus Hordeum; species Hordeum vulgare. Next base: position 197,817,409 of record NC_058522.1, read on the forward strand.
TGCTCTGAGCTATTTTTTCGGCCATCTCGGGCAGCTGTTGAATTTCTTTCCGTAGCAGTGACCCTATGCTCTGAGTTGTTTCTCGACCGTCTTAAGGAACTACTACTTTCTTCTTATCGACACTGTCTCATGCTCTGAGATGCTTTTCATCCATCTTGAGTCGGGGTTGAGTTACTCCAGTAATGTTCCAGATCTGAGTTGTAAAGACCGTTCTGGTGGCTACTGGTTTATTTCCGGTTTCATCCAAGGGATCTGACGGTCGTTACCCTACAGCTAAAACTTGTTAAGTAATATGCTTGTCGGAATATTGTACCTGGCAGCACCCATGGCCATCCAAGGAATAAAGAACACATCAGACCAAGCTCTTTCAACTAAGGATCCGTGCAAAGAGAACCATAATGAAGGAGCAAGATTGGACGTACATGTATGATAAGGGTTGCAAGATCAACATGGTACACATACTCAAAACAGTGTGGTTTGATACCAATCACCGTGGGTACACATCCATGGGGTCTACTCCATTTGCAAGGACCCTATATCGAGTCAACCCGCTCAGCCCAACCAGATATGCTCAGAGTCGTAAGAAGGGGATATTCGAATCTATGAGGAAGACTCAGCAGTTTGATTGCAGCAATAGTGTTAAAGCATTACATCTCCTACTATTCATTTAAGGGTGTCGACAGATGGAATGAAGATAATGTTGGACGACAACCTCGGAACATGTGTCCTCAAATATGGGAATCAGCCAAAGGATAGCCTGCCGTGAACATGATCTTTATGCCAGAACCTCTATTTGTCAAGTCAGCAAAGATAAACGGATGGAAGTCAGAGTAACATATGAGGATCGAGTGAAACAAACCACCTCCAAGCCACGCAGTGAGTCAGATAACCAAGCAGGAGCATCATACCAAGGCGAAAATGAAACCTGAGGTGGAAACGGTTTCCTCAAGTGGGGATATTCATGCTTGATAACTGTGCTACCAAATCTCGAGGACGTGATTTCTTTAAGGGGGGTAGGTTTGTAACACCCTCGATTTTGCCCATTTCTTTTTTCTTTTGATTTTGGTCTGGATTTGCTTTTCTGTGGCTTGGTAATTTTTGAACCTAAAGGGATCACCCTTGATTTCTCTTCTCTAGTGACTTGCTAACCTCCAAACCATCCCAAGACCTTGTCATTTCCATCTTTGGTCAATTCGAATATTCTTTTCCCTCGGAACATTCCTTTTTCTATTAAAGGAATAACCCTGTTGCTCTGGGTTGTGAAGCAACCCACATTTCTATCATTCCAAAAATTCTGAAATAATTCTCATAACTTTCTTGGGTCATATCTTTCTCAGATATGACAAAATATTTCCTTGCCATGTTTAAAAATATTTCACCAATATTCCTTTTCTCATTCTGCCCTAGTTGTCAAGTTGTGAAGCAAGTACCCTTTATATGTGCTTTCATGCTCTCAAAATTTTTGGGCACTCCTTCCTATCCATATCATTGCCTCATTGCAAAATTCAACTCAATTTGGGTAGTAAATAATTCTTGGCAAATTTCCAAAGTTCGTGATCCACACGAAGCTTTGTGAAACAAGTGCTAGCTATAATTATTCGAATGAGTTGAAATTTTACCATGATCTCAATAGGCTCAAATCATGCCTCTCCACCAAACTTGAGCATCACCCCATCAATTGTGTGACCACAACATCAAATCTTGGCATCTGGTCATTATTTTGGATTATGAAGCAACTATATTTTATGTTGCTCCATAATTTCTGAAATTTTACCAGGACATTCTCCTACCTATAAAACATCTCTCCACCAAATTTGAGCTCATTCTATCTTCATATGCCTAAATACCTCATCTCCTACAAATTTCAGCTCCATCTCCGTTGTTAGGTGAGTGCCACATTAAGATTTGTATTTTGGACCAGATTGGCCAGTTGCAAAGAACCCTATTAAATCTTTGTCTTTTTCTTCTCAAACTTCGTAGCATTGTAGTCCTTCATACCCTTAACCTCTCAGACATATTATTTGGCTCCTACCATCCACCTGTTTACCTCAGTAATATGGCCAAGTTTGCTATAGCAAAGTTCCAGTGAAGCCTCCTATCTCCCCTTCGTTTCTTTTGCCTATCTATCACCTCAGAGGGACTAGTCCTTGGAAGGACTCGCTGCTAGACAACACACTGCATGCAAGCGTGCACCGCGTGCGCGAGTTCACGTGGTGACCATGCCTTTGGCATGCCATATGCACGCTCTAGCAGTGGAGCCCTCAGTATCGTCCATTTCCTCCTCTCCCTCGATATCTAGCCATGTCCAAAAGCTTCCCCTCGACGTCGTCTTCCTCCTGGACCCCTCTCCTGCTCTAGTTTCTTCCTCGCTGTGTCGCAACGAGCTCCGCCCCTGTTCTAGCAGTGACTGCCGTTGTTGAATTCTCCCCCGAGCCCTCCCGAACTTCCCAGACCTCGTCTGAACCCTCCCCATCCTTCCTAGAAGCTGCTCGATGCCGCTACCAGCCAGCCACGTCGCACCGGAGCTCTAGTGTGTGGCGAAGGTTGCCACGGCGGCCATCCTCATCTCCTCTTGTCGGCCAGCTATATATAGCCATGGCGTCGAGCCTCCCAACATCCTCCTATTCTCCTCCCCGGCTAGTCATTTGAGCTCGAAGAGCCCCTTTGGCTCTCCACGGCCGGCACGATCGCTGGCTAACTCACCTAAATTCATGCCCCTCCGCCTCCTCCTCTCCTTTCGAGCTCCTCTATGGACCCTCCACTCCACGGAAATCACCCCAATGCCCTTTCCCGGTCGATTCCACTACCGGAGCACCTCCTCCACCGCGGAGCCGCCGCCCTCGGCCAGCATTGCGGTGGTTGATTCTGACCATCCCGACGCCCTCTCAGCTACCCACGGGCGCGGTATGGAGTGGCATATCCATCCCCGACGGCGTCCAAGCACGTCGTGGCCTCCCGTTGCTGGTTTTGGTGAGGCCGAAGCCGCAGCTGCTCTTTGTCAGGAAGAAGAAGGGAGGAGGAAGAAGAGGAGGGAAGGAGGAGAGAGAAGACCCGTCAGGTGGGGTTAAGGACCACGTGTCGGCGACTCGAGTCCTACCAGACTGGATAAGTGGAGGCACCCTCCCGCAAAGCCATCTTTCTGCACCGAAGGTGTAATTTCTAAAATGCGCTTTCGCCCTCAGCCCAGCCACACTGCACTTGGACCCGGATGTGAATATCTTTATTGCAGATCAGTCCCTCTCAGTCAAACCCTTATATCTTTGTACCAGTAACTCCGATCGAGGTGATTCCAAAGCCTGCATCTTCATCTCGTTGAGCCCGTCATGATGGTTTTATTTTTATTATATGGTCGCATTCATAAAATGGACATTTTTCCCTTGCCTCTAAACAGAACCTCCGAGAGAGAAATTTTTCCGGCAATCAATTCCGCGGACTCTCCGCACCTCCTCCTACATAGTTCCATCACCCCTAGGAAATCCACAACCCTCGTTTGCATATTTGCATTGCAATATCATAGTTTAACCAATTAGTTTAATCGCAAATATAATTATTTGTAGTATGGATTAGGTTATGCAATGTTTGTATAAATTCTTCAATAGGTGACTACCATGTTGAGTACGGGATTGTTATTAACTAGTATTTTACCCACTAGTTGATGCCATGGCATTGAAGATTACTATCTATGATTATTTTGGGTTTCATCCGGCAGTTGGTGGATATGAATCAATAGCGGTGGCTTGAGCTTATTTGTTATTGGATTACTATGATATCAGCGTGTCACCTATGACAGAAATATTATTCGGAGATAAGATAATTAGTTGGTTCATCGAGAGTCACCTGTCCGGGCTTATCTGTGCAGCCAGATTTGCCGGTATGGGACGGCCTCGACTTGGTCTGATCGCGTGTTCTTTTATCGGTACCACCAAAGAGGGAAGGTTATGCGCACGTGCTACCCTGGCCTGGTAGGCGGCGATAACCTTGTGAGCCCAGTTGAGTTATGTGGGTACCCGTCACCGTTAGGGACAATTTAGTTTGTCCACGATGGTGGCAGGTGTCATGAGGACAAAGGGGCCACCCAGGGCAGGACTCCGAGGGAGGATGAATGTCGGTGGTACGATGGGAGAGTCATGGGTCAGGCAGGTTTCGTTGGACCAACGCTGGTCCACCCAAATGGGATCACGAGGCCAGGTACTCCATGGTGTGGGTAAAGTGCGCAACCTCTTCATAGTGAACCACGGTATTGGACAAACCATCCAAACCTCACTAGGTTATCAATCGTGACAGTAGTAGTGATAATAATGATGGAAGAACTCGTGTGCGTATGGTAGTACTTGGGCATCATGCCGGTGACAAGTCTTGGTTTCCGTCTTGAGGATATTCGTTGAAGGTTCTTGGTGAGATCAAGAGTTGGTCACCATAGTACGGTGAGAGTAGCCTGATATAATTATTTTCAACTATCACTTCGATGATGATAAATCTTTACCTAATCTTGATTGCTATGATGTTGTCTTGCCTTAATGCTGAAGTTTGTTGTGAGCTAGCGAGTACATTCAAAGTACTTACCTGACGTGTCATGCTAGTTTGCAGGTCATGCCATGATTGCGTGCTTGTCAAGGATCCCGAGTTGCGAGTTAGGATACGCGTTCTAGCTAGAGTCCGTGCGGAGTGGAGTCCATCACCACCGTCGTCATTCCCTTACTAGCATAGAATTACCCTAGGCAGGCGTAGTATCGTCGTGGCTATGTAATCCAAGTACCCTTGTCACCTTTTCCATATTAATAAAGAGCTCATTTATTCTATGCCAATAGCATCGTATTCCAGAAGACTTGTTCCTGGGCTGGAATACGGGGCGTTCCGGTTTCCTCTGAGTCGGGGTGCCACAAGCGTTGGTATAAGTCAGGTCTGGCTATAGGACGCCCTAGACTACGCGAGCGTTAGTAACCGATAGCATAGGATCTTTTGGGATTGCTGCACTTGTTTGTTGCATTTATTTGTGCATAGGACGCATATAGACTAGATATTTTATCACTAATGATTGATATGATGAGTGCAGTTGGCATGCGTCTCGATGCACCAGCTGTACCCGCCAGTTAGATATTTGCTCCTTGTTGTGGTATCATCTTCGCCCCAGTGGAGTGATGCCAAGGTGCCTAGTTGTGTCGATCCCTTGTCGGATTAATGCACCGGTACCACACCAATTTATTCTCTTCAGCAACCTATTGTCTCGGTGATAGATATGCTTCTATCCCGTCTCTTGCCCTTCCCTCCAGCCGCGTTGGCAACCCTTACTAAACTTGCTTATCAGAAAAGGGCAATGCCCACAAGCCTTCTTGTCATTATTATCCCACCCTTCCATCCATCCTTTGGATGAGTATGGTTCTCTTTTGTTGGCTTAATGGTGATGTGGTCGTGACCCCTGTGTTTGGACCCACGATCACCAAGTTCGTCCTCGACACCGTGTCCGTCCAGACGGAACCGGTGTAAGCCCCTGTTTTGTGTAGCTTTGTTTACACCAACTTCCTTCCACACACACACTACAAGAAATATGTCAACTAACAACCTTCAATATTGGTCACTGAATGGTCATTGATTTCCATTTGTGACCTTCTTATGACCAAAAACAGAACGTCTAAAGCTGAGGGTCTTTAATGAACTATAACGACCTTTTTTCTGGATTCGTCATAGGATTTTATGACCAAACAGAAGGTCGTAGGTTTAACAACCAAATGATTTGGACACTAGCAATCTGCCCGCACCACGTCAGATCCACCGTGGCAGGCTGACGTGGCAGAGTTATGACCAAATGAAAAGGTTGTAAATAAGATTCAGCCCGGTCCATTCCGGTCGTCTACATGGGCCGGGCCCAATAATTTGGCCTTTTATTTTTTGGGATAGAATCTTTTACTGCGCAGGTTTTTTATTAGTCCACTTTTCTTTTGGGCCTTGGCCTACTCTTTTTAGTCCAGTTCTTGATTGGGCCTTGGCCTACTCTTTTTTTAGGCTCAAGCCTTTTTAGACAAATTCTAATTTGGGCCTTGGCCTACTCTTTTTTTATGCCCAAGCCTTCTTAGTCTATTTCTTGTTTGGGCCTCGTCCTTTTTGCTGTCCAAACTAACTTTACTGCCCAAACAAAATGGTCCAAACAAAACCTAAATAATTGCCAACTTCACAGGTGCACAGCTTCACAAAATACTTCATCAGGTTCATAGGTTCAAACAGAGCAAGACATTGTTTCATCACCAGAATGACCAATCAAGTGGGCTACAACTTCACAGCCACGATAGTTGCTTTCTGCCTTGTGACTCTATCAGGTTCATCAGGTTCCAGGATCCTCTTTGTTTGTCCTAGAGGTGGGGCCACATCACCCTTCCTGGAGGCATTGCAGCAGATGCTTCTGAGCTCTTCCTCTTCTTGCTGGCTGTCTTCTTAACACCAGGCCTCTTCGTTCTAGATTCCTTCAGTTCCTTGTATAAATATCACAGAAAAAAATTAGATCACAAGATAAATATGTGAGCACAAGGGAACACAGAGCATACAAGAACCCTAACCCTCCAAGCAAGATAGAGTTTGCACCTTAACAGTCAACTTCATCCTCCTTAGGATTGTACTCTGGGTCATCACTGATAACTCCACTACCTTCTTGAACCCCATTAGTTGTACCTTCTTGTACATCATTTGTTTTCCTAATCATTGACGCTATTGCATCAATGCCAAGGGACTGGAATATCCGATTGTTCCTCATCATATTTCTAGCCCTAACCTTCTCGTACTCGGTGAGAGGATCCTCATCTTTCCAAGGCAAAGTAAACATAATTATTAGGTTAATTGTTGGAATGCATGGACAGACATCCAAACATATCTTATGATATTTTACTATCATTTAATCCTACTTATTCAGCTAAGGAAGAGTAACAGCACACATGTACAGCTAAGCCAGCTAATTCAGATTACATCAATGCATTTTCATAATAAAATCTCATAGTATTTTACATCACCAGCCTCCAATATATTTTACTTAGCATATTACATTTCACTTAGCATATTAAGACACATTGTATAAATGTGACAGTATAACCACAAGGAGCAACTTGCATACCACTGTTTGGCCTCGAGTTTGAACTTGTCATCCTTGACATGGATGATCTTGAGGTGGTGCTTGCAAAATAGAATAAACAACAATCAGATACAACAGGGATAAACTAAAATGATGCACTTATATCAATAAAGGAAAGCATTTAGACGAGCATGCACATACATGTAATACATGTGAAGCAAACTTGTTGGATCAACAATATAGTGATGTAGTTAATGCGTCAGTACTAATACATGTAAAACACTTGGACCAGCATGCACATACACGTGTAGCAATGCACATATAGTTAATGCTTCAGTACTAAACTGACAGTTGAAGCAAGCAACTAAAATGAAGCACTTGGACTAGCATGCACATACAAGTGTAGCAATGCATCGGTATTAAAACATGTGAAACATGAGGTAGTAATGTACTAAACTGATATTTGAAGAAAAGTATATATGTGAAGCAATGCATTAACTATTTACAAGAATTAATTTTATGTTTTAACTTGCAATTTTATCCATGTACTTGCAATCATCTATAAGCAAAGTAATTACTCACCTGTATCCCTAATGGAGGCAAACATATGCATTCATAGCAACTGGTTGCCCAACATTTGGTGAATAAAGAAGCAAGCAGTGTGCAAGCAAGCAAGCAAAGTGCATAAGTGCTACTAATACAAGGAAGCAAGCAAGCAAAGTGCATAAGTGCTACTAATACAAGGAAGCAAGCAAAAGAAGTGCTCCTGATAGAAACAAGCATAGTGCTACTGATAGAAACAAGCAAGCAAGGAAGAAAATTGAAGAGGAGCAAGCAAGCAAGTACTGTTGATACCAACCCTAGTAGCTTCTTCTCCAAGTGCTACTGATACAAGCAAGTATTGTTGATGTAAACTCTAATTAACCATGTATGCTAGCAAGCAAGCAAGCCATAGTAGTCAAGCAACATGAACATGAACCCTAACCCCATGAAGCAGACTACCAGAGGGGGATAGAACGAACCAGTAGGAATAAATCCCATGAACATGAACAAGAACCTCCAGGAGCTCCTAGATTGACTGAATCCTAACCCTAGATCGACCAGGTGGGGGATGTACCCATCACAAATGCAGGACCCCATGATCCAGCCCCATTGACCCAGCCCCATGACAACTACAACCTAACCCCATGAATCTACAGAACCACGTTAGAGGACATATTTACCCCATGAATCCTAACCCTAAGCCCATGAATGTACCGAACCATCCCCATTGATCTAGCCCCATGAACCCTAGAAGAACACATGAGGGGGAACTATCAAATCCTAGAAGATCTACTGGAAGAACACATGAGGGGATCTATCAACGGGAGATGGGTCGACGGGAGAGGTACCTATCATCGTCGATTGTCAATTATGTAGATGTACCCGTTGTCGTTGTCGATGTAGTCGTAGCCGTCGATGTCGATGTAGATGTAGCTGTCGTCGTCGATGTAGATGTAGCCGTCGTCGTCGTTAATGTAGTCCTCGTTGATGTAGATGTAGCCGTCGACGTCGACGATGTAGTCGTCGTCGGGGAGAGGGGAGAGGGGCGGAGGGGCGGCGCAGAGCACGGGAGGGGTGACGGGGCGGCGCGGAGCAGGGGAGGGGTGACGGGGCGGCGCGGAGCAGGGGAGGGGCTGCAGAGTGGGGAGTTGAATGGATCCCGCGTGGGTAGTGGGGAGTGGAATGGAGAGGGGAGTGGGAGAGGTATTGGTGGGTCCCGCGTAGTAGTGGCAGTGGGAGTGGAGGGAAATTTTGGTGGGGTGAGAGGGAAAATTTGGTGGGGTGGGATGGAAAATTTTCACTAGTTTTTGGGGTTTGGAGGCAGAGTTTTTATTTTTCTTTTTTATAAACATTGTATAATTAATGGTTAAAATCATACCGAATAGTTCAATAATACATCGGTACTCAAATTTATATATCTTTTCTAGTCGGCAGGTCACATGTTACGATGCGACACGAAGGTTTCCCACTTTTTTGATTTTTTTGAATTTTTCAAGGCCATTTCAAAATGCGGTCGAAACGCAGGCATGACTGTTCCTACCTAGTGGTTGAATCTTGGAAACCTTTTGGTGTTTCTATGATTAAATAGATACTTGTGTACCTAGAAATGATTTTTGGAAAAAATAAAGAGCAAACTATAAGGCAGCCGCAGTTCAAATTTGACCCGCTTCCACCTGATTCGACATAGATTTGTCTTTTTCATGAGAGATGGATAAAAGATTTTGACACCCAACCATTTTATCAATTGTACATTCAATATAGCCTAGTATGTTAGAAAAATGATTTGGGCCAATTTTGAAACAAATATATGGTAGGTCCTTCGCAAAAAAACTCATTTCGGGCACTTGAAAAATGAAAAATGAATTTTTCATACAAGGAAGATGAAAACTTCCTTAATCAACATTTTTTGTCATTCCAAGATGCACCATTATGCAAAATATGAGACCATTTAAACAAACTATGCCAAGAATATGGCCATGAGATTGATCATGTGGCTTGAGAACCATGAATCTTCACACATGATAGCTCATTTGTGTGAACACTTTTTAAAAATAATTGTCGTATTACAAGTTTATTATTTTACATGGTAACTTTATCACATATGATTACATAATGCAAAGGTTTCCCATTTTCTTGATTTGTTTTGAATTTTTCATGCCCGTTTCAAAATGCGGTCGAAACGGCACGCATGACCGTTCCTACCTAGTGGTCGAATCTTGGAAACCTTTTGGTGTTTCTATGATTAAATAGATACTTGTGTACCTAGAAATGATTTTTGGAAAAAATAAAGAGCAAACTATTAGGCAGCCGCAGTTCAAATTTGACCCGCTTCCACCTTATTCGACATAGATTTTTCTTTTTCGCGAGAGATGGATAAAATCTTTTGACACCCAACCATTTTTTCAATTGTACATTAAATATGGCCTAGTATGTTAGAAAAATGATTTGGACCACTTTTGAAACAAATATATGGTAGGTCCTTCACAAAAAAACTCATTTCAGGCACTTGAAAAATGAAAAATTAATTTTTCATACAAGGAAGATCAAAACTTCCTTAATCAACATTGTTTTTCATTCCAACATGCACCATTATGCAAAATATGAGACCATTTCAACAAACTATGCCATGAATATGGCCATGAGATTGATCATGTGGCTTGAAAGCCATGAATCTTCACACATGATAGCTCATTTGTGTGAACACTTTTTAAAAATAATTGTCGTATTACAAGTTTATTATTTTACATGGTAACTTATATCACATATGATTACATAATGCAAAGGTTTCCCATTTTTTTGATTTGTTTTGAATTTTTCATGCCCGTTTCAAAATGCGGTCGAAACGGCACGCATGACCGTTCCTACCTAGTGGTTGAATCTTGGAAACCTTTTGGTGTTTCTATGATGAAATAGATACTTGTGTACCTAGAAATGATTTTTGGAAAAACTAAAGAGCAAACTATAAGGCAGCCGCAGTTCAAATTTGACCCGCTTCCACCTGATTCGACATAGATTTGTCTTTTTCACGAGAGATAGATAAAATCTTTTGACACCCAACCATTTTGTCAATTGTACATTAAATATGGCCTAGTATGTTAGAAAAATGATTTGGACCACTTTTGAAACAAATATATGGTAGGTTCTTCACAAAAAAACTCATTTCGGGCACTTGAAAAATGAAAAATGAATTTTTCATACAAGGAAGATAAAAACTGCCTTAATCAACATAGTTTTTCATTCCAACATGCACCATTATGCAAAATATGAGACCATTTCAAAAAACTATGCCATGAATACGGCCATGAGATTGATCATGTGGCTTGAAAGCCATGAATCTTCACACATGATAGCTCATTTGTGTGAACACTTTTTAAAAATAATTGTCGTATTACAAGTTTATTATTTTACATGGTAACTTATATCACATATGATTACATAATGCAAAGGTTTCCCATTTTTTTGATTTGTTTTGAATTTTTCATGCCCGTTTCAAAATGCGGTCGAAACGGCACGCATGACCGTTCCTACCTAGTGGTTGAATCTTGGAAACCTTTTGGTGTTTCTATGATGAAATAGATACTTGTGTACCTAGAAATGATTTTTGGAAAAACTAAAGAGCAAACTATAAGGCAGCCGCAGTTCAAATTTGACCCGCTTCCACCTGATTCGACATAGATTTGTCTTTTTCACGAGAGATAGATAAAATCTTTTGACACCCAACCATTTTTTTAATTGTACATTAAATATGGCCTAGTATGTTAGAAAAATGATTTGGACCACTTTTGAAACAAATATATGGTAGGTTCTTCACAAAAAAACTCATTTCGGGCACTTGAAAAATGAAAAATAAATTTTTCATACAAGGAAGATAAAAACTGCCTTAATCAACATAGTTTTTCATTCCAACATGCACCATTATGCAAAATATGAGACCATTTCAAAAAACTATGCCATGAATACGGCCATGAGATTGATCATGTGGCTTGAAAGCCATGAATCTTCACACATGATAGCTCATTTGTGTGAACACTTTTTAAAAATAATTGTCGTATTACAAGTTTATTATTTTACATGGTAACTTTATCACATATGATTACATAATGCAAATGTTTCCCATTTTTTTGATTTGTTTTGAATTTTTCATGCCCGTTTCAAAATGCGGTCGAAACGGCACGCATGACCGCTCCTACCTAGTGGTTGAATCTTGGAAACCTTTTGGTGTTTCTATGATTAAATAGATACTTGTGTACCTAGAAATGATTTTTGGAAAAAATAAAGAGCAAACTATAAGGCAGCCGCAGTTCAAATTTGACCCGCTTCCACCTGATTCGACATAGATTTGTCTTTTTCATGAGAGATGGATAAAAGATTTTGACACCCAACCATTTCGTCAATTGTACATTCAATATAGCCTAGTATGTTAGAAAAATGATTTGGGCCAATTTTGAAACAAATATATGGTAGGTCCTTCACAAAAAAACTCATTTCGGGCACTTGAAAAATGAAAAATGAATTTTTCATACAAGGAAGATGAAAACTTCCTTAATCAACATTTTTTGTCATTCCAAGATGCACCATTATGCAAAATATGAGACCATTTAAACAAACTATGCCAAGAATATGGCCATGAGATTGATCATGTGGCTTGAGAGCCATGAATCTTCACACATGATAGCTCATTTGTGTGAACACTTTTTAAAAATAATTGTCGTATTACAAGTTTATTATTTTACATGGTAACTTTATCACATATGATTACATAATGCAAAGGTTTCCCATTTTCTTGATTTGTTTTGAATTTTTCATGCCCGTTTCAAAATGCGGTCGAAACGGCACGCATGACCGTTCCTACCTAGTGGTCAAATCTTGGAAACCTTTTGGTGTTTCTATGATTAAATAGATACTTGTGTACCTAGAAATGATTTTTGGAAAAAATAAAGAGCAAACTATTAGGCAGCCGCAGTTCAAATTTGACCCGCTTCCACCTTATTCGACATAGATTTTTCTTTTTCGCGAGAGATGGATAAAATCTTTTGACACCCAACCATTTTTTCAATTGTACATTAAATATGGCCTAGTATGTTAGAAAAATGATTTGGACCACTTTTGAAACAAATATATGGTAGGTCCTTCACAAAAAAACTCATTTCGGGCACTTGAAAAATGAAAAATTAATTTTTCATACAAGGAAGATCAAAACTTCCTTAATCAACATTGTTTTTCATTCCAACATGCACCATTATGCAAAATATGAGACCATTTCAACAAACTATGCCATGAATATGGCCATGAGATTGATCATGTGGCTTGAAAGCCATGAATCTTCACACATGATAGCTCATTTGTGTGAACACTTTTTAAAAATAATTGTCGTATTACAAGTTTATTATTTTACATGGTAACTTATATCACATATGATTACATAATGCAAAGGTTTCCCATTTTTTTGATTTGTTTTGAATTTTTCATGCCCGTTTCAAAATGCGGTCGAAACGGCACGCATGACCGTTCCTACCTAGTGGTTGAATCTTGGAAACCTTTTGGTGTTTCTATGATGAAATAGATACTTGTGTACCTAGAAATGATTTTTGGAAAAACTAAAGAGCAAACTATAAGGCAGCCGCAGTTCAAATTTGACCCGCTTCCACCTGATTCGACATAGATTTGTCTTTTTCACGAGAGATAGATAAAATCTTTTGACACCCAACCATTTTGTCAATTGTACATTAAATATGGCCTAGTATGTTAGAAAAATGATTTGGACCACTTTTGAAACAAATATATGGTAGGTTCTTCACAAAAAAACTCATTTCGGGCACTTGAAAAATGAAAAATGAATTTTTCATACAAGGAAGATAAGAACTGCCTTAATCAACATAGTTTTTCATTCCAACATGCACCATTATGCAAAATATGAGACCATTTCAAAAAACTATGCCATGAATACGGCCATGAGATTGATCATGTGGCTTGAAAGCCATGAATCTTCACACATGATAGCTCATTTGTGTGAACACTTTTTAAAAATAATTGTCGTATTACAAGTTTATTATTTTACATGGTAAATTATATCACATATGATTACATAATGCAAAGGTTTCCCATTTTTTTGATTTGTTTTGAATTTTTCATGCCCGTTTCAAAATTCGGTCGAAACGGCACGCATGACCGTTCCTACCTAGTGGTTGAATCTTGGAAACCTTTTGGTGTTTCTATGATGAAATAGATACTTGTGTACCTAGAAATGATTTTTGGAAAAACTAAAGAGCAAACTATAAGGCAGCCGCAGTTCAAATTTGACCCGCTTCCACCTGATTCGACATAGATTTGTCTTTTTCGCGAGAGATAGATAAAATCTTTTGACACCCAACCATTTTGTCAATTGTACATTAAATATGGCCTAGTATGTTAGAAAAATGATTTGGACCACTTTTGAAACAAATATATGGTAGGTTATTCACAAAAAAACTCATTTCGGGCACTTGAAAAATGAAAAATGAATTTTTCATACAAGGAAGATAAAAACTTCCTTAATCAACATTGTTTTTCATTCCAACATGCACGATTATGCAAAATATGAGACCATTTCAACAAACTATGCCATGAATACGGCCATGAGATTGATCATGTGGCTTGAAAGCCATGAATCTTCACACATGATAGCTCATTTGTGTGAACACTTTTTAAAAATAATTGTCGTATTACAAGTTTATTATTTTACATGGTAACTTTATCACATATGATTACATAATGCAAATGTTTCCCATTTTTTTGATTTGTTTTGAATTTTTCATGCCCGTTTCAAAATGCGGTCGAAACGGCACGCATGACCGCTCCTACCTAGTGGTTGAATCTTGGAAACCTTTTGGTGTTTCTATGATTAAATAGATACTTGTGTACCTAGAAATGATTTTTGCAAAAAATAAAGAGCAAACTATAAGGCAGCCGCTGTTCAAATTTGACCCGCTTCCACCTGATTCGACATAGATTTGTCTTTTTCATGAGAGATGGATAAAAGATTTTGACACCCAACCATTTTGTCAATTGTACATTCAATATAGCCTAGTATGTTAGAAAAATGTTTTGGGCCAATTTTGAAACAAATATATGGTAGGTCCTTCACAAAAAACTCATTTCGGGCACTTGAAAAATGAAAAATGAATTTTTCATATAAGGAAGATGAAAACTTCCTTAATCAACATTTTTTGTCATTCCAACATGCACCATTATGCAAAATATGAGACCATTTAAACAAACTATGCCAAGAATATGGCCATGAGATTGATCATGTGGCTTGAGAGCCTTGAATCTTCACACATGATAGCTCATTTGTGTGAACACTTTTTAGAAATAATTGTCGTATTACAAGTTTATTATTTTACATGGTAACTTTATCACATATGATTACATAATGCAAAGGTTTCCCATTTTCTTGATTTGTTTTGAATTTTTCATGCCCGTTTCAAAATGCGGTCGAAACGGCACGCATGACCGTTCCTACCTAGTGGTCAAATCTTGGAAACCTTTTGGTGTTTCTATGATTAAATAGATACTTGTGTACCTAGAAATGATTTTTGGAAAAAATAAAGAGCAAACTATTAGGCAGCCGCAGTTCAAATTTGACCCGCTTCCACCTTATTCGACATAGATTTTTCTTTTTCGCGAGAGATGGATAAAATCTTTTGACACCCAACCATTTTTTCAATTGTACATTAAATATGGCCTAGTATGTTAGAAAAATGATTTGGACCACTTTTGAAACAAATATATGGTAGGTCCTTCACAAAAAAACTCATTTCGGGCACTTGAAAAATGAAAAATTAATTTTTCATACAAGGAAGATAAAAACTTCCTTAATCAACATTGTTTTTCATTCCAACATGCACCATTATGCAAAATATGAGACCATTTAAACAAACTATGCCATGAATATGGCCATGAGATTGATCATGTGGCTTGAAAGCCATGAATCTTCACACATGATAGCTCATTTGTGTGAACACTTTTTAAAAATAATTGTCGTATTACAAGTTTATTATTTTACATGGTAACTTATATCACATATGATTACATAATGCAAAGGTTTCCCATTTTTTTGATTTGTTTTGAATTTTTCATGCCCGTTTCAAAATGCGGTCGAAACGGCACGCATGACCGTTCCTACCTAGTGGTTGAATCTTGGAAACCTTTTGGTGTTTCTATGATGAAATAGATACTTGTGTACCTAGAAATGATTTTTGGAAAAACTAAAGAGCAAACTATAAGGCAGCCGCAGTTCAAATTTGACCCGCTTCCACCTGATTCGACATAGATTTGTCTTTTTCACGAGAGATAGATAAAATCTTTTGACACCCAACCATTTTGTCAATTGTACATTAAATATGGCCTAGTATGTTAGAAAAATGATTTGGACCACTTTTGAAACAAATATATGGTAGGTTCTTCACAAAAAAACTCATTTCGGGCACTTGAAAAATGAAAAATGAATTTTTCATACACGGAAGATAAAAACTGCCTTAATCAACCTAGTTTTTCATTCCAACATGCACCATTATGCAAAATATGAGACCATTTCAAAAAACTATGCCATGAATACGGCCATGAGATTGATCATGTGGCTTGAAAGCCATGAATCTTCACACATGATAGCTCATTTGTGTGAACACTTTTTAAAAATAATTGTCGTATTACAAGTTTATTATTTTACATGGTAAATTATATCACATATGATTACATAATGCAAAGGTTTCCCATTTTTTTGATTTGTTTTGAATTTTTCATGCCCGTTTCAAAATTCGGTCGAAACGGCACGCATGACCGTTCCTACCTAGTGGTTGAATCTTGGAAACCTTTTGGTGTTTCTATGATGAAATAGATACTTGTGTACCTAGAAATGATTTTTGGAAAAACTAAAGAGCAAACTATAAGGCAGCCGCAGTTCAAATTTGACCCGCTTCCACCTGATTCGACATAGATTTGTCTTTTTCGCGAGAGATAGATAAAATCTTTTGACACCCAACCATTTTGTCAATTGTACATTAAATATGGCCTAGTATGTTAGAAAAATGATTTGGACCACTTTTGAAACAAATATATGGTAGGTTATTCACAAAAAAACTCATTTCGGGCACTTGAAAAATGAAAAATGAATTTTTCATACAAGGAAGATAAAAACTTCCTTAATCAACATTGTTTTTCATTCCAACATGCACGATTATGCAAAATATGAGACCATTTCAACAAACTATGCCATGAATACGGCCATGAGATTGATCATGTGGCTTGAAAGCCATGAATCTTCACACATGATAGCTCATTTGTGTGAACACTTTTTAAAAATAATTGTCGTATTACAAGTTTATTATTTTACATGGTAACTTTATCACATATGATTACATAATGCAAATGTTTCCCATTTTTTTGATTTGTTTTGAATTTTTCATGCCCGTTTCAAAATGCGGTCGAAACGGCACGCATGACCGCTCCTACCTAGTGGTTGAATCTTGGAAACCTTTTGGTGTTTCTATGATTAAATAGATACTTGTGTACCTAGAAATGATTTTTGCAAAAAATAAAGAGCAAACTATAAGGCAGCCGCTGTTCAAATTTGACCCGCTTCCACCTGATTCGACATAGATTTGTCTTTTTCATGAGAGATGGATAAAAGATTTTGACACCCAACCATTTTGTCAATTGTACATTCAATATAGCCTAGTATGTTAGAAAAATGTTTTGGGCCAATTTTGAAACAAATATATGGTAGGTCCTTCACAAAAAACTCATTTCGGGCACTTGAAAAATGAAAAATGAATTTTTCATATAAGGAAGATGAAAACTTCCTTAATCAACATTTTTTGTCATTCCAACATGCACCATTATGCAAAATATGAGACCATTTAAACAAACTATGCCAAGAATATGGCCATGAGATTGATCATGTGGCTTGAGAGCCTTGAATCTTCACACATGATAGCTCATTTGTGTGAACACTTTTTAGAAATAATTGTCGTATTACAAGTTTATTATTTTACATGGTAACTTTATCACATATGATTACATAATGCAAAGGTTTCCCATTTTCTTGATTTGTTTTGAATTTTTCATGCCCGTTTCAAAATGCGGTCGAAACGGCACGCATGACCGTTCCTACCTAGTGGTCAAATCTTGGAAACCTTTTGGTGTTTCTATGATTAAATAGATACTTGTGTACCTAGAAATGATTTTTGGAAAAAATAAAGAGCAAACTATTAGGCAGCCGCAGTTCAAATTTGACCCGCTTCCACCTTATTCGACATAGATTTTTCTTTTTCGCGAGAGATGGATAAAATCTTTTGACACCCAACCATTTTTTCAATTGTACATTAAATATGGCCTAGTATGTTAGAAAAATGATTTGGACCACTTTTGAAACAAATATATGGTAGGTCCTTCACAAAAAAACTCATTTCGGGCACTTGAAAAATGAAAAATTAATTTTTCATACAAGGAAGATAAAAACTTCCTTAATCAACATTGTTTTTCATTCCAACATGCACCATTATGCAAAATATGAGACCATTTAAACAAACTATGCCATGAATATGGCCATGAGATTGATCATGTGGCTTGAAAGCCATGAATCTTCACACATGATAGCTCATTTGTGTGAACACTTTTTAAAAATAATTGTCGTATTACAAGTTTATTATTTTACATGGTAACTTATATCACATATGATTACATAATGCAAAGGTTTCCCATTTTTTTGATTTGTTTTGAATTTTTCATGCCCGTTTCAAAATGCGGTCGAAACGGCACGCATGACCGTTCCTACCTAGTGGTTGAATCTTGGAAACCTTTTGGTGTTTCTATGATGAAATAGATACTTGTGTACCTAGAAATGATTTTTGGAAAAACTAAAGAGCAAACTATAAGGCAGCCGCAGTTCAAATTTGACCCGCTTCCACCTGATTCGACATAGATTTGTCTTTTTCACGAGAGATAGATAAAATCTTTTGACACCCAACCATTTTGTCAATTGTACATTAAATATGGCCTAGTATGTTAGAAAAATGATTTGGACCACTTTTGAAACAAATATATGGTAGGTTCTTCACAAAAAAACTCATTTCGGGCACTTGAAAAATGAAAAATGAATTTTTCATACACGGAAGATAAAAACTGCCTTAATCAACATAGTTTTTCATTCCAACATGCACCATTATGCAAAATATGAGACCATTTCAAAAAACTATGCCATGAATACGGCCATGAGATTGATCATGTGGCTTGAAAGCCATGAATCTTCACACATGATAGCTCATTTGTGTGAACACTTTTTAAAAATAATTGTCGTATTACAAGTTTATTATTTTACATGGTAAATTATATCACATATGATTACATAATGCAAAGGTTTCCCATTTTTTTGATTTGTTTTGAATTTTTCATGCCCGTTTCAAAATTCGGTCGAAACGGCACGCATGACCGTTCCTACCTAGTGGTTGAATCTTGGAAACCTTTTGGTGTTTCTATGATGAAATAGATACTTGTGTACCTAGAAATGATTTTTGGAAAAACTAAAGAGCAAACTATAAGGCAGCCGCAGTTCAAATTTGACCCGCTTCCACCTGATTCGACATAGATTTGTCTTTTTCGCGAGAGATAGATAAAATCTTTTGACACCCAACCATTTTGTCAATTGTACATTAAATATGGCCTAGTATGTTAGAAAAATGATTTGGACCACTTTTGAAACAAATATATGGTAGGTTATTCACAAAAAAACTCATTTCGGGCACTTGAAAAATGAAAAATGAATTTTTCATACAAGGAAGATAAAAACTTCCTTAATCAACATTGTTTTTCATTCCAACATGCACGATTATGCAAAATATGAGACCATTTCAACAAACTATGCCATGAATATGGCCATGAGATTGATCATGTGGCTTGAAAGCCATTAATCTTCACACATGATAGCTCATTTGTGTGAACACTTTTAAAAAATAATTGTCGTATTACAAGTTTATTATTTTACATGGTAACTTTATCACATATGATGACATAATGCAAAGGATTTCCATTTTTTGATTTGATTTGAATTTTTCATGCCCGTTTCAAAATGCGGTCGAAACGGCACGCATGACCGTTCCTACCTAGTGGTTGAATCTTGGAAACCTTTTGGTGTTTCTATGATTAAATAGATACTTGTGTACCTAGAAATGATTTTTGGAAAAAATACTGAGAAAACTATAAGGCAGCCGCAATTCAAATTTGACCCGCTTCCACCTAATTCGACATAGATTTGTCTTTTTCACGAGAGATGGATAAAAGATTTTGACACCCAACCATTTTCTCAATTGTAAATTAAATATGGCCTAGTATGTTATAAAAATGATTTGGACCAATTTTGAAACAAATATATGGTAGGTCCTTCACAAAAAAACTCATTTCGGGCACTTGAAAAACGAAAAATGAATTTTTCATACAAGGAAGATGAAAACTTCCTTAATCAACATTGTTTGTCATTCCAACATGCACCATTATGCAAAATATGAGACCATTTCAACAAACTATGCCATGAATATGGCCATGAGATTGATCATGTGGCTTGAGAGCCTTGAATCTTCACACATGATAGCTCATTTGTGTGAACACTTTTTAGAAATAATTGTCGTATTACAAGTTTATTATTTTACATCATAACTTTATCACATATGATGACATAATACCAAGGTTTCCCATTTTTTTTATTTGTTTCGAATTTTTCATGCCCGTTTCAAAATTTGGTCGAAACGGCACTCATAACCGTTCCTACCTAGTGGTTGAATCTTGGAAACCTTTTGGTGTTTCTATGATTAAATAGATACTTGTGTACCTAGAAATGATTTTTGGAAAAAATAAAGAGCAAACTATAAGGCAGCCGCAGTTCAAATTTGACCCGCTTCCACCTAATTCGACATAGATTTGTCTTCTTCGCGAGAGATAGATAAAATCTTTTGACACCCAACCATTTTGTCAATTGTACATTAAATATGGCCTAGTATGTTAGAAAAATGATTTGGACCACTTTTGAAAAAAATATATGGTAGGTTCTTCACAAAAAAACTCATTTCGGGCACTTGAAAAATGAAAAATGAATTTTTCATACAAGGAAGATAAAAACTTCCTTAATCAACATAGTTTTTCATTCCAACATGCACAATTATGCAAAATATGAGACCATTTCAACAAACTATGCCATGAATACGGCCATGAGATTGATCATGTGGCTTGAAAGCCATGAATCTTCACACATGATAGCTCATTTGTGTGAACACTTTTTAAAAATAATTGTCGTATTACAAGTTTATTATTTTACATGGTAACTTTATAACATATGATTACATAATGCAAATGTTTCCCATTTTTTTGATTTGTTTTGAATTTTTCATGCCCGTTTCAAAATGCGGTCGAAACGGCACACATGACCGCTCCTAACTAGTGGTTGAATCTTGGAAAACTTTTGGTGTTTCTATGATTAAATAGATACTTTTGTACCTAGAAATGATTTTTGGAAAAAATAAAGAGCAAACTATAAGGCAGCCGCAGTTCAAATTTGACCCGCTTCCACCTAATTCGACATAGATTTGTCTTTTTCGCGAGAGATAGATAAAATCTTTTGACACCCAACCATTTTGTCAATTGTACATTAAATATGGCCTAGTATGTTAGAAAAATGATTTGGATCACTTTTGAAACAAATATATGGTAGGTTCTTCACGAAAAAACTCATTTCGGGCACTTGAAAAATGAAAAATGAATTTTTCATACAAAGAAGATAAAAACTTCCTTAATCAACATTGTTTTTCATTCCAACATGCACGATTATGCAAAATATGAGACCATTTCAACAAACTATGCCATGAATATGGCCATGAGATTGATCATGTGGCTTGAAAGCCATTAATCTTCACACATGATAGCTCATTTGTGTGAACACTTTTAAAAAATAATTGTCGTATTACAAGTTTATTATTTTACATGGTAAGTTTATCACATATGATGACATAATGCAAAGGATTCCATTTTTTGATTTGATTTGAATTTTTCATGCCCGTTTCAAAATGCGGTCGAAACGGCACGCATGACCGTTCCTACCTAGTGGTTGAATCTTGGAAACCTTTTGGTGTTTCTATGATTAAATAGATACTTGTGTACCTAGAAATGATTTTTGGAAAAAATACTGAGAAAACTATAAGGCAGCCGCAATTCAAATTTGACCCGCTTCCACCTAATTCGACATAGATTTGTCTTTTTCATGAGAGATGGATAAAAGCTTTTGACACCCAACCATTTTGTGAATTGTAAATTAAATATGGCCTAATATGTTATAAAAATGATTTGGACCAATTTTGAAACAAATATATGGTAGGTCCTTCACAAAAAAACTCATTTCGGGCACTTGAAAAACGAAAAATGAATTTTTCATACAAGGAAGATGAAAACTTCCTTAATCAACATTGTTTCATTCCAACATGCACCATTATGCAAAATATGAGACCATTTCAACAAACTATGCCATGAATATGGCCATGAGATTGATCATGTGTCTTGAGAGCCTTGAATCTTCACACATGATAGCTCATTTGTGTGAACACTTTTTAAAAATAATTGTCGTATTACAAGTTTATTATTTTACATGGTAACTTTATCACATATGATGACATAATGCCAAGGTTTCCCATTTTTTTTATTTGTTTCGAATTTTTCATGCCCGTTTCAAAATTCGGTCGAAACGACACTCATAACCGTTCCTACCTAGTGGTTGAATCTTCGAAACCTTTTGGTGTTTCTATGATTAAATAGATACTTGTGTACCTAGAAATGATTTTTGGAAAAAATAAAGAGCAAACTATAAGGCAGCCGCAGTTCAAATTTGACCCGCTTCAACCTGATTCGACATAGATTTCTCTTTTTCATGAGAGATGGATAAAAGCTTTTTCCACCCATCCATTTTGTCAATTGTACATTAAATATGGTCTAGTATGTTAGAAAAATGATTTGGACCAATTTGGAAACAAATATATGGTAGGTCCTTCAAAAAATCTCATTTCGGGCACTTGAAAAATGAAAAATGAATTTTTCATACAAGGAAGATGAAAACTTCCTTAATCAACATCGTTTTTCATTCCAACATGCACCATTATGAAAAATGTGAGACCATTTAAACAAACTATGCCATGAATATGGCCATGAGATTGATCATGTGGCTTGAATGCCATGAATCTTCACACATGATAAGTCATTTGTGTGAACATTTTTTAAAAATAATTGTCGTGTTACAAGTTTATTAATTTACATGGTAACTTTATCACATATGATGACATAATGCAAAGGTTTCCCATTTTTTGATTTGTTTTGAATTTTTCATGCCCGTTTCAAAATGTGGTCGAAACGGCAGGCATGACCGTTCCTACCTAGTGGTTGAATCTTGGAAACCTTTTGGTGTTTCTATGATTAAATAGATACTTGTGCACCTAGAAATGATTTTTGGAAAAAATAAAGAGCAAACTATAAGGCAGCCGTAGTTCAAATTTGACCCGCTTCCACCTGATTCGACATAGATTTGTCTTTTTCACGAGAGATGGATAAAAGCTTTTGACACCCAACCATTTTGTTAATTGTACATTAAATATGGCCTAGTATGTTAGAAAAATGATTTGGACCAATTTTGAAACAAATATATGGTAGGTGCTTCATAAAAAACTCATTTTGGGCACTTGAAAAATGAAAAATGAATTTTTCATACAAGGAAGATGAAAACATCCTTAATCAACATTGTTTTTCATTCCAACATGCACCATTATGAAAAATATGAGACCATTTAAACAAACTATGCCATGAATATGGCCATGAGATTGATCATGTGGCTTGAAAGCCATGAATCTTCACACATGATAGCTCATTTGTGTGAACACTTTTTAAATATAATTGTTGTATTACAAGTTTATTATTTTACATGGTAACTTTATCAAATATGATGACATAATGCAAATGTTTCCCATTTTTTTGATTTTTTTTTTCATTTTTCATGCCCGTTTGAAAATGCGGTGGAAACGGGAGGCATGACCGTTCCTACCTAGTGATCAGTACTAAGTTCTATGATGTGTATTTGCTGGTAGTAACTGATGTGTGATAAGTATTAAGTGAATTTGCTGGTTGCTGGTTCTATGATGTATTTTTATGTGTGATTGATGGTCATGATCTGTTTATAGCAACAAGTTAGGACACTTCATTGTCATGGACATTTAAACACATAATACAACAAATTAACAGCTCTCTTTAGCTAGCAGATTTCACATAATACAACAAATAACATATACCAGTCTAGTTCTCTTTAGCTAGCATATTTCACATAATTTTCATGGGCACTTGAAGACATTTGCAACAAATAAGAAGTCACTTAAACCAACCTATGAACAAATAAAATACAACAAGTAAGATCAACCAATCTATCAACATACTTGGGTTGAACAAAGATAAAGTCACTTAATCATACATAATTAAGAGATTCTTCTCATCTTGCATTACAACATTGCTACAAAAGAGCAACACACCAACAATAGCATAGTACAGTTACAAACATAGCATAGTGGAGACACTAATCATACATAATATAGAGATTGTGATCATCTTGCATTACAACATTGGTACAAAAGAGCAACACAGCAACACAACAACATATCAACCATGGCATAGTGGAATTCATCTTCATCTGATCAGCTCATCCATCCAAAATGTCCCTGATCATCTTCAACTTCTCTTGGTTCTTCTCCAATGCCTTCAACTGATTAGCAATCTGGATCTTCAGCTCATCCCTGCGTTTAATCAGATTCTCAATTCCTTTCTTCAGACCATCAATGTGAAGGTTGAGCACCACAATTTCATCATTAAGTTTGTCCTTCTCCTTCAAATGATTTTCCTTCTGGGTCCTAATGACCCCGCCTTGAGGTTCTGCAAGGTTGAGCAGTTGATTCACATCTTCTACTAGTTTGTCATAGTTTGCATCAAGATTTCTTTTCTCCTCTGTGAGGTGGTGAATTTTCAGTGAATTCTCCAAATTATAATCCCTCCTGGCACTCTTGTTGTCTTCCAACATTTCCCACAGTTTTAACAATGCATTTTGCATTATGGGAGGCCACTCTTGGTCTACCCAACCAACAAAACCACAGTTTTGAGGTGGCTGCAATACAAAATAACCAGTACTTCATCAATACAAAATAACCAGAAAATAACAAGCCAGAATTCTGTAATAAACATGCAATGACAGTGCTGTAATAAACAAGCAATGACAGTGATGTAACAAGCCAGAATCGTTTAGCTAAACTAGCAATGACAGTGCTGTAATAAACAATGTCAGTCTGAATATTTGAGCTAAGCAAACGATGACAGTGATGTAGTAAACACTGACAGTCTGAATCTTTTGAGCTAAACAAACAATGACAGTCTGAATATTTTACCTAAATAAACAATGATAGTGATGTAGTAAACACTGACAGTTTGAATCTTTTCAGCTAAACAAACAATGACAATCTGAATCTTTTGAGCTAAACAAACAATGACAGTCGGAATATTTTGAGCTAAACAAACAAAATTGCAGGGAACAACCAGATAGAAAAAACAGAAGCAACTTCATGGATATCTAACACTAAAGAAGATAGAACTAACCTGCTGAGCACACACTAAAAATATTCTCCCTGTCTCAAATCCTTCGAATGCTATGCGACGCTCAGGCCGCAGCCCATGCTCCAAGCAAACATCCAAGGCAGAATTCTCGATGCCCATGTAGTCTTCGTCGTTGATGCTAGCAGGTATCTAAAGAGGAACAAAGAAACAGAGCTAAATCCCCAATGTGAGGAAATCGAAACCCTAAACTTAAGCTTAGCACTACAAATTACCCGGTACATCATGTCGTCCGAGGAAGAGCTGATGTCCAGGCTCGATAGGTCGTTGCTACTCTCATCCTCGGTAACCATGGCACGGCGGAGGTGGTGGCGGCCGACGAGCCTCGGCGACGAGGGGGGAAGAGCGTGAGGAGAGAAGAAGAGCTGATGCGAGAAGGAGTAGACTGGCTCGGTCAACCAGGTTCGAGCGAGACACAAAGACCGATCGAACCGGTTCGTGCCGACCAGGTTCGAGCGGTCCTTTTTTAAGGTGTCTATGCTATTTGTTTTTTTGTAAGATGTCCCAGACGGCACGTGGCGGACGGGACGTTGCAGGAACTGTCACATCGTATAAAGAGGGAACTGCCTCCGGGCGCATCGTCTCCCTCGTCGCCTCATCTCCCACTCCTCCCACTTCGTCTTCTCGCTCTCTCCCGTCGCACCATCTCCCCATTGCTCTCGTCTCCCACACCCATTGGAGGGCGCTGTCGCACCGTCGCCGTTGCGGATCTGGAGGTGCCGAAGCAGGAGGACACGACCGCAACCGCTATCGCCGCTGCGGATCTTGAGAAGGAGGTGCCAAAGCACGAGGACACGACTGCAACCGCTGTCGCCGCTGCGGATCTTGAGAAGGAGGTGCCGAAGCAGGAGGACACGACCTCGAGCGGTGCTGCGCAGGCTCATGACGATGAGGTGGGTCTTTTAGATGAGGTTTTCTGGTTTTTTTATAGTTGATTCGTGCTTCAATGCTACATAGATTTATTGAGACTTGGATTTCTTTAATTTCAATCTTGATTTGTGCATGTGGATGTGGTAATGCTTCATGTTCCCCTGCTTTCATAGTTATCGTTGATAAGCAGGAGATTTAGCATATATTCAGAGAGCAAAACACAATCTGCTTTTGCATGTGTTGGCGAACTTTTGCATTTTGTTGGCTTGAATCAACAGAATCTTTCTCTTATTAGTAAAGATTTCACCTAGGTCATGTGCTTGATATATACGAACACCCATTCCTAAATTTCGCCTAGGTCTGCCCCCTCTCTTGCATTTTATTTGGATTATTAGTAAGGATTTAATAAGAGTTAGGTTTTGAATTGGGATCTTGGTTGTTGCATGTGATTAGATGTTATTATGTGCCGGATATGTTGATATAGATTTGTTGTGGTTATCCCCTCACCGGGCCACGGCAGGGGCTGAGCAGCCCAATTGTGCAATCTTTAAATTTCATTTTGTATAAATCAGGCTATGTATGTTCCTGAATAGGGTGGCTGATGCAGCAACACTATTTATGTAATCAGAAGCACATTGTTGAATGCTTGACCTTTTGAATACTGTGTTACATAGTTTGTACTAATCGAATTACTTATATTGTAGGAAAAGGAAGCTGCACGCATGAAGAGGAAGCTCGCCAAGACTGGGTTCAAGAGCCCGTATGACTCTGACTACGACGACGACGACCCGTATGAGGTAATGCCAACTATTTTAGTTAAGCATAAGCACTATATGAATGCATGTTGGTGGGCTTTTTAATGAAATTCATGTAGAGAGTGTTTTAATGTTGTTTATTTAATTAGATTACTGTACACGACTTTTTTCTTTGTTTGTTCATTAAAATTTGGTAAATGGGAATTATCTGATGTTTGTTCCTTGCATCATTCTGAATCAGAATTGTTTGTTGTGGCTCCATAATGCCTATATGAATGCATAATGTGTTCCTACAATTAATTTGTGTGTGCAGTATAACTATGGAGATGACGTGGAGGACGGAAACAAAGAGTCCTTCATTGAGAAGGAAGCCCAGAAGATCAGGGAGAAGGGGAAGGCGGCGTACTTCAAGAGGGGAATGTTCAGATGCCCTTACTACACCACAAAGCCAAAGCCCAAGGATGGGATTTATGAACACCTTATGTCGCATGCACGCGGGTTATCGACGAGTGTTGCAGACATCAAGACCAGGGCAGAGCATGCAGCCCTCCTAAAGGCTCTAGGTCCCATTTACTCACACTCCATGATCTAGATGTCGTTGTGAACTATTTTACTTTTGCGCAAATGGCGGGTTGTTATGAACTATTGGAATGTTATGGCAGGTTGTTGTGAACTATTGGAATGTTCTACTTTTGATGTTATGGCAGGTTGTTGTGTACTATTGTTATTATGAGTTTCTGTGCTGCAACGATCACGATAGCTGCTTCTATTTTTCTTCACTGATCATAAAGAGTGGGTCGACTTGTTTGATGTATTGAAAAGAGTGGGCATAGAGTAGAAAATTAACATCCTGTTCCTAGCCGAGTGGTAGATACCAAGTGAAATGAGCGCCAGGTCGTGGGTTCGAGCCCCCGCTCGCGCATTATTTTTTGTCAGAAAACAACAGCTATCTGAAACCTTTAGGAAACAACAGTTCTGAAAACAACAGCAACAGGCAACATATCAATTCAGCTTTCTGATGTAGATAGCAACAGTAACAGCTCTCTGATGTAGTTAGCAACAGCAATAGCAATAGCAACAACTGCCGATGGGTGAGGTGGCCGTGGCATCACCACCACCACCGCTGGTCGCCGCCCCCATCCCCGTCGGTCGCCGCCGCCGCCATCCCCGTCGATCGCCGCCGCCCAGTCCCCGTCGGTCGCCGCCGACCCCGAGATCTAGATTTGCTCATCCCTTGTCGGAAATTTGCTAAGTGTTGGGTCGTGTCGGAAATTGGCCAAGTGTTGGCCGTCCCCATCGGTCCCACTTGTCAATGATACGAGAGACCCGTGATTTAATATAATATACCCCCAAATACCGATACCTGAGCAACAGTCCCTCTCTAGCCCAGCGGTAGCAAACACTTAGCGGAAGCGCTCGGTCGTGGGTTCAAGTCCCCGCTCGCGCATGTTTTTTCGGGAATTAAGCGAGGCTCGCGCATGTCCCCGCTCGGTCGTCGGCCCCTCATCTTCCTGTCAAATGGGTCCTACCTCAGTGAAAAGTAAGCAAGGCTGCTGAGGTGGCTGCGTAACCAGCCTAGTGCAATCGAACTATTTAGTAACGACCATTCATATTGGTCATTATCACCTAGAAATAAGGCAGTGCCAGGTGCTGTCCGCTTTATGACCTTTTCCAGTAAGCAAGTGATGACCTTGATGAAAATGGTCGTTAGTTTTTGGGGCTAGGACCCCTCTAGACAGCTTACAACCAATTGTTGTCAAATGGTCATAGATTTATGACCATTCCTTCTAGCGTCACTGACAAAAGGTCGTTAGTTGACATATTTCTTGTAGTGACATTGATTCACTTTCGTACACACCAGCACAACATGCTAGACCGTAACACCGGAGTTCTTGCCAGATTTGCGTGCTTAAGTAGGAATGAATATTATTGCTGTGAATAGCTGCAGAGTATGTGCTATTCCTGGTGATCTTGCTGCTTTGTGTGTGTGCTCGTTAGTGTTTTCTCTTGCTTCTTTGTTTGGGCCCATCGTGTTACCATATTTTCACCTTATGGAAGTTGCTCACCGACAGTGGACTCAAAGAATGAGTGAAGAGATAGTCATTTGGAAGCTCAATTCAGCAATATAGAATTTTCAGAAGACTACATTATATCGGGAATATCGGGCCTGAATATAAATGATATCCTGGCTGGATGGGTTATCAGCATCAAGTAGACATCAGTGCAACCTTCACAACAGCAACTCTCGAATCAACAAGAAGGCAAAGATGTTTATGTTTCGAGTCAAAGGTATGATTCATATACGCGGTTGAGTCTGTTATGAATACAATTTGAAACCTGCTATGCTACGGAAGGAAGTCATAATGTGCTATGAACTTAGTGTTCAGGAAGAAGGATAACCGAACACCCTGGTACATACAACAAGTAACCGACAGCAGAAACATTAAGGAGATATATATGCACTTAGCTTGCATTTGGCGAAAATAGAAAGCATTAGGGTATAAGCAACCCACTCTTTCTCCGCAAGCTACAAGAACAACTTACGACACAAGGTTCCTGTGACTTCCTCAATACGACACACAGATATTTTCCCATACAAGACAACCATGCTTCTCCAGTAAGTTATCACAACAAGCTTCTGACATAAGGTACCGAGTCTAACCCATCAAGTCTTTAAGTGGGGAAGCATATAAGATACGGTACCCAATCTTCTTCAGGAAGCTACCCCGGGAGAAACTTCGAGCACAAGCTATCCAGTCTTTCGTGACACGATACTCTTGATGACATACAACACAAGCTAAGTAACCTTTGTCGGGAAGGCATCGCATTCTCACTAGAACAAGCAATTCCACCAACAACTAGCATCATATGACCATGCATCTCAAGGGTCCGCAACACAAGAGTGAGAATGCAAAAAGCCAGTCAGGTCACAATCCTGCTTCAGGAATCAAGCGCTCAGCCACATAGACCCAATCTATATGATGGACAGGTTTCTAAGGCCATATGAGTTAATCCTACAATGATGCCAGCCCGGTGAGAATCCGACTATTGCATGATCTATATAAGAAGAAGAAGAACGCGAGTTATACACTTCAGCGAGATGACCAACAACCTATGGATAAGCTGTATGGGACACGGGTGAACCCTTGTCTGTCCTTCTTTGGTGAAGGCACCACGCGTGTGTTCTGAGCATTTTTCGGCCATCCAAGGTGGATACCGATTTTTATTTCTCTTGTCAGCAACTAGCCGTGCTCTAAGCTATTTTTTCGGCCGTCTCGGGCAGTTATTGAATTTCTTTCCGTAGCAGTGACCCTATGCTCTGAGTTGTTTCTCGACCGTCTTAGGGAACTGCTACTTTCTTCTTATCGACATCGTCTCATGCTTTGAGATGCTTTTCATCCATCTTGAGTCGGGGTTGAGTTACTCCAGTGATGTCCCAGTTCTGGTGGCTAGTGGTTTATTTTCCGGTTTCATCCAAGGGATCTGACGGTCGTTACCCTACAGCTAAAACTTGTTAACTAATATGCCTGTCGGAATATTGTACCTGGCAGCACCCATGGCCATCCATGGAATAAAGAACACATCAGACCAAGATCTTTCAACTAATGAAACGTGCAAAGAGAACCATAATGAAGGAGCAAGATTGGCCATACATGTATCATAAGGGTTGCAAGATCAACATGGTACACATACTCAAAACATCTGGTTCGATACCAATCACCGTGGGTACACACCCATGGGGTCTACTCCATTTACAAGGACCCTATATCGAGTCAACCCGCTCAGCCCAACCATGTATGCTCAGATTCGTCAGAAGGGGATATTCGAATCTCTGAGGAAGACTCAGCAGTTCGATTGCAGCAATAGTGTTCAAGCATTACACGACCTACTATTCATTGAAATGTGTCGATAGACGGAACGACCAGAATGTTGGACGACAACCTCATAGCATGTGTCCTCAAATATGGGAATCAGCCAAAGGATAGCCTGTCGTGAACAAGATCTTTATGCCAGAACCTCTGTCTGTCAAGTCAGCAGACATAAACGGATGGAAGTCACAGTAACATATGAGGATCAAGTGAGACAAACCACCTCAAAGCCACGCAGTGAGTCAGATAACCCAGCAGGAGCATCATACCAAGGCAAAAATGAAACCTGAGGTGGAAACGGTTTCCTCAAGTGGGGATATTCATGCTTGAACCCTGAGCAATCAAATATCGAGGACGTGATTTCTTTAAGGGGGGTAGGTTTGTAACACCCTGGATTTTTCCCATTTCTTTATTCTTTTCATTTTGGTATGGATTTGCTTTTCTCTCGCTTGGTAATTTTTGAACCTAAAGGGATCACCCTTGATTTCTCTCCCCTAGTGACTTTCCAACCTCCAAACCATCCCAAGACCTTGTCATTTCCATCTTGAGCCAATCCGAATAATCTTTTCCCTAGGAACATTCCTTTTTCTATTAAAGGAATAACCCTGTTGCGCTGGGTTGTGAAACAACCCACATTTCTATCATTCCAAAACTTCCCAAATAATTCTCATAAGTTTCTTGGGTCATATCTTCCTTAGATATAACAAAATATTCCCTTGCCATGTTCAAAAATATTTCACCAATTTTCCTTTTCTCATTCTGCCCTAGCTGTCAAGTTGTGAAGCAAGTACCCTATATATGTGCTTTCTTGCTCTCAAACGTTTTGGGCACTCTTTCCTATCCATATCACTGCCGCATGACAAAATTCTACTCAATTTGTCTAGTAAATACTTCTTGGCAAATATCCAAAGTTCCTGATCCACATGAAGCTTTGTGAAGCAAGTGCTAGCCAGAAGTATTCAATTGAGTTGAAATTTTACCATCATCTCAATAGGCTCAAGTCATGCCTCTCTACCAAACTTGAGCATCACCCCATCAACTGTGTGACCACAACACCAAATCTTTGCTTCTGGTCATTATTTTGGATTATGAAGCAACAATATTTTATGTTGCTACATAATTTCTGAAATTTTACCAGGACATTCTCCTACCTATAAAACATCTCTCAACCAAATTTGAGCTCATTCTATCTAACTATTTCCCGTGAGTAATTTTCCTAAGATTGTGTCCAATGGGTTGCTGTGTGCGGGAAATTCCATTTTGGTTTATCCAGATGGTATGAACTTATACACTATATTCATATGCCTAAATACCTCATCTCCTACAAATTTCAGGTCCATCTCCGTTGATAGGTGAGTGCCACATCAAGATTTGTATTATGTACCAGATTGGCCAATTGCAAAGCAACCCTATTAAATCTTGGTCTTTTTCTTCTCAAACTTCCCAGGATTGTACTCCTTCATACCCTTAACATCTCATACATCATAGTTATCTCTTACCATCCACCTGTTTACCTTAGTAATACGGCCAAATTGGCTACAGCGAACTTCGAGTGAATCCTCCCATCTCCCCTTACTTTCTTTTGGCTATCTATCACCTCAGAGGGACTAGTCCTTGGAAGGACTCGCTGTTAGACAATACGCTGCATACAAGGGTGCACCGCATGCGCCAGTTCACGTGGTGACCACGCCTTTGGCATGCCATATGCGCACTCTCGGAGTGGAGCCCTCGGTCTCATCCGTTTCCTCCTCTCCCTCGATATCTAGCCATGTGCAGCAGCTTCCCCTCGACGTCGTCTTACTACCGGACCCCTCTGCCCCTCTATTTTCTTACTCGTCGCTTCGCAACAAGCTCCGCCCCTGTTCTAGCAATGATCGCCGTCGTGGTCTTCTCGCCCGAGTCCTCCCGAATTTCCCACACCTCGTGTCAGCCGTCCCCATCCCTCCTAGAAGCTACTCGACGCCGCTACCAGCCAGCCACGTCGCACCAGAGCTCTAGTGCCTGGCAAAGGTTTCCACGGCGGCCGTCCACATCTCCTCTCATCGGCGAGATATATATAGCCATGGCTTCGAGCCTCCCCAAGCATTCCAAGCGCCCACAACATCCTCCTAGTCTCCTCCCCGGCCAGTCATTTGAGCTCGAAGAGTCCCTCTGGCTCTCCAAAGCCGCCACGGTCACCGACGAACCTCGCCTAAATTTGTGCCACTCCGTCCTCCTCCTCTCCTTCCAAGCTCCTCTCTGGACCCTCCACCCCACGACGATCACCCCGATGCCCTTTCCCGACCGATTCCACTACCGGAGCACCTCCTCCACCACCGAACCGCTGCCGTCGGCTACCATTGCCGTTGCTGACTCCGACCATCTCGGCGCCCTCTACGCTACCCACGGGCACGGTATGGAGTGGCGTATCCATCCCCGGCAGCGTCCAAGCCCACCGTGGCCTCCCCTCACTGGTTCAGGTGAGGCCGAAGCCGCAGCTGCTCTCTGTGGGGTCACGGACCACCTGTCGGTGACAAAGAGGCCTGCCAGGCTGGATAAGTGGGGGCACCCTCCCGCAAAGCCGTCTTTCTGCATGGAAGGCATATTTTCTGAAATGCGCTTTCTCCCTCTACCCAGCCGCATTCCTATGGAACCCGATTGTGAATATCTTTATTGCAGATCAGTCCCTCGCAGTCAAACCCTTATATCTTTTTACTCGTAAATCCGATCGAGGTGATTCCAATGCCCAAGTCTTTGTCTGGTCGAGCCCGTTATGATGGTTTTATTTTGCTTATGTGTTCGCTTTCAGAAAATGGCCATTTTTCCCTTGCCTCTAAACCGTCCCTCCGAGAAAGAACTGTTTCCGGCAAACAATTTCACGGACTCTCCGCTCCTCCTCCTACATGGTTCCATCACCCCCAGGTAAGCCACAACCCTCATTTGCATATTAGCAATGCAATATCATAGTTTAAAAAATTACTTTAATCACAAATATTATTGTTTGTAGTATGGATTAGGTTATGCTATGTTTGTATAAATTCTTGTATAGGAGACTACCATGTTGAGTACGGAACTGTTAGTAACTAGTATTTTACCCACTAGTTGATGCCATGACATTGAAGATTACTATCTACGATTATTTTGGGTTTCATCCGGCAGTTGGTGGATATGAATCAATAGCAGTGGCTAGAGCTTATTGGTTATTGGATTACTATGATATCGGAGTGTTAGCTATGACAGAAATATTATTCGGGGATAAGATAATTATTTGGTTGATCGAGAGTCACCTGTCCGTGCTTATCCGTGCAGCCACATTTTCTGGTATGGGACGGCCTTGACTTGGTGTGATCGCGTGTTCTTTTATTGGTGCCACTAAATAGGGAATGTTATGCGCACGTGCTACCCTGGCCCGGTAGGCGACGATAACCTTATGAGCCCAGTTGAGTTATGTGGGTACCCGTCCCTGTTAGGGACAATATAGTTTGTCCATGACGGTGGCAGGTGTCATGAGGAAACAGGGGCCACCCAGGGCAGGACTCCGGGGGAGGATGAATGCCGGTGGTACGACGGGAGAGGAACGGGTCAGGCAGGTTTCGTTGGAGCAACGCTGGTCCACCTGAATGGGATCACGAGGCCAGGTACTCCATGGTGTGGGTAAAGTGAGCAACCCCTATGGAGTGAAAAATCTATTCAAGTAGCCGCGTCCATGGTATTGGACAAGTCGTCCAGACCTCACTAGATGATCAATCATGACCATAGTAAGTATAATAAATTAATAATGATGGAAGAACCTATCTACGTATGGTAGCACTTGGGCGTCATGCCGATAACAAGTCTTGGTGTCCGTCTTGAGGATATTCACTCAAGGTTCTTATTGAGATCACGAGTTGGTCACTAGAGTACAGTAAAAGTAGCGGGGTATAGTTATTTTCAACTATCCCTTCGGTGATGATAAATCTTTACCTAATCTTGATTGCTATGATGTTGTCTAGCCTTAATGCTGATGTTTGTTGTGAGCTTGCGAGTACATTCAAAGTACTCTCTTGGCGTGTCATGCCAGTTTGCAAGTCATGCCATGATTGCGTGCTTGTCGAGGATCCCGAGTTGCGAGCTAGGATACGCGTTCCAGCCAGAGTCCCAGCGGAGTGGAGTCCATCACCACCTTGTTGTTCCATTGCTAGCATAGAATTACCTTAGGCAGGCGTAGTATCGTCGTGGCGATGTAATCCAAGTACCCTTTACCTTTGACATAGTAATAAAGAGTTGATTTGTTCTATGCCAACAGTACCGTATTCCAGAAGACTTGTTCCCCGGATGGAATACGCGGCGTTCCGGTTTCCTCTGAGCCGGGGTGCCACAATAGTACTACTTGTGTGCGGGACCAGGGGGTAACAGTTGGACTTCTACCCGTCTATAAAAGGGTCTTCTTCCCCAATGAAACTTATCCTTTGAGCTCGTGTTTTCCCTCTATTGTTAACCTTCTTCGAGCTTGCTATCTCAAAATCCCTCCAATGATTCTTGGTAGTGCCTGAGGGAAAAGAGAGAGGAGATCAAGATCTACATTTCTACCAATTACTTTCTCCTCTATGTGAGGGGAACATATTGGATCTAGATCCTAGATTTCTTTTTTTCCTCCGTGTTCTTCCTCGCATATTCGTCAAATATTTTGGTGTTGTGGCGGTAATTGAGCGCGAGGGACGTTCGACTTCGTGTGTTCTCG
This sequence comes from Hordeum vulgare subsp. vulgare, assembly GCF_904849725.1. Classification (NCBI taxonomy): domain Eukaryota; kingdom Viridiplantae; phylum Streptophyta; class Magnoliopsida; order Poales; family Poaceae; genus Hordeum; species Hordeum vulgare. The sequence continues at coordinate 197,852,905 of NC_058522.1, forward strand.
CCATTGCATTAGTTGCATCGGTTTGAGTTCTCCATGGTGATATGTGGAAGTGAAAAGTTGAGAAGTTTATTACTCTTGGGTGCTTGGTACCCTAGAGATTGTTCGTCTTGGGTGCTTTGGCGCCCTAGATAGTTGGTAGTGCCCTAGAGTTCGATCATTGTGGTGTAAAGCTTTGGGAAAGCATCAGGGTCTCCAATTAGATTGTGGAGTTTACCCCAAGGAATTTGTATGGGTTCCATTGACCAGCCCCAAGCATTACCAAAGTGTACATGTTCATTGACCTCCCCCAAGGGTTGCCAATTGTACTAGTTCGGTGACCGCCCTCAAGGTTCCCATGGTGGAATACGGTTCTTGCATTGTGCAAGGGTGTGAGGAGATTTTTGTGGCCCTAGTGGTTTCTTGGGGAGGATTGTGGCTCCACACTCCTCCAAATGGAGAATAGCATCCGCAAGGGTGTTAACTTCACAATACATCGTCATCTCCTCGTGCCTCGGTTATCTCTTACTCGAGCCCTTTATTTATGCAATTTACTTTGTGATAGCCATGTTGTTGCTTGATTTATATCTTGATATCACTTAGTTGTTTATCTTTCTTAGCATAAGTTGTTGGTGCATATAGGCGAGCCTATTTTTTTAGGTTTTGTGATCGATTAATTGAACAATACTTTTATTTCGCATTTGATCAAGCCTAAAACATAGGTACTATAAAGCGCCTATTCACCCCCTCGAGACGACATCCACGTCCTTTCATGGGTGTGCATCCAACTTGCTTGCTCATGAAGACCTCCGGCATTTGAGCAAGCCCGTCATGAGAATATACAAGCCAAGTTCTATAATGGAAATTTCCCACTAGGATATGGAAGTGAAAAAACATGAGACTCTATATGAAAAAATGTTGTTATTTTGGTGAACAACTGTAGAGAAGGAGGTCGTAGCACTGTCCCTTCTCTCATTTCTCTCATTTATGTTTTTTTTGTTTTTTCATTCGGAGTCTCATCCGAACTTGTGGGGGAAACATTATGTCCATTATGCTCTCCTCAATGAGACAGTGCCTTATATAATGAATAGCATCACACTTCTATTTACTTTAAACTTTATTTGAAAAACTATTAATCAATATTACTCTATATGAATTCCTCTCGCAGTGTACCAGGAAGTACAATTATCTAGCGGCACATGTATCACAATGATGAATGGTGGCCTTGACACAAATATAATGTCATCTACGTGATCATACAAAGAAATATGACAATGAGTGCAGTAGTCATATGATGTGACAGTGGAACTTGCATGGCAATATATCTCACGATGGATATGGAAATGCCATGATAGGTAGGTATGGCGTTTAATTTGAGGTAGATATAAGGTGGTTTATGTGCAACACAATGTATCAAGATAAGGATTTGGATGCACCGGCGAAGTTCGCACGTTTCCTGTGGGAGAGAATGGGCAATGCACGATAGCGAAGAGGCTACCAAATATGAGGTGGTGAGAGTGCGTACAACCATGGATTCACATTAGTCATAAAGGGCTAACATACTTATCGCAAGGTTTTATTGGATCTCTCGAAGCCAAGTACTACTCGCATGCCACTACGGAGGAGGTTTTGAGGAGGTAACCATCCCCCCCCGACTTAATCAACACAGGATTTCAATGAGGAATAAGAATGTTCACACATCATCACCATGTCATAACCAATATTTGGATGAACAGAAAATTAAATGTAACGTACCGAATTTGGAAATGCAATAATAATTTATATGTTTTCCTTGTTTTAATGATTGCTTTAAATTCTGCGAAATTTGAAAGTTCTAAGACTTTTGAATGAGAGGGAATAAAATGACTTTCCCCTTTGATTTTGAATTAAATCCATCCAATTCAAATCCTAGAGAGAAGTTGACATGGCTTATTCAAATAAAGAATGGAAAATGGGGTTTGGAAACTATTTGAATTTTGTGGACACTTGGAATTATTATTATAATTGAATTTTGGATCCATTTTCATTTCAAATACCCTAATCATTTTCAGAAAAAATGGTAAGAGGAACAGGACCCTCCATTACATGGGTATTTTTGAGATGTAACTGATATACAAACGGGAGGGGTATGTTCATAAATGAAATATGATTTTAAACTTAGTTTGGGTATTCTGAGAAAAACCATTTTTCAAAGTATTTTATTTTGCTTGGACAAGTGTTAACCTTTTACTCTCCTTTATGTGATCATTTTAATGTATAACAACCTTGTATTTGGAATTGTTTTCAATTTCCTTTTTAGCATTTTTATTTGAGTTCTTAAATAAAAGTAAAATAATTTTCTTTAGGAAAGTGTCGAGGTGGGCCAATAGAGCGAATCTTGCCAATGATAATCCTCGTGATCCCGAATCCTGATCGGATGAGTTAACCGCCCCTCGCCCGCTCTCTCTTCGTCATTTACCTCATGGCACCACCACGAACGCCCGATCGCCCACGTCACCCTATTCCTTTTTCCTTCCCCATTCTTTCCTTTCGTCGGAGCTCCGCCGTATGATGCCGAATCGCCTCGCCCTTGCTCCAAGCTAACTTGGCTATAAAACCCCCGACCCATCGATAGATTCCACCGAAAGCCCTCTCTCTCATGCCCGAGCGCCCATGCAATCCCTCAGCGTAGTTAGCAAAGGACGTCGAGCCATGGTTGCTCCACCACATGCCCTAGACCTCCCCGCCACTTTTCAACCCCACCATCACCGTCGCTGTGCTCCACCGTATCCACTTGGCATCTCCACTACCTCCTCTGACCACTTGAAACACCCAGACGATGGCAATCGATTATGTCGTCCACCCTTGCCATTGCCCAGCTCACTCATGTCGCCCACGAGCCGTTCAAGGCCACCACACACCACCATAGATGTTTGCATCTCCTAGACGTCTTCCCCTAGCCCAGAGACCATCAGAGAGCTTGCCCGCATAGAACACGATGCCCTGCCCTCGTTGTCGACCCTGCCAGAGCTCCATGCCACTATGGTAAGCCTTTGATAAAACCACTATCCTTGGATCCACATCACACGCTTGTAATTAGATCACATAAACGGACGAAATATTTTCCTCTAGCGCTCGGTCGTCGGCGTGTTAGCCACCCCCACGTTCACCCTTTTGGCAATAAAGATCTGCCACGTAGCCCATCATCGTTGTTTAGTTTTTTCTTCTTTTTATGATTCTGTTTTAAAAACATTATTTTTGCTGTTTTAGAATCTTCATAAATTTTATCTTTTAACTCCAAATTGTGTGTTTCTTTTTGCATTAGATCACAAATTTTATAAAACTTCTGTTAGTTTGACTACTTTTCAAATGTGAGTACGTTAAATTTTAATTGATTGAAATTAGTTTGAATCACTATTTTGTGAATAACTCTAGTTTAAAATTTTTATTTTGGGTGAATCTTTTTTTGTTATTTTATATTAGATAGTTTTCTAAGTAGGTAAAATTTGGATATTTTTAGGAGTTACTAAATTTAGGTTTTCAACAAAATAGTACTGTTTTTAGTCCTTTTTTGGTTAAGTGTTATTTCCTTTGTTTTAAATCTTTTGAATTTGTTTTATATTTTTCATTTTTGACCAAATATAATTTTTATATTAGTTAACAATTGTCTTATAACCAAATTATTTTATTTTATTTAGTGTTGTTCTAAGTTTGATTGCATGGTATCAATTCTAGTTCAATGATAGCTTGCAATTCATTTCATTCTTAAATCAATTTCCTTCTTGAAAATAATTCCTACAAATATTTTTTTCCAGTTTTATTCTTTGTTAACTTAAATTTTGATGAGAAACTATTTGTATTAAATTTGAAGTGTTTTTGGTTTAATTCAGGGTTAACATTGCATTGATCATGATTAGAGAGTTTAGTAAAAGCTCTTCAATTACTTATTTTTGCTAATAAAATTTTATGGAAAAAATACTTTGTGTTATCATAGTTATTTTATATTTTCTTTTTTCTTAAACTATTATTTTATTTTTTTATTTGCTGTTAAGTTTGACTAGGACAAAAATTTGCTAAAAGTAGTTCTTTTTTAGTAAAATATTTAGTAAAATAATTTATATTATCTATTTGTTTTTTATGTTTTGTTGCTATGGGTAATATTTCATTCATAGAGAAAACTATTCTTGGTTGATTTGACAACGTTTTGTTGTCTTAACTTTTGTTTGAAGTATTTCCTTCATCTTGTCCCTATTGTGCTTGGTACTTGCTTTTTCTTCTTCATCTATTACAGTGATTTTAAGTATGATTGCATATGTGAGTGCAATGTTTGATTATATAGATTGTCATCGGAGAGAGATGAATAGTTCTACCAAGTAATTTTCTTAGAGTGATATTATCTTCATAAACTTACCATGCAAGCTCACTTTGACAATGATTTTCACGTCTATGCTTTTAATGCATTTAGTGTCACCATTTCGCGAGACCCTCCAGTAGTCATATTGAATCATGTAGTTGATTAGAATGCATGAGGTAAGAACCCAGAACTCATTATCAAGCCCGGGGATGTTGTTAAGTATGATGCTATGCTTTAGTAGACGGGATTGGTTTGAGTGATCGAGAGTGGTGTGAGAAGAAGGAATCTACATCAAAGAGGACTTCTCCATGATGGCATCCTCAAGGCCGCATCTTCGAGACGTCAAGACTTCGAGACCCGATCCAAGATTTTCCACACACACTACTGGGTGAAGGATGGTTTTGATGGGTACACTAGAGGATATGAAGAAGGAGGAGAGGAAGAAGAAGAAGGAGAAGATGATTACAATACTTATCTTATTTTGAGCTTATTATGTCATTTTCGAGGAAGACACGCTAAGTTATGAACTAAGCAAGGTTCTTGTGCTATTTTTGAACTTACTAAGCTAATGATGTCACAAATGAATTAAATAAGATAATTATTTGATTTTGGAGGATAATTAGGTAAGTACGTCTTTATCGGGAAAAATAAGCTAAGTATGCCACATAACACTTGAGAAAACTTATTGTCGCCGTCAAGGATGTGTATCATGCTGGTTGCTAGGGGTGGGTTCACTTGGAGAAGGTTGGCCTAGAGAAGGGTTGTGCGATGTGGCTTGGGAGTTATTCTGCACCAAAGATATTTTGCAGTGTCTCATTAGCATGATAACACTCAAATGTTAATACTAGTAACAATTGACCATCGAAATGAAACTCGCCGTGCCAACTTCAGAAATGTCCGGCATCAATAGAGGGGTCTGACCGTTCTGGAGGCACATAGAGTGCACATTTGAGTTTGAAGAGTCAGTCATATCAGTTAGTAATGAAAGAGACATTACATGCATGATTTAGCTAATGTGAAAAAAGAAACTTAACATAAGGAGATCGTATATGCCCCGGTTAGCCGCTCATTCCGTGCCTCTCCTCCTCCAACAGCCGAGTCGTGTTCTGCTTCACGGCCCAGTCCCTCTCCTACAGAAGTTCCTTAGTAGCAGCCTTGGTTGTCGCTCTCTCTTTCTGAAGAGCAGCCTGCAGCACCACTCCTCGTTAGATTGTAATCATTGATGGCACAAACACCATGTAATGGATGAAAGTTTTCTGAGTCTGTATAACTAACCTCGATTTCGAGCTCGATTGGCCGTGGACGAGGCCTTATCTCACGACAGGAGCTCATGTGGCGTGCCTTGATATTTGGAAGAGTGAGAGGACAACATATCAGCCCATCTCTAATGACTATCGAGCCATGGGGCCTCCCACCACCAGATATCATCACTAGATGTAGATCCAAAGGTTCCTAGCTTGGGTTAAATTCCTCCCCTCTCCTCGCCTTCCCCTCCTCCTTGTATATCATGGGCTTGTTGTGGGAGGAGATGTTTGTGAACTTCTCTGGATGATTGAGGTCAGACCCGGAGAATTCCTTGGCCTTCTTTTAGGAGGTAGTATGGGCCATGCCATAGAGGTCATACAACTTTGGACCTCTGTCTTATTGTGATGCACCTAAAAGAGAGGAACACATTATTAGTAAAGGGCTTAAGCTAGCATGATGAATAAATTGCATGAATCATGAAGAAAATGACATACTCAGTTCCGTCTGATCTGAAATAAGTTGGTGCTACCTTGATCGTGTGGCACAACAACCATTTGGGCATGTCGGTCCTTCGCATTGTCATGGACGGCTCGCCATTGGCCCGTCCACCACTCATCCATGAACACCTTCCAACAATCCATCTGATCTGTACACCATCTTGGGGGTACATATAAGTTAGAAAGGGGAAATTTGAGCACTACGCCTACGAATCAAATCAAGAGAACTGCGTACATGGCCTTAAGAATAGGTAATTACCTCGATGTATTGCTCCTTCTTTAGATACTTTCCGCGACACGACTTCTTGTTCTTCTTAATACCACGCATGGTGTAGTAGTCTATAACAGCGTGCGGCCGAGCCTCATGGCCTAAGTTCTATAATGGCCGCATGCACTGAGCCTCGATAACATTGGTTGTTATCCCTCCTCAAACCTGTAGAAGATCTGCTATCAAATGAGACAACACTGATTAGTACAATAACTAGCTATATTGTCAATTTTAGATTGTGTCAAAGGAGATATTACCCAAAAGTTGTTGATCACTATCTCGACTCTCGTGTGGCACAAGACACCATTGATAATCTCCTCCGGTGGGTCCTGGGAAGCCTAGTCGTGCTCCCAGGTAAATCCTAATGTAGGAACCTCACCCTCATTGGGCAACATGACAAACCCTGGGAAATTTGCTGGCAAAGCACACCAAGGATGGAGTTCGGCTTGCGGAATCCAAGGGCGTCATTCCAACCCCTAAAGTATAACAAGGTCAACACATTACATATTTGAAGAAACTTGAAGGCATAGGCACAAAATGAGTAAATGCACTTACTTCTCCCCTTCAGGCCTAATCACCGGCCTCTCATCGTAGGTTGCCGTCACAACCGGGAGACGTGTACTACCACGATGGTACATGATGACCCCCTCAACCACCTCGCAAGTAAAATCATCCCCGCCACCATCAAAATGGCCACCCGGCCCCTCGGTCTGATCCATCCGGGTTTCCCATCCGGACGTCTCCGTGTTGGCCGATGCGTGTGAGGCGGGAGTGTCCTGGGATGTAGCCCCTCCTACAGGAGTCTCGTGGATTGATGCGTCAGAAAACAGAGTCTCATGGGTCGAATGCCCATCGACCCGAGGCTCCTGGACCGGAGTCCTTGTAGCCTCCACCTCAAACCGGTCCACCATAGTAGTCTTATGGTCGGGTGAATGAGTTGGGGGTGCCGGCGAGGACGGCGTAGGAGTCCACCTATCTCTCCCACGGCCACGTCCTGTACCCTTCGCCCTCTTCTCAGCCCGACCTCCTCTCCCGCTGGGTGACTACGTTGATGAAGAAGCACTCGCTGGACTCCCAAGACTGTTTGCCTAGACTCTTTAGAGAGATTGGTGTGGAATGGTAGTACCCCTCGTGTGGGATGACGACGAAGAAGTACCCATCGAGCGATCCGGACCCGCGCCCACCATCTTTCAACAACTACCTTCATGAATGTCTGGACCCGCGTGAACTTAGTACAACATAGAAATATGAATACCTGACATGAATAATAATATGTACATATATAATTTAAGTTGGGATGCATACAAACTAATAATAGTCTGGATCAATAGATGCATCATCATCTCTATCACCCGTTTCTTCATGAATGACGTGCTCATCGGGTTCACCGGTATCAACTTATGGAAGGCCTTTTTGTAATCGTTCAAGCATTTACAGGTCATCCGCAGAAGTAACCTCTTCTAGTTCCGGCTCTCCTGGTTATGGCTCAGGGGTGAAGTGGGATTCACTATCGCTGTCTACTTCCATGTCCTGGGATGAAGTACAATGGTTCTTGAAATGTTTCTTCAAAATACGTGTTTCTTGGATGAATTCTCCATCATATGTGTCTAGGTTAATGTGAGGTTCATAATCCTCTTCATCTGGGGGACGTGGTCTAGCATGTAGTGGCACTTCATATTATTATTAGTTTGGCAGGCCCACAGTAGATAGAAAACTTGGGTCGCTTGTTGACTCGTAATATAGACGTTGGGAACATCTAAATGGGTTTGATTGATTTCGACTAGCTTTATATGTTCATGAGTCCTTCTAGTCTCTTGCGGCTGGAACCAATAACATTTGAAGACTACGATGTTTGGTGGGTTTTCACCATAGAATTGAAGTTCATAAATTTCTTCAACTCTTCCATAATACTCGGTACCTCCTTCGCCGATAACACAGACACAACAATTTGTATATTTCTAGTCGGTCATAGATAGCTATTTGCCAAAGGTATGAAAGCGATACCCATTGATGTTGTATTCCTCAAATGAACGGACCTTATAGTCAAAACCATTAGTGGCTTGTCTCAATTCCGCGTCCATAGACTCTGAATTAGCCTACAAGTTTAATATGAAATGATCGTTGCATTAGCCGCAAATTAGGCCAAGAAATGAAATGGTCCATTATTTATAATTACCGTTTGTTTGAACCAAGAGATGAAACTGGGATAGTCGCATCCATGCTTTGCCAAAAGCTAATACTCTTCAATGGAATCAATTTGGATCACCGCTCTATACGAGAATTTGACGACGTATCGATTGTATCAAATATCCGGGATAAAGAGCACTCCAAAGGAATTAGAAGTTAATGAAAAATGTACCAAGAACTTACTTGATGTATGGCCACACTTCTGTTAGGTTGTTGAATATATACAACGAAATGGTCCTTCATTCTTTGACATCAAACGTTATTGGTTTCGAAGCACCAGCTGGTGCGAGGATACCTTTGAATAGGCTAAGGTTGAATTCACCTTTTTTGGGTCTCCATCATTGTACCAAGGCTTTGGATTATGCAAATGACAATTTTTGGCTTCATAGTGTGATTTCATGAAGTTTTCAACCTTGTGAGTAACGAATGCCTCAGCCATCGATGCTTCAATTCTACATTTATTTTTACATTTAGCTCAAAGCGTCTTTTGCATCCTCTCAGTTGCAAAGCACCAACAATTTAGCACGGGCCCACCCAATATTTTCTTAGCCGGGAGGTGTAAAACCATATGTTGCATTGGATTGAAGAAGCCTGGTAGAAAGATCTTCTCTAACTTGCAAAGAAACTCCGGCGCCAACTCATCCATGCCATCTACCACGCTAGGCAACAGTTGTTTCACACAAAGAAAACAAAAGAAATAGTTCAGCTCTACCAGTACTAGCCGTTCATCATCAGGTATAAAGCCACATAACATCACCGGCATTACCCGCTTTAGCCATATGTGCCAAACATGACTCTCGAGACCAAATATTTTCAATTTTTCAACACTCGCTCCCCTCCTTAGATTCGCTGCATACCCATCGGGGAACATGAAGTGCATTTTGACCCACAAGATAATTTCCCTCATAACTTGCCTTCCAAGATTTAACCAGGCCTTTGGCTTCGACCAGTTCTGGTTTCCTTTCGATTGTCGCATGATTGGTAACGGTCTATGACAAAGAGTCTCTTGATCGACTCTCGCCTTAGGATTATCTTTTGACTTCCCCTCTATTCCAAACAATGTACCAAAAATGGCCTCTTGGATATTACTTCTTGTGTGCATCATTTCAATGTTGTGTGCAAGAAGGAGGCCTTTCAAGTAAGGCAGATCCCACAAGCATGTCTTGTGAGTCCACCCATGTTCTGAATTATACCCCTTGGACTACCTTGGACGCTCTGGATTATGCTGAAGAGTGTTTAACAATTCCAGGATCTGTTGGCCTATCAACGCAAGTGGTGCCAAGGTTTTGATAACTTTAACTTTGGTAAAGTTCTTCTTGTCTTTTCTGAATTGATGGTGAGGATCCATGAACTGTCTATGCAAGTCAAAGGAAGAATACTTCTGACCCTCCTGCAACCAATGAAACTGAAGAGCTGCCTTGCATGTGGGGCACGGGAACCTTCCATGCACACTAACTAACCTAATGAACCTAACTAACCTAATGAACCTAATTAACCTAACTAACCTAACAGTACCTAATTAACAACAGCTAAACAAATTAACAACTAACTAACGTAATTAACAGTACCTAACTAACTAACTAACGTAATTAACAATACCTAACAGTACCTAATGAACATTGGGACCGCGGGGGTCAGGGGGTTGGGGGTGTTGATGCGGCGGTAGCTGCCAAGCTGTAGGGGCAGGGGCGCAGGGGGTACCGGGACTGTGGTGGTGGCCGGGCGGTGGGAGGCAGGGACGCAGGAGGCATCGGTGAGGCGAGGGGCAGTGGCGTAGGGAGGCTCCTGCCGCGGTTGAGGCCGTGCGGCGGGAGGCAGGATCGACGGGGCAACGGTGGGGCGGGGAAGCGCTCGGGGGTGGGGGCAAGAGAGAGAAAGTGGAAAAGAGAGAGAGATGGTCGGGTGGGTGGGGGTGGCGCTGGCTGTTATGGGGTCATCCCCTTTGCCGTCTGCTAGCAGACGGCAAAGTGGTGGTGGCAAACGGCAAAGAGGGGGTGGGGTTGGCGTCGCCGTTATGGGGCCATCCACTTTGTTGTCTGCTGGCAAACGACACATAGGTGGCGGCAAACGGTAAAGTTGGGGGGCTTGTGGGCTCTTTGTCGTGTGCATGTAGCTTTTTTACCATATGTTGGCACACGACAAAGAATTGGCTGATGGCAACCACTCTCTTTGTCATTATCCTCCTTTTTCCCGTCTGTTTGCTAGCAGCTCACGACAAAGAAGCTCTTTGCCATCAGCGAGTAGACGTTGAAAGAATTGGGTGATGAGAAATTCCCTGATTCCAGAAGTGCCATGAGATAACCGATAGTTATTTAGTATTGGCAACAGACCTGTGAGTTAAGAAGACCCAGTACCTGACTATAGCACAAGAGCATCAACGAAGGAGTTACTGTGAGAAATGTGAAGAGACACATATTGCCATTTCCCTAGAGGAATGGCATGACTTTGAGGGACTAGTAATAACTCTCATTCCAAGTGAAGTAGCACCCAAACCTTTTGTGAAGACCAAAGGATTTGTTAGGAGACCCCCGAACCCTAACTTTTCTTTCTAGCCTCTTCGAATCTCAAGGATGAGATTTATTTTATGTGTGGTAGGTTTGTAACATCGCAAATTTTGCAATTTTATATTAATCAATTATATATTTTTCTTGTCTCAATGATTGAACTAAATTGACTGAAATTAGAAACTTTTGAAACTCCTAGAATGAGTGGAATAAAATGACTTTCCCCTTTGCTTTTGAATTCAAATCCATCAAATTAAAATACTAGAGAAGATGACATGACTTCTTCAAATAAAGAATGGAAAATGGGATTTGAAAACTATTTGAATTTTGTGGCCATTTGGAATTGTTTTTAAAATTTAATTTTGGATCCCTTTCCATCTCAAATACCCTGATGAATTTCAAAAACAAATTACTCAGAAGAGGAACGTGACCTCCATTACACGGGTATTTTTGATAGGTAATTGATTTATAAAACTAGAGGGGTATTTAAAAATTGTAATACGATTTTAAAATTAGTTTTGGTATTTTCGTAAAAATATATTTTTGAAAGTATTTGATTTAGTCTTGGAAAAGTATTAACCCTTTTAATTCTCCTTTGTCTAATCATTTTAATATATGACCATCTTATATTTGCAATTGTTTTGAATTTCGTTTTTAGCATGTTTATTTCTTTTTTAAAATAAAAGGAAAATAATTTTCTGTAGGAAAGCGCCGACACGGACGAGCAGAGAGAATGAGGCCGAGGATTCCCCTCCCAATCCCGAATCCTGATCGGACCTTTCAACCGACCACTCCCCCCTCTCTCTGTTGTTTACCCATGGCGCCACCTAGACCGCTCTATCACATGCGTCGCCCCCTTCCATTCTTCTCCCCAATTCTTTCCTTTCACCAGAGTTGTGTCGTATCACGATGAATAAGAGCCTAGTAGCCACGCCCCCTACTCCAAGCTAGCGTGGCTATAAAATCCCTGACCCCTCAACGGATTTCTCCCACAAGCCCTCTCTCTCACACCCCAACACCCACCCAATCCCTCAGCTGAATTAGCCACAACTGTCGAGCCATTGCTGCTCCACCACATGCCATAGACCTCCCCGCCAATGTTCAACCCCACCATCGCCTCTGTCGTGCTCCGCCACGCCCACTAGGCATCTCCATTGCTTCCTTTTGCCACAGGAGACACCCCGACGATGACAACCAATGTTGTCATCTGCCCTCGCCGTTGCCAAGCTCACTCTCGTTGCCCCGACGCCGTCCGAACCCACCACCCGTACCGCCATCGATGTTCGCATGTAATGGACATCTTCCCTGACCCGGAGACCCATAGAGAGCTCGCCCGCATAGACCTAGATGCCCTCCCTTGTCATTGACCCGACAAGAGCTCCAGGCCGCCATGGTAAGCACCCTATGACAACACCACCGTTGGATCCACATTGCACACCCGTAATGAGATCACTTAATTGGTTGAAATGTTTTCCTCTGGCGCTTGGTCATTTGCTCGTTAGCAACCGCAGTGCACAACCAACTTATTTGTTGTGTTGTTCAACCAACTTATTTTATTTTATTTAGTGTTGCTCTAAGTTTGATTGCATGGAATCAATTCTAGTTGAATGATAGCTTGGAACTGATTTCATTGTTAAATTAATTTCCTTTTGTAAATTACTTTCTATCAATATTTTTGTAAGCTTTATTTCCTATTAAAGTTAATTTAGATCAAAAACAATTTGTAATAAAGTTTAATTTGTTTTCGTTTTAATTTAGGGTTAACATTATTTTGATCAAAAGTAGAGGGTTTAATAAAAGCTTTTCAATTACTTCTTTTTCATAATAAAACTTTCTAAAAAAATATTCCAATAATTTCGTTGTTTTATATTTTCTTTTCTATTGAATTATTATTTTTGTGTTTGCTTTCCTATTAAGTTTGACTAGGCAAAAAACTTTTATTGCTTAGTGAGTTACTCTTTATATTTTCTTTATTTTCTTCTTCAAAAATAATTATTTTTGTTAGTAAAATATTTAATAAAATAATTTCCGTTATGTATTGATTTTTTACCCTTTTTGTCGTAGATAATAGTTTATTCATAGGGAACACTATTATTTGTTGATTTGACAAAGTTGTTGGGGAACGTCGTATGGGAAACAAAAAATTTCCTATGCACACGCAAGACCTATCCATGGTGATGATCATCTACGGGAGGGGAGAGTGCATCTACATACCCTTGTAGATCTCTAAGCGGAAGCGTATATAACGTGTTTGATGTAGTGGAACATCTTTGCGATCCAAATCACAGCCCATCCGGCGATATAATCACAATCCGTTCCGCGATCTCATCACGATTATTACCGATCTAGTGCCGAAAGGACGACACCTCCGCGTTCAGCAGACGTGCAGCTCGATGATGATATATGCCTTCTTGATCCAGCAAGAGAGGAAAAGAGGTACCTGAATTCTCCAACAGCATGACGGCGTGGCGGCGATGGTGGTGGATCTACTCCGGCAGGGCTTCGTAGTACCTTACCGAACTAACTACGGGGTGTCTCGAAGTGGTGGAGGGAGACAGGGATGCACCTTGGCTTGAGGTGCCAAATATCCTCTCTCACCTCTACTATATATAGGAGGGATGGGAGGGGTGGCGCCCTAGGGAAACGCCCTAGGTCTCGGCCGAGCCAAGAGGTGGAGAAGGAGTCCTCCTCCAATACAACTTGGAAGAAGTCCTCCTTCCCAATTCATTTTTGGACCTTCCTCCTTTCCTTTTTCTCCCTTGTCCGAAATAGCCTCCTTGGGCTGGCAACCAGCCCACTAAGGGCTAGTGCACCATCCTTGGGCATCTTTGGTTCTCTCCCGGGTGGGTGGCCCCTCCCTGTAGAACTCCGGAACCCATTCATCACCACCGGTAGTTTACGTTAATGCCCGAAAACCTTCCGAAAGCCAAACGGATACTACCTATATATCAATCTTCGTCTATGGACCATTCCGGAAACTCTCGTGACATCCGGGATCTTATCCGGGACTCCGAACAACCTTCGGTTACCAACATCAATAATTCAACTATACCGAAACATCACCGAACCTTAGGTCTACAGACCCTGTGGGTTCAAGAACTATGTAGACATGACGTGAGACACTCTCCTGTCAATAATCAATAGCGGGACCTGGATGCCCATGTTGGCCCCTACATATTCTACGAAGATCTTTATCGGTTGAACCTTTATGTCAAGAATTCAGTAAATCCCATATGTGTTCCCTTTGTCGATCGGTATGTTACTTGCCCAAGATTCGATCATCGGTATCTCTATACCTAGTTCAATCTCGTTACTGGTAAGTCTCTTTACTCGTTCTGTAATAGAAAATCTCGTGACTAACTCCTTAGTCACATTGCTTGCAAGGCTTATTGTGATGTTGTATTACCGAGTGGGCCCCGAGATACCTCTTCGCTATGTGGAGTGACAAATCCCTGTCTCGATTCACGCCAACGCAACATACACCTTCGTAGATACCAGTAGAGCACCTTTATAGTTACCTAGTTACGTTGCGATGTTTGATACACACAAGGTATTCCTCCAGTGCCTAGGAGTTGCATGATGTCATGGTCATAGGAATTGATACATTGACATGCACAAAACAATAGCAACAAACTGACACGATCATATGCTACGTTCATAGTTTGGGTTTTGTCCATCACATCAATTCTCCTAATGATGTGATCCTGTTATCAGGTGACAACACTTGTCTATGGCCACGAAACCTTGACCATCTTTGATCAACGAGCTAGTCAACTAGAGACTCACTAGGGACTGTTGATTGTCTAAGCTTCTACACATGTATTTGAGTTTCCAATCAATACAAATCTAGCATGGATAATAAACGATTATCCTGAACAAGGAAATATAATAATAATCAATTTATTATTGCCTCTAGGGCATATTTCCAAAAAAGGTTTTGTTGTTTTAACTTTTCTTTTACGTATTTCCTTAATCTTCTCCATAGTGTGGTTGGTGCTTGATTTTGCTTCTTGATTTGTTAGAGTGATTGCTAGTATGACAGCTTATGTGAGTGCAATGTTTAACTATATATAGAGTTTTTCTTCGGGCAGTGAAGAATATTTTTACCAAATTATTTGTGAGAGTGATATTATCTTCATCAACTTACCGACAAATTCACTTAGTCCATGTTTTTCATGCTTATGCTTTTATTGCATTTAGTCTCACCATTTCACCATTTCCTCCAGTAGTGATATTGGATCTTGTAGTTGAGTAGAATGTATGAGGTAGGAACTCACCACCCTATTGTCAAGCCCCAAGGCGTTGTTTATTTTGATGCTACGCATTAGAACACGAGGTTGGTATGAGGGATCGAGAGTGGTGTGAGAAGAAGGGTTGCACGTCAATTACAATTGCTCCATGATGGCATCTTGAAGGCCTACATCGTCAAGTCCTCAAGACTTCATGACTCGAGACTATATTTTCAATAAAAACTAATGGGTGAAGGACGGTTTGTATGGGCACCCTGGAGAAGCCAGCGGACGACCTAGGATACATGCAGAAGCGCCATGACATGTTGCGAAAAGCATCACCCAAACGCTACAAATCGGAAGAATACTTCATGCCCGGAAGCTTACCTATTGGCTCTGCCTTGGTTGAACTTAGTTTTGACTCTCGATGGGGCGGTCCTAGCAGATGTAAACGAACGGTAGGGTTGGATGGGCACCAGACATTGGTCAGGGAAACTCGTTGAAAGATCATGTTTCGTTCGTCCTGTTCTCAAACAGCTAGTAGTGATAGGACTTACAAGGAGGGTACGATTCTTGTGGGTCAATTGCACTACACTCTGAGCCTTTAGACTTGGACCAATCTCTGAACTCTCAACAGCAGATAGATAATTAATTGTGGGGAAGTTATGATACTTGTGGGCTATGGGGCATCAGTTGGTGGAACCATGTATTGGTAGATAACTCTTTAGTAAAGATTCCTCATATTCCTTTTTTGTAGGAAAAAGAAAAATAAAACCAGCTTTTCCGCAAAAATTCAGATACAGATCCACAAAGCCATATTACGTAGAGAATAGTTTTATCATCTCTTCACTATTGTGATCTTGTCGGTACATTCAATCAACTAACCTACACGGCTGCAACGTATCATGCTGCAGGAGTATTTCCATGAAAAGTAGGAGAATGGTATAGGGCTACAGTCCACACTCAACTTCCCGTTGGCATTGATGGGACTCCACACCCTTAATGTTTTCCGCTGACACTCATGAGGTATATATCAGTTTTGCAATTACATATGTCTGCACTTTGATAGATATATTGATGTAGTGTGTGTGCCAGCATACTAATCCAAGGATGGCACAAATGCACACAGGTCTGAATCTAACATCCTTTAACTATCATTATTTTCCCTAACAAACAACCATGCACTCACACCCTTTTATATTACCACATTAATATAATTAACCCACAGTTTCTCTTTTATATGCTACATGTGGTTTTGGTTATGCACAGATACATAGAGGTTTGAATCAGTTTAAGTGAGGTCGCTACATTATTATCCTTTAAATATCGACATTTTTACTAACCAACAACCATGCACTCACACACTTTTATATTACCACATCAATATCCTTAACCCACATTTATCTTTTATGTGTTACATGTGGTTTTGGTTATGCACCCATGCAAATTACTATCACTATTTATTAACTCCTAAGCCAATTTAAGTGAAGAATGGGAGTGGAATTATTTCTATAAAACCTATATGCTTGAGTCTTCCTAGAATATCACTTGGGGTGATTTGGGCATCCCAAATCTTCTGTTGTTGCAGTCCTTATTCCTTCATCCATCGTGATAACAGCCAAAACATGAAAACTTTAGCACACAAAACTCAAGAGAAACCCCAATTCATCGGTTAGTAGGATAGGTGAACGAAGAATATTAGGTAGTGTTATAAGCTAGTCAATATTTTATTATTGCATATGGTGTTGTATTATAACTTTTCCATGACTTATACCCCCCGATATAATCCATCGCATCCTCAAAACAAGCGAACCATGCCAGCACAGTTTGAGTGATCAGCAAGGACAACCTACTTCTGTAAGTCCAAAAATTCTGAAAAATTAGGAACACGTTAGGAATTTGTATAGAAATTATGTGTAAAGTCTTCAGATAAATAAAACGTTCCACTCAAATCAAAAATTCTACACTAAATGCAAAAGTTTTTTGTTTTTGCATCGTATCAACTATACTTATCATTCAATCATTCCAAAGGCTTTACTTGGCACGAACACTAATTTCAACATAAAAACACAATCATTATAATAGAAATAATATGGTTATCTCACACAAATAAAAAGTAGAGCGAGAAAAATAAGATAACTATTGGATTGCCTCCCAATTAACGCTATTGTTTTATGCCCTTAGCTAGGCATAATGCATATGATCAAGTGTTCTAATAATCGTGAAGATGACCCGTCATGCTATCATCATATTTCGTTCTCTCGACAGCAAGTTTCCTAAAAGGTATACAAAATTAGTTTAAGGAACTAAACTTTTGAACAGAAGGGTTCGTAAGATCAATCTCGGGAGGAATAGAAGGCTCCTCATGAGGCTTGTCATAATCTATATTCAACTCCTCATTGTATTACACAACCTTGGGAGGAATAGAACCTTCCCAAAATAGTCTTTACCTCTGGACCATTACAGAACTCCTCGTGGCGTCCGAGATCTGATCTGGGACACCAAACAACCTTTGGCAACCACATATACGATTCTCATTACAACCCTAGCATTACCGAACCTTTAGTGTGTAGACCTTACGGGTTCGGGAAACATGCAGACATGACCGAGACATCTCTCCGGTCAATAACCAACAACGGGGTCTGGATATCCATGTTGGCTCCCACATGTTGCACGATGATCTCATCGGATGAACCACGATGCCACGGATTCAATCAATCCCGCATGCCATTCCCTTTGTCTACCTATATGATACCTTGTTCAATATCGTTACCAGCAAGTCTCTATACTCGTTCTGTAAAACATCATCCCATGGCTAACTACTTAGTCACATTGAGCTCATTATGATGATGCATTACCGAGTGGGCCTAGAGATACCTCTCCATCACACGGAGTGACAAATCCCAGTCTCGATTCTTACCGACCCAACAAACACTTTTGGAGATACCCGTAGTGCACCTTTATAATCACCTAGTTACGTTGTGAATTTTGATACACCCAAGGCACTCCTATGGTATCCGGGAGTTGCACAATCTCATGGTCTAAGGAAATTATACTTGACATTACAAAAGCTTTAGCAGATGAACTACGTATTCTCCTAATGGTGTGATCCCGTTATCAATGAGATCCAATGTCCGTGATCAGGAAACCATGATCATCTATTGATCAACGAGCTAGCCAACTAGAGGCTCACTAGGGACATGTTGTGGTCTATGTGTTCACATATGTATTACGGTTTCCGGTAAATACAATTATAGCATGAACAATAGACAATTATCATGAACAAGGAAATATAATAATAACCAATTTATTATTGCCTCTAGGGCATATTTCCAACAGAGACCATAGAGATCATCGACGCGCCGAAGCGGAGGGCCCCCGTTGAGGCTGCTGTGACAAAGGCCACCGCGGGAGGAAACGAGGTGCCTCCCCAGGAGGAATCCACTTGTAAGTTCTCCTTGCGCTAGGATGCAAGCTGTCATCCCTGCATTTTTTTATCCTCTTGAGATTCATCAGTTCATTGTTCTCGTTATTGTTCTAATGTGCGGTTGTGTTGGAGGACATCGGTGTCAGAGTCGACCTCGAGGTGACTATCCAAGAGGTAGCCGGGAAGGCTAGCCGTGTCGTGACACAGGAGGAGCATACGCACCGCGCCCAGCGGGATACCGATAGAGAGGTTCTCGAGGGGTCGACCGAGGACATGGTGGCCGTCGTCGGAGGTGTCCTTGTTGCCGGGGTGTGTGGAGCGAACGTATATTTTCTGTTCCATGTCGCCGGCATGAGTTACGCCAGCTAATCAGCGATGGTGGATCCGCCCTTGAGTAGGTACTTGCGGGTGGGTGACTCGGAGTTCGTCAGCTTTTTTGGCGATGCCACCTTGAAGGCCTTCTCCAGGGGGTGGTCGTAGACGAGCCAGTGGCCACCCCTAAAGGGGAGGTGACTGTGGATCCGTTCGGCGGAAGCGACGAGGCCAAGGAGCACGCCATCTTGGCATCCTCGAGCAAGGACTTTCGGCAGCAGTAGGCGCTCAACGCGAGCCGCTTCGAGAAGTTGGATTTCTGAGAAGCCCTCCTTGCGGCCACCGAAGAGATGTACTAGGCGCTCCATGTCGAGACATAGTCATGGTTCGCTGAGGCCCACAATGATCCTAGCAAGTAGTTGGTTGCGCTCAATCTAGACGTTGCTGACCTCATCAATTGGTGGGCCGAGGCTAACAAGACCTGGAGCGAGATAAACGAGAACATCTCGAATCAAGACGTGGAGTTGAAGGCACGCAAGATTTCCTTGGCCTGTCAAGAAGAAGAGCTTGCGGGCACGGGAAAAGGACCTCACCGCTAAGCTCGAGGGCGAGATGGGCAAGGTTGTCTAGTCCTGGAGCTGGAGTACAAGGCCACGCTCGAGAAGCAGGCTGCGGAGTACTACGACATACTCCAGGATGTCGTGAATGATGCGGAGGACACCCGGCTCGCGAAGGCAAAGCTAGAGGACAAGGTGCAACGGCTGGAGTAGGACATTGTTGCATCCAAGTGGACAAATTCGAAGCTAGAAAAGGGCGCCCAGAAGGATGTCCAAGCCTTGATGGACCCCCAGGACTCGCTTCCGGGCAAGACCAAAGAGCTGGAGGCTGTCGCGGCTAAAACCTTCGACTTGCTCGCGAGGGTGACTGCCCAAGAGCGCTCAAGGAAAGGAGTTTAGCCTTCGTGAGGAACTCAAGATGGAGAAGGCGCTGGTTGCCTCCATCGTGCGCTCCTACAATGAGTTCTAGGGGGACGTCCTCTTGTGGACGACCCAACTCGTTCCCTTGCCGAGGATGTCCCCGCCCAGCTGATAAAGATGGGCTTGCAATAGTATGTGTTCCCCAACGACGACCCGGAGGTAGCAAGCCCGAGGATGCCCCTCTTCTTCGGGAAGCTCGTGGATGCCTTGGAAAAGTACGAAACGGAGTGGGCATACGACATCTTGAAGTGTGGCCACGAGCTGTGTCGTGGAGCTCTCCGCAAGGTTTTCATGAAGGTCGCCTACCACAACCCCAACGTCGACCTGTTGAAAGTCATGTTGAAGCTGCCGAAAGGTTTTGAAACCAACGAGATCGATGCGCTCATCGTCCCGAGCTCCTCCAAGGCGGGCTCTGTGACCTTGAATCACTATGTTTTCGTTCCTGCAACATTCGTGTAAGGGGGCTCCTGCCTGGAATTAATGTTGTGAACCTACTTCTGTTTAAGGCGCACTTTGATTCATCGGTACGCGTGCTTCTTTCCTTTCAATGGTATCTTTGGTTTGTATCTTCGTTCGAGCCCTACATTTTGCTGCGTATGCTCTCCATTTCACACACCCTGTCCATGGGTACCTTTTTGGAACGGATCACTAGTAGCCCTTGCGGAAGCCGCTGCCGGTGAGGCCACCTTACCGCCCGTACCGCGACTGCTTGGGATGTTGAGCAGACTCATTACATCCAAACATGCGGACAGTTTCATCAAGGGGCCCTCACGTGCGGATCTTTCCATATAAATAGTGATTTCGTTTCAAATAAAAAGCCGCCAAAGTAGACATTTGCAATGGCTTTCATAACTTAGTTCTGTGCGGTGATCACTCTACAACCATGGTAGTCACCATCATTCTCCTTCTCATGGTAAGACTTGTACGCGCGAGTCTTTATCCTCCTCCGAGGAAGAAGGAAAGAAAAAAAAACATAGGGTGACTATGATCGCTTTACGCAGACGGAAATCACTCAAAAAATTTCATGCTATACATCTAGGACCAGACATGCATTTCCAACGAAAAGTTGTGGGGTACTTAGCTTTGCATACAGGGTGCGCTCCTGCCTCTTCCTCCGTACTAAGGGTTACACGCCTCGAATGGAGACCTTGTCGGGAGGTCCATTAACCTCACCCTTCTTGGATGGTGCCTGCTGGGACACTCGTCGTTATGCGAGCTTAGCATCCGAGTGCCGTTTGTAGCCCGTAGGGGGTTGCGCCAGGCTTCACGACCTGCACCATCCCGGAAGGACTCGGTGGCCTTATTCCTCTAGACCTCGGAGGTAGAAGGCTCAAGTGGGTCATCAATCGGCGTGCTCCGCTCGGCGGTGCGCTTCCCAGATTCGTCACGACCCTTGCCGGAGGTCTTGATCTTGCTTTAGGCAGGAGATGGCGCCTTATCGTAGGACTCTCCTAACACTTCACGGTAGATCTTGTCAATGCAAAGGACCTTGTTTTTCTTGTCTGCTTGGATGGTGATGATGCTCGTTGTCCCTAGCATCTTCAACGTGTTGCAGGCATGGTGAGACACCTCCCTGAATTTGGCCAAAGCAGGACGACCCACAATTCTATTATATGGAAATGCCATTTTGGCAACATCGACGGTGACCTACTCCGTACTGAAATTGAGCTCGCTGTCGAATGTGACCGAAAGGATTATCACGCCCTTCTCCAGAAACCTCCCCCCGTCCACTCCTTGGAAGGACCCTGTGGGTTTAAGATCTGAATCGGGGATTTGCAGCCTTTTGATCACATTGGGTGAAATCAAGTTCAGGCCAGACTCACTGTCAACCAACATCTTCGTGATTCTGAGATTGCGGTGGCTGCCGAGACCAACAACGGCATGCACCTGACCGCAATGATGCGGTCAGGGTGGTCCTCGGCGTTGAAGATGATGGGAGTGTTGAAACATTTGAGAGGCCTCCGTGCTTCTGCCAATAGCTCTGCCGTGTTGACTTCACGGACCCATTGCTTAAACTTCAAGTTGGAGGAGTGCAAAGACGCACCTATGTCGACACACATAACATTTATAGCCTTATGGAACTCCTGTCTATCGGACTCCTCTCCATCATCATCATCATCAGTTCTCGATTGGTTGTCTCGCCCCTGACGGGCTTCTCCTTTTGTTGTTTGTCCTTTCCACGGCGACCACCTCGGTCGCCGTGGTTCTTCTTGTTGGACCCTCCTGCACCGTCTCAGCCCTTCTCCTTCTTGCGCCTTTCATACTCTTGCTTTTGCTTCTCAACAAGTTATTCTTGGGGCATTCAGTAATTTCATGGCCCTCGGTGAGGTGGATCTTGCACTACGGCTTGCCAGTCTACTCGCCTGCCGTGGCTTTGTCATCCCCGGAGCACGCGGCGACATCCTTGATGGGCCCCTTAGGATTGGACTTCTTGCCGGTGTTAGGCTTGCCGGAACTCTCGACCGCCATCACGGTCTTCCCATTGTGCTTCTTGTTTCACTTACGTCCCTTGTTCCAGGAGACTCGCAAGCCCTCGTTGTCGTTCGAGTCAACTTCCACGCCCGCATCTTCCCCGGGAGCCATCTCCCTTCTTCAGCCCGTGTGCACTTGTCGGCCAAGGCGCAGAGCTCGGAGACTTCCCACACCTTGTTGATGCTCATCTTCTTGCGCATGCAACGATTGTGTACGTTCGTGTGGAACGCAGCAATCAACACAGCGGAGTGGATGTCTGTGATATTTTTTTGCATGCTACTAAATCGCTAGATGTATTTCCGAGGGTTCTGCCATCCGGCTGAGGCAATATGTGCACATCGCTGGGATGCCCTCGGACCGTGTGGTCCCCATGGAAGGCCCCAACAAACTGGTTGCACATGTTTGCTCGAGACAAAGATGGACCCGTCCGGCAAGTTCATGAGCCAGCTCCTCACATTGGCTTGAGCGCTAAAGGGAAGTGGTTGGCGAGAACCTTCTCGTCTCGTCCCCCCGATCGCATGCATTGCACTGGTGTAGATGCCTAGGAACTCCGATGGGGTGATGTAGCCATCATATTTGTCTTGTAGTTCTTACTTGAAGGTCCTACTGGAAGGCCAACGGACTTGCACAACTTACGGGTGAATGTCGGGAATCTTGCCTTGTAGGGCAAGCTATCGGGCACACAAGGCGCGGGTTCGTCAACATCTACGTCCGCGTGACCACCAGACTGGTGGTGTGAGACACACTGCCTCTTGATTGTGGTGCACGCGTCCTCCCTGTGCCGGTTCTTCACGACTTGACATTGATCCTGCTTGAGTGGCGGGTGTTTCGACGCTTGAGAAACATCGTCTTGTTCATCAGGTCGGTTGGCGGTATGCCGTTGTTGTGGGGGTGATTGCATTTGTGGGCCCTGCCGACGTCGGGCCCGGTGGTGGGCCCCACGGGGGTCGCATGACGCGCACGGGAGGAACCCGCCACATCCAGCTTGTCTATGTTGGCAAAGCTCAACAAGCTTTAAATGGTCGTCCTCGAGTCCTCCAATCACTTTGGCGCATGCGGAAAGTTCAGCAGAAGGAGCATTGTCCTGCGCCGTTGCCCGCCGATGGCCCTCACCAAGGGGAGGTGACTAAGCTTGGTTCTGCATTCCTTGCACAGGGATCTTGTACGTGCGACGACCCAGTTCATCATCCCGCAGACGCAGTTCATGGCCATCCAAAGACGGATGTGGAGGAGGTCTAGGAACCGCCGCCGTAGTAGTTGCCACTGCGGTGGCATCGCCCCCGACCACCGTAGGAGCAGCTTGTGCTAGCACGACGGCAGGGTGCAGACCATGGCTCGTGGTGCTCCACATAGTATTGAGACTGCGCTCACCGATGTGATGTGCCTGATGAGCTCCCTCTCCCTCATTTCCCCTTGCAGCCGACGCGGGCAGCTTGGACGTTGAAGGGGCAACCACCGTGCCAGCCTGGTCTTCTTGGGCGCCATTGACGTCGAGAGAGGCACATGGAGATGTCGATCAAGGTACGCGCATAGAAAGTGACTCCTACCTGGCACGCCGAAGATATCGGGGGTTCTGCAGGTGGGTTTCGGTCCCCACAGAGCATCTATTCGCACGACCACATGCGAGGGGATTTATACAAGTTCGGGCCGCTCGGGAGAGTAAGACCCTATGTCCTATTGGTGATGATTAATTGGGAGTGCAGTGGCTCGGCAAGGATGCTCGAGGGATCAACTACGCATGTGATTGAGCAGAGTGTCGACTTTTGTAAAGGTAGCCATGGTCCTCCTTTTATAGGGAAAAGGGGTTACTACAGTGGCTAGAATGGTCATTTTACAAGTTGTACAGTGCGACCTGCAGTTATGGGACAGCTGTTCTAGAGTAGTAGCGGGAAATACCTGTGGGGACCCCGACTAGTAAGTCGAGATCGCTGTGCCCAGTGACCCCAAGGATCAATGCTCACTGAACACGAATACTGAATAATAGAGTCTTACATCCAAATACCGAATATTACATCAAATGACCGAAGGGTCAAGTTCACAAGCAAGGCCTAAGGCCAATTAAAACGGGTACAACGGGTAGAGGAAACTCATAAGGGCTAAGCGGGTGCCATGCCATCAAGCCTATACCGACAGGCATTCTCACTTGGAAGCGTCCTAGATCGCAGGTCTATCTCCGAAGACGTACTCATTGCCAAACTCCGGTCATTCCTTGTCTGGTCAATAATATAACCAGTGGCAAGCGAAAGAGTACTTTGAATTTACTCGCAAACAGCCCATGATATGAACAATGAAAGTGAAGTACAACAATAACATGCAACTTTGATGAAGTACAACAATAACATGCATTGGTGGGATGATCATGTATATGCATCAAGCTAAAGAATTACTTTTGAAGAACATGTTACAAATATCAACATATCTGCTAAGGGTTGAACCATCCTGGTTCACCCTATATGCCAAGTCATCAAACTTGGTCATAACCTCAATGTATCAGCTGAGGGCTAAACCATCCCGGTTTACCCTATATGCCAAGTCACCGAAGTTGGTCATTTTATTATTATTTCCATAACAACACCTTTTTAACACCACACACACACTCAATCACACTTGGTTTATGCGGAAACGCTGGACGTAGTTTAAGCAGGATTACCCAACTGTCCTTTACCGTGGACATGGCTATTCGAATAGTTTGACACTCTGCATAGGTGGAACAATGGACCCACGAGATCCGGGAAACTTTCGTGTCATCAGCAACTCGCGGTATATCACATATACCCGAGGTAAGTACCCGATCATTATCTTTCCCCTGACGATACTAGACAAAGAGGTCCATCGATTGGTACCCAGCCCACAGGTTGTACGTATTACGAGCACCGAGACCAACGGTGTGCCTGGAACTCATAAAAATGGCATAGTCGCCGTTCCTGGCACAACCCCATCACGAGAGTGACGACAATCACTCCCGCCACTTGTAATGTGGCTCTTTGCTAGTACCGACCAGAGTAATCAACAAAGCCCCGTCCCATAAAGGGGTAACGTGGTCGTACTGGTAAGGTTGGGACGGTCGACACATCATAAATATAATCCTATTTCCAAAACCATAGTCACCCAAAACACCGGTGCATCACTTCACCAAAAGTGACCACCAACTCATCATCACCCTCGGGCATTAGTGGCACCCGACGGGGTTTTCATAAACTCTTATTTTATGACAACAACATGCTCATGCTAATATACTTCTATCTTTACTTGTCAACATGTATTAGCATGACCCTCAAGCGGTAGGGTCAATCTCAATGCAATGGTTCTCTAACTCTACTAATCAACATGATAGTAGCAGGACCCTCATAGATGGTAGGGTCAAGCTCATCATGCTTGTTCTCAGAGCAGCCATATGTATAACGTCACCATCATGCAAGTGCTTCAAAGAAGCCTTCGGTACCATCACACCAATGATGACCGGCACTATGATCACATGCAACGGAAAAGTACTTGCTATTCTAGCATGCATCAATTCATATGCTCGAGTCATGGTCAAAGGGTTGCTTGCCTTGGTCAGCTAAGTATCCGAGGTCTTCGAGGTCTTCCGCTCCGAATCCTTCGTCACTCGGTAATTCTATCGTCGAGAATAGAATAAATAAGAAATAGCTCACACAAAAACAGATCACAAATCACTTTTAAAAATGTTACAAAACTTGTTCAATTTAGGTTGTTAATTTCAAAAATATCTTATCTTAGTCTTTACTAGCTAAGCATTTTTAATAATTACTAAACAGTGGCAAACTATTGCTTTGGATGCCTTTATATTATTATAAAACATATTCTATTTTTGAAAAATGTCAACAATGGCAGAATCAAATACTACTCATTTTTAGAAAAATATCAGTGGAAGAATTACATTTTTCCACTGGGTAGTTATTTTTACAAAAATCACTTTAGTCTCTGTTTCAAAAATAAAATAAAAAGGCCAAAGCCTGGCCTGGGTAGCAGGCTGCTAGGCGGGCGCGCGCGCCAGGTTCGAACCTGAGGTGCGGGCCCCTGGGGTCAGCGGCTATGGCTGCGCGTGGGGGCTGCTCCAGGACGCTGACAGGTGGAGCCCACCTATCGGGTTCTTCCCCTACCTCCGGCCAGGGAGATGGAGATGAACTCCGGCAAGGATATCATCGTCCTTGGGCCTAGCTAAGGGCAGGAATGGGTTCAGCGTGCCTCCGCCTACCTGCAGGTGGTCGGGACAACACCGGAGAGGCTTGGAGTCACCAGCGACGAGGTGGCCGTGGCTGAGGGGTTTCGGGACGTGGTTGAACTGGTAGCTAGGGGCACAGAATCGCTCGGGGCAGTTGGGGGAAAGGTTCCTGGTGTCGAGGGGAGTGCTCTGGTGGGTCGAGTGTCGCAGGAGCTGGCGTGTACCGGAGATCGACCGGAGCTCCGAGGCGGAGGGGCCTCGGTCGATCTCGAGCATCAGGGCTCTGCGAGTTCGATTGGGTGGCTAGGGAGGAGCTAGTGGTCATGCAGAGGCTGCTGGAGGGGTGCTGAGGCGTCGGGGAGGCCAATTTATAGGCTCGCGACGCTGAGCCGACTCGGTGCGCTCGTGACTCACCGTGGCGCGCATGCGTGCAAAGTGAGGAGATGGTTGCGAAACCACGGTCTCCGGACGTTGTTTGGGACGCTCTGAAGCATCGGCTGCAGAGGGAGAAGGCGTGGGGTCGAGCTGCAGCATATGTGCATGCTCGGCCGAGTCGGGTGCGCGCGGGCACGCGTCTCCCGAGCTCTAGCGCGGGAGAGGAGGGTCCCTGGTAGCTACTTTACACAGAGGGCTTGTCGGGGGAGGTCTTGGACACTTCGGGGGATGTTGGAACCGACTGATAGCGTCGTCCCCTTTTCGGTTGCTCCCTGTAGCGCGTCCAGAGCGCAGTTCTGGCATGCCACGGCATGCTGGCACGCTCTAGGGTACTTTAGACGCGTCCCTCATGTCCTGGGTGTTGCTGGGAGTGTTTCTAGCCGTTGTGTGCTAGTGAGAGCACTGGCTGGTCAAGGGGGACAAGTTTCACTAGTGCTGTCAGCCCTGAGCTGTGGCACAAATTGGGTTTCTTGTCACTTGTGCTCTGAACTAGGGAGGGGCCAGTTGACTCGGTGTTTAGGTTGGTCTGAGGCACTAATACACCAAGTTTGAGGCTTTGACATTGGGTAAAACATTAGCTAGGTGGGTTTTTACCTGCATCTCAGAAGGTGTTCGAAAGTGGTTTGGGGTGCTTCCACTCCACCACTGGAACTGCAACTTAACAGTTTGGTCTAGGGGTTAAAGTAGGGGTTTCCACCAATTTTGAGCTCCATTTAACAAGTTTAGCTTTGTAAACTTGAAAATGCATCAAAGTGGCCAGATCTGTCGTCTCCAAAGGGAGTGTGACTAAACAGAGTCCAGCAAATCTCATTTTTGGTGTGGAGTCCTCATTTGAGGTGCCAAACACCCCTGCAAAGTGTTAGCCCCATTTGACAAACTTTGCTATGTAGAGTTGTTCCAACTCTATTATGGACAGAGAGGGTTTTAGGCTTATTATGTGACCTTCCCCACCTTGGATCAAGGTGAGATTTTATGTGGGCACCAAATATGGCTAGGGGAGGCTCCTCTAATTTAATGGGATTTATTGAGAGTATTTCCTTTGGAAATCTCTAAAAAGGTTAAAGTAGACAGGAATGGTTTTCAGGGTTTTATTCAAATAATTATAATATAAACTAGGGTTGAAAATCTTATATATGGAAAATATAGGTCCTTCTGAGTTTCCATGATTTAACTCAGAATTTTCTAAGGCAGAGAAGCATTTTTCCTTGTGGGAATATCATTCCTGGCCTTAGAAACATACATGTATTTAAAATAGAAAAATAATGTTTTAAATCATTAAATAATGTTTTTGGTAAATAATAATAGTATTTGAGTTGAGATCACCAACTTTGGTTGGGAGTGCTACTAGGCATCATGAGCTAGTAGTGTAACCCAAGGAAGGTAGAGGTCATCTGGTGTCAAAGAAAAGAGTTTTGGAAATTCATTTAAAAATTAATAAATTTATCATGGGTTTTGGATCAACAAGCAAACAAGCATACAGTCATACAAGGCATTCATAGCATTCACAACATCATTAAAAAAAGTTTTAACAAGCCCTGATTTTTGCAACTTAAAACATTGGTGGTGAAAAGCAGGGTGTGACAATACCTAACACTGAGTGACTCGGACAAGCGTATTAAATGCACGGTGAGGTGGCACACAGACGGTGTTTCTCGGCAAGGATTGGCTCTCTCTCTGTGTCGTCCGCCCAGTTACTTCTCTATCTTACTCCACGCTGAGTGACAGGTGTCACCGTGACTTGGACGCGCCCGCTTCCACAAACGTGTGTCTCTGCTAGCCGTGCCCGTCCGCCTGCCTCCTTGACACCTCGGGTGATGTTGAGAATGAAACATTGGTGAGGTGGAGAGGCGGTTGGTGGGATGGGGGCTTGAAGGGCACCACAAGCGGTCCCCTCTATAGGTTCACTGGGGCTTTGTGATGACCCCGACAAATAGTTGCCGGACTGGGGGATCTGGTTGCTCGTGCCTAAGTTAGGGGGACTAATTAAGGTCCCCATTCCTTAGTACCACGACACGGAGGGCTTCAGCGACATTGTGTGTGGACGCGGCCGAGTACAGCCCTATGTTGTCGATTCTGCCATCCCCAATAGTGTTGAGCTGTGGATGGGG
Organism: Hordeum vulgare subsp. vulgare; assembly: GCF_904849725.1. Lineage (NCBI taxonomy): Eukaryota > Viridiplantae > Streptophyta > Magnoliopsida > Poales > Poaceae > Hordeum > Hordeum vulgare. Next base: position 197,882,058 of record NC_058522.1, read on the forward strand.
GCACGAGAGGCTCGATGACCCGAGGTTACCGCGACTGATGAAGAGGCTGGCCGACCTTAGAGCAAGTACAATAAGGTACAGTCAGCAGACTGTAAGGATTAAAATACTATATTCTTGCTGAGTTGGATGAGGGAGAAGAGGAGAGAGAAGGGAAGCGGGCTCTTCGTGAAGAGCTAGCTCTAGCACGTGCTCCTAGATGCTTTGTGAGAATGAAAGGTGGGCCATATATGATAAAAATAGTATTCTTTTATAGCTAACTATTGTACAAGCTAGCTATAAGACGGGCTATAAGACTGCCTATAGCCAACAGTTGGCTATACTATTAACCATGCTCTAAGGGCAGCAGGATTGACAGTGAAAATGATCGTGAGGGAATTCCTTAGGTGGCAGATGACCACCCTTCAACGCCATTCCTGTTAAGAATTAATTTAATTCTAGTAATCAATGCTTAAGGCGGTTGTGGAGTTTAGCAACCGTCACTTACCGCCTATGTAATTACCGCCTCTGTACTAGGGTATAAATACCCTCATCTTCAGTTAATGAGATTACTCTTCGATCATTTGCTTTCTTTTCGAAACACGTTATCGGCACTTTTCTCCGCCGAGAGCGATTATTAGGCCACAGAAAGAACAACATAGAAGCGGCATTGCGGCATACCCTGCGTCGATGAAGACGGCCATTGGCCGGAAGCTTCTTGCCTGCAGGCATCCGGAAGAAGCCTCGGCGCCTAGCCCTTCACGCCCGATGGCAGTGCCTGTCGGCGCATCAGATGACTCTCACGGTGTAGCCATGGCCTTCGGCCCCGACGCGGAGGCGTATCCGACCCGACCCAGGGCCGGCGGCGTCAATCTTCAAAGCACGTTCTGGCCCTCTCGCGAGTTGTTTCTTCTCCCGATGTGAGGTACGGCGGCGAGGCATAGCATTCTCTGGAGATGGGCGGCCTCCCGCACCAGCCCGAAGTGACCACGACCAGGCGTCGATCAGGCCAGCAATAGCACCCTCCGGCACATAACGCGAGCCGCACAATCCCTCGGATCCATCAGCGGCGGCAAATCGTCTAGCATCCGGAGAAGCGGCGTCCTCCGGCGCAGCGTGGCCTAGGCTGCTGGCACAACATTTCCCTCGGAGATGTAGCGCCCAGGGATGGCAGATGAAGGAAATGGTGGTCAACGGCCACGCCAAGTCATGGCCCGGCGGCCGACAGAGACGGGGCGGTTCCACGTCGTGGAGACACTCACCACGCGCATGACTACAACCTTCAATCAGCGACACATCCTCCGGTCCTAATTTCTCATGGAGATGTGGTGTGGGCAAAGTGCAAACAACAAAGCCAACTGAATCGATGGGTTTGTGGAGAATCAGTAGAGAACCTTATCTCTTTCGCCATTTCACAGTTTAGCACTTCATGCTTCCCTGATTCCCGAATAAGGCCATCAGCCTTAGTACTAGTACTTGGGTAGAAGCACCCAGTATCACTGTAATTATGCCACATTGTGCATAATGTTCTAAAACACTCATTTTGCATGTATTACCATCATAGTACTATTGTGGTCAGAAGATTATACATCAGTGATGGCATTGTGTCATCCTTTTATATGTTTGCCTCAGCATTCTTCATATAATAGCAATCTAAAACAACTGTACATTAAATCTGGATGTAAATTAGAAACATGGATTATGGTATGTCATACTTAATATGACTACCTAAAATTGTATTTGTAAATCACAAGGTATTTGATGGCATCTACTGCATATTTTGCAGATTATCCATCACTACCGTGAGATCTACGTTTTGTCATTTTGACAAGATGACTATCTTCAACGTGCTCTTCCAAATATTAATGTGTATATAGCCTATATTTTTATTTGTGAATCACAAGGTATTGATGACATCTACTGCATAATTCGCAGATTCATCACTACTGTGAGGTCTACATCTTATCAATTTTACAAGATGATTACCTTCAAAGTGCTCTTCCAAATATTAATATTTATAAGTGGCTATCTCAAGATATCATAAGGTAATATTGGCATCTACTGCAAAATTTTGCTGACTATCCCCTATTACTGCAAGGTCTACATCATGTCATTCTGACTGATGACTACCTTCAAAGTGATTTTCTTAAAAAATAGCATAACATAAGGTAATAGAATTATTAACATCTACTGACAACAGTCAGACTATATTTCTATTACTACGAGATATACATCATATTGGTGATTATCTTCAAAGTGTTATCATATATAAATTAAGGTCTACACATATGGCTATAAGGCATCAGCCGTACTAGAATTTGCTCCTCAGAAGCATTCGTTGTTGTTCACTAAATGATTTACTCTCATAGTAAGTATTGTTTTGCACACTTGCTATATGCCGAAATGGTATTTTTGTGCTAATATCAACTAATCAAGCCTCATTTTGCTTGAATATGTCATAGGAAATTACGTAAAAATTTGCATTTACTTGTGATTTCCTTCTATTACATTGGTAACATACATGGCAGTCGAGCCTATGTCACTATTTCTAATTATAGTGTCGTTCGTCCATCAAGATGGATACTATAATTTATAGCAAGTGTTCCCAAGGACTTCTGCAATGTCAACATGACATTGTGATGATACTTTCATAGTGACTAATCAATGGTAAACATGCAAAGTCTATATGTTTTGGCAGTGACTCTAAAATCACACACTTCCTCAAGAATGAAGTCCAAAACATTAGCAACGATTTCATCGCATGCACTATATTGAAGGTTTACACCCCGTGATTCACCAAGCATCACCTTGGCGGATTTTGCTCAACAAGATCCTTTCATCCATATATTTTATTTTACTCCAAGAAGTTAATTAAATAATGCATGATCATTTCATGTAACACATGGCTATTCTATTGATGCACATATGCATTTTATATGTCACCAACTTCACTTGGTTCTCAAACTAAGTACACAATGGATGAATATAGATTCACCTTGAATATTCGCTCAAGTGAAACATGCTTCCATGAGCACATCACGAATGACCTCGCATTCATTTTTCAAAGACATCAAGTCTTATTGCAGTTCATAATTCTGTCACCTTAATCAACTTCAAGTTGATATCTCATGATCAAAATCTTCATATGTAGAGCCGATTGAAAATCCATTAATACACTTTACATCCTCCAATGATGGTACTACCAATTTCCATGATGAAGGAACATGGAATTTCTTAAAAGCACCACACTCACCCCACAGGTCCTATACCATCATTTGAAAATCTTGTTGGTAGTGAATACCAAGTCAGTGGCGACGAAATATAGCCATGAGGACTTCAAAGTAAAGTGGTGGATAAAAGACAACCAAAGATAGAATTACCTCTTAATAGGGAATATATCGTTTTCAAATGATCACAAAGACAACTCTCAAATTTGTCATATGTGTGGTTACATAAATAACGTACATATGATTACCAAACCCTCAAACATATGGTCAAACCACATAGCAAATTTATTAAACGGCTAATAAGTTCATTTGAATATTTGAAAATTTGCAAACATACAACCAAAAAATATTCTCGTAAATGATGTTCTCAAATCTTCATTAGAAGGAGAACCAAAAATATAGTGCATTAAAAGAATAAGCAATTCTTTTGTGCAATATCGTAATTAATTTTTCAGTAATATGGGCGACCTCATGTAATATACTAATATTCCCAAAATATCATTAGCCTATAATTATGCTATCACATGTAGTGTAATGTCCAATATCCTATTGCTTGGACATTATATTTGATAAATATTAAATGTATGAATCAATTCATACTCAGTTTTGTTGCGTAAAAAATAATTTTCTAAATCTTACAAAATATTTGGCTTTAAGCCTTAGACTCCTGGTTTGGGGTTGATTAGAAAATTATTGACAATTCTATTGGTCACAACTTAACAAGTTGCAAAAATTCCCAAATCATCAGATTTTATGTGCACAACATGTGCCATAGGGGAAATTAATTTTAGGAACTCTCACCTTACAATTTTAAATGAGCCAACTCATTCTTCCTTGAACACATTCAGAAGATATATGTGGATTAATTAACCATTATATGGGATTATTTAGATACTTCATGGTACTCATAGAAACATTTATAAAATGATTTCAAGTGTGTCTCTTGTCACACACAACCATGAATGATCTTACTAAATCAATTGCTCAACTTCTCAAAGTAAGATCAAATTATCCTAAACAAGGGATAAATCCATTCGAATGGTCAACTTTGTTGAACTCATTTCACAAGAAATATCTGATTATATATAATACTTTATGTACATACCCAAAATGGTTTACTTAAATCTCTTATCAAAGTTAGTGAAATTAATTACCTGACCAATCTTATAGAGTTGTAATTTACCAGCCTCTTGCTGGACACATACGGCCTTACACACCGTAAGTATGATCTAAATCATACCGACTGCATATTATACTACTTTCCCCTTGTAGTAACTACGTGGAAATCAACAAAGTATTTCCTATCTGCGATAATCTGGTTACGTACCAATATCACCACTCCAGCATACATCAATGGGCTCTCACAAAAAAATAGGGATCTATGTGAGAAATAACAATTTATTCGTTAATCTATATTATTCACAGCCCGTATGCTGATTGCATCAGCAATCAGGACATTTTCCGGCATTAGGGGGAGATTAGTACCACAAAGAATGCCGAGAAATAAATTAGACATGTTATTGACATTGAGTCCTTATATCCACGTACTCAAAGAATCTGAACAAGAAGTTTAAAATCACATATTTGCAACTTATTGCAAATCTGCAACATACATTTACTGATGAGAAAGCTGTCACTCAAATTTATATTGCTGTAGTAAAGTGTCAGAAAGAGTGGAGGTACCTGATAAACCACTCTTCTCCCCAAATGAGAGCAAGAGGGTGAGAAATCTGACCACATGAGATATAATCTCGCATATGCTTCCATGGAAACAGAGGAAATCAAATCCTCAACCAGTAAATGTAATTCAACATCAAGTTGAAAGACACCTCACTGGATGCTCATCATCCAAAGCCCGACATAAATGTGCACAAATGTTTTGGTGTCGGGACATCGAAACACCTTGACTCCATTGTCGTAGGAAATCACAAGGAGTTAAAAGGAATGAATACATTTCCACAAATTTCACCGATTCCTCCATAATCATATGACATAAGTCTACATTTGTCGACATATATTTGTTTCCGAAAATTGCTAAAACCTTTTGGGCCCTGAACCAAAATCCATGGTAGAGTGCCTCTTGCATTCATATTGGTTCACATAAAAGGAAGCAAGTAATGAAGAATAGCACTCGCTCAGCAAAGAGTGGTATTTACCACAGTAATACCTACTACTCATAAGTATCTCCCATAAGGAATACTAAAAACTTCTCATTTATAGACTAAGTCAATGAGGTGGTGAGAAAGCGAGGCTTGTAGCAAAAGGGTTCACGCGGAGACCCGACATCAAATTATGATGTAACATACCCTCTTGGTATGAGTGGAATTAAGTTTCGATAATAAATATCATTGGCAGTACAAATAATATTATCCATGCAGTTAATGGATGCAGTGACTACATACTCATATGGGTCACTCGTTTCGAAAATTTATAACGAAGTCCCTGAAGGGCTTGCAATTCCGAAACCAAAATAAATCGCAACATATTTGTGTAAAATTTCAGAAGTCACTCTATGGCTTGATATAGTCAGAAATCATATGGTACTACTCACTAAATGAGTTCCTTCTTCAAAAGATTACTCAAAGGATGATCATTTTTATGTGTTAATAAAGGAATCCCAAAATTTGATTTCCTTACACCACCTCTCTGTATATCGATGATTTCGTCAGCAATGTCTCTGCAAGACCTAAACATAAATAAAATCATATCAAGACGGAAAATTTGGATTCAACCAAATTTAGCTTAAGTTTACAACTTGAGCACTTTCTCAAGAATACATATCAGTCTACATATATCCAAAACATATACGAGGAGTTCGATTTGGATATATCATATCAATAAATGACATGTATGGTCATACTGGCCCAATCGGGTACAAATATATTCTTACCTAGGGGTGATTATGAAGTGAAATAAAGACGCGGAGTTCTATCTCACTAATATCAAAGCACTCATATGAATGCAAACTATGTCAGGCCTGACACCATATTTTCTATGTTTGTTTAGAGTGCAACCCCCAACAAAAGGTACATGCTTGATATATGGAATATCATCCTATATCTGAAGCTCACAATAAATCTTGGACAATTCCATCAGGAAATACAAGATATGACCATGGTATGATATAATGATAATGGCTATTTATTTGATCCCAACAACGCCATATAAATGACTGAATTTGCTAAAATAGCCTTCATATGGGAGTCATCTAAATGGACTTAAATGGTTATTTCCAGTTATGATTCTGACATAATTGCTTTATCCAAAAGCATTGCAAAATATGCATAACTCAGTAGAATGGTTAACCACACTCAAAATCATGTGGTTGAGATTCATGAGAATCACATAACTTGATTTATCAACATACTTCCACTTCTGTTACTCAATACCTATAGGTTATATGAAGAGCAATATCATAAATCAGATTGCTCAGAAATTACTTATCCTCACGGATTATAGAAAAGTGAGGAAATAATTTGCAAACAAAATATAATTATAATCTAACAGATTATACGCAATATCATGTTCATGTCAATGGGATTGGTATGAGACATCCTCCATATATGCAAAGTTCGGGGGGAGTAATCTCCCAAACTATAACCTGTTAGCAATCAACACATTGCATATATTGTACTCTTTTTCCCTTGATGAGTTCTTCCCATAATGGTTTCTCATATAAGGTTTTTAATGAGACAATATAAACACAAGTATCCATATATGCCATATCATTTTCTCCTTATATTTTCCCACTGGGTTTTAAAGGAGTTTTCAATGGCATATCAGATCGCACTCTTTTCCTTTATGAGTTTTCTCTTAAAATTTCTCATCATGGTTTTTAACGAGGCAATATCTTCTCAAATATCATATGTCATACTTTCTATTTTCCCTATATGGGTTTTTAAAGGAAGTACTTAAGACATATTAAATTAGACAATATGTAACATCCCAAAATTATAAATTTTGGAATGTTAATATAATTATTAGATTGATTGTTTGTTTGTTTGAGTGCTTGAAACTTGAGTGGCATTTGAAGCTTCTCAAAAAAATGAGAGGGAATAAAATGACTTTCCCAAAATTTTCTATTTTGAATCCCTTTTCAATTTTAAGTTTGAATATTTTCAAAACCCTTTGATTAAAAAAATCAAATGAGAGGAGGAAAATGACCCTCCAAAATGAGAGACTATGTCTTGATTCAAATTTTAACTATTTGCAATTTACTTGAAATTCAAATTCCTTTTCATTTTAAAGTTATTGCAAAAAAATAATTTTTTTAGAAGTATTTTTTTGATTTTGAAAATATGTTCATGTTTTAGAAAATTTTATTCTGAAAATTTTGATATATAATATGTCTATATAAAATGTTCTCTCTTTTTTTCATTTATACGTTTTTCTTCTTTGTTTAAAAATAAAATTGTTCGTTCGCAAAAAAAAAAAAAAAAAAACAAGGTGCGCCGAGGCCAACCAGCCCAAGCATGTGCATGTGCTGTGCGGTGGCTGAACTATCGGCCCATGCGGCACAACTTTGTCCCTCTTTTTCTATTTTCTCCTCTTTACGTATATGTTTAGTTCCACATTGCCTATCTATGGACCATTAGACCTCCCTCCCACCTATAAATATAGACCCATAGGAGCATCCAAAAATCATCTATTTCGGGTTATATCAATCTTTTGGTTTAACTAGATTTATTAAATAAAATATTCTTTTCTCTTCGGCTGGATTTCTCGAAGTCGTCTCCTCATTGGAATTAATTCTTACTCTGCATTCTAAAGGTATTTTTTCTTCGTATTTTTTTTACTCCCGTAGTTTATTATTTCTAGACTAGTATTCCTACACTAGTATACGGTAGAGTAATTAGATATATTAATTAGTCTTTGTATTTACACATTAGTACTAGAATTCTTTTAGACATAGCACTTTTTTTCCGTAAAACAGCTTGGCCCTGATTTTTCAAATAGCCATAACTTTTTACTCGTTTATCCGAATTAGATGAAACCAACGCCTAGAGTTTCGTCTTGATCCCACCTATCCTGTGAACCTATCATATCAACTTTTTGAAATTTGCAAATTTCGAAATTTGTTCATATTCATATTCAAACTTCTTTTGATCATATCTTTTTATCCATAGCTCCGTTTTAGATGAATTCAATTGCGTCGGATTCGTATCAAAGTAATCTTTCCGTTTGTATCATTAGTTTTAACTTTTCAACTTATTATTTTGATCAAATCAGATTTATCTATTAGTGCCCAAAAGTGTTCACATCGTTTTAAGCCGATTCAATGTTATATTGACGTATTTGTATCTTTTAATCCGCTAGTTCAAATCTAGTAATTATTTTTTCTACACGCTCATATTGATCTCCTATATCCAGTAGCATCATTAGTTTCAACCTTTGAACCTTACAAATTTGAGCGATTCAAATTTGTATTCGAACATTCATTTGATCTTATATTGCAAATCGTACCACCTTTTCAATTGATTCCTTTTACCCCTAAACACTCATGTCATATATTTTTGTACGTAACCATCGTACTTCAGTTCAACTTCTCTTGACCTTTTGAATGCAAATTCAGTTCATACTTCAATTCGCTATTACTTGCGTTGTAGTGCTCCATTTCAAGAAATTCTTTCTACAAATAAATTCTTATGCCTTATACTATTTGTCAAACAACATTCATGTTGTTCTCCCAATATTTTTGATCATCTCCCATAGTGTATGCAAGTCGAGCTTATATAGCAATGATTCCTCGTCCATTAACTCTTTTGATCTCATTCATGCACATTCACTTTACAACACACTTAGGACCTTTTTATTAAACCTTAGTACGTTGTTATTTTGCACCAAGACATGCTTTGTTCTTATGTTCTCTTGGTTCTTCCTTTTTGGCATGAATGTTTAATGAATGCTATTTGTTTACGATAGATTGCTCGGAGTGTGGCGAGTAGAATTATCAGGATTTTGAGAGCGACTATCTTCATCAAGTAATACCAGGCAAGTCACTTTGATCATACTATCACCTATGTTTTATGCATCATAGTTCTACCATCCTATGCCCAATTGCATGCTGAGTAGGTACTTGGAAATTTTAGTATAGATTGTAGTATCATGAGATAGGCACACAACAACCCCGATACTTGGCCCCGGGACGACAAATTTCATATTGCTATGCTTGAGTAGACGGGATTTCGGTTGAGTGCATAACACGAGTGATGCGAGGTTGATTAAATAATCAAGACCGGTTAAGACAAGACTTTTCAAGACCTCGGACGCAATGCAACTCTGGGTGAAGGACGGTTGATCGGCTCCCTGGAGAACCCAGTGGATGACCCGGATGCTGGAGAGGCCATGACATCCTGCGGAAAGCTTCACCCAGGCTCAATGAGACGGACGGATATTTTCAAGACCCAAGGCTTACCTGCACAGCCACAAGTCATTATGGGCTCTGGCTTGGTTGGACAACGCGGCGACTCTGGACAGGCGGTGCTAGGAGATGTAGAAGAACGGTAGGATTGGGTGGGCACCGACAGGGATTCAGACGGACCCGTTGAAAGACCATGTTTTGATCATCCGGTCTTCAAACACCCTGAAGTGCGAGGACATAGTCAGAGGCGATCAAATCTTTTGGGGAACGTGTGCAAAACTCTGCAGAGTACTCAAACCTAATCGATTAGCCGTGTCCACGGTCATGGACAACTTGAGCCAAAGGAACTAAAGTTATGTGGATTTCTCAACACCATTAAATATATTTCATGAGGGTAATTATTGACAACTCGGGTACGAGAACTGGTTGGCGGAACCATCTCGTTAACAACCAACAATGTAGTAACATTTTTCTTTTAGCCCCCTCTTGATGTAGGAGAAAATTTTTCTTTACGCTAAAACTTATAACCCCACCTGCCATATATGCATATAGTATAGATGATTACTTTTCACCCCTCTCTTATGTGACTTGCCGGCATATTCAATATGCTGACCTACACGGCTGCAACGTCTTATGTTGCAGATATTTTTCTTCGACGAGTAAGAGTACGATTCAGGGTTACTTTAAGTGCATCTAGTGCCCCTTAGTGATTTTGGTGGTTTGAAGACTTATAGGTTAAGTATCTAATGTGTTTTTAAGTGTACACAGGATCTATCAGTCATTGAGGAGTTTGAGATATTTGAAGAATATCGAGCCCTAAAAATATATGTCTTTAGTTGAAGAAATTGGTCTGAAGCTGAAGAAATGAATCGCGAAGAATTTGCGATGAAATTGATATTCCTCATGAAGAGATTGAAATTGAGAAGATCGGTGGTTCCTGAAGAAAATCGTTCTGAAGAAATTGAAGCGTGAAGATTTTCGTTTTGTATTTTACTTTCTTCGCATTTGATGAATAGGAACACCGTACTGTTAAAGGGGGTCAAAGTAACACTATGGAATGGATTTCCTCATGATGCTCAACCCAAGCCAAATCCTACCAAAAGCCTCAAGTAAGGAATATGAGTGACATGAGGACTCTCACAGTTGAGAGTCCCGGCCGTTTCGATAAGCCACGCCAAGTCACTGATCTTATCCACTCAACGGTCATATTATTTAAGGGCATTAATGTCAAATCATGTCGGGATGCTCCCAGGCTATAAATAGCCACCCCCCACAACCACTAGCTGGTTGGCTGCTCCGCTAGAAACTGACACTTGTCATAAGAGCAACCCAATTCCTCAGAGCTTTAGAGAGTAAATCATCAGTGAGGAAATACAACACCCACCGAAACCACAAACCAAACCTAGTGATTGAGCATCACTGAAGAAGTTGTTCCTGTGTGGGACTGAAGCCTTTTACCTTTGAGGACTGTGCATCCTCCAGACGGTTAGGCGTCATGGTCTAGAGCAATCCAGCAGTCAATTGTGGATCGCCGGGTGACCGAGTTTGTGAGGGTTTGGAAGTCTGCCCTGAAGACTTACCACGAGTGTTGGGCGAGGACTGTGTGTCCTTAGCTCAAGGAGAATACGGTAGGGACTGTGTGTCCCGGGACTGGGTGTCCTCTTGGGTTAAATACCAAGCCGCTCCAAACCAGATGTACAACTGTCACAGCAGTTGGAACTGGGTCATCAACAACAGTCTTCACTAAGAATCGGGTTCTAATTCCTCAACTCTTTACATTCTCTGTATTATGTGTTGATGACATTCACTGTGACTGTTTGAAGAATTTGCTGAAGACTTTCTCTGAATTTCCTCAACCCCAAATTCTTCACTTGAGTTAATCATCATCTGTATTCTGCGTGCCTGCTTGCTGTGCAATCTGTTTTCATAATCTACACTCTGTGATACTGCTATTGTGAACGATTGCACAACTGATCCTTAACTGTTTCCGCTGTAAGTTAGTCATCAGTGAGGAATTTCCTCAAAAGGAATTTCCTCAGTGATGAAATTCTAAAAATCTCCTATTCACCCCCCCTCTAGTCGATATAACACACTTTCAATTGGTATCAGAGCAAGGTACTCCCTTGTTCTGTGTGATTTTGGTTTAACCACCTGGAGTTTTAGTTATGTCGACTGCAGGTATGTTCAAGGTGACTGCACCATGTCCCACCTACGAAGGGAAGAACTTTCCTTTCTGGAAGAACAAAATGCAACTGCATCTGCAAGCAATTGACAATGATCTCTGGTATATTGTGGAAAATGGCGTTCCCCTCGTTTCTGCTAGTGTCACTGCAGCTGATGTGTAGAGATTTAAGCAACTCGATTCTCAAGCCAAGAACATAATCTGTGGCTATTTGAGCCCAGGTCAGTTTGGAAGAGTAAGTGCTTTGGGATCTGCAACACTGATCTGGGAGAGATTGTGCAAGGTAAATGAAGGGGTATCAACCCAGCGTGACTCTCGTGTTGATATTCTTCGCAATCTCTTCAATCGCTTCAAGAGACATGGCAATGAATGCTGCCAAGACACCTTTGATCGCCTCACTGATATATCAAATGAACTCAAGTACTGGGGGCTCGAGACATCACTGATCACGAAGTTGTGAAGAAACTGCTGAGATTCTTGGATCCTTCATTTGACACTCTAGTTCTGATGATTCTAGAAAGACCAGACTACAAGATGCTAGATCCAGCTGATATTCTTGAAAGGCTAAATACTCATGAATTCCAGCAAGAAGAAAAGAGAGATCTATATGGACCAAGCTATTCCAGACCACGAGCACTGAAGGCTAGAGCAATTTCCTCATCTGAAGAAGAAACAGATGACAGCAGTTGTGACCCTGAAGAATTTGGACAGGAGCTTGCAATGCTTGTGAGGAAATTCCAGAGATTTACACGACGAGGCCAATTCGGTAAATCATCAAGAAGAGACATGAGGAAATCAGAATCTGCATCTGAGGACTACAAGAAACGGACCTGTCACAAGTGCAAGAAATCAGGTCATTACATTGCTGATTGTCCTCGCTGGGGAAAGGAATCAAAGAAGAAGAAATACAAGGATGACAGTTCTGATGACTCAAGGAAGAAGAAGAAATCCTCAAAATCCTCATCTTCAAAGTCCTCCTCACACAAGAAGACTAGCTTCAGAAAGGCTCGGGCACTTATTGGCAAGGAAATGGATTCCGAGGTAGAATCAGAAGAATGTGATGATGAAGAACGCTCTGGAGAAGATTCAGAATCCGGACAGGCTAGTCTTGCATTAGCAACCAATTTCGTCAGCAAGTCAATCTTCAATATTGAAGAAAATGAGTGCACCATCCATACTGATGACTATGCTGATGACTTCGCTCCAACCTATTGCTTCATGGCAAAAGGTTCAAAGGTATCACATAATGCCTCCTCCTCTGATTCAGGTGACTGTGAACATGATGATTACAAAAAACCCAGTTACAGTAAACTTGCCATCATTGCCACTAAACAACAAACTGCTCTGGAAAAGCTTCAAAAACTGCTAGACAAAAGTGATGATCTGTTGAATGAAGAAATGAATCTTAATCAAATCCTCGCTGATGATATGAAAAATCTTCTGTCTAGATTTGATATTCTTTAGGATCGTTATGATACACTCCTCACTGATCATGAGAAGCTTTCCTACGAATTTCTTCAAAGGAAGCTTGATCTTGAGAAGCTGAGGATGTCTTATGATGATCTTCGTATGGAAAGTGATTCATTACTAGCTCAACAGATCAGCGCTAGTCAAGTTGAATTTATTCCTCCATGTCTTAAATGCATTGATCGTGAAACTGCTAATTCTTCACCAGAATCTTCAAATGCTACCACTGCTACAGATTCTTCAACTGCACCTGTTGTGTCAATTTCCTCACTTGAGGAAAACACAAATGTCACTGATGAAAATGCAGGGTTGAAGGAATTGTACGTGACAGGCATGTACAAAAGCATCAAAGGACATCAAATCCTTTGTGATGTGCTCAAAAAGCAGATCTTGAACAGGAACCCGAGGAATGAAGGAATTGCCTTTCAGAGGAAATTGAATGCTGATGGATCTTATTGGAAACCTGAGCAGTATCCCAAAACCTCATGGGTTGCTGCTACTGGGCCTCCTTTTGATCTATCTAATCTAACTGGATTCTCATGTGAATTATCCTATTCCTCGGATGAGTCATTTGATTCCAACTATAAACTATTCAAAGATCAATCTGGTAAAGTATTTGCTCGATATGTTGGAACTAACTGCAGGAATGGCCCTCCTCTGAGGAAAATCTGGGTTCCCAAAAGTTGTCTTGAAAATGTTCAAGTGAATGTCCTCATGACATCACCTCTGAAGAATCTGAACCCCAGATCAAATTCCTCAGGAGGACCAAAGTCTTCAAGAGGATCAAAATCCTCAACTGGTCAAAACTATGCTCATACCCGTGCTTATACGTCGAACATGCAGGGAAACTACAAGGAATATGAATATGAGCGCTACTCTTCAAATCATTATGTTCATAAATCCTCAAACCAGTTCTCTGCATACTCATATGAGTACTTTAACCCCCCTACTGTTAAGAGAAGTGCATTAGCTTCAATGCAACCTTTTTCATATGGTGCTCGCAGGATGGTGAAGAAATCAAACTAATCACTTCTGCAGGTCAGGTCTCCAGATGAAAATCATCATCTGAAGAATTTGCTGGAGACCTGAGGAAATGCTTGATAGGACGCAAGCTAATGATTGATGAAATAGAAATATTTCACACGTCCTTACATTTCTGTTGTGATGAAATCATTAAACTGATGAAATTAGTATCATATTCTTCAAACTTGAAGCATATGAGATGGTAAGCTATACTAATTCATCTGCAGGATGACAAACCCAAAAACACTAAGTGGGTTCTCGATAGTGGCTGCACACATCACATGACTGGTGATAAAAGCCTACTGATGAATATGCCACTAACTCCTTCACCTCTGAAGCAAATCACATATGCTGATAAAGGTAAAAGCAAGGTATTGGGACTTGGCAAAGTAGCTATTTCCAAGGATACGCATATGGACAAAGTGATGCTTGTTGAATCCCTTGGTTTTAACCTCATGTCAGTCTCGATGCTTTGTGATCTTGATATGATTGTTATCTTTGGTAGATATAGATGTGTAGTCATCATGGAATCTGACAGATCCAAAGTCTTTGAAGGTGTAAGAAGAGAGGATTTGTACATTGTTGACTTCTCTACAGGTCCTCAACCAGCCACTTGCTTACTAGCAAAAACCTCGGAAGGATGGCTGTGGCACAGAAGACTAGGTCATGCAGGCATGAGGAATTTGCACACACTTGCAAAGAAGAAGCATGTCATTGGCATCGAATCAGTCAAATTCCTCAAGGATCATCTCTGCGGTGCTTGTGAATCTGGGAAAATGACCAGATCCAAGCATCCCTCCAAAACCATCATGACCACTACACGTCCATTTGAATTGCTTCATATGGATTTATTTGGACCTACACACTATGCAACACTAACCAATGCAGCATCTCTATATGGCTTTGTCATAGTTGATGATTATTCCAGGTACACTTGGGTGCATATCATAGTGTATAAAACTGAAGTGCAGGAAATCTTCAAACGATTCTCTTCAAGGGCCTCGACGAACTTCGGCATCAAGATCAAACATATTAGGAGTGATAATGGACCCAAGTTCAAAAACACTGGTCTTGATGATTATCTTGATGAACTTGGTATTACCCACAAATTGTCTGCTCCTTATAGTCCTCAGCAGAATGGTGTTGTCGAAAGAAAGAACAGGACTCTGGTTGAAATGGCAAGAACTATGCTTGAAGAATATCAGACTCGTCGTCGCTTCAGGCCTGAAGCAATCAACACTGCATGCCATATCATCAACAGAGTATATCTTCACAAATTTCTCAAGAAAACCTCATATGTACTCCTCACTGAGAAGAAACCCAATGTAAATTATTTCAAAGTCTTCGGTGCAAAATGCTGGATTAGAGATCCTCACCATAGCTCAAAATTAGCACCTATGGCACATGAAGGTTTTATGCTTGGTTATGGAAAGGACTCGCACACCTACAAAGTCTTCAACAACTATCACAACAAAATTGTTGAGACTGTAGATGTGCGGTTTGATGAAACTAATGGCTCGCAAAGAGAGCACTTGCCTTCTGATCCAGATAAACTGTCCCCTGAGGAAGCGATAAAGCTTAAGCCTACTGAAGACATAGTTCCCACTGAGGAAATTGAAGAAGAAATAATCCCTATCGCTGACAGAAACCAAGAATTTGCTCCTGAGGAAATTGCAACTACACCACTTCCTCAGCCCAGACAAAATCCTCAACCAGCTCATCCGAGGATTGCAAATGAAGTAGAAATTGACAAAATCCTCAACGACATCAATGCGCCAGGTCCTCTCACTCGGTCAAAAGCTTCACACTTAGTTAACTTTTGTGGGCATTTCTCTTTTGTATCTATCAGAGAACCCTCAAAAGTAGCTGAGGCTTTTCTGGAACTGGAGTGGATCCAAGCCATGCAAGACGAACTTCTTCAATTCAAGCTGAATGACGTATGGGAGCTCATCAAACGACCCGATCCTCGCAAGCATAACATCATCGGCACCAAGTGGATTTTCCGAAACAAGCAAGATGAGGACGGTCAAGTGGTGAGGAACAAGGCACAACTTGTAGCCCAAGGCTACACCCAGGTTGAAGGAATAGATTTCGATGAAACTTTTGCACCTGTTGCTAGACTTGAAGCTATTCGAATTCTACTTGCTTATGCTAATCATCATAACATCATCTTATATCGAATGGATGTGAAAAGTGCATTCCTCAATGGTAAGCTTGAGGAAGAAGTATATGTTGCTCAGCCCCCAGGTTTTGAGGATCCAAAGAATCCAGACAAAGTCTTCAGACTCAAAAAGGCTCTGTATGGCCTCAAGCAAGCCCTTCGGGCATGGTATGACACATTGAAGGAATTCCTCATGAAGAAAGGCTTCAAACCTGGTTCACTCGATCCAACTCTTTTCACAAAATCTTATGATAATGAACTGTTTGTATGTCAAATTTATGTTGATGATATCATATTTGGTTGTACTGACAAAAGATACAGTGATGAATTTGCCTATATGATGAGTGAAGAATAGCAGATGTATATGATGGGGGAGCTGAAATTCTTCTTAGGTCTTCAAATTCGTCAACAAAACAATGGAATCTTCATATCACAGGAGAAATACCTCAAGGATGTTCTGAGGAAATTCGACATGCATGAATGCAAAGGTGCCAAGACTCCAATGCGTACCAACGGTCACCTCGGCACTGATGAAAATGGTAAAGATTTCGATCAGCAGGTATACCGTTCTATGATTGGCTCTTTATTGTATCTATGTGCATCTAGGCCAGACATAATGCATAGTGTTTGCATGTGTGCACGTTTTCAAACAAAACCGAAGGAATCACACCATAAGGCTGTGAAACATATTCTTCGATACTTAGCTCACACACCAACACTAGGATTATGGTATCCCAAGGGCTCCAATCTACATCTGGTAGGGTATTCTGATTCAGACTATGCTGGTGACCGTGTGGATCGCAAGTCAACATCTGGCACATGCCATTTCCTCGGAAGATCACTGGTTTGCTGGTCCTCAAAGAAGCAGAACTGCGTCTCACTCTCCACTGCCGCAGCTGAGTACATTGCTACTGGTTCTTGCTGTGCTCAATTACTATGGATGAAGCAAACCCTCAAGGACTACGGCATCAACATGTAGAATGTGCCTCTCTACTGTGACAATGAGAGTGCTATCAAGATTGCCTACAACCCAGTACAGCACTCGAAGACCAAGCACATCGAGATTCGTCATCATTTTCTTCGGGACCATGTCCTCAAGGGCAATATCCTCATCGACCATGTGAAGACTGATGATCAACTGGCTGATATCTTCACTAAGGCCTTGGATGAGAAAAGGTTTTGCAAGTTGCGGTGTGAGCTAAATATCTTAGAGTCTTCAAATGTTTTGTAAAAACATGCACACATCCTAACACTTATGCAAAGTTGATGACTTAGATGTGCAACACATGCTGAAACGGTTTTCTTCAACCAATGAAGAAAATCACTCTGAATGTGAAGAAATTAACAAAGAAATTGATTCCCAGGGCCCTACGACAATTGTACGCGGCGTTTGTAATCAACATTCTTATATGGTGGGTAACGCCACCGCCCAATGTGAAATTCCTCAAGTTGATTTTCTTCAAATGATCAAATCCCTCATAATGCATTGTTTTTCAAAACACCTGTTCTTAATTGTGATGATCTATTGCAAAATCTTCAAAAACACTTGATGACTTTCATTTGCCTAGATAGACTGTGATTTCTAGTCCTCAACAGCATTCACTTATTGCTATTTCTTCAAGTTGATGTTTCTGCTAAGTGAATGTGATCGGACCCTATTTCCCCTCTATGCTATACTTATCCAGTCTATTCAATTCTTCATATGCGTTCTACTTGAAACTTTGTTCAAAATCCTCACTGCATCCTTGTCAGCTGATGATTTTGTAACGAAAATCCTCAAATCTTCGAAAAATTGTTTTCTTCAAAGGAACAGTAACGGAAACCCCACTTCCCACGATTGGATAGCCACGATCTCCACTATCTCCACCGCATCGTACGGGAGCTACACGTGTCCTGCGGAGACGTAGAGGCAAGGGCTATTCGGTCCGAAACTTTCGCGCCAAACAGTAACTTTCGGGCTATAAATATGTCCTTAACCCCCTCGGTATCATCTTCTTCGCCTCATCGCTCTCCTGCCACAGCACACCGAACCCTAGCGCCACCGCTGGTAGTCTTGTCGCCGGCAAGGAAGAGCTTCACTGCCTCAACCTTCTCGCCGCCAGGATCACGCCGGAGACGGAACATCTACGTCCGCCGCCGCCGTAGACGTCCTGTGCTGCCAAGTTAGGGTGCATTGGACATTTGACCGAAGAACCTCTCCAACACCACCATTTTTGTGTTCTTCGTTCGCACCTTCCAGGGTAATTATATCCCATGTTTACAACAGATTAGATCTAAAATTTTACCTCTCCCCTGTGAAATCTGTTTTTCTTCAAGATACGATGCGCACATGATTCCTCAAACACTATCCATCACCACAATCATTGATGAACTAGCTAAGCATCTAAGATTTTCACGAGATTCCTCAATTGTGCGAATTTTCGGATCTGTACAACTCTGGAACCCAAGAACAGAATGCTTAAGCAAATTCCTCAACCACTGGTTATATTCCTCAAACTGTCAAACTTTTCCATTTTCTTCAAATCTGAGAACGCATATGACCTCTCCAAATTCCTCGCAACTATACTCTGTTCACAGGTACACACATGTCAGCTGATGAATCTCTCGGTTCTCATCACATTAACTCATTTGCAGCGTTTCTGGAAGAAACTCTTCAAGGCTCTTCAGAATCCTCAAGAGTTCAAAATCCTCAGATAATTCCTCGTCTGAAGAAAATGGAGGAAGAAAGGAAACAGAGGGGAGGAAAGAAACTGGAGCAGAACACAGCTATGGACATTCCTGATGACATATACCTGGACTACTGCACGCCTGATGATGAACCTGAGACTATGCCTAAAAGAAAGATTAGGCTGCAGAAAATTGAATGCAGATGGGCAAAGGAGTAGAAGGAGTACAGGTTTGTGACTCCAAAATATGCGAAGAAATTCGCTTTGAAGCCTCCTGGCAGAAGGGCCCCACTTGAGGATCATCAAGTTGCTCATCCCTCAAGTCTCATGACACTTGATGACTACCCAGAGGAAAAAGAATGACATCTGGCCAAGCTCATGAATCTTCAGCTGCTGCCTCCGGTGTTGCTCATTCCTCAGCAGCAGAAACCTCAGGCTCCGAGATTCCTCAACCAAAGTCTGTGCCAGCCAAGGCAAAAGCTTCAAAACCCCAAGAAAAGTTTGCACAGGCCTCTGTCACCAAACCCTCAGCTCCAAAACCATCGGTTCCAAAACCGTCCACACCAAAACCATCAGCGCCAAAACCCTCAGCACCAATCGCATCTACACCAAAGTCCTCAGGTCCACCTCCAAAGCCAGTACAGAAGAAAGTCGTGAAGACTACGACTGCTAGCTCCAGCTCCTCACTCCCAGCTGCAACTAGCTCGGAGACAAAGTCTTCAACACCCCATGTGAAGACTTTGGCAACTACTGAACCTGCACCTCCGCCCAGCCCAAGCAAAATCATCACAGTCCCGTCTACATCAGAGGGAAGTGAAGAATATGATGATGAAACTCTGGAAGCCATCATCAGGAACAAACAAGAAAGGGTAGCACAAGCATCAGGCAGTGCTATTCCTCTGGCGATGGACCCCAAGGTCCTCCTCGATTTCATCAATGTGTGGTATGAAGATCCAAACACACCCATTGATGATTTGAAACTTCCTCCTGGTGTCAGCCACATGGTGGCTACTTTCATAAACGAAGCCAAGTGGAAGGAACAGAAGGCCAAGCAGGCAAAGATTGCAAAGGCCAGAAAGGAGAAATTTCTCACGCAGAATGTTCTCAAACTGACGCCTGAAGCATTGGTGTCCACCCAGGCAGAACTGCAAGTCTTGACTGACAAGTGTGAGAAACTGTCAGATCGAACAAGCATCAAAAGCAATTTCATCAAGCTAGCCACTAGTGCTGTTGATGACTACAACAGACGTCACCCCCCACCAGCACCAACTCCTCAGCCCCTGGTTGAACAGCCAAAAGATGCATCTCCTGTTGAGGAGGAAATTCCTCAAGCTGAGGAACCATACCAAGAGCGCCGTGCTGATGAGCCGGCCATTGAAGAAATCATCACAGAGACTGCTCCTGATGAAACTGCTACCGATCCAGCTGCTTCACCAAAGCAGGCTGATGACTATGTTCCAGCTGGTTCCTCACTGCCATTTGAAGAATCTGTTAAGAAAACACCTTCCCCAAAAACTTCAAAGGTGAAGAAGTTAATCCCGTCTGCATCAGACGAGAAAAAGACAAGGGCCGCTGAGAAGGAAGCGAAGAAGAGAAAAGCTTCCTCAGCAGAAGAAAAGATTGAGGCAAAACGCCTCAAGGAAATTGAAGAATCTGCCCCACTAGACCCGGTGCCTCTTAATGTTGCACCCTCATTTGAAATGGTCGTCGTTGGTGACCACACTACGAGGGCTGATGAGGAAATGAAGGATGCTGCCTCTGAGGAGCATACTGATGAGGAAATACAAATTGGTGACAGTCCTCAACCTCATATTCCTCAGAAAGAGACTACTGAAGCCTCAGCTGCAGCACCTGATGAATCTGCTTCTGCCACAAAGTCAGCTGATGAAAATCAAGCTGAAGAAAATGTCCAGTCTGCGCAGGCTCCTTCCACTGAACAAGCTGATCAAACTCCTCAAGCTGAGAAGGATGAAGAAATTCCTCAGCCTGATGCTCAGCTAGAACAAGAAATTCCTCATCCTGAGGAAACTGCTGAAGAAAATGTTCCCGCCCCTGACAATGAGTTCATTGTCCTCAACCCAGAATCTGCCATGGTTGTTTCCCCTCCCATTCCTCCGCAAAATCTCAATCCAGTTCAGCGCCTGCCATTCTCGAAGAGGCCAAAGTTTCAGAAAGAGAATTTCTTTGAGGAACGTATGTATTTCATCGGAGAGAATCCTTATGACAAGCCTCAAATGAGGCATCTGAAGTTTTGGACAAGGACGCAGATGAACTACTATGCTTCTGTGCTCTGTGGCCGCAACAAGATATTCCAGCACAGGCACATTCCTCATGCTGACCTTGAAGAAATTCCCTGCATGGAACCAGTCCTCAGTGTACTACATGATGCAGGTTTGCTCCCTATGTGCTCCGACATATCAGATTGGAATAGTGAGCTAATTCTTCAGTTCTATTCAACTCTGCACATCTCGGGCAATGCTGATGACATCAACACTTGGGTGTTCGACTGGATGACCCAAAATACTCACTACAAGGCTCCAGCGTCTAAACTCCTCAGAGAACTGCCGTACCAATTCCTTCAGAAGGGGCAGTGAAGCTTTATGGTGAGCGTGAGCTGCCAAATGGAATGATGGAAGTCCTCATGAAGCCTTTGGCTGCAGGAAAACCCTCAAGAACCACATTCCTCGTCTATGAGCTAAAGTACACACCACGGTCTGTCTACCGCATTCTCTGCAGTGTGCTAGCACCAATCAAAGGCCATGATGATGACGAAGATGTCGTCGGCCTCATGAAGAACATCCTCTTCAACATCATTCACGGTATCCCCATGAATATCCATGATTTCTTCTTGAGGACTTTGGCTGACAATGCAATGTGCCCCTATGATCACAAAATCTATGCACCATGGATCATGAGATTCCTCAGGACAAGGACAGGCATCAACTTTCATGCAGATTTCCAGAACCATGTTGGTTATATGCCTCCTATCCGGGTCAACAAGAAGACCTTCGAGCCCATTGAGGGAAACGGAAAGTCTGTGATTGATGAAGGAAGCAGGCCCCTTGATGGCCAGTTCAAAGAACCAGATGCATATTCCTCATGGGACGACACTCAGACTCATCCGCCAAGCCCTATTCCTCCTCCTGTGCTAACCACGAGAGAACTTCTTCTCAGTCTTCATCAGAAGGTGGATCACAATCACAAATGGGTCAAACGCCAGTTTGGTGCCGTTGTGAAAACCCTCACTGAGACACAGAACAGTGTGAAGCTTAATCATCACTATCTGCATGAGGTTTTTGATCGCACCTGCGCTACCCTTGCACATCTGAAGACCCAGACTGAGCTTGAAGAATTGAACTTTGAGCAGGACTTTGACTGGTTGTGGCCTCCCAAGAAGAAGTTCAGGACAATTCCTGTGCCAGATCTTGAAGACAGTTCCTTCTCGTCCTTCCGCACCGCCGAATCTGATGAGGAACAACTTGACACCGCCAGAGGCCAAAGGAAGAAGACTACACCCAAGAAGCGCCAAGGATCTTCATCAACTGCCAAGCAATCAAGTCTTGACGGGCGTTAGTCCTCAGTTTGTCCCTTTTTGTCACTTGATGACAAAGGGGGAGAAACTTGAGAGTTAGTCTTCAAACGAAAATTATTTTTGGGGCTTATGAACTATATTTAAGTTACAAACTCTTGGCTCTTCTGAAGTTTTTATGTAATGAGTTGTAACTTAAGGCCAATGGTACTCTGACGCTTTTTGAACGTTTTTCTTCGCATGCTTATTCCTCAAGTTTTAATGCACGCATGCTGGAATTCGTCAGATACCATTTTCCATCATGCATCTTCATTTTCTTCATATGACATGTTATATGTATGCATGATTTACAAGATTCAGGGGGAGATCTCCATGATATAAATCATCAAGTGCATATGCTATAAAAGCAAAATCCTCAAGGTATGCACATCTTCAGGGGGAGTCTCTGTGAATCTTGTTTTCAAATTCCTCAAATGAGTATTTACACTTCATATTTTTGATCCCTGTTGAAGACTTAACCTAATTGTCATCAACCACCAAAAAGGGGGAGATTGTAAGTGCATCTAGTGCCCCTTAGTGATTTTGGTGGTTTGAAGACTTATAGGTTAAGTATCTAATGTGTTTATAAGTGTACACAGGATCTATAAGTCATTGTGGAGTTTGAGATATTTGAAGAATATCGACCCCTAAAAATATATGTCTTCAGTTGAAGAAATTGGTCTGAAGCTGAAGAAATGAATCGCGAAGAATTTGCGATGAAATTGATATTCCTCATGAAGAGATTGAAATTGAGAAGATCTGTGGTTCCTGAAGAAAATCGTTCTGAAGAAATTGAAGCGTGAAGATTTTCGTTTTCTGTTTTACTTTCTTCGCATTTGATGAATAGGAACACCGTACTGTTAAAGGGGGTCAAAGTAACACTATGGAATGGATTTCCTCATGATGCTCAACCCAAGCCAAATCCTACCAAAAGCCTCAAGTAAGGAATATGAGTGACATGAGGACTCTCACAGTTGAGAGTCCCGACCGTTTCGATAAGCCACGCCAAGTCACTGATCTTATCCACTCCAACGGTCAAATTATTTAAGGGCATTAATGTCAAATCATGTCGGGATGCTCCCAGGCTATAAATAGCCACCCCCCACAACCACTAGCTGGTTGGCTGCTCCGCTAGAAACTGACACTTGTCATAAGAGCAACCCAATTCCTCAGAGCTTTAGAGAGTAAATCATCAGTGAGGAAATACACCACCCACCGAAACCACAAACCAAACCTAGTGATTGAGCATCACTGAAGAAGTTGTTCCTATGTGGGACTGAAGCCTTTTACATTTGAGGACTGTGCATCCTCCAGACGGTTAGGCGTCATGGTCTAGAGCAATCCAGCAGTCAATTGTGGATCGCCGGGTGACCGAGTTTGTGAGGGTTTGGAAGTCTGCCCTGAAGACTTACCACGAGTGTTGGGCGAGGACTGTGTGTCCTTAGCTCAAGGAGAATACGGTAGGGACTGTGTGTCCCGGGACTGGGTGTCCTTTTGGTTTAAATACCAAGCCGCTCCAAACCAGATGTACAACTGACACAGCAGTTGGAACTGGGTCATCAACAACAGTGTTCACTAAGAATCGGGTTCTAATTCCTCAACTCTTTACATTCTCTGTATTATGTGTTGATGTCATTCACTGTGACTGTTTGAAGAATTTGCTGAAGACTTTCTCTGAATTTCCTCAACCCCAAATTCTTCACTTGAGTTAATCATCATCTGTATTTTGCGTGCCTGCTTGCTGTGCAATCTGTTTTCATAATCTACACTCTGTGATACTGCTATTGTGAACGATTGCACAACTGATCCTTAACTGTTTCCGCTGTAAGTTAGTCATCAGTGAGGAATTTCCTCAAAAGGAATTTCCTAAGTGATGAAATTCTAAAAATCTCCTATTCACACCCCCTCTAGTCGATATAACGCACTTTCAGTTACGGTCTACACTCAACTTGTCGTTGGTGTTTATTGGGACTCCACTCCCTTGACTGCTTCCGCTAAAATAATTAAGGTATATATCAGTTTTACGCTATTTACATGTTATTGCACTTTGATATATACATTGATGTACTGTGTGTGCCAGCATACTGATCCAGGGATGGCACAGATACACAGAGGCTTGACTCGTTTTGAGTCGGGTCGCTACAGAAATGGTATCAGAGCACATGTTGACTGTAGGACGTGACCCTAGAAATTGGAAATCTCTTAGGAAAGGATCTCTCAAAAAACTTTATTTTCAAGAACACCTTTTACTTCTCATCTCTTCTGTCTTCATCAAATGTTCTCTCTCACCTCCAATAGTTAGACAATACCCTTACCCCTTTGACCTCATGGAGAATCAACGGAGTTCTACTTCAAAGTAAAGAGGATTTCATCATGCATTTGAAGAATTGAACCTGCGCCAATTGAAGACTCTCAAGACCCAAAGAATTCCAAGACCCTGAAGCGTTCGAATGTTTATATGACCATTAGAAGTCCAAACCCATTTTTATGTACCCAAGTTAGATACGATGATTTGTGAGACGACATTGGTGTGTGTTTTTCGACAGCCACAAATAAAACCAATTCTAAAAAATATTGTTTGTATTGTGTGTATCTCCCTCTCTTACCCGTCTCATCCCCAAAACCTCAACCCTACCAGATGGAGTATGAAGCTGGACTTGTAGTCTCTGGACCAATGACCCAGCTGGAGGCTGAAATATGGATTCAGAACATGGAGAACCACTTCGGGAGCAACTTGATCTCAAGGAAGTATGAAGTGGAACACGCTCTCCAGTAATTTACCCAAAGTAATGCTATCTGGTGGAATATGCATCATGCCGTACAAGGATTTAGTGGAGCAGAGACCTGGGACAAATTCAAGAAGACTTTGTTAAGATCCCGACTTATTCAGAAGTGTTATGATAATCCGAAGAAGAAGACTTGTGCATGCAAGATCTATGGAGAAATAGGACACACCTAGGAGGAACACAAGGATGGATGCACTCATTGTGAAGAAAATCACCCAGCTGAGGAATGCCCAACTAGTCAGGTGACTTGTTTCTTGTGTGAAGGAACCACCCACTACCCAGCGGCGTGTCACATTTACCCCAAGTATGCCTGAAACCCACACACCCCGGGACTAACAAGGATCAAGTACTATCTTTTTGGAGAAGGAAACTTGTTTCAGCAAACGTTTTCTTAGGAGCATACGAAAACCTGAGAGTTGTGAAGAAACGATAGATGTTTGTTCAGCTTGCAGAATCATTGGATTTATCCGAACTTCGTTCGTGGACAAGAGAAACTCTGCAATGCTTGTGAGGATGTCCAAGTGTTAGAATACGAGATTCACTAAGCGTTATACAAGGTAATGATTTCAGTGCGACATGGCTTGGCCACCATGACGACTTACTATTGTCATTCTCTTGCTATTCGGAATGGTAAATCTAAGAGACTTACCCATAGTGAGAGACGACGTCCTTTGAAGCTTTTGTTTGAGCCTTAGAAAGGTATAATGAAAGCCCATGTACATGGCACTTGTTGTCACGCGTAGGAAATTTTACGGTGAGGATGAAGCCAAGACCCTTCTCTCTGCAGGATAACCACAAATGGTAGACCACCATGAGAATCATCGATAGGTTATTTAGAATTGATCACGAGACTGTTAGTTAAGAAGACCAAGTGACGGAAGAATCTTATATCAACAGAAGAACCCTCGATTTTGATGGAAACATTATGAATATAATGGAAGAATTTCACCAAAGAAGTTACCATGAAGAATGTGACGAGCGAGATGCCAAGACCCGAGAGGATTGTTAAAAATTTGAGCGACGAGTAACTCTCGTTTTAAGTGTGGTAGCACCCCACTTTGCAGGAGACTATATTTGTTAGAAGACCACCCCTAACCATAACCTTTTCTTTCTAGCCTCTTCGAATCTCGAGGACGAGATTCATTTTAAGTGTGGTAGTTTGTAACATCCCAAAATTATAAATTTTGGAATGTTAATATAATTATTAGATTGATTGTTTGTTTGTTTGAGTGATTGAAACTTGAGTGGAATTTGAAACTTCTCAAAAAAATGAGAGGGAATAAAATGACTTTCCCAAAATTTTCTATTTTGAATCCCTTTTCAATTTTGACTTTGAATATTTTCAAAACCCTTTGATTAAAAAAAAAATCAAACGAGAGGAGGAAAATGACCCTCCAAATTGAGAGACTATGTCTTGATTCAAATTTTAACTATTTGCAATTTATTTGAAATTCAAATTCCTTTTCATTTTAAAGTTATTGCAAAAAATATTTTTTTAAAGTATTTTTTTGATTTTGAAAATATGTTCATGTTTTAGAAAATTTTATTGTGAAAATTTTGATATATAATATGTCTATATAAAATGTTCTCTCTTTTTTTCATTTATACGTTTTTCTTCTTTGTTTAAAAAAAATTGTTCCTTCGCAAAAAAAAAAACAAGGTGCGCCGAGGCCAACCAGCCCAACCATGTGTATGTGTTGTGCGGTGGCCGAACTATTGGCCCATGCGGCACACCTTTGTCCCTCTTTTTCTATTTTCTCCTCTTTACGTATATGTTTAGTCCCACATTGCCTATCTATGGACCATTAGACCTCCCTCCCACCTATAAATATAGACCCATAGGAGCATCTAAAAATCATCTATTTCGGGTTAAATCAATCTTTTGGTTTAACTAGATTTATTAAATAAAATATTCTTTTCTCTTCGGCGGGATTTCTCGAAGTCGTCTCCTCATTGGAATTAATTCTTACTCTGCATTCTAAAGGTATTTTTTCTTCGTATTTTTTTTTACTCCCGTAGTTTATTATTTCTAGAGTAGTATTCCTACACTAGTATACGGTAGAGTAATTAGATATATTCATTAGTCTTTGTATTTACACATTAGTACTACAATTCTTTTAGACATAGCACTTTTCTTCCGTAAAACAGCTTGGCCCTGATTTTTCAAATAGCCATAAATTTTTACTCGTTTATCCGAATTAGATGAAACCAACGCCTAGAGTTTCATCTTGATCCCACCTATCCTATGAACCTATCATATCAACTTTTTGAAATTTTCAAATTTCGAAATTTGTTCATATTCATATTCAAACTTCTTTTGATCATATCTTTTTATCCGTAGCTCCGTTTTAGATGAATTCAATTGCGTCGGATTCGTATCAAAGTAATCTTTCCGTTTGTATCATTACTTTTAACTTTTCAACTTATAATTTTGATCAAATCAGATTTATCTATTAGTGCCCAAAAGTGTTCACATCGTTTTAAGTCGATTCAATGTTATATTGACGTATTTGTATCTTTTGATCCGCTAGTTCAAATCTAGTAATTCTTTTTTCTACACGCTCATATTGATCTCCTATATCCAGTAGCATCATTAGTTTCGACCTTTGAACCTTACAAATTTGAGCGATTCAAATTTGTATTCGAACATTCATTTGATCTTATCTTGCAGATCGTACCACCTTTTAAATTGATTCCTTTTACCCCTAAACACTCATGTCATATATTTTTGTGCGTAACCATCATACTTCAGTTCAACTTCTCTTGACCTTTTGAATGCAAATTCAATTCATACTTCAATTCGCTATAACTTGCGTTGTAGTGCTCCATTTCAAGAAATTCTTTCTACAAATAAATTCTTATGCCTTATACTATTTATCAAACAACATTCATGTTGTTCTCCCAATATTTTTTATCATCTCCCATAGTGTATGCAAGTCGAGCTTATATAGCAATGATTCCTCGTCCATTAACTCTTCTGATCTCATTCATGCACCTTCACTTTACAACACACTTAGGACATTTTTAGTACGTTGTTATTTTGCACCAAGACATGCTTTGTTCTTATGTTCTCTTGGTTCTTCCTTTTTGGCATGAATGTTTATTGAATGCTATTTGTTTACGATTGATTGCTTGGAGTGTGGCGAGTAGAATTATTAGGATTTTGAGAGCGACTATCTTCATCAAGTAATACCAGGCAAGTCACTTTGATCATACTATCACCTATGTTTTATGCATCGTAGTTCTACCATCCTATGCCAAATTGCATGCTGAGTAGGTACTTGGAAATTTTAGTATAGATTGTAGTATCGTGAGGTAGGCACACAACAACCCCGATACTTGGCCCCGGGACGACAAATTTCATATTGCTATGCTTGAGTAGACGGGATTTCGGTTGAGCGCATAACACGAGTGATGCGAGGTTGATTAAATAATCAAGACCGGTTAAGACAAGACTTTTCAAGACCTCGGACGCAATGCAACTCTCGGTGAAGGACGGTTGATCGGCTCCCTGGAGAACCCAGTGGATGACCCGGGATGCTGGAGAGGCCATGACATCCTGCAGAAAGCTTCACCCAGGCTCAAAGAGACGGACGGATATTTTCAAGACCCAAGGCTTACCTACACAGCCACAAGTCATTATGGGCTCTGGCTTGGTTGGACAACTCGGCGACTCTGGACAGGCGGTGCTAGCAGATGTAGAAGAACGGTAGGATTGGATGGGCACCGACAGGGATTCAGAGGGACCCGTTGAAAGACCATGTTTTGATCATCCGGTCTTCAAACACCCTGAAGTGCGAGGACATACTCAGAGGCGATCAAATCTTGTGGGGAACGTGTGCAAAACTTTGCAGAGTACTCAAACCTAATCGATTAGCCGAGTCCATGGTCATGGACAACTTGAGCGAAAGGAACTGAAGTTATCTGGATTTCTCAACACCATTAAATATATTTGATGAGGGTAATTATTGACAACTCGGGTATGAGAACTGGTTGGCGGAACCATCTCGTTAACAACCATCAATGTAGTAACATTTTGCTTTTAGCCCCCTCTTGATGTAGGAGAAAATTTTTCTTTACGCTAAAACTTATAACCCCACCTGCTATCTTTCAAAGATGTATGATGGTTATATTCTCTGACTTTAGTGAAAAGATTGTTGAGGTTTTCATGGATGACTTTTCCATTTACGGGTCTTCTTTTGATGATTGCCTCAGCAACCTTGATCGAGTCTTGCGGAGATGTAAAGATACCAATCTTGTCTTGAATTGGGAGAAGTGCCACTTTATGGTTAAGGAAGGCATCGTCTTAGGACATAAAATTTCTGAAAGAGGTATTGAAGTCGATAAGCCTAAGGTTGATGCAATCGAGAAACTGCCATGCCCCAAAGATATCGAAGGTATAAGAAGTTTCCTTGGTCATGCTGGTTTCTCTAGAAGGTTCATTAAAGATTTCTCTAAGATTTCTAGGCCTCTTACCAATCTCTTGCAAAATGATATTCCTTTTGTTTTTGACGATGATTGTGAGGAAGCCTTCGAAATACTTAAGAAGGCCTTGATAACTACGCCTATTGTTCAACCACCTGATTGGAACTTACCTTTAGAAATCATGTGTGATGCCAGTGATTATGCTGTTGGTGTTGTTCTAGGACAAAGAGTTGATAAGAAGTTGAATGGTATTCATTATGCTAGTAAAACTCTAGACAATGCCCAAAGGAACTATGCTACAACTGAAAATGAATTTTTAGCAGTCGTGTTTGCATGTGAAAACTTCAGGTCTTGATTCCAAAGTCACTATTCACACTAATCACGCTGCTATTCAGTACCTCATGGAAAAGAAAGATGGTAAACCTAGACTTATCCGATGGGTTCTCTTGCTACAAGAATTTGATTTGCATGTTGTCGATAGGAAAGGTACTGAGAACCCCGTAGCAGATAACTTGTCTAGGTTGGAGAATGTTCTTGATGACCCACAACCTATTGATGATAGTTTTCCGGATGAGCAATTGAATGTCATCAATACTTCACGTAGTGCACCGTGGTATGCTGATTATGCAAACTATATCGTTGCCAAATATATACCACATAGCTTCACATACCAACAAAAGAAGAAATTCTTCTTTGATTTGAGACATTACTTTTGGGATGATCCTCACCTTTATAAGGAAGGAGTAGATGGTGTTATTAGACGTTGTGTACGTGAAATAAACAGGGATAGATCCTACAGAAGTGTCACTCCGAGGCTTACGGAGGACACCATGAGGGAGATAGAACTGCACACAAGCTATTGCAATCAGGTTTCTCTTGGCCCACTCTCTTCAAGGATGCCCGTAAGTTTGTCTTCTCTTGTGACGAATGTCAAAGAATAGGTAATATCAGTAAATGTCAGGAAATGCCTATGAATTATTCACTTGTCATTATACCATTTGACATTTGGGGCTTTGATTATATGTGACCTTTTCCAAAATCCAACGGGTATACTCATATCCTAGTTGCTGTTGATTACGTTAATAAGTGGGTAGAAGCTATCCCAACTCGTAGTGCTGATCACAACACCTCTATCAGGATGCTTAAAGAAGTTATTTTCCCTAGATTTAGAGTCCCTACATATCTAATGACTGATGGTGGTTCACACTTCATTCATGGTGCTTTCCGTAAAAAGCTTGCTAACTACGATGTCAATCATAGAATTGTATCTCCCTATCACCTTCAGTCCAGTGGTCAAGTAGAGCTAAGCAATAGAAAGATTAAACTAATTCTGCGAAAGAATGTCAATAGGTCTAGAAAGAATTGGTCTAAGAAGCCCGATGATGCACTGTGGGCTTATAGAACTGCTTATAAGAATCCAATGGGCATGTCTCTGTACAAAATGGTTTACGGTAAAGCATGTCATTTACGTCTTGAGTTAGTGCAAAAGGCTTATTGGGCAATAAAAGATATCAACTTTGATTTCAAACTTGCTGGTGAGAAGAGGTTATTTGATATTAGCTCGCTTGACGAATGGAGAGCTCAGGCATATGAAAATGCCAAGTTGTTCAAAGAAAAGGTTAAGAGGTGGCATGATAAAAGGATACAAAAACGTGAGTTCAATATAGGTGATTATGACTTGCTATATAATTCTCGTTTAAGATTTTTTGCACGCAAGCTTCTCTCTAAATGGAAAGGTCCTTACATTGTTGAGGAAGAATATCGTTCCGGTGCCATCAACACGGAAGGTAATTTTCCGAGAGTCGTAAATTGGCAAAGAATCAAGCATTATATCTCAGGTACACCCATAAATGTTGAAAGCAATATTATCAATACCGTAACCCTGGAGGAGTACATAAGGGATATTTATCAGCCTGCTTCAGACTCCAAAAACGAAGGGTATGTGATTCAGTAAGTAAACCGACTCCAAAACTTTTCCAGTAGGAATTATTCTCAGTTCTGGCATTTTTAGAAAAATAGAAAAATTTAAAGTAGTCCGGAAAGCGCACGAGGAGGCGACAAACCTGCCAGGCACGGGCCACCCCCCTGGTCGCGCCTGGGGTTTGTGACCACCTCCTGTGCCTCCCGGACTCTGTTTTCTTGTGGAGTACTCCTTCTGGTCGAGAAAAAATCATTACATATTCTGTCGAAAAGTCTCACCCTCTTATCACGCAATTTTCCTGTGTTTTCGTTTCGAGCATGCTTCTGCTGCAGATCTAGATCGCTATGGCGTCCCCAAAAGCTCCCAAGCACAACATCTTCGAGAAGGTCATCAATCCCTACCTCGTGGGAGTGTTGCAACACCCTCAATCTATCGAGATGCGTGAGGGGATGCTGCCCATCCGTGATGTTGAGGGGCCCCAGAAGACCGAAAGCGTGGAGGCACGGCTCGGAGCAATGGAGGAACAAGTATTCAAGTGCCAAGGGATGGTGGAGCGTGGACTCAACGTCAACCACATGATGATCACAGAGTTCACCAACAAGCACAAGATCGATGCCAATGACATCGGGAAGCACCTCTCCAGGCTCTATAACAGATTTGATCACCTCCAAGCCTAAATCTATGACCTGCAGAACCAAAACTGTGAGTATGAGTATAGATTAAAATCAATACGGTTGGCTGCAGATTTGAGGATTCCGAAGACTCGGTCATCTTTCCATGATGCAGCACCTATGCCTTGGAAGACGGAGGATCAAACCCAGGTTGCAACAAGTCCACCACCATCGCCATCGAAGGAAGACAACTAAGCATGGGTATGGGCAATCCCCTTGGCTTGTGCCAAGCTTGGGGGAGTTGCCCCGGTATCGTATCACCATCACATCTTTTGCCTTTACCTTTTCTTAGTTTGATCCTTTTTTATTTTAGCTTTCTCTAGTAGAATAAAGTCATTAGTGTTTTAGGCTTGAGTTTTCCTTTGTGTCACCCCCGATGTATTCGAGTTCGTGAGTCATATAATAAAGAGTGTCTTAGTTAAGGGCCTTGCCTCATGCCATGATCAAGAGAATGATAAAAGAACGAAAGCATGAAAGATCATGTAATTATCTTATGGGAAGTGATGGCTTCACATATAAAAGGAATGATGATTGAAACTTGTTGAGGGTGGACAAACATAGACCTTGGTCATAGTTGCAATTAATAGGAAGTGATAAAGTAGGAGAGGTTCACATATAAATATATCATGTTTGACACCATCTATGATTGTGAACACTCACTAAACTATTGCATGCTTAGAAGTAGATGTTGGACAAGGATGACAACATAATGAATTATGTTTGCTTGGTTCCGAACAATGATTATATGACTAGAGATCCCTTAGCATGTGACGATTGCTTCCACCCCATATCATCCAAAACTTCCGCACAAAGTAGAGATACTACTTATGCATCCATAAACCTTCAACCCAGTTTTGCCATGAGAGTCCACCATATCTACCTATGGATTGAATAAAATCCCTCAAGTAAGTTGTCATCGATGCAAGCAATAAAAAATGCTCCCTAAATATGTATGATCTATTAGTGTGTGGAAAATAAACTTTGTATGAACCAGTGATGAGGAAGACATAAAAGCGACAGACTGCATAATAAAGTTCTTTATCAAAGAGGCAATATAAATTGACGTTCCTTCACACTAAGAGGTCGCACATCTAAACCTCAAAAGTGCATCACAACCTCTGCTTCACTCTACCAAGGGCCTATGTTGTACCTTTCCTTTTTTGCCTTCAAAGAGTCATCGTGATCTACACCAATTCCTTATTTCGCCTTTATCTTGGCTAACATCATATGCTAGGGAAAGATCTACATTCATATGTCAACTTGGAAGTAAGTATTCATGAATTATTATTGTTGACATTACCCTTGAGGTAAGTAGTTGGGAAGCAGAACTGTAAGCCCCTATCTTTCTCTGTGTCCGACGGAAACTTTGATCTCATGAGTACCACGTGAGTTCTAGCAATTGTAGGAGACAAAAGCATGATTGAGTATGTGGATTTGCTTTACAAGCTCTTATTTGACTCTTTCCAATGTTATGATAAATTGCAATTGCTTCAATGACTAAAGTCTATTGGTTGTTAATTCTCAGTAAGGTTCTTGATCCATACTTTACTTTGTAAAGGAATTATCACTTTAGCATAAGAGATTATATGATGCTATTGCTGTTCTGACTATGACCATGATGCCTGCATGTCTGTATCTTGTTTTGTCGACACCTCTCTCTCTAAACATGTGGGCATATTTATTGATCTCGGCTTTTGCTTGAGGACAAGCGAGGTCTAAGCTTGGGGGAGTTGATACGTCCATTTTGCATCATGCTTTCATGTTGATATTTATCGCTTTATGGGTTGTTATTACACTTCACGGTACAATACTTATGCCTTTTCTCTCTTATTTTGCAATGTTCACATGAAGAGGGAGAATGCTGGCAGCTGGAATTCTGGCCTAAAAAAGGAGAAATTTGAGATACATATTCTGCGCAAATCCAAAAGCCGTGAAAATCAACGAAGATTTATTTTGGGATTTATAAAAAATACTGGGCCGAATAAGTACCACACGGGAGCAAGTAGGAGGCTACAAGCCTGCTAGGCGCGGCCTACCCCCCTGGCCGCGCCTAGGGGGCTTGTGGGCTCCCTGTTGGCCCTCAGGCACCCCTCTTTTTCTATAAGGAGGGTTTCGTTCCAGAAAAAATCAAGAGGAGTCTTTCGGGAGGAATCGCCGCCGATACGAGGCGGAACTTGAGCAGAACCAATCTACAGCTCCGTCAGGGTTGTCCTGCCGGGGAAACTTCCCTCCCCGAGGGGGAAATCCTCGCCATCGTCATCACCAACACTCCTCTCATTGGAGGAGACTCGTCACCATCAACATCTTCATCAACACCATCTCATCTCCAAACCCTAGTTCATATCTTGTAACCAATCTCTGTCTCGCCACTCCGATTGGTAGCTGTAAGGTTGCTAGTAGTGTTAATTACTATCTGTAGTTGATGCTAGTTGGATTACTCGGTGGAAGATTATATGTTCAGATCCTTGATGCTATTCAATACCTCTCTGGTCATGAATATGATTATGCTCTGTGAGTAGTCACTTTTGTTACTGAGGACATGGGATAAGTCATGCTATAAGTAGTCATGTGAATTTGGTATTCGTTCAATATTTTGATGTGTTGTATGTTGTCTCTTCTCAAGTGGTGTTATGTGAACGTCGACTACATAACACTTCACCATTATTTGGGCCTAGAGGAAGGCATTGGGAAGTAGTAAGTAGATGATGGGTTGCTAGAGTGACGGAAGCTTAAACCCTAGTTTATGCGTTGCTTCGTAAGGGGCTGATTTGGATCCATTAGTTTAATGCTATGGTTAGACTTTGTCTTAATTTGTCTTTCGTAGTTGCGGTTTCTTGCGAGAGGGGTTAATCATAAGTGGGATGTTTTTCCAAGTAAGGGCAGCACCCAAGCACCAGTCCACCCACATATCAAACTATCAAAGTAGCGACGCGAATCATATGAACATGATGAAAACTAGCTTGACAGAAATTCCCATGTGTACCTGGGAGCGCTTTAACTCCTATAAGAGTTTGTCCAGGCTTGTCCCTTGCTACAAAAGGGATTGGACCACTTTGATGCACCTTTGTTACTATTGCTACTTGTTACTTGCTACTTGCTACGAATTATCTTATCACACAACTATCTGTTACCGATAATTTCAGTGCTTGCAGAGATTACCTTGCTAAAAACCACTTGTCAGATCCTTCTGCTCCTGATTGGGTTCGACACTCTTACTTATCGGAAGGACTACGACAGATCCCCTATACTTGTGGGTCATCAGCTTCCCTCCTAGATTCTTCCGCCAGAGCGGAGCATGGGGATTCCACTTGGATGTGGGCATGGTTGTGATTGAACTGGTCCGCCAACACCCAGCATGGGGCTTCCACTTGGGAGTGGGCATGGTTGCGATTCAACTGGTCCGCCAGCATGGAGCATGGGGCATACACTTGTGCATGGGCGTGGTTGCGGTTCAATCGTTCCGCTAGCATGGAGCATGGGGCTCCCACTTGGGCGTGGGAATGGTTGGGATTCAACTGTTCCGCTAGCACAGAACATGGGGCTTCCACTTGGGCGTGGGCATGGTTGTGATTCAACAGTTTCGGTAACATGGAGCATGGGGCTTCCACTTGGGTGTGGGTGGGAGTTCTCCCAAGGCCATGTGGTGGCGCACGAGGAGGCTCCGATGTGTTTACAACCCCACCTCATTCTTATGTGTGAGAGTCATGTGTAGAACTTGCTGAGGTGCTATATGTTCGAGGTGTTTTGCACGCGTACTCCATCCTCCACCTCTAGGAGTGCTGCACCTAGCTTGGAGACATGGGCGTCCCTAAAAGTTCCTCCCACATGGGCGAGAGCTTTTTGCGGCCCTCTCAAGAAAGGATCCGTTGTAGGACGAGATCCCCAACCTCGAGGGTACAAGAGCGATGTTGCGACAGTGGTAGCGCCGCAAGGCCTGCTGGTACCTCGTGATGCAAAGGGTGGCTTCACGGCAGGCCTCCTCGAGGAGCAAAGAAACGGTCCCCTATGGGTTGTCTTGATACGCCTCATCAAGTGCCAAGATCCGCAGGGACTCATGCTTAAGCGGCAAGGGAAGGACCGTCTTAACCCAGTCGACAAGGAAGAAGGTGGTTTTGCCAATCGTCTTAGTCGCACTGGTGCGGACGGACCACAACATAGACTACGACTCATCCTTCCAACCCTTCCCGCGTGCCTCAAGATTTTTCTTGAAGCTCCATGTCTTGAGGCCCTTGAGGATCTTGATACGTCCATTTTGCATCATGCTTTTATATCGATATTTATTGTATTATGGGCTGTTAATACACATTATGGTACAATACTTATGCCTTTTCTCTCTTAATTACAAGGTTTACACGAAGAGGGAGAATGCCGGCAGTTGGAATTTTGGACTAGAAAAGTAGCAAATCTGAGAGACCTATTCTGCACAAGTCCTAAAGTCCTGAAAAGTTATGGAGAATTGTTTTGGAATATATAAAAAATATTGGGCGGAAGAAATACCAAAGGGGATCCACTTGGAGGTCACAAGCCAGGGGAACGACCTACCCCCCTGGCCGCACCCTGCAGGCTTGTGGGCACCCTGGCAGGCCTCTGGTGCCCATATTTTGCCATATGAAGGATTTTGACCTCAAAATAATCAAATTAGATCTTTCGGGACGAATCCCCGCTGTCTCGAGGCGGAACATTGAAAGAACCAATCTAGAGCTCCAGCGGAGCTATTCTGCGAGGGAAACTTCCCCCGGAGGGGGAAATCAAAGCATCATCATCACCAACGATCCTATCATCGAGAGGGGGTCAATATCCATCAACGTCTTCATCAGCATCATCTCCTTTCCAAACTCTAGTTCATCTCTTGTATCCGATCTTTGTCACAAAACCTCAGATTGGTAGTTGTGGGTTCCTAGTAGTGTTGATTACTCCTTGTAGTTGATGCCAGTTGGTTAACTAGGTGGAAGATTATATGTTCAGATCCCTAATGATTATTAATACTCCTCTCATTATGAACATGAATATGCTTTGTGAGTAGTTACGTTTGTTCCTGAGGACATCTCTCGGTGCAATAATGACTGGGGTCTCTAGTGCCCCCGACTTGTACACGGGTGCAAAGAGCCCCTGACGGAACGGCGCAACAGAATCCAAATAAGGCTCACCCCCCAAGATATCCAAGGCCCCGGCAAGCCTGCCTTGCCGGGAAGACACCCAAGGCCACGTCCGTTTAATGGGCGTCACGTACGCACCTAACATAAGACCCCGGCGAGCCCCCCTCACCGGGAAGACAGCTGAAGCCCTGGCAAGCTTCCTTGCCGGGACGAAGCACCAAGGCCCCGACAAGCACCCTTGCTGGGATGACATGGCAAGGTACTAGAGGACAACCGCCCTTGCCACAGTACTGCCGCCCCCCAAGTTCCAGCGCATTCTGCATGCGCCAGTGGGGCATCCAGGTGTCGAAACACCTGGACACATCTCTTCACCAGCACTTAGCTGACATGGACAAGACGTGCATTTAATGCACCTGATGGCGGTGGATAGACAAGCGCCACTGTAGGTTCACTGTAACATGTCGTGAACCTACCACCGAGCACTGTAGGTGACCCTTTGCCTATAAAAGGAGGCCCTTAGCTCATTCACAAGGGGTTAGACCTTTTGGAGATTGGTCAAGAGGACGGTTATCATCACTGTAAACGAACAACAGAATAACTCTTAATACGATCACACGAGCAGGAAGTAAGCGGCCCGAACCTGGGTAAAAAGGTTTGCCGGGTGTTGATCATCAGGTCTGCTCTTGGCGTTGTTTTACCCCTCCCTACAATCACAAGGGTATCGCGTTGATCCCCACAGGTGTCGACCTAGCTTCGCCGACATCTTTGGCGCGCCAGGTAGGGGAGGGCGAAAACGCGTGAATCGGAGCAGGCTCAACGCCGGCTCCATCGAAGTTTGGGCGCTACGCCACGTTCCTCCGGAAAGAGAGTACCGCGGTAGGCGCCCTGTTTTGCTACGGCTTCCCAAGGCCTGTGGTAGCGCGTTGCTACACGCGCGCGCGGGGCAGGGATGCGGGGGCTCCAAGAGCGGCATCGTGAGGCCGATGCGTCACTCGGGGGGCCAGCGCGCAGCTGTCGAGGGCGTGCCTGGGCGCTTCACAGAGGCCCCGACACATAGTCCAGCGGAAGCACCTCTGTAGAGTGATGCATAGTCGTTGAGGATGCGCCACACTGTCCCGAAGCCCCAGTGCACCCTCCAGTGCGAGTGTTGCGCCCCTGAGAGCATCACATCGTCGCCCAAAGACGCGCTCAGGGGCTCCCTAAGCACGGCCTAGCAAGAGAAAGGCAAAGGGGTTACACCATGGCTTGCTCTTCCTCCAAGCGACAGTCACGGACCGTTGGCAAGAAGTCCTTGCCGGAGAAAAAACCGCCGGGACCAGTAATTCCCTGCTTGCCGAGGGCTCCGGCGCCTCGGCAAATGATTCCAGCGCCTCACGACCACTCGCACACAAATAAGTATTTAAGTTCGAGATTCAAATTTGAAGTAGATAGATCTTTTGCTTTTTCCCTTAGAAAGTTTCCAATCTTTGTGTGAGGAGTTTGCTCGTACTGGGACCTTTTGAAAGCTCGATGCACCTTCTCTTTGTTTCGAACCTGTTCAAATGACCTGAATGGCCATAGAGCGCCTTCAAACAGTTGCGAACCTGATCAACAGAGCAAGTGGCTATGTAGAACCCGATTTCGTCTCAAGCTGCACTTGGCAATTTCCATAGTTGCACAAAACGTGGCAAGGAGTCTTGCCGGTAGTCGCCGGCAAGCTCCCACATATGTGAGAACAAATCGCACAAAGAACGGAATCAAAAAAGGGAAAAACAATCTTTTTCATTCATATGAATAGATACATTCGGCTTCACTTACGAAGCATGGTGGTCCTAACCCAAAGACCCTATCTTTTGACGAGGATTAACCTATGCGGAGGAATTCGAGTTCGTGAAATCAGGGCGCGGTAAGGCGAGCGGTACATCCACGCTGGCTCTCCCAGCGTTGTACCGGCAGAAGCGGGTTTGGCTCGTCAAGCCGCAAGAAGGGGGCGATCAATTCGGTTGGGACCCCCCTCCAAGGCAAGGGAGGGGCGTAGCGGGGCCGCGTCAGTGCAAGAAGCACTCAGTCCCAGCCGAAGGAATTACCATCCCATTCAGTTCCCCCTGGCTTAGGACTAGACATGGCATCCTCACCTCCGCCGTCCCCCTCGTCACCGTCGCTGAAATCAGAGCTCCAAATGCCGCCGCTCGAGCGACCTTCGCAACACTCGAGAAGCACACGTTGGTCCCCCTAAAGCAACATGGAGGGCTGCCACAGAAGCAAGCCCTAGGAAGGCGGAGGCGTTGGATTAGCGCTCCGCCTCCCCCGGCATCGGCCTCGGCGGCGACCTCGGCCCGTCGCCCTTCCTCCACCACGGGCGTTCGGGATTCCTTCTGCCTCGGCACCCTCGGAAGCTGTGGCATTATCCGAACGGGGTCCCCTCACCGCCCTCACAGCAGACGGTGGCCGACCGCTTCCCCTAACCATGGTTAGGGGCAAGCGCCACCAGCAGGCAGAAGAAGATTTAGAAGGCCAGGTTCAGGGAGTTGGTGGATTCTAAGGGAGTTGAGTGAGGAAAACCCATCGCAAACCCCTCCCAATTTATAGGATGGGGCGCGGGCTGGCCTCCCTTACTGCGCATGCCACGCGTGTGGCAGAGGCATTTCAGGAGATGGAGAGGCCACTTCGCGCACGACCTCCCACTTCGCGCATCCAATGCGCGGCGTGAGGGAAAGGCACCCGCCAGCAAATCGAGTTGGGAAGGCCCGTACACCTCTTTGGGATTGGCCCAACAATGCTCCGCGCACGTGTGTGGCCCAGGCCCTGTGGCTCCTGTCCGTGCACTAAAGACTGGGGTCTGTAGTGCCCCAACCTTGTTCACGGGCGCAAAGAGCCCGTGACGGAAGGGCGCGACCGAATCCAGACAAGGCTCACCCCCCAAGATAACCAAGGCCCCGGCAAGCCTGTCTTGCCAGGAAGACACCCAAGGCAATGTCCGTTTAATGGACAAGATTAACTCACCTAGCACAAGACTCCGGTGAGCCTCTCTCGCCAAGAAGACAGCAGAAGCCCCTGGCAAGCTTCGTTGCCGCGAAGAAGCAGCAAGGCCCCGGCAAGCACCCTTGTCGGGATGATGTGGCAAGGTAGTAGAGGGCAACCGCCCTTGCCACAGTACCGCCGCCCCCCGAGTTCCAACGCATTCTACATGCGCCAGCGGGGCATCTAGGTGTCGGAACACCTGGAAACATGTCTTCACCAGCACTTAGCTGACATGGACGATACGTGCATTTAATGCACCTGACAGCAGTGGATAGATAAGCGCCGATGTAGGTTCACTCTAACATCTCGTGAACCTACCATCGAGCACTGTAGGTGACCCCTTTGCCTATAAAAGGAGGCCCTTAGCTCATTCACAAGGTGTTAGACCTGGTGGAGATTGGCCAAGAGTACGGTTAATATCACTGTAAACGAACAACAAAAGAACGCTTAACACGAGCAGGACGTAGGGTTTTACGCGTAAGCGTCTCGAACCTGGGTAAAAAGGCTTGTCGAGTGTTGATAGTTAGGTCTTCTCTTGACATTGTTTTTCCCCTCCCTATGATCACAAGGGTATCGCGTTGATCCCCGTAGGTGTCGACCTAGCTTCATTGACAACATGGGATAAGTCTTGCGATAAGTAATCATGTGAATTTGGTATTCGTTTGATATTTTGATAAGATGTGTGTTGTGTCTCCTCTAGTGGTGTCATGTGAACGTTGACTAAATGACACCTCACCATTATTTGGTCCTACGGGACAGCATTGGAAAGTAATAAGTAGATGATGGGTTGCTAGAGTGACAGAAGCTTAAACCCCAGTTTATGCGTTGCTTCATAAGGGGTTGATTCGGATCAATATGTTTCACGCTATGGTTAGATTTATCTTAATTTTGCTTTTGTAGTTGCGGATGCATGCGAGAGAGGTTAATCAAAAGTGGGTTGTTTGTCCAAGTAAGGGCATCACCCAAGCACCGGTCCACCCACATATCAAATTATCAAAGTAACGAACGCGGATCATATGAGCATGATGGAAATTAACTTGACATAAGTTCCCATGTGTCCTCGGGAGTGCTTTCCTTTATATAAGAGTTTGTTCAGGCTTGTCCTTTACTACAAAAAGGATTGGTCCACTTTGCTTCACCATTGTTACATTTTTTACTTGCTACCCGTTACGAATTAACTTATCACAAAACTATCTGTTAACGATAATGTCAGTTCTTGCGCAGAATACCTTACTGAAAACCACTTGTCATTTCCTTCTGCTCCTTGTTGGGTTCGAAACTCTTACTTATGAAAAGGACTAGTTAGGTCCCATACACTTGTGGGTCATCAAGATTCTTTCCTGGCGCTGTTGGCGGGGAGTGAAGCGCCTTTGGTGAGTGGAACTTGGTAAGGAAAAGTTTACATATTGTAGTGAAATTTACTGTCACTTGTCATTATGGAAATAATCCTTTGAGGGGCTTGTTCGGGGTATCTTCACCCCGACCAGAAGCACAAAGAGATGCTTCTCAACCTTCTGCACCTACTGAAAATATTTATTACGAAATTGCTTCGTGTCTGATAGAAACACTACTAGCTAATCCCTATGCGGTAGATGGAACACTACATCCTGATTTGCATCTAATGTATGTGAATGAAGTTTGTGGATTACTTAAGATTGCAGGTCTGCCCTAGGATGATGTCAAGAAGAAAGTATTACCTTTATATTTTAAGTAAAATGCGTTGACGTGGTATAGGCTATGTGATGATATTGGATCATGGAACGACAACCATTT
The DNA here is from genome assembly GCF_904849725.1 of Hordeum vulgare subsp. vulgare. Taxonomy (NCBI): domain Eukaryota; kingdom Viridiplantae; phylum Streptophyta; class Magnoliopsida; order Poales; family Poaceae; genus Hordeum; species Hordeum vulgare. The sequence goes on from NC_058522.1 coordinate 197,924,361, forward strand.
TTTTTAATTTCATCAGAAGTTTATCCTATGCATGAGGTTCATCATGAAAGGAATTATTTTTATAATTTTTGGCCCCATGAAGGAGAAGTAATCTCTCAAGCTTGGGGAGGCTTAAGTCATTGTTATATTCATGTCCCAATTATGAGCTTCCGAGGGAACTTATTATTCAGAATTTTTATGCTCGGCTCTCTCGTAATGATTAATCCATGCTCGATACTTCTTGTGTTGGATCCTTTATGAAGAAAGATATTGAATTCAAATGGCACTTATTGGAAAGAATTAAACGCAACTCTGAAAATTGGGAACTCGACGAAGGTAATGAGTCAGGTATAAGCCTTAAGTTTCATTGTGTTAAATCCTTTAAACACACCGATACTTTTCATGATTTTAGCACTAAATATGGACTTGACTCTGAGGTAGTAGCTTCATTCTTTGAATCTTTTGCTACTCATGTTGATCTCCCCAAGGAGAAGTGGTTTAAATATCATCCTCCCATTGAAGTTAAAGGGGTTGAACCTATTAAAGTTGAAGAAGACTATTATTTATAATGTTGATCCTGTTATTCCTGCTACTTATATTGAGAAACTAGCCTTTCCTGTTAGAATGAATGAACATGCTAAAGCTTCAACTGAAGTTTGTAAAAGTTTTACTAGAACACCTATACCTTCAGAACAAATTAAAGTTGAATCTAGTATTGCTATTGTTAAAGATCTCTTGGTTGATAATATTGATGGGTATGTTATTCATTTCTATGCTGAAGCTGCTAGAATTGCTAGACCTGGTACTAAAGGTAAACATAGACCTATTGTTGGAGTGCATGTTGTTTCTATTAAAATAGGAGATCATTGTTATCATGGCTTACGTGATGTGGGTGCTAGTGTTAGTGCAATTTCGTTTCCCTTATACCAAGAAATTATGAATGATATTGCACTAGCCGAATTAGAGAAAATTGATGTTACCATCTAGCTTGCTAATAGAGAACCAATTGGGATAGTTAGAGATGTTGAAGTCTTGTGTGGGAAAATAAAGTATCCTACTTATTTTCTTGTTCTTCATTCCCCACAAAATTATTTTTGTCCCATTATATTCGGTAGACCCTTCTTGAATACTGTTAGTGCTAAGACAAATTGTGAAAAAGAAATGGTTGTTGTAAGTTTTGGGGATGCATCTCATGAGTTCCATTTCTCTTTATTTCGTAGACAACCCCATGACAAAGAATTGCGTAGTAAATATGAAATTATTGGTCTCGCTTCTATCGCTTTGCCTCCTACCGATCCCTTAGAACCATATTTGCTAGACTATGAAAATGATATGCATATGAATGAAAGGAATGAAATAGATAAGTTTTTCTTTGATCAACAGCCTATTCTGTAGCACAACCTGCATGTTGAAATACTTGGGGATCCTCCTCCACCTAAGGGTGATCCCGTGTTGGAGCTTAAACAATTACCTTATACTCTGAAGTATGCTTATCTTCATGAAAAGGAGATATATCCAGTTATTATTAGTGCTAACCTTTCAGAGCATGAATAAAAGAGATTATTGAAAACTCTAAGGAAGCACCGTGCCCCTGTCGGATATACTCTTGATGATCTTAAGGGCATTAGTACCACTCTATGTCAGCAGAAAATCAACATGGAGCCTGATGCTAAAGCAGCTGTTGACCACCAACGACGATTAAATCCTAAAATGAAGGAAGTGGTAAGAAATGAAATACTAAAGATTCTCGAGGCATGTATAATTTATCCTATTGCTGGTAGTAGATGGGTTAGTCATGTTCATTGTGTCCCTAAAAAGGGAGGTATTACCCTTGTTCCTAATGATAAAAATGAATTGATCCTGCAAAGAATTGTTAGAGGAAATAGAATGGTAATTGATTTTTGGAAATTAAATAAAGCTACTAGGAAAGATCATTACCCGCTTCCTTTTATTGACCAAATGCTAGAAAGATTATCCAAACATACACATTTTTGCTTTCTAGACGGTTATTCTGGTTTCTCTCAAATATATGTCTCAAAAGAAGATCAAGAGAAGACCACTTTTACTTGCCATTTTAGTACCTTGGCTTATAGACGGATGCCTTTCTGTTTATGCAATGCACGTGCTACCTTTGAAAGATGTATGACGTATATATTCTCTAACTTTAATGAAAAGATTGTTGAGGTTTTCATGGATGATTTTTCCATTTACGAAACTTCATTTGATGATTTCTTGAGCAACCTTGATCGAGTTTTGCACAGATGTGAAGAAACTAATCTTGTCTTCAAATGGGAGAAGTGGCAGTTTATGGTTAATGAAGGCATTGTCTTGGGACACAAAATCTCCGAAAGAGGTATTGAAGTTGATAAAGCTAAAGTTGATGCCACTAAAAAAATGTCGTGTCCAACATATATCAAAGGTATAAGAACTTTCCTTGGTCATGTTGGTTTCTATAGGAGATATATTAAACACTTCTCTAAGATTTCTAAGCCTCTCACTAATCTTTTGCAAAAGGATGTTCCATTCATTTTTGAGGATGATTGTGTAGAAGCATTTGAAATTGTTAAGAGAGCCTTGATCACTTTACCTGTTGTTCAACCACCCGATTGGAACCTACCCTTTGAAATTATGTGTTGTGCTAGTGATTATGCTGTTGGTGTTGTTCTAGGACAAAGAGTTGATAAGAAATTAAATGTCATCCATTACGCTAGTAAAACTCTAGATAGTGCTCGAAAAGGAATTTTTAGCAGTTGTCTTTGCTTGCGATAGGTTTAGACCTTATATTGTTGTTTCCAAAGTAACTGCTCACACAGATCACGTTGCTATTAAGTACCTTATGGAAAAGAAAGATGCTAAATCTAGACTTATTAGATGGGTTCTTCTCCTACAAGAATTTGAATTCCATATTATTGATAGAAAGGGCGCTGATAACCCCGTAGAAGATAACTTGTCTAGATTAGAGAATGTTCTTGATGACCCACTACCTAATGTTGATAGCTTCCTTGATGAACAATTAGCTGTCATAAATTCTTCACGCAATGCTCCTTGGTATGCTGATTATGCTAACTACATCATTGCTAAATTTCAAGGATGCTCGTAAGTTTGTCTTGTCTTGTGATGAATGTCAAAGAATTGGTAATATTAGAAGACGTCTGGAAATGCCAATGAATTACTCTCTAGTTATACAACCATTTAATGTCTGGGGTTTTGATTACATGGGATCTTTTCCAAAGTCCAACAGGTATACTCATATTCTAATTGTTGTTGATTATGTTACTAAGTGGGTAGAAGCTATTCCCACTAGTAGTGTTGATCATAAAACTTCTATTAAAATGCTGAAAGATAATATTTTCTCTAGATTTGGAGTCCCTAGATATTTAAATTGATCTTGCAAAAGGCCGTTAATAGATCTACAAAAATTGGTCTAAGAAACTTGAAGATGCATTATGGGATTATAGAATCGCTTACAAAAAACCTATGGGTATGTATCCGTATAAAATGGTTTATGGTAAAGCATGTCATCTACCTCTTGAGCTAGAACATAAAGCTTATTGGGCAATTAAAGAGCTTAACTATGATTTCAAACTTGCTGGTGAGAAGAGATTATTTGACATTAGCTCACTTAATGAATGGAGAACCCAAGCTTATGAGAATGCTAAGTTATTTAAATAAAAGGTTAAGATATGGCATGATAGAAGGATACAAAAGCGTGAATTCAATGTAGGTGATCATGTCTTGCTATACAACTCTTGTTTGATATTTTTTGCAGGAAAACTTCTCTCTAAATGTGAAGGGCCTTACATTATCGAGGAAGTATATCAAGATCAGCAATGCCGAAGGCAGAAATCCAAAAGTGGTAAATGGACAAATAATCAAACATTATATCTCAGGTACTCCCATAAATGTTGAAACTGATATTATCAATACCTTAACTCCGGAAGAGTACATTAGGGAGACCTATCATAACGCTTCAGACTCCGCAAAGGGATAGGTATGTGTTACGGTAAGCAAACAAACTCCAAAACTTTTCCAATGGCAATTTTCATCAGTTTTGGAGTATTTAAAAAATTAGGAAAATTTAAAGCAATCCGAAGAGTGCACGAGGAGGAGACAAGCCAGGAGGGCGCGGCCTACCCCCCTTGGCGTTCCCTGCAGGCTTGTGGCCACCCCATGCACCCTACGGACTCAGTTTTTTTTTTGAATACACTTTTGGTCGGTAAAAAATCATTATATAATCTCCTGAAAGTTTTGACCTTCATATCACGATAATATCTCGTGCTTTTGTCTTGAGTTGTTTCTGCAACAGATTTAGAGCAAGATGTCTTCGCAAGAGTCGGTCGAGGAGAGTCGTGCCTTTCACTTGACACCGGGGGCCGGAGCATTCCGCAAAGCCAACCACTTGGGGCAGGCCACGGAGGAACAAATGGAGGCTGACTTGAAAAGGATAGATGCTATGGAGGAAGACCAAGCAGTTACCTCTCGTCTCCAACCTGTAGCCATGTTGGAAGAACTTCAGAGGTTAGCAATTGCGAATTCGGTTCTCCCTCCCAATGCTAAATTTCTTACTTTCAAAAATATGAAAAAGAGTGTTGCCTTTTCCCCTGCAGCAAAGGAAAATCCATGGGTTATGGGAGCTCTAACCGTCACTTGAAAACTTCGCTATGAAATAATGGATCTTAGATGGCGAAATAATAAGGTTGAGGAGGATAATCACATTCAAAGGGGCATCATCGCCAAGAATATAGAACCGCCACCATCGAACAAAGACAACTAAACTTATTGGTATGGGCACTCCCCTTGGTTTGTGCCAAGCTTGGGGGAGGTGCCCTCGTATTGTATCACCATCATACCTTTTCCTTTCTTCGTTTTTCTTCGTTCGTTCATTTTGGTCATATCTTGATCTAGTAGAATAAAGTTTTAGTGTGATCTAGTTTTGAGTTTTTCTTTATGTTCCCGCTATGTAAGCAAGTCCAACAGTTATATAATAAAGACTAGCTTTGAGTCGAGGGATTTTCTTGCTTGGTATGATCTTGACAAAAAGAAATAGAAAGACGTATAGAATAAAAGCAAACGAGCATACATAATGATCTTATGGGGAGTCATGAGTTCACATATAAAAAGTATGTCGCTTGAAATTTGTTGGGAGTTGACAAATAAAGCTATTGGTCATTGTTACTATTATATGGAAGTAATAAAGAACGAGAGGTTCACATACAAATATATTATCTTGGACGTCTTTTATGATTGTGAGCACTCATTAAAATATTATATGTTAAGAAGTTGACGTTGGACAAGGAGGACAACATAATGAGTTATGTTTTCTTATTTCTGAATAGAAATTATATGGTTATAAATCCTTCGAAAGGTGTCGCTTGCTTCCATCTCATAATAGCCAAGAACGAATGCACCAAGTAGAGATACTACTTGTGCTTCCAGAAACCTTTAACCCAGTTTTGCCTTGATAATCCACCATACCTACCTATGGATTGAGTAAGATCCTTCAAGTAAGTTTTCATCGGTGCAAGCAATAAAAATTGCTTTTTAAATATGTGAACTTGTGATATAGAAGAAATAAAAGCGACAGACTGCATAATAAAGTTCTTTATCACAAGGGGCAATATGAAGTGACGTTCTTTTGGATAAAGGGATTGGGCATCCAACTACAAAAGCGCATGATAACCTCTGCTTCCCTCTGCGAAGGGCCTATCCGTTACCTTTACTTTCTAGTACTTACCTTTATGTAAGAGTCGTGGTGATCTTCACCATTTCTTTCATTTTGCCTTTATCTTTTGGCAAGCGTCATGTGTTGCGGAATGATATAGAAAAATATATCCACTCGGACGTGGGTGATCATGAGTAATTATTGTTGATATTACCCTTGAGGTAAATAGTTGGGAGGCAAAATTATAAGCCCCTATCTTTCTGTGTGTCCTATTGAAGCTTTGACCTCATAGGTATCGCATGGGTGTTAGAAATTATGAAAGACCATAAGATGATTGAGTATGTGGATTTGCTTTACAAGCTCTTATATTGACTCTTTCGTACGTTGCGATAAATTGGAATTGCTTCAATGACTGAAATCATAGTTTGTTAGTTCTCAATAGAGTTCATGATTCATATTTTACCTTATGAATGAATTGTTACTCTAGCATAAGATATTCTATGTCAATATGTGTTTCTGTTCTAAAGTCAACCATGATGCCTTCATGTCCGTATTTTATTTTATCGACACCTATGTCTCTAAATATATTGGCATATTTATCGAACTCGGCTTTCGCTTGAGCACAAGCGAGGTCTAAGCTTGGTAGAGTTGATACGTCCATTTTGCATCAAGCTTTTATATTGGTATTTATTACCTTATGGGATGTTAATACACATTATGGTACAATACTTATGCCTTTTCTCTATTATTTTACAAGCTTTACATGAAGAGGGAAATTGCCCGTAGTGGAATTCTGGACTAGAAAAGGACGAAATATGACAGACCTATTCTACATAACTCCGAAAGTCATAAAAAGTAACGGAGAATTGTTTTTGAATATATAAAAAATATTGGGAGGAAGAAATATTAGAGGGGACCCACCAGGAGGTCACAAGCCAGGGGCGCGGCCGACCCCCCTGGTCGCGCCCTACAGGCTTGTGGTCCCCTTGGCAGGCCTCCGGTGCCCATCTTCTTCTATATGAAGCGTTTTGACCTTGAAAAATTCATATCAGAAGCTTAAACCCCAGTTTATGTGTTGATTCGTAATGGTATGATTTGGATCCATATGTTTCATGCTATGGTTAGATTTATCTTAATTCTTCTTTTGTAGTTGCGGATGCTTGCGAGAGAGGCTAATCATAAGTGGTATGTTTATCCAAGTATGGGAAGCACCCAAGCACCGGTCCACCCACATATCAAATTATAAAATTAACGAATGTGAATCATATGACCATGATGAAAACTAGCTTGACATAAATTCCCAAGTGTCCTCGGGAGTGCTTTCCTTCATATAAGTGTTTGTTTAGGCTTGTCCTTTGATACAAAAAGCATTAGGCCACTTTGCGGCACCATTATTACATTTGTTACTTGCTACACATTACGAATTACATTATCACAAAACTATATGTTACTGTTAATTTCAGTGCTTGAAGAGAATACCTTACTCAAAACCGCTTATCATTTCCTTCTACTCCTCGTTGGGTTCGACACTCTTACTTATCGAAAGGACTACGATAGATTCCCTACACTTGTGGGTCATTAGATCTGTGTGTTGGCATGCTCGGCCTAGCCGTTACTTCATTGGTGCGCCACGAAAGCGTAGCATATGTATGTACCAAGGATAGCACAATATGACCTAAAGTGGCTACTTGTAAATTGGGATCCATTGTCAGGGACGATGGGGTTCTGGACACTGAATCGACACACGAGGCCCATGATGAACTTGGTGAATTTGTTCATAGCAAAGTAGGGGTGGTGGTATCCACCGACGTAGATGTAGAGGTAGTGAATTTGTCGATGGTGTGGGGGAAGAGACCTAGTATATCCAGCACCCATATCGAGAATATCCACGAGAGCGGAATCGTATGAAACTCATGTGCAGGCTGATGGATCTCCTTGGCATGGAACTAGCAGGCTTCGCAGCACTGGACCAACTGCGCGACATCACGGAGTGCTCTAGGCCAATAGAAAACATTTTAGAACACCTTACCAGCAAGGGTGCGCTAAGATGACTTGTACCCGCAATAGCCTCCATGGATCTCGTCGAGCAGATCGTGCCCGTGTACTTCCGAGATGCACCATAGCAAGACGTCGTTAGGCCACTTGTGGTACAACTCACCATCTCGTAGACAGTTAGCGCTGGCGTGTGGGAGATGCATTCTGCTTCTGCCTCCCATATGGGGACGTCACCATCAAGCAGGTAAGCCTTGAACTCCAAGGCCCAGCTGCCCTCTAGAGGTTCCAATCCCAACACTAGGCGGTCTCCTGAGGGCAGACCACAGAACGGCATGCCTATTGGTGGTGCAGGGGTTAGCTCATTATGGAGCAATATTGTGCCGATGGCGAGCGACACAGCTATAGACTTTTGTATTCGCACCACGCGGGATGTGCTATAGCTCCAGGCCAAGGAAACGCTTCTCAAGTATGCATACCTCCTCTAGGTAGACTGCCATGTGCTTGTCTTTGGGTTTATATCTTTTGTTGGAGAACTTCACAAGGATCTGAGAGTCTCCCTTGAGCAAACCTGCAAGGCCCTTGCCAAAGATTATAGAGATAAGTTGGCCCTGCAGGACGGACGCTCCAAGAAGCGGTGCGAGGATCTGCGGCATGATATAGATGGCCTCAAGGGAGCACTAATTGAGGCATATGGGTAAAAGGAAGACACACTAAAATCCAAAGATATTGCCGAGGCTGAACTGGTGTCGCTCCAAGAACAGGCGAGGGGTGTTGCGTCCCTCCTCGGAGAGGGCAACACATGAAGCAAACTAGGCTCGGGGGCGGTAGCACATGCACTCCAAGATGTTCCAAAACCTCAAGGAGTGCGCTCAACGCGTCGTGGGCTCCATCTTCAAGCAGGACGTCCTCAGCCCTCTCGTGCTTGACGACGCCGGCTACCTCGACTTTTTCACCAAGGTCGTGGAGTGCCTCGAGGTTGGCCCAACAAGGTGGTCATAATCATTGAGGAAGAATGCCACGACGTCCTTGCCTAGGCATTAAAACGCGACTTAAGCCAGCTCCTTCGCATCGACCCCTCCTTCGACTTCGAGGCCATGACGGCCCCCATCCTTGACGTGATTTGTGGTGCCATGGACGAAGCGTTGGAAGATCATGTGCATGTGTTGAGCGCCCAATTCGCCCCTAATGGCCGTGAAGATCGCGGAGGGGCCGAGGAATATGAAGGTGATGATAGAGGTGGAACCGAAGCTTTCCCTAGATTGCCTTTTTTCTTTTTGTTAATATTGTTGTAATGGGTACTTGTGCTCTCTTGGGACTTCATTTGATGCTTCGTTTTCCTTTACACTCGCTTCCGTAGCTCACGTTACTGGATGCAACTTCTATCCGACACTCAGTCCTCGCTGCTGAGCCAATTCGTGGTACTTGGGCAAGGACTAGGAGGCAAGGGCGTCAGGAGTAGGTGAGGGCTCGTGAGGCGAAATGGTTGGTAGGCCGCCCTTGGATCAATGACAGCCCGCATGTGCATGGACAAGGCGGATGGGGTTCTGCGTCGGGGAACGGCTCACGCCCGCCAACTCACTCATGTGTGTCGTGCGAGTAGACAAAGCACCAAGGCCTTGGTCAGGTGGCGTGCACAGGAACAGGCCCGCGGCCCGGAGCGAATGCCATTGGGGCTAATCCGAGCAGAGGGAACATATCCAGCACTAGCTAGTGTGAGGCTCAAGAGGGAGATATCGATCACGCACGGCTTGCGAAAAGAAATCCAACAAACACTACAAGAAATATGCTCATACATGACGTTCTTTCAGATGTCGTTGATGAATTCATCATAAATCTATGACGATTTCATCCGAGATTGTCGTAAGCCGTTTTAGGGGATCAAATCTACATATAAATTACGACGATGGGAGTCAAAAACGTCGTAACCACATAAGATGAGATCGTCATAACTTTTATGATGATTATCAATATGGTGTAACATGTTCTAACTATGATGACATGTCACTCGTGGGTCCATTCCATCCCACCTCATCCTAGTTTGTGAAGCAACCTACTATTCTGTCATTCTAACTATTCTCGAAAAATTCTCATAAATACTTTGGATCATATATTCCTTGAATATGTGAAAAACCTTCCTTCCATAGTTCAAAAATAATTCAGCAATATTTGTTTTCCTATTCTCTTCTAAATAAACTTTGTGAAGGAACTGCTATTGCTATTTCTTTTATTACACTTATATTTTTTGGGCACTCTTTCCTATCCAAATCATTGCCTCATAAAAACTTTCGTAACGATTTATCTACTAAATCTTTCTCAACAAATTTCCAAAGTTTGTGTTCAACTAACAGCTTTGTGAAGGAAGTACTAGATAGGAATATCCTCATGAGTTGAATTTTTTCCATATCTTCTATATGTGCCCAAAACATAGCTCTCCACAAAATTTTAGCCCCATCTGACAATCCACGTGAGCTCATCATCCAATCTTTGTTTCTAGTAATATTTTCATTTTGTGAAGCAACTATATTTTATATTGCTTTATAGTTGATGAAAATTTACCATGGGATGAAACTGATCATATAACCTCACTCAACCAAATATTAGCTCATTTAATTCATCCAGTTTCCCTCAATATTTTCCCAATATTTTGTTGACTAGAGACATTGTGAAGGAAGTACAATTTTTGTTTATCCAAATTTTATGAAATTTTTACAGTTTCTTAATGTGCCCAAATTATCATCCTCCTCCAAATTTCAGCTCAATCCAATCATCTATGTGAGCCCAGTTTCAATTTCCATTTTCTGCCAGATTTGCACATTGTGAAGGAAGCTTTACGTTGGCATGTCCAAATGGTATAATATTTTTACAGTGCCTTCATATGCCAAAATTAACATCATACACCAAATTTCTGCTCAATGCATACATTCATTTGATCCCAGCTTAAATATCCATATTTCTGCACAGTGTGTTAGTTCACAAAGCAAGTGCCATCTAGATTCATCCATTTGAGCGAAAAATTTGCCAAGAGAGTCTCCTTAGTATATGATCATCCTCAGCAAAAATTTAGGCCTATTGTCTATGTGCATTACCCGCACCGTTAATCAAACACTTTGCTGTTAATTCATTTTTGAGCTTAGTTCAGTCTCCTCGTGAGATTCTTCTATTGTATTCTTCTACCTAACACCTACCGAGGGATTGTCCAACCCACCAGACATGCCTATTCCACCCAGAACGCGTGGCAACGCAACGGTCAGGCGTTGACCATGCGACTGGCATGCAAGTTCACGCGCTTTGGAGTTGGGGCCCTCGACCACCATCCAGACCTAGACGTCAAGCCACCACACCATGTATTTCTGATTAAATAGATACTTATGTACATATAAATGATTTTTGGGAAACTAAAGAGCACACCATAATGCAACTATAATTCAAGTTTACCCGCTTCCATCTGAATTGACATAAATTTCTCTTTTTCACGCGAGGTGGATAAAAGATTTTAACACCCAACTATTTTGTCAATTGTACATTAAATATGGCCAAGTATTTTATAAAAATGATTTTGTCCAATTTTGAAACAAATATATGGTAGCTCCTTCACACAAAAAAAATCATTTGGGGCACTTGAAAAATGGAAAATGACTTTTACATACAAGGAAAATGAAAACTTCCTTAATCAACATTGTTTGCCATTACAATATGCACCCTTGTGCATAATATTATGTCATTCCAACAAACTATGTCATGAATGTGGCCATAAGATTGATCATTTGGCTTGAAAGCCATGAACCTTCACGCATGATATCCATTTCTAAGAACACTTTTTTAAAATAATTATCGTATTACATGTTTATTATTTTTCCTGGTAACTTTGTCACATATAATGAGACAATAAAAAGTTTTCCCATTTTTTGATTTGTTTTTGAATTTTTCATCGCCATTTCAAAATGCGGTCAGAACAGCGGGTATGATCGTTCCTACCTAGTGGTTGAATCTTGGAAAACTTTTGGTGTTTCTCTGATTAAATAGATACTTGTGTACCTAAAAAAGATTTTTGGGAAAAATAAAGAGCAAACTATGAGGCAGCTGCAGTTCAAATTTGATCCGTTTTCAAGTGATTCAACGAAATTTTGTCTTTTTCATGAGAGGTGGATCAAAGCTTTCTACACCCAACTTTTTGGTGAATTGTACATGAAATGTGGACTAGTATTTTAGAAAATTGGGTTGGTCCAATTTTGCAACAAATACATGGTAGGTTCTTCACAAAAAAAAACTCATTTTGGGCACTCGAAAAATGGAAAACGAATTTTTCATACAAGGAAAATAAAAATTCCCTTAAGCAATATTGTTTGTCATTCCAATACGCACCCTTCTGCACAATATTAGATCATTTGAACAAACTATGCCATGAATGTGGCCATAAGATTGATTATTTGGCTTGAAAGTCATGAATAACAAGTTCATTACCATGAATGTAGCTCATTTCTGACAGCACTTTCTAAAAATAATTACCGTATAACAAGTTTATTATTTTTCTTGGTAACTTGGTCACATATAATTCCACAATCCGAAGGTTTTCCATTTTTTGTTTTTTTATTTATTTTTCATGGCCAATTCAAAATGCGGTCAAAACGGCGGGTATGACTATTCCTACCTAGTGGTTGAATCTTGGAAAACTTTTGTTGTTTCTTTGATAAAGTAGATACTTGTGTACCTAAAAAAGATTTTTGGGAAAAATGAAGAGAAAACTATGAGGCAACTGCAGTTCATATTTCACCCGCTTTCACTTGATTCAACGAAAATTTGTCTTTTTCATGAGAGGTGGATCGAAGCTTTTTACACCAAACTATTTGGTGAATTGTACATTAAATGTGGACAATTATTTAGAAAATTGGGTTGGTCCAATTTTGCAACCAATATAAGGTAGGTCCTTCACAAAAAAACTCATTTTGGTACTCAAAAATGGAAAATGAATTTTTTCGTCCAAAGAAAATGGAAAATGAATTTTCCGTCCGAAGAATATGAGATCATTTGAACAAACTATGCCATGAATTTGGACATAAGATTAATCATTTTTGGGCACCCGAAAAATGAAAAATGTTTTTTTGAAAGAAAATGAAAACGCACTTTTTACATGTAACGATTTGGCCAGTTGCGCATAAATTACGGTCTAATATTTTTGAAAAATGGCGCGGTTCAAATTTGTAAGGAAGATTTGGTAGGTTCTTCACAAAAATTTGAATTCTGAAAACTTTTTTCACAAAAATTATAAGAAACTGAAAATATCCCAAATCACATTGTTTGTCATCCCAAAGTAGACACATATGCATAATATTGACGAAAAATACACAAGCTTAAGTCTGATTGGTGGAATGAGTTTTTACATGGATCGCTGACATGGCAAACATTGACCCATCCATCCATCCATCCACCCGTCCATCCATCCACCCGCAGCAAACCTCACCCAACCCGTCGTGCCCTCCTCTTCCTCTGTCTGCGCAAACCCTAGCCGCCGCCTCCCTCTCTCCCTGGATCTAGATCGGGACGTCACTCTGCCGCCGCCCCTCTGCCCATCCGCTTCTCTCCTACCCGATTGGTAGATCGTGCACTCGATCAGTTCTTTCCGTTCAAGCTAGGCCCAAGGAAGAATCTGAGCTAGTGAGGGTTGCGGCAATGGCACTACAGATGTAGGCCCCATCGCTGATGCGCGCGCCAGTGGGCGGAGGCCCCACGCGTCTCCGGTCGGTGTTCTAAGCGCCGCCACTACTTGTGCGGCTGCCAGCGCAGGGCATGGCGAGGTCCGTGGCAGCGGCACGGATCGCGATGCGGTTCGTCCATTTTCAAACAAAGCAGGCATAGATCCGCCGGGACTGTGGGTGGGTGAGCCTGTCGCGTGTGACCGTGCGTTGCTATTGTGAAGTTGATTGTTCCTGACATACTCTGCATTTTGCGACTGCCCTGGTGAGACAACCATTTTGCGCGTTGCTATGGTGAAGTTGACTAGTCCTTACATGCTCTGCATCTGACAGCATAGTTACATATACAAGGACAAGACTCTGTTTGAGAAGCTGTCCGATGACTACTACTGTCGTGGTGAGAATAACCAGTTTTCACAGAATGTTAAGCAGACAAGTTCCACGAGTGTTGCACACACCTTCTTATACCACTTGCCATAGTCATTTGCTAACCAATTTTTGCACTTAAGCAAATATGACGATCAATTTAGCCATCATAACTTTCGCCTCCTTAATAATACTAGAATGCCTTCTTACTATCAGTTCACCTGCATGTTGATCTAAGTATCTTCTTGATGTCTCCTCGTATTTACTTGGCATTTGTTTTTTGGAATGTCATTGGTCATTTGACCTCTTATGCTTGTATAACAGGCATTAGTGGTGGAAACGAACGAGTTGAAGTTGTGAAGCATTCATGGTGCACACAATGGGAATGATACACAAAACAATTGCTCAGTTAGATATGCTATTGTGATGTATTGGTAGAGCACGCAAGCTTATCTTCTGCATGCAAGTTGAGGTATATGAACTGTTCTTATATGAAAGCAAGCTGGTTGATTGTCAAGTTGTGATCGGTTTGAGTAAAAAATTAGGACTTGAGCGAGCGTGATCTGGTTACCGGAGTGAAATCTCCTGGTATAATGAGTATATTTGTATTCCCTTTGTACAAATTTGTGAATGGAGGAAATAATATCCTTTGTACTGAAATTTATTTTGTCATAAAAGAATTTGACCGACGAAAAGGGGTGTATATGTTTCCATACCTTATCATTTTCTCATAGATTCGTATTTTCCCTAGGTTTTTGAATATATTATAAATACATCTGGATTAAGAAATCTTCATGAAAGAAATGCCTAATGGGCAAAGTGATTATTACTGTTTGAAGTACACACTATTACAGTTTTTGAATATATTATACATACACAGCTTGACTGAAGATCATTAAAAAGGTTAGTTACTGCTAACAAAGGAAATTCTACAGTAATACTGCATTAATACTAATTCATGTACTACTGCCTACTAGCATTGTTACACCATTTCCCTTCAAAATTGGCTTGGTAATGCTAAATTTAGCATAATTGCATCTAGCTAAACAAATCTTGGTAATGAAATGCCTAATACTCCGACATATCAGCAACATGACTTTGAATGCACTAAAACTCGAATAGTTCATTTGGTCAGTAAGACAGGTGCGGAAAGTGAGAGTTTCTTATTCTTGTAGCATGTACTTGACAGTAATTTGACATATGTATATACCAAGCACAAACAATTTTGTAGTGTTAGGCTAGTAAGAGTAAGAGGTCTGCGTCATGTATTTGACTAGTTCACTACTAGAAAAATGGTTATAGCTAATATGGGCATTAATGGCGCATAATGTATGTGGTGCGCAACTGCTATATAGAATTGGCGCACCAGCTATAGGTGCGCCATTGATGGCCATATTACTTATTGCACACCTGGTGTGTGGTGCGCCATTACTAGTTTTGTCCTGGCCCCACACCCTTACCAGAATTAGCAGTGGCACACGAGGGGAAGTGCGCCATTACTAGTTTTAACTACTAATGGCACACCACACCCACGGTGCGCCACTACTAACAAATTGTTTTCAATTTTTTTCAAAACTAGTAATGGCGCACCACAAACCAGGTGCGCCATAAGTAACCCTGGTTACCAATGGCGCATTCTTAGGAGCTGTGCCATTGGTAACCTGAGAGCAGCTAGATATTTTTGACAGCCACCTACCACACTCAATTTCCCCACTTCATTCTCTCCACCTCTACCAAGCTTTGGTCTCGGCTGCCTCCTCCTCCTCACCTCATTTGCACCATAGATTCACCCAAATTAAGTGGTTAAATTTCCTTTTTTTGATAGGTAAGTAAGGGGATAGCTTTCTTTATGTTCTAGATCTACTTTTTTCTCCCTCCAACGTACACACTTTTTATGGCCTAGATCTATGTATGTTTGTGGTATTGCATATATTTGTGTTTGCAGCTACCGGAATTTGAAATGCGATAGTTGCCAATATTTGGCCGGAATGTTGATTCATTTCCGTTTCTGCGAGAATTTGGCACTATGCATTCTTTTTTGTCCTATTTTTGTGCAAAGTCATGCCAAAAAAATTTTGGTTCTAAAATATCGTTTTGCTCTACCCCGCAGGCGACCATGGTCCGCACGATGACCGAAGGCATCGTGAATAGGTTTTTGAGCTCTTCGAAGGCTGAGATGCTTCAAAAGAACGAGACGGAGATAAGATATCCGTGTCGAAGATGCAGGCTGAAGAGCCTTATGGACCCGAATTCCAGACAGGTGCGGGACCACCTGCTCGTGCGTGGTTTCATGGATGGCTATCGGTGGCCAGGGGATGAAGATGATTATGAAGTCGTCCATGGGGGCCGGGCAAGAAATAAGGAAGGGCAGCAAGACAATAGCGGTGAGGGTGGGCGAGAAGACGAAGAATCTCCAGGACATGATCACGAAGTAGATGAAGGACACAGTCATCATGTAGAAGATGTCGGACATGATGATGACGAAGATCAAGAAGAAGGGCATGATCATGAAGATGAAGATGCCAGAGCAGACGACGATGGACCATCGATGGGCTGGGTGCAGGACCCTCATATTCAAGAGCTGCTTCTCAAGCAGACGGGTAACACAAGAGCTGCCGCCCGAGAGAAAGCCAAGCTGGATCAACTAGAGATAGACGCGGTTACTCCATTGTAAGAAGGATGCAGGCCCGAGGATACCCGCCTAAAAGTAACGCTCATGGCTCTAGAGATGAAGGTAAAACACAAAATGACAGACGCATGCTTCGACGAGAACATGTCATTCTGGCACGTACGTCTTCCCAAGGGGAACAAGTGCCCGACCAGTTTCGAGGAGGCGAAGAAAATTGTGTGTCCTCTGGATTTACCGCACGTGAAATACCATGTGTGCATGAAAGATTGCATCATTTATCTGGATGAGCATGCGGGGTCTACCATAAGTCCGGTGTGCGGCGTCACTCGATACAAGAAGAGGAAGAAAGCTCCTCGAAAAGTGGTGTTGTACTTTCCGATCACTCCTCGTTTGCAGTGGTATTTCATGGACCCTAAGGAAGCACAGCTCCTGCTTTGGCACGCGGATAGGGAGGAGAAGAAGAAAGAAGATGACGGAAATGATCCGGAGATAAATAAAAAAGACAAGATGTTGAGTCACCCTAAGGATTCGAGCCAGTGGCAAGCGTTGAACTTCGAACACCCATAATTTGGGGATGATCCAATGAACATCATGCTGGGCACGAGCACCGATGGATTCAATCCGTTTGGCAGCCAGAGAAGCACACATGGCACCTGGCTTGTGTTTGTGTGGATATACAACCTTCCCCCATGGGTGTGCATGAAGAGGAAGTACATTTAAATGGGTATGCTAATTGAAGGGCCGAAACAACCAGGGAACGACATCAATTTGTATCCGGGGCTGCTAAAAGAGGATCTAGACACACTATTGAAAACGCCAGCCAATACATGGGACGCTGTAGCGAAACAATATTTCCCTATGAGAGCCGCACTGCTCACGACGATGCACGACTATCTCTGTTACGGATATGTGGCGGGGCAGGTGGTCCACGGATTTTGTGCATGCGTCAGGTGCATGGATGACACAACGTATCGCCAGCTAGAGAGAGATCCCGGGTCTTCGGAAACCGTGTTCATGGGACATCAAAGGTGGCTTCGCGACGATGACGCATGGAGAAAACGCAAGGATCTGTTCGATGGTGAAACCGAACCCTGAAGACCCCCACGTACGAGGACAGCGAGGAAATAGACGAAGGAGTGCCCAGCGCTTGGAAAGAAGCGAAAGGCACCAGAGCTGCTGCTGAAGGTATGGAAAACGAGGTCTCTTTTCTGGGACTAGCCGTACTGGAAGATCCTCCGTGTGCCTCATAGCCTTGATGTCATGCATATCACGAAGAACATGTGCGAGAGTCTGCTTGGTACCCTGCTCAACATGTAGAGAGGACCAAAGATTGGCCGAAAGCAAGGGCATATTTGCAATAATTGGGCATCAGGGAGGAGCTTCACACAAAATGCCCTAATGATGATGATGATGAGGCGAAGGACACGGAAAGTCATCGCAAAGGCAAAAAGGCCAAGAAGATCGAATATGACTGCCCTCCCGCGTGCTTCACTCTAAGTCAGAAGGAGATCGAGCAGTTTTTCACCAGCCTCGTAGGAGTAAAACTTCCTTACGGTTACGTGGGGAAGATAAACAGATACCTAGACTCAGCTAAGTAGAAGTTCAACAGGATGAAGTCTCACGACTGTCACGTGCTGATGACGCAGATACTTCGAGTTGCAATCTACGGAATCATGGACGCGCACGTCCGTGAAATGCTATTTGGCCTATGCACCTTTTTCGACGTCATCTCTCGGAAGTTGGTTAGCATGAGGCAACTCAGAAGGCTACAGGAAGAGATCGTGGTGATACTATGCGATCTTGAGATGTACTTCCCGCCCGCATTCTTTGACGTTATCGTGCATCTGCTGGTCCATATCGTGGAGGATATCATCCAATTCTGGCCGACGTTCCTACACAACATGATGGCGTTCAAAAGGATGAATGGTGTCATCAAAGGATACGTTCGCAACAGGGCACGTCCAAGATGGAAGCATAGCCAAGAGCTTTCTGACCGAAGAGTGCATCTCCTTCTACACGAATTATCTAGGCATCGAGAACCCCGTTGATCTGCCCGTAAACAGGCACCTCGGCATGCTCGCTGGATGGGGTCACCGCGAAATGCATGTCGACTCCAAGGGTCGACACGCCGACTTTGAAAGAGCAAACCTAGTCGCGCTACAACACATAGACGTGGTCTATCCTTGGGTGGTTGAGCACAAAACCTTTATTGAGAAGACGTACAATGACTGAGGCCAACAAAGGACAGGCGGAGATATAATCAAAGAGCACAACTCATGTTTCACGCGTTGGTTCAAGGACAAGCTTCTGTCGTACCCTTTACATGAGGATTCTTGTGAGGAAGAAAAACTCGTATTCGCCTTGTCACAGGGCGCCGAGCACAACCTGATGACCTATGAGGCATACGATATCAACGGCTACACCTTCTACACCGAGGAAAAGGACATAAAGAGCAATTATCACAACTCTGGGGTAACGATGGAATCCTACACCGGTAACAACAAGGACATATATTATGGAAGGATCGAGGAGATCTGGGAGCTGAGATTCGTTGGAGAGAAGGCCCCGATGTTCCCTGTCAGATGGGCGAAGAGTGTCCTAAAAGAATACCGGTATTTCTCCACAATGGTAATACCCGAAGCCAAATCCAAGACCGCGGGCACAAACGTCACCGCAAAAAATGAGCCATGGGTACCGGGTTGCCAAGTGGACCAATGCTTCTTCATTACCGAACCGTCATAGCCCAATCGTGTTGTCGTGAGGAGAGGCAAAAGGAACATCATCGGAATGGATGGAGTCGCCAATGAGCAAGACTTCGACAAGTACGGCGACCCGAAGATGGAAGATGATGACGACGATCAAGTACCATACACCACGAGAAGAAGCAAGACCACCCTACCTAAAGACCGTCCGTTCAAGATAAGAATTCAAGGGGTTTCGGGGCTAAATTATTCAACCTCGAGAATGAAGGGCAAGAAGAATGTGAAAAGATAGCTCAGATCGAATCACGACGTGTCGGCCGTGTGTGTGTGTCAGTGGCAAGCTCAATCTTTGATGACCGTTATTTCATGTCACTTGATTTCAACCATGTCATCTAATTCTAAATCTTTGCACAATGGTTTTAACACTCCATTTGCATTTTCCTTTCCTTTTATCTCAAATCTCAAATTATTACATGCAACTAAAAATCCAAAAAAATAAAAAACAATGTTAGTAATGGCGCACCAGGAGAAGGTGCGCCATTGCTATCACGGTGTTTATGGCGCACCCCTAAAAGGTGCGCCATTGATATACCAATTTTTATGCCGCACCCCTAAAAGGTGCGCCATTGCTAACGCTCCCGCCACTATGGCATTATCCTACTCCTTTCCCTTCTTTCATTCCCTCCCCTCACTCGTCTCTCGTTTGCCAGCCACCGCCACCGCCCTTATTTCCCCCTGATTTCCCCCTTCCTGCTCCTCCGCCGCCGTCGCCGCTCTGATTTCCACCATCCTCCTTCCAAGCCTCTACTCCATCACCAGTCTCCCCCCGTCGGGCCACCACGGTCGAGGGTCTAGTCCACCTTTCCTGCCATCAGAGGGAGACAACCGCCGGCGACCGGAGAGGGGGAGAGGCGCGCGCGTCCGGGGCGGCATCAGGTTTATTCTCGATCCGGTGGCCACTCCGGTAAGTGCACGACGCGACCACGCGGTCCTTGGCTACTCTTGGCAATGTCCTCTACAGACAGGGCTTAGCTATGCCACTGTGAAAAAATGTTTACTTTCTGAATGAAGGCAACCGTGAGAAATTAACTTAACTATAATCCAATTCCTATAGATTCAAGTGGCATCAGTAGAGACCAACACCTATAAAGTAGATGGGTGTTCCGAATCCTATCTTATGGCATGAAATCTCACTGTTACCTGATGATGCATTGCAGGAGCCGGCCAACTGAAACTGCCTGCCTTGGAGTAGAGTCTCTTCTTCGCTGTCAGTAGTGCTTCTTACGGCTTTGCCAGTAAGAGTGGCATGACCATTGCTATAGCAAAGCAATCCGGTGGCTTTCTTCAGTCTAGGATGAAACCCTGGCCCGTTCGAGCTGTGGTACAGAGAGAGAGAGACACACGGAGAGTAGTATGAACTTGACTAATTGTTTGCTGATTTGGATTGATCATGTCCGGTGGTCAGGGAAATCACAATTAATCAATAAGGCTACATTCGGTTATTATTTCTCTCGTAATTTATTTGAAGGAAAGGGTATTACACAAATTGATTTTAAGAGTAGTGATGACCTGGGAGGATCCCCAGTCAGGGGGGTCAGAATCGCTGGATGCTGATATAGTATGATCAAACAGCAAGTGTGAGTGCTAAAAGGCTGGCTTGCTGGCTACCTTTCTTCCATGGAAACATGAACGTCTCATCAAGAAATGAATATAACTGAAGAATATGTCTTCCTTACTGCAGTATTATAAGCTCAACTGCATGATTTGTATACATATCGTTGGAGAATCTCTTGTTGTAGTTATACATAAAAAACCATATCTATGTCTAATGTATTCTCAAATTGATTTCCCTGGCACTACACACTGGATATATGTAGGCCGTTTTTGTGCAGGGACAAATAGTTACCCCTTTCTCCTGAAATGTTGATCAATTTCCGTTTTGGTTGAGAATGGGGCACTCCTAGGTCAAGAAAATTAGCAAAGTTCATGCCCAATTTTTTTGACCTAGAAGGTGCCCGATGCTCAACCAAAACAAAAATTAATCAACATTTAGAGACAATGTTATTTCTACAAAGCAAATATTTCCAAGTGGCTTTTATAGTTTTCCCTTAAGTTGAAATGCAAACTATTTTTTCTTCCATATATATGCCATGCTAACGAAAGCTCAACCATCAGGCTCTAGCAATAACTCATTTTTATTTGTTTATTTGTTTGATCTATATATTGGTTGCCTTGGTTGTTAATCATGAAAAATGCTTTGTTTGTATGCTTGGTAATCAGAATGCAGGGATAGAAAGTTTTTCTATGGACTTGTATGAATCACATGCAAAGTAAAATAAACCAAGAAAAGGAGATATTACCTATGGGTGTGCATTAATTTGCATGTTTTATTCTCAGTTTTCCTCTAAATCTGAGAAGAATAGATACTACCCTGTTCTCATCCAATAACTATAGTAGCCTTTTTTCCTATTTAGAGCGAACATGGCCGACAACGATGAGGCCGGCGATTCGGGAAAACCATTCTGGGAGCTGTCCTAGGAGATGGAGGAAGAACCTCACCGCTATGAGGACGCCACGGAAGACACCGATCCCAACTACACAACCCCTAGTTGCGTCGGGGATGACACCACTTATGGTGCCGTCGGGGATGCCACCACTGGTGATGGCAGCGAACGCACAGATGGCAGCAAACCGAAGAGGCAATGGAAGTACCAGTGCCCGAACGTGCTCGGCACCGTCAAGGAGGAATTTACTGAAGTGTCCTCCTGTGGGCATCCAACAGCGCCCAAAGAATTAGTCGGTGGGTACTCGGGACAACTCCGGTGCTTTCTCCGGAGCACCGTCTCGGTCAACACTGAGAACCTAAGACATCACGACCGAGGGAATTTGCGCAACCTCCTCTTCACGAAGCTGCACGAACGATACAAGTTCCCCGGTCACTTCGCAAACACACACCTCTCAGAGAATAAAGTGAACAGTGCCGCCCTCACGAAGATGAGCACGACCCTGGCTACATGGAGAGGGCGGTGAAGAGAAGGATTCTAAGAGGTGATAGTTATGAGAAGATCATGGAGACAAATCCTTCGATCAGCTAAGCTGTCTACCTGGAGTTCAAGATCAAGTGCGAGAGCAACGCATCAGCGAAATCCTGTGAGTGGGCTGGCGGTTATAGAGGGGCAGAACCCAAATGGGACTTGGAGGACGCGGAGTGTGCCGAGCAACGCCTACCGCCCCTCTTCAATAAATACCATGAAAAGCAGACCAGGAACTATGTCAGGGCCCGGTACAAGGTGGACCCGGTAACAAAGGAGCTTACCACAGATCCGAACGTGAAGGAGCTTGACCGTGTTATGGTAAGGAATAAACCCCTGTGTAATTAGCTCCATAGGGTTGCATTCTAATTAATGAAGCCAAATTTCTAAATGGTTCACGTTCCTTCCACGGGAAACTGAAAGTAGTAGCACGGGGTCTCAGAGGTCCCCGTCTGCCCCTTGGGACACTACTTTAAATAGGGCGTTGAATGTAATTAAACACAAGGATAAGTTCAGTAAGCCCTCGTCAGCTGGTCGTGTGGCCGGCGAAGGCTTGGACACGAAATGGTCGGAATACTATAAGGCTGGGCGAAAGGAGAGAAAGACCCGCTCGGAAAGCCAGGAGCGCGAGGTTAAAGAACTCAAGGCACAAGTGGTGAGGATTCCGGAGATAGTCGAAGAGCAAGTGCGAGACCAACTGGGAGCGACGGTCACCGCCATTATGCCTTCCTTGCTTGAGGGGCTGCGAGGGTGGATTGCGGGCGGCCAACAAGGGCCGCCCTCGATTCCCAGCTTCACGGGCAGCAACTCGCACAATGTGCCAGCATTAGTGACTCCGGCGGAGGCGGCATTGGTGTCTTCGGCGTCGGCGCCGGTATTGGAGCTCAATGCACCCGGGTGTGGGAAGAATACGCCGGCCGGCACCTCGGCAGCAAGCGACCCCACCGTCACTTGCACGCTCGCCGTTGGCGGTGCCTCAACATTAGAAGAGCTCGACGCCATCACGGTAAGTAAGCCTCGGCCGATGACTTCACCTCCTTACCTTTGACTGGGCATCCCTGATGCCCTACATGTTTTCGCAGGGCGCCGCCAACATTCCATGCACTCTCCTGAACTTCGTGGACGGTGAGTTGATCGATGTCGCCAAGGCCAAAATTGTTGAACAGGGCAACCGCGTGTTCCACGGTAATCCGATGCCACCCACCGTGTATAGGGTTCAACTGGTTCGAGTGCTGCGGGGCTCCGATGACTTGGTACCTCCGTATCGACCCCTGGGGCCGACGAAGATGATGTGATGACCCTCAGCACCTCCTTAAATTGGTCCATGCTTTGGCCGAAGAGCCAGATTCGTTTGGGGACAGGGGACACCACCCTACAAACAACACCGCCAGTCGTGCCAACGCGAAGCCATGGCAAGACCGCCGCAACGCTACCGCCATCAGCTGATCCGGACATGCATATGGCACAGGATCCGGACGAGGACGACGATACATTTTCTAACGTCGATAAGTACATCAATGAACATGGGTACGGTGACAAATTCTTGGGGGCCCCTTCTCAAGAACGCAACCCTGCAAAAGACGATCGTGGTCTATCTGGTACCGCGGAGAAACCCAATAGCAACATGCATCGTCTGTTCAGTTCTCAGGAGACGCCTCCAGCTGCCGCCTTCACCGAGACTCAAACATTACAGCAGAAGAAGCAGAAGGAACGGAAAAGAAAAAATAACAAGAGTGCGAGCCAGACGGCACCGAGTCCGATCCGTACTCAGGATGGGCCACCAATATCTTAGGATATCTCGAGGAGGGTGCATGTGATGGGTAGGCTGATGATACCGACTAATCTGCTCAATGCTACAACAGGTGCTATGCGAAGTCTGCATGACGGTGTTCTTTCTATGGAGAAGCGGCGTCTCTCCAAGAATGATGTGTCATACCCGGTTTTCATGGCCAAGGTGCCACAGGGCAAGGGATTTGTCGATAGCACCATCGGGCGTATGATCGTCCTGCGGTTTGATGACATCTTCGCTATGTTTAACCTTTATCCATAGCACTATACCTTCATTCGGCTATTTTCGCTCAGTATGGAGATGCGGATCATTAGAGACAAGACCCCGGACATCGTGATAGTCGACCCCTTCTACATGCGTGCCAGGATCTTGGGCAGCGCTGGGGACCGGCAAGTCGCGAGTTCATACCTTGAAGGTGTCATTCTGGCAAACCCAGATAAGGATAACTTCCTCGTGCCTTACTTTTCCGAGTAAGTCATCCCCTCACCGACCCGTAACATATGATTTCTTAGATTTCGATCGTTCTTTTATCCTAACATTCCGTGTTTTCTGCAGTGACACACATTGCACACTCATCCTCTTAAGCCCGAAATATTCCATGGCCACGTATTTTGACTCGGACCGTCAGTCGAAGAAAGACCACACAAATATCAAGAAAGTTCTTGATGATGCTATCCCCGGCTAAGGCAATCTGGAGGCACCATCAGGAGGCCAATTTGTAGGTACAGCAAGCACGTGTTCACCCATGTAACGACGTTCCCCTGCGTCAAGCAGCCGCCTCCCAGTCAGAAGGATGATTACTACGCCCTCCATCACATGCGGGCGATCGTACGGGACCATCATCACCTTATTCTACCAAATAATCTCAAAGAATGGGCCGCACGCTTGTCGGCAATCCAGGACGAGAACATCAGACAAGAATTCTTTCGCATCCAGTCGCAGTTTGCGGAAAGCATCTATCAAGATGTCCTTCGTACCTCGGGACAGTTCTACATCAACAATCAACCGTCCAACAGTGAAATAGAAACAACGCTACAAATGGAGGCTGACAACGACCGCACATTCACGACCATCACGAAAGAGGCGGCTTAATCCACGGTCCGGTCCCTGAGTCGAGTCGAAAGTATTGATGCTATGTAGTTCTGAAATATAGATTAGCTCATGTTGTAATTAAACTTTAGTGAACTTGTATGTCTCTTTAGTTTGAACAGTCGGTCAACTTATATGTAATCGATGCTATTTATTATTAGGACCATGAATCTTGCTATTAATGTGATGCTTTTCTCTTCCGATCCTTTTGTTGGAGACTTATATATTGCTTATATATTATCTGTGAGTTGCTACTAACGTTTTGTTTGTCTAGTGCATAGAGATGCCGTCGTATGTCGTATACAAGGGTGAGGTTCCAGGAGTCTACAACGACTGGGAGGACTGTCGGAGACAGGTTCACTGTTTCAGCGGTAACAGTTACAAAGGGTACACTAGTAGGGCTGAGGCGAAAGCTAGATACACGCGCTATCTAGCAGGAGACAGTAGGGAGTGGAGGAGGAACCGCATGAAGATCATTTTCATCGCGATGATGCTCATCGTGACCGCAACCCTCTTCTATGTGATGGTAGTTTAGATATCGACTTATATTGTGAAGACAAACTCGCTACTTGTGGTCTCGATACTTGTAATGTTCTAACTTTGTTCGGTATTTTGAATTCGGAGACTAATATGATGAATTGTATTCGGAGACAAATCTTCTATTGTATTCGATAAATCTGCTCTTTATATGGTGTGCTGTTTATATACTATGTTGTATGTATTTTGTAACCTGTGCAAATATCAGAAAAGCAAAAACAAATAATTCCTAATATTCATAGTAGTGGCGTACCATATTGCACTTTAGTGGCACACATAAATAAACACCCCAGTGGCGCATTATCTAAAAGTGCTCCATTAGTAACCCAGAGCACAAGGTACACATGGCCCCTTGGAGTAACAAAAGTGGCGCACTTCTCGGCCTAGTAATGGCGCAATTTAGCTGTGCCATTAGTGTCTGGGATAGTACACTATTACGTAGATTAACAGTGGCGCACCAGGCATGCGCCATTACTATTTATTAGTAGTGGCGTGATAATAGTGGAGCACCGATAGTGCGCCATTAATTGCCAAAATAGATGCGCCACTAACAACCTTTTTTCTGGTAGTGGTTGTTACTCGTTTGCTTTCCTGGATACAGAAATGTGTTGCCGTGTTAGTAAAATTTGGACTTCTGGTGTTTCTATTGAGCAGGGGTTGAGTACCTTGTGACCGGCACTGATGGAGTTGGGATGAAGCTCAAGCTCGCATTACAAACCGGTATTCATGACACGATCGGAATCGACCTGGTATGTTTCTGCTTGCTGTTCATACATGTCGTCTGTCATGTTTCCTAGGAGAGTCAGTTAATGAACGTTCTGTGTCTGATCCATTGCGCCAGGTTGCTATGAGTGTCAATGACATTGTAACATCCGGTGCAAAGCCATTGTTCTTCCTAGATTACTATGCTACGAGCAAGCTCAATGTTGACCTTCCAGAGAAGGTACTGTCAATGTAGCTGCTCATTTAACATAGTACTTCTTTCTCTTGTGCATTTTATCTGTCTTCTGCGCTTGGAAGATGATATCTATCTGTCTTTGACTATAACTTTCCTTTGTACTTTCATAGGTCATCAAGGGGATTGTGGATGGATGCCAGCAATCAGATTGTATTCTGCTGGGAGGAGAGGTGAGATATTCTGGAATAATGCACAAATTTATAAACTGTGAGAGTACCTAACGATATGTGCACATTAGTCTACTAGTAACTAGAAGATCTGGCTATTTGATTGTTTATTCTTTGTTTTTACATATAATATGGTTCGTGATTGCTCTAGATTTGGCGGAACAAAGGGACATGATCCTGTAGGACGATAATAATGCTTGAGGTGCAGAGATCGATCGACAATGCATAGATCGGTCCCTTTTCTTTCACATTGAAGCGATTCGATATTATTTCACGTTTCCTGGTTGTTCAGTATTATCTAGTCATTGAATTATACCCAAGACAGAACCATTCAGGCAGATTCATGTTCACCTATGCATATATAGATCTTGTTCAATTAATTTATACCATCTCATTGCATCATGATTGACCAGTTGGCTCTATCTAATATGCATGTAAATATGATATGCAATCTCCGAGAACTCTAATTTGTCTCTGGTTGCTCATCACTATGTATGCCTCATAGTTGGTGTAATCTGATTTGACACTTCCTTGTGCTCTTGGAAAGGAGAATCTGTTCTCTCTTGTTGTGAATTTCAATTTTATCTCTAGGAGAGGAAATAAAGGGAGACTTCTTATCATCATTACATCAACAACTCATCTTTTACATGGTTCCTCAATCAATAAACTAAGGACATTGATAATCTGCAAAAAAATTGCTTGCATTGATATTGATCTTCTATGCACAAGTGATGGCTGGCAGAAATTTGCTACTACCTAGCTTCCACATCAAGCCACTCCTGAACTGTTGGGTTCCATTTTCAGTGTTGTTAATTTTTTTGGGGGTTAATAATGGGTTTTATAGGCAGTTTTTATTCATGCTGGTGTACTTCATTATTGGATAGGACCTCACAGGACATGTTCTTGTGAAGCACATTAAAGGAACTAATATTTTTGTGCAGCATAATCTCACAACCAAAAATAAGCAGCACAATGTTGAGTTTCATTTTCACTGGTACTTTTTCTTGTGGCATTAATGCAGTTTAGAGACAGTCTTGATGATGCAGTGCTTCAGTTTAATAATCAGTAAGGACCTCATAGTAGTAGTAGTACAAGCTTTAATAATCAGTAAGGAACAACCTTTTTTGCGTAGTACAATATCACAAGTAAACATAAGCACGATAGTGCTGTGGGAATAGCACTTGTTCCATTGAGGGGTTGTGATATCATATTAGTTTAACAGTCCCCATTATGATACCATTACTTTTCTGGGGGGCAAATCTCCACTGTGCTTTCCTTTTCTTTTCCTCCAAAGGAAAATAAATTTGGTGTGTTACTGGTTGGTAGCATCAAACTTGTGTGCAAAGATGAGATACTACTTGTTGTTGTCTATAATTATGTTTACAACTGAGCTGTAGATTCACCACAAAAGGAGAAATGATTGGACAAAGTCCAGCAACTCCTATACGTTATACTCATACATATAATGTTTTTTATAACTAGCACCTTTTATGTAACTCTGACATCTTGTATAATGGATATATTTTGTGATTTGAAGTTACTGATCTGTGCTCTAGTGCAATATTATGGTCTAATGTTTTTTGTTTTGTCTCTTTTTCTGTTGCTAGGAAAGTGGTGAGAAGATGTCGATGATGCCTACTTGGGACATTCAAATCAACTCAACATAAAAATTTCTGAACCTATGTCTCATAGGAGAGTGGAATGAACTCCATTATTAGCAAATGTATTGCGTAGTTCTGTCCGTTCTTGCTATATTTCTGTGTAAGGAAATGTATTCATGAGATGAGTTATTGTGTTATGTAAACCTAGGAGATGTATTATGTGACGTTATATGATGGATAATTTTAATTCGACTTGGCGTTTCTTGATTTGAATATGAAATAGTGTTGGATTTAATATTGGACAAATAATTGGGTTGAAAAGGCCCAACAAATAGAAATGAAACCAAGTTCTAGAACAAAAAGTTGCTAAATTCAAAAATGAAAAAATGCCATAACTGAAACTGGACCAAATGTATTTGGGCACTAAAAGGCCAGGGCCCAAATTATAACGATACAAAAAACTCGAAAGAAATACTAGAAGTGGTTGTAAATAGGATAAGGCCCAAAAACAATCCCAATAAGAAAAAGCCCAAAAAAATAAAACGAGCCCATGTGATCAATTGAAGTGGGTTGGTCTGATTTCAACCATGACGTTTTGATTTTGTCCTAATTTTGCCACGTAGGACTGCCACGTAGGAGTAGGTTAGATTGCCAACGACTGTTTAGGATCGTCGTAAAGGTTATGATGATCCAGGAATCATCGTAAAAGTTACGACGATTTCGATCAAAACGTCGTTGTTGTCAGTTTTTGACGCTTCGTTTTTCATCGTAAGATCGTCGTAAATTAAAAACCGTGACGATGGATAGACAAAAATATAGCGTCGTGTATTAGCATATTTCTTGTAGTGAAAACACTGTCAGACTCAAAAACCAAAGCTTTTATTAAGGGAGGTGGAAAATTTGTTTACACGCAAACAGAGGTGCGACTGCCGCGTCAGGCGGGGGTCCGCCTGAAGTTTGTCTGGCCCGTGGGCTGCCCTTGTCTATTGTTCCGCCGGAGCGAAGAATGGGGATTCCACTTGCGCGTGGGCATGGTTGCGATTCAACCGCTCGAGTAGCGCGGAGCATGGGGCTTCCACTTGGGCATGGTCATGGTCGCGATTCAACTATTCCGCCAGCGTGGAGCATGGGGCTTCCAATTGGGCGTGGGCATGGTTGGGATTCAACCGTTCCGCCAGCATGAAAGATGGGGCTTCCACTTGGGGGTGGGCATGGTTGTGATTCAAAAGTTCCGCCACTATGGAGCTTGAGGCTTCCACTTGGGTGTGGGTGAGAGTTCTCCAGAGGCCAAGGGGTGGCGTACTTGGAGGCTCCGAGGCGTTTACGACACCACCTCATTCTTATGTGAGAGGGTCATGGGTAGAACTTGCGGAGGTGCTGGATGTTCCATGTGTTCTGCACGCGTACTCCATCCTCCATCCCAGGAGTGTTGAACCTCGCTTGGAGACATGGGCTACCCTAAAAGGTCCTTCCCACCTGGGCGGGAGCTTGTAGCGGCCCTCTCAAGAAAGGATCCATTATAGGACGGGATCCCTCACCTCGAGGGTACGAGTGCAGATGTTGCAACTTTGGTAGCGGTGCAAGGCCTGCTCGTACCACGCGACGCAAAGGGTGGCCTAGTGGCAGGCCTGAGGAGAAATGGATCAGTCTCCCATGGGTCGTCCTGACATGCCTCATCAAATGCGAAGACCCGCGGGGAGCCATTCTTAAGATCTGAGGGAAGGACCGTCTCAACCCTGTAGACGAGGAAGAAGGTGGTTTCGATAGCCGGCTTAGTCATAGTGGTGCGGATGGACCACAACACAAACTATAACTCATCCAGCCAAGCCTTCCCGCGGGCCTCAAGGTTCTTCTTGAAGCTCGTGGTCTTGAGCAACTCTACGTTGGTGCGCTCGGCCAGGCCTTTACTTCGCGGGTGTGCCATGAAAGCGTAGCATATATGCGTACCAAGGTTAGCTGACTATGACCTGGAGAGGCCACCTGTAAATTGGGATCTGTTGTCGGAAATCATGGGGTTAGGGATGTCGATTCGACACACGAGGCCCTTGATTAATTTGATGGCCGAGGCAGCCGAAGAGGTGCACATAGGCTCGACCTCGGCCCGCTTGCTGAATTTGTTGATGGCCACGTAGAGTTAGTGGTATCCATCGACGTAGAGGTAGAGGTAGTGAATTTGTCAATTGTACGGGTGAAGGGACCTAGTATGTCCAACCCCCATACAACAAAGGTCCACAACAACGGAATCGTATGAAACCCATGCGCGGGCTGATGGATCTGCATGGCATGGAACTAGCAAGCTTCACAGGACTGGACCAACTCCGCGGCATCGTGGAGTGCAGTAGGCCAATAAAAACTGTTTTAGAACACCTTAGCAGCAAGGGTGCGCTATGATGAGTGGTGCCCACAATACCCTCCATGTATCTAGACGAGAAGCTCGCCCCGTGTTCTTTCAAGATGCACCACAGCAAGACGTCGTCAAGCCGCTTGCGGTACAACTCACCATCTCTCAGACAGTTAGCGATGGCTTGTTGGAGACACGTTCTACTTCTGCCTCCTGTGCGGGGAGGTCGCCATGAAGTAGGTAATCCTTGATCTCCGTGGCTCAGCTGCCCTCTAGAGGTTCCAATGCCAACACTAGGCAATCTCCTGAGGGCGGACCATAGTATAGCGCTCCTATTGGCGGTGTGGGAGGTAGCTCCTCATGCAGCAACATTGTGTCGATGGCGAGTGGCACGACCATCGGCTTCTTTATTGGCACCACACGGGATGTGCTGCAGTTCCAAGCCAAGGAGACGCTTCTCCAGTTTGCATAGCTCCTCCAGGTAGACTGCCATGTGCTCGTATTTGGGTTTGTATCTTTTGTTGGAGAACTTGATGAGGAGCTGAGAGTCTCCCTTCATGACGATGTGTTTCATGCCGAGGGTGTAGGCGGCCTTCAGGCTGGCGATGAGGGCGTCATATTCGGCGATGTAGTTGGAGTCCTTCCCGTAGTGCCTGAAGCACAGTTGGACCGCATAGTAAAGCTTATATCCCGCCGGTGAAGTGAGTATGGCGCCGGCCCTAGCGCACAGGACCGAGCTGTAGGGCACCTCGTCCCCATGAAAGAGGTATTTTCTTTCACGAGGCTCCTCCTCCTATGGGTTTGTCTATTCCGCTACAAAGTTAGCTAGGGCTACGCCTTTGATGACTCTGGTGGTGCAGAACTCCATCTAGAAACCCTGCAACTCGATGCTCCACTCGACAAATCTTCCAGCGGTGTGGGGACAGCGCAACACTTTTTCCAAGGGGTAGGTAGAAATAAAATTTATAGGATGGCCCTGGAAGTAGTGGTGCAGTTTGTTGGAGGTGACGACAAGCATGAGGAGAAGCACATGATGTTGGACACATGATGCTGGACGTGGTGCGTAACCGTGGTGCCCATGTCTTCTTCGCTGGAAGGTTAGATAGGCGGGGTCGTTGGGGTTTGTGGAGGCATTGCCTCAAGGGCGGCGGGGGCCTTTGGAAGCATGACGTCAGGGGCCATGGGTCCTCCGAAAGCATGGCGTAAAGGGTCGGGGGGGCCTTGGGAAGCACGACATTAGGGACCTCGTGACACTAGTAGGAAAAACCTTATAGGTAGGAGCCTATTAGTAGCGCTGAAAATAGCACGCGCTGCTGCTACTTAGAAGTAGCGCTGGAAATACTATGTGCTATTGCTAATGTCCTTAGCAGTAGCGCTGGCCCTATTTTCAGCGCTACTGATAAACAGGCCCAACGAGGCTACCCGTGGTAGCTATAGTAGTAGCGTTGGTCCTAATCCAGCGCTACTTCTAAGGTCCATAGGAGTAGCGTTGTGTCGCCTCCAGCGCTACTGCTAAAAGGGGCCCAACGAGGCCACCGACAGTAGCTATAGTAGCAGCACTGGCATGGTAAAAGCGCTACTCCTAAGTACAATAGCAGTAGCGCTCCTCCGGAACCAGCGCTACTCCTATATTCAGTTAACACCCCACCGCTATGTCGAAATTTCCTAACTACCCCACTCCCCCACCCCACTCTCCTTGATATCAAGCCGTCGCCGCCTCCCTCGCCGTCGCCGTCGTCGTCACCGCCGCGTCCCTCGTCGTCGCCACTGCCCAGCTCCCCTCATCGCCGCCACCGCAACCCCTCGCCGCCGCCTCCCACGATGCTGCCACCGCCCCCTCCCGCTCCGGTAAGCCCCCACAGTGGCCTTGATCTTGTTCACGGCCTCGTACCCACGTAGAGGGATTGTTGTTTTCTGAGTCTGTTGGTTGCTGGTGGTGGGGTCCAGCAGAATGGAGGCATCGCAACCCTGCAAAAGGTCACTATAAAAGATACATTGTTATATTTGTACGCATCTATGTATATTTCAGTAAAACTTCACGGAAATATATAGTACTATTTCCACCTTAACAGTTTTAATCTACTCTTAAAGGTTTGTAGTATAATTAGAAAGTTCAATGCATAGTTTCTGGACGGTCTCATGTTTATTCTACAAGGGACGTAGGGAGTAGTATGTTTATTAATTTATATAGAATGAAAATGATAAGACAACTTCTTCGTTGTTTCTGACCACATAAATGGATTTATTTCATGCTATGCCATGTTGATCATTGGTCATCTAAACTTGGGGAAAATAACCCTTGTCAGATGATCCTTGGTCATCTAAAATTGTTAGTGTTGTTCACCTAAAGGTTGATGATTTCAAGTACTTAGACTTAGTAAGAAACACATCTTGCATAATTTAGGTTTAAAATATAAATCTTATTTTTCTAGACCCTAGAAGCTTAATAAGAGTTACAATTCTCTCAACATATTGCTGCAAAGCAGGTACTTATGACAATTTGGTGAAAACCAAAAATTAAGCTCGTGTTTTTCTTACCTGACATGTAGCAAATGTTGTATTTGAAATGTAGTGCACATTATTATTCGAGTTCTGTCGAAATGTCCGAATCGCCTATGTTTTGCCGGAATGTTGATTTGTTTTCCGTTCTGACAAATTTCAAGCGATCCATATGTCCACTTTTTAGCAAAGGTCATGCCAAAAATTTCCTTGAATTTCCACATGACTAGTGCTAGAAACTAGGACATATGGAGTGCTTGGGTATTGCCGGAAAGGGTAATGAATCAACATTCCGATCAAATATAGGTCCATTTTTATTATTCATGCTTATGTTTATATATAGATGTTCAATTCTTTCGATACAGTTCCACGGTTGTTGTTTACACATTTACAAACATGTTCCACGGATTATAAGTTAAATTACCACATTAAAACAGGAAATGTCTGACTATGAATATTGGGAGTGTGAATATTGCGGTGACTATAGGGGTATGTGCGACACGCCTCACCTGCGAGACGATAGGTTCTTCAGCATGAAGCTTGACGAGAATGGAGATTGTTCCTCCCTTGCCATGCAATAAGATATGTGTTGGAGAGGCTCGGTTTCAAAGACCACGAGAGAATGGAGACGAAGAGCGCTAATCTGAGGACTATACATGGTCACACATTTGTTATCAAAGTATTTAATTCAGTTTTTAACACAGAAATAGTGTTCCCAAATTGGGAAGATCTTTGCAAGGCATATGGATTTCAGGAGGGTATGGAAATAACGTTCGATCTTCGTCCTAAAGATAATATGCCAGACAACATCGACACTTGGGTGGCTGTCACTATGCTTCCTGTTTTACCTCCATGTGAGTTCCTCAACCATATTTGTCAAGTAGTTTGCATTCTATATTTAGAAATAGTTGGTGTTCATCCATATACTAAACTTGTTAAATTATAATTTACAACTTATTTCGTTTCTTCGAGTGAATTACGAAAATTAATTGACACGACACACTACATGTGTGGATCACATATAACTTGGGATAAGGATGTTCTTCTCTACTTTCTTGTTGGTGTCCTTGTTTCTAGGGATAACTTCCCGTATAATTTGGGAATTGGCCAAAATTATACATTTTACATGCCACTAGTGCATAGGTTGAGGCCAGATGACATTCGCCGAAATATCTTGGTAAGAGTTTCCTAATTAAGTACGCTCTACTATTGCTTAAATGGTGTTGATTACATTTCTAACTAGGGTTGAGGGCTGAGTTGATGTAGTGCCTCTGTTGATGCACCCAGAAGGTCATATGAAAATTAAAAGCCCGGTGAGGGCTGAGTTCGATGCTCCATACTCGAGTAACCGCAAATCAAAATCGAAAAGGCTTCGAATTGAAGCATGGTGAGAAATAAAGAAGGATCACAAGACACAAGTTGGAGACCGTTGGATCTCTGTGCTTCATCATGGAGACATAGGTGTTATTTTGTTTTATGACATTATACCTAGGAGCGAGGACTAGGTCTTATGAGAGACAAGTTATTCTGGTTTATATTAACTTGACATGATCGATGAGGATGCATGCATATGATGACTAAGATGATGTTTTTCTATTTTACGATATTTTAACTTGGTATATGATTAACATGATGATGTGTTGTTAGAAGAGTACGTAACATGATGATGAGTTATATGACATGATACTTTATGTGTATGATGTGGTGCAAATTATGCATGTTTATTATGATATGATGAAACCACTATATAGAGCATGCACAAATACGTAGGGGGGACATAAATACGATGTGAATTAAATATTAAAAGCAGGAATATTAGCAGTAGCGCTGGAATATTAACAGTAGCGCTGGCTTAGGAGTAGCGCTTTGTTTATTCCAGCGCTACTCCTAACGTAGACACCAATAGCGCTTTCAATCTGGCGCTACTGCTAACAGGTTAGCTGTAGCGTGTTAGCAGTAGCGCTGGCCCCAGCGCTACTAGTAAGGGTAAAACGAGAGATACTGGTAGCCTTTCTCCTAGTAGTGTGAGGGGGGCGTCCCCCAAGGGGGTGCAAGCCCCTGGAAGAGTGCCCTCGGTCGGCGCCTATGGGGCTCGAGCGACCTCCGGCGATGCCCTCCGCAGGACCACAGGCTTTCTCTTCGAGCATACTTGCCCTTCCCGCTCCACCACAAGGGCCGTGTTGGCTGTCTGGGAGTGGATGCCACATACAGTAGTAAATTCTCGTGGGGGCGCGGTGCAAAACCATGACCGGGCGGAGGGGGGCTCGTGAGGTACCTCTTGAGATCTTCAATGTCCGCCATGAACTTCGCGAGCGTTCGGTAACCCAAGATGGGATGTACGGGAGGCCCATGTGCGCCATGTCGACGTCGATCAGCTCGATGCAGTAATTGTGGCAGGTACCGAAGGTGATGGGGAGGCATATCGGCCCAAGGGAGTCCGTGATTTTGTCGGTCTAGCCGGAGAAGGGCCTAGTGGGCTTCAGTTGGTTGTAGGGTACCTGGAGAACCTCAAAGGTAATGACGGAGATGACACTGAGTCTGGCGCCCTCGTCGATGAGAGTCTTCGTGACTGAGACCTTGCTGATGGTGGGGGTGCATGCAATTGGGAGTGCACTCGTGGCAGATGCTCAACTAGGATAACTTTGCCACTGAAGGTGATTATACGATGTGCCTAGCTAGGTGGCAGCGCGGGCCCGCACTCCCTGAGTGCCGCATTAGACCTGCGGGAGGATAACTTGAAGTGGTGGCCATCAGCGAGTCCCTGGGACCTACCAAAGATGCACGCCACTTCGTTCGGCTCCTGGCGAGCCCCAGCGGCGGTGACGAGCTCGATGATGTGGCCCATCCTGGCGTCGTAGCCAACGTTCGGCGGGCGGTAGCAAAGTAGCTCGCGCGCCTTGAGTAGCATGACCTGCGCGTTAACGTGCCCAAGGAGGGCGTGGGAGAAGCACATTGTGGTGGTGCGACCATCCTGTTTCACGGAAGGGCGCAGGGAGGAGTCCGGCTACTCGGAGGCCGCAGGGTCGATGGTGGCATCAGCGTCAACACCGGCGGAGTGAT
Source organism: Hordeum vulgare subsp. vulgare (assembly GCF_904849725.1). NCBI lineage: Eukaryota > Viridiplantae > Streptophyta > Magnoliopsida > Poales > Poaceae > Hordeum > Hordeum vulgare. Next base: position 197,960,457 of record NC_058522.1, read on the forward strand.
GTCGTCCGTTTCAGCTAGCAGACACAGCTTAGGAGACGCGGGCCACCCGATGCTCGTCACACACACGACGAGCGTCCGCCATAGGGTTGACAGAGGTGGAGCTAAAATCGAGCGGGAGAACAGTGGCGCACCCCTACCTGGCGTGCCAAATTTTGGAACCGGGTCTCCAGGGACCCAAAGAGGTTAGAACTCCCAGGCGCGCAGGTACTCCCACACTACTCTACCACGCAACATGTCGGCGAGACTTCGGGAATCTCGAGCTAAGGAAGAAGCATAGTGGACATCGTAGTTCACCCAGGTTCGGGCCACCTTATGGTGTAAAACCCTACTCCCTCTTATATGGATTACTTGATTGATATACAAAGAGTCAAAAGGTGGGTTATGCCTCATTCCAGGGTCGATCCCCTTCTACAACGACATCATACCCTCTCTTATACCGTCCCCGATCCTCTTATCCCAAAAACACAAGGTGTGAAAGGTTGCCACAATGGCCAATTTGAAGGAGCACATGACTACAACTTATCCTGACAAAAGTAGTCTTCGCCTGCAAAAGCCTCCTCCCGAGATGCGCTAGTGGGCTCGCGGATGACCTCCACGAGCCCCTAGCCTTGGATATCACTTTGGGAACCGATGAGCTGGCCCTGCTCCCCTAGCACAAACTAGGAAAGCCACCTAATATGTTCCTTCTGCCACAGCTCCTGGCACAACTCGGCGCAGCTCACGTCACCCATGTGATGATGTAGGACCTCGCGACCCCGTTGAGCAAACCTTTATTAGTCCTTCCCACGAGGGCCTCGGGGGCAGCCTCGGGAGGGGACCTCGCGAGGGGGCTTCGTGTGGCTTCTGATGATGCTTGCCCACATGCACCTTGTGATGCAGGGGCTATTGTGAGGGTATTTCTCGTGAAGTCAGATAGTGGAACAAGCTGGTCCCATGGCCCGCATCGTCTTTTGGGCTGTAGGCAAACGGGCCTGGGTACCCGAGTCCCATTGTCCTGAAAATATCAAATAGCATCCCTATGCTTCTTCATAGTTTTAAGTAAACTATTTTCTTCATGCTCATAAAGGTTAGCACTAATAATAATAGGATATACCTTTTTTCATCAAGAAAGCATATTACAATGTATCAGGTAATTCCATTAGATCAAACATGGGATCTCCCTTGGGTGGAGCAGGATCCCATAAGATATCAACTACTAAGTTGTGATTAAGAATAGGTGTTTTTCTAAGAAATATATAATCTATATAATTTATTTTTTCATATGCATAAAGTTTTCATGGTCTAGCATATGTTGTTCTAATGGATCAGTAGGAGGCAGGACAATAGAAGCAATACCAATAATTTCATCCTTATTGGGTAATTCTTATGCATGTGGTTGTCTACCAAACTTAGAGAACATAAATTCATGGTACACATCACCAAAGCTTACTTTGACCTTCTGCGTAACACAACTAATTTCATCATTAACAGTATTCAGGAAATGTCTACGAAATATAAGGGGACAGAAGTTATCTTGTTTTGAACCAAGTACTAAGATATCAGAAGGGAATTTTTCTCTCCACACATGACATCAACATATCTAACAATACCAAATGGTGAAATAGTGTCTCTATTTGCATTTTTAATAGTGACATACATATCGTCAATCTCGACGGGTGGTATATCATGCATGATTTCTTGGTATAAGCTGAAAGGTATTGCACTAACACTAGCGCCAATGTCACAAAAGCCATGATATCAATGATCTACAATTTTAAAGGACACAATAGGTATTCCAGAAATTAATTTATTTTTGTCTAACTCATCCTCTTTGTTTCTAATAGGCTTAGGAATTCTAATAGCTTCAGCAAAAAAGTAAATAACCTGAACATCAATATTATCAGCTAGGAGATCTTTAACTATAGCAACATTCGACTCAACAATTATTTATTTAGAAGGGTTGGGTGTTCTAACTCAACTTTTATTAACCACAATTGTTGCTTTAGCATCCTCCTTAATTCTAAGAGGAAAAGGGGGTTTCTCAATGTAAGGCGTACGAACAACCGAATCATTATGTTTAATAATTATTTATTCCTTCTCAACTATAACACATTCCTCTAATGGGTTTTCAATGGGCGGATCATATTTTAACCACTTCTACCTAGGGAGATCAACACTAGTAGCGAACAATTCACAAAAATAAACTACTATCTCAGAGTCAAGACCATATTTATTCTTAAACTCATGAAAAGTATCATTTTCCATAAAAGATTTAACACAATCAAACTTAAGCTTTATACCTGACTCTTTGCCTTTGTAGAATTCCCAATCTTCAGAGTTGCGTATAATGCTTTCCAGAAGATCCCATTTGAATTATATAGTCCTCTTCATGAAGGAACTACTAGAAGAAGAATCATGTTGCAATTGATCATTATGTGAAAGCCGAGCATAATTTTTTTTGATAAATATTTATCTTGAGATTTCATGGTTGGAAAAAGTGTGTATCCTAGATTTAAGCCTCCACCAAGATTGAGCAATGTTTTGTCCTTCATGAAGCCATCCATTATATATAAGGTTCTCATCATGATGAACTGGATGCATAGTATAAAACTTCTAATGAAAGTCCAGCTTCAAACGATTCAAATCCCATGATCAAATATCATCACATAGCCTATACCACATCAATGCTTTTCCCGCCAAATATACAGGGAAAACATTCTTCTTAACTTAATCTCCAGATAAACCTACAAGCTTAGACAATCCACAAATCCCATCAACATATATCAAGTGTTAACAAGGATGTGTTGTACCATCATAGGGATTAGTAGGAGTTTCTCTAACATACCCAAAGGAAACTTATAATAAATATTTTAAGTAGGATCTCTGGGTTGAGATACAACCTTTTCCACTTTCGGCCTAGGCGAAGACACCCCGAACAAGCCTCTCAAAGGCTGGTCGCCCATAGTAACATGCAATAGTAAATTTCAGCACGTACCCAAAATGACCCCTTACCATTTTTCACTTACCAAAGGCGCTTCACTGTGTGGCAACGGTTCCAGAAAAGAGTCTTGATGACCTACCAGTATAGGGGATCAATCATAGTCCTTTCATTAAGTAAGAGTGTCTAACCCAATGAGAAACAGAAAGAAATGATAAGCAGTTTCAAACAAGGTATTCCTTGCAAATGCTATAAGTAACAGTGATAGGTAGTTTCATATTAAGATAATTCGTAACAAGTGACAAGTAAACATAGTAGAAAGTGTGTAGACCGATATACCAATCCTTTTTATAACTAAGGGCCGTCCTGAAAGTACTCTTATATGTGGCAAGTGCTCGAGAGGACACATGCGAATTTCTGTTTAGTCATGTTCATCATGTTGAGTTGATTCACATTCATTACTTTGATAATTTGATATGTGGGTGGACAGTTTCTAAGGTGCTGTTATTACTTGAACAAGAAACCCACATATGAATACACCCTCCCACGAACATCAGCAACTAAGAAAGAAGAAACGTGTGGATCCAAATCTGCCGCTCATGAAGCACCGCATAAACTAGGGTTTAAGATTCAATCACTATTGCATCCCATCATCTAATTGTTACTCCACAATGCATTTTTTAGGCCAACAATATGGTGAAGTGTCGCATAGTCAACATTGACACAACACCACTAAGAGAAGCAACAACATACACATCATCAAAATATCGAATGAATACCAACTTCACATGATTACTTCTAACAAGAACTGTCCATGTCCTAAGGAACAATAGTAACTACTCATTCCTCATCAACATGATCAAGATCATTGGTACAATAATGGTGATCATGGATCTGAACATAATATATTTCACCATGTAAACCAATTAGCATCAACTACAAGATGTAACAAAATGAGTAGTAACCTACACGCACCAATCAGAGGTTTTGAGACAAAGCTTGTATAGAAGATATGAACTAGGGTTTGAGATGAGATGGTTCTAGTCAAGATGTTGATGAAGATTGGCCCTCCCACGAAATAGGAGGTGGTGTTGATGACGATGGCTCTACCAGAGGGAAGTTTCCCCAACAAAATCTCTTTGTCAAAGAGAAAAAGGGCTTATGCGTTGGTTTTCGCCTCGAGACGGCAGTGCTTCATACCAAATTTCGTTATGATTTTATCTAAGGTAAAACACAACATATAGGAGAAGAGGAGGGTTGGAGATGTGTTGGGGCCAGACAAGCCATCAGTGCATGCCCAGGAGGATGGGCGCACCATGTTGGCTTGTACCCAGTAGGTGTCCCACCTTTGGTATATATTTGGCCCAATAATTCTCAGAAATTTCATAACAATTCTCCGTGAAATTTCAGGTCATTTGGAGTCGAGTGATGTTTTGACCTTTTTCTTGGTTTTCAAGTCCAGAATTCCAGTTTCTAGTTATTTGCCACCTTGTAATGTACCTTGAGACAAAAAAATATAAGAATTGTGTCATACTAAGGAATAATGGATGAGAATATAATATATATCAATAAGAATTCATGATGTGAAATGGATGTATCAGTGGAAGCAATACAAATATGTGTCCTGCCCTCTACTTTGCCACTGGGATATAGCGCACCGCAAGATCTAACCCACTTCAACACACCTCTCTCATTGAAAATAAACCAATCAAACTAAAACAATAGAGCGAAGAGAATTACGAAGCTATAACGATCATGCTAATAACAATCAAATACAGAGTCACACAAGACTCAAATTCATCGGACCCCAACAAACACATCGCAGAAAGTGACTACATCGAATAGATCATCGCGAAGATGCGATGAGGTTTTATTGAAGAGCGTAGATATAGAGAGATCCATCTATGTACTAGCTATGGACCCATAGGTTTGTGCTGAACTACTCACACATCATCGTGGGAGAAACAAGGTTGATGTAGAGGCCCTCTACGATTGATCCCCCTCCAACATGGCACTGGAAGAGGGCTCCATATGGACACACGGTAGAACATAGACTTACGGGGGAGGAAAAAGTGTTTCGGGAGCTCCCTTAGGGTTTTTAAACTATATGAGGATTCATATGTTAGAGTATGAGGTCAGGAAAGCCGCGAGGGGGGCATAAGGGTGCAGCAACCCCCCCCCCCCCTAGGCGCACCCTCTTGACTTGTGGGGCCCCTGTGCGGCCTCCGATCTTCTCCCGAAGATTATAGGTATTCTTTTGGTCCATAAAAAATCATCAAAAAGTTTAAGTGTATTTGGACTCTATTTGCTACTATTGACATGAAAAGCCAAAAACAAGGAGAAAACAGCGACTAGCACTTGGCACTAGGTTAATAAGTTGGTACTAAAAAATAACATGAATCAAGAAATAAATGCCAAAAAAGTATCCTACAATGATAATATTATACCACGGAACAATGAACATTTATTGATACGTTGAAGGTGCATAAGAAAATGAGTAAAGATGATAATCTGATGTGCTTGGAAGTATTGGTGCAACTAACTTGCTGCCATGAGAAGGCTAAAGACCACCTTCTGCATGCTGGAATACCTTGACCTAGGCCATTACAACAAGGAACTAACGAAGGAAACTTGGGGCTGCGCCATGTTCTTCTTTGCAACTAGCTAGTGTTGTTCCTACACTGAGCTTGAATTGTTGGCACCTGGACTTATCGGAGAAGATTCCAGCAAGTAAGATGGCAGGTTTGTGGTTACTGCCTCTTCTTCCTTTGTTTCCCTCTCTGCTACTAGTGCAACACTGACCACTTGATTGGTCGCCGCCAAGTATAGAAGCAATGGCTCTTCTGGCCTTGGCACAACTAATGTTGGTGCGGAGACAAGTATCTCTTCAAATCCGCAGCGCTGCCTCCGCTTCCGAAGTCCTTCTCATAGGACCTAGATTGTCCAAGATTTTTCAAAACAGCAAGGAACAATCGCTGGACAAGGAGATGAACCTGTTAAGGATGCAACAGAACCGGCATGATGCTCCACATCCGTGACGTGCTTCGGTGCTTCCAACTGCTCAATTGTTTTGATATTGTCGTGATTGCCGGATGGGATGCCAAACACACACTTCTCGATACTGAGCTTTAATTCGATCTTGCGTAGATTTGCATATGTTTCTTCTAAGTCTTGAATGAGTGTTGCTTTCTCCTAGGTCTTAACCACTATATCATCCATATAGGCTTCCACATTTCTGTGCGGTTGAGGCCTAAAACCAATTTGGTCTCCTCTTGTGAATGCTGAACATGCACTCTTGAATCCAAAATTCATCTGCTTGAAGCAAAAATATGCCACATGGATTAATAACTGAAGCATTCTCCTCATCTTCCTTGTCCACAAAGTTGTGGTGATAAAAAGATTAGGCGTCAAGAAATGAGAGGACATCGCAGCTCCCAGCGAAGTCAACAATCTGGTCAACGGGCGACATAGGAAAATGGTGTTGTGTAAAACTATATTAAGATTAGTATAGTCAATACAATGCCACCATTTCCCATTTGCCTTGAGCAATACAACTAGATTGGACAACCATGTTGGATGGCTCATGCATCTGATCATGTGTGCCACTTCTAACATCTCGATCTCTTTGTTAAGGGATTCTTGCCACTCCAAGGGTGGCTTTGTGAGCTTATGCTTGATAGATCTCTCTTGAGGGAAAGCACCAAGGTGGTCATCAGTTACCTCCTTGGGAATTTCGGGGATGTCAGATGGTTGACATGCAAACACATCAACATTCGCCCGCATCAAGGCAATGAGCGTGCTTTTCCAGTTGTCGTCAAGGCTAGCTCTTATGGTGAAAGTGTCGATCGAGCCATCTTACTTTGTATATTATTGCTTTGTATTGGGCATAGCTACCTTGGATTTCTTGCTCTTGCAGACAGAGTTCTCCGACGAGTCCTCAACAGGTGTGCTGCACTCGGTGGTGTGCTTCTCAGAGCCCCTACCGGAGGTCTTGTCGGTCTTCTTGACTTTCTTCCCCTCGGGAGCTTTGTCGGCATGAGAAAGTGTCTTGTCGGGAGATGCTATCGCTCCCTCCAAATAGAGCTTGTTAGCGCACATGACCGCATCTTTCATGTCACAGTGGACGGTGATGATGCTAATCGAACCTTGCATCTTAAATGTGTTATAGGCATAATTGGACACCACCATGATCTTTGGAAGTGCTGGATGGCCCAGTATTCCATCGTATGACAATGATATCTTGACATCATCGAAGATGATCTTCTTCGTCCTAAAGATGAGCTCACCACCGAAGGTCACTAGCAATATAATTCTCGGCTTGGGTTGGCTTCTCCCTCAATTGATCCCTTGAAACATTCTTCTTTTCTTGAGCTCTGCATCAGGGATTTGGAGCCACTTGATCACCTCTAGGGAGTTCAAGTTCAAGCCGGTCCCACCATCAACAAGCATTTTCATCATCTTGATGCTGCGTATTGTTTGTGAAACCAACAACAACAAACACCAAATTGTAGTTATGTGACAAGGGTGGTCCTCATCTTTAAAAATGATGGGTGTTTGGGACCACTTGAGTGGCTTGTGCGCCTCCATTTACGGCTACGCCGCATTGACCTCACGGGCCCAAGACTTCAGATGCGAGTGAGAGGAGTGCAAAGATGCACCTCCGACAATGCACATGGCGTCTTCTACCTTCTAGAATTCTTTCCGTATGACTCCTCTTCATCCTCATCGTCACCATATTCGTGATCCTCCTTCTTGTCATGATGTCGTACAAGATTCTCTTTCTGGTTCTTGGCCTTACCACAGTGGCCATCGCGATTTTTATTCCCACAACCACAGGCCCCATCTTTCCCGTCTCCTTGTCGGACTTCTCATATTCTTGCTTTTGTTTTTTCACCAATCTTCCCAACATGCAGGCAGTCATGGAGGTCGTGGCCCTTGGTGTGGTGCTTGGTGCAGTATGGACCATTGGTCTAAATAGTCTTAACGCTACCAACGGTTTCATGGTCGCAAGAACATACGACGACATTCTTGGTGGAGACATCGGTCTTGGCCTTCTTATCGACAATGGAGTTTCCAAAGCCCTTGATATCCATCAATGCCTTGCCTTTGTGCTCCTGATTGCGCTTCTATCCTTTCTTCTTTGGGGTGGATGCATCGTTGGCGGCGGAGTCAACCTCTGTGCGAGCATCCTCCCCGGGAAGTCTCCTTCCCTCTTTAGCGCATGCGCACTTGTCGCCTAGAACATAGAGCTTCTTGATGTCCCACACCTTTTTCTTGCTCATCTCCTCCCGCATAATTCCGTTGCACACATTTTAATTTAATGTGGCAATGGCTGTGGCAAGCTGGATGTCAGGGATGTTGTGCTTTACATGGTTGAATCCATATATGTATTTGTAGAGAGACTCACCATCCATATGGGAAGTATCTGAGGGGCGCTAGGCTGACCAGAAAGATTGTGGCATCCATGGTTCATGCCAACAAACTGGTTATATAAATCGGCCCAAGAGGAGATGGAGTCCTCCAGAAATTTCATCACCCATCCTCTCACATTGGGCTTGAGCACCAACGAAAAGTAGTTGGCGAAAACTTTTTCATCACGTCCCTGACAGCTTGCATCGTGATGGCGTAGATGCCAAAGAAATATTACTAGCTGATATTGTTGTCATATTTGTTCAGCTGGTCTAGCTTTACAATTTTAAAGGAGGGAAAATAGACTTGCCGTAGCACACACGTAAACGCTATGCAGCCCACCTCCCAAGTCAAGCTAATTCCATGTAACCCTGGCACAGGCTCATCAACGTTTGGCCCAGCCCGATCATTTTACTAGTGCCGTGTCGCCCGACACAGTTCAATTGTCGTGCGGGGATCCTCAAATCATCAGTCCTACAAGACTTGTAATTGATCTTAGAGGTTGCACAGGCTTGACAATGCCATTGATGCCTCATCTTGCGTTTTATCCTACTGAGCTTGTCGCCGTTGTTGTGGGTGTGATTGCACTATCGGTGCTCCGTCTCAGGTACGCTCAACGGTCGGTCTTGTGGGCATCATGGGTTGTTTGAATGAAGGCCCTACCTGATCGTGATTGTCACTGTTGGAAAAGCTGATGAGGCTCTAGATAGTAGTCCTCTATTCTTCCCTCTTGTCGGGTAGTGCAAAGAAGTCCAACAGCAGCTGCGCCCATGCCAATGTTTTTTCCATCATCTGTAGCATAGGGTGGCGCAAAGAATGGGTGGTACTCTTCCTTGTGATAGATCCAGAAGCACCTCTATCTCTCCCCTGCGCTCATAGCTCATGCCCACCAGTGGATTGGTGAGGAGCGAGCCCATGACCATCCTGCGAAGGATGCTCAGGAACTTGGTCTAGACGTTGTTCCGAGCTAGCGGCGTCTTGACGAAGCTTGTCATGGTAATCTTGCGATGGGACCAACAAAGGCCCCTTGTGGTTCGACTGTGGGGATAGATGTGTAAAGAGTGGAATAAACAATCAAACAATTCGTTTCCCTAGGTTCGGGCGACCATGCGATGTAAAACCATACGTCCAGCTTCTGGTTGATTGGTTGTGTGTGCTCAAAGTCCAAGGAGCGCAACTTGTCGATAAGGTTTAGTGGGAAGTGCAGGTAAAGCATGCAAATGAGCAGATGATGACCCACAAGTGTCGGGGATCTATCGTAGCATTTTCCATAAGTAAGAGTGTCGAACTCAACGAGGAGCAGAAGGTATTGACAAGTGATCTTAAGCAAAGAATAACTGCAAGTACTGAAAGGTAACTTTTTATGGGTTTTCTATTATAATCAACAAGGAAATAAATGCAAGTAAAGTAAATGGTGGTGAGGTGTAGCAAGTGGCCCAATCCTTTTAAACTCAAAGGATAAGCTGAGGGACTAAACTTATAAAGACTAAGGCGTTCCTGAGGACACGCGGGAGAGATAGTCAAGTGCTTTCTCCATATTCTATCTAGTACTATGTTTTGTATTGATAAGTCTTATGTGGGTGGATCTTCACTAGTGCACCGTCTAGGCTAAGAAAAGTACACTCTTATGACTAATCCCTGTTGCAAGATCCGCAAATACAAGAGAGAAATTAAGGCAAAGCTTAACCATAGAAATAAGCTTTAGGATCCAATACTCCCTCATGCAAAATTATGCGAACTGGGTTTAGGTTTCCGTCACTCCGGCAACCCACAATAAGAATTCATTATACACGATGCATTCCCCTAGGTCCTTAAAAAGGAGAAGTGTTATGTAGTCGAGTTCACATAACACCACTGGAATAATAACACCAGAACTTAAATATATATCAACACATATTACTTCAACATCATATGACTACGAGCATATAGACTTTTCCCATGTCCTCAAGAACTAATGGAACTACTCACAAGACATAAAAGAGATCATGATCGGAGGTGATGAAAATATGATTAACAATCTTGTCATAACAATAATTCTCCAACAAAACTCAGTAGCATCCACCATAAAAGATTAATCAACACTAGTAGAGTAGAGGGGATGAATAGTGCAAGGTACAACTCCGATTTCACTGGTGAAGTAGATGAAATGCAGGTCGAGATGGTGCTGGTGTTGGTGATGATGGTGATGATTATCTAGATGATGCCCGTGACGATGGTGATGACAATGAGGACGATCTCCCCTTCCGGGAGGAGTTCTCCCCGGCGAAATCTTCCCGCCGGAAAGGTCTTCCCTTCTCTGTAGGTTTCCATAACTTTTAGGTCAACAGGAACATATAGTCGGGAGGAGAGCCCCGGAGGTGGGACCAACCACCCAGGCGGCCTCCTGGCGCGGCCTAGGGGGGCCCACGAGAGCAGGTCGCCTGGGTGCCTTTGGCCCCCCTCCGGCCATTCTTTGGCCTGTCTTCGGGATCCGTTCGGAAATTTCTTCCCTCAAATTTTCAGCGCACTTGGAGATGTTCTCATATTGCAACTCATGATGCTATTTTCTCCGCTGAATCCTGCATATGCTATTTCGGCACCAGAAAGTTGTAAACTGTGTAAAATAAGCCAAAACACTATAAGTACATCATCATAATGTGAAATATATCAATGAATAGAGACAAATTATGATACAAAAAGGTGATGCAATTTGGACGTATCAACTCCCCCAAGCTTAGACCTAGCTTGTCCCCATGCGAATTCTGAGCTCAGTAAACCTGTCCACAAGTTTAGAGAGTGAAGTGTCAATAAATAAGAATACGGACAAGAAGCATCATAAATTCTCTACTAAACTGAATCGTCCTCAACTGGAATCTGAACTCTTAAGGCCCTTATGGAATAGTAATGTCAATTACAATCAAAAGTAGTGCTAAGAAAACTCGTCAAACCATGGCAAACATGTCCTTGGTCAAAGAACAACTAATAACTTTTAACTTTTTCTCTTTCTCTTATATTTTGATGAGATCAATTGAAGCTTTTTGAAAGAACATGTTATTAGTCAAGAAGTGGAAATGCTAACACAAAGGAAGATGTTTTCTTTAGCTAATCCGTACCAAGAAACTGACTTATCTTAATGATAACATCAACAACGGTGTAACATGAGAACTCTTAGTGAAACAATATGAATGCATGCATCTTTGTCAACATAAAGTGTCTGCTCTTTTCAGCATAGAAATAAGTAGGTTTTACTAACTCAACGTAAAAGTAAAAGAATGCCCCTTCATAGAGGGAAGTAGGGAAAACTCATGTGCTGGAGTTTCTTATTGACTTTGAAATTAACAAGATTGTAAAACAGGCTTTTGAGAGGTGCATAATTTGTCAACGAATGCTAGTAGATAGCCCAATACATTGTCATGCTGGATAAGTAAAGTGGGGACAATCACATCCCCTTAGTCTAGTTTGTTTATCACTACCAAAGTTTTCTGATTTCAAATCAACAAAGCGTGAAGGAGGTTCTGTTTGTTGTTATTATCTTTTACGAGCTGGGCGCGCTCATGCCAGTCCCTCCTTGTATTAGGGGTTCGCAGATCACATGCAAACCCGAGATAAAACTTGTCCAGTATGAGAAGACCAGGAATTATCTAGTACTTTCTCATGAGCTAAAACAGAGGCATAGAATAGGGAGTAATATTTGAAAGTTCAAAGATAGCACATGAGTAATATACTATAAGACTCGCGGTGAAATACCACGTAAAGGGAAGATATGGTGTACTCTTGAGAAGGTTGGGTTTTAAGGGTATGGATGCACAAGCAGTATTCCCGCTTATTCCAAGGGTTGGCTAGCTAAGGCTTTTAAGAGCATACAAATAATGTTGACTTGGATGCAAAACAATATAAAGTTTAACATAAAGAATTGGCATAAAACATTGAGTTGTCTTCCTTGTCAGCATAACACTTCAAGCATAAGAACATAGAGGTTTTGGCTATGTCGCTACTAGAAAAACTCATGCTTGTTGTTATGACAAATGCTATGTTTGCCAAAGTTTTCAAGGCCATACCTGATGTGTAAGATAAATACTCCCATAAGAATCAGCATATAAGATCGATTGCATTAAGAAAATACCAAGTGCAGCAAAGAAACAAATAGACTTCTCATTAATATTCCATCATAGACACTTCACGCTCACGGATAAAAACTCTCCACAAAGGAGTGATAGACCTCAATGCAAACACCAATTTCATAAGATAACTTCCCTAGGCATGATACGACACTAAACTTGACCATAAAAAGTAAAGGATAAACATAAAGATACCGGGCACTCCCCCAAGCTTGGAACAAGCTAAGGGAATGCCATTACCCATGAAGATTTCACTCTTCATCCTTGTTCTTGTTCCTCATGTAATCCTTAGAGAAACGCTTCCATGGCTGTATCATACCATGTTTTCACTACCATTTTTTCTGTAATTCAAAAATCTGAGTTTATTAAAACTTTTTCAAAACAAATGTTGTGAGTGCCATGATTGTCATTTTAGGCTTGTATGCTTGATCATGTGATATCACAAACCACATTTCTCATGACTTAATTATTTTCAAAACCCTTTTTATTATTTCTAGGTAATGTAAAACCCTGCTTTGGGATTGCACTACAAGTCCTTGCTCGCAAGAAGTGTTCTTACACAAAGTTGGTGATCTGGTTCTAGCACCATTTTAGTGCACCAAAACCGTATAATAATTATTTTATGACTTATTTTTCTTATTTAATTGCATGTCCATTTCTGAGGCCAGAAATAGTATTCCTATATGGAAAAATACTTTTTTGCCTTAGAAAAATCTGAGAAAATTTGGAGATGATCAGAAGGACATATATTTTCCATACATAAGATTTTCAACCCCTATTTATATTATTATTATTTGAATAAAACCCTAAAAACCCTTTCTATCTATTTTGACCTTTTGAAATATTTACAAAGGAAATATTCTCAATAAATTCCTAGAAAATTCCAGTGGTATCCCTAAGCCATATTTCATGCCCGTATAAAATTTCACCTTGATACAAGATGATTAAGGGCACCAAATAGTTGCAAAAACCCGTTTTGTCCAGATTGAAGTTAGAACAACTCTACATAGCAAAGTTTGTCCAATGGAGTTGAAACTTTGCAGGAGTGCCTAATACCTCGAATAACGCTCCATACCATAAAATGGGATTTGTGGGACTTAATTTGCCCACACTTTCTTTGGAAGGAACAAATCTGGTCATTTGGTGATGTTTTCAAGTTTACAAAGCTAAACTTGTCCAATGGAGCTCAAACCTGGTGAAACCCCTTGTTTTACCACCAAACCGAATCATGTTAAGTTGCAGAGACAGTTGTGGGGTGCAACCACCTCAAGCCACTGTCGAGCACCTTCTGACAGATGGGTAAAACCCGTCCTAACCTTAGCCAAACCCCAACGCTTTCTCCCAAACTCTCAGATTAGGTGGATAGCATCAGTGCCAAGCCCCAGTTAATTGGCCCCTCTCTGGTTGAAAGTAGAAATGCCAGAAACCACAATCTAAGCTTCAGCTCAAGGCTGACAATACTTGTTTTCCTTGTCCCCCATGACCAACCGAAGCTCCCACGGGTCTCCAACGGCTAGACATCTCCGAGCCAGTGCCCAGGACACGATAGACAGGTCCAAGGCACCCTAGAATGCGCCAGCATGCCGTGGCATGCCAAAGCAGCACTTTGGGCGCGCTACAGAGAGCCACCGAGGTGGGGCCGACGCTCTCGGCCAGTTCCAGCCTCCCCGATGTGTCTATCATCTCCCACGACAATCCCTCTGCATCAGGCGGCCATCAGGGCCCCTTCTCTCCCAAGCTAAGAGCTGGTGCGACGCGTGCCCGTACGCACCAGAACAAGCCAGAGATGCGTGGCCACGTGTGCTCGCCTCTCCTCTCTTCCCCTTCCTCGCAGTGAGTCCTAGCAGTCCAAAACCACGTCATGAGACCGTGGTTTTGACCCCAACTCCTCTTTGCACCCCCATGCGTGCCACGGTGAACCACAGGCGCTCCCGAGTCGACGCACTGTCGCGGGCCTATTTATAGCCTCTCCCCTCGCTCCAGCACCCCTCATTCCTCATCGCGGCAACCTCAATCACTTCCCTAGCCACCCTAGTAAGCGAGTAGAGCCCCGGTGCTCGAGATTGACCGAGGCCCCTCTGCCTCAGAGCTCCGGTCGATCTCCGGCTATACGTCGGCTCCTGCGTCCCTGTACCCCCAAACCACTCCCCGTGACCTCAGGAAGCTTTTCTCCCTCTTCCCCGAGCAAATCGGTGCCCCTAGCTACCACCTCCACCTTCGCCCGAAACCCCTCCGCTGCACCTACCTCCTCACCGGTGAACCTGAGCCCCTCCAGCGTTGTCTCGACCACCATCAGGTAGGCGACGACGAGCCGGATCCATTCCCGTCGTCATTAGGGCCCGAGGACGTCGGTAGCCATGCCGGCGTGCTCCTCCTCCTCTCTAGCCAGAGGTAGGATACGACCCCGATAGGTGTGCCCCACCAGTCCGTGGCCCATCTCTCTCTCTCCCTCGCGGCCTGCAGCCACTGACCGCACGGGCCCGTGCGTCAGGTTCAAACCTGACGGCGCGCGCGTGCCTGGGCAGGCTAGTTGGCTGGCCTTTGGGCTGGCCTAGTCCCAGGCCAAGCCAGGCTAGGGTTTGTAGCCTTTTTCTTTATAAAAAGATTTAACCAGTGTGAAATTATAATTTTTTTCACTGTTATTCTTCTAAAAGTGTCTAGTATTTAACAAACCTATTGGTTGAACTTTTGCAACAACTATTCTGTTTTATAATAATATAAAGGATTAAATTGGAATAGTTTTGCTTCTGCTAAGTTTATTTTAAAAATATTCCTTCACTAAAAACCAGAAGCAAATATTTTTCGAATAACAACCTAGATTTATCAGAAATAACCAACATTTTTAAAATGACTTTGTGATCTGTTTTGGAGTGAGCTAATTATTATTTTTATCTTTATACGATGATAGAAAACCCGTGTGACGAAGGAGTCGGAGCGGAAGAGCTCGAAGACCCCGGATACCTAGCTGACCAAGGCAAGCAGCCCTTTGACCATGATTGAGCATATGATATAATTGCATGTCAGTATAGCAAGTATTTCCGTTGCATATGATCATTAGTACCGGTAAATCACTGAAGTGATGTTACCGAAGGCTCCTCCGCAGCACTTGCATTTTGAGCATGATCCTACCACCTACGAGGGTCACGCTAATATCATGTTGACAAGTAAAGTTAGAATAGTAGTAGCATTAGCATGTTGTTGGCATAAAATCAAGTATTATGAAAACCCCGTCGGGTGCCACTAATGCCCGAGGGTGATAATGAGTTAGGTGGCCACTTTTGGTGAAATGGTGCACCGGGTATTTGTGTCTGTATGGTTTCAGAAATGGGAATAGATTTATGATGTGTCGACCGTCCAACCCTTACATGTACGACCATGTTACCCCTTTATGGGACGGGGCTGTGTTGATTCCTCTGGTCGGTGCTAGCAAAGAGCCACATTACTAGTGGCGGGAGTGATGTGTGGTCACTCTCATGATGGGGTCGTGCCATTTAGGGCGACTATGCCGTATTTACGTGTTCCAGGCACACCGTTGGTCCCCACATGGTTGATACTGCCTGATTCGATGCTCGTAAGACATACAACATGTGGGTTGTGTACCAATCGAGTGGACCTCTTTGTCTAGTATCGTCAGGGGAAAGGCATTGATCGGGTACTTACCTCGGGTATGTTATATACCGCGAGTCGTGGATGACACGAAAGTTTCCCCGATCTCGTGGGTCCAGCATAGTACCTCTACAGAGTGTAAAACTATTCGAATAGTCGTGTCCACGGTCAAGGACAGTTGGGTAATCCTGCTTAAACTACGTCCAGTCGTCTCCACATAAACCAAGTGTGTGTAAGTATGTGTTAATGAAGTTAACATGAAAGAGTTGATATGACCAAGTTTGGTGACTTGGCCTTCAGGGTGAACCCGGAGTGTTCAGCCCTTGATAGATATATTGGTATCCTTAACCTGTACTTCAAATTCAACATTTAGCTTATGTTCCATACACATGACCATGTTTATTACAACAAGTTGTTGTCCACCAAAGATGCATATTATTGTTATCCTTCACTTGCATTGTTCATATCACGGGCTGTCTGCGAGTACATTCAAAAGTACTCATTGGCTTGCCACTGGTTATATTACTGACCAGACATGGAAGGACCGGAGTTTGGAGATGAGTACGTCTTCGGAGACGCCCCTGCGAACTAGGACGCTTCCGAGTCAGAATGCCTGTTGGTGTTGGCTGATGGCATGGGCACCCGCTTAGCTTTAAGATTTCCTGTACTAGTTGTATCCGTGTGATTTGGCCTTATAGGCCTACCTTGTGAACTTGACCACTCGGTCACGTGATGTAATAATTCATTATTTGGATGTAAGACTCTTAACATTCAGTATCCATGCATGTGTTTGGTGAGCATTGATCTTTGGGATCACTGAGCATGTTCATTTGGCGATCTCGACTCGTAAGTCGGGGTCCCCACATAGCTGGTATCAGAGCCATATCCTAACTACAGGAAGCCTTAGGTAGCATGGACGATAGCCAAGACGATTAGTGCACCTTAACCTTAACCTGAGATTTCTTCACCCACTAAAAATATACTTTCTAACCCTCTCTCCCTATATCTTGTAGATGGCCGCCGTACCTGAGATGCTTTTGGAAACTGGCTTTCCCCTACTTTTGGGTGATAGCCTCGAGAAGTGCCAAGTACGCGCATGTCCATCTTCCTCTACCACGAACATTGGATCAACGCCGACACCAAGGAATATCATGTGGATGTGATAGTGAAGGCTAATGACTCACCGACTAGTTGGTTCTTTGAAGGACCACAAATGGAGGATTTAATGCTGGCAGTGGAGACAGCTACATGAGAGGCACTCGTGCATCTCCACGACATTCTTCCCGAGATGGCTAACGAGCCAACTACTCGTCACCTACCTTTTATTAAGGATGGGATAGAAGGGAGTTGTACACTCAACCCATCATAAGAGGACGGGACGCCACTATGGTTTCACACCTACTTCAGCCTCTCCTCCGACACTTTGACGCACCTTTTGACCAAGGAGTCAACAAAGTTTGCCAAGAACTACACCAAGTCAATGATCTTCTCCGCATGTAGAAGATGAAGCCCCACAAGGTGAAGCAGGAAGGAGCACCCGAAGGACTATCAACTGTTGCTTTCCGAAGAGGAGTACCACCGCTGCAGGCCACTCCTATTGAGAGTCGCCGCCTGACAGCGGAAGAGTACACTGAACTCTTCGCTGCCTCGCCAACCAAGAGACGTTGTGATGGACTGCTTCCTTCTCCCACTTCTCTAAAGGAAGAAAGTACCGATGAATACGAAGACGAGGACCCTGCAGAACCCACCTACGAAACCGAGCAGTCACCCGCATAGGATTACGACTTAGGCAATTAGGAGATGTCCCAAGCATAGTACGTTTTTGCATCGGTTCATGTGAACCATGATGTTGTGAGCATGTTGGATGCAAGTCGCATTCCGCCTTAGGCAGCTTGTAAGAGACTACATCGCTTGATTTAATCTAATGTATTAGTCCTTTCCAAAAATCATTGGGTTAAAAATCTCACACCAGAACAGCACCAGACCCCTTTACTAGAGCATCCTCCCTTATGATTCTGGATAGTTCGGCAAATTGACCTGTCTACTCCCCTGACAGGATGGTGATTTCAACTCGCACCAACACCTTCGGCAACCCCGGCTCTGCCTCTTCAGGTCAGCAGCAGGGAACCGGAGGGGACACTCAAGCTGGAGATCACCACGAGCAGCAGCAAGACGATGTATCACAACCATCACCTCCTCCTGAAAGCTTGAATATGGCTCAGTTCCTTCAAGTTCTCCGCGAGAAACGACAAGCCAATAATGCTGCTATTCAGAAGCTGGCTCAAGTCTTGGTGAACAACCCGCCGCAGAACGGGAATGGCAATGGTCGCTCTACTCTCTCTGAGTTCATGCGAACTACGCCACCCATATTCACGGAGACGACTGAACTATTGGATGCCGATGACTGGATCCGTACTATCGAAGACCTCCTCGCGCTGGTCAAATGCACTGATGATCATGAGAAAGTCCTCTATGCTTCTCACTGTCTCTGAGGCACAACCAGAGCTTGGTGGGATGGATTTCAGATCATGCGAGCAGGACAAGTCATCACCTGGGCAATGTTCAAGGAAGGATTCCGCGCTGCTCACATTCCTCCCGGAATGATGACCATTAAGAAGCGTGAATTCCGAGCTTTAAGGAAAGGTAGTGGATCCGTCAAGGAGTATTTGCAGAAGAGCAACTTCCTCTCAAGATGTGCATGAGAAGATGTCAACACTGAGGCCGCTAATGTGGAATGCTTTATGGAAGGACTACAACAGTCACTCTAGTATCAATTGGTTGTTTGTGAATGTCGTACCTTCAGCGATCTGGTTAATAAGGCCCTTATGTTGGAGGATAAGCATCGTTCAATGGACGACACCCGTAAGCGCAAGCTGATGGGTAGTGGAGTACCTAGTCATCCGAAGCCACGCTCATGACAGTCAGCTCCAGCAAGACCCAGTTATCAGCAGCAACAATACAAGTCTCCAACATTTCCCCAGAACTGCCAGCCTCAGTAGCAAGTCAACACCAAGCCAACATTCAACCCACCGAACAACAGTGGAGTTAAGACTGACCTTCTAGCACAATTTACCTGTTTTGGATGTAGATGGACATGGCACTATTCCAGGCAGTGCCCCAATAAGAAGCCCGACGCACCGTGCCCCAATGCGCCAAACCAAGGCCAAGGAGCACCAGGCAGCCACCAAGCTCCCCGCAACCAGCAGTATCACAATAGGGGGCGGATCAATCATATCTCGGCAGAAGAGGCACAGGAAGACCCGGACTGCATTCTGGGTACGTTCCTCGTCAACTCCACCCCAGCAACAATATTGTTTGATTGTGGTGCTTCGCATTCTTTTGTTACACAAAGATTTGCGGAAAAATGTGGTTTGAAGCCTACTCTGCTTAAGGGCAAATGGAAATCCAAACCCCGGGAGCAGTGTTAGGAACAACCTAGGGTGTAGGAAAGTCGGGATTGTTATCAATGGGATAATGTTCTTAGCAGATCTCATTGTCATTAAGTCGCAAGGCCTAAAAATAATTCTCGGCATGGATTGGTTGGCCAAACACCAGAGCATCTTGGACTATGCCAACATGGCTATTACCATGACAAGCGACCAAGGGGTCAAAGTCAAGTATGTCTTTGAGCCAGTAACCACTCGAGTACCACAGGTTAAGAGCCTGTCAGGAGAAGGGTTGGACCGAGTGCTCATAGTCTGTGAGTACCCGGATGTCTTTCCTGATGAGCTACCAGGGATGCCTCCTGACCGAGACATCGAGTTCATCATTTAGCTCATGCCCGGATCAAGGCCTATCTATAAGAAGCCTTATAGGATGGGATCCGAAGAGCTAGCAGAGCTGAAGAAGCAGCTGGATGAGCAACTCAGGAAAGGGTTCATTTGTCCGAGTGCGTCACCTTGGGGATCACCTATTCTGTTCGTGTCTAAGAAGGATGGAACTATCAGACTCTGCGTCAATTATCGTTCTCTCCATGAAGTCACGATCAAGAACAAGTACCCACTCCCCATGTTTGAAGATTTGTTTGACCGGTTAAATGGAGCCAAGGTATTCTCCAAGATCGATCTCCGATCTGGATATTACCAACTGAAGATCCGACCTGAAGACATACCCAAGACTGCGTTCGTGGCTCGGTACGGTCTATACGAATGCATTACCATGTCTTTCGGTTTGACTAATGCCCTAGCTTACTTCATGTACTTCATGAAGGTCTTCATGTAATACCTGGATAAGTTTGTCGTCGTATTTATTGATGCCATATTAATCTTCTCCAAGTCCGAAGAAGAGCATGAGCAACACTTGAGGTTAGTGTTGGAGAAGCTTCGAGAATATCAACTTTATGCCAAATTCAGCAAATGCCAATTCTGGCTGAACGAAGTTGGATTCTTGGGTCATACCCTGACAAAAAGTGGATTGTCACTCGATCCCTCCAAGATTACTACAGTAACCAACTAGGAGTCACCAATCGATGTGAAGGAAGTCAAGAGCTTCCTCGGGCTCGCGGGATACTACCGCAAATTCGTAGAAGGATTCTCCCGCATCGCTCGACCCATGACTGAGCTCTTGAAGAAAGGCAAGAAGTTCGAATGGACGCCGGAGTGCGAAGCGAGCTTCCAGGAGTTGAAGAAGAGATTGACTACAGCCCCGGTATTGGCCACTCCAACCGGTCTCGGTGGAGTTCTAATGCAAGACGGTCGAGTCGTGGCGTATATGTCATGGAAACTGCGTTCGCATGAGGATAATTATGCCACCCATGATCTCGAGTTGGCAACAATAGTGCATGCTCTAAAGATGTGGTGACATTACGTTTGGGGAAGCGATGTGAAATATACACCGACCACGAAAGTCTGAAGTATATCTTCACTCAAAGGGAATTGAATATGAGGCAACGAGGATGGTTGGAGTTAATCGAAGACTACGATCTCAGTATTCAATATCACCCAATAAGGCTAATGTAGTGGTTGATGCCTTAAGCAGAAAGACTAGCACCTTGAACATTATGCTCAAGAAAAGGCTACCCGCCTTATATGAAGAAATGGAGAACTTCGGGTTGGAGCTAGTGGAATCAGGGTTCCTAGCTAACCTCGAAGTCAACACAGCGCTGGCTGATGATATCAAGGAGGCCCAGAAGGGGCACAAGAGCATTAAAGGCATCAAGAAGAAGATCCAAGAAGGCAAGGCCCCAGATTTCTCAGTGGATGAGTACTACCTCTTGAGCTTGCGTTGTTTTTTCCATTGAAAAGGAAAGGGTGATGCAGAACGGTAGCGATAAGTATTTCCCTCAGTTTGAGAACCAAGGTATCAATCCAGTAGGAGTATCAAGATGAGGCACCAATGTACCTGCGCAAAAACAAAGAAACTTGCACCCAACGCTATAAAGGGGTTGTCAATCCCTTCATGATTATTTGCAAGTTGAGATCTGAAGGTGGAAAGTGCAACAAAGTAAAAGTGTAGATCTCAAAATATGATGTGAAGTTGACCTGGGGGCCGTAGTGTTCACTAGAGGCTTCTCTCATGATAGCAATTATTACGGTGGGTGAACGAATTACTGTCGAGCAATTGATAGAATCGACGAAAGTCATGATGATATCGAAGGCAATAATCATACATATAGGCCTCACGTCTCAGACAAGTAGACCGATATTTTCTGCATCTACTACTATTACTCCACACATCGACCGTTATCCAGCATGCATCTAGTGTATTGAGTTCATAACAAACAGAGTAACGCCTTAAGCAAGATGACATGATGTAGAGGGATAAATTCATGCAATACGATATAAATCCCATCTTTTTACCCTTGATGGCAACAACACGATGCGTGCCTCGCTACCCCTTCTTTCACTAGGTGAGGACACCGCACGGTATGAACCCAAAACCAAGTACTTCTCCCATTGCAAGAATTATATATCAAGTTGGCCAAACAAAACCCGCAACTAGAAGAGAATTACAAGGATACGAAATCATGCATATAAGATATCAAAGGAGACTCTAATAATATTCATAGGTAATATGATCATAAATCCACAATTCATTGGATCTCGACAAACACACCGCAAAAGAAAGTTAAATCGAATAGATCTCCATGAAGATCATGCAGAACTTTGTATTGAAGATCCAAGAGAGAGAAGAAGTCATCTAGCTACAAGCTATGGACCCGAAGGTCTGTGGTGAACTACTCACGCATCATCAGAGAGGCAATGGTGTTGATGGAGAAGCCCACCGTGTAAGTATCCCCCTCCGGCAGGGCACCAGAACGGTCCCCAGATGGGATCTTGCGGAGACAGAAGGTTGCGGCGGCGGAAAAGTATTTTTAGGCTCTCTCTGGTGGTTTGGGATTTTTAGAGAATTTATAGGCGGAAGAGGTATGGAAAAGGAGCCACGGGGGGCCCACAAGCTTGCTAGACGACCCCCTCCCAGGCCACGACTAGGGGGCTTGTGACCTCCCCCGAGGTCCTTTGCCTTGGTTCTCAAGTCCCCTGCATATCTTCTGTTATGGAAAAAATCATTTCGCAGGTTTTATTCCGTTTGGACTCCGACTAATATTCTCCTCTGAAAAAGGTCAACAACACAGAAAAAACAGAAACTGGCACTTGGCACTGAGTTAATAGGTTAGTCCCAAAAAAGATAAAAAAATAGCATATTCATGCATACGAAACATCCAGAGTTGACATGATAATAGCATGGAACCATAAAAAATTATAGATACGTTGGAGACGTATCAAGCATCCCCAAGCTTAACTCCTGCTCATCCTCGAGTAGGGAAGTGATAAGGACTGAATTTTTGATGTGGAATGCTACCTAACATATTTGTCCTTTGTAACTTGTTTCTTGTGTCATGAATGTTCAGATCCGTAAGATTCAAAAAAATTGTTTACTATTGACATGAAAACAATAATATTTCAAGCATACTAGCATAGTGATCATGAACTTTTGAAATAACAAGGCCAAAGAAAGTTATCCCTACAAAATCATATAGTCTGGCTATGCTCCATCATCCCCACACAACGAATTCAAATCATGCACAACACCGGTATTGGCCAAGTAATTGTTTTCGCACTCTTTCTCAAACTTGTTGAACTCTCACGCAATACATGAGCGTGAGCCATGGATGTAGCACTATAGGTGGAATAGAGTGTGTTGGAGGTTGTGAGGCAAAAAGGAGGAGATGGTAACATCGACTCGGCGTATCAACAGGCTATGGAGATGCCCATCAATAGATATCAATGTGAATGAGTAGGGATTACCACGCAATGGATGCACGAGAGCTATAAGTGTGTGAAAGATCAAAAGGAAAACTAGTGGGTGTGCACCCAACTGGCTTGCTCACGAAGACCTAGGGCAATTTTCAGGAAGCCCATCATTGGAATATACAAGCCAAGTTATATAATGAAAATTCCCACTAGTATATGGAAGTGTCAAAACAAGAGACTCTCTATCATGAAGAACATGGTGCTATTTTGAAGCACAAGTGTGGAAAAAGATACTAGCATTGTCCCTTCTCTCTTTTTCTCTCATTTTTTTGTTTAGCCTCTTTGGCCTCTCTTTTTTTATTTTTTTGGTGGGCATCTTTGGCCTCTTTTTTTATTTCCTCACATGGAACAATGCTCTAATAATGATGATCATCACACTTTTATTTACTCACAACTCAATACTTAGAACAATGATGACTCTATAGGAAATGCCTCCGAGAGTGTATGGGGATGTGCAACAATCTAGCTTAGCGTATGACGTTCAAACATCTCACTAGCTATCTTACGGTCATGCAATGGCAATATGAAAGTAACGAAACAAGTCATGAGACGGAACGGTGGGAGTTGCATGGAAATATATCTCGGAATGGTATGAAAATGCCATAATAGGTAGGTATGGTGGCTGTTTTGAGGAAGGTATATGGTGCGTTTGTGCATCAGCGAAAGTTGCACGGCACTAGAGAGGCTGGCAATGGTGGAAAGTGAAAGTGCATCTATACAATGGACTCACATTAGTCATGAAGAACTCATATACTTATTGCGAAAGTTTTATTAGTAATCGAAACAAAGTGCTAAACGCATACTCCTAGGGGAAGGGTTGGTAGGTGTTAACCATCGCGCGATCCCGACCGCCACACAAAGGATGACAATCAATAAATCAATTATGCTCCGACTTCCTAACATAGCGGTTCACCATACGTGCATGCTACGGGAATCACTAACTTCAACACAAGTATTTCTAGATTCACAACACCCTACTAACATAACTCTAATATTATCATATCCATATCACAAACTTAATTCTTAGGAATCAAACTTCTCTTACTAATCAATGCACTTGAATATGGAAGTTTTTATTATATCCTGTTTGGATGCCTATCATCTTTAGGACTACTTTCATAACACACGCCAATTACCAAGTTACTGATAGAGAACACTCTCAAAAATATATAAGTGAAGATCGAGTGTTTTTGTTTCTACAAAATATGACACCGTCGTGCTCTAAAAAGATCTAAGTGAAGCACTAGAGCAAACTTATCTAGCTCAAAAGATATAAGTGAAGCTCAATGAGTATTCTAGCAAATTCACGATGAGTGCAAGTCCCTCTCAAAAAGGTGTGCAGCAAGGATGACTGTGACAAATCTAAAAGAAAATACTGCTATAATACAAAACGCTCCAAGCAAAACACATATCATGTGGTGAATAAAAATATAGCTCCAAGTAACGTTACCGATGGATTGAAGATGAAAGAGGGGATGCCATCCCGGGGCATCCCCAAGCTTAGGCTTCTTGGTTTCCTTGAATTTGGCTTGGGATGCCTTGGGAATCCCCAAGCTCTAGCACTTTCCACTCTTTATCCCGTTGTCCACGAGAACATCACCCAAAACTTGAAAACTTCACAACACAAAACTTAAACAGAAACTCGTGATATCATTAGCATAAGAAAACAAACTACCAACTCTTTAGGTACTGTAGTAAACTTGATTTCTATTTAGATTGATGTTAGATTACTGTATTCTCACTTTTCCATGGCTAGTACCCCCCCCCCCCCCGATACTATCCATAGTTTCATCAAAATAAGCAATCAACACAACAAAAACATAATCTGTCAAAAACGGACCAGTCTGTAGCAATCTGTATACTTCGTATACTTCTGATATCCCACAAATTCTGAAACATTATGAAAATTAGGGAAATTCTCATATCAACTAGAAGCAAAAAGAATCAACTCAAAATCTTTTTCTGGATAGGAACTAAAAATAATTTCGTGAGCACAAAGTTTGTGTCTTTTTCAGCATGATCAAACAACCATCACCAAAACTAATCATAAAGGTTTTACTTGGCACAAACACAAAAAGAAACATAAAAAACACAATCATGACAGAATTATGATGGTGTGGACACAACAAAACATAAAGAAAAAATCAAAGATAAATTCATTGGGTTGCCTCCCAACAAGCGCTATTGTTTAACGCCCTTAGCTAGGCATAAGGCGATAGAATCAAGTATCGCCGTCTTTTGTGCTCAAACCACAAGTAGCCCTCATCATGGATTCATAAGGAAATCTTATTTTCTTTCTAGGAAAGTGTTCCATGCCCTTCTTTACTGGAAACTGAAATCTAATATTCCCTTCCTTCATATCGATGATAGCACCAATAGTCCAAAGGAAAGGTCTACCAAGAATGATGGGACATGTCGGATTCCAATCAATATCAAGCACAATGAAATATACGGGTACATAGTTCCTATTTGCAATAATAAGAAAATCATTGATCCTTCCCATAGGTTTCTTAATAGTAGAATCCGCAAGATGCAAATTAAGAGAGCACTCATCAATCTCATTGAAGCCTAGAACATCACATAAAGACTGTGGAATAGCGGAAACACTAGCACCCAAATCACACAAAGCATTGCATTCATAGTTTTTTAATTTTGATTTTGATAGTAGGTTCCCACTCATCATGAAGTTTTCTAGGAATAGATATCTCCAACACAAGTTTCTCTTCAAGAGATTTCATCATAGCATCAACGATATGATCGGTAAAGGCCTTATTTTGGCTATAAGCACGTGGAGAGTTTAGCATGGATTGCATCCATGAAATACATTCAATAAAAGAGCAACTATCATAATTGAATTCCTTGAAATCCAAAGTAGTAATTTCATTACTACTCAAAGTTTTGATATCCTGTACTCCACTTTTAGTGCTTTTAGCATCAAGATAAACAGACTCCGAATCATTGGGGCGTTTCTCAACCAAAGTGGATTCATATCCAGCCCCATCATCATTAGGATCTACATTAGAAAACTAGGATTCAATAGGAGTCACACCAAGCACTTTAAGATCTTCGTGATTCTCATCACGAGAACACGCCTTTTTAAGCCATTCATGTCTAGCATGAATTTGGGCGGTTCTTTCTTTACTATCATTCATGGAAACACGCGTGGATTTCAAAGTTTTATCCATATTAATATTGGGAGGAGCACATCTCAATTTCACCAATTTTGAGCCTATCCAAGTCATCAATTTTGAGCAGTTTTTCTTCTATGGACACATTGAATATCTTTTGCTAGTTGATAAACTCTTTAATATTACTCTCAAGATCAGAGGGTCATTTATTGTAATTTCCATGAGCATTGTTGTAGGAATTGCCAAAGTTATTAGAGGGTTTACTAGGAAAAGGCCTAGGAATAAAGTTACCTCTATAAGCATTGTTGTTGCCAAATTTATGCCTACCAACAAAATTAACATCCAAGCTTTCATTGCTATTCACAATCAAGGAAGACAAAGGCACATCATTTGGATCTAGAGGAGCACTTTTACTAGCAA
The DNA here is from genome assembly GCF_904849725.1 of Hordeum vulgare subsp. vulgare. NCBI lineage: Eukaryota > Viridiplantae > Streptophyta > Magnoliopsida > Poales > Poaceae > Hordeum > Hordeum vulgare. Next base: position 197,987,287 of record NC_058522.1, read on the forward strand.
ACAATTTCATTAACTCATCCATCTTAGCACTCAAAGAGTTAATTTCTGCTATAACATGCACTTTTTTACTAGTAGGTGACCTTTCAGTGTGCCATTGTGAATAGTTTGTTATGATATTATCTAGGAGTTTTGTGGCTTCTCCTAGTGTGATTTCCATGAAAGTTCCACCGGAGGCGGAATCCAAGATATTTCTAGAAGCAAAATTCAAACCAGCATAGAAGATTTGTATAATCATCCAAAGACTCAAGCCATGAGCAGGACAATTTCTAATCATCAAGTTCATTCTCTCCCAAGATTGTGGAACATGTTCATCATCTAGTTGCTTAAAATTCATGATGTCATTACGGAGAGAAATAATCTTAGCCGGTGGAAAATAATTTGATATATAAGCATCTTTACACTTGTTCCAAGAATCAATACTATTTTTGGGTAAAGATGAAAACCAAGTTTTTGCTCGATCTTGTAATGAGAACGGAAATTGGTTCAATTTAATCACATCATTATCCACATCTTTCTTCTTTTGCATATCGCATAACTCAATGAAGGTATTAAGATGGGATGCAACATCTTCACTAGGAAGGCCGGAAAATTGCTCTTTCATAACAAGATTTAGCAAGGCAGCATTGATCTCATATGATTCCGCACTAGTGGCGGGAGCAATCGGAGTACTAATAAAATCATTATTATTAGTATTCGAGAAGTCACACAATTTGGTGTTTTCAGTCATGGTGACTCAGCAAGCAGACAAGCACACAAGCTAACAGAAATCAAGCGAAAGGAAAGGGCGAACGAAAAAGGCAAATATTTTTGTAAATTTTGTTTTTTTGAGAAGTGGGGGAGAGGAAAACGAGAGGCAAAAGGCAAATAATGTAAATGCAAGAGATGAGTTTGCGATAGTTACTTGGATATGCTTCACTTTGAATACTCCCTGGCGACGGCGCGAGAAATTGGCACGTTGACGGGAGACTATTCTTGACTTGATCCTCCACGGCAACGGTGCACGAAATTCTTCTTGCTACGTCTTGAGCTTGCGTTTGTTTTCCCTTGAAGAGGAAAGGGTGATGCAGCACAGTTGCGATAAGTATTTCCCTCAGTTTCAGAACCAAGGTATCAATCCAGTAGGAGTATCAAGATGAGGCACCAATGTACCTGCGCAAAAACAAAAAAACTTGCACCCAACGCTATAAAGGGGTTGTCAATCCCTTCACGATTATTTGCAAGGTGAGATCTAAAGGTGGAAAGTGCAACAAAGTAAAAGTGTAGATCTCAAAATATGATGTGAATTAGACCCGGGGGACATAGTTTTCACTAGAGGCTTCTCTCATGATAGCAAGTATTACGGTGGGTGAAGAAATTAATGTCGAGCAACTCATAGAGTCGCGCAAAGTCATGATGATATCTAAGGCAATGATCACACATATAGGCATCACGTCCGAGACAAGTAGACCGATACTTTCTGCATCTAGTACTATTACTCCACACATCGACCGCTATCTAGCATGCATCTAGTGTATTGAGTTCATAACAAACAGAGTAACGGCTTAAGCAAGATGACATGATGTAGAGGGATAAATTCATGTAATATGATATAAACCCCATCATTTTCCCTTGATGGCAAGAACATGATGCGTGCCTCGCTACCCCTTCTCTCACTAGGTGAGGACACCGCACGGTATGAACCCAAACTGAAGCACTTCTCCCATTGCAAGAATTATAGATCAAGTTGGCCAAACGAAATCCACAACTTGAAGAGAATTACAAGGATACGAAATCACGCATATAAGAGGTCAGAGGAGACTCAAATAATATTCATATATAATATGATCATAAATCCACAATTCATCGGATCTCGACAAACACGCCGCAAAAGAAAGTTACATCGGATAGATCTCCATGAAGATCATGGATAACTTTGTATTGAAGATCCAAGAGAGAGAAGAAGCCATCTAGCTACTAGCTATGGACCCAAAGGTCTGTGGTGAACTACTCACGCATCATCAGAGAGGCTATGGTGTTGATGGAGAAGCCCCTCCATGTCCGAATCACCCCTCCGGTAGGGCACCAGAACGGTGCCCATATGGGATCTTGCGGAGACAGAAGCTTCCGGCGGCGGAAAAGTATTTTCGTGGCTCTCTCTGGTGGTTTTGTATTTTTAGAGAATTTATAGGTGGAAGAGGTAGGGCAAAGGAGCCACGGGGGTCCCACAAGCCTGCTAGGCACGGCCCCCCAGGCCGCGGCTAGGGGGCTTGTGACCTCCCCCGAGGTCCTTTGTATCTTTTGTTACGGAAAACATCATTCCGCGGGTTTTATTTCGTTTGGACTCCATTTAATATTCTCCTCTGGAAAAGGTCAAAAACATGGAAAAAACAAAAACTAGCACTTGGCACTGAGTTAATAGGTTAGTCCCAAAAAAGATATAAAATAGCATATTTCATGCATACAAAACATCCAAAGTTGACATGATAATAGCATGGAACCATCAAAAATTATAGATAAGTTGGAGACATATCAATGAGCAAGGAGTAGTTGTTGGAAATATGCCCTAGAGGCAATAATAAATTAGTTATTATTATATTTCTTTGTTCATGATAATCGTTTATTATCCATGCTATAATTGTATTGATTGGAAACACAATGCTTGTGTCGATACATAGACAAAACACTATCCCTAGTAGGCCTCTAGTTGACTAGCTCGTTGATCAAAGATGGTCAAGGTTTCCTAACCATAGGCAAGTGTTGTTACTTGATAACGGGATCACATCATTAGGAGAATCATGTGATGGACTAGACCCAAACTAATGAACATAGCATGTTGATCGTGTCATTTTGTTGCTACTGTTTTTCTGCATGTCAAGTATTTATTCCTATGACCATGAGATCATATAACTCACTGGCACCGGAGGAATGCCTTGTGTGTATCAAACATCACAACGTAACTGGGTGACTATAAAGATGCTCTACAGGTATCTCCGAAGGTGTCCGTTGAGTTAGTATGGATCAAGACTGGGATTTGTCACTCCATGTGATGAAGAGTTATCTCCGGCCCACTTGGTAATACAACATCACACACAAGCCTTGCAAGCAATTTGACTTAGTGTAAGTCACAAGATCTTGTATTATGGGACGAGTAAAGAGACTTGCCGATAAACGAGATTGAAATAGGTATGCGGATACCGATGATCGAATCTCGGGCAAGTAACATACCGAAGGACAAAGGGAATGACATACGGGATCCTTGGTATTGAGGTTCAACCGATAAGATCTTCGAAGAATATGTAGGATCTAATATTGGCATCCAGGTCCCGCTATTGGATATTGACCGAGGAGTCTCTCGGGTCATGCCTACATAGTTCTCGAACCCGCAGGGTCTGCACACTTAAGGTTCGACGATGTTTTATGCATATTTGAGTTATATGGTTGGTTACCGAATGTTGTTCGGAGTCCTGGAATGGTCCGGAGACGAAGATTGATATATAGGTTTGTCTCATTTGGTTACCGGAAGGTTTTCGGGCATTACCGGGAATGTACCGGGAATGACGAATGGGTTCCGGAGTTCTACCGGGAGGGGCCAGCCCACCCGGGAAGAAGCCCAAAGGTTTTGTGGGGGCACACCAACCCTTAGTGGGATGGTGGGAAAGCCCAAGAGGGCCCTTGCGCAGGAGATAAAGAAATCAAAGAGAAAAAGAAAAAAAAGGGGAAGTGGGAAAGTGGAGAAGGACTCCACCTTCCAATCATAGTTGGACTAGGATTGGAAGGGGAGGACTCTCCCCCTTGCTTCGTCCGACCCCTTGGGGCTCTCTTGAGCCTCAAGGCAGGTCCCTCCCCCTCCCTCCTATATATACTGAGGTATTAGGGCTGATTTGAGAGAACTTTGCCACGGCAGCCCGACCACATACCTCCACGGTTTTTCCTCTAGATCGTATTTCTGCGGAGCTCGGGCGGAGCCTTGCTGAGATAGATCACCACCAACCTCCAGGGCGCCGTCATGCTGCCAGAGAACTCATCTACCTCTCCGTCTCTCTTGCTGGATCAAGAAGGTTGAGATTAGCGTCGAGCTGTACGTGTGCTGAACGCGGAGGTGCCGTCCGTTCGACAATAGATCGGAGCCGAACGTGGGACGGATCGCGGGACGATTTGCGGGACGGTTCGCGGGGCGGATCGATGGACGTGAGGACGGTCCACTACATCAACCGCGTTTCTTAACGCTTCCTGCTGTGCGATCTACAAGGGTACGTAGATCGGAAATCTCCTCTCGTAGATGGACATCACCATGATAGGTCTTCGTGCGGGTAGGAAATTTTTTGTTTCCCATGCGACGTTCCCCTTCAGTGGCATCATGAGCTAGGTTCATGCGTAGATGCCATCTCGAGTAGAACACAAAAGTTTTTCTGGGCGGTGATGTGCGATTTGCTTCCCTCCTTAGTTTTTTTCTTGATTCTGCGGTATCGTTGGATCGAAGCGGCTCGGGCCGACATTACTCGTACGCTTACGAGAGACTGGTTTCATCGCTACGAGCAACCCCGTTGCTCAAAGATGACTGGCGAGTGTCGGTTTCTCCAACTTTAGTTGAATCGGATTTGACCGAGGAGGTCCCTGGAGAGAGGTTAAATAGCAATTCATACATCTCTGTTGTGGTGTCTACGTAAGTAAGATGCGATCCTACTAGATACCTATGGCAACCACGTAAAACATGCGACAACAATTAGTGGACGCCTAAATTGTTTTTGCAGCATATGCTTGTGATGTGATATGGCCAATGACGTGATGTGATATATTGGATGTATGATATGATCATGTTGTAATAGTTAATATCGACTTGCACGTCGATGGTACGACAACCGGCACGAGCCATAGGGTTGTCTTTAAACTAACGTTTGTGCTTGCATATGCGTTTACTATATTGCTAGGACGTAGCTTTGGTAGTAATAGCATGAGTAGCACGACAACCCCGATGGCGACATGTTGATGGAGATCATGGTGTGGCACCGGTGACCAGCAGATCATACCGGTGATTTGGTGATGGAGATCAAGGAGCGCTTGATGATGGGCATATCATGTCACTTATGAATTGCATGTGATGTTAATCCTTTATGCACCTTATCTTGCTTAGAACGACGGTAGCATTATGAGGTGCTCTCTCACTAAAATTTCAAGACAAAAGTGTGTTCTCCCCGACTGTGCACCATTGCGAGAGTTCGTCATTTCGAGACACCGCGTGATGATCGGGTGTGATAGACTCAACGTTCACATACAACGGGTGCAAAACAGTTGCACGCGCAGAACACTCGGGTTAAGCTTGACGAGCCTAGCATGTGCAGACATGGCCTCGGAACACATGAGACCGAAAGCTCGGGCATGAATCGTATAGTTGATATGATTAGCATAGAAATGCTTACCACTAAAACTATTCTCGACTCACATGATGATCGGACTTGAGATAGTGGATTTGGATCATGTACCACTCAAATGACTAGAGAGATGTACTTTTTGACTGGGAGTTCTTAAGTAATTTGATTAATTGAACTAATTTTCATGAACATAGTCTAATGGTCTTTGCGAATTACGATGTAGCTTGCTCTATAGCTCTACTGTTTTTTATATGTTCCTAGAGAAAATTTATTTGAAAGTTGATAGTAGCAAACTTTGCGGACTGAGTTTGTAAAACTGAGGATTGTCCTCGTTGCTGCGCAGAAGGCTTATGTCCTTAATGCACCACTCGGTGTGCTGCACCTCGAGCGTCTTCGGTAGATGTTGTGAACATCCGACATACACATTTCTGATGACTACGAGATAGTTCGGTGCAAAATACTTAATGGCTTCGAAGAAAGACGCCGAAGACGTTTTGAAACGTCATGGAACATAGGAGATGTTCTAAAGAGATGAAATTGTGATTTCATGCTTGTGACCCTGTTAAGAGGTATGAGACCTCCGACAAGATTCTTTGTCTACGAAGTAAAGGAGAAAAACTCAATCGTTGAGCGTGTGCTCGGATTGTCTGAGTACGACAATCGCTTGAATCAAGTGGGAGTTAATCTTCCAGATGAGATAGTGATGGTTCTCCAAAGTCACTACCACCAAGCTGTGAGAGCTTCGTGATGAACTATAATATATCAAGGATAGATACAATGATCCTTGAGCGATTCGCGATGTTTGACACTGCGAAAGTAGAAATCAAGAAGGAGCATCAATAGTTATTGGTTAGTAAAACCACTAAGTTTCAAGAAAGGCAAGGGCTAGAAGGGATACTTCGTGAAACGGCAAAACAGTTGCTGCACTAATGAGGAGACCCAAGATTAAACCCACACCCGAGACTAAGTGCTTCTGTTATGAGGGGAACGGTCACTGAGGCGGAGCTACCCTAGATGCTTGGTAGATAAGAAGGCTGGCAAAGTCGAAAGAACTATATTTGATATACATGATGTTGATGTGTACTTTACTAGTACTCCTAGTAGCACGAGGGTATTGGATACCGGTTCGGTTTCTAAGTGATTAGTAACATGAAATAAAAGCTACGGAATAAACGGAGACTAGCTAAAGGCGAGGTGACGATAAGTGTGGGAAGTGTTTCCAAGGTTGATATGATCAAACGTCGCACGCTCCCTCTACCATCGGGATTGGTGTTAAACCTAAATAATTGTTATTTGGTATTTTCCTTGAGCATGAACATGATTGGATCGTGTTTATTGCAATATGATTATTCATTTAAAGAGAATAATAGTTATTCTATTTGCTTGAATAATTACCCTCAATGGTTTATTGAATCTCGATCGTAGTGTTACACATGTTCATAATATTGGTGCCAAAAGAGACAAAGTAATAACGATAGTACCACTTAGTTGTGGCACTGCCACTTGAGTCATGTTGGTATAAAATGCATGAAGAAACTCCATACAGATGGATCGTTTGGACTCACTTGATTTTGAATCACTTGAGACATGCAAAACATGCCACATGAAACAAGAGAGTAACCTGGTGGGAGTAATGCATTTTTGATCTGTGCAGTCCAATGAGTGCTAAGGCACGCAGTGGATATTGTTATGTTCTTACTTCACTGACGATTTGAGTAGATACAGGAGTATTTACTTGATGAGTCACAAGTCGGAAATATTGAAAAGTTCAAAGCAATTTCAGAGTGAAGATCGTCGTGACAAGAAGATAAACTGTCTACGATATGATCATATAGATGAATATCTGAGGTACGCAGTTAAGACAAAGTGAAAATTGTTTCGCAATTCGTGCCACCTGGAACACCATAGTGTGATGATGTGTCTGAACGTCATAGCCATGCCCTATTTGATATGGTGCATACTATGATGTCTTTTATCGAATTATCACTGTCGTTTATGGGTTATACATTAGAGACAACCGCATTCACTTTAAATAGGGCACCACATATTTCCGTTGAGATGACACAGTATAGATTATGGTTTGGAGAAGCCTAAGTTGTTGTTTCTTGAAAGTTTGGGGCTGCGATGCTTATGTGAAAAGGTTTTAGTCTGATAAGCTCGAAGCCAAAGCGGTTAAATGCATCTTCATAGGATATCCAAAACAGTTGGATACATCTCCTATCTCAGATCCGGAAGCAAAGTGTTCGTTTCTATAAACGGGTCCTTTTTCAAGGAAAGGTTTCTATCGAAAGAATTGAGTGGGAGGGTGGTGGAACGTGATGAGGTTAGTGAACCGTCACTTCTACCAGTGTGTAGCAGGGCGCAGGAAGATGTTCGTGTGGCGCCTACACCAATTGAAGTGGAAGCTGATGATGGTGATCATTAGAACTTCGGATCAAGTTACTACAAACCTCGTAGGTCGACAAAGGTCGCGTACTACTACAGAGTGGTACAGTAACCCTGTCTTGGATGTCATGTTGTTGAACAACAATGAACCTACGAGTTGTGGAGAAGCAATGGTGGGCCTGGATTTCGACAAATGGTTGGAGGCCATGAAATCAGAGAGAGGATCCATGTATAAAGCAATGTGTAGACTTTGGAAGAACTACTTGATGGTAGTAAGACTATCAAGAAATGATGGATCTTTAAAAGCAAGACAGACGATGATGGTGATAAGTCACTATTTAGAAAACTCGACTTGTCGCAAAGATGTTTTCGACAAGATCAAAGAGTTGACTATGAAGCTAAAAGTTTGTTGGAATTATGTTAGTAGTTGCTGCATTATTTGTGAAATATTGCACATAGAAAGTCAAAACATTGTTTCCTCGGCGGTTTCCTTGAGGAAAAATTATATGTGATACAATCAGAATGTTTTGTCGATCCTAAGGATACTAACAAGTATGCAAACTCCAGCGATCCTTCTATGGACTGGTGCAAGCATCTCGCAGTTGTAATATATTCTTTGATGAGTTGATCAAAGCTTTTGGGTTTATACAAGGTTTATGAGAAACTTGCATTTCCAATCAAGTGAGTGGGAGCACTATAGAATTTCTGATATGTATATGTGGTTGACATATTGTTGATCAGAAGTAATGTAGAATTTCTGTGAAGCATAAAAGGGTTGTTTGAAAGGAGTTTTTCAAAGGAATGCCTGGATTTAGCTAATTGAACGTTGAGCATCAAGATCTATGGAGATAGATCGAAACGCTTAATAGAAGTTTCAACAAGATGCATGCCTTGATAAGTTTTTGAAGGAGTTCAAAATAGATCAGCAAAGAAGGAGTTCTTGACTGTGTTGTAAGGTGTGAATTTGAGTAAGACACTACTAGAAAACAGTTATTTGCCATCAGCCAGGGCTTTGCCGTCTCCTGGCTGATGGCAAAGACCCTCTTTGCCGTCAGCTGACCTAAAGAGGACGGTAAAGGGCTCACTGATGGTAAAAAGAATATTTGCCATCGGCCAGGGCTTTGCCGTCCATCAACAGACGGCAAAGGTAGTGAAGGCAGACGGCAAACCTATCCCACCCCACCTCTCCTCTCTCCCCACTCCACCCCTTTGCCGTTAGCCTAACTAACTTTTCCGTCTGTGGCAGACGGCAAAGGGGATGGACCCCTAACGTTAACGGTCGTCCAGCCCACCCGCTCCCCCACTATCTCTCCCCTCTCTCTCAACTGCAACCTCCACCCCCCAGCGCCGATGACGCCACCCCACCCCAGCGCCGCTGCCCCACCCCACCCCAGCGCCGCCACCCCACCCCAGCGACGCTGCCGCCACGCCATCCCATGCCCTCCTCGCGCCCCTCACCCTGCGGCCCTCCTCCCCGCGCCTCTCCTCCTCGCGCCCCTCCCCCCTGCGGCCCTCCCCCCCACGCCCTCCTCGGGCCCCTCGCCCCTGCGGCCCTCCTCCCCGCTCCTCTCCTCCCTGCGCCACCGGATCGAGGTCAGTTTTTTTAGCTTTTTTTGTAATAGTTTCGTTTATTAGTTATACGTTTTAGGTTTGTTTTTGCTTAGGTTTAGTTTTAGTTTAGGTTTAGTTTTAGTTTAGTTTACGTTTATGTTTAGTATTCGGTTAGTTTCCTATTTAGTAGAAGAAAATAAGAAAAAGTAGAAGAAGAAGAATAAGTAGAAGAAGAAAAAAGGAGAAGAAGAAGAAGAAGAGCTAGAGGAGGAGGAGGAGAAGAAGAAGAAAAGAAGAAGAAGGAGAAGAAGAATAATAGGAAAAAAGAAAAAAGCAAATAAGAATAAGAAGAAGAAGAAGAAGAAGAAGAAAAATACGAGAGGAAGAGAAGAATAAGAGGAAAAAAGAAAAAAGAAAATCACAAGAAGAAGAAGAAGAAGAAGAAGAAAAATAGGAGAGGAAGAGAAGAATAAGAAAAGAACCTTGGTTAGCTCATGAATATTATATACTTAGCTTGTTTTCCTCTAAAATGAGATAATTAGCCCATTTAGCTCCAAGAAAACATATTAGGTAATTTAGCTCCAACAAGAGCCTAAGAAATAGGAAAAATGAAAATAAAGAAGAAGAAGAAGAAGAGAAGAAGGAGAAGGAGGAGAAGGAGGAGAAGGAGGAGGAGAAGGAGGAGAAGGCCAAGGACCTTCTAGTCCTTCTCCTCCTTCTTCTTGATTTCTTCTTATTCTCCTCCTCCTCCTCTTTCTTCTCCTCTTTCATATTATCCTTGCTTTATTTTCCCCAACAATGACATAATTAGCCCATTTAGCTCCAAAATACCATAATAAGCTCAAAATGGCATAAGAACCTTGGTTAGCTCACGAATATTATATACTTAGCTTGTTTTCCTCTAAAATGAGATAATTAGCCCATTTAGCTCCAAGAAGACATATTAGGTAATTTAGCTCCAGCAAGAGGAGAAGAAATAGGAAAAATGAAAAGAAAGAAGAAGAAGAAGAAGAGAAGAAGGACAAGGAGGATAAGGAGGAGGAGGAGGAGGAGGAGGAGAAGGAGGAGAAGGCCAAGGACCTTCTAGTCCTTCTCCTCCTCCTCCTTCTCCTCCCACTCCTCCTTCTTGATTTCTGCTTCTTCTCCTCCTCCTGCTCTTTCTTCTCCTCTTTCATATTATCCTTGCTTTAATTTCCCCAACAATGACATAATTACCCATTTAGCTCCAAAATACCATAATAAGCTCAAAATGGCATAAGAACCTTGGTTAGGTCATGAATATTATATACTTAGCTTGTTTTCCTCTAAAATGGGATAATTAACCCATTTAGCTCCAAAAAGATATAATTAGGTAATTTAGCTCCAACAAGAGGAGAAGAGGAGAAGAAATAGGCAAAATGAAAAGAAAGAAGAAGAAGAAGATGAAGAAGAAGAAGAGAAGAAGGAGAAGGAGGAGGAGGAGAAGAAGGCCAAGGACCATCTAGTCCTTCTCCTCCTTCTCCTCCTTCTTCTTGATTTCTTCTTCTTCTTCTCCTCCTCCTCTTTCTTCTCCTCTTTCATATTATCCTTGCTTTAATTAACCCATTTAGCTCCAAAATGCCATAATAAGCTAAAAATGGCATAAGAACCTTGGTTAGCTCATGAATATTATATTCTTAGCTTGTTTTCCGCTAAAAATGACATAATTAGCTGAAAAACATCATATTTAGTTCTTCTTCTGACTTTCTTATTCACATTTTTGCAGATTGGATATACTACATGCATGGAAGGTGGCATTCATGGAGTTCAACAATGTCAATGGATGAACATTATATGTATATCATCTAGTTTTCATTTGAGTTGATGAACAATGTCGAACTATATGTATATGTATATATGGATAAACAGTGCAATACTTTGTATGTTGGTTCTTTCGATATATGGGGATGTACATTGATTTATATGTATATCACATATGTGTGGTGAATTATATATATGTGTTGGCAAGTATATGTGTGGTGAACTATATATCATATATGTGTGGTGAATTATATAAATGTGCTGTCAAATATGTATATATATGTGATGTGAAATAATATAAAACAAAAAAACAGGTACTATATGGGCTCTTTGCCGTCTGCCAGCTGATGGCAAAGACCTGTGCCATCAGCTGGCACATGGCAAAAGTGCCACATGGCACCCAGCTGTGCATCCTGGGGTGTCTATATAGGCTCTTTGCCGTCTACCTCCAGGGTGGGCAGACGGCAAAGAAGAGGGCACAGAGGAGGGGGGGAGGAGGAGGCAGACAGCAAAGAGTGGAGGGGGAGAGGAGGAGGCAGATGGCAAAGATGAAGGGGGAGGCAGACGGCAAAGAGTGGGGTCGGTGGAGGAGGAGGCAGATGACAAAGATAAAGGGGGAGGCAGACGGCAAAGATTAAGGGGGAGGCAGATGGCAAAGCCTCCGTTAACCCCTAACGGAGCCAACGCCTATCGGCTGCCGTCTCGAGCACTTTGCCGACTGCTCCTAAGGAAAGCTGACAGCAAAGAGCTTTGCCGTCCTCTTTGGGGGGGCAGACGGGAAAGAAGGTACTATGCCGTCGTAGGCTGATGCAGAAATTTAGCCGGCCGTGAGATTCTTTGCCGTCTGCTGTTTTGTCTTTGCCGTCCGGGATTTAGTCTTTGCCGTCTATGATGGCAGATGGCAAAAAGCTGATTCCTGTAGTGAGACTCAAAACCCGACCACGGCAGAATAAAGAGGATAGACGAAGGTCGTCTTCTATGCATTAGCCGTAGACTCTAAAGTACGCCATGCTAAGTCCCGCACCTGATGTGTGCCTTGCCACAAGTCTGTTAACAGGTACAGAGAGTGATCCAGGATTGAATCACTGAACAACAGTCAAAGTTATCCTTAGTAACTAATGGACAAAGGAATTTTTCTCGATTATGGAGGTGGTTAAAGATTTCGTCGTAAAGGTTTACGTCGATTCAAGCTTTGACACTAATCCGAATAACTATGAGTAGTGAAACAGATTCGTATAGTAGAGTAGATATTTGGAGTATTTCCGAATAACATGTAGTGGAAGCATCTATAAGATGACATAAAGATTCATAAAGAACACACGAATCTGCAAGTTTCAGAATCGTTGACTAAAACCTCTCTCACGAGCAAGACGTGCTCAGACCCAAGAACTATATGGGTGTTGGATTCGTTAGAATCACATGGTGATGTGAACTAGATTATTGACTCTAGTGCAAGTGGGAGACTGTTGGAAATATGCCCTAGAGGCAATAATAAATTAGTTATTATTATATTTCTTTGTTCATGATAATCGTTTATTATCCATGCTATAATTGTATTGATTGGAAACACAATGCTTGTGTGGATACTTAGACAAAACACTATCGCTAGTAAGCCTCTAGTTGACTAGCTCGTTGATCAAAGATGGTCAAGGTTTCCTGACCATAGGCAAGTGTTGTTACTTGATAACGGGATCACATCATTAGGAGAATCATGTGATGGAATAGACCCAAACTAATGAACGTAGCATGTTGATCGTGTCATTTTGTTGCTACTGTTTTTCTGCGTGTCAAGTATTTATTCCTATGACCATGAGATCATATAACTCACTGGCATCGGAGGAATTCCTTGTGTGTATCAAACATCACAACGTAACTGGGTGACTATAAAGATGCTCTACAGGTATCTCCGAAGGTGTCCGTTGAGTTAGTATGGATCAAGACTGGGATTTGCCACTCCGTGTGACGGAGAGGTATCTCGGGGCCCACTCGGTAATACAACATCACACACAAGCCTTGCAAGCAATGTGACTTAGTGTAAGTCATGGGATCTTGTATTATGGAACGAGTAAAGAGACTTGCCGGTAAACGAGATTGAAATAGGTATGCGGATACCGACGATCGAATCTCGGGCAAGTAACATACCGAAGGATAAAGGGAATGACATACGGGATTATATGTATCCTTGGCACTGAGGTTCAACCGATAAGATCTTCGGAGAATACATAGGATCCAATATGGGCATCCAGGTCCAGCTATTGGATATTGACCAAGGAGTCTCTCGGGTCATGTCTACATAGTTCTCGGACCCGCAGGGTCTGCACACTTAAGGTTTGACGATGTTTTATGCGTATTTGAGTTATATGGTTGGTTACCGAATGTTGTTCGGAGTCCCGGATGGGATCACGGATGTCACGAGGGTTTACGGAATGGTCCGGAGAAGAAGATTGATATATAGGTCTGGCTCATTTGGTCACCGGAAGGTTTTCGGGCATTACCGGGAATGTACCGGGAATGATGAATGGGTTCCGGAGTTCTACCGGGAGGGGCCAGCCCACCCGGGAAGAAGCCCAAAGGTTTCGTGGGGGCACACCGGTCCTTAGTGGGCTGGTGGGCAAGCCCAAGACGGCCCTTGCGTAGGAGATAAAGAAATCAAAGAGAAAAAGAAAAAAAAGGGGAAGTGGGAAAGTCGAGAAGGACTCCACCTTCCAATCCTAGTTGGACTAGGATTGGAAGGGGAGGACTCTCCCCCTTGCTCCGGCCGACCCGTTGGGGCTCTGTGTAGCCTCAAGGCAGGTCCCTCCCCCTCCCTCCTATATATACTAACGTATTAGGGATGATTTGAGACAACTTTGCCACGGCAGCCCGACCACATACCTCCACGGTTTTTCCTCTAGATCGTATTTCTGCAGAGCTCGGGCGGAGCGTTGCTAAGATAGATCACCACCAACCTCCGGAGCATGGTCACGCTGCCGGAGAACTCATCTACCTCTCCATCTCTCTTGCTGGATCAAGAAGCCCGAGATCATCGTCGAGCTGTACGTGTGCTGAACGCGGAGGTGCCGTCCGTTCGGCACTAGATCGGAGCGAATCGTGGGACGGATCACGGGACGGTTCGCGGGGTGGATCGAGGGACGTGGGGACGTTCCACAACATCAACCACGTTTCTTAACGCTTCCTGCTGTGCGATCTACAAGGGCATGTAGATCGGAAATCCCCTCTCGTAGATGGACATCACCGTTATAGGTCTTCGTGCGCGTAGGAATTTTTTTGTTTCCCATGCGACGTTCCCCTTCAGTAGTGTGGTTTTGGAAACGTTTATGCGTACCCAATAAGGCAGAACTTAAGGACTTGATCCTGAAGGAAGCACATGACACACCCTACTCTATTCACCCCGGTGGTACAAAGATGTATCAAGATCTCTGAGAAAGATTCTGGTGGCATGGCATGAAGAGAGAAATAGCCTCATTTGTTGGCAAGTGCGATGTGTGCCAGCGAGTCAAGGTTGAGCATTAGTAACCTGCTGGACTGCTACAACCTCTCCAAGTGCCAGAATGGAAGTGGGACAAAGTAGGCATGGACTTCGTTACCGGCTTACCAAGGTCTAGCAGAGGCCATGACTCTATATGGGTCATCGTCGACCATCTGACCAAGGTGTCTCACTTCATTCCGGCCAGCACCACCTTTGGGGGAGATAAGTTGGCTAGCCTCTACACTGAGCATATTGTGAGCTTTCATGGAGTTCCCAAGGAGATTGTGTTCGACCGAGGCACGTAGTTCACCTCAAGTTTCTGGAAGAAGTTCCAAGAAGCCCTAGGAACGAAGCTCTCCTTCAGCACCACTTTCCACCCGCAAACGGCGGACAAATGGAACGAGTAAATCAGATACTCAAAGATATGCTCCGTGCTTGTGTCTTGGCGCATGGTGACAAATGGGAAGACTGTCTGCCGTTCTCTGAGTTCTCGTACAACAACAGCTACGAGTCCAGTCTCCAGATGACCCCATTAGAAGTGCTGTACGAACGAAAGTGCCGCACCCCGCTCAACTGGTCTGAAACCGGTGAAGTGTTGATTTTTGGGCCAGTAATTATGTAAGAAGCACACGATAAGGTGCAACTTGTTCGAGAAAACCTAAAGGCAGCCAAGTCACGACAAAAGAGTTATGTGGATTCTCACCGCAAAGAATTGGAGTTTAACCTTGAAGACCACGTGTACGTCCGTGTCACACCTCTCAAGGGAACCAAGCATTTCCACATCAAGGGGAAACTTGCTCCAAGGTTCATTGGACCTTTTAAGATCACGACAAGGCGTGGAGAAGTTGCTTACTAGTTGCAGCTACCTCCGGAACTTTTGGGTGTGCACAATGGCTTCCACGTGTCACAACTTCGGAAGTGTCTTCAAGCGCCAAACCGTTCCGATCTTTACAAGGACATTGACCATCAGGCCATCGACCTTCAGCCAGACCTCACTTACCTCGAGAAGCCGATCCGCATCCTAGACGAAGCAGAGTGTTGCACCAGAAGCCGCACCATCAAGTATTTCAAGGTTCAGTGGAGCAACCACACCGAAGCAGAAGCAACATGGGAGCATGAAGACTATCTCCGATCTGAGTTTCCGTACCTTTTTAGCACCTAGCTTAGGAATCTCGGGGACGATATTCTTGTAAGGTGATAGGTCTGTCACACCCTGTTTTTACTACCACTTTTTCTGTAATTCAAAAATCTGAGTTTATTAAATATTTTTCAAAAGTAATGTTGTGAGTGCCATGGTTGTCATTGTAGGCTTGTATGCTTGATCATGTGATATTACAAACCACATTTCTCATGACTTAATTATTTTAAAAACACTTTTTATTATTTCTAGTTAATGTAAAACCCTACTTTAGGATTGCACTACAAGTCCTTGATGGCAAGAAGTGTTATTACCCAAAGTTGGTGATCTGGTTATAGCACCATTTTAGTGCACCAAAACCATATAATAATTATTTTATGAACTATTTTTTATTTTAATTTCGTGTCCATTTCTGTGGCCAGAAATTGTATTCCTATATGGAAAAATACTTTTCTGCCTTAGAAAAATATAAGAAAATTGGGTGATGATCACAAGGACATATATTTTCCATACATAAGATTTTAAACCCCTATTAATATTTTTATTATTTGAGTAAAACCCTGAAAACCCTTTCTGTCTGTTTTTACGTTTTGAAATATTTCCCAAGGAAATAATCTCAATAAATTCCTAGAGAATTCAAGTGGTATCCCTAAGCCATATTTGGTGCTCATATAAAATTTCACCTTGATCCAAGATGATTAAGGGCACCAAATAGTTGCAAAACCCCTTCTGTACAGATTGAAGTTAGAGCAACTCTACATAGCAAAGTTTGTCCAATGGAGTTTAAACTTTGCAGGAGTGCCTAATACCTCAAACGAGGGCTCCATACCAAAAATGGGATTTGTGGGACTTAATTTGCCAACACTCTCTTTGGAAGGAACATATTTGGTCATTTGGTGATGTTTTCTAGTTTACAAAGTTAAACTTGTCCAATGGAGCTCAAACTTGGTGAAACCCCTTTTTTTAGCACCAAACCCAATCATGTTAAGTTGCAGAGCCAGTGGTGGGGTGCAACCACCCCAAACCACTGTCGAGCACCTTCTGACATATGGGTAAAACCCATCCTAACCTTAGCTAAACCCAACCCTTTCTCCCAAACTCTCAGATTAGGTGGCTAGCATCAATGCCAAGCCCAGTCATCTGCACACCCTCTCTGGTTCAAAGTAGAAATGCCAAAAAGAACCAATCTATGCTTCAGCACAAGGCTGACCACACCTGTTTTCCTTGTCCCCCTTGACCAGCCGAAGCTCCCACGGGTCTCCAACGGCTAGGCATCTCCCAGCCAGTGCCCAGGACACGCTAGAATGTCCAAGGCACCCTAGAGGGCACCAGCATGCCGTGGCTTGCCAAAGCTGCGCTCTGGGCGTGCTACAAAGAGCCACCAAGGTGGGGGCGGCGCTCTCGGCTATTTCCAACCTCCCCGATGTGTCTATCCTCTCCCCAGACAACCCCTCTGCATCAGGCGACCATCAGGGCCCCTTCTCTCTCGTGCTAAGAGCTGGTGTGATGTGTGCCCGCTCGTACCAGAACCAACCAAAGATGCGTGGCTACGGGTGCTCGCCTCTCCTCTCTCTTCCTTCCCCACAGTGAGTCCTGGCAATCCAAAACCCCAGCTCCTCTGTGCACCCCCATGCGCGCCACGGTGAATCAACAACACTCCCGAGTCGACTCACAGTCGCGGGCCTATTTATAGCATCTCACCTTGCTCCAGCACCCCTCATTCCTCATCGCAGGAACCTCAATCACCTCCATAGCCACCTAGTAAGCCAGCAGAGCCCCGATGCTCGAGATCGACCGAGGCCCCTCCACCTTGGAGCTCTGGCCGATATCTGGCTACACGTCGGCTCCCGCGTCCCTCTGCCCGCCAAACCACTCCCCGTGACCTCAGGAAGCTTTTCCCCCTCTTCCCCCTAGCAAATCCGTTCCCCTAGCTACCACCTCCACCTTTGCCCGAAACCCCTCCGCCGCGGCTACGTTGTCGCCGATGAACCTGAGCCCCTCCGGCATTGTCTCGACCACCATCAGGTAGGTGACAACGAGCCGAACCCATTCTCGTCATCGTTAGGGCCTGAGGACATCGGTAGCCACGACAACGTGCTCGTCCTCCTCTCTGTACAGAGCTAGGAGACGACCCCGACAGGTGTGCCCCACCTGTCGGTGGCGCATCTCTCTCTCGCTCGCTACCCGCAGCCACTGACCGTAGGGGCCCGCGCGTCAGGTTCAAACTTGACGGCGAGCGCGCCTGGCCAGGCTAGTTGGCTGGCCTTTGTGCTGGCTCAGTCCCAAGCCAAGCCAGGCTAGGGTCTGTAGACTTTTTCTTTTGATTTTAAACCTGAGTTTAAATGATTTTTATAAAAACAATTAACAAGTGAAAAAATATAATTTTTCCACTGTTATTCTTGTAAAAATATGTAGTATTTAACAGAACCATTGGTTGAATTTTTGCAACTACTATTCTGTTTTATAATGATATAAAGGATTAAATTGGAATAGTTTTGCTTCTACTAAGTTTAATATAAAAATATTCCTTCACTAAAAAATAGAAGAAAATATTTTTATAATAACAACATGGATTTATCAGAAATAACCAACATTTTTAAAATTAATTTGTGATCTTTTTTGGTGTGAGCTACTTATTATTTTTGTCTTTATACGACGATAGAAAACCCGTGTGACGACGGAGTCGGAGCGGAAGACCTCGGAGACCCCGGATACCTAGCTGACTAAGGCAAGTAGCCCTTTGTCCATGACTGATCATATGATATAATTGCAGGTCAGTATAGCAAGTATTTCCATTGCATATGACATTAAGTATCGATAAATCATTGAAGTGATGTTACCGAAGGCTCCTCCGGAGCACTTGCATTTTGAGCATGATCCTACCACCTACGAGGGTCACGATTATACCATGTTGATGTAGCGACCCGACTCAAGACGAGTCAAGCCTCTGTGTATCTGTGCCATCCCTGGATCAGTATGCTGGCACACACAGTACATCAATGTATATATCAAAGTGCAATCACATGTAAATAGCGTAAAACTGATATATACCTTAAATATCTCAGCGGAAGCGGTCAATGGAGTGGAGTCCCAATAAACACCAAGAGGGGCTAAAAGAAAAATATTACTACAAAAGTTGGTTGTTAACGAGATGGTTCCGCCAACCAGTCCTCGTACCCGAGTTGTCAATAATTACCCTCATCAAATATATAATGGTGTTGAGAAATCCAGATAACTTCAGTTCCTTTGGCTCAAGTTGTCCATGACTGTGGACACGGCTAATCGATTAGGTTTCAGTACTCTGCAGAGTTTTGCACACGTTCCCCACAAGATTTGATCGCCTCCGTGTATGTCCTCGCACTTCAGGGTGTTTGAAGACCGGATGACCAAAACATGGTCTTTCAACGGGTCCCTCTGAATCCCGGTCGGTGCCCATCCAATCCTACCGTTCTTCTACATCTGCTAGCACCGCCTGTCCAGAGTCGTCGCGTTGTCCAACCAAGCCAGAGCCCATAGTGACTTGTGGCAGTGCAGGTAAGCCTTGGGTCTTTGAAAATATCCGTCCGTCTCTTTGAGCCTGGGTGAAGCTTTCCGCAGGATGACATGGCCTCTCCAGCATCCCGGGCATCCACTGGGTTTTCCAGGGAGCCGATCAACCGTCCTTCACCCAGAGTTGCATTGCGTCCGAGGTCTTGAAAATCTTGTCTTAGTCCGGTGTTGATTATTATATCAACCTCGCATCACTCGTGATATACACTTAACCAAAAACCCGTCTACTCAAGCATATCGTTAAGAAATTGTCGTCCCGGGGCCAAGTATCGGGGTTGTTGTGTACCTACCACATGATACTACAATCTATACTAAAATTTCAAGTACCTAAGCAGCATGCAATTGGGCATAGGATGGTAGAATTACAATGCATAAAACGTAGGTGATAGTATGATCAAAGTGACTTGCCTGTGATGATGGCGAAGAAGAATTTCTCGAGAAAATAACTTGATAGACTACTCGTCACTCTCCGATGAAATCTATATAACAAACATATCATCCACATAAGCACTCATACTAGCAATCATTCTAGAAATCAAAACAAAAGAGAGAGAGCGAATAAGAAATCGAAAGAAACTTCAAATAAGACTAGGGAATCTTCTACTACGTCAAACACTAAATAGTTTTGTCTAACAGAAAATAATGACAAGAAACTAAGATATAAGTTTAACTAAGATAAAATAAAGCCTTTTTCACAAAACTTTTGAAAGTATTCCCAAACGGGATTTAAAAGAGTGATGAAAACAATTGCACGTTACTACGGGACTAGAATTGTTTTCATAAAAACAAATAAAACTAAAATAAAAACTTGTCGCAAAACTACTGTTTATCTAACAGAAACAAAACATAATATTTCTGAAATAATAAAGAAATTATTTTAAAACAAAAGTAGAAAATGAATTAGCCGAAATCCTAAAAGAGGTGAAACATAAATTGTTTCATATGAAACAGTGAGCTAAAATACTCAAACAAATCTGAAATTTTTACCACTTATAAAAACTACAGGAAATTTGTGAGCTACTGGAAAAAGAATAACTATTATTGGACTTCGGGATCAAAAGTTGTGGCCAAAACAAGATTGAAACTTGCTGTTTTTTGCAGTTTAGACAGAAACAACTGGAGATAACTAGCTAGCTATTGGGGTACACGTGGCAAGTTGCTAGTGGCTGCGGAGGGTGTTTGTTGGAGCGATAGGAGCAAACGTCCTAGGCTAAGCAAAGTTCGCTGGTTAATTCATAAGTGACAAAAAAAACCACTGGTTTTCTGATTTAGACCGAAGGGGTATATATGATCTAATCTACACCATCCAGTTAAGATCTAACGGCTACTACATAAAACAAAAAGAAACAGGAGGGGGGTGGAGACTTACCGTGGCTGGAGGTGCTCCCGTGGCTGCCAATGGTGGCCGAGGGGGGGGGGGGCTGGGTCGCCGGTGGGGAAGGGAGAGGGCCGGAGGGAGTGGAGAGGGGGGGCCGAAGGTGGTGGGTGGGGAGGCGAGGTGGAGGGGGGCTGTAGGGGGGCGAGGTGGAGAGAAAAACTGCTGCTGTTCGCTGGTGATGGAGATGGGGAGGTGCAGCAGGGGGTGGAGGGGTGGTGGGGTGGCAAGGGGGCGGCGGTGGAGGAGGCCGAAGTGGAGGAGGGGGGTGCCGCGAGGGAGGAGAGGTGGAGGGGCCGGCGAGGTGGAGGAGGAAGCTCCTGTTGGTGCTCTCCGGTGAATTTCCGGTGACAACTCCGGTGAGGTGGGGCACGAGCTAGGGGTGAGGAGAGGTGAACTTTTTGACGGGAATGGAACGAGGAGAGGTAGGGGCTTCTTATAGAGGCGACGGGAGGCGCCGGGAAGGAAAGGGCTTCGCGAATCCCGGAGGTGAGGATTCTCCTCTCCATGGAATGGCAAGTTTCCTGTACGTGAGGGAGAGATGGAGGTAGGAGATGATGTCTGTTGGGCCAAAATAGGGAAAGGTTTTAATGGGCCAGGGGGTATTTCCTAATAAAAGTGATCTCCTTCCTATTTTCAAAACTAGGAAACTAAAACGTTAAAAAGGAAATCAAATCAATTCGGAATAAACAGTTTTTATATACTAAAATTATCAGAAAAATAAAATATAGATGATGGGCATTTTTCCACGGCAAAAATAAAAACTTCAGAAAAAATGTTTTTCCGAAAATCCCTAAAAGCATTATTTCTTTTTGCAAATAATTTTCAAATGATCCTCTAAGTTTGAGGGTGCAAATAACATTCAAAATGCCCGGATATTTGAGGGTCATGTTCCTCCGCTCTTTATAATGTATTTCCCGGCATTTCTTGCACGAAGGAAACGGATAGAAATGCAAGAGAATTCAAATGCAAATATCTCCGTTCAAATTATTTGAAGAAGTCATGTCATGTTCTCTCTTTGCTTTTAAAAGCTTGAATTTGAATTCACCGGAGAAGGGGAAAGTCATTTTATTCCCTCTCTTTCAAAAGTTTCGAAAAGTTTCAAATTTCACACAAGTTTCAATCACTCAGGCAACCAACAAACAATCAATCTAATAAGTATATTAACATTCCAAAATTTATAATTTTGGGATGTTACAAACTACCACACTTAAAATGAATCTCGTCCTCGAGATTCGAAGCGGCTAGAAAGAAAGGTTAGGGTTTGGGGGGGTCTTCTAACAAATCCAATCTCCGGCAAGGTGGGGTGCTACCACACTTAAAATGAGAGGTACTGGTCCCTCAAAATGCCTTAACGATCCTCTGGGGTTTTGGCAACTGACATCGCACAGTCTTCATATTAAATCCTTTGGTGATGTTCTCCCGTTGATATAAGCTTCTTTCGTCACTGGGTCTTCTTAACTGACAGTCTCGTGATCAATTCTAAATAACATATCGATGGTTCTCATGGTGGTCTACCATTCGTGATTATCCTGCATAGAGAAGGGTCTTGGCTTCACTCTCACCGTAAAATTTCCTACGCGTGACAACAAGTGCCATGTACATGGGCTTTTCTTATACCACTCTAAGGCTTAAATAAAAGCTTCAAAGAACGTCGTCTCTCTATATGGGTAAGTCTCTCAAATTTACCATTCCGAATAGCAAGATCAATGATAAGAGTAAGTCGTCATGGTGATCAATCCATTCCGCACCCAAATCATTTCTCTGTATAAGGTTTAGCGAATCTCGCATTCTAACACTTGGGCATCCTCACAAGCGTTGCAGAATTTCTCTTGTCCATGAACGAAGTTCGGATAATCCATTGGCTCTGCAAGCTGAACGAAACATCTATCGTATCTTCACAACTCTCAGGTTTTCGTATGCTCCTAAGAAAACGTTTTGCTGATCCATCATAGCTTGTTCCGTAAATCATATTCATTTCAGAATCAATCCTTTATTACATTCCTTAATTTATCCTCAAAAACTCCAATTCAAAAGTACTCTATTACAAATGTTGTCATCCACATGGTTTGGTATGGTCGAGCATTTCTGCCAACTTTATTCATCTGCCTCTCTTTGAGGTACTTTAGTTCCACTCGAACTTTCCGAGGTGCTCCTTGAAATCATCCATCTTTTGCTTCATCATGGTGTTCATGAGCTTCATCTCCATCATCTCCGCACGTACTTCCCTCAGGTATTCCTGGGTATGACGGAGTCTTGCTTCAAGTATTTCTCCGATCTGACGTATGGCTTCCATGGCAGCTTCACGAACAGCATCAAAGAAGGTTGCTCGTGGCACACGTGAGATGAAAAAGTATTGCCCCATAGTCTTTGGACAAACTCCTTTCACATGGTGGAGGTGTACTTCCACGTACCAAAGTTCCACTCCATTTTCCACAAATGGGTAGCCTTTGTAGACTGCATCTCCTTCAAGGTGAATGTGCTTCATCATGTCCTTCAGGATTTTCGGGTAATCATGATCACTGGTCAGGGTCATGATCGTTTCTGGGCCCTTGAGGAATGACTCATAGAGAGTTGTCATCTGCAGGTGCCAGTAAATAGGTACTCAGAGGAATGTATATGTCTCCTTGGTTATGGTACATTCCTACTCAGTGGATCCTGTGGTTTTACTGATTACTACCACACTTAAATGAATTATACTCATGTCTGCATAGACCATATTTTCTCATATCCTCATAATTGTTCAGAGATCTTTGCTCATAGAGAAACAATGCATACGTTTTCAAGATAGGCAATCATGAGACAATAAATTCCATTTATTCATGATGTTATTACAATCTCAGGGAATTCTGTTACAAAAAAATTCACTCCATGATCTCATGAAAAACAAGAGTTCTTCATATTACACTAATTGTCGCGGCCAAAACTTAACTACTTCTTACCTTTCTTCCTTTGTGGACAATCGCTAGCAAAATGTCCTGCTTCCTTGCAACAAAAGCAAATGAGTTCTGACCAGTCTCGAGGCTTCTTAGCTTCTGCTTTTGCTCCTTGGATTCCCGGCTTCCTTCTTGAGCACATGTAGTTGTGGTGGCCAAATTTCATACACTTGTAACTTCTGACATGACTCAGGTCTACATCTGCACAGGTTTGGTTCCTCCGAGGGTACGTTTTCTTCTTTCCGGACTCCTTTATTTTGGCCAGTTCTTCTATTTCAAGTGGATCAAATTCCACTTCTTTCGTCGGGAAGTATCCCAGATACTCTTGGCTTCTCTTCATGCAGTCCTGTGAATAATGTCCTTCTTCTCCACATGAGTAGCATGCATTGGAGAAAAATCTGGTCAGACCTTGTCCATCAGGGTCTTCAATATATTCGTTCATCACCGGTTCTTCTCGAATCTTCTTCTTGAGTGTTTCCTTCACTGCATCTTTCTGCTGCTTGACAACTTGTTGAACCTTGGGGTAAATGTGACACTGAGCTGGGTAGTGGGTGGTTCCGTCACAAAGGAAACAAGTCACCTGACTAGTTGGGCATTCCTCACCTGGGTGATTTTCTTCACAATGAGTGCATACATGCTTGTGTTCTTCCTGGGTGTGTCCTATTTCTCCATAGATCTTGCATGCACAAGTCTTTTTCTTCGGATTACCATAGCCCTTATGAATGAGACGGGATCTTAACAGAGTCTTCTTGAATTTGTCCTAAGTTTCGGCTCCACTAAATCCTTGTATGGCATGATGCATTTTCCACCAGATTGCAGCACTTTGTGTAAAGTACAGAAGAGCGTGTTCCACTTCATACTTCCTTGAGATCAAGTTCCTCCCGAAGTGGTTCTCCATGTTTTGAATCCATATATCAGCCTCCAGCTGGGTCATTGGTCCAGAGACTACAAGTCCAGCTTCAAACTCCATCTGGTAGGGTTGAGGTTTTGGGGATGAGACGGGTAAGAGAGGGAGGGAGATACACACAATACAAACAATATTTTTAAGAATAGCTTTTATTTGTGGCCGTCGGAAAACACACACCAATGACGGCTCACAAATCATCATATCTAACGTGGGTATATAACAGGGGTTTGGACTTCTAGTGATCATATAAATATTCGAACGCTTCAGGGTCTTTGAATTCTTCGGGTCTTGAGAGTCTTCAATGGGTGTAGCTCCAATTCTTCAAATGCATGGTGAAATCCGCTTTACTTTGAAGTAGAACTCCGTTGATTCTTCATGTGGTCAAAGGGGTAAGGGTATTGTCTAACTATTTGAGGTGAGAGGGAACATTCGATGAAATCAGAAGAGATGAGAAGTAAAAGGTGTTGTTGAAAATAAAAAATTTCAGAGATCCTTTCCTAAGAAATTTTCAGTTTCTAGGGTCACGTCCTATAGTCAACATGTGCTCTGATACCATCTCTGTAGCGACCCGACTCAGGACGAGTCAAGCCTCTGTGTATCTGTGCCATCCCTGGATCAGTATGCTGGCACACACAGTACATCAATGTATATATCAAAGTGCAATCACATGTAAATAGCGTAAAACTGATATATACCTTAAATATCTCAGCGGAAGCGGTCAAGGGAGTGGAGTCCCAATAAACACCAACGGCAAGTTGAGTGTAGACCGTAACCCCGAATCGTACTCTTACTCGTGAAGAAAAATATCTGCAACATAAGACGTTGCAGCCGTGTAGGTCAGCATATTGAATATGCCGGCAAGTCACATATGAGAGGGGTAAAATATTATCTATCTCTACATGCATATTTGGCAGGAGGGGCTATAAGTTTTGCATAAAGATAATTTTATCCTACAACAAGAGGGGCTATAAGAAAAATATTACTACAAAAGTTGGTTTTTAACGAGATGGTTCCGCCAAACAGTTCTCGTACCCGAGTTGTCAATAATTACCCTCATCAAATATATATAATGGTGTTGAGAAATCCAGATAACTTCAGTTCCTTTGGCTCAAGTTGTCCATACAATGGACACGACTAATCGATTAGGTTTGAGTACTCTGCAGAGTTTTGCACACGTTCCCCACAAGATTTGATCGCCTCCGTGTATGTCCTCGCACTTCAGGGTGTTTGAAGACCGGATGATCAAAACATGGTCTTTCAACGGGTCCCTCTGAATCCCTGTCGGTGCCCATCCAATCCTACCGTTCTTCTACATCTGCTAGCACCGTCTGTCCAGAGTCGCCGCGTTGTCCAACCAAGCCAGAGCCCATAATGACTTGTGGCTGTGCAGGTAAGCCTTGGGTCTTTGAAAATATCCGTCCGTCTCTCTGAGGCTGGGTGAAGCTTTCCGCAGGATGACATGGCATCTCCAGCATCCCGGGCATCCATTGGGTTTTCCAGGGAGCCGATCAACCGTCCTTCACCCAGAGTTGCATTGCGTCCGAGGTCTTGAAAATCTTGTCTTAGTCCGGTCTTGATTATTATATCAACCTCGCATCACTCGTGATATACACTTAACCGAAAACCCGTCTACTCAAGCATAGCATTAAGAAATTGTCGTCCCGGGGCCAAGTATCGGGGTTGTTGTGTTCCTACCACATGATACTACAATCTATACTAAAATTTCCAAGTACCTAAGCAGCATGCAATTGGGCATAGGATGGTAGAACTACAATGCATAAGACGTAGGTGATAGTATGATCAAAGTGACTTGCCTGTGATGTTGACGAAGAAGAATTTCTCGAGAAAATAACTTGATAGACTACTCGTCACTCTCCGATGAAATCTATATAAAAAACATATCATCCACATAAGCACTCATACTAGCAATCATTCTAGCAATCAAAACAAAAGAGAGAGAGCGAATAAGAAATCGAAAGAAACTTCAAATAAGACTAGGGAATCTTCTACTACGTCAAACACTAAATAGTTTTGTCTAACAGAAAATAATGACAAGGAACTAAGATATAAGTTCAACTAAGATAAAATAAAGTCTTTTTCACAAAACATTTGAAAGTATTCCCAAACGGGATTTGAAAGAGTGATGAGAACAATTGCAGGTTACTACGGGACTAGAATTGTTTTCGTAAAAACAAATAAAACTAAAATAAAAACTTGTTGCAAAACTACTGTTTATCTAACAGAAACAAAACATAATATTTCTGAAATAATAAAGAAAATATTTTAAAACAAAAGTAGAAAATAAATTAGCCGAAATCCTAAAAGAGGTGAAATAGAAATTGTTTCATATGAAATAGTGAGCTAAAATACTCAAACAAATCTGAAATTTTTACCACTGATAAATACGATCACTAGTGATAAGTACCAAAAGGAAATCAAATTAAAAGCTATTTTTAAACTCCTGGAATAGGCAAAACAAGGTTTAAACTAAATCTGATCTAACTTAGATTTGCAAATTTCAAACATAGAGAAATTATATGTTTTTAAAAACTACAGGAAATTTGTGAGCTACTGGAAAAGGAATCACTATTATTGGACTTCGGGATCAAAAGTTGTGGCCAAAACAAGATTGAAACTTGCTGTTTTTTGAAGTTTAGACAGAAACAACTGGAGATAACTAGCTAGCTATTGGGGTACACGTGGCAGGTTGCTAGTGGCTGCGGAGGGTGTTTGTTGCAGCGCTAGGAGCAAACGTCCTAGGCTAAGCAAAGTTCGCTGGTTAATTCATAAGTGACAAAAAAAACCCACTGGTTTTCTGATTTAGACCGAAGGGGTAGATATGATCTAACGGCTACTACATAAAACAAAAAGAAACAGGAGGGGGGTGGAGACTTACCGTGGTTGGAGGTGCTCCCGTGGCTGCCAATGGTGGCCGAGGCGGGCTGGGTCGCCGGTGGGGAAGGGAGAGGGGCCGGCCGGAGTGGGGAGGGGGGGGCCGAAGGTGGGGGGTGGGGAGGCGAGGTGGAGGGGGGCTGTAGGGGGGCACGGTGGAGAGAAAAACAGCTGCTGTTCGCTGGTGATGGAGATGGGGAGGTGCAGCAGGGGGTGGAGGGGTGGCGGTGTGGCAAGGGGGCGGCGGTGGAGGAGACCGAAGTGGAGGAGGGGGTGCCGCGAGGGAGGAGAGGTGGAGGGGCCGGCGAGGTGGAGGAGGAAGCTCCTGTTGGTGCTCTCCGGTGAGTTTCCGGTGACGACTCCGGCGAGGTGGGGCACGAGCTAGGGGCGAGGAGAGGTGAACTTTTCGACGGGAATGGAACCAGGAGAGGTAGGGGCTTCTTATAGAGGCGACGGGAGGCGCCGGGAAGGAAAGGGCTTCGCGAATCCCGGAGGTGGGGATTCTCCTCTCCATGGAATGGCAAGTTTCCTGTATGTGAGGGAGAGATGGAGGTAGGAGATTATGTCTGTTGGGCCAAAATAGGGAAAGGTTTTAATGGGCCAGGGGGTATTTCCTAATAAAAGTGATCTCCTTCCTATTTTCAAAACTAGGAAACTAAAACGTTAAAAAGGAAATCAAATCAATTCGGAATAAAGAGTTTTTATATACTAAAATTATCAGAAAAATAAAATATAGATGATGGGCATTTTTCCACGGCAAAAATAAAAACTTCAGAAAAAATGTTTTTCCAAACATCCCTAAAAGCATTATTTCTTTTTGCAAATAATTTTCAAATGATCCTCTAAGTTTGAGGGTGCAAATAACATTCAAAATGCCCGGGTATTTGAGGGTCATGTTCCTCCGCTCTTTAGAATGTATTTCCCGGCATTTCTTGCACGAAGAAAACGGATAGAAATGCAAGAGAATTCAAATGCAAATATCTCCGTTCAAATTATTTATAGTTGAAGAAGTCATGTCATCTTCTCTCTTTGCTTTTAAAAGCTTGAATTTGAATTCACCGGAGAAGGGGAAAGTCATTTTATTCCCTCTCTTTCAAAAGTTTCGAAAAGTTTCAAATTTCACACAAGTTTCAATCACTCAGGCAACCAACAAACAATCAATCTAATAATTATATTAACATTCCAAAGTTTATAATTTTGGGATGTTACAGTTGACAAGTAAAGTTCGAATAGCAGTAGCGTGAGCATGTTGTTGGCATAAAACCAAGGATTATGAGAACCCCGTCGGGTGCCACTAATGCCCGAGGGTGATGATGAGTTAGGTGGCCACTTTTTGTGAAGTGGTGCTCCCGGTATTTGTATGTGTATGGTTTCTTTAATGGGAATTGATTTATGATGTGTCGACCATCCCAACCTTACATGTACGAGCACGTTACCCCTTTATGGGACGGGGCTGTGATGATTACTCTGGTCGGTGCTAGCAAATAGCCACATTACTAGTGGCGGGAGTGATGCGCGATCACTCTCGTTATGGGGTCGTTCCGGGTAGGGCGGCTATGTTGTCTTTACGTGTTCCAGGCACACCGTAGGTCCCCGCAGAGTCGGTGCTCGTAAGACATAAAACATGTGGGCCGGGTACCAATCGAGTGGACCTCTTTGTCTAGTATCGTCAGGGGAAAGCCATTGATCGGTACTTCCCTCGGGTATATTATATACGGCGAGTGGTGGATGACACGGAGGTTTCCCGGTTCTCGTGGGTCCAGCGTACTACCTCTACAGAGTGTAAAACTATTCGAATAGCCGTGTCCACGGTCAAGGACAGTTGGGTAATCCTGCTTAGACTACATCGAGTCGTTTCCGCATAAACCAAGTGTGTGTGAGTATGTGGTAATGAAGTTAACATGAAAGAGTTGATATGACCAAGTTTGGTGACTTGGCCTTCACGGTGAACCCGGAGTGTTCAGCCGTCGACAGATATATTGGTATCTGTAACATGTTCTTCAAATTCAACATTTAACTTATGTTGCATACACATGACCATATTTATTACAACAAGTTGTTGTCCGCCAAAGATGCATATTATTTTTATCCTTCACTTGCATTGTTCATATCATGGGTTGTTTGCGAGTACATTCAAAAGTACTCATTGGCCTGCCTCTGGTTATATTATTGACCAGACAAGGAAGGACCGGAGTTTGGAGATGAGTACGTCTTCGGAGACGCCCCTGCGAACTAGGACATTTCCCAGTCAGAATGCCTGTTGGTGTAGGCTGATGGCATGGGCACCCGCTTAGCCCTAAGATTTCCACTAGTAGTTGTATCGGTGTGATTTGGCCTTATAGGCCCTAACTTGTGAACTTGACCATTCGGTCACGTGATGTACTAATTCGATATTTGTATGTAAGACTCTTAAGATTCAGTATCTGTGTGTTCTCTGAGCATTGATCTCTGGGATCACTGAGCACGTTCATTTGGCGATCTCGACTCGTAAGTCGGCGTGCCCACTGGCAGACGTCCTCCCTCCACACAAGATTCTTCAGTCTCCAACATCCTGCTTTCGGTAGATAAGCCTATGCGCAAACACTTAAGTTCATACTCACGGTTCTAGTTTTGAAGGTCATAGATGTGCCCTTGAAGCTCGAACACTTTGGTTTCTAGTATGGATATGATTGATCGCACTTCCTTCATCTCCTCCTCACGTTCCCTCTTCAGCTCAGCGATGATATCACAGTTCGCCTCGCCACCACGCTTGTTCATTAACTTGTACTTGAAGACTTCTTGATCCACTACTTCCAGCCTTGCCCTGGTGCTCCCCTCCTTGACGGGTCCCTTCAAATCTTCTTTGTGCAGGACACCATCCTCCACCCAAAGTGTTTGTGGGTGTCTCTTTACCTCTGCAAGGTAAGGGTTGATGACGTTGACGAGGAACTTGTTCTTGGGAGATTTTGGGGAAGCCATGGCACCTAAATTTGCTGAAAGTTCTCCTGGCACAAACAGATCAAAAGGAGAATGCACGGAATCACAAGATACAAAGCCGGGATGATCCGAGAAAATATATATCAAAAATTTCTGCACCAAAAGGAAGTCAACAAGCCAAAGTAGGGTCGGAGACGAACTCTGGGTGGTCCAGGCAGCCTCCTGGCGCGGCCGGTGGCTAGTTCGTGCCAGCAGGTCGCCTAGGTGACCTGAAGCTCCTCTCCGGTCCTGCTTCGGCTCGGAATTTTCCTAATTTTGCAAAAACACATAATATGAAACTTTTATTGATGTTTGCGAAGTTTACTTACCGTATTTCATACCTTTTCTTATTCTGCTTCTGCCGCTGTCTGATATAGTGTTGCAATATGTTCTTCGTGAGTGGCTACCTGTATCACATCCACCTCTACATTGATGGGGTCTCCAGCCATGTAATGCTTGAGTCTTTGCCCATTCACAACATGTTTTTTTGGGCCTTCAAAATTATTAATCTTGATTGCACCGGAGCGGTATACCTCAACAATATGGTACGGTCCTTCCCACTTGGAAAGAAATTTACCTAGAGAAAACCTGAAACGAGATCTATACAACAAAACTTTGTCACCAACATTAAATTCATGTTTCAAAATTCTGTTGTCATGCCACTTGTTTACCTTTTCTTTGAACATTTTTGCGTTCTCGTAAGCTTCACTTCTCCACTCATCTAGAGAAGTCAAGTTCATGAGACGCTTTTCACTAGCAAGCTGTGGATCAACATTAAGCTCTCTAACAGCCCAGAAAGCTTTGTGCTCTAACTCTAGAGGTAGATGACATGCCTTTCCATAATCCATATTATACGGAGACATCCCCATGGGATTTTTGTAAGCAGTTCTATACGCCCACAAGGCATCTCCTAGCTTATTGGACCAGTCCTTTCTAGAACTGTTCACTATCTTTTGCAAGATCAACTTGATCTCGCTATTTGTGAGCTCAACCTACCCACTTATTTGTGGGTGGTAAGGTGAAGCAACTCGATGACTAACATCATATTTGATTAGAGCTTTTCTAAAAGCACCGTGTGTAAAATGTGATCCTCCGTTGCTCAAGAGGTACCTAGGTACACCAAACCTAGGGAAGATTATATCCTTGAGCATTTTGAAAGATGTATTTTGTTCAGCACTTTCGGTGAGGATTGCTTCAACCTACTTGGTCACATAATCTACAGCTACTAAGATGTGAGTGTACTTGTGTGAAGGAGGGAAAGGACCCATAAAATCAAAACCTCAGCAATCAAAAGGCTCAATGACTAGCGAATAATTCATAGGCATCTCATTCCTCCTACTAATATTACCAACTCTCTGGCACTTATCACATGATAAAACTTAATTTCTAGCATCTTTAAAGAGAGTAGGCCAATAAAAACCTGATAGGAGAACCTTTTGTGCGGTCCTCTCACCGACATGATGTCCTCCATAAGAACTGCTATGACATTTTCTCAAAATATCCTTCTGCTCATGCTCCGGTATGCATCTCCTCACAATTCCATCTGCACCTTTCTAAAGAGATGTGGGTCATCCCAAAAGTAGTACCTCAAGTCGTGCAAGAACTTCTTCCGCTGATGGAATGTTAAACCTGGAGGCAAAAACTTTGCAACAATAAAGTTAGCATAATCTGCATACCATGGATCCGAATTAGATTTCACCTGTAAAACAGCTAATTGTTCATTAGGAAAACTATCGTTGACTGGAATGGGATCGTGTGGTATGTCCTCCATCCTGGAAAGGTTGTCTGCTACAGGGTTGTCTGCTCCTTTCCTATCAACAATCTGCAAATCAAATTCTTGAAAAGAAGGACCCATCAGATAAGCCTTGGTTTTCCATAAGATACTTAATAGCAGCCTGATGAGTATGAATGATGACTTTAGAATCAACAATGTAAGGCCTAAACTTATCACAAGCAAACACTACCGCTAAAAATTATTTCTCATTAATAGTGTAATTCTTTTGAGCACTATCAAGGGTTTTGCTAGCATAATGGATAACATTCAATTTCTTATCAGCCCTTTGTCCTAACACAGCTCCAACAGAAAAATCACTAGCATCACACATGATTTCAAAAGGCAAATTCCAATCAGGTGGTTGGACTATAGGGGCGGTTATCAAGGCTTTCTTAAGAACTTTGCAGGCCTCCTTACAATCTTCATCAATCACAAAAGGAATATCCTTCTAGAGAAGATTAGTGAGGGGTTTCGAAGTTTTAGAAAAGTCTTTAATAAATCTCCTATAGAAACCAGCATGACCGAGGAAACTACGAATACCTCTGTGTCTTTTGGATAAGGCATTCTCTCGATTGATTCAACCATTACCCTGTCACCCTCGATTCCTTTTTTAGAAATCTTGTGTCCAAGAACAATTCCCTCATTGACCATGAAGTGGAACTTCTCCCAATTGAGTACCAAGTTCGTCTCCTCACATCTCTTCAAACTTTATTAAGGTTGTGGAGACAATGGTCAAAAGAGGTTCCATAGACGGAGAAATCGTCCATGAAGACTTCCAAAATTTCCTCACAAAAACCATGAATAATAACGGACAAACACCTTTGAAAAGTTGCAGGAGCATTGCATAAACCAAAAGGCATACGTCTATAATCATAAGTACCAAAGGGACAAGTAAAAGTGGTCTTCTCTTGATCGACAGTGTTAACATGAATTTGGGAGAAGCCAGAGTACCCATCAAGATAGCATAAGTGAGTGTTTTTGGATGACCTTTCAGGAATTTGGTCGATGAACGGCAGCGGGTAGTGGTCCTTCCTGGTTGCCTTGTTCAGCTTGCTGTAATCAATACACGTTCTATATCCAATAATAATTCTTTGAGGTATTAGTTCATTCTTATCATTAGGAATCACAGCCGTACCTCCTTTCTTGGTAACACAATGTACTGGACTTACCCACGTACTATCAGCTATAGGGTAGATAATACATGCGGCTAGAAAGCTTGAGGATTTCGGTCCTCAGAACATCCTTCATCTTCGGGATTAACCGTCGTTGATGATCAACAACCGGTTTAGCATCTGGCTCAAGATTGATAGTATGCCGACAAATAGATGGACTAATCCCCTTAAGATCACCAAAGGTATAACCAATAGTGCCTCGGTGTTTACGAAGGACTTCCAATAATTGCTCTTCTTCATATCCTGAAAGATTAGGATTGATAATAACAAGATATACTTTCTTTTCATCTAAATAAGCATACTTGAGCGTACTGGGAGGAGGTTTAAGATCAAACACCGGGTCTTATTCTGGTTTCGATAAAATTCCCGAAGGCTCAACCGGAAGGTTGTGCTTCAGGATAGCAGGTTGTCTCAATAATATGTCATCTAGCTCATTCCTTTCCTGCATATGCATATCATTCTCGTGGTTTTCCATAAATTGCAGCAAAGGATCATTTGGAGGAATATCAGTAAGCATCAATAATTTTATCATTACTAGGTAGATCAGTACCACGAGTTTGCTTCGAGAATTTAGAAAAATTATATTCATATGGCTCACCATTAAATTCAACAGATACTTTTCCTTTCCTGCAATCTATGATAGCTCCACAAGTTTTGAGAAAAGGCCTACCAAAGATATATTTTTTTAACAGGGCAACCCCCTTTCCATTACTCACATAACGGAAATACAAAGTTCAAAGTCAGAAAGGAAACCAGAAAAGGGATGCAAGTTTAGAGCATTCTTGGAAACCTACAGATAGACACTCGTCATCGAGCAGCCTATCGCAGGGCAAAAACCCAAGAACACCCATATCACGCACAAACCATCCAAATAGTTTTAGGGGAACTGTAAGCAAAAGCAAACACAGGTCACCGCCTCAAATCACTCCATACAGGGAGGCCACCAAAACAACTAAGTAACATCAACTACGCCCATCAACAATCCTCCTTCGGGGCCGCACAGATCCTCAGCATGTTCGACGCATTCCTCTTCAGCATCTTCGCCCCCGCTCTAGCGCGAGTTTGTCTTTCCCTGTCATCAGCCCTACCCAATATGTCAGGAACCCACAAGCAGAATAAACGACATCAAAAGGGGATCCCAGCTTCTTTTTTTCAAATGTCATGCGATTGCGGCAATTCCACAACGCCCAACAGATAGCCGCCAGAACACAAGTATAAAACCTAACTTCATTAGGCAGATAGGAAAAGCACCAAACATAAAATTGCCAAAGATTATCAGGACCATTACTCGTCCCAAGCATACATCCCACTGTTCTCCATACCACTCTAGCGATAGGGCAAGAAAAGCACAAGTGTTGCGATGTCTCCCTATCTAGGCAAAAGGAACATCTAGGATTACCTTTCCATTTCCTCCTACTCATCACATCTCGTGTTAGAATAGCATCTTGAAAAAGCTGCCATAAGAAAATTTGGATCTTAAGAGGCAACTTTGCACTCCAGATCCATCGAAAATCACACCCAGCAATATTATTCTCCAGATGTTCATACACAGATTTAGTAGAAAACCTTTTTCCACCCCCAGACATCCATTGGCCAACAACTGCGTTCATTTCTGACCATTGGCCCGCCAGTATAGGCGTCAACTGTCTCCTAAAAAAGTCACCCGCCTCCCAGGATTTAAAATCTCTCACAGTAATATCCTGGTTATTGCAGATATAGAATAAGTCAGCATAAGAGTTTTTCAAAGGTGGGGCAGCATTCACCGAATCATGCCACAATCTAGTAATATTACCAGATCTCAACATCACCTCTCTACCAGCCATATAGTGTGGCTTAACTTTCATAATAGCTTTCCAGATGGGGGAATCCGAAAACTTACTAGAGATAGACGTCACATCTACTCTTCTAAAGTATTTAGCCCTGATCACATCTTGCCACAACCCTTGTTGTGTTTCCAACTTCCACCACCATTTAACTAGTAAACTCACATTCTGCTTATGTAAATTCTTCACCCCCAGGCCCCCTTTCCTCTTTGACCTACAGATACGGTCCCACTTAACAAGATGATACCTCTTATTACCCTTGAATTCTCTCCAAAAGAATTTCTTCCTGTGCTTATATAGTTTGTATATGACCATCTTAGGGAGCAGAAACATAGCCATATAGTAATATACTATACTAGTAAGGGATGAGTTCATCAGAATCAGCCTACCCCCCGAAGATGCGGCATTACCAATCCAGGATTCACAACATTTAAGAAATTTCTCATCCAGAAACAACCAATCAGTATTTCTGAGACCAGTTAAACTTACTGGAACTCCCAAATATTTCATAGGAAAATGCCCAATCTGACAATTAAACATGTTAGCATAAGTATTCAGGATATTATCATCACCACCCACACAAAAAACCTCACTCTTCTCAAAATTGATCTTTAACCCTGACATCAGCTCAAACATATACAATAAGAGTTTCATATTAACAGCTGCAGCTACATCACGTTCAAAACAAATTCCTGTATCATCTCCATACTAAAGAATAGCAACACCATCCTCAATGAGATTAGGGGCCAAACCTGTGAATAAATTCTCCTTCTGGGCATTTCTCACCATCTTAGATAAGGCCTCCACAGCAATATTGAATAAGAAGGGAGAGAAAGGATCACCCTGCCTAACCCCCTTATGGCTTTGGACATACGGGCCTTTTTCATTATTCAACTTAAGGCACACCATGCCATCATACAATATCTTTTTTATCCACCCACACCAGGTTTCTCCAAAACCTCTGTTCCTATGGCACTCCAGAAGGAAATTTGAATTGATCTTATCGTAGGCTTTTTCAAAATCCAATTTCAGTACTACTCCACATTTTTTCTGACGCTGAGTATGGTGAAAAACTTCATGTAAAGTCAGGATACCATCCATTATATTTCTATGTTTGATGTCTATTAATTAGCACATCAGAGTACAGAGCCACTCTGTCATTCAAAACTTTAGTGATCAACTTATAGGGACAACGTAGCAAACAGATAGGTCTGTATTGTTGAATCTTCTTAGCTCCATCTAGCTTAGGAAGCAAAGTGATCACCCCATAATTCAAACGGGCCACATCCAAAGAGTTATTATGGAAAGCATCAAACAGTCTCATGAGATCGCTTTTAACAAACTCCCAACACTGTTTATAGAATTCAGCAGGAATATTATCTGGGCCTGGGGCTTTATTGCTTTCCATAGAAAACAAGGCCTTCTTCACCTCCTCCTCCGTGAACCTTCTAGTAATAAAATCATTATGCTCCATACTAATTTTTTCCCTTATGGACCAAGTATTAGGGTCCAGGTGGAACATGTTGCCATTAGCAGGACCAAACAACTCCTTATAAAAGTCAGTTGCATGTCTCAACATATTTTCATTCCCCTCAATTAGCACATCTCCATTAACAAAAGAATGTATTGTATTTTTCCTCTTTCTAACATTAGCCACTCTATGAAAAAAGGTTGTGTTTCGATCCCCTTTTAACAACCATCTCTCATTAGACTGCTGGAGCCAAAATAATTCATCATTATTAAGGATCTCATTATATTTAGCACACAACAAAGTTTTCTTCTCATATATGCCAGGATCCAAAGGACCCATCTCCTCCAACTTCTCAATCTCTTCTAATTCTTTCCTAATCTCATCCTTCCTCTTCCTACTATGACCAAACTTATTTGATCCCCACCCTTTAAAATACTTCTTATTGCGCTTCAGTTTTATATTAAGAATATCAATAGGATCATCTGCCCTGACATTTTGTTCCTAGATGCTCTTAGCTTTAGGATAAAACTCTTCATTCTCAAGCCAGGAAAGTTCAAATATAAATTCCCTATTCACAGGAGCACACCTCTCATCCGCCCCCGTCAACAACAACAAGGGGTTATGATCAGACACCTCCCGGACCAGTTTGCGGACTGAAACCAAAGGATATAGATCTTCCCAGCTAAAGCTCATTAAGACCCTGTCCAATTTATCCAAAGTAGGATGACGTTGTTTATTAGTCCACATATACTTCCCCCCTCCCATATCAACCTCTCTTAGGCCTAATGAATGAATAACATCATTAAACTTCGCAGCAAACTTGAGATTACCATGTCTCTTATTCTTCTCCTGCATCCCCCTAATGATATGAAAATCCCCCCAATAATGTAAGGGACATCAACATTACTACATGTAACAAGCATTTCCACCAGGAAGTCATCTTTACGGTCATCATGCGCCGCTCCATAAACCACAATGAACACCCACACACATTTTTTTTCACATCGAACACATGAGCCTGCACCATAAAGTTCCCCATCTTCCAGGAAATCAACTGCAGGCTCTCTTTCTTAATCCCACAAAGGATACCCCCCGATATCCCCACAGAAGGTAAAAAATGCCATGCAAAGAAACCACCAGGATCCATTCTACTTAAGTATTTCGTAGGAAATTCCTTTTTCTTGGTCTCTTGAATATCAACAAAGTCGAGAGAATGATCTTTAATAATGTTTGCAAAACAGGAGGCCATCCCTTTCCTACCTGCCCCCCTACAATTCCAAAAGACCCCTTTCAGGCCTACCAAAGATAATAGGACAACAACTATCTTGCACTGAACCAAGTACTAGAAAGTCGATAGGATACTTTACATTTCCACATAGAACTTCAACATCTCGTAGAATTCCAATAGGAGAGATAGTTTCTTTGTTTGCGTGATGAATAGCAACATCAACTTCTTTAATTTCACTTGGTAGAATCTCATTCATCATCTCTTGATAAAGTGAAAAAGGAATAGCACTAGCACTGGATCCCAAATCACATAGTCCATAAGAATTATGATCTCCTATTTTAACAGATACAACTGGAGTATCTGAAATTGGGCCTTTATTCTTGGTTGTAACAATGTTAGTGGAAACAACACAAAAGTTTATATTGGAATCCTCAATATTAATAGTAACAAGATCCTTCACTAATGCAATTTCAGGATCACCTTTAATCAGGTCCTCATGCTCATCAGTCGTTCTTTCACTTTTATTCAGGATGCCTCTGACAAAAGAATGGGAGGAATCACCCTCGATGGTTCACACTTGAGGGGTTGCACAGTAGAGTCATTATTAGAAGTGGTGAAGGATTAATCACCCTCCATAATCCACCTTCGATTAACTACACTATAGAGTTAACATCAGGAGTACATTATAAGGTATCACCCTTGGTAGTTGATAATAGCTCTGAAGAGTTGTACAACTAAGGGGTGTGAGGTGATTTCACAGGTCTAGCTCGTCGATCAAGATGATTGAGTCTTCGAGTCTTTGAGTCTTCAAGTCGCTGAGTCTTTGATGATGAAGGAGGGGCAACAGCAACATAGTGGGGTCACTAGGGGAATCACTAATCAACCTATATTAAGCTTTTAATATTTAGTAGGGTATAATAGCAATTTAACAAAAAATACTATCCATCAAAACAGGAGCTATCTACAAAAGTAGAAAGATCTAATGCAAGAAGGAGGGATAAACAATGGGTGATTTCGAATGATCAAGGGGGGTGGTTGCTTCCCATGTTGCTCTTTTGCAAAAGGCTGGTCGTCAGGGGCGCAGTCATACACGACAGCAGCGTCACTCTTGGAGTCTATCAGAGAGAAGAGGGGAAGAAACAATTAATAAAAGCAAACAAATGCATAATGATGAATGACATCACAACATGAAGTGATAGTGGTGATCTAATGTAGTACTACATGTTGCAGACTAATCGGGAAAACATGTGAAGATATTTCCGGAGTTTGTGGCATTTACCGAAGAGATGAATCGGAGGGAAAGTTCCAAGTTGATCGTGCTAGGGCCATGTGACACACAACAAACAGTGTATTCGGATTCGTTATATTTTTATAAGAAACATTCATATATAAAATATTTTCATTCGAGTTATAATGTATTTTATATCAATTTACAAAGTTTTATTAATATTCTGAAATTAACTTATATATTTTAATTCAAAAAATTAATGCGTCAACATGATGTCATTATCAGATTAGAACTCAACACAATTGTCTCACGTCAAACGTGACGGTTGGCCCCACCTATCATAGAGACTAGACTTAACCAGGGTTAAATTTAGCCTAACTAATTTATGAAGGGACTCAGCCAACATGTTAGTTTAAATCAATTATTTGAATCAATTAACAGTTAGACTAAAAGGGGTTGGCCCACATGTCATGGGTATATTCGATTAACCTAATTAAGTAAGTTAACTAATTAACTAATTAGGAGGAGGGGCCACCTGTTAGTGACTGCGCATTGCCTAGTCAGTAGTTGACTGGGTCTACGGGGCTCAAGGGGCCCGTTGCCAGCGGCCCAACAGGGGCAACGTGGCCGACTAGGTCAGCTCCCGTGACCGGAGCAACGACGACGACCATATTTTGCGGTGGACATGGCCGGAGTTCGCCGAAAATTGGCTACGGACCACCGATTTGTGTGTAGGATAGCTCTATGGGATCTTGGCGCTCGTGCGCATCGAACAGTGCCGATCACAGGGGCTGTGGCGGCCGGCAGGGGCACCGGCGACGCAGGGACGATTCTAGGGGGGACAAGGGGGGCTAGACCCCCCTAACAAATTGATTTTTCTACTATAATAATGGTTGTTGTAG
Organism: Hordeum vulgare subsp. vulgare; assembly: GCF_904849725.1. Taxonomy (NCBI): domain Eukaryota; kingdom Viridiplantae; phylum Streptophyta; class Magnoliopsida; order Poales; family Poaceae; genus Hordeum; species Hordeum vulgare. Next base: position 198,027,169 of record NC_058522.1, read on the forward strand.
CTAATTTTTTTACTTTATATAAACTTTGCCCCCTCCATAAACAAACTTGCCCCCCCCCCATAATTGCATGTTGGCTTCGTCCCTGGCGACGAGAGGCCATGCGGAAAGGGTGGCGAAACCGGACTCGTCAGAATTGGGGAACCTAGCTACCTAAGCGGGGCCTACGTGGTGCCAGGGGAACGATGGGATCCATGGCTGGGTCGGACGAGCACCATAGAGGCTACAACGAGGTCACTGGCGGAGCAAAACTTTGGCTTTCATGGCGGGGCTCCAATGGGGACGGATCGGAGTGGGAGAAGGAGGGGAAATGATGGGGAGTTCACCGCGGAGGCGCACGGAGGACCGGTGAGAAGCTTAGGAGCAACAGCATGGCCGAAATCGAGGGAGATGACCGGTGGTGACCCGAGGACAAAAACAAAGAGGGTGATGGTGTTACAGAAGCCCGACGTCCATTCGATGAGGCCGACGACGAAGGCGAACGCAACGGAGATCCCGTGTGAGCTTTTAGCCTAAGAGGGGCATGGTGACCGTGGGGGCGAGCTTGGCCATGGGGACGGACACGTCGGCCATGTGTGTAGGGAGCGAGCTGCTGCGTGAGGTAGAGGAAGGAGTGGGACCAGGGTTCGAGGGGGCATTGGGGTGCTCTTGTTGGCGCCCGAGGGTACGATAGATGGCCACCATGGCGACGACATTGGTCACGACACGCATTTTTCATGGCCACGTCCTCTCACGTGAGCAGTATGAAGGAGAAGAGGGATCCAGGTGGGCTGGGCCTCACTTTGGATTTAGGCCCAGTCTAGTGTGGCCTTTTCCTTTTCTATTTTTTCATTAAATATTTACTATTTTGTAATTAATTTGAATAGCAAAGTAGTTTTATAAATATAAAGCTTGGCCCAACATTAGAATTGCTTTTTTAGGCAAAGCCAGAAATGTTTGGGGAATTAATGCAAATGTTTGAAACTCATAATAAATTGAAAGGCATTTAAAAAATTGTTTTGGCCTCTCTTATAATTGTTTAAGGCACTTCAAACCTGAGAGAAGTGTTGGTTTCAATTTTATAAATACTTAAGGAATATTTTAAAACTAATAAGGATTTTAGTGTTCATGTTTGCCAAAATATTTAATCCACTTATTAATTAAATTTTCAATTTAAAAAGGAATTTGAAATAAGATAAGATTCAAATGTGATCATGTGTTGTTTAGCAAAACTGAATTAGCTTAATCTATTGATCGTTGTAGCTTGATCACCTAGGTTACTGTAGCAGAATAATCCACAACTGTTACTAATTATTTCCAAACGAAGAAGGGATTGCAACAACGTGACTCGATATCACCCATCCTATTTAATATAGTGGCACATATGCTAGTGGTCATGATTGAGCATGCCAAGGTTGATGGTGAAATTGGCGGGGTAGTAACTCACCTAATTTATGGTGGTCTCTCTATACTTGAATATGCTGATGATACAATTCTCATGACGTCGAGAAAAGCGAGGAATCTGAAACTCATTTTATCAGCATTCGAGCAACTCTCGGGTCTTAAGATAAATTTTCATAAAAGTGAATACTATTGCTTTGGCGATGCTCAAGATGAGGCCCACATGTACGCTGAATTGTTCTTATGTTGGTTCGGACAGTTTTGATCACATATTTTGTGATACCGATACATTATTGGTGACTCACAAATACTAAATGAAACACGTCACGGAGAGACTACAAAAACTCCTTAGAAGTTGGAAAGGTAAAGTACTGTCTCTCGGTGGAAGATTAGTCCTCATTAATTCAGGACTAAGTAATATGGTACTATATATGATTTCCATCTTTTGGTCGCCGAAAGGAGTTTTACATAAATTGGATTATTTCCCATCAAGATTCTTTTGGCAAGGATATAGCAAGAGAAAGAAATATCGACTAGCTAAATTGAATGTGGTTTGGCATCGCAAAGACCAAGGCAGGTTGGGCATTCAATACCTTGAGGTTAAGAATACGGTCGTCCTTGGTAAATTGTTGTTTAAACTACTGATCGAAGATGGTGTATGGCAAACCCTTCTAAGGCATTGTTTGTTATAGGGGGATTTGGGAGGGAGGGATTTCAGGGGATTGGGTGAATCCCTTCCTTCCACCCAATCCCCTTTATATGGTGTATGGCAAACCCTCCTAAGGCCTTGGTGACTTGTTTGATAGGAAGTGTTTGAGATATCCAAGTAAGATCATGCAAACATCTAAAAATGCAATCTTTCCAAATAAAACAATATCATATTTAGAAGAGCTTGATATAAAATTGTAAGGATCACCTAATAGAGAATAATCTTGTAGCAATTCTTCATAGCAACATAATTTTGCATGACTTCAAATCAATATCTCATCACAGCAATATCAATTATATCACAACAACAATATGATTTTTCATAATAGCATGAATTGGATCAATAATATCTCATCTGCGATTTTTCACAACAACACCATAATTTTGCAACAAACATAATGCAACACAGGACTCCTGCAATAGATCACAATCAGTTATATTTTTACACACAAAGCAACGCTGAGAATGATGTTGTCATCTAGATGAATTGTTCTTAATGGTGTAATGATCATCCAGTTTTTAACGGCCAAAATTTGTCCAGATTTTTTAACCTTGCTTCTTTGGTTGCCTAAGAACCTGGTTATAAAGAAAAAACAAAATGAGAGTGACAAAACTTAAATAGGTCAACAATGAATGTTAGTAGAGAATGGTCAACAATGGATGTTGGTAGAGAATGATCAACAATTGATGTCGGGAACAAAGAATGGCTGATTTAATCCTCATGCCATTTCTAGGGTACTCGGTACTGTTTGTAGTAAACTCATAGTACCGCTTTAATCCTAGTGAAGAAAAATTAGGTAAGCTCCTAGTAAGAACCTTTCAGGGTCATGATAATTTATTACGCTACAAGTGTTGATGTATATCCTAACACCACTTTATCACGAAATTTTCTGTTTATGACAAACAGTCTGAATGACCATCAGGAGCACCTCTTTGAGCACTGATGACCCAGAAGTATAGGGGATCAATCGTAGTCCTTTCGATAAGTAAGATTGTCGAATCCAACGAGGAGAAGAAGGCTCTGATAAACGGATTTCCATAAGGTAATAACTGCAAGCACTGAAAGTAGCTGTAACAAGTGATTGGGTAGCGAGGTGAAACATAGCAAGCAAAGAGTAACAAGTAACAAGCAGTAGCAGCAGTGCAACAAGTGGCCCAATCCCTTTTGTAGCAAGGGACAAGCCTGAACAAAGTCTTATAGGAGGAAAAACGCTCCCGAGGACACACGGGAATTTCTATCATGCTAGTTTCATCAAGTTCATATGATTCGCGTTCGTTACTTTGATAGTTTGATATGTGGGTGGACCGGCGCTTGGGTACTGCCCTTACTTGGACAAGCATCCCACTTATGATTAACCTCTCTTGCAAGCATCCGCAACTACAAAAGAAGAATTAAAACTAGTGGATCCAAATCAGCCCCTCACGAAGCAACGCATAGACTGGGGTTTAAGCTTCTATCACTCCAGCAACCCATCATCTACTTACTAATTCCCAATGCCTTCCTCTAGGCCCAAATATGGTGAAGTGTTATGTAGTCGACGTTCACATAACACCACTAGAGGAAAAACAACATACAACATATCAAAATACCGAACGAATATCAAATTCACATGACTATTATCAGCATGACTTATCCCAGGTCCTCAGGAACAAAAGTAACTACTCACAAAGCATAATCATAATCATGATCAGAGGTGTAATGAATAGCATCAAGGATCTGAACATAAACTCTTCCACCAAGTAATCCAACTAGCATCAACTACAAAGATTAATCAACACCACTAGCAACCTTACAAGTAACAATCAGAGTTGCGAGACGAAGATTGCTTACAAGAGATGAACTAGGGATTGGAGAGGAGGTGGTGCTGATGAAGATGTTGATGAAGATGCCTCCCCTCCGATGAGAGGAGTGTTGGTGATGATGATCGTGACGATTTCCCCTCCGGGAGGGAAGTTTCCCAGGCAGGATCGTCCTGTCGGAGCTCTAGATTGGATCTGCTCAAGTTCCGCCTCGTGGCGGCGGCGAAACCACGAAATAGGTCCCTATTGATTTTTTTCGAGACCAAAACCCTTCATATAGCAAAAGAGGGGGGCTTGTGTGCCGTCAGGCAGCCCACAAGCTTGCCATGCGCCACTGAGGGGTGGTGGCGGAGTGGGGGCTTGAGGAGCCCTGGTGGCCCCCCTCCGGTAGTTCTTTCGCCCAGTATTTTTTATATAATCCAGAAAAAATCCACGTAACTTTTCAGGGCATTTGGAGATGTGCAGAATAGTGAACGAGGATTTTCTCCTTTTCTAGTCCAGAATTCCAGCTGCCTGAATTCTCCCTCTTCAAATAACCCTTGCAAAATAAGAGAGAAAAGGCATAAATATGGTAGCACAAGTAATATAATAGCCCAAAAAGCAATAAATATCAACATGAAAGCATGATGCAAAATGGACGTATCAACTCCCCCAAGCTGACCTCGCTTGTCCACAAGCGAAAACCAAGTTCCATAAACATGTCCACATGTTGAGGGACGAAGGTGTCGAAAAAACATAATCCGCACATGAGGGCATCATGATCACACATAGGAAAGCAATATATCATAAAGATTCTTATGGGAAAGTAACAATTCCTTCACAAACCAAAGCATGAAGCAAAAAACTTACCGAGGAGTAACCAACAATAATCCATAGTCATTGAGGCATTTGCAATTTATCACAACATCAAAAAGAGTCAAATAAGAGCTTGTAAGGCAAACCCACATACTCAATCATCTCTTTTGTTTGCCACAATTGTTACAACTCACGTGGTACTCATGGTGTCAAAGTTTCAGCTGGACACAGAGGAAGATAGGGGCTTATAGTTTTGCCTCTCAATAGTTTACCTCAAGGATAAAGTCAACAACAATAAAGCATGAGTACTCAACTCCAAGTTGATATATGAATATAGATCTTTCCCAAGCATGTGACGGTAGCCAAGACAAAGGCAAAAAGGGAATTGGTGAAGATCACCATGACTCTTACAAGGGTAAAAAGTAAAGGTACAAGATAGGCCCTTCGCAGAGGGAAGCAGAGGTTGTCATGCACTTTTGAGATTTGAATGTGTGTCCTCTTAGTGCGGAGGAACGTCACTTTATATTGCCTCCTGTGATAAAGAACTTTATTATGAAGTCTGTCGCTTTTATGTCTTCCTCATTAAAGGTTCATACAAAGCTTATTTTCCATACACTAATAGATCATACATATTAGAGAGCAATTTTTATTGCTTGCACCGATGACAACTTACTTGAAGGATCTTATTCAATCCATAGGTAGGTATGGTGGACTCTCATGGCAAAACTGGTTGGAGATTTATGGATGCACAAGTAGTATCTCTACTTGGTGCGGGAGTTTTGGCTAATATGAGGTGGAAGCATTCGTCACATGCTAAGGGATCTCTAATCATATAACATTGTTTGGAACCAAGCAAACACAATTCATTATGTTGTCTTCCTTGTCCAACATCTACTCCTAGGCATGTAATAGTTTGGTGAGTGCTCACAATTGTAAAAAGTGTCTAAGATGATGTATATATATGTGAACCTCTCTTTCCTTATTACTTCCTATTAATTGCAACAATTACTGAGGACTATGTTGATTTATTCTCAACAAGTTTCAATCGTCATACGTGTCATAAGTGAAGTTATCACTTTCCGTAAGATCGTCTCATGATCTTTCATGCTATCGTTCTTTTCATACTATTGATCATGGCACAAAGCAAAGCCCTTGACTAAGATACTCTTTGTTATATAGCTCGTAAGGTCGAATACATCGGGGGAGAGACAAAGGAAAAAGACTCAAACTAAAAACTAAAGACTTATTCCTTGAAGAAATAAAAACTGAAAAGGAAAGAACTAAAACAAAGGTAAAAGAAAAAGATATAAAGGTGATACGATACCAGGGCAACTCACCCAAGCTTGGCAGAAGCCAAGTGGATTGCCCATACCAATGCTTAGTTGTATTCCTTTGGTGGTGATGGTGGTGTTGTTGGAGCAGCCTTGAGCTTGTCTAATTTCCACTTGAGCAAAAAAAATTGCACCCTTAGATCGTCATTTTCCTCCTCAAGTTTCAACACTCTATGGTAATGTTCCTGCTCACTCTCCTACAAGAAACGAGAAGGGATAAACAAGGTCTTAGGCTTCTTCCTATGGTCAGGGAGGCTTGACTTCTTGAACTCCACATGGGTGTTTGCAGGTTGAGGTAGAGGAGCCTCCTCTTCATCGGAACTCTTTGCTCCTTCCCTTTGGGCTCATAGTCCTCTTCCTCATCAGTGGTCCAGCCATATGGTTCCAGGTCCCCATAGACCTTGGGGTTAGCAAGGTAGTCAGGCACATAGCTCTCTCCCTCTGAATCTTGAGAAGACATCTTGACCTAGATCTGCGACAGAACAAGCTCGAAACGAAAATAGAGGAAAACTGTGCGATACGGAGATCAAAACCTTCGGGCGACTATATATTGATTTTTTTCTAGGCCAGAAGGAGTCCTCCGCAAGAAAACAGAGTCCAGGAGGCACACGAGGTGCCCACAAGCTTGCCCTCCGTCACCAGGTGGTAGGGGCGGTGGCAGGTCTTGTGGCTTCCTCGTTCGCTCCCCGGACTGCTTTTTATTTTTCTAACTTTCCAAAAATTCCAAAACTGAGGAAATTTCCTATTGGAAAAGTATCGGAGTCCAATTTATTATCGAAACAGACACATCTTCGCTTTCAAGGTCTGAAACAGGCTGATAAACATCCCTTATGTACTCCTCTGGAGTTATGACATTGATGATATTGGGCTCAACATTTATGGGAGTACGGGAGATGTAATGCTTGATCCTTTGCCCATTTACCACTCTAGGAAAATTTCCTTCCGTGTTATTGATTTTGATGGCACCGGAACGATATACTTCCTCGACAACATAGGGACCTTCCCATTTAGAGAGAAGCTTTCCTGCAAAGAATCTCAAACGAGAATTGTATAGCAAGACATAATCACCTACATTGAACTCTCGTTTCTGTATCCATTTGCCGTGCCATCTCTTAACCTTTTCCTTGAACAACCTGGCATTCTCGTATGCCTGGGCTCTCCATTCATCTAACGAGCTGATATCAAACAACCGCTTCTCACCGGCAAGTTAGAAATCAAAGTTGAGCTCTTTGATTGCCCAATAAGCTTTGTGTTCTAGCTCAAGAGGTAAATGACAGGCCTTACCGTAAACCATTTTATACGGTGACATGCCCATGAGATTCTTATAAGCAGTCCTATAAGCCCATAGTGCATCGTCAAGTTTGCTAGACCAGTTCTTTCGAGATCTATTGACGGTCTTTTGTAGGATCAACTTGATCTCCCTATTACTCAACTCAACTTGACCACTAGACTGAGGATGATAAGGAGATGCAACTCTATGGTTGACATCATACTTAGCTAGCATATTGCGGAAAACACCATGAATGAAGTGTGAACCGCCATCAGTCATCAACTATCTAGGGACTCCAAATCTTGGGAATATGACATCTTTAAGCATCTAAATAGAGGTGTGGTGATCAACATTTTTAGTGGGGATAGCTTCTATCCACTTAGTAAAGTAATCCACAGCAACTAAGATGTGAGTGTACCCATTGGAACTCGGGAAGGGTCCCATATAATCAAAGCCCAAACATCAAATGGTTCAATGACAAGTGAATAGTTCATAGGCATTTCCTGACGCTTACTGATGTTCTCTATTCTTTGGCATTCATCACAAGACAAGACAAACTAACGGGCATCCTTGAAGAGAGTGGGCCAATAGAAACCTGACTGCAATACCTTATGGGCAGTTCTATCTCCAGCATGTTGTCCTCCATAGGCTTCAGAATGACACTTCTGCAGGATCTGTCCTTGTTCATGTTCAGGCACACAATGTCTAATAACACCATCTACTCCTTCCTTATAAAGGTGAGGATCATCCTAAAAGTAGTGTCTCAAATCAAAGAAGAATTTCTTATTTTGTTGATAGGTGAACTGGGTGGTATGTATTTGGCTACGATATAGTTTGCATAATCGGCATACCACGGTGCACTAAGTGAAGTGCGGATGACATTTAATTTCTCATCAGGAAAGCTGTCATCAATAGGTAGTGGGTCATCAAGGACATTCTCTAGCCTAGACAAGTTATCTGCTACGGGGTTATCAACACCCTTTCGGTCAACGACGTGCAAATCAAATTCCTGTAGCAGGAGAACCGATCTAATCAGCCTAGGCTTAGCGTCCATCTTCTCCATGAGGTACTTAATAGCAGCATGATCAGAGTGAATAGTGACTTTGGAGTCAACTATGTAAGATCTGAACTTTTCACATGCAAACACGACTGCTAAAAATTCCTTCTCCGTAGTGGCATAGTTTCTTTGGGCACTGTCTAGAGTTTTACTAGCGTAGTGAATGACATTCAACTTCTTGTCAACTCTTTGTCCTAGAACAGCACCAACAACATAATCACTAGCGTCACACATGATTTCAAAGGCAAGTTCCAGTCAGGTGGTTGAACAATAGGTGCGGTTATCAAAGCCTTCTTAAGTATTTCAAAGGCTTCCTTACAATCCTCATCAAAAACAAAAGGAACATCCTTCTGCAAGAGGTTGGTAAGAGGCCTAGAAATCGTAGAGAATTCTTTAATGAACCTTCTATAGAAACCAGCCTGACCTAGGAAACTTCGTATACCTCTGATATCTATGGGGCAAGGCATTTTCTCAATTGCATCAACCTTAGGCTTATCAACTTCAATGCCTCTTTCATAGATTTTGTGTCCTAAGACGATACCTTCATTAACCATAAAGTGGCACTTCTCCCAATTCAAGACGAGGTTGGTTTCTTCCCATCTCTGTAAGATTCGACAAGGGTTGCTGAGGAAATCATGAAAGGAAGACCCGTAAACGGGGAAGTCATCCATGAAAACCTCGACAATCTTTTCACAAAAGTCAGAGAATATAGCCATCATACATCTTTGGAAGGTGGAAGGTGCATTACATAAGCCAAAAGGCATACGTCTATAGGCAAAGGTACCGAAAGGGCAGGTGAAAGTGGTTTTCTCTTGATCAGATTGTGCAACAGGTATTTGCGAGAAAGCTGAATAACCGTCTAGAAAGCAGAAATGTGTGTGTTTTGATAGCCTTTCTAGCATTTGGTTGATGAACGGCAAAGGATAATGATCTTTCCTGGTTGCCTTGTTCAGTTTCCAGAAGTCTATCACCATTCTATAGCCAGTAATAATCCTTTGTGGGATTAGTTCATCCTTATCATTAGGAACGACGGTGATACCTCCCTTCTTAGGTACGCAATGTACTGGACTTACCCAATCACTATGAGAAACAGGATAAATGATTCCTGCTTCCAGAAGCTTTAATATTTCTTTTCTAACGACCTCTTTCATCTTAGGATTTAATCTCCTTTGATGATCAGCAACTGGTTTAAAGTCAGGGTCGGTTTTAATCTTGCGCTGACATAGAGTAGGACTAATACCCTTAAGATCATCAAGAGTATATCCAATAGCAGCGCGGTGCTTCCTCAGAGTTTTTAGTAACTTCTTCTCTTTGTGCTCTGAGAGGAGAGCACTAATAATGATAGGATATATCTCCTTCTCATCAAGATAGGCATACTTAAGAGTATCACGCAACTGTTTAAGCTCGAACAAAGGATCACACTTTGGTGGGGGAGGATCCCCAAGCAGTTCAACAGGCAGATTATTCTTTAGAATAGGATATTGTTCTAAGACAATTTTATCTATCTCATCTCTCTCCTTCATATGCATATCATTTTCATACTCAAGAAGATATTTCTCTAAAGCATCCGTAGGAGGTACAGGAATAGAGGCAAGAGCAATGATTTCATCTCTACCAGACGACTCTCTTTCATGGGTTTGTCTTCCAAACTTGGAGAAGTTAAATTCATGAGACACACCCTCGATACTTACTCTGAGAGTCTGCTTAATGCAATCAATGTGAGCATTGATAGTGTTGAGAAAGGGTCTACCAAATATGATGGGACAAAATCTATCATGTGAAGTACCAAGGATGAGGAAATGCGTAGGATACTTCGTCTTACCACACAAGACTTCTACGTCTCTCAGAATTCCCAGAGGGCAGATAGTGTCTCTATTAGCTAGCGTAATAGTGGCATCAATGGGTTCTAACTCAGCAGTTGCAATCTCATCTTTGATTTCATCATATAGAGAACGGGGTATTGCACTGACACTAGCTCCCATATCACATAAACCATGGTACCAGTGATCTCCTATCTTAACAGAAACAACGGGCAGGCCAACTACAGGTCCGTGTTTGTCTTTCGTGTGAGGTTTAGCAATTCTAGTGGAGTCCGCATAGAATTTGATAACATGCCCATGTATGTCTTCGGCTAAGAGATCTTTGATAATAGCAACACTAGGTTCAACTCTAATCTCCTCAGGGGGTGCAAGTGATCAAATGTAACCCCTACGTATCACAGTTGGAGCTTTAGAATAATCCTTTATCCTGGCAGGGTATGGTGGTTTCTCACTGTAAGCAGAAGGAACAACAGGATCACTAAAAGCTATGATTTTCTCCTCAACTAGATTGGTTTTGGTTATGTTGCTTTCTACAGGAGGATGATATTTAAACCACTTCTCTTTGGGAAGATCAACATGAGCTGCAAAAGATTCACATAGAGAAGCTACTATCTCAGAGTCAAGTCCATACTTAGCGCTAAAATCTCTAGAAGTGTTTGTCTCAACAAAAGATTTAACGCAATCAAACTGGAAATTCATACCTGACTCTTTACTGATGGGGTTATAGTCCCAGGTAGGCTCATAGGACTGCCCTATAGGTCCTACCCAAGGACTACCCTTCATAGAGGACAAGGCCCTTAGACAGTTCCGACTGAACTAAGGGCTCCCCCATCATCCAGTCGGTGACGAGCACTCGGAGCGTATTTAACGTACCGACTGGATTCCACACTGTACATCGTAACCTCCCAGGAGGGCAACGGTCATACGTATCCATACACCATTATTAACATTTAAGGCATACGTTACCTGTAACGTAGGCATTTATTCGCCACTATTCCACCCCTGTCCACCGGGCCATTATGAAGGGCAGCGCACTCTCTATAAGCCGCCCTTCCCCACTGGTACAGGGGTTGGCATTTACTGTAATCCTATATTCCACTTGACACTAAGCTCCCAAGAGCACTGAGACGTAGGGCTTTTACCTCCACCGTAGAGGGGCCTGAACTCATACATCCTCGCGTAGCTAAGGCTCTGCCCATCCTTTCATACCCTACACATCTACTGTCAGACTTATACCCACGATAGTTCATTTACTGTAATCCTATACTCCACTCGACACTAAGCTCCCAAGAGCACTGAGACGTAGGGCTTTTACCTCCACCGTAGAGGGGCCTGAACTCATGCATCCTCGCCGTAGCTAAGGCTCTGCCCATCCTTTCGTACCCTACACATATACTGTCACACTTATACCCATGACAGTTGGCGCCCACCGTGGGGTGGACGTCTAAGCGACTTCGTCGAGTTTGCGACTTCATCTTTTTTATCATGTCATCCGGTGGAGATTTGTGCATGGGTCATGAGATCCTCTTCGGCGCACTCTCCTTCATCGTCGACGATTCGACATGGCTTCGGGATGCGCCTCTCGACGTCGAGGCGCTCCCCAGTCGCGGGGCTACGCACTTCCGTGCCGGTGCCCGCGGCGTCCTTCTTCTCCAGCAATCGGCCCCGGTGTCAATCTTCGCCCCCGTCACGGGCCGCAACAAGCGGTCCCGCCGTCCGCGGCTCTAGCGTTGGGTGCGACACGCCCAGGCGCGACGGAACGCGTCCTCTCAAGTGGCGGTCCTCAAGTCGGTTGTGGTCGCGCCGCCATCCCAGTGTTTGGACTCAGTTCCGACTGAGTTACCTTCTGAGTACTTGGGTCGCGGGCCTGCAGCCGAAGTTCTCATGGCCGATTCCCATGAAAGTCCCGGCCGAACTGGTCGGAACAAGCATGAGGTCGGCGAATCATCCAGCGCTCGTCATCGACACCACCGTTCTGCCAGTCGACGCACTCGTCAGAGCAACGTCGAGGTGTTCCGCACACCCGTCCTCAACCTCGCTGCCGCTGCCAAGATAGCCGATTCCCTCCAACCGACTGATTCAGAGGCTGGTAGAGGGATCGAGCAGATCCGCGCCGTGTTGCATACGGCGCAGCAGCAGAATTCGGCGGTCTCCCAGTCGCACAACAGGATCCACAATAGTTCTGTTCACGCGAACACGCATCGGTCGGCTTTCAGCCCCGACTCTCATCAGCGACGCACAGGGGGCAGTCGTTCCATGAATCCCGAAGATCGTCGCCGTTCATGCACCCCTCCGCGGGGTGGGCCTTACGGGCCCCGGCATCATGATGACCGGCGTTCAGTCGGTGACGCGTATGATCCAAGGCCCGACGCAAGAGGGTACATCGCCCAGAGGAAGGTCGACAGGAGTCAAGCCCACCGTGATGGTCACGATAGAGACCGTCCGAGTGGAAGCAGGACCATCGTCTCTGGTCGTGAGTGCTTCAGTCCGGCCATCCGTTCAGCTGACATCCCTCCCAACTTCCGATTGGCGACGGGAATTAGCAAGTTCACAGGAGAGTCCAAGCCAGAAACGTAGCTGGACGACTACAAAGTGGCTGTCCAGATCGGTGGCGGAGATGACCAGGTCTCCATGAAACATCTACCCCTGATGCTCGACGGCTCGGCACGAGCCTGGCTGAACCAGTTGGCTCCGTCAAGCATCTACAGCTGGGCAGATCTGTCCCGAGTCTTCATCAGGACCTTCGAGGGCACGTGCAAACGCCCTGCTGGTCTCAAGGAGCTCCAGCACTGTGTCCAGAAGCAGAATGAGCCCCTGCGCGATTTCATCCAGCGCTGGACGACCCTCTACCACACGGTGGAGAACGTTACAGAGCACCAAGCAGTCCGCGCCTTCAAGGCAGGCGTGCGGTATAGAGATATGTACCTGAAGTTTGGTCGGACAGGCGACATCTCCATGAGCAAGATGATGGAGATAGCCGCACGCTATGCAAATGGCGAAGAAGAGGACCGTATACATAGCGGCAAGCATAAGGCAGTCGCCGATGGAGATGGGAACAGCAATCGGAAGCAGAAGCAGAAAGCTCCATCCACTCCGCAGGCAGAGGCAACAGCCGTTACAAATGCCAAGTTCAAGGGCAAGGGGAAAGCTCAGTTCACCCCCAAGAAGAAACAATTCGGAAATTCCATCCTGGATCAGCCATGTCCAATCCACGCAAAGATGGACGAAGAAGGCAACACCATATTCCCAAAGCACACCACTCGGCAATGTCACCTCCTGATCCAAGGGTTCAGCAAAGGGAAGCCGAGTGAAAAGGACAATGAGCAGGATGATGAGGACAAGGAGGATCTGTTCCCCCAAGTCCATGCAACATTGATGATTTTTGCGGACGTGGAAAGCAAGAGTCGAATGAAGCTGGTGAACAGGGAGGTGAACATGGCAACCCCAACTAACCCCACGTTCCTCAAATGGTCTCAGACTGCGATCACCTTTGATCAGTCGGACCATCCAGCACACGTGCCCACCCCAGGGAGGTAGGCTCTGGTCGTCGACCCGGTGGTGGAAGGAGTCCGACTTCAAAAAGTCCTCTTGGACGGCGGCAGCGGCTTGAACATCATGTACGCCGACACTCTCAAGGGGATGGGCATTCCGTTGTCCAAACTTAGCGAGAGCAGCATGCAGTTCCACGGAGTCGTCCCAGGACGAAAGGCCAAGTCACTCGGCCAAATAGCGTTGGACGTTGTTTTCGGCTCCGACAAGAACTTCCGCAAGGAAAAACTGACATTCGAGGTGGTGGACTTCCAGAGTGCATACCATGCGATTCTGGGCCGTCCGGCGTATGCTCGTTTCATGGCCCGTCCATGTTACGTGTATTTGAAGCTGAAGATGCCGGGTCCCAAAGGTGTGATCACGATCACAGGCAATCGGCAGCGGGCCGAGGAGTGTCTGCAACAGGGGTCGAGGATTGCCGATCAACAGATGGCTATCCTCGAGCTCGATGAGTACAAGAAGACCGCCGACCCCGCTGACTTGATGCGTTCGAAGAAGCCAGCTTCGGAGTCCGCATTCCAGTCGGCAGGAGGCACGAAGAAAGTCAGCATCCACGACGGACGACGCCGCTGCCCCGACGAACATCTCCACCACCCTTGATCCAAAATAGGAAGCCGAGCTCATCCAATTCCTCCGTGAGAACTGGGACATTTTCGCATTGAAGCCCGCTGACATGCCAGGTGTACCCAGGGAGTTGGCTGAGCTCCGACTACATGTGGATCCTGCTTCTCGGCCCGTCCGAGAACGCCTGCGTCGGTCCGTCGCGCACAAAGCAAGGCAATCGGAGAGGAGGTGGCTAAACTTTTGGCGGCCAACTTCATTCGCGAGGTACACCACTCCGAGTGGCTCGCCAATGTTGTCATGGTGCCCAAGAAGGACAAGTCTCTCCGTATGTGCGTCTATTTCAAGCATCTCAATAAGGTCTGCCCGAAAGATCATTTCCCGCTCCCCCGCATTGATCAAATTGTTGATTCGACTGCGGGCTGCGAGCGTTTATCATTCCTTGATGCCTATTCGGGCTATCATCATATCCGTCTGTATGGTCCGGATGAATTAAAAACAGCCTTCATCACCCCATTCGTGTGCATCTGCTACATCACTATGCCATTCGGTTTGAAGAATGCAGGAGCAACTGTTATGCGCATGATCCAAAAATGCCTCCTTGACCAGATCGGTCGAAATGTGGAGGCATATATGGACGATATCATAGTCAAGTTACGCAAAGGTTTCGACCTGCTGACTAACTTGGCAGAAAAATTTGCCATCCTACGTAGGTACGATATCAAGCTCAACCCAGCCAAGTGTTCATTCGGCGTTCCCAGCGGAAAGTTACTCGGTTTCTTCGTTTCCGAACGAGGAATCGATGTCAACCCCGAAAAGATCGGGACCATCGTCCGAATGGAGCGGCCGGTCAGAATACATGATGTTCAAAGGCTCACAGGTTGCCTAGCGGCTTTGAGCAGGTTTGTCGCTCGACACGGAGAGAAGGCGTTACCTCTGTACGGACTCATGAAGAAATCAGATACTTTCGAGTGGACAAACGAAGCCCAAATTGCATTCGACGACCTCAAAGCCCTGGTTTCCACCCAACCGGTTCTTACTGCCCCGCTCAGTAAAGAACCTCTTCTCCTGTACATCGCGGCTACAAATCAAGTCGTCAGCACTGTTCTCACAGTCGAACGCAAAGAAGAAGCAAAGCGTGCAAGGTTCAGCGGCCAGTATATTATGTCTCCGAAGTCCTGACTCCTTCCAAGCAGGGCTATCCCCATTATCAAAAGCTTATTTACGGGATCTACATGACTACAAAGAAGGTGGCTCATTATTTCCAAGACCACTCGGTGTCTGTCATTTCTCATGCTCCGTTGTCGGAAATCCTCCACAATTGGGACGCATGAGGCCAAGTGGCGAAGTGTGCAATGGAGATGTTATACTGCGACATCAAGTTCAAAGCCAAGAGGGATATAAAGTCTCAAGCTCTGGTTGACTTCATAGCAGAATGGGTAGAACAACAGCAACCGACTCACATCTACTCGGCTCATTGGACCATGTTCTTCGATGGGTCCAAGATGTTGAATGGCTCCGGCGCTGGCGTAGTGATCATATCGCCAAAAGGTGATAAACTCAAGTATGTGTTGCAGATACATTTTGATTCTTCCAACAACGAGGCAGAGTACGAAGCTCTCCTTTATGGATTGCGCATGGCCATCACACTCGGCGTCCATCGCCTGATGGTCTATGGCGATTCAGATTTCGTGGTTAATCAAGTGATGAAGGAGTGGGATGTAAGGAACCCCACCATGACTGCATACTGCAACGCTGTAAGGAAGCTCGAGAAGAAGTTTGAAGGTCTGGAACTTCACTATGTTCCGCAACTGAAAAACCAAGCAACTTCACCAGTCCCGAGTGATGTCTGCCTCGAGCACCTTCACCTCCCCTCAGTAAAAGAAGATCCTTTTACAGAGGAACCAGTACAACCGAAAAGCTCAACAGATCCGACTGAAGTCGAGGTCCCTGCCGTGGTTGATTTGATCATGGAGATTCTTGCTCTCATCCCCGAATGGACTGTGACGTTCATTGCGTACATCCTGAGGCAAGAGTTACTAGAAGACGAAGTCCAAGCTAGGCAGATCGTCCGCAGATCGAAGTCCTTCACCGTCATCGATGGCCAGTTGTACAAGGAAAGTGTTTTAGACGTCCTTCAGCGGTGCATCTCCCCTGAGGAGGGACAGTTAATCTTGGAAGAAATTCACTCGGGAACCTGCGACCATCGTGCCTCCTCAAGAGCAATCGTCGCCAAAGCATTCAGAGCTGGTTTCTTCTGGTTGCAGGCGAATGAAATGGCAAAAGATATGGTCGACCGATGCGAAGGCTGTCAGTTCTATTCGAACAAGTCCCACAAGCCAACATCTGCGATGAAGAAAATCCCTCTTGTTTGGCCGTTTGCAGTGTGGGGATTAGATACAGTCGGACCATTCAGAACAGGCCAAGGGGGATTCAGTCATCTGTGGGAAGCAGTCGACAAGTTCACCAAGTGGATTGAAGCCAAGCCCATCAAGAAGCTTGACGCCCTTACGGCCATCAAAATATGTCAGAGACATCATCGCCAGATTCGGGTTCCGCACAGCATAATCACCGACAATGGCACAAACTTTGACTCGGACAGATTCAAAGGTTTTTGCATAGGCCAAGGTATCCGAGTGGATTTTGCATCTGTGGCGCATCCCCAAACAAACGGGCAAGCAGAGCGGGCTAATGGGCTTATTCTTCAAGGGTTGAAGACTCGACTCCTGCGAGAAGTTGGACATGCCGCCGGCACATGGGTCACCGAACTGCCTTCGATGTTGTGGGGCCTCCGCACAACTCCGAATAGATCTATAGGGCGATCCCCGTTCTTCCTCGTTTATGGAGCAGAGGCGGTCCTTCTGAGTGACTTGCTTCACAACTCTCCACGAGTCGAACTCTTCTCCGAAGCCGAAGCAGAGCAAGCTAGGAAAGACAGAGTGGATCTTCCGGAAGAAGAGCGCGAGATGGCACTGACTCGCTCAACAATTTATCAATAAGATCTGCGGCGATTTCACGCGCGACACGTCAGGAGTCGCACATTCCAAGCACGCGACCTGGTGCTCCGAGTGGATCAGCAGAGACCACACAAGTTGGCTCCCGCCTGGGAAGGACCCTTCATCATCTCTAAGGTTCTCAACAATGGGGCGTATCGACTTTACAACCTCGGCAGGGAAATGGACGAGCCGCGAGCATGGAACGGAGATCTCCTGAAGCGCTTCTACACATGACCGCCGACGGGGACAATGTAAAGAACAAGTATCATTGAAGTAATACAAAGCAGATTGATTTATTGCAGGTTCAAAATTCTTCCGCGTTTGCACACTCCGGTCTAACAAATTCGCTCCGAGTGCGCACTCAAAGTCGTAATCGGGGACTTAGCTGCGACCCAGAGTCGCCAAAGTAAAAACTCTCTCTCCGAGTGTGCACTGAAAGTCGCACTCGGGGACTTAGCTGCGATCCAGAGTCGCCTAAGTAAAAACTCTCTCTCCGAGTGTGCACTCAAAGTCGCACTCGGGGACTTAGCTGCGACCCAGAGTCGCCTAAGTAAAAACTCTCTCTCCGAGCGTGCACTAAAAGTCGCACTCGGGGACTTAGCCGCGACCCAGAGTCGCCTAAGTAAAAACTCTCTCTCCGAGTGTGTACTAAAATTCGGACTCGGGGACTTAGCTACGATCCAGAGTCGCCTAAGTAAAAAACTCTCTCTCTAAGTGTGCACTAAAAGCCACACTCGGGGACTTAGCTGCGACCCAGAATCGCCTAAGTACAAACTCGCTCCGAGTGCGCACTAAAAGCCGCACTCGGGGACTTAGCTGCGACCCAGAATTTCCTAAGTACAAACTCACTCCGAGTGCGCGCTAAAAGCCGCACTCGGGGACTTAGCTACGATCCAGAATCGCCTAAGTAAAAAGCTTCCTTCGAGTGTATCCTCGAGATCCACTCCGAGGCTTAGCAGACCCTCATTGAGGCTCATGTGGATGTGAAGACAACTAACAACTACATGAGTAACAACTCGCTCCGCGTGCGAGCTTACAGCCGCACTCGGGGACTTAGCTGCGACCCTGAATCGCCTAAGTACAAACTCGCTCCGAGTGCGCACTAAAAGCCGCACTCGGGGAGTTAGCTGCGATTCAAAATCGCCTAAGTAAAAAGCTTCCTTCGAGTGTATCCTCGAGATCCACTCGGAGGCTTAGCAGACCCTCGTTGAGGCTCATGTGGATGTGAAGACAACTAACAATTACATGAGTAACAACTCGCTCCGAGTGCGAGCTTACAGCCGCACTCGAAGACTTAGCTGCGACCCAGAATCGCCTAAGTACAAACTCGCTCCGAGTGCGCACTAAAAGCCGCACTCGGGGACTTAGCTGCGATCCAGAATCGCCTAAGTAAAAAAGCTTCCTTCGAGTGTATCCTCGAGATCCACTCGGAGTCTTAGCAGACCCTCATTGAGGCTCATGTAGATGTGAAGACAACTGACAACTACATGCTCTGCATGTTTGCCATTGGCTTCACCAAGAAACGCCAAACAAAAACCACAAGCCAAAATCGTGTCAAAAAAACTTGGTGAAAGAAAAGCAAAATATTCGATTTGAATTCAAAGTTGGATCTACAATCAATCGGCTCGGTGTGGATCAAGCTTATCCACACCGAACCACAAATGTGAAAGCCAACAGCAGTGGCCGAAGTTTGATACAGATACCACTCGGCATACCGAGGTAAAGTTTTTCAAGCGTGAGGTAAAGTTTCTCAAGCGTCACCGGGACTGGCAGGCTCCACAAAGGTGTCAAGGTCGATCCCGTCTGTGATGCGAGTGGCTGTGTCAAGGAAGGTCTCCATGAAATCTTTGAATCGAAGCTTCTTGGTGTGGGCGACCTGCAACATCTTGAGCTTTTCTTCGCCAGCTTCCTTGCAGTGCACTCGGACCAGAGATAGCGCCACGTCCGCACCACAACGAGCGGCAGACTTCTTCCATGCCTGCACTCTGTTCGGGACGTCCTCCAACCGAGTCATCAACCCTTCTATTTTTTGCCGGGAATCGTCTTCGGGCCACAGCTCCTTGTCGATCCGGCCGATGACTTCTCTCAGGCGGCCAATGAAAGGTCCCACTCTGCCAAGGCGAATATGCGCTCGGAGCAAGTCCCGATTAGCTTCGTCGCCG
The DNA here is from genome assembly GCF_904849725.1 of Hordeum vulgare subsp. vulgare. Lineage (NCBI taxonomy): Eukaryota > Viridiplantae > Streptophyta > Magnoliopsida > Poales > Poaceae > Hordeum > Hordeum vulgare. The sequence goes on from NC_058522.1 coordinate 198,046,595, forward strand.
AGTGGAACGTTCGGAACAACCGACTGTTCAATGTCGGCTGCTTCAGCCTCAGCGTCGAGACAAAAATCTGCAAAGAAAAGACAAGAATAAAGTAAGCGCAGAATGAACTCCAAAGTCAAGAAGCACTCGGCAAAAAGCTTACCACCAAGCAGTGCAACCATCTTCCTTGCCCAGTCGCTGACGTACTGCTCTTGCGCCATGCACCGAGTGTTCATCAACTTCAGCTGACCCATCCATTCGGTTCTTTGGCTCTTCAATTTTTCAATTTCTGCTACCAATGCCTTGTTGATCTCCCGGGACTCCTCCAAAGACTTCTCTCGGTCCGCAAGAGCCCCCTTCACACCAGCCAGGTCATTCACAGCCGCCTCCAAGTCCGCAGCAAGGTGAATCTTCTCAGCCTTCAGAGCATTGTACGCGGATCCCATATCACAAGTCTTCTGCCAAATAAGCGCAAAGGGAAGATCAGACACATTTAACAAGGAAAACAATCAAAGCTCAAAGTTCTTTAGACCCCTGCCGACGCAAGCAATCGACAACAGTCTCGGGGACTACACCCAGTGGGTTCACTAAGAGTGACCCCACTGGCATGAAGCTCGAACAGGTCGACCCTATTGAGCTACATGACAAACAGACAAATCTATGAGACTACTATTACCCGACCTGAGTAACACTACTCTCGGGGACTACACCCAGTGGGTGCACTCGGAGTGCCCCCACTGGTACCATTCGGGCAGATCAGCTTTGATCTGTTCAGGTCACGGAAAATACATATAAAGACAACTGCGGGTGCAAGCACTCGATAGAAGTCTTGGGGACTACACCCACTTGGTTCACTCGGAGTGAACCCACTGCAAAAACATCCTACTGTATCCGAGTCTATCACTGAAACCCCCAGTGGGTAACAAGAGGAAAGTAAACACTTACTAGCGCACTTACTCGGGTATCGTCCCGGAGTTCCAAGCTTTTCTTGTACAAAGACACGATGGAGTCATACGCTCCCTTGGCGTCACCCACCATCAACTCCACCTGCACCATGGCCTCCTTGGCGGCCCCCACCTGGTCTTCCGGGAGGTGTCGAGCGTCATATTGAACGGTCAACGGACCCGGCACGACAGAAGAGTCCTTGGGCATCGCAAGCTCCGCTCCAGTCGGTTCCGCCGCGAGGGGCACCATCTCAGTCGGCGGCATCATCTCGGTCAGCGTCACGTTCGTGGTGGGAGCAGCAGCAGATGGGACAACCTCAAGGATAGGCGCCAAAGCTGGCCCTGACCCCCTTTATTCGTCGTCCTCCAGATGAATCACCTCCGAAGGAAGCCTGACTGAACAACATGAAATTACATAAAAAGGACAAGATTAAAGACAACACTCGCGAAACAATAATACAAACTCTCGGAGTTGGGACAACGTACCTTGCTGGGATGTGGCAGCGTTATCCGTATACATGGGATCATCATCCTGGCACGGCAGAGAGGTGGCGGAGGTAGCAGCACTGTCGAGTAAAATCCACTCGACGGATAAGCTTGAGTTCAACTAGATACTGAAGGAAGATGGGAGAACAAGACACTTACGCTGAGGCGACTAGAACAGCGATCCTCATCCGAGGCAAAGCTTCCTGAGGCTTGGGCCCGCTAGGTTTGGCCACCTTGGACGGCTGGTCCGTGGGCTCGGTAGCAGCGTCCCTATTCCTCTTCACGCTCCGAGCACTCGGAGCTACGGGAGGAGCTGGCAGAGCACTCGGGGCCGCTGAAGGAGCCGGCGGAGCCGCATCGTGACGGTGCTTAGTTCGATGCTCTGATGGTGGAGGTGGCGAGCTCTGCTCCCCAACCTCCCCCTCCTCCTCTTCGGTTTCCTCCTGCGTCTCCCCACTGTCGGAGACGTACTCGGCGCTATCCACGCTGCCCTCCTGGCTTCCCTCCTCTTCCTCAGCTGGATTCTCGTTCGAGACGGCAGAATACCAGTTGGTCCACTCCTGCACCAAACACAATCGGTAGCGTCAGACGTCAGGCGGCGGTACAAGAAAAGCGATAAATCTAAGAAGATTGAAAGCACTCGACATGATGTACCCACCTCATTCGGAGGAGGATTATCGGCGCGGAAGGGCTTCACCCGTCGGGCTCCTTGGGGGTTGTCGCATGCGCCTGTGATGCCGCAGACCCACGCCGTCACGGTCTCCCCGGTCACGCATTCTGGATGAGTCCGAGTGGAATCCTCGGGCCCCACGTAGTGCCACATGGCGTGGTGTCGGGCTTGCAGCGGCTCGATGCGCCGACCCAGAAAAGTCTCCAGCAAGTCCGTGCCGGTGACTCCCTTGCGGACGATGGCTATCAGCGCGTCAACCAGAGGTTGGATCTGGATCTTTTCCCCCTTTGAGAGCGCAAGTTGCCTGGGAGGGGCCGGACGGTCTAGGCTAAAAGGTGGCAACCCAGTCAAAGCATTCGGACAAGCAATGTCCTGGCAATAGAACCAGGTCGATTGCCAGCTGCTAACTGACTCGGACAACTGGAGAGGGGGGTAGCTACTCTTTGTTTTCTTCTGGAAGCCCAAGCCCCCGCAGAGCTAGAGGAGATGGGTCTTATCGTCCGACTGGCTAAGCTTTTTGACGGATTGGGACCTAGCGGAGAAGACGTACTTAAAGAGCCCCCAGTGGGGGGGGACATCCGATAAAGCACTACCAAAGGGTGACGAATGTGGCGAGGTGGGCTATCGCGTTCGGAGGAAAATGATGGAGCTGCGCCCCGAAGTAATTCTTGATACCTCGGAAGAAGGGGTGGGGAGGCAAGGAGAACCCCCTGTACACATGGCTGAGCAGCAGAACGCGCTCCCCCTCCTTCGGTGCCGGCTCCGTCTCCCCCTCCGGCAGCCTCCACGACTTGTTGGCGATCATGTCGTGCTCCACCAACTCCAGCAAGTCGTCCGCCACCACCGTGGAGGGGAGGAAATCCCCCTGGATCCAACCCGCCGGCAGAGCCCGCTGTCGCCGCTGAGCAGGGGCCGTCCCCTTCTTCTTCTTCTTCTGCGACTCGAGTTTGCTGGTCTGCCCCTTCGTCATGGCGAAGGCAACAGATCCGCAGAGGAGGAGAGGAAGGAGGAGGCTACGGGGGCGCAAGGAGTTGCGGGAGCAGCGAGGTTAAAGCAAGGAAGAAGTGCAGCGCAACAAGATATCCCCGCCGGAAGGGCTTAAATAAGTTTCCGACTGAGTCACTAACAGGTGGCCCCGAAATCTTATCCCCCCGACCGGCTGCTGCGATGTTAGTGGGGAAGATAAAGGTGCGGTAATCGAGGCGGCAGAAACTACTCGATGGCGATGTCGTCATCCCCGCTGAGCGCGCGGCAACCGAAATTTGAGGATCCCGGAAAATCCGCCGTTGTCAGTTTGACCGGTCACGTTGAAAGATTCCACGAAAGCACTCGGTCCCTGACGATTCGTTTCACTGGTATATTCACTCGGATCACTGGTTGAAAGGATAAAATGGAACGAGGCAAACAACGCCAAAGTCAAATCCAAACCAGTCGGATCCGTAATCCAGGCATCACTTCATCGTTCCAACCCTGATCCATTCGGGGACTAATGATGGGGTTATAGTCCCAGGGTAGGGTCATAGGCCTGCCCTATAGGTCCTACCCAAGGACCACCCTTCATAGAGGACAAGGCCCTTTGACAGTTCCGACTGAACTAAGGACTCCCCCATCATCCAGTCGGTGACGACCACTCGGAGCGTATTTAACGTACCGACTGGATCCCACTCTGTACATCGTAACCTCCCAGGAGGGCAACGGTCATACGTTTCCATACACCATTATTAACATTTAAGGCATACGTTACCTGTAACATAGGCATTTATTCGCCACTATTCTACCCCTATCCACCGGGCCATTATGAAGGGCAGCGCACTCTATATAAGCCGCCCTTCCCCACTGGTACAGGGGTTGGCATTTACTGTAATCCTATATTCCACTTGACACTAAGCTCCCAAGAGCACTTAGACGTAGGGCTTTTACCTCCATCGTAGAGGGGCCTGAACTCATACATCCTCACCGTAGCTAAGGCTCTGCCCATCCTTTCGTACCCTACACATCTACTGTCAGACTTATACCCACGACACTTACCTTCATCCAGCTCCCAATCTTCAGAGTTTCCTTTGATTCTCTCCAATAAATTCCACTTGTGATCAATATCCTTCTTCATAAAATAACCGGTACAAGAAGTGTCAAGCATGGTACGATCTTCATGAGAAAGCCGAGCATAAAAGTTTTGAGTGATGATTTCTCTCGAGAGCTCATGACTGGGGCATGAATATAGCATTGATTTAAGCCTCCCCCAAGGTTGATCTATGCTTTCCCTGTCATGAGGCCAAAAGTTATAAATAAAGTTCTGATCACGATGTACTAAATGCATAGGATAGAACTTTTGATGAAATTCCAATTTCAACCAATTGTAGCCCCATGATCCTGTATCATCACATAGCCTATACCATGTCAATGCCTTATCCTTCAAAGATAAAGGAAAGACTTTCTTATTTACCTCATCCTCGGGCAAACATGCAAGCTTAAATAAACCACAAACTTCATCTACATAGATTAGATGCAAGTCTGGATGTGAAGATCCATCTCCTGTAAAAGGATTAGCCAGCAGTTTCTCAAGCATACCCAAAGGAATTTCATAAAAGATATTTTCAGTAGGTACCTCAGGTTGAGGAGCAACTCCTCGTGCTTCCGTTCGTGGTGAATATACCCCGAAAAAACTCCTCAAAGGAATAGTTTCCATAGTGACAAGTGACAATAAATTTCAGCACAGTATAAAAATGTTTCCTTACCAATTTCCACTTACCAAAGGCGCTTCACTACCCGGCAACGGCACCAGAAAAGAGTCTTGATGACCCACAACTATAGGGGATCAATCGTAGTCCTTTCGATAAGTAAGAGTGTCGAACCCAACGAGGAGCAGAAGGCTCTCATAAATGGATTTCAGCAAGGTAATAACTGCAAGCACTGAAAGTAGCGGTAACAAGTGATTGTGTAGCGAGGTGAAACGTAGCAAGCAAAGAGTAACAAGTAACAAGTAGTAGCAACGGTGCAGCAAGTGGCTCAATCTCTTTTTTAGCAAGGGACAAGCCTAAACAAAGTCTTATAGGAGGAAAAACGCTCCTGAGAACACACGGGAATTTCTGTCATGCTAGTTTCATCAAATTCATATGATTCGCGTTCGTTACTTTGATAGTTTGATATGTGGGTGGACCGACGCTTGGGTAATACCCTTACTTGGCAAGCATCCCACTTATGATTAACCTCTCTCGCAAGCATCCGCAACTACAAAATAAGAATTAAGACAACGTCTAACCATAGCATTAAACTAGTGGATCCAAATCAGCCACTCACGAAGCAACGCATAGACTGGGGTTTAAGCTTCTGTCACTCCAGCAACCCATCATCTAGTTACTACTTCCCAATGCCTTCCTCTAGGACCAAATATGGTGAAGTGTTATGTAGTCGATGTTCACATAACACCACTAGAATAAAAACAACATACAAGATATCAAAATACCGAACGAATATCAAATTCACATGACTATTATCAACATGACTTATCCCATGTCCTCAGGAATAAAAGTAACTACTCACAAAGCATAATCATAATCATGATCAGAGGTGTAATGAATAGCATCAAGGATCTGAACATAAACTCTTCGACCAAGTAATCCAACTAGCATCAACTACAAAGAGTAATCAAGACTACTAGCAACCTTACAAGTACCAATCGGAGTTGCGAGACGACGATTGGTTACAAGAGATGAACTAGGGATTGGAGAGGAGATGGTGCTGATGAAGATGTTGATGAAGATGCCTCCCCTCCGACGAGAGGAGTGTTGGTGATGACGATGGCCAAGATTTCCCCCTCCGGGAGGGAAGTTCCCCGGAAGGATCGTCCTGCCGGAGCTCTAGATTGGATCTGCTCAAGTTCCGCCTCGTGGCGGCGGCGAAACCACGAAAAAGCTCCCTACTGATTTTTCCAGACCAAAACCCTTCATATAGAAAAAGAGGGGGGCTAGTGGGCCGTCAGGCAGCCCACAAGCTTGCCCTAAGCCACCAGGGGGTGGTGGCGGAGTGGGGGCTTGTGGAGCCCTGGTGGCCCCCCTCCGGTAGTTCTTTCGCCCAGTATTTTTTATATAATTCAGAAAAATTCCACGTAACTTTTCAGGTCATTTGGAGATGTGTAGAATAGTGGACTAGGATTTGCTCCTTTTCCAGTCCAGAATTCCAGCTGCCTGAATTCTCCCTCTTCAAATAAACCTTGCAAAATAAGAGAGAAAAGGCATAAATATGGTACTACAAGTAAGATAACAGCCCAAAAAGCAATAAATATCAACATGAAAGCATGATGCAAAATGGACGTATCAAGCACCACCGACTTCTATAGCAACAACTTTGGATATTGAAGTGACAAAGGACAACCCACTTTCTCCAAATCCAAAACTCGACGCTTAGCTCGCCTAAATGTGTCCCTGGAGGAGCTTAAAAGGCATCAAGACCCCAACCAAGGAAACTAACATGGTGGTCAGCCCGCTAAGGGAACCAGGTCAATGGCCAATGCGCCATCTGTTTTGCGGCTGCAGGATCAACGACAACCTCTTTCTATACTTCTTCGGTAACTGGTTCTACCAATTACTGGATCAACGAATCACTAACCGATTAGCTCAAACACGAGAAGAGGCAGAGTCTAAAATAAACAAGGATGATGACTGACAATGATTAGTAATAACCATGTATTGCATGCAGTAATAACAGTATTGACTACAATAATAACCATGTATTCAAAAATTAAGAAATACTGGCATTTTTCCCTCTGGTTTATGCTTATTTGGTATTCCAATTTTCTGCCCTTCCCCGATCCCTCACTCAGGAAACCAATCACCTACAAATTGCATCCGGACAACTAGGTTGGTGACATTTTGCAAACCCAAACTAACGAATTGGCTCGGGGCTCCAAACCAAAAGATCATGTCATGATGCCAATGATTTTAAATTAACATTGCAAACAATTCAGCTCAACCAATGAACTCGATTCCCATTCAGAGAAACATATCTGCAAGCCAATGATGATGGTGATTTCACGCACGGTAGTGATGCAAATTTCTAGCCAATATTCACCAAAAATTAGGGTTGAGGAGAATAGTCAAATCTGAACATCTATGAACCAAGAGTTGGCACAACATAATTATACTACTAGTACTCCTTATATTGACAAGTATAAGTCATGCACAACTGATTCACTACGTTGGAGTCTCCGTGATTAGTAAAACTTGTACTGCCGTAGCTCATACACACTTTCCTGGTTCAGTTCGGCGGATCTATGCAAACACTGACAAAGTTGCAAGGAATGCTTCCTCTGGCAATCTAGCAGAACCGACAAACTCAGATAACCGACATACGTTTGGGAACGAAAAGAACAGTGTGAATATGAGACAAACTGGGTATCCACTGTTTGGCGGGAGAGAGGAGGTAGGAAGGATGTCAGACAAGCAGAACCACCAAGACGAGTAAGCAACAACAGTAGTTGTCGAAGAATAGTTGATTAAAGGATCAGTACATCAATTGTGCTCAGGAAAAGATAATGATCTCCGAAGAAATTGTTTGCTTCAAACTGAAGAACCGCAACATCTGTGGGTTTCAATATATCTGCTCAAGTACATCAGTATTGGCTTCTAATAAAATTCGGCTAGGGCATGTCAATCAATGTCAAATCTATTGAATACTAAGATGGGTTTGGACACTACTAGCAGAGAGATAAGTTGAGCACTACCATTGCCATTGCTTGCAGAGAGATAAGCAGAGCCAAGAGCAGCCTAGGACGAGGAGGTGATCTTGCTGACGGCCCAGGTGCGCTCAGAGATGGCTTGCTTGGTGATCTTGCTGGGAGGACGATGTTGCAGCCATGGTTGCGGGGTGGAAGAAACCTATATGACGATGGGAAAGGGGGAGAGGTTACACAAGGGGAGATGAGGACTTAGAGCCGGGGGTATGTTGAAGGAGGTACATCGGTGTCAAGGTGGCGGGCGGCGGCGTCTTGAGCATGAGTCAGACGGCAGCGACGTGTTGAGCGGGCGGCAGCGTCGTCGTCGTCTCGTTCGAATCCTCGAGTCCCTCCTCGATGGTTGAAAACCGTGTGGAAAAGGGGTATCAGAGGGGGCTCGGGAGGGTTGTGTTGTGGAATCCTCTCGCATCAAATGGGCAGCCGAGGATTTGTGCGGTTTCCTCGGTCATGCAAGGTATATCCCCTCGAAACCACCCCAATCCTCCTGTACCAAACGAGGCCTAAGGAAGAAATATGTGGGTTCCAAGGCGCTATCCTAATTATACTAGAAGCCCTGGAATTCCCACATTTGTATAGAACTAATGGCTATGAACAAATATTTGTTCCGCTATGGATCCTTCGCGATAAAGGACGACTCGGAAATGAGGTTCTGGGAGGACAACTGGCTAGGAAATGCCCCATTCCGGAAACAATATCCGGCTTTGTAGAACATTGTGCACCAGAAGGGTGATACTATCACCATAGTAATGGAATCCTTACCGCAAAATGTGACATTCAGAAGAGATTTAATTGGACCCAGACTCCATTCGTGGAACATCCTGCTACAGCGATTGTCCACGGTGCAATTGTCCTTTGGGTCTGACACCTTTTGATGGGACCTCCATGGGAATGGACAATTTTCGATGGAGTCTATGTATAGAGCGTTAATCCAGTCTGATGTCTTAGTTAATAATAACAAGAAGATCTCGAAGATGAAGATTCCTCTTAAGAATAAAATCTTTGCATGGTATCATCGCCATGGATTCATTCTTACTAAAGATACCCTTATTAAGAGGAATTGGCATGGAAGTCCGCAATGTGTCTTTGTCATCATGAGGAGTGATACGTCTCCAACATATCTAATTTTCCAAACTCTTTTTCCCTTGTTTTGCACTCTAATTTGCATGATTTGAATCGAACTAACCCGGACTGACGATGTTTTCAGCAGAATTGCCTTTGTGTTATTTTCTGCAAAAATAAAAGTTCTCGGATTGACCTGAAAATTTACGGAGATCGTTTTTGGATTTAATAAAAAATTCTAGCGAAAGAATCTACCGGAGAGGGGCCTCCCCCAGGCCACAAGCCTACAGGGCGCCCCCCCTAGGTCGCGCCCCGTAGCTTGTGGGGTCCCTGAGGCTCCACCTACCTCATTTTCACTTCTATATATTTCCATCCATGGAAGAAAAAATCAGAGAGAAGAGTTTATCGTGTTTTATGATACGGAGCCGCTGCCACCTATCGTTCTTCCTCGAGAGGGAAGATCTGGAGTCTGATTTGGGTCCCCTGGAGAGGGGAAATCGACGTCGTCGTCATCAGCAACCATCCTTCATCACCAATTTCATGATGCTCTCCATCGTTTGTGAGTATTTCCATCGTAGGCTTGGTGGACGGTGATGGGTTGGATGAGATCTATCATGTAGTTGAGTTAGTTTTGTTAGGGTTTGATCCCTATTATCCATTATGTTACGAGATTGATGTTGCTATGACTTTGCTATGCTTAATGCTTTTCACTAGGGCCCGAGTGCCATGATTTCAGATCTGAACCTATTATGTTTTCATGAATAGATATGATTTGTTGATCCTATCTTGGAAGTTATATACACCTATTACGAGTTATGATCCGCATCCCTCAGGTTGATAATAAATGGGATTCTTTCTGGTGATTACCGTAATTTGAGGAGTTCATGTATTCACAAAGTGCTAATGCTTTGGTCCGGTTCTCTATTAAAAGGAGGCCTTAATATCCCTTAGTTTCCATTAGGACTCTGCTGCTACGGGAGGGTAGGACAAAAGATGGCATGCAAGTTCTTCTCCATAAGCACGTATGACTATATATGGAATACATGCCTACATTACATTGATGAATTGGAGTTAGTTTTGTATCATCCTATGTTATGACTGTTGCATGATGAATGCCATGCGACATAATTATCCATCACTGATCCATTTCCTATGAGCTTTCCACGTATTGATCTTTGCTAGGTTACTTTTCCGTTGCCAGTGTTACGATCACTACAAAACTGCTATTGTCACGTTTACCACCGTTACCATTACTTTCATACTACTTTGCTACTAAATACTTTGCTACAAATATTAAGTCTTTTAGGTGTGGTTGAATTGACAACTCTGTTGTTAATACTCGAGAGTATTCTTTGGCTCCCCTTGTGTCGAATCAATAAATTTGGATTGAATACTCTACACTCAAAAACTGTTGCGATCCTCTATACTTGTGGCTTATCAAAAAGGAGACAATAAAATAGTTATTGTTCTAATGCAAATCGGCTCATTCTATATGGTTACTCATCCAAATACCTACTGGCTTGTATTCTTCCTGCAATGTTTATAATGTATTTGGCAATTGGTTATTTAGGATTGATCACAAGTTTAGAACTCTTTTCAGGGTGGGAGCGTTTCTCGTTATTTGGTCGCTTTGGCTATGTAGAAATGATAAAGTTGATAAAAGTACTTCTCTTTTGCAGGCTATCTACATATATACCGGGATTCTTCGTTTATGATCATCTCTAGACATGTTTACAGAGGTGTATATACGATTGGAGGCTACAGCAAGTGATACTTTTGCCCAACATGGATGGCAGCATGATCTTAGGATTTGTCCCTCCGCTTTAAGCATTGCACGAACTATACATGTTTGTTCGTATTTTGCCTTTTTATTTTTTGGTTGTGACACAGGACCATGATTGACTGTGTGCATCTTAGTTATGAAGACTCAGAGTGTAATTCTTAAATTCTTAAGTAATAAAACGCTCCTTTTCGAAAAGTATACTCACGTGCACCCAAATAAATCAGTTTTCATTTGCATATATGAATTAAGAGTAGTAACTCACAACTGGTCGGTGGATCGTATACGTGCATCATATAGATACTTATATATTGTCTGAGGAACAGAACAGAAAGGGTGTGTGCGTCCTCGATTAATCGCTAATTAAGATCAATTAGCTGCCGATGTACTTGTCGATGATGGTGCAGAGGGTGGTCTTCGGGACGGCGCCGATGACGCTCTCCTTCTTCTCGCCGTCCTTGAACATGAGGACGGTGGGGATGCTCCGGATGCCGTAGGTTGATGCGATATTTGGGCAGTCGTCCGTGTTCACCTTGCAGCACTTTATCTTCCCCATGTAGTCCTTTGCCAGTTCGTCTATCACCGGCGCAATCATACGGCACGGGCCGCACCACGGCGCCCAGAACTCCACCAGCACCGGCGACTCGCACGCGATCACCATGTTGTCCCAATTCTTCTCGTCCGCCACAATCACTGCATGCGCCATTATTAAGACTATTCTCAGCATTCACTCCTTTATTTTTCACCGAGCCAAGAGGGACGGGTAAGGGTAGCGCTGTACCTTCGTCGACGACGTTCTTGCACTTGCAAACGAAGCGAGACCGCCGCTGTGCTGCCACCGGAGCGAACGGGTACGGGGACGGCAAGACAACGGCGGGGGCGGCGGTCCTTGGCCTGGATGGCGCATAGCTGCCGCTGCTAAGCCTTTCCCTGATGCCGGTCTGGGGGGCGTGAAGGGCCCAGACTCTAAGGCATGTCTCCAAGGCCATTGCTGGTCACGGAGACAGGGAAAAACAAAGAGAAAAAAGAAGCTGGTTCCTGTGCCAGTATCCCGGAGAGAGGAGAGGAAAAAGATGTGAATGGTGTAGTGTGTGAGGGAGGAGGATATGATTTGTCTGCCTCTGCCAAAGGATAACTGGGAAGACGTTTTGCAGACATTGTGAGGCGGTGACTGGCGAGAGGGTCTTCCTCCGCATGTGGATGAGGTGATTTTGCTCTCTTGATCTTTTTTCCTGGGCTTCGTGTGTCCGTCTTTTGAAACTTTGGGTGGGCCGATCACATGACGTCAGATCCGTCAAATCGAATCATGTTTGACCATCAGATCTATCCATGTAATAAAAATCGTCGATGATAACAAAACAATCAGCGATGTGCTCCAGCAAATTTCGACCACGCATGCAGCAAAAAATATCAACGTGGTCGTAGTAAAAAAAGGACGCTGATGATGCGTGATAGCAAAATAAAATATTGGTTATAGCAAAAACAATCCGGTAAACTCGAATTACAACTCTAACGGACGTGGATACAACTTTTTTTTAGTGGACGGTTGTAGCAAAAATTGATATCGGTTGTAGCAAAAATCAACGCTGGTTCCAACAAAAACAAAAAGAAACGGTCGTCGCCGTCGCAGCTTCGCCCCCATGGATGTAGCAAATTCCGTCATCGATAGTAGCAAAAATCACCAAGGCTTGCAGTAAAAACAGAAGAAAGAAAAATGGTCATCGCCGTCGCTGCTCCGCCACTATGAATATAGCGAAATCCCTGTCGATAGTAGCAAAAAAATGATAACAGTTGCAGCAAAAAATGACGCCTCACAGCAGAGGAAAGGAAATCCCTCGCGCGACCCCTGCAGGACCGTCCGAATTGTTCGGCCGACGCGCCTTCGGGTGTTGGCTAAATGTTTATTTTTTAACCCCTCAGCCGTACGAAAAATATTTCGTAACATATATTAATATTTCCAAAGAAAAAAGAAAAGGAAAAATCTAAAAGAGTAAAACATAAATTAATCCAAGCCCCTCTCTTGGGCCATGCATTGTGGTATATAATCAAAGGCTAGTGATGTGTGTCGGTCGACCGGCGAAGCATTGGGCCGGTCCATCATGAGTCGTTGGATGGTCTTGCATCCAACCGTTATATTAGTGTAACATACCATATGTCTCTCTCATGATTTATTGAAACAAGCTTCGATTACATACGAATTGAATTACAGAAAGGAAAGGTAACGCCGGTAGGGGAAGAACAAAGGTAGGGAAAGGAGGTAGCCGTCGGGTGCCATTTCGCCGTTGATCCACTCGATAGTTTGCTCCCTGCCTTCGATCTGGTACTTGTAACTGCAGCGGTGGGGTAGCCAGCGAGCGAAGTCCATGAGCGGCCCAGTGGGCAAGCCCATGTGCGTACATGTTAGGAGGGCTCCTAACATAGTCATTGTTCGACTTCCACAACAACAAACCCCCCATCAGATAAGTAACAGGAGTTGGTGGCCATGGATGAAAAATCATCAGTAATGGTCCCAGGGAAAGCTTCGGCAAGTCATCCACTCCCCAATACTTGTTGTATTAGGTGGACTCTTGAAATGGATAAGCAACTCCCACTCCCAATTGTTTCTATGCTCATACATGTAAATAACAATGGCATTCTGAGCTTGCATAGAGCCAAACCTCAAAGTTTGCAGCATTGCTGAATCGCTTAGTTTATGAACCATGTGACACATGAGGCATCCCTTGTCCATGAAGAGATTACAATCCGAAGTTGATATAAGATGCTCAAAATGGCATATGTTTAAAGCCTGAAATTTGGTGAGTGTGGGTTCAGGAATATATGTGTTGCATACACTAAGAAGAACATCACGAAACCAATCGTGCGAGAGTCCAAGATGGATACCATTAGTTGTTAGGTTGTAACTAGAACTGGGCATACTAGAGCTTCTTGTTACTATTGTTGGACCAACAGGTTCACATTTCTGCTGAAAGAACCCACGCCACTCCAAGCTTTGGGAACTGATCTGCTGAAACATGTGAACAACACGAACACCCGCACCATGCACTTGCACATATGTTGGGATAGGGAAAAACTCCAAGAAATTAAACAATAGGTAAAAAGGCTCAAAGAGCATAACATGGCTGATCCCCTCAATATGCAGTTGAGTATCATATGGCTTGCAGGGTATTTTTTTCGAGAGAAGGCATGTGGCCGACTTTATAAATAAAGCCACCAGGTAGAGTAACAACGTTAAAGACAACAAAGATCCAAGGACTTCCCGAGGCCAAACTGGGAACAAATTATCGAGTACATGGCACATGGGCCAAATGACGGCACTTAGGCCGGACAAGCAAGGAACCGTCACCCTGCGAAACCCAACTCAAGAGGACGCACCAGGCACCTGCCGCGAGAGGATAGAAGCCGATGCCCGAATCATAGCAATCAGCATGTCGAGGTTGTCTTTTTCTTCAAATTTAATCAATAATCTCCACTGCTGCAGGAACAAGCATGTTTTAAATAAGCAATCAACAAATTTAGCAGGGAAGACATGTTCAATGGTAAACTTGTTCCTGGTAGTCCACAAGATCCAACATACGACAGATAGCCCGATCCAGAATAAACGCTTGGTAGGACCAACCAGCGGGGTGACGAGGGTTCCGAGGTGAGAGAAGGATGACGGGGCCCATGAGACACGCAGCCAGGAACGCAGGCCGGACCAGACCAGTTTGGCCAGGACATAGTTAAAGAAAATGTGGTTGGAGTCCTCCAACGCATTGGAGACAATACATTGATCCGAACCCGGGCCATTACGTTTCCTAATCTGATCCGCCGCTCGCAAGCGGCCCCTGGAAGTTTTCCACATGAAGATCTTAATCTTGAGAGGGATGCGCGCCCTCCAGATCTGAGTGAACTTAGTTGTACGCGAGCCGTCCACAAGTTTAGAATACAAGGATTTAACCGAGAAGCTACTCGAGGCGGCATGTGGCAAAATCACAGCATTCTCCGCCTCCGAGAGCGAGGGGAAGAGTGCAGGAAGACGTTCCCACTGACCCAACTCTTCGGGAGACAAGGTGCGTCAGAAAGCCAGGTCCCAATTCTGAGCGGCCAGCTCAGCGATGGAAATCTCAAAGTTCGGAAAAAAGGAGAACAGGGTAGGGAAGGCCACGGCCAGGGTGGAATCCCAACACCACCAGTCCAGCCAGAACCGCGTCGACGCACCGTTTCCCACTTGAATCTTAACGTGCTGTTCAAAAAGCGGTCGAAGCGTGATGAGATCTTTCCAGAACTGCGATCCCCCTAGGGGAGGCAAACATAGGAGTCGAGGAAGGAAAGTATTTAGCCTTAAGAATAGAATATCAAAGAGAATTCTATCCCTCGGACATAATTTTCCACCACCATTTGATTAGAAGGCATTTGTTCATCATGGCGGTATTAATAATGCCCAGCCCGCCCATGTTCTTAGGTTTACAAATCGTATTCCTTTTCACCAGCCTGTACTTACGCTTATTGTCAGCAGAGTTCCAGTAGAAGGAACCTCTGTGTTTGTCAAAACCAGCATGCGTACCCGCCGAGAGAAGGTAAAAGTGCATAATGAACATAGGGAGGGAGGAGAGACATGCATTGATCAAGGCCAACTTGTCGGGGGTAGTGTTATATCTTCCCCTCCATGGTAGCACTCTGTTACCAACCTTGGTAACCACCGGCACAAACTCCTTGCCACACAGCTTCTCTGGAGCAATTAGGAGGCCCAAGTATTTAAAAGAAAAGGAGACCCTGCTACAATTAAGTGGATGTGCAAAACGTAGAGCCTCAGCCTCATCAACCCCAGTGGAAATAACCTCACTATCCGCAAAATTAATTTTGAGCCCCGACAAGGCCTCAAAGCAGAGCAAGATGAACTTAAGGTGGGCAATGCAGGCGTCATTAAGTTCTACCATGATAATGGTATCATCCAAATACTCGAGGTGAGTGACCCCAAGAAGTAAGAGATGAGAAGAGACCGGCGAGATGTGACTCGAGGCAGCAGCTCTAGAAAGAATCTGAGAGAAGGCATCAGCGACGAAATTAAACAGGATCGAGGACGTCGGGTCCCCTTGCGTCAGGCCCCTACCATTGGCAAAGAACTTGCTAATCTGACCATTGACGGAAACTGCCGTATGACCGCTTGAAACCAGCTGCATGAGCCGATGCACGTATGACCCGTCGAAACCTTTGGCGAGCAAAACCTGTCTCAGGAAAGGACAACTTACCAAGTCATAAGCTTTCTCAGAGTCCAACATAAGGATAACCGCCTTTGAATTAGGAAATTTGAGGTCATGAACGATCTCATGGAGACAGAGAATCGCATCAAGAATAAACCGACCTTTAACAAAGACAGATTGAAACAGACTCAACATACGGTGTGCAATAGGAGACAACCACGTGACAAAGCCCTTTGAAGGAAATGTTGCCATATTATTGATAAGGGCAATTGGTCTGAATAGAGAGATCAAATACGCGCCTTTGACCTTAGGTATAAGGGAAATAGCCGCATAATTAAGACGGGAGACATCAACAGTCCCCAGACAAAACCCTTGGAAGATCCGACAGACAAGGTGTTTAAGCTGAGGCCAGAAGGTTTTGAAGAAGGGAATGGAGAAACCATCCGGGCCAGAATCGGCGTTAGGGTTAGCCGAGTTGATAGCATCTCAGATCTCCTCATCAAACAGAGGGAGGAGAAGAGCATCGTTCTCATCAGATGAGAAGCTAGACTGAGGATCCCAGAGAGACGAGGAGATGGATAGACCAGACTCCAGCCTAGCCGCGTAGAGGGATGAGAAGAAGTCCACCACGTGCGCTTGAATGAGCGCGTGATCGGAAACTTTTACCCCATGAATGATGAGGATATCTAAAGCACATCTCCGTCTCCTCCCATTTGCGGTCGCAAAGAAATAGGCAGTGGGAGCATCACCTTTTAGAGTCCAGTTCAACATGCCCCTTTGGCGCGAGTAAGTCTCAGATTGACGATACGGAATCATAATCGCTTCTTCAATTCTGTAGCGCGAGCCCCACTCCCTCTCAGATAGACCCATCCCATCAGCCTGCGCGTCGAGACGCGCCAGCTGGGCTTCCAAAGAACATTTCGCCCGGCGAGCCTCTGCCGCCCTGTTGCGCGACCATCCCCGCAAGAATTTGCGCGTGGTGTAAGAGCATTTGTGCCAGTAATCCACTGGTCCAAAGGAACATCAGAGGGAAGAAAGCACCATAGAGATCCTAGTAGCTAATAAATTGTGAAACCCCTCCATAAGCAACCAAGAAGCGTCAAACTGAAAGCGTGAGGAGATAATAGGTCCATCCAATCCTGCATCGAGGATGAGGGGTGCATGGTCGAAACCCACAATGGGTTTGACCTGAAGGGAGGCGCGAGGTAAGAGGGTGTCCCAATTAGGACACATGAAAGCTGTGTCCAACACCGACCAGATTGGCATAGATTGCCGGTTTGTCCAGGTGAAACGGGATCCTACCCTAGGGAGCTCGTGAAGAGTACAATCTCGGATGAAGGCGTTAAAAGCATCGGCCAAAGGCCAAGAAAATTTGTAAGAACTCTTATGTGCAGGAGATCGTAGTAAGTTGAAGTCCCCTCCTACGAGCAGGGGAAGAGTACATGTCTCAATCTTGATCGCAATCTCATCCAGGAAAAGGTAAGATAAGGAATGATCAGTAGGACCGTACACCACCATGACTTCCATTAAGTGATTCGAACTCCGATGGTGTACCACCGTACTTGCCAAAAAAACCCATGGTCAAAAGCCACAAAATCAAATATCTCGCGCTTCGAGCACAGAAGAATTCCCCCTGAGTGACCCAAAGATGGGATGAAGTTCCAATCAAACCTTTCCATCCCCGCTACTGCGGAGAGTTCAGTGGAGAGAAAGGAACTCTAAAAAGTTTCAACAAGCCCTATGATGTCAACATTCTCACCTCACACCATATCCCTAATTTGATCCCGGCGCCCCTAGCACCGAAACCCCTAAGATTACAGAAAAGGGATCTCATTTGAAGGAGAGGTTTTTAATATGGAGGCTCGACCTGCACAGGGCGACACATGATTTGGCACGTTTCGATAAAGCCCATTTGGAAGGTGGAAGGTGTTGTTGGCCACTACCAGTAACGCCCGCATCCGCACCCCCTGAGGTAGCAGCAATCCCATTCGCCGCTACCTTGTCTTGGGCCTTTGCAATGGCCGCCTCAGCTAGCTCATTAGCGCGAATCATAGACAGAACTGCAAACGGCGACCCACAGCTGGCATCGAATGACACCCCTACATCCTCAAGCACATGCAATATGTGATCGTCTGACAGGGAAGGAAGAACTAGCCTAATTGGAGATGACGGACGGGGTAACAAGTGATACATGAGACTGGAAGATCTCTGGCCGCCGCCCGACGATCTGCACGAGCCGCCACAAATTTACCAGAGTCACGCACCCTTCTACCCTTGCGGGTAGTGGAGGTGGGCCTGCGGATGAAGCCAGAAGGAGTTGGAGCCGGAAGAGAGGCCGGCGCCGCCTTGGACAGAGACCCCAATGCAGCCCCCAGGTCGTCCTCCAGCTGGCGGCATAGCCGTGTCGTCGACGCCTTGGAGTACACCAGCCCGACTTTTGGCACAGAAGTTCCAGATCGCAGACTTCTTCTTAGTACACACCGGGCCATCACATTGGGAACACGAGAGAGAGGGGTGGCCGCCAGAGCCGGCATCATATTAACCGCGACATCTGGCATAGATTCGTTCTGCATACCATTGTCCTTGGGGGCGTTCTCCTTGAGGACATCTTGCACCTCCGGGCCGAGACGGTCCCATTCAGACTGGGTGAACCGGGCATCCGAGCCGCCACCCGTGCCACCGCTCGGGTTCACCCCCCTCCAGTCAAATTGTCCCCAGGTTTATCAGAGGAGGATGGGGAGGGGTTAGGAAGGGAGAGGCCCCTGAGCAACATCAGCACCCTCGAGACAAACCCGCAGCCGAATCCCATCAGCCAAAGGAAACACATCCACCGAGCCCCGCAGACAGACTGGGTCAACACACCATAAGTTTAGCCGGACCGGACCCAGCCTGCCCAGGGAATCCTCATCAACATCAATCGGTTTACCCAGCAGAGTGCTAAAGGCCATGAGGAAAGGTGTCGATCTGGGCTCAATGGGCACGTCTTCCACCAAGACCTACACTTCACACAGCTAGCCCACCGATTTGACTCCATTAGTCGCGGCTTTGACAGAAACCACCAGATTGTTCAAGAGGGAGGATGATGCTAGATCAAGAAGATATCATCCTTCGACTCTCAATGACGGAAACACCACCGTAAACTCGAAGTCACGCCATTGGTTCACCTTCCAGCCCCTGCCATCCACATCCCAAACCCGTAAACTCTCCAGCAGGACCTGAGGAGTAATCTTTTGATCCTCAATCGAGATGACAACCACATTAGAGAGAGCTGGAGGAGTAGGGACGCGCGGAGCAACGCCATCTAGGGTGAAGAAGGAGCAACCCAGAAGGCCCATACCAAAATGCACAAAGGAAGGGGCCTTCATGCGGTTGCGACAATCCACCGTGAAATGGCCCTCAGATCTGCAGATGAGGCAGAAGGGACGGTTGAGGCATATGGACTGGAAGTGGCCAGGCTGATGGCACGCGAAGCACGTCAGGGAGGATTGGGTGAAGGGAGAGGGATTGGGGATGGAGGGAAGAGAGGTGGCGGAGGAAGAATCGCGTCCCATTGCCATGGGGAGTAGAGCCAGAGGTATAAGATGTGAGGCGACGCTGTTTGAGCTGCTGAGGAGGGCGGCCGTGGAAGTTGTTGCGAGGAGGGGGAAGACGCGGCCATGTCCCAAAGCCCGGGCCACGAGCCGGAGCGCGAGAAGGAGGAGCCTATCCACGAGGCAGCGGTGGAGGCCAAGAGAGGGATGTAACGCACCCGCCTTCCACCCCCCCCGGCAGCCGCCGCCTCCCACGGATCTACCACCGGCACCGCGACATAGGCCGAGCCCGCCGCCACAGATCTAGAGCCACCAAGCAACCGCACCCGCTCGTCGTGTTGTAGCCAATGAGGACCCGCAGCGCACCCCTCGCTGTCGCGAGCAGCCTGCTCACGACCCACACGGTCCTCCTGCAGCTGAGAGCGGAGCGAAGCTTCATACTCCAGATCCGCCCCCACAGCCGAAGAGTCATCCGGACTGCGCTAGCTACCGGAGACTGCCTCACTGGAGGAGCCCCTGGACTTATCAATGATGAGAACCTCCAGAAAAGACAGGGAGAGGGGAGGTGGAGGGCAAGATCTTCGGAAGATCCTGACGAGGAAGCGCCGCGTGCACACATCTGCGACGGAGGCTGGAAACCCTAGAAATGGGGGAAAAGAGCCTTTGCGGACCCAAGTATATCCCGAGGAGGCGGTTCCATCCATGGCTTGGCAGGCCAGAAGTGTCGGACGAGTCTTGGGAAGGGGCGGCGCAGCCCCAACTAGCCTCAGGCACACCCCAGGGAGCAAAGGGAAGATCGCGAGAGAAGAAAGGTGACGCAAAGTGGGCCGCCCACCCAAGCACGACCCACTTGCCACCTGGGCCAGAAAAGCATGACGATCCAAATGAGACAGGGATGGAGCGGTTAAGGTTAGGGTTAGGTTGCGCCCCCATCCATCGCCGCCAGCCGCAATGCAGGCCGCTCTGCCAACGGCGGCGGCGCCAGCGGGGCATGCCGGCACCGGCATCACTAGAGATGCAGTAGGAGGGGCACCCAGCATGCCGTGCGACAGACAGGGAAGCGGAAACTTACCGGATTTGCGGCGCCGTCTAGAAACCCTGCACCAGCCCAAATCCGTCGGCAGGGCGGCAACCACCCGACCACGTCCCACAGGCGTGAACTTGCGGCTGCAGGGCGGCGCCCTCGTAGGCCCAGCCTAAGCCGCTGCATGCTGAGGAAGGTAGTTGTCCGACTCGGAGGCATCATCGGTGATCTCCAAAGCCCACAAATGGTTACCAACCAGCCGAGGGGAAAGGGCACAACAACCAGCACACGCGCCGCCGCTGGAGCCACCTAAGTCCAGCAAAGGGGAGCGGGGGAGGGGGGGGGGACGACGAAGCCAAAGATGTGGCAGGGGAGGATTAGGCCGAAGATGTGTTAGGGGAGGAGCTGGTCTCCACCGCGAGTATAACAGGTGTGGCGGGGGAGAGGACAACGGGAGGGGGGAGGGGGAGGCGAGAGTAGAGCCATCACTACACCATGGACTTGGATAACATGTCAGTTTTCACTTACAGGGTATTTCCTCCAACAAAGGCATGCATCTTGGAAAAGGGACACGACAATGCCGAGTTATTTCCACGACCTCTCTTGTCGAAAGTTCAATGAATAGATTGACCCAACTCAATCGTGTAATCATCCCCTGAAACATGCTTCTCTTCATAATCATTAAGAACATCAGCCACAGACATATCGGTTGACTGCAATGAAGGACCACAACATATTCGAGAAGGCATATCTATTCCAAATTCAGCAAACTCTACTAGAAGTTGGCGAAGCATTTTTTAACCCAACAAATGAAGTGTCTCCCTTGTGTGATGATATATTGTCATTCAGTACCTCTCTTGGATACGAGGTCAACATCGGATTACTGTTACCTTGAGCATACTGAGTAGGAGGCGGCCATTCTTGCAATGTATGCTTCTTCCTTGGTTGTTGGTCCTATGGCCACCACACGTATCCAGAGTCACCGGAGATACAACCACAAGCTATGCCATGGATTAGAACAATTTCTTGCACCACACATCTACCAAATTTGCACGGAAGAAGTGAATGAATATTATATGCAGAGCATACAGTTTCAAGAACAACACTTGCAAACAAACTGGATATTGCACCTAGATGTTGGGGAACGTCGCATGGGAAACAAAAAATTTCCTATGCACACACAAGACCTATCATGGTGATGACCATCTACGAGAAGAGAGATCGGATCCACATACCCTTATTGTTAGCTAAGTGGGAAGAGTTAAGAAACGCGGTTGATATAGTCGAACGTCTTCACGATCCGAATCGCAAGCGTCCCACGAGTTCCGTCCCGATCTAGTACCGAAGGGACAGCACCTCCACGTTCCGCACACGTACACCTTGATGACGATCTCCGCCTTATTGATCCCGCAAGAGAAACGAAGAGGTAGCTGAATTCTCTAGAAGCATGACGGTGTGGCAGTGATGGTGGTTGAGCTACTCCGGCAGGGCTTCGCCATGCCGTACCGATTTAGCTACGGGGTGCCACAAAGTAGTGGATGGAGAGAGGGGTGCACTATGGTTTGGGGTGCCAAAAGCCTCTCTTACCTCCACTATATATAGGTTGAACAAGAGGCAGGGCTGCCTTGCCTCCTACTCCAAGGATAGGGGTCGACCGAGCCAAGAGGAGGAGAGTCCACCTGTAATTCGGTTTGGTGGAGGACTCCCTTCCTACTTCGCCACCTCCTTCCTTTCTTTTCCTTCTCTTTTTTCCATTTTGCACTCTGGCCGAAATAGGTTATTATGCTGGCCGCACCAGCTCTCTAAGGGCTGGTGCGCCACCCATAGGCCTATTAGGTCCTCTCCCGGGTGAGTGGACCCTCCCGGTAAAACCCCAGAAACCATTCGTCACTCCCGGTACTTCACCGGTGATGCCCGAAATCTTTTCGGAAGCCAAATTCAACATTCTATATATCAATGTTTGTCTCCGAACCATTCTGGACACCCTCGTGGAGTCCGGGATCTCATCCAGGACTCCGAACAACATTTGGTTACCAACATCAATAATTCAACTATAGCAAAACGTCACCGAACCTTTAGTGTGCAGACCCTGCTGGACCTATGTAGACATGACCGAGACACTCTTCAATCAATATCCAATAGAGGGACCTAGATGACCATATTGGGTCCTACATATTCTACAAAGATCTTATCGGTTGAACCTCTATGTCAAGGATTCAGTTAATCATGTTACTTGCCCGAGATTCGATCATAGATATCTCCATACCTATTTCAACCTCATTACCCGCAAGTCTCTTTACTCGTTCCATAATACAAGATCATGTGGCTAAATCTTTAGTCATATTTCTTGCAAGGAGTGTTTGTGATGTTGTATTACCGAGTGGGCCCCGAGATACCTCTCCGTCATACGGAGTGTCAAATCCCAGTCTTGGTCGATGCTAACTCAACGAACACCTTCGGAGATACGTGTAGAGCACCTTTATAGTCACGCAGTAACGTTGCGACGTTTGATACACACAAGGCTTTCCTCTGGTGTTAGTGAGTTACATGATCTCATGGTCATAGGAATGTATACTCGACATGCAGAAAACAATAGAAACAAAATAACACGATCACATGATACGTTTATAGTTTGGGTCTTGTCCAACACATCTTTCTCCTAATGAAATGATCCCGTTATCAAGTGACAACACTTGTCTATGGCTAGGAAACCTTAACCGTCTCTGATCAACGAGCTAGTCAACTAGAGGCTCACTAGGGACATTGTTTTGACTATATATCCACACATGTATTTGTGTTTCCATTCAACACAATTCTAGCATGGATAATAAATGATTATGTTGAAAAAATAAATATAATAATAACTATTTCATAATTTCCTCTAGGGCATATTTCCAACAGTCTCCCACTTGCACTAGAGTCAATAATCTAGCTTCACATCTTTATGTGATTTACAATGTAACGAATCTAACACCCATACAGTTCTGGTGTTGATCATCTTTTGCTTGTGGAAGAGGCTTACTCTGTGGATCTGCAACATTCAGATCCTCGTGCACTTTGCAAATATTTATGTTCTCCTCCTTGATGTAATCGCGAATGGAAATAAAGCGTCGCTTTATGTGTCTATTCCTCTTTTGAAAACTTGGTTCCTTGGCTAGAGCAATGTCACCAGTGTTGTCACAGAACATATTTATTGTATCCAGTGCACTCGACACAACTCCAAGATCTATCATGAACTGTTTCATCCAGACACCCTCCTTAGCCGCCTCCGAGGCAGCTATGTACTCCACTTCGCATGTAGAATCAGCTATGACGCAGTGCTTGGAACTGCACTAGCTTAGTGCACCCCATTAAGAAAAAATATGTATCCGGTTTGTGACTTAGAGTCATCAGGTTCTGTGTCGAAGCTTGCATCGTCGTAACCCTTTACGATGAGCTCTTCATCACCTTCATAAACAAGAAACATTTCCTTAGTCCTTATCAGGTACTTCAGAATATTCTTGACCGTTGTCTAGTGCTCCATTCCTGGATTACATTGAAACATGCCTGCCATACTTAAGGCAATGCTGACATTCGGTCAAGTGCACAACATTTCATACATGATAGACCCTATGGCTAAAGCATAGGGGACGACACTCATCGTTTCTCTATTTTCTACAATCACTTCGCATTGAGTCTTACTCAACTTTATACCTGGTAACAAAGGAAAGAACCCCTTCTTGGACTGTTTCATTTTGAAATTCTTCAAAATCTTATCAAGGTATGTGCTTTGCGAAAGTCCAATTAGGTGTCTTGATTTATCTCTATAGATCTTAATGCCTAATATTTAAGCAGCTTCTCCCAGGTCCTTCATTGAAAAACTTTTATTCAAGTAATCCTTTACGGTTTCCAGAAGTTCTATATTGTTTCCAATCAACTATATGTCATCCACATATAATATTAGAAACTCTATAGAGCACCCACTCAATTTCGACTAAATACAAGCTTCTCCAAAAACTTTTATAAACCCGAACGCCTTGATCACCTCATCAAAGCGTTGATTCCAACTCCGAGATGCTTGCACCAGTCCATAAATGGAGCGCTAGAGCTTGCACACTTTGTCAGCACTCTCTGGTTTGACAAAACCTTCCCTTTGCATCATATACAACTCTTCCTTAAGAAACCTGCTAAGGAACGTTGTTTTGACAACCATCTGCCAAATTTCATAATCGAAAAATGCAGCTATTGCTAACATGATTCTGACGGACTTAAACATCGCTACAAGTGAGAAAGTATCATCATAGTCAACTTGTGCAAAACCCTTTGCCACAAGTCGAGCTTTATAGACGGTCCCATTACCGTCTGTTCTTAAAGATCATTTGTTCTGAATGGCCTTTTGGCCTTCAGGTAATACTTCCAAAGTCCATACTTTGCTTTCATACATAGATCATATCTCTGATTTCGTGGCCTCTAACGATTTGTTGGAATCGGGGCCCACCATTGCTTCTCCATAGCTCACAGGTTCGTTGTTGTCTAATAACATGATTGATAAGACATGATTCCTGTACCACTCAGGAACAGTACTTGCCCTTGTCGACCTACGAGGCCCGATAGCAACTTGATCTGAAGTTTCATGATCATCATCATTAGTGTCCTCTTCAACTGGTGTAGCCACGACATAAACTTCTTTCTATCCCGCGCCACCATCTGGTTGAAGCAAAGGTTCTACAACCTCATCAAGTTCTATCTTCCTCCCACTCAATTCTTTTGAGAGAAACTCTTTCTCAACAAAAGCTCCATTCTTAGCGACAAACACTTTGCCCTCAGATCTGAGATAGAAGGTATACCCAACTATTTCTTTTGGGTAACCTATTAAGATGCACTTTTCGGCTTTGGGTTCCAACTTTTTAGGCTGAACCTTTTTGACATAAGCATCCAATCCCCAAACTTTAAGAAACGACAACTTTGGCTTGTTGCCATACCACAATTCATATGGTATTGTCTCAACGGATTTTGATGGTGCCCTATTTAAAGTGAATGCAGCTATCTCCAATCCATAGCCCCAAAACAATAATGGCAAATCGGTAAGGGTCATCATAGAACGCACCATGTCCAATAAAGTACGATTACTATGTTCGGACACACCATTATGTTGTGGTGTTCCAAGCGGAGTCAACTCTAAAACAATTCCACATTGTCTTGAGTGAGCACCAAACTCGTAACTCAGATACTCACCTCCTCGGTCAGTTCGTAGGAATATAATCTTCTTGTTACGATCATTTTCAACTTCACTCTGAAATTACTTGATGTTTTCAAACGTTTCAGACTTGTGCTTCATTAATTAAATATAACCATATCTACTCAAATCATGAGTGGTGGTGAGAAAATAACGATATCCACCCCGCACCTCTATGCTCATTGGTCCGCACACATCAGTATGTATGATATCCAACAAGTCACTTGAACAATCCATTGTTCTGAAAAACGGAGTCTTAGTCATCTTTTCCATGAGACATGGTTCGCATGTGTCATGTGATTCAAAATCAAGTGACTCCAAAAGTCCATCAGCATGGAGTTTCTTCATGCCTTTTACACCAATATGACCTAAGCGGCAGAGCCATAAGAAAGTGGCACTACTGTCGGTGTTTACTCACAACATATGCCATCGGTAGGCTAAAGATGGTGGGAACCGAAGCGACACCGGTGGGCGCTGGGGACGAGGTTGGTACAAGCATGAAACGTATGATGTACCCAGGTTCAGGGCTCTCCGTAGAAATAACACCCCTAATCCTGCCGAAGTGTATAATGCACCAATGAGGTTACAATGTGCTCCTGGAGCTGTTCTACGGAGGAGGAAGAAGGAGCAGCCGACTCGCGTCTACCTCTCCTGTATGAGTGTGTGTATGAAGGATTGACCGACCCTCTGCATGGAGGGGGACGGGGGGTTTTATAGGCTAACCCAGTAACCTACAATAAGGATAAAAGTACATGAGTGGAGCCCGGCTGACAGCCTCGCTGGCTTGCCAGGGGGCCTAGGGTGGTCTTGTCTTGTCAGTGGAGGGGCCTGTCGGCTGCGACGTTGCATCTGGCCGTGGGACCCATCGGCTTACGAGTGAGGCTCTCGCGTAAGGCCAATGCAATACGCATGTTGTATGTCCGGCGTCGTCTTATGAGATTCGTCATGGGCAGCCAGTACGGTCATCTCCACTATTCCCACACGGAGTGTGGTAATGGAGTGGGAGTTTGACGGGCTGACACTGTGCAGGATGACAGATCGGAGCCTGGGTCGGTCAGCGGCATGGCCGCTGATGCTGTACCTGCCGTGCACTCCAACCCTATACTCGTGTTGACGAATACACAACTTTGATCGTAGGGTCTCGTCATGACCCTTCGATCTCATGTGACTTGGGCACCCTGGCCGGCTAGCAGCCTTGCTAGCCGGCCCTAGGAACGGCCGTCTCGCCCCTAGCCGGCCAGCACATTCTGAACTGCTAGAGGAATATAGCCGTCTCGCCTCTAGCCGACAGGGGCTTCGTAGCCAGCCAGAGAGAGTTGACCGTCTCGCCTCTAGCCGGTAGGGGCTTCCTAGCCGGCCAGAGGGAGTTGTGCTTTTCCTGCAAGATAGAATGCAAAGGAGTAGACTCGATGACCCTACCCCGGGGTTATCTCTCCGCCAGTAGTCCCCGAAGCAGGGGACGCCCACCACCTCGGAGCGGAAGGCCTCACCGTCTTGAGTTGTTTGTTGTTGATCTTCCTTCGCCGCCTGCGGTAGGAGGCGTGATGTCAACTGTTCTTCCCTTTTGCAACGGCACCAGAAGAATGTTGTTAGCACTCTCCGGCAATCGAAACTAGAAGAATGTTGTTGACGGCCCACAAGCGCATGGGATCGCAACAGTTTTCGAGGGTAGAGTATTCGACCCAAATTTGTTGATTCCCACGACGGGAGGTGAGAGAATTCTCAAGTATTAGCAGTTGAATTGTCAGATTCAACCACACCTGAAAGATTAGTATCTGCAAGCAAAGTAGTAACAGCAAAGTAGCGAGTAATGGCAGTGGCAAGGAACAGCAGTAGTGAAAGAAGTAGCAAGCCACAGTAGTAGCAACAGTAGCACCAGAGCAAGACAAGTAACAGCAGCAGTAGGACAAACTCGTAGGCAATGGGTTGGTGATTTGTTTGGATGATATTCATCATGCAACAGCTATAACACGGAGAGATATGTGGCTAGCTCCCGTTCGTCAATGTGATGTAGGCATGCATTCCGTGTGTCGTCATACGTGCTTAGGGAAAAGAACTTGCATGACATCTATTGTCCATCCCTCCTGTGGCAGCGGGGTCCAAAAGGAAACTACGGGATATTAAGGTTCTCCTTTTAATAAAGAACCGGACCAACGCATTAGCACTTGGTGAACACATGAACTCCTCAAACTATGGTCATCACGGGGAGTGGTTCCGGTTATTGTCACTCCGGGGTTGTTGGATCATAACACATAGTAGGTAACTACAACTTGCAAGATCGGATCTGAGACACACATATATTGGTGACAACATAATAATTTCCGATCTAAAATCATGGCACTTGGGCCCTAGTGACAAGCAATAGGCATGGCAAAGTAGTAGCAATATCAATCTCAGAACATAGTGGATAGTAGGGATCAATCCCCATCAAAACTAACTCGATTACATGATAGATCTCATCCTACTCATCACCGCCAAGTGAGACTACGAATAGATTAGTCACAAACGACGAAGAGCTTCATGGAATTGAGAGGGAAGAAGGTTGTTGATGACGATGGCGACGATTTCCCCTCTCCGGAGCCCAAGACGGACTCCAGATCTGCCCTCCAGATGAAGAACAGGTGGTGGCGGCGGCTCCGTATCGCAAACGCAAAGAAAACTTCTCTTTTTATTTTTTCTGGAATGAAAGGGAATTATAGACCTGAGGTTGGTGGCGGCAGAGCCGTTTGGGCCCCACAAGCCTGCCCATCGCCACCAGGGGGTGGTGGCGGAGCCAGGGCTTGTGGCCCACTGGCCCACCCCTTGAGTTGGAACTTGGCGCAGATATTTTTTATATTTTACAAAACTGCTCCCCGTAAATTTTCAGGAAGTTTGGAGAACTTTGATTTCTGCACAAAAATAACACCATGGCAATTCTGCTGAAAACAGCGTCAGTCCACGTTAGTTCCATTCAAATCATGCAAATTAAAGTCCAAAAAAAGGGCAAAAGAGTTTGGAAAAGTAGATACGATGGAGACGTATCAACTCCCCCAAGCTTAAAACCTTGCTTGTCCTCAAGCAACTCAATTGACAAACTGAGAGAGAAAGAAAAACTTTGACAAATTCTGTTTGATCTTGTTGTTGCAACTATGTCTAACTCATAACCAGAATTTCAGCAAGATCACAGGTTAACCACATAAGCAAATGACACAAAGGTCACACGGTAAACTAATATCAATGGCATAATCAGCTAATGAGCAGATAATAATGAGTTTCAAATACCAACACTTCAATCAAAACAAGCATGAAGCAATATGAATAGGTGGTATCTCGCTAGCTCTTTTTGAGACTGCAAAACATAAATGAAGAGCACTTTCAAAGATGAAGGGTTGACTAAATATTGTAATTCATAGCAACGAAGATCCAGTCATAGTCATACTCAATATCAATCAAAAGCAAAGCATAAAAATGATAGAGGTGCTCTCTAATTGGTGCTTATATAAGAGGAGGATGACTCAACAGGAAAATAAATAGACAGGCCCTTCACAGAGGGAAGCATTGATTTGCAGAGGTGCCAGAGCTCAAGCTTTGAAAACAGAGATAATAATTTTGGGTGGCATGCTTTCATTGTCAATGCAATGACCAAGAGTTCTCAATATCTTCCATGCTACTCATGCTATAGGCGGTTCCTAAACAGAAAAGTAAAGTTTTAACTCCCCCACCACCAATCAATCACACTCCACGGCTAGCCGAATCCTCGGGTGCCGTCCATACTAACATCAATCCGAGGGGAGTCTTGTTTTACAGTTATGTTTTCGATTTAAGCGTGGAACTGGGCATTCCAATTACCGGCCCCTTTCTCGCGAATGACTGTGAATAAACACATGTCGAGGATAACACTCCTAGCATGGAAGATACCAATAGCCCCCTGTCACCACATGAGCGGTTCGGGCATGCAAAACAGATTATTTCTTAAAGGTTTAGAGAATGGCACATGCAAATTTACTTGGAACGACAGGTAGATACCGCAAATAGGTAGGTATGGTGGACTCTAATGGAAAAACTTTTGGGTTTATGGAAGTGGATGCACAAGTAGTATTCCGCTTAGTACAAGTGAAGGCTAGCAAAAGACTGGCAAGCGACCAATTAGAGAGCGACAACAGTCATCAAGATGCAATGAGTTTGACTAACATTGAATGCAAGCATGAACAGGATATAAATCACCATGAACACGAACATCATAGAGGCTATGTTGATTTTGTTTCAACTACATGCATGAACATGCGCCAAGTCAAGCCTCTTGAAACATTCAAAGGAGAATACCATCCTATCATACTACATCATAGTCATCTCAAAATCTATGTTGGCATTCAAGACAAACCATTATAAACTTTCAGCTCAATAAGCATGGCATCAGAAACTATGATCTCTAAGTTGTTATTGCAAACAGGGTTCTCTGACAACAAAGCTAAATCTGGGTCGACAAGCTAGTCATATTTACAAAAACAAAATAGATAGAGTTCATACCAGCATTTCAGTCTCAGTCACTTCATCATATATCATCCTTGTTGCCTTTCAATTGCACGATCGAACGATATGAATAATAATAAGCGCATTGGACAAAGCTGAATCTACAGGCAAACAAAGGAGAAGACAAAGTAATATGGCTCTTTGAAAGCTACACATGTAAGCATGTAAGAATCAATAAACATTGTAACCAATACTTCTACCTTGACACAAAGAAAAAGAAAACTATTTACGTAGGAAAGCTCCCAACAAGCAAAAGAAGAAAGACAAATATTTTTGGGTTTTCTCAAAAGGACACAAAACAAGAAAACAAGAAAACTAAAATAAACTAGCATGGATAATACAGCGGCCAAGTGTAAACACCGGCTAACAAAGTGAAAGCATAATCATGAATTTAAAGTCGGTGAGAACACGTACTCCCCCAAGCTTAGGCTTTTGGCCTAGCTTGGTCTACTCCCATGCTGGGAAATAACTAGCTCCAGGAGACTCCGGAGCAGACTGTGGATGCCACTGCTGTGTGAGCTCCTCTGGCTCCCACTAATAAACTAGCGTCTCGTACTCGACTGGCGGCTCGGGCACGGGCGCCTCTGGTTGGGCCAAGCTCCAATATGCGTAGATGTCCGCGGGCATAATAGTGTACCTGCCTGCATGAAGATCGAAGAAAGAAGGAGCAGGAAAAGTAATAGTCTCTCGAGTACCCTGACTAAATACCAGGTTATAAATCATCCATCTACTAGCATCTCTATCCAGAAAATCATGGCGAACCATGCTGTCATAATCCAGATATTTCTCAGGGAGAAACATCTCTCCTTCCTCTCCCAGTATAATGGGTATCTCATAGTGTCTGGCAAGACGGGTAGCATAGATACCTCCATAGATGACACCTTTAGAACATTTCAGGTTCAACCGTTGAGCTACTATAGCGCCCAATCTATAAGTCTTATCGTTATAAAGGCTTTCGCGCAAAACCGCAAGATCTGGAGAACTAAGTGATCCAGCCTCCCCACGGCCAATCAAAAAATTTCCCACAAATAGTGAGAAGTACCGAAGCATAGGAAAATGTATGCTAGCAATTCTAGCGCGAGACACTTGTCACATCCCTAACCCTTAAGCAAGATAGCATTGTGCTCATGTCTTTTTTGCATTTGCATCTAAGAAGTTTCAACAAAAACAACAAAGTGGCAAAGGAAAAACTCAAAGCCCTAGCCACCATTTCAAATTAAAGGAAATCTCAAACTAGTTCAAAATTAATGAACCCAAAATGGCCTCAAGAAATGTTCAAACTTTCTGATAAATCATGAAAGTAAATGAGCATTGGAGAAAACTATTTTCTTGACACTTTAAGCTTTTTAAATTAATGCAAAAATCCACTAGTTTCAAATTTAAAATTTGAAATCAGAAACTATAATTTTCCAAAAATGTTGAAAACCTTAGAAATGGTTGGGGACATTATAACAAATAATTCAGGAGGTCTAAAATAGTTTTTACTTTTTGTTTTGGGGCTGAATTAATTAGCAAAACAGAAAAACAAAAACAGAAAAATAAGGAAAAACCTTACCTGTCGCCTAAGCCTGGCCCGGCCCATCCCTGGCTCGTCCCCTCCCTCACGCCAGTAGGCAGCAGGAGGTGGCCGCCGCTCCCTCCGGCGCGGCCACGCACCTGCGTGCCTGCCTGGCCGCCGCCTCGCGCTGGCGACGACGGGGATAAGCTCCCCAGAGCCTCCCCTATCCATTCCCCGCCTCGGTTCTCTTCCTCCGGCCGGATCTCTTCCTCCTCCCCGCTGCCGCCATTGGAGCCGAGCTCGAGCTCGAGCTGCCCGTGCCCCTAGCCTTAGGATCCCCTCCCAGAGCACGCCATTAGCTCCGCCTCGTCACCCTGGTCATCTCTGCAGAAGCCGAAGCTTCCTCGAGCCCTGCAACGCCCGCAACGCCGTCGTCTTCCACCTCCGGCCGCCGTACCTCTGCCGTCGATTCGCTTCCTCCGGGGCATCCTCGAGCCCCTCTTCAGCACCATCGGAACCGTCGTGAGCTCGTCGTCGTTTCCCCTCTCGCCCCACGCTCTCCCGTGCATCGTATCCTAGTTCCCCACCAAGGCCGAGAGCTTCTCGCCGCCGGCCATGTCGCTGCCGTCGCTGTGATGACTGATCCACGCGCCCGAGCTAGGATTCCAGCTCCTGGAGCCTCCAGGAGCGTGCCGAGCCCTCCAGCTGCCCTCCCCGTGCCCTAGAACAGCCCCTCATAGAAGGCCGAGCTTCGGCCGCCGCTCCGGCTCATCGCCGACGCCTCTTCCGGCGACCCTAGCCTCCCCAGATGGTCCTGCCAGATCGGCCACTTCGCGAGCATGCAGTAGCTGCAAACCGCGTGTGTTTTGGTGCTGTGCAGCGCCATCTAGGTCGCCTCCGGCGAGCCCTCCGCCGCGGGCCTGGTCGCCGGTGACCACCCTCCGGTGGGGGTCGACGTGGCAAGCTAACCCAGAAGCTTAGGGACCTAATCACTCGCTGACAAGTGGGCCCAAGGCCAAGTCAAACCTCAGTTAGGGCTGGTCAGCGCGGGATTAGTCCCACAGAGGCTGACCAGTGGGGCCCCCCTGTCAGGTTTGACCTGAACAGGTCGGCTGACCTGCTGACGTCAGCCTGAGGCAATAAATAGAATTTCCAGTATAAAACTAATTCAGGAAATTGCTAAAATTTGTAAACATCATAGAAATTAATCTGTAACTCCAATGAAAATAATTTATATATGAAAAAGTATCAGAAAAATTCAAGCATTCTGATTATGCTATTTTCAACCATGTTTAAAAAAGTTACAGAACCCTAAATTGTGGAATAAGGAATAATTCAATTCTTTTAATCACTTTATAAATGGAATTTGCAAAAATATTCAAATTTCATTATATATGCAATGATCACACACTGCCCTAATTACAAATCAGTACCATAACATGACATTTCATGCATGTTAACATCAAGTTGATCTGGGCATCAGGTCGAATCAATTAAACCGGTATCCGAGAATACCCCGTTTGAATTGCTATTCGAATGTGATTCAAATGAACTCTAAACCTATTAGATGTTGAAAATAATAACTTATCACCTTGCATTCTCATGCCATGCTCATGCATCATTTTGAGTGCATATGATTGTTATTGAATGTTGCCATTCATTTCGGTAGGCTCCGCACCCCCGCATTCCACCGAATATCCGTCTGACGGATATCGTTCCTCCTCTGAGCAACAAGGCAAGCAACCCTTTTGATCATCCTGATAATTCCCATGTTCTTGCTCCTGCACTTATTTATTGCATTAGGATCAAATGCTACAACTCCTTTTGCCACGATAGTTGAACCCACTTCCTTTGCATGACCTAACCTTGTCACAGTAAATAGCCGAACCTTGCAACCTAGCATACCTGGTAGTTGCTTGAGCTATGATGTGCCTTATCCTGCTATGCATGCTATGCTTAGAGTTGTGTATGGTGTGTCATCTGGGAGATGAACAGAAATGTGGAATGTGTTCGGTGAGCAAAGGTTGTGTGTTGAACTTGATTTGGTAAAGGTACCGGTGAAAGGCTGTGTAGGGGTACATGGCGGGTTGTTTCATTGGAACCGTCCTTAGGAACTGAGTTCCGTGTATGTAATCCAAGACTAGATACTACCACATGCTGGGCCCTGAAATATGACCCTGCTCGGCCTATTAATCGCGTAGTACTCGGTCCAGGAGTTGCAAGTAGTTTCTGGTGTTTATAGTAATGCTGGAGGCCGTGCATGGTGCTGACCTGAGAGGTGGGCCGTGATGCGGTAGGCAGTGGCACGGTGTACCAAGTGGCACCCGGATGGTGGGCTTGGGAACCCTGTGCACATCGTTTGAGGTCGTGGCGGAAACCCCGGCCGGACTTCCGTACGGGTTACTCTCAGATAGGCGATAAACCTGGACTCGGTACTGGTGTGGTTAACGGTCGTGGCCGACTCCCTCGCTGGGCTTTCGCTTGAAGGTTGCCGAGGTGCATGACGTGCACATAGCGATAAGTGGCGAGAGCGTGTGTGACGAAGTACACCCCTGCAGGGTTATGATCTATTCGAATAGCCGCGTCCGCGGATATGGACTACTTGGAGACATTTGTTGTTCATAGATAACTTCAATCACTACTCATAAAATGGGCAAGATAAGTGTGAGTGTCGTGGACGACATTTCCGTATGGAGACGGAATGATTCCACGATAGTGTATTGCTGTGGTGTTAGTGGACTCGTGTGCGAGAAATCAAGTTGTCAAAACTAATTTCAAAATGCAAGTTGTCTAGCCACGAGTCAAATGCTGGCTTCCCGCATGAAACCCCACAATACCTTTTGATACCTTGCATGAGTAGTTAGTTCTCCTAAAGTCTTTCTGAGTACCTTCGTACTCATGTTTGCTTAATAAATGTTGCAGAGGTTGCTAATGACCCTAATGGAGGGTTCTTCGTAGACATCGACGACGACGAGTAGCTGGTGTCCCAGCTACGATCTGGCCCTACGTCGGCTCTGTAGTATAGTCAGGCCATGTGCCTTCTAGTTGCACTGTCTGTACCCAGACAGTCTATAACTCTTCCGCTGGCTTGTATTTGTATGACTGCTATTATGGGTCGAGAGACCTTAATGTGTAATATTATGTGTGTGGCTCTTCCGAGCCTCTTGAATAAAGGTTGTATGTTTATGGTTATGTTGTGATGCCATCGATGTATCTATACATATCGGTATGCCATGCGTACGTGTGTCATACTTGATATGTATGGGGTTCGAATACCTAGTCGTGAACTTTAGTAGCACTCCTTACAAGGAAATGCCCCTTTGTGATCCAACGAGCCTTGGTAGTCCGCTACTACTCCGGACACATTGGTTGACCGGCATGAGTCCTTCGTAGCTGCTGTGTCTGTCCTCTTTGGGGAAATGTCACGCGACGTAATGGAGTCCTTGTAGCTTGCTACGACTCATCTACGTTCGCTGATGACCGACACCTGCTTTGTTGGGTCATGTATGCATGTCCTTGTGCGGAACTGCCACTTTGATTTATGACTAGACATGTCGATCCGGGTTCTTTGACATTGGATTGCTAGCGACACCTATCGCATACGTGAGTCAAAAGACGCAAACGGTCCCAGCTAAGGTAAGGCTGCAGCCGTGGAGTTAACCGTGCGTGAGACCACAAAGAGATGCGATGTGTTACAGGCTGGATTCCTATGGCTTAGGATCGGGGTCCCGACAACACTCCTCTCTCCTGTCCAACAGCAATAGAACCAATGAAATCCTCCATGTCCCGTGGACGAGTGTCACGGATATCCCCAACATAAGGTAATTTGCATATATTGCAAAAACCCTGCAGTGTCATGCACTGGGGGACATCGTATATCATCAACTCAACCATGGGAGGATTCTTCCTCGGATAAAAGTTGAAGCTTTGAACGAAAATACTGGTGAGGAGGTGGTATTGTGGGCACTTATCTTCAAAGAACGCAGTAAGAACTGCGTTCTCCACCAAGTAATAAAAGTCTTCATGAAGTCCGGTGGCGCGCAAAAATTCATCACTTGGCCACTCGCGCGCTCGAACTTCTGTGACTCGAGGGACTACGTACTTGGGATGGTTCTTCTCATCCTCCTTGGGGTTACGGCTTGAAGAGCCTCTCAAGAACCTCCTCATCTTTTCCTTTTTCTAGCTCTGAAAATTTCTGAAATTTTTAGAGACTTCGAAAGAAAAGTGACTGAAGATTAACCCAACTTGTAGCAACTAGTCCTACTAGTGCCTAGAGACCATATCACGCACTAAAACTACTTGGGACCGGCTAAAATCAACCTTTCTAGCTCAAGAACAGGGTCACCAAGGTAGCAAGAATACGCGAAGGATAAAGTACTAGAGCAAAAACTAATTGGACCAATGGAGGAGTCACTTACCAAGGAGTAATTTCCCCAAAACGGTTCGAAGAATGGTGCTTTGAGCAAGGAGATCAAAAATCACAGCCAAACGAGCAAGAACACGGGTTTGAGTTGCAAAACAATTTTTTCTCGAGGTGGAAGAAGAGGCTGATGGCTGGAATGAGTGGAGGGGGTTCCTGTGGGCCCCACAAGCTTGCACCCATCCACCAGGGGGGTAGGTGGCGGTGGCAGGGTTGGTGGCCCACTGGTCTGGCCCCCAGGCCAGCTCTGAGGCCCAGAAATTTTCAGAAATTCCAGAAAAAATTATCCTAAATTTTTAGGACCATCGGAGAACTTTTATTTTTGAGGTATTTTTGTCCAGGACGCTAAAACAGAAAACAGGAAAACTAAACTAATTCTATCATTTTTCTTCTAAGCCACAGAAAAGGAAAAGTCTAAACAGAGGTATGTGACTCTTTGATTCATCCGTTTCATGGTCATCGAAAGAAATCCGTCAATGGGGTTGATCAAGTCCTTATGACAAAACCTTCTCGAATCGCAAGAGAGAACGTAGAATTTTCGAATAGCCACTAAATCACCTCAATGGGGATATGTATTTCCCCAACAAGCAAATCATACTTCATCTTGACACGAGGAATAGGGCATTCAAAGCTCCCAATAAGAATCGATGAAGTTTGATGCAATGTACTTGATATCGTTTCTTCGGAAAGTGCACTGTGTGCTCATTACCGTTGACATGGAAAGTGACATTGCCTTTGTTGCAATCTATAACAACCCATGCAGTGTTTAAAAAGGGTCTTCCGAGGATGACAGCCATGGCATCGTCCTCGAGAATATCCAAGATAACAAAGTCTGTTAAGATAGTGGTGTTAGCAACCACAACAGGCACATCCTCGCAAATGCCGATAGGGAAAGCAGTTGATTTGTCGGCCATTTGCAGAGAAATTCCAGTGGGTGTCAACTTATCCAATTCAAGTCTACGATAAAGAGAGAGCGGCATAACACTAACACCAGCTCCAAGGTCACATAAGGCACTTCTTACGTAGTTTCCTTTAATAGAGCAAGGTATAGTGGGCACTGCGGGATCACCAAGTTTCTTAGGAGTGCCACCTTTAAAAGTGTAATTGGCAAGCATGGTGGAGCTCTCAAGATCTGGTATCTTTCGTTTATTAGTCACGATATCTTTCATGTACTTGGCATACGGAGACTGTCATATCAGTTAACCGCATCTGGAGAAAGACGGGTCTTGTCATCTCAACGAAACGCTCAAAATCCTCATCATCCTTTTTCTTGGATGGCTTAGGAGGAAAGGGCATAGGTCTCTGAACCCATGGCTCCCTTTCTTTACCGTGCTTCCTAGCAGTGAAGTCATTCTTATCGTATTTCTTAGGTTGTGGGTTATCAGGATTAACCGTCGATTCAATTTCCACATCCTCATCATTGCTAGGTTGAGCATTATTATGAACATCACTGTCCATATTGTCACCAGGTTCATGTTCATCACCAGATTGTGTTTCTGCATCAGACGCAGAAATATCATTAGGTTCTTCAGGTGTGACAGTATTTGGTGAACTGGCATGTAGGCTTCTATCATCCTTCTTCTTCTCCTTAGGATGACTAGGTGTATCAGCATTGATTCCTTGAGAATCTTGATCAATTCTCTTAGGGTGACCTTCAGGATACAAAGGTTCCTCAGTCATTTTGCCTCCTCTAGTAATGACTCTGACAGAGTTGTCATTTAGTTCATTGAGCAGGTCATTCTGAGCTTTAAGTACTTGATCTACCTAAGTAGTAATCGTAGAGGCATGTTTACTCAGAAGCTTCAGATCGTTGACATTTCTATCTACACAAGCACTTAAATGGCTAAGCATACCAGTACTTTGTTCCAAATGTCGGCTAACATAATCATTGAAACTCTATTGTTTGGCAACAAAATTGTCAAATTCATCAAAGCATAGGCTAGCAGGTTTATCAAAAGGAAAATCACTCTCATCAAACCTACGCAGAGAATTCACTTCTACTACCTGTATCGGGTTATCGAGACCATGGATCTCTTCGATAGGTGGTAGAATTTTGACATCTTCAGATCTAATGCCTTTCTCTTGCATGGATTTCTTGGATTCTTGCATATCTTCGAGGCTGATGAATAGAATACCTCTTTTCTTCGGAGTTGGCTTAGGAGGTGGTTCGGGAATAGTCCAAGCATTATCGTTGATCAAGATGTTATTCAGTAGGGTCTCAGCTTGTTCTACAGTTCGTTCCCTAAAAACACAACCGACACAACTATCTAGGTGGTCTCTAGAGGCATCGGTAAGTTCTTTATAGAAAATATCAAGTATCTTGTTCTTCTTAAGAGGGTGATCAGGCAAAGCATTTTGTAGCTGGACGAGCCTCCCCCAAGCTTGTGGGAGACTCTCTTCTTGGAGTTGAGCAAAGTAGTATATTTCCTGCAAGGCAGCTTGCTTCTTATGGGCAGGGAAATATTTCTCACAAAGGTAATAGACCATCTCCTGGGGACTACACACACATCCAGGAGCAAGAGAGGTGAACCAGGCTTTAGCGTCATCCTTTAGAGAGAAAGATAACAACTTAAGTATATCGTAGTGGCGGATCTTCTCCTCATTAGTGAAAAGGTTGGCTATATCGTGTAGTTTGGCAAGATGGGCTATGACCATCTCAGACTCATAACCGTGAAAAGGATCAGATTCGACTAGAGAGATTATCTCAGCATCAACACAGAATTCATAATCCTTATCGGTGATAAAGATAGGTGAAGTGGCAAACTTCGGGTCATATTTCATCCTAGCTTCCCAAGATTTTTCCTTCCACTTGAGAAGTAATTTCTCTGCGTCATAGACATCCTTACACGCAAGAAAATCCTTAGCTATCTCTCCCTCCATAACATAACCCTCAGGTATATCAGGCAATTCATATCTAGGAGAGCTAGATCTAGCAGGAGCAAAAGCAGGTTCTATCTCAATAGTATTGGCAGTTTCAGAAGCATCACGAGCATTGGCAGTAACTCTAGCAATATGAGCATCAAGTAACACTCCTAGTGGAACATCAGGCAAAGCAGTATCTCTAGCAGTATCAAGCATATCATCATCAGGAAAAATAACATCTCTAGCAGTATCAAGCATAGCATGATCAGGCATAGTATCAAGCATAGCATCTCTAGCATTAGCAGGCATAGCATCATCAGGCATAGTATCAAGCATAGCATCATCAGGCATAGTATCAAGCATAGCATCTCTAGCATTTTCAGGCATAGCATCATAAGCATCATCAAGGACATGCGACATATCAAGATTTCTAGCAGGAGGTGATGTTGCAAACTTACTCATAACTGAAGGTGAATCAAGTGCAGAGCTAGATGGCAATTCCTTACCTCCCCTCGTAGTTGAGGGCAAGACTTTGGTCTTCGGATCCTTCAGATTCTTC
Source organism: Hordeum vulgare subsp. vulgare (assembly GCF_904849725.1). Classification (NCBI taxonomy): domain Eukaryota; kingdom Viridiplantae; phylum Streptophyta; class Magnoliopsida; order Poales; family Poaceae; genus Hordeum; species Hordeum vulgare. Next base: position 198,086,041 of record NC_058522.1, read on the forward strand.
ATAGTGATCAGCAGATATAAATCCCAAGTGACTCAGAGAATATAGCAATACCTCCCCGACAACGGTGCCAGAAAAATGCTTGATGTCAACTATTCTTCCCCTTTGCGACGGCACCAGAAGAATGTTGTTATCACTCTCCGGCAATCGAAACTAGAAGAATGTTGTTGACGGCCCATAAGCGCATGGGATTGCAGCAGTTTTCGAGGGTAGAGTATTCGACCCAAATTTGTTGATTCGCACGATGGGAGGTGAGAGAATACTCTCAAGTACTAGCAGTTGAATTTTCAGAATCAACCACACCTGAAATATTAGTATCTGCAAGCAAAGTAGTAACAACAAAGGAGCGAGTAACGGCAGTGGTAAGGAACAACAGTAGTGACAACAGTAGCAAGTAGCAACAGTAGCAAGCGAAAGTAGTAGCAACACTAGCAGCACAGCAAGACAAGTAACAACAGTGGTAGGACAAACTCCTAGGCAATGGGTCGGTGATTTGTTTGGATGATATTCATCATGCAACAGCTATAACACGGAGAGATATGTGGCTAGATCCCATTCGTCAATGTGATGTAGGCATGCATTCCGTGTGTCGTCATACCTGCTTAGGGAAAAGAACTTGCATGACATCTATTGTCCATCCCTCCTGTGACAGCGGGGTCCAAAAGGAAACTACGGGATATTAAGGTTCTCCTTTTGATAAAGAACCAGACCAATGCATTAGCACTTGGTGAACACATGAACTCCTCAAACTTTGGTCATCACCAGGAGTGGTTCCGGTTATTGTCACTCCGGGGTTCCCGGATCATAACACATAGTAGGTAACTACAACTTGCAAGATCGGATCTAAAACACACATATATTGGTGACAACATAATAATTTCATATCTGAAATCATGGCACTCGGGCCCTAGTGACAAGCATTAAGCATGGCAGAGTAGTAGCAACATCAATCTAAGAACATAGTGGATACTAGGGATCAATCCACATCAAAACTAACTCGGTTACATGATAGATCTCATCCTACTCATCACCGCCCAGCGAGCCTAGGAATAGATTACTCAGGAACGACGAAGAGCATCATGGAATTGGAGAGGGAAGAACATTGTTGATGACGATGGTGACGATTTCCCCTCTCCGAAGCCCAAGACGGACTCCAGATCTGCCCTCCAGATGAAGAACATGTGGTGGCGGCGGCTCCGTATCGCAAACGCGACGAAAACTTCTCTTTTTATTTTTTCTAAGACGAAAGGGAACTTATAGACCTGAGGTTGGGGCGTCAGAGCCGGGTGGGCCCCACAAGCCTGCCCACCGCCACCAAGGGGGTGGTGGGGGAGCCAGGGCTTGTGGCCCACTGGCCAACCCCCTGAGGTGGAACTTGGCGCAGATATTTTTTATATTTTCCAAAACTGTTCCCCGTAAATTTTCAGGACGTTTGGAGAACATTGATTTCTGCACAAAAATAACAACAAGGCAATTCTGCTGAAAACAACGTCAGTCCAGGTTAGTTCCATTCAAATCATACAAATTTGAGTCCAAAACAAGGGCAAAAGAGTTTGGAAAAGTAGATACGATGGAAACGTATCAAGGCGCCGGCTCGGAAGCCTGCAGGCTTCCAAGGGACACCTTGGCTTTGTCGCAAGTTGCGCAGGTTGCACCATGTGCCAGGCCCTGGCTTGTCGTGATGATGATTTTCTCAGATGACGGGACTGGCCCTGAGCCCCGGGTCCCACCATAACACCCCCTCGACCCCCGCACGCAGGATCCTCTCTGGAAATATACTAGGAAACGGTTGGGTTTCGAGAGTCGTTAATGTGCCCGTAATAATCGGGGGAGGTGAGCCTCGAGCGCATCGGATCCCCTCCCCACGATCCATCGTGGGGGTTTAAATGGGGTACGGGAGGGCCATTCGCCCCCTTCTCGCCCCGCACCTACGCCCCTTCCTCCTCTGAGCCCAGAGAAAGAAGAATCCTTGCTTCATCTTCGTCTTCGCGCAAGTCATCGCCTCTAACCACCACAAGCTTTTGTCGTCCGACGTCATGTCGAGCAGCACCCCTAAAAAGGGACAGCACAATGGTGCCTGGCTCGGAAGCGACATCTGCGAAGGCCACATGGAGGCTCCCGGCAAGCAATTTCTTCACCAACTTCCTCATCTTCTTTGGCTTGCAGCCACACCATCTCGCGCCTAATGCCATTCTTCAACTTGCTTCCTTCGTCGTCCTATGCAATGTCTTCCTGGGTATTGAGCCCATCTCGACCTCTGGCAAAAGCTGCTCTTCTTCAAAAAGCAGTCCGTGAAAATGGACAAGGCAGAGGCGGAGAATCTCAAAGCCCCCCGCCCAATGCCCCGTGCGGCGCGACACTGGTGAATCATCGGACGACGTCCGGCTTCCCCCATATGTCGTTGCAGTACTCCATCAAAATGCGGCAGAGGGGATTATTCAACGTGAAGAACGTTCACCCCTCCCACGACAGCCTCAAGCTGCACCCCTTCACCATCGCTCCTCCGACGGTGAAGAGGAACTGGAAAGCTTCGTACCCGAAGCCGATCGCTGAGGTGGCACAGATATGCACCTACCTTGAGACCATGAAGACTCGCGACCTCCTGGGCCGCGAGATTCTCACCACCATGATGACCCGCCGGATCCTTCCTCTGCAGAGGCGACCACATATGATTTGTCAGATGGGCGACTGGCATGATCCCTACCGGCTCTCCACCAAGAGCTTCCGAGTCGGTGCGGTGGCTCAAAATGTGAAACTAATCTCCTCCGCCAACATGGACGAAAGTGGAGGTTGCGAATGGGGAAAACACCCTTACAACCAAGCCCATCCGGCCCAAGTGGTAAGTACCTTCCTGAATCTTGCTTTTGATGACTTTGAACTTGTTGTTCTCTCTTCTGAGCCGGCTACCGACTCCCTTGCTTAGTTGTTCGAGAGCCTGCAAGTGCTCAACCCGCCAGCCGCCGACGTGCAGATGTCGGACCCCTCGGAAATTGAGGATGAGGGGGTGATAGAGCTGCGGGCCGCCGTCTCCGAAAGTTTGGAGGAAACGCTGGAGTCGGAGGGCTCCGAGCCGCCTGTTGAGCACCTAAAGCCCTCCCTTCTTTAGTGGATGGATGATGACGAGATGCCGCCTGCTCCGCATGATGCAGCCTTCGGGGAGGATCTGGAGGATCCGGAGGAGGTCACCAACCTTTCCTTGACACGGGGCACAGTAATGCCGGCGAGATGGCGGCGCCTGGCGAGGCGGACAGAAACAAGGGCAAGAGAGCTGCCACATTGTCTCTTTTTGATTTGTTGGGTGAGGATAGATTCCTCAAATAGTACCTGGCAGGGACGCCGAGGATGTGGAGGAGGAAACTGCCTCCGCCACCGAATGAGCCGCCTGGGCAGCTGCTGATGCTGCCAAGAAGACGATGGACGACGAGTCCGACCTTCGCTGGGAAACGGTGGCCCACAAGACGGTCACGGGCCAATCTAAGCCCAGCTGGGCCGAGAAGCCCGTCAAAGAGAAACGGTCAAAGACCAAGCACGACCCCGCCATGAGAGTGCGCGTGGAGGAACCAGCTAGCGAAGCGGCTCCAAAGCGCGCCCAGGGGGTCGAGCCAGCCAAGTCCGACCAGCCGGCCGCCTCCACACCAGTGGACCTCGAGGTGATCCCTAACATGCCTGAAGTTGATGTAGACGGCGCGCCGGAGATGACCCTGGAGGCGCTGGAGGCGAACATGGAGGCGCCGGAGACCGCCGATCTACCCCCGGCTGCGGAGACGGCACCGACCGGAACATCGACGGAGCCGGCCACCAACCCACCACCTGGAGACGGCACCATCGTCATGGTCAACCGCGGCCCGGCCGCCCCAAGAGCCGGCGCCATCGCCGGGAGCCGGCCCATGAGGACCTCGCGCGTAGCCCATGCTCAGCCGCATCCCGGAGCTGGTGGCCTTGTTCTCCAGCAGCCGTGACAAGGTGAAGCAGGCGGCCCTGGTGGCCAAGTAAGACCTAGAATGGCTTGAAGAGCGAAGCAGGGTGAGTCCTCTATCTTTTGTGTCTTTTCTTTCTTGCTCTTGAATTAGTGCGGGCGCGCTAGTGCACGCATTAGGTGTAGCCCCCGAGAATCGGGCCGGCCAAGCATTATCCGGGCCGAATATCCTTGTGCTATGCTTGCATTTGCGTTTTTAGTCGGGGCGTGCTAGAACACCCACTTTGTGTACCCCCGAGAATCGAGCCGGCTAAGAGTTAGCCGGGTCGAATCTTACTTCTTGATTTATTTGTGTTGCTTGAAGGAGCTTCATGACGCCCAAGTGCAGGCGTATAACGTGTTGTGGGCCCAGATCCAGGCAGTTGATGGCCAAGTCGTCGATCTTCAGGGCCGACTGGATACTGCCATCTTGGAGCGAGACGCCTTGTGCAAGGCGGATAAGTAGCTCCAACAGCACCTGAGTCTTCTTCAGACAGAGAAGAAGGATCGCAAGGCGGCCCTTTAGGCCGAGCTGGAGCAGCTGCACGCCACCATTTTGGAGAAGTACACCTCCCACGTTGCCGACACGGAGCGCCTTAAGACGGCTCATCTCGAGGAGAAGAAGCTCAAGGACGCTGCCCTCAAGGTGAATGAGGAGGCCCTGACCCAAAGGCAGGCGCAGCTGGCTAAGTCGATGGAGGCGACCAAGGCCCTCCGAGACGAGCTCTCGCGCATGACTCAAGAGAGCATGGTACGGGAGTGCGAGGGCCTGGAGGAGGCCCGCGAGACTGACATCCATTTCAACCATCAGCTTTTCTTTATCTTGTCTTGATCTTTCTCTTTTGTTGGCCTCCCCTCTTATTCCTCTTCGCACCAGTTCCCATACCCCAGGAATCTTTCCTCGGACATGGGAAGTGGTTGAAACGGCTGTGGAGACCAGCAGCGAGTAGCATCGCGCTGCTGGTGAGGACGTGGATGCCAACGCCGGCTGGTTTGTGGAGGATATTGCCATCGGCATCTGGGCCCGCCTGCTTGTACTAGCCGACTCCCTAGAGTGGGTCCAGAGTGTAGGCTCATTAATGATAAGGGCGATGTGGCCCGACGCCGTGGAGCCGGCGTCAATGAGCCGGATGTCCCGCTGGCTTGAAGCCGGGAACGCCCGCCTCGACGCCTGGCGCGCCTTCGCCGCGCGCGCTGGTGCATACCTGGCGCTTCACTTAGACAAGTCCTGGTATCGAAACCTGGACTTGGGCGAGCTCGCAGCACAGCGCGATGGCTCGGAGGGGGAGGTGCAAGCCATGGAGGACCAGCTGTAGATGAGGGCCAGCGACATTGCTTCTTTCGCCGCCTGGGACGAGCTCAACTTGGAGCGTGATGAATATGGCAACGTGGTCCCTGAGGACTTGCTCCATCTTCAGCCTTATGACACTAATGGCAGCTCTGCTGAGGCGGCCCTTGAGGAGGAGGCTACCGACTCCAGCAGCGAGGCCTAGGCGAATTCGACCACGGAGGATGGTGCCGGCAGCTCGCGAGGTGGAGACGGCGCATCCGCCTCGGGCGTAGCCGGCGATGTTGAAGACACCACTTCTGGAGCTGCAACCGGGGCCGCAGACGGAGCCTCCGCCCCTTAGCTTGTCCCTTTTGTTTTTCGTTGTCTCCATTTTATCATCAGTCCAAAAGTTCCACCCACTCGGGGTGTTTATTGTAATGAACTTTGACCGTGGGCCTTTTCAATGCTTTTGAATGTAACATGTGTTATGTCATTCTGCATTGAATTCGTAAACGCCATGCTTGCTGACTCGAATTTTCATCTTTTCATTGTTGTTTGATTCTTTTTTCTCCAACTCCTTTATTCTCTCTAACATCCGCCTCGCCAGCCCGAAAGCCGGGAGCCGGTTTGTGACTGGGACGAGGGTTGTGCCTTTGAGAATATCAGACTTTGATTTTTCGAAGGAAGCAACACTTTAAGATTCAAAAACGAGCCAGCAGAGGCCGCCTAGAACAATAAGATTGAAAGATGATCAAACCAACCCGAGTCGGCAACCCTTTTTGTAGTTGAACTTTTCATGCAACCAGCCTTCCCTGCCACCGCCTCGTTAGACGGACAGCTGGGAGCCGGTCTGTAGCTTGTGCGAGACGGCAAGGGTTCCACCCGGCGTACGCTATACGCTCACCTACAACTAAGGAAATCGTTCGGGCCGGCTAGCGAGCCCCCGAGCCCATGGAGCCGGACCAGGGGACACACAAATGAGTAAAAGACTCTTGCCATGAATCCGAAAGGGGTGTATCCCAAGCATCGGCTTGAAACACCCATTTCATTCATTTAAAATCAGGAAAAGGGAGGAAGATACATATGTGCATGCTCTTTTCTTTTTTCTTCTCTTGCATTCTAGCAATAGAAGAGGTGAAGCAATGTCGCGTTCCATGGACGCTCCATTTCCTGGCCGGAGTCGTCTCTCTTGTGCTTCCTTGGCTTCTGGGCCTCGATCAGATAGTATGCATTGTTATGCAATGCCCGACTGACGCTGAAAGGTCCTTCCCATGGAAAAGAGAGTTTGTGTTGGCCGGCTGTTCGCTGGATTCTTCTGAGCACCAAGTCCCCCTCCCTAAAGGAGAGAGGCTTGATCTTCTTGCTATGGTAGTACCTCAGCTTCTGTTGTTATATGGCCGTCCGGCACAAGGCTAGATCCCGCGCCTCCTCGAGCAGATCGATGCCATCTTCTCTTGCCTCCTTCGCTTCGGTCTTTGTGTATAAGGTGACCCGAGACGAGTCGAATTTGACATCCGTGGGGATGATTGCCTCGGACCCGTATACCAGAAAGAATGGTGTGAAGCTGGTTGACCGGTTCGGCGTGGTGCGGAGGCTCTACAACACAGTCGGCAACTCTTTGATCCAGCAGCCGGCTGACCTGACAAGTGGCACCACCAAACTTGGCTTGATGCAGGCCAGGATCAGACCATTGGCCCTTTCCACCTGGGCATTGGATTGCGGGTGCGCCACTGAAGCCAAGTCGACCAGATGCCTTCCTTAGAGCAGTAGAGTGCCAAAGATCCTTTGGCAAAGTTGGTGCCGTTGTTGGTGATGATGCTGTGGGGGATGCCGTAGTGGACAGCGATGTCCTTGATGAACCTGACAGCCGTGGGGCCGGCAAGCTTCTTTATGGGCCTAGCCTTGATCCACTTGGTAAACTTGTCAACAGCCACCAAGAGGTGCGTCATGCCGCCTCGAGCGGTCTTGAATGACCCCACCATATCCTGCCCGCAGACGGCAAACGACCATGCTAGGGGGATGGTTTTGAGGGCCAAAGCGGCATGTGGCTCTGCGTGCTGAAGCATTGGCAGCCTTCACATTTGTTGACCATGTCCACTGCCTCCTCGAGGGCCGTGGGCCAGTAGAATCTGTGGTGGAACGCCTTGGACACGAGGGTTCTGGAGGCGGCATGATGCCCACACTCACCATGATGTATGTCTCTGAGGATCTCTTGCCCCTTTTCTGACTCGACGCGATGCTGGAATACACCAGTCACGCTACAACGAACGAGCTCGTTATTGATGATGGTGTAGGCTGCTGATCTACGTTGAATCTGCCTTGCCTCTGCCTCATCTTGAGGAAGTTTGCCACGAAGAAGGAAGGCCAAGATTGGTTGAGCCTACGACGGAGCCGATACAAGGGTTGGCTCCGTCTCGACCTAAGTATCGGGGGCTTCTGCATTCCACGCACTTGTTGAAGCAGCCGTAGGCTCGAGACTCTCTGTCTCTGATGCCGCTTTGGCAGCCGGCAGACCGTCTACCTCCATGACGGCCACCCACTAGGTGTCGAGCCAACAAGATTCGAGGCTTAGCGTAGCCAGAATTGTTGTTGTAGCTGGCGAAGCAGTTGTAGACGGCACAACAGTTGGAGTCGGCAGAGCCAGTGTGGCCGGCACAGTAGCTGTAGCCGGCGGAACTAGCGTGGCCGACGTCGTTGGAACTGAAGGGTCTGCCGGCACAAAAATCAACGCCGACTTCGTAGGCGACTTGATGGAGGGATTGTGCAATTGCTCGAGGGAGACGCCGGCTGGAATTGCCTGCCTTGTAGAGCCGATCTTGGCTAAGGTATCAGCCGCCTCGTTGTCCGCCCAAGGGACATGATGAAACTCACAGCCCTCGGAAGGGCCGCTGAGCTGTTGGATGAGGAAGCGATTGCTCGCCATGTTGGCGTCCTTGGCGTCTCATACGCTAGAGACTTGCCGCACCACGAGATTCGAGTCGCCGAAGCAAAGGATCCGCCGGATGCCAATCTCTCTGGTGATCCGGAGGCCATGAGTGAGTGCTTCATACTCGACGACGTTGTTAGAGGCGGCGAAGTGTATGTGGAGAGCATACTTGAGTTGGTCTCCTTTCGGAGACGTCAAGACGACGCCGGTTCCCGGACCAGTTCGGATCTTCGAGCCATCGAAGTGCATCCGCCAATGAGTGGAGTCAGGAGGCGGCGACATGAATTGGGTTTCGGCCCAATCGATGAGGAAGTCGGCCACCACCTGGGATTTGATGGCAGTGTGTGGCTCATAGCGGAGGTCGTAGTCGGCCATGAAGATGGACCACTTGGTGATCCGGCCCGTAGCATCACGGTTGCCCATGATTTCTGAAAGTAGAGCAATGCTCACCACAGTGATGGCATGCTCTTGGATGTATTGCTTTAACTTCTTTGCAGCAAGGTAAACAACATAACACATCTCATGATAATGGGGTAGTTTTTCTTGAAGGCGGACAAGACCTCGCTAAGGTAATATATAGGGCGTTGCACTAACAGTACCTTGCCCTCCTCCTTGCGTTCTACTACCAAGACCACACTAACCATGCGAGTGGTCGCTGTAATGTATACGAGAATGGTTCCCTTTCAGCCAGCGCAGCCAAGATTGGCAGGCTTGAGATGACGCGCTTGAGGTCACGGAAGACTTCGTCCGTCTAGTCGTTCCACTCGAACTTGGTTGTTTTCTTCATTAGCTAGTAGAGTGGAAGCGCCTTCTCGCCAAGCCGGCTGACGAACCGGCGATAGGACGCCAGGAAGCCGGCGAACTTCTGGACATCAAGGATTCAAGCCAGCTTCACCATCCGATCGATGGTTCCAATCTTCTCAGGGTTCGCTCTGATGCCACGAGTGGACATGAAGAACCCCAATAGCTTGCCGCCTGGAACCCCGAAGACGCATTTCTCCGAGTTGAGCCAGATCTTCTAATCGCGCAGGTTGGAGAACGTCTCCCGCAAGTCTTCAAGGAGATTGAAGGCCTGCTTGGTCTTGACGACGATGTCATCCACATAGACGTGGATGTTTCTGCCAATTTATGGCAGGAGGCACTGCTGCATGCAGCATTGAAATGTAGCACCAGCGTTCTTCAGACCAAACATCATGGTGGTGTAGTAGTAGGCCCCAAAGGGCGTGATGAAGGAGGTCTTTAGGCGATCAACTAGATTTAGCTTGATTTGATGGTAGCCTGAATAAGCGTCCAGAAACAACAACAGTTCGCAGCTGGCTGTGGAGTCGATCACTTGATCTATCTTGGGCAGAGCAAAAGGGTCTTTCGGGCATGCCTTATTCAGGCTCGGGTAGTCGATACACATTCGCCATGTGTTGTTCTTCTTCAGCACCAAGACTGGATTGGCTAACCAGTCCGGGTGGAAAACCTCCATGATTTAGCTGGCTGCGAGAAGTCAGGCGATCTCTTCTCCAATTGTGCGCCGCTTCCCCTTGGCGAAGCAGCGCAAGGGTTGTTTCACCGGCTTGGTATCCGGCCTCACATGAAGCTTGTGCTCGGCTTACTTCCTCGGAACCCCTGGCATGTCTTTGGGAGACCATGCAAAGATGTCCAGATTCTCACGGAGGAAGTCAACATGCTCGCCTTCCTATTTGGTGTTGAGGTTAGCACCAATGGTGACGCACTGCTTGGGGTTCATAGGGTCGAGTGGCACCTGCTTGGTCTCTTTGGCCGGCTTGAATGAGCCTTCACCGGCCGACTGGGATGGTGGAGTAGGGATCACCGGCTGCTCAGTAGCCTGAGCCACGAGCCGGTCGATCTACCTTTTCTTCTCAGCAAGGCGTCAGCCAGAAGGCTGCTGTCTCGTGCGCACTCGAGCGACTTCTTGTAGTCGCCAGCGATGGTGATGATGCCCTTTGGACCCGACATCTTCATCTTGTGGTAGGCGTAGTGGTAGATGGCCATGAATTTGCCAGAGCCGGCCTGCCCAACAGCGCATGGTATGGGCTATTGAGATCCACCACCTCGAACCATATTGGATCTCAATGGAAGTGCGCCTTGTCACCAAAAAGGACGTCCAGCTGGGTTTTGCCGATCGGCAAGCAGGACTGTCCCGACACAATGCCATGGAAGACAGTGCTGGTCGGCTGGAGGTCCTTCTCCCTTAGCCCAGGTTTGAGCAAGGTGTCGCTGTAGAGAATGTTGATGCTGCTGCCGTCGTCGACCAACACCCGGGAGAACCGGGAGGTGAGCCTCTTGGAGGAGAAAGTGGGGTGGAGGACGAGCGCGTATGAGCAAGGGTTTGGCATCATAGTAGGATGGTCAGCCCTGCTCCACGTAATTGGCTTTTCAGAACAATGCATGAATTGGGGAACGGGGGGGGGGGGGACCGTGGCGTTCACCTCACACCGGCATTGTCGCTAGCTGTGCTTGTCATCACCCTCGCTGGTGAAGACGACGTAAGCTCCGTCTTGATGCGGGTAGTCGTCATGGAGACGACCATCGTTGTGAGGCGACAATGGTGGAGCTGGAGCCGGCCCACGAGCCGGAGCATGAGGCGCCGCAGCTACACCTGGGGGAGCCGACCCAGGAGCATTTGCTCTAAGGTGAGCCTAGGTTGCCTGTTGTTCTTGCCTATCCGTTGCCGCTGAGAGCTGGCTTAAGTAGCCGGTGCGTCTTCCTCCATGCTAGCCACCTGCTTGCTATTGGAGCGTGAATCAAGTTGATCCGCCTTGAGCTTGTTGTTCTGGCCGCCCCGATTGTCGCGAGCCGGCTTGGGAGTAGTCGGCGTGGGGACAATTTTTGTCCAAGGCGGTGACCTTGACCCGCATTGCGGAGTCGGGCGTGGCGTACTTGTCCGCCATGGCCATGAGCACCGCCAGAGAGGTGTGCTCAAAGCACATGAGCTTGTGCTTGAGGAGAGTGCCATCTCGGTAGCCATCAATAAAGTATTGAATGGCTTGTACCTCATGCACTCCCTCGCAGTTGTTGTGCAGCTCGGTCCAACGCGTGATGTAGTCACGAAGGGGTTCGTCGGGCCTCTGGACGCACATGGGCCAGCTCTCAAGGCCGGCTAGGGCGCTTGTAAGTGTCGGTGAAGTTGCGGACAAACGCCTCCTCGAAGTCAACCCAGGAGTTGACGTTGCCGGCTAGAAGGCTGTTAAGCCATGTTCTAGCCGAGCCGGTCAGCATGAGAGGCATGTAGAGGATGGCTACACGCTTGTTGCCCCGAGCGATGCCGACTGCGGTGGTGTAGTCGATCAGCCAGTCTTCTCGCTTGGCTGTGCCGTTGTACTTGGTGGTGTCCCGAGGGAGAGTGAAGCCTCGGGGGAATGGCTCGCCTGGGATCCGGGGGGCGAAGCACGTCAGACCGATGGGACCATCCTCCTCCAGAAGAGCTGACTACGCCAGGAGGTTGAGGCGCCTGCAAGCATCGTTGTCGCTGTGTGGGACGCGAGGGCCGATCCGAGCCGTGATCGGAAGGGTGTCCTGGGAACTTGTGGCATTGTCCCCCTCCCAATACTTGGGAGGCGGAACCTCACGCACCGAATCCCACTCATCGCCACCATGTCTGCGATGCCGGCTAGAAGACGGCTCGCTCTGGCGCAGAGAACGCTTGTCTTGGCTGCCCTTGCCCTTCCGGCCAGAAGTGTGATGCGAGGAAGATCTCTCAGTGTGACGAGGACCCCTGGGGTTACGGTTGCTCCTGGATCGGCTCCCGAAGACTCCGATTGTGCCTGGCCAGGGTCAAGCAGTGACTGTTGCTCATTCGCGGCATCAAGGAGATCCTTGACCCGCTTCTCCTGAAGGACGTCTCCTCGCCCTCCAAACCTGGCATTTCTGCCATGGCCGCCTGAGCAACCCGCAAGTTGGCCGTAGGGGTATCGTAGATGGGCTGCTTGCCGCCTAGGATTTTGGCAATGACCCGGCCGCGGCCATGGACCGCACCGAGCAGGCTAGAACCATCTGCAAGCAGAATGAAGTCGTAAGCGGAGTTATACTCGCGCTGCGCGGCCTCCATCCGGCGTTTAGCCGCAGCGATGGCAGTGCACTCATCCAAGATCTGCCTGCGAGCCTCCTCAAGTGAGGCCCGCACATCGGTGGGGTTTGTGGAGGTGGCAATGGGCGTCTTCAAGCCGGCAAGGGTAGCATGAAGTGTGTCGGCTGTTACCGCATCGGGATCAGCAGCATCTGCTGACGCCTTGCCGTGAGCCTTGCTGGTGACGGCGCCAATGACCATCACCTCAATGAGGTTGGAAACAACGGCGACGTGATGCAGGGCAAGACACCCCAGAGATGATGGTAGACCGTCAAAGACGAGCACATCTCTGGGGTACTCATCGAGCGCAGGCGTCTCCCCGAGGGAGAGCCTACTGAAGATGGCGCACAACGCGTCGACGTCGATGTCCTCGCCGGGGTAGCGAGGTCTATCGTCGAGGCACAAGTCGCTAAAGAGAACGCCGAGGTTCGCAACAGTGGCGATGACGACGCTGGGGAGTGGCTCGTCGTTAGACTCCCCATCGGAATCCGTGAGGCGGACTGGAACGTCAATCAACATCGCAGAAGCCTCCTTAAGGGTAGGCTCCATGGGCATGCTGATCGGTCCGGATGCGATGCATCCGGCTGTGTAGCCGAAGGCCCCACCAAGTGCGTAAATCCGGCCGATGCCGTGGACGGCCCCAAGGTGCGCGCCAAATATCGGTGTTTACTCACAACATATGCCATGGGTAGGCTAAAGATGGTGGGAACCGAAGTGACACCAGTGGGCGCTGGGGACGAGGTTGGTACAAGCATGGAACGCACGATGTACCCAGGTTCAGGGCTCTCCGTAGAGATAAAACCCCTAATCCTGTTGGAGTGCATAATACACCAATGAGGTTACAATGTGCTCCTGGAGCTGTTCTATGGAGGACGAAAAAGGAGCAGTCGGCTCACGTCTACCTCTCGTGTATGAGTGTGTGTATGAAGGATTGACCAACCCTCTGCATGGAGGGGGTCGGGGGGTTTTATAGGCAAACCCACCGACCTACAATAAGGATAAAAGTTCATGAGTGGAGCCCGACTAGCAACCTTGCCGACTGGTCAGGGGGCCGATGGGGGTCTTGTCTTGTCGCTGGAGGGGCCCGTCGGCTGCGAGGTCCCATCTGGCTGTGGGACCCGCCGGCTAGCTATTGAAGCTCCCGTGTAAGGCCGACGCAGGACGCGTGTTGTACGTCCGACGTCGTCTTATGAGATTCTTCATGGGTAGCTAGTATGGTAATGGAGTGGGATTTTGACGGCCGACACTGTGTAGGATGATGGATCAGAGCCGGGGTAGGTCAGCGGCATGGCCGCCGATGCCGTACCTGTCGTTTGCTCCAAACCTGTACTTCTGCTGACGAATACACAACTTTGATCGTAGGGTCTCGTTATGAGCTGCGATCTCATGTGACTTGGGCTCCCTGGCGGGCCAACAGCCTTGCTAGCCGTCCCTAGGAACGGCCGTCTCGCCCCTAGCCGGCCAGCGCGTCCTGGATAGCTAGAGGAATGTAGTCGTCTCGCCTCTAGCCGGGAGGGGCTTCCTAGCCGACCAGAGAGAGTTGATCGTCTCCCCTCTAGCCGGTAGGGGCTTCCTAGCCAGCTAGAGGGAGTTGTGCTTTTCCTTCAAGATAGAATGCAAAGTAGTAGGCTCGATGAGTCTACCCCGGGGTTATCCCCCCGTCAACTATTCTTATCAACTCTACATATTTTGGTCTCAATGTTATGTATATGTGTATCATCACTATCGAGATTCAACATGAATAAACCCCTCACATTGGGTGCATGACCATAAAATATATTACTCATATAAATAGAACAAACATTATTCTCCGACATAAATGAGTAATTGTCTCGCAATAAACAAGATCCAGGTATAATATTAATGCTTAACGCAGGCACTAAATAACATTTATTTAGATTCATCACTAATCCCGATGGTAACTGAAGTGAGATCGTGCCAACGGCGATCGCATCAAACTTGGAACCATTTCCCACGTGCATCCTCACATCATCCTACGCCAGGCTTCGTTTCTTGCGCAGTTCCTGCTTGGGATGCAAATGTGAGCAACAGAACCGGTATCAAATACCCAGGCACTAGTACGAGAGCTGGTGAGGTACATATCAATAGCATGTATATCAAATATACCTTGTTTGGCGTTGCCGCCTTCTTATCGGCCAGACACATGGGGCAGGTTTTCTTCTAGTGTCCAGTCCCCTTGCAGTAATAATACTCCATTTTCAGCTTAGGTCCAGCCTTGGTTTTCTTCGTCGGAGGGGCAACCATTTTCCCACTCTTCTTGGAGTTACCCTTCTTTCCCTTGCCATTTTTCTTGAAACTGGTGGTGTAATTGACCATCAACACTTGATGCTCTTTCTGGATTTCTGACTCTACGACTTTCAGCATCGCAACCAACTCGGCGAGTGACAAAGTAATACCTTGCATGTCATAGTTCATCATGAAGCTCTTATAGCTAGGTGGCAGTGATTGAAGAACTCTGTCAGTGATAGCCACTTGTGGGAGAGCAATACCCAGCTCTGCTAGAAAGTTGGAATACCTAGACATTCTTAGTATGTGTTAATTGACAGACCGGTGCTCCTCCATTTTGCAAGCATAGAAGTTATCGGAGGTTTCATACCTCTCGATCCGGCATTCTTCTCAACGATAAACTTCAACTCTTGGAACATATCATATGCTCCATGACATTCAAAACGTCTTTCAGGTCCCGGTTCTAAGCCATACAAAATTGCACATTGAACTAATGAGTAGTCATCCTTACGTGACTACCAAGCGTTCATAACGTCTTGGGTCACCATATCAGGTGGTCCATCACCTAGCACTGCATCAAGGACATATTGCTTTTGGGCAGTCGTGAGGATAAGCGTCAGATTATGAGCCCAATCAACAAAGTTCCTTCCATCATCTTTCAACTTACCTTTCTCTAGGAACGCACTAAAATTCAGGGTTACTACTGCGCGAGCCATTGATCTACAACATGAAATTTTGCAAAGATTTCTTATACTATGTTCAAGATAATTGAGTTTAGCTAATGATATTACTAATAAACTCCCACTCAACTTGACATCCCTCTAGTCATTTGAGTGACGCATGATCGAAATTCACTAACTGAAGTCCGATTATCACGTGAATTGAGTATAGTTTCAATGGTGAACATCTCCATGTTGATCATATAGACTATATGATTCATGCTTGACCTTTCGGCCTCTTGTGTTTCGAGGCTGTGTCTGTACATGCTAGGCTCGTCAAGTTTAACCCGAGTGTTCCGCGTGTGCAACTATTTTGCACCCGTTGTATGTGAACGTAGAGACTATCACACCTGATCATCACATGGTGTCTCGAAACGACGAAATGTCGCAATGGTGCACGGAGAAGACAATTTTATCTTGAAATTTTATTGAGGGATCATCTTATAATGCTACCGTCGTCCTAAGGAAAATAAGGTGCATAAAAGGATTAACATCACATGCAAATCATAAGGGAGATGATATGACCAAGAACTTGTGCTTCTTCATCTCCACCACCAAAGCACCGACATGATCTCCATTGTCACTGGCACCACACCATGATCTCCATCATCTTGCTGCCATCGAGGTTGTCGCACTAACTATGTTGTTACTACTAAAGCTACTACTAGCGATAAAGCAAAGCATCTCCAAGCACAAAATAATTAAAGACAACCCTATGTCTCCTGTCGGTTGCCGTAACATCGACGTGCAAGTCGATATTTAACTATTACAACATGATCATCTCATACATCCAATGTATCATATCATATCATTGGCCGTATCACATCACATGCATACCCTGCAAAAACATGTTAGACGTCCTCTAATTTGTTGTTGCAAATTTTACGTGTCTACTATCGGTATCTAGTATGATCGCATCTTACTTACGCAAATCCACAACGGTGATATGAAAATTTCTATTTAACATTCTCCAAGGACCGCCTCGATTAAATCTAATTCAACAAAAGTTGAAGAAACATACACCCGCCAGTCATCTTTATGCGACAAGTTGCATGTTAGTCAATGAAACCGGTCTCTCGTAAGCCTACGAGTAATGTTGGTCCGGGCATCTTTAGTCCAACAATACCACCGAATCAAGAAAATAGTAAGGAGGGAAGCAAATTGAACATCAACGCCCACACACTCTTTTGTGTTCTACTCGAGATATCATCTACGAATGAACTTGGCTCAAGATGTCACTGTTGGGGAACGTCGCATGGGAAACAGAAAAATTCCTACGCACATGCAAGACCTATCATGATGATGATCATCTACGAGAGGAGAGATCGGATCCACATACCCTTGTAGATCAGTAAGCGGGAAGCATTAAGAAATGCGATTGATGTAGTCAAACTTCTTCGCAATCTGGATCGCAAGCGTCCCATGAACTCTGTCCCGATCTAGCACCGAACGGAGGGCACCTCCGCATTCAACACACGTATAGATCGATGATGATCTCTACCTTCTTGATCCAGCACGAGAGGTAGCAGAATTCTTCGGAAGAACGACAACGTAGTGGGGATGGTGCTGGAGCTACTCCGGCAGGGCTTGGCCATGCCGTACCGAAATAGCTACGGGGTGTCACAAAGTGGTGGTGGGAGAGAGGGCTGCACTATGGCTTGGGGTGCCAAAAGCCTCTTTCACCTCCACTATATATAGCTGGAACAAGAGAGAGGGCTGCTTTTCCTTCTACTCCAAGGAGAGGGGTCGACCGAGACAAGAGGAGGAGAGTCCTCCTCCAATTCGGTTTGGTGGAGGACTCCTTCCTAGTTGGCCACCTCGTTCCTTTTTTTCTTTTCCTTTTTCCCTTTTGCACTCTTGGCTGAAATAGGTCATTGGGTTGGCCGCACCAGCCCACTAAGGGCTGGTGCGCCACCTTTAGTCCTATTAGGTCCTCTCACGGGTGAGTGGCCCCTCCCGTTAAAACCCCGGAACCCATTCGAAATTCCCGGTACTTCACCGATAATGCCCGAAATCTTTACAGAAGCCAAATGGAACATTCCTATATTTAAATATTCGTCTCCTAACCATTACGGAAACTCACGTGATGTCCAGGATCACATCCGGGACTCCGAACAACATTCGGTTACCAACATCAAGAATTCAACTATACCTAAATGTCATCGAACCTTAAGTGTGCATACCCTGTTGGTTCGAGAACTATGTATACATGACCGAGACACTCTCCAGTCAATATCCAATAGCGGGACCTGGATGACCATATTGCATCCTACATATTCTACGAAGATCTTATCGGTTGAACCTCTATGTCAAGGATTCAGTTAATCCCGAATATCATTCCCTTTTCCCTTCGATATGTTACTTGCCCGAGATTCGATCGTAGATATCTCCATACCTATTTCAATCTCATTACCGGCAAGTCTCTTTACTCGTTCCGTAATAGAAGATCCCGTGGCTAACTCTTTAGAAACAATTCTTGCAAGGCTTCTTTGTGATGTTGTATTACCGAGTGGGCCCCGAGATACCTCTCCGTCATCCGGAGTGACAAATCCTAGTCTTGATCCGTGCTAACTCAACGAACACCTTCAGATATACCTGTAGAGCACCTTTATAGTCACCCAGTAATGTTGTTTTGTCTATATATCCACACATGTATTTGCATTTCCATTCAATACAATTCTAGCATGGATAATAAACGATTATCTTGAAATAGGAAATATAATAATAACTATTATATTATTGCCTCTAGGGCATATTTCCAGCACTAGAAGCTTGTAGCAGACTAATACACATGGCCCAAATTGCATGAACTAAAGAGTTTGTTTGCTTGAATTTTCAACGCTTAGAGCAGCCATTTTATTCATGGTCGGAAATACATGCGCATCTGTGATAGGTAAATTTAAATTCTACGCTCGAGGAGCCGTAGTAATAGAGCAAGCACATAGTTCTGAAAGCCACCTTTTTTCCTTCATGAAATAACTACTTACAAAAACATGAATCATCCTTGTCCTCTGATGGCACACCGATAAGAAATGACGGTCATGGAGTTGGTCGAATCTCATTCCCCTCGGCAATTTGATCCGCCAGCAACGATGGCCACAGTATCAGTCGTATCAACAGTCCTTGGTGCCTTGTGGGTAACGATACGCCTTGATCATGGTCCTACAATGATCATGTGTTGACGACTCGGTTGGAGTAATCTATCGAACGACTTATGAGTGTCTTGGCGATGCCGTCCAAGGGTAAAACAAAGGTAACCTCGAAGACATCATTGTCCTTTATGGTGGATGAGGAGGCGCCAGGAGGTACTGCAGGTGTGATGAGCACATCAGGTAGAGCCTCCACTCTTGCATACTCACCCGGGTTGAAAGACACCACCATGGTGGTCACCACGATGACATCGTGATTAGCGTTGATGTCGAGGGACTTGGCACTCACGAGAGAGTCAAGAAACTGCTCCAACCTCCATGTTTTTGAGCTGGACAGCAGGCTCGGGGAAGAAGGTGGGACGTTGTTGGTGGCGACAACTTGGTTCGATCCATCCATCGAACAGGTGATGTGCACCATCGTGATGCAGATAGGGGCACGTCTTGGATGTCCTCCTTGTCATGTGTGTTGGAGCATGAGACATTGGGGACGAGTGTGGACGAGGCGTGCGTCATGGTTGAAGCCACTGAATCGACAAGCAAGGTAACCATGGGAGGGTTACCCACATTCGCGATGCCCAACAGTGAGCTCAACTCCTCCCCTTTATCACATAACCTCTCAAGGTACCACAACAACTGCTTATTGGTAGACATGGCATCCCAACCCGGTGGTAAGACCGCGGGCCTGGTGTCATCGCCGGTGCAACCGAATGAATCGTGCATGGGAGAATATTGGGAAAATTGGGGGGGGGGTCGATTGCATTTGAATTGGATTACAAGAATGAAGGGGAACGCGGTAGGGGAAGAATAGAGGTAGGGAAAGGAGGGAGCTGTCGAGTGTGGTTTCGTTGTTAATCCGCTAGATAGTTTGCTCCTTTCCTTTGATCTGGTACTTGTAGCTGCAGCGACGGGGTAGCGAGCGGGCCAAACCCATGAGCGGCCCAGTGGGCAAGCCCATGTGTGTACGTGTTAGAACGACTCCTAACAATTAGGATATTTTCTTTAGTCCACTCATTCTTTTCTTGCAAGTACCTACTGATGCAGCTTGTGTTTCCCTCGAAGCAAGCTCGTGTAGGCTTGCCACATCACAGTGGCCCGTTGCTAGCTCGCAGCACTAACATGGCTACTTGCAGTGCTAACTATTGTGGAGATTCAAAAAAATAGCTGATCTGCCATTGGATGGTTGGAGCCCAGAACAACATCCCTCTAGGTGTAAGAGTTAACCTTGTTGTATAGGTGTTCATCGTGTTTATTTTGTCGAATCGTCGCACGAGTCGGAAACTTGAGAACGTGGACATGTCGAGCAGCGGGGAAACCAGGTCATGCAGACGAGCGGGTGTGCTCAATATTGACCGGATCATCAAGGAAGCTCCACGAGCACTCAATTCAGTTAGGTACAAAAGAGTATTTTAGTTGAGGTTGTTAGGATAAGTGGTAAGTCTGTCAGTGCATGCATGTAGGTCAGTTAGCTAGTTAGTGCCGCAACATGTGTTTGTGGCCGGTGCGGTGCATGCGTGCGTGAGGTAGTGGTCAGGGTGGCAACTGGCTTATGCGCGTGGGTCTGCTATATAAAGTTTATTCGGGTGTGAGTCCGAGTGAGGGCTGGGATAAATCATCTAAAGTTTGTAAGTTCAAAGTAAGAGTGCCTCTCGGCAAAGATTGTGCTCTGTTCCTTGGTTGCGCGTGCGTGTGTGTACAGTTTCTCCATTGTGTGTGTTCATGAGATAGGAGAGAAACCACAAGAGAGTTGTGAGATAGAAGAAGGAGGCAGAGTGAGCGACGGCGCCAACAATTGGTATCATGTGCGTGGTTGTCTTGGGCACGGTTCACTCCGCTGGAGGTGTATCGGCGATGGAGACATTCGTCGGAGGCTGCGCGAAGCTCCGGGTCGTGTGTCCGCCTAGGAATGTTTCGGCAGTGCGGCTGTCATGGCGGAAGCGGTGGTGGCACGCGGCGGACTCCATGTGAGGTGGACGTCGTCGGTGCAAGGTGGATGTTGTTGGCGGCGCCGTGGTGCTAGCAGCCGGTGCGTGTCTTTATCCTCGTCAAGCTGCGCCACGAGTGATGGAGAATGGTATGCTGCCTGGTAAGTTGCGTCACCGGGGGCAAGGAGGTGATGGCCATGGAGTGGAGGCCATTGCCTTAAGGAGTCCCATGTCCGAGTCAGCCACAAGGTGCGTCATCATCGACAACATGGAGCCGACCCACCGGTGAGTTGCGGCACCAATGGCGAACATGAGACAACGAGTGTGTCATGGTGGCATGCTCGTGGTGAAGGTATAGGAGGAGTGGCTCTTGTTGAAGCTAGCGGCAACGGCGGCAAGCGGCGTGACAAGATGGCATTGAGGCCGTCTATGTGTTTCACCGACTAAATCGACGACCATGGGCTTATCAGGGAACAAGTGACAACAAGGTTAATGGGGTGATTGTTAGAGTTAACCTTGTTGTATGGGTGTTCATCGTGTTTATTTCGTCAAGTCGTCGCGCGTGTCGGAAACTAGAGAACCTGGATGTGCTGAGCAGCGGGGAAGCCAGGTCATGCGGACGTGTCGGTGTGCTCACTATTAACTGGATCGTCAAGGAAGCTCCTTGAGCACTATGTTCAGTTAGCTACAAAAATGTCTTTTTGTTGAGGTTGATAGGATAAGTGGTGAGTCTGTTACTGCATGCATGTAGGCTAGTTAGCTGGTTAGTGCCGCGTCATGTGTTAGTGGTCGGTGTGGTGTATGTGTGCATGAGGTAGTGGTCAGTTTGGCCACTGGCTTGTGTGCGTGAGTCTGCTATATAAAGTGTATTCGGCTATGAGGCCGAGTGAGGGTTGGGAGAAATCATGTTGCGTTTGTAGTTGGAAAGTAAGAGTGCCTCTCGGCAAAGCTTGTGTGCTCTTCCTTAGTTGCGCGCGCGTGTGTGTACAGTTTTTCCATGGTGTGTGTTCATGAGATAGGATAGAAACCACAAGAGAGTTGTGAAGTAGAAGAAGGCGGCGCAGCGAGAGACGGCGCCAATAATTGGTATCATGTGCCTGGTTGTCTTGGGCGTGGTTCACTGTGCCGAAGGCGTATCGGCGATGACGGCGTTCGTTAGCGGCCGCGCGAAGGTCTGGGTCGTGTATCGGCCTAGGAATGTTCGCGGCGGTGCAGGTGTAATGGCGGAAATGGTGGTGACGGCGCGGCAGACTCCATGTGAGGTGGAGGTCGTTGGCACAAGGTGGACACTGTTGGCGGTGAGATGCTGCTAGCGGCCCGTGAGTGTCTTTATCCTCGTCAAGCTGCGCCGCGAGCAATGGAGAATGGTATGCTGCCTGGTAAGTTGCGTCACCGGTGGCAAGGAGGTGATGGCCATGAAGTGGAGGCCATTTCCTTAAGGAATCCCATGTCCGAGTCGACGATAAGGTGTGTCATCATCAACCACATGGAGGCGACCCACCGGTGAGTTGTGGCACCTATGGCGAACATGAGACACGTAGTGTGTCATGGTGGCATCCTCGTGGTGAAGGCATAGCAGGAGTCGCTCTTGTTGAAGGTAGCGGCAACGACGGTAGTCGGCGTGAAAAGATGGCACTAAGGTCGTCTACGTGTTGCACCGACTACATCAACGACCATGGTATTATGAGGGGTACAGGTGACAACAAGGTTAAGGGAGTGTTTGTTAGAGTTAAGCTTGTTGCATAGGTGTTCGTAGTGTTTATTTCGTCGATTCGTAGTGTGAGTCGGAAATTGGAGAACATGGACGTGCTGAGCAGTGGGGAAGGCAGGTCATGTGAAGGAGTGGGTGTGCTCACTATTGACCGGATCATCAAGGAAGCTCCACGAGCACTACATTCAGTTAGCTACAAAAGTGTCTTTTTGTTAAGGTTGTTAGGGTAAGTGCTGAGTCTGTTAGTGCATGCTTGTAGGCTAGGTAGCTTGTTAGTGACGCGTCATGTGTTAGTGGCCGGTGTGGTGCATGCGTGCATGAGATAGTGGTCAGTGTGGCCACTGGCTTGCGTGCGCGGGTCTGTTATATAAAGGTTATTCGGCTGTGAGGCCGAGTGAGGGCTGGAAGAAATCATATAGCGGTTGTAGTTGCCAAGTAAGAGTTCCTCTCGACAAAGCTTGTGCGCTCTTCCTTGGTTGCGGGCGTTTGTGTGTACAGTTTCTTCATGTTGTGTGTTCATGAGATAGGAGATAAACCACAAGAAAGTTGTGAGGTACAAGAAGGCGGCGCAACGAGAGACAACGCCAACACTCAGCCTGTCGCCGGAACTTGTTGGCTCACTCCAACGCTCGTTACCATCACTGCATGTGGGTGTAATAACCCTGTGTACATTGTAGGACCATCCCCTTGCTTTTTTTGTCGTTGGTTGAAGCATTTTTCATTCACGATTAAAGCTTTTTCTATCAAAAGTTAAAAAAAATTCTCGTTCCGCGGTGATCTGGTTGATGCTTTTTCTATCATGGTTAAAACCTTTTTCGTCTATGGTTGAAGCTTTTTACGAATGGTTGCATCTTATTTTCTTTTCACACTGCTGGTTGAAGCTTTCTCTATCACCGGTGGAAACTTTTTTCATCTACCATCGATGTTTTTTGTCGCGGTTGCAACTTTTTTCATTGTGCAGTGCGCGATTGAAAAAATTTCTATCGTCGGTTGAAGCTTTTTTCCATCTATGGTTCAAGTATTTTCAGCCAATGGTCGCAACTTTCGGAGTCCACGAGCACAACTTTGCCATTGTGCAACTCGCACGGATACGGTTCCAGAAGGCCGAGATCACGATTCTATCAACGCGCGACCAAGATTCTAACTCTCCGCGGTGACCGTTGCTGCTCGCCGCCATGTAGGTGCAGCTGCGTTGGATGCCATTCACTGGACCTAGGGTAGTACGGTCGCAATAACTAGTGATTACAGCTCTGCCATGGTGCAACTCATCGAAGTCATGGTAAAAAAAGTCAAATTCATGGTTGTATCAACACACGACCACGGTTGAGCTCACCGAGCTGACTTTCACTATTTGGTGCCGTGTGAGATGTAGCTATGTCGGACGTTGGTCACAACACCTAGGGTTTTGTAGTCATAGTTTCGGCTTCGTCATTCATGCGCGAACATGGCGATCAGCTTGAGTAGCATTCACAAGAATACAGGGGACGTGAGACCAAGACATGGGCATGCCGTACTAATCTCCCATCGCCCGAGTTGTGGATGAGACATATAATAAATATGCCAAGGATGGAAAGGCATGTTGGGCAAAGGAGAGGTGTGCGTTCTAGGGAGGAGGAGGCCGGCCGAGCGCCTGGTCGGTCGGCCAGTGGGAAGTGTTTGCCATAATAAAAGCTAGTTTTAATTAGTTGTAATCCAAAGGTGAATATTTTCTTTTAAAGAAAAATACATACAAGCCTACATTAAATTAATGAAGCCATCAACTAGCTAGGATATGTAGGAGCTGATTAAGAAGTCGAAAGCTTTACAGGAAATGAAAAGATACGTGCAGGTCGTGCTTGAGAACAGGAGCTACATGTAGGACAACAACAAACACCAATGCCTACAATATGAAAACATAGTCGAACCATCAAACCACCCAACACAACTAGAAAAGTAGAGCAGAGGCCAATCGGGAACGCCAGCATACATTGATGTGAGAGGCCACTGGTGCAACGATGTCCTAAGCAAATGGTTTTCAACACCTTTTAGTGATGCAGTTTCATACCATCACCTTGACTATGTGGGTGATAGGGAGGCCCATCGCACATGCTATCAAAATGGTTTCTGATTAGAAGTACATCCCACAATATTTAACACAAGATAGGTATGCAATTTGGATTAGCATCACACACGATTATTCCATGAAAAATGTGTGATGCGCGAGTCATTGCATATGATTAAGAATTAAAAACTGCGTGTGATGTAAATGCCATCGTACACGATTGGATGCAAAAAACTCTTTCCAATGTGTGATCCTAATGATGAGTTATTTAGTACTAAAATCAACTAGACAGTAAATAATTTACTATGCACATTCAAAATCCACTGTATAATTTCTTTTCAAGTTTTGTCATACAACATACAAAAATATAAACCTACTATCTCACATCATACAACAACCAACCTGTAGAAATGGCAAGCACATCTAATTTTGTCATAAAGCTTCATTGGTCTCTTCTTCATCGATGGCATTAATGGACAAAACTTCTTACATATATTATATTATCTCAACCTGAAAAATCAAGATAAAAGAGTGACAAGGTACAATTTTTACATCATTACACATTCAATGATTCGGTGCCTACCCTCATTTGCACCTTCGTTGCATAAAAAAGTCAAACAAATAATAGAAAATTTCAAAAAAAATCCATTTTATTTTTTGTGGTAGTGATTTTGGTGCGTGAGGTGTACTCCGAATTCCAGATGATTTGGACATTTGAGTATCCCTTGGCAAAAAAGTCAAATTTGATGTGTGTAAAAAAAATCAATGTTCATGTATTGTTGTGATCCTATTTGTCTTTTTTGCTAACACCTACTCATATGTCCAAATGCGCTGAAATTTGGAGTAACCATCACGCACTAAATTATCTAACATGCAAAAATAATTGTATTTTTCTTAAATTTTATTACTATTTTTATGAATTTTCTTTTTCACATACTCAAGTATCCTATTTGAAATTTGTTCCTACACTAGTTTTGCATAAAACAAATTCTCAAAAAGGATTGCAAGAGAAAGTTCAGGGCTTTACAAGATATATTTTGGGATTAGATTGATGCCTTGGGTAATCTTGATGAATGATAAGAATCAAGAACCGATTAGATGGCTAATGACGTCATACTTACACACAGAAAAAATAAGATTAGATTAGTACTATCCGGCAAGCTAGCTAGGAACCAACCTGGTGGATAGATTCTTCGAAAAAGACGCACGAGATGCTAGATTACACGACCGTGGACTGTGCCTCGATAACGTTACCTTCCTGGATGTAGAACCCATTGAAGGAGTCGTGCCACTGGATGGAGATCCCGGAGCTAGACAACCGTTTTCTTCTCATGCTCCCGTCTAAACCCGACAATGAGCCTCATGACATCCAGGACACCTTCTACATGCATGGCTGCCAACGACGAGCGTTCCCTGCCCCACCGTGTCCTACTCCTAGTCAGAGTGTGAAGCAGGCGTCACCCTTCTCGCCAATCATGATGGAAGAATTGTCTGCCATGTATGTGGTTCTACATGAGGTTGGATTGATGCTAGCTAGATATATGTGTGGATGTGGTAGAGTATGTGGTTAAGAGATAATGATATATATTTTTCTTGTGTGTGGAGTGTGGACGGATGGATTCATGGCATATCATCAACCAAGGCTTTAATCTCTTCATTAATAAAAATTTAGTACACACACGTGCGCTTTCTTTCCATTTGATTTTTGCCCTTACACCATCAAAAAAATTGTGAAAACCTTCTGAATTTTTTATTATGACATGCTAAGGTCACATCTTGTAACCATGCCTCGTTTCGTATTTATTAGAGATCATTTACGTTTTCTAGAATTAGAATAGCAAAAAACTTCATGTTCACTATTGATTCTTGCCACATAAATATTTGAATTTTGTATTTATTTCTTGTATGAGGCATACACATATACTCACTTCCCTAAAGAAAATTGTATACTATTTTCTATACTCGTAGTTCAAATTCGAATGTATCCGTTAAACGACTAGAAATAAATTTAGTGACTCAAATATAGTAAATGAGCTCCGAAATGTTCCAAATTTTAATATGGAGGATTCTATTTTGTATCTTAACTGCACAAAAAAGGCAAGGTCAAATGACAAAGGAAACTATAAGTTCGCCGCGAACTTGGTGCATTCACTCTCGAAACCATGATCACCCCTCGGAGGTTGTTTGTTTTTAAAGGATGTACATAAAAAATTGTGAAACCTTCTTTATTTTTTATCACATCATAGTGAGGTCATATCATGACACTATGCCAAGTTTCATATTTTCCAGACTTCATTTACAAATTCTATAATTTAAATAACACTAAACTCCATGTTCGTGGTTAATTATTGCCACACATGTTATATAAATATATATACATTTCTTGTATGATGCATACAAATATGCTCAATACCCTAAATATATTTTTGCAAATCATTTTTGCGTATTTTTCATGCACTCATAGTTCACATTCGAATTATAGGCACTAAATGACTAGAGATGCAGTTAATGATTCAAATATAGCAAATGATGTCCAAAATGAATGGAAATTTAACTTGGAGGATTATGTGGTGCATGTTAAGTCTAGAAAAAAATTCAAAGCCAAACGGCGAAGGAAAATGATAGTTTGGCTTCAATCATATCGCGCAAACCATTATTGTTTCGAAATAATAATTTCAGAAATCGCACACGGTTCCATTTATCAAAGTATGTGTGATGACAAACTGAATCACAAAACAATGTATGCAAAAAACGCATGCAAGATATTACACACATTCGCGTTTTTAACACCATATACAATGATATGTACATCACACACACACATTTTGCAAAAATTGTGTGCATGACATGACACAGAGTTGCATTATAATAACTCTGTGCAAAGATAGAGTAGATCACACACACATCATTTATAAAAACTGTGTGCAAAGCATCACACATGTTTACATTTTTTCAAACCGCGTGCAATAGTAGGCAACATCACACACATATTTTGTGCAAAAACTGTTTGCATGACATCGCACCCAATTATTTTTTGAAATATGTGTGATGTTACGACATCACACATGCTTTTTTTTGTGATTTTACATCACACACGCTGTGATGTACATCGCAGTTTCGTCGAAGGGTCTCTGATATATGTGTTGTCTTCGAACCATCGTGTAGTAGTGGCTTCAACTACAAGGAGGGAATCAACTATGTCGTCAACCAAAGGGAGCCATAGTTTCACAGAAAACTTAGTATCCTCTTCGTCCATGTTGTGCCATTTCACATGGACACCTTACACCTACCAACAACCCATGAGGGCCCCGGACAGAATCCGGTGAAGGATTGCGGACCAACCAACTCGCTTCCCACACAATAGGTGGCCAAGAGAGCAACTCACCACCGCCTCCACCACCCACCGAACACCATAGCAACAACCTCCATCCATACCAAGAACGACGCCTCCACAAAGGACCACACTGCTGAAACACCGTCGTCGTCGGACACAAAAAGCCAAGGATTTCATCTAGGAGTAGGGGAAGGAAGAGAGGTGGTGTGATCTAGAAGCTTAGCGCACCCTCAAGAGGGAACCATCGCAGGGGCGTCAGTGTCGTCGAGTTTGATGCAAAGTAGGACAGGGTTTTCCACATTTTCTAGCTCCTACAAGCCCATGCATAACAACCAGATCTAGCCAGACGAGGCATGCAAGGGGAAGGGGCCAGGATCTAAATCCAGCAGAGTCACATAATCCTGATCCGGCGGAGCTGAAACGGCTCCAATGTATCAATAATTTTTTATTGTTCCATGCTATTATATAATCAATCTTGGATGCTTTATATGGAATATATGTTATTTTATATCATTTTGGGGAACTAACATATTAACCCAGTGACAAGTGCTAGTTGTTGTTTTCTGCATGTTTATGTCTTTTCATAAAACTAGTACCAAACGAAGTCCAAACACTATGAAAGTTTTTGATGATTTTACCTATACGAAAAGAGGAACTGTAAGCTTTCGAGGGAGACCAGACGATACAAGATGAGACATCAAGGCAATAGGGTGCACCCTGATGCCTTGTTGGCCCCACGTGGCTTCGTCTGACCTAATTCTGCCTCATAAACACTCTAAAGTCGTGAAACTAATGGGAGGCCACAGTTTGCACCCTGCGTGGTTTCAATTGTGACGGAAGGCCATTTGTATACCTTTTTTGGTGCTCTACTAGTGGGATAATCGATCACGGAGGCCATCTACATCAACCTGGATGCCTACATGATGATATGTGAGTAGTCCACCATTGACCTACGGTTTCTTCTCTCTCTTTGATCTTCAATACAAAGTTCACCATGATTCCCAATGTGAGTAGCCACCATTGCGGTGTGTTTGTTGGGATATGATGAATTGTGGGTTTATGACCATATTATTCATGAATACATATATATTGAGTCTTATCTGAATTATATTATACATGATTGTTATATCTTCGTATATCTCTGTGATCAGCTAGACTATTTTATCTTCACTGGGAGTGGTGTGTTGTGATGTGTTAAACATTACGTTGCTCAATCCAAATGATATAAAGGGACATGAGGCTTATTGTATTGCTCCCATTAAGAATAAAATGATGGGTTTTATTCACATTTCCTAAGTTTGCCTTGTCTACATCAGGTCATCTTTCTACAAGCATTATTTTGTTTCATACTTAACACTCTAGATGCATGTTGGATAGTGGTCGGTGAGTGGAGTAATAGTAGTTGATGCAGGTAGGAGTCGCTCTACTTGTTTACAGAAGTGATGAATAACATGTAATAACTATGAGCTATTGTGTTAGTTGCGCAACAGTAACTTGTTTACCCACAGAAACCTCTAGCGGAAACTATGGCCTCCGAGTCTACTCAAACAAAAATATAAAAACTCAAAAAATACTTTGTTCCCATCTATTTACGATTATTCATTTCTATTATCTATGTGCAAGTACTTAATCCTTACAAGTAACAAGTTCAAGGTCCTTGACAAGCCTCTTACCTGCGTGTGTGTTTAGGTGCTATGAAAGGAGGTTTACATGATTCTCCTATTGGTTTGATAACCTTGGTTCTCCCCGAGGAAGACCCTTATGTCTACTATGCTGCATCTCGCCTCCTCTCCAGGGAAAATCCCAAAGTGGTTTGCAAGTAACATAAGCTACAGGATCCTCCCATGGCCATGAAGGACTTCGTATGCCCTACCACTGCCCGCACGCCCAGGAGGGATGGCATGCTCCTACGACGCCTCCCATCGACAATATTTGCATCACCGTCTTCACTCGGGGTCATCGCCTCTCCTACCGGAGCTCCCCGTGATAGACCAAGGCAGCAGAGCCTCATCTCCACGTTCATCGAAGGCCACACAACAAAGCCGATGCAATCTTAGGGTGATGGCAGGGAGAGGAGGAACGGGGGGGGGGGGGCTCGAGAGGCTAGGTTTTGTTCACCCTCTAATCACCCAAGATGGGAGATGCAAGGGAAAGGGGATACGAACCTCCTTTATATGTAGTACATCGAGCTATTGATATTACGAGTTGCATTTATGAAGAATACTGGATTCCTTTATGTCCATGTGGTCTAGCATCCCATTATGATTCCCATATCAATATCCCTAGGAAGTTCAATTACAGTGAAATATATGTTATCAAAGACGAAAATAGTCATGTGCTTATTTGTAGTTATGGTATGAGAACAGAGATGTAGGGCAGGAAACCTAGGTGGCTCAATCTTCCACAATTTGAAGGGTAACTCAATAGGAACACATAATTCACAATAGAGCTGAAAGGCAAGTCCAAATCATAAGTCCACAAGATACGCAAACACAAGAGATCCAAAATAATCCATGGTCAACAAGAGGAAAAGAGTAGCAAGGGTAGTTGTTCCCAAATCCTATAGAGATGGGGCCTTTATGATCTAAAGACATCCTTCTCCCATGGGAAATATTGTGGATCATACCATGGGGATCCTTCTCCATTACAAGGCCTTGGTAATCTTTAAATATTATGCTTATTATATAGGTCTGGTCCTGGTAGAGCAGGTACAAGGAGCAAAGCTCTCTCTATCTAGTTCAATATACTTTGCTAACCCAAAAAATGAGGTGGGGTCATCTATTTATAGTGCTAGTACATCTGGGGATGAAGGAGAGGGATAATTGGCCACCTGGGCCTAATTGCATGCTTGCAAGCTCGACCGATCTGGGTAGCTACCCAGATTTCCCGGGCATTGGCCGTATGATCTAGGTTGTACTCGGATCGTCTGTCTTTAAGGGAAGTCTTCGGGTGGTATTTTCTAGCCCTGTATGAATGTCTAGGAATGTAGCCGGATGTCCATAGTAGATGCGGGTTGTTGTACGGATCATACAGTCAAGGTTTAGATGCCTGGCGCATATAGTTGTCCACACAACCGTCTCATTCGCATTTGCCCGTATCATCCAGGTAGGAGTCCGGATGTTCTGGTAAGTCTAGTTCATGGATCCTATTCCCTTCTCCTAATCAATCCGCTTCCATCCAAGCTTGGCCTTGGCCCTTTGCTTCTCCATGGTTGTTTACATGTTACCTAAGCATGCACATTGTCTCCTCTTGAGGTAGTAGACATGTCTCATTGCTATGCATAGGGAGTTCATAGATGAGAGAGGTAACCTTGGTTTCCATAGCTCTACCAAAGGCTCTAATTATAGGTCCACTTGGTTCTTGGATCAATGGTGGTCCACTTGCATTCCACGGTTTAACTCTTGCAAAAGCAACAAGCGCAAAGAGCTCAGACCTGTAACACATGTTAGTCAGATTGTTGCATCAATTTTATTAAGTCATGCCTAGAGATCTTTCCTCGACTCCCTACGTGAAATCAATCTTGAAGCCAATCATTCAAGTTAAGTAAAATTTCTAGTTGTATTAGATGGGGATTCAACTCCGAGCCGTCCTTTTACCGTTGACACGACTATTCGAATAGTTCAAACATCCATGTAGGGGTGCAACACATTTCCCAACTCTAGCCAGACAGACTTTCCTAGGTCATGCCCGGCCTTGGGAGATCAACACGTCGTAGCCCTACCTAGGCTCAATAGAGAGGCCAACCCACCGATCTAAATCCTAAGCGCGTAGGGGTCCTAGACCCATCACACTTTGCACTCCTACATGTTGCGATGATAGCCAAGATCAATACTAGCACCTCTTATACAAGATCAATGCTTATGTGGACCACTCACGCGCACGCGACTCTAATGTTGACGTCCGAAGAGTTTCAGCTGATACAACGATGATGAGTTCCCATAACTATCCCCGCGCGAAGGTTAGTGCGAAAAAGGTCAATCAACCAACTCATATCAAATCTCCAATCCCATTAATGTTTTGTTAACTGCGGTGATGATCACTAATCCATGATATGTGGTCTCGTTGCTCTATCTCAAGGATGTGTGACAAGGGACGAGAATGCCCAGCCACGCCTCGTCACATTTACGCGGGAATCCACCCGCTCCACACATTTGATCATGTCCCAGTAGTAGTTGAAAGTAACATGGTGTCTATAACATTAGAGGGATCTGAGGTACCACCCTTGATGGATTACAATTGATGTAACTATCAATGTGACGAGGGAGGAATCACCCTAGATGGTTCATGCTTGAGAGGATGTACGATAGAATCATTAGCGGAAGTGGTGAAGGAAGAATTGCAACGTCCAAGATGTGACTCTTTCCATATTTGGGGGTGAGGCCTCAAATGGGGAAGGGGCGCATCTAAGTGTTTCGCAAGAACGGTAAACATTGCATTACATACAAGAAGGGATGAGTAAATGAGTTAGCTTACACTAGCCACATAGTAAGTGACAAATCCACTCAACAATTATTCAAGCATTCATAAGGCAGGGTTAGACTATGGACAAGATAAACAAGAAAAGCAATGTTCCCTCCTCGATAGGCCAAGGATACGACCAAGGACTTATAGTCGTCGGGGTACGTCACGTACATACGACCACTGCCCTGGTCGAACTCCCACTTCAGCTGTGTAGCATCGAAAGCATCTCGATCTGCTGCACTTGTACGTGTGGGGGTGATTCTAGTAATCTGTGATCCACAAGGACTCATCAATCTCATGACCATGATAGCGAGTCTAACTAAGTTATTGGGTAAGGATGGGTTATGTGTTTGAGTTTGTAGAAGCACTAAGCATTTCTGGTGGCTAACTTGCGATAACATGAAGTAATTTGAGTGGTCTACGCTTGACGGTCGTGAACTAAGAATAATCACTAAATGATCCTGAACACCTACTTACGTTGGTCATAACCTCACCCTATTCTTGATGAGACAAGGAGCTCTGAAGAAAACAATCATGGTTACGCACATAACCCCACCATGTTTCGTTCAGAGCTCCTTCTCTGATCGAGAACACGGTGGGGTTACGACTGACGGAAGTAGGTGATCAGGATCAGTTAGTGATTATTCTTATCTCACGACCGTCAATCGTAGACCACTCAAATTACTTCATGGTATCGTAAGTTAGCCACAATAAATGCTTAGTGATGCTACAAACTCAAACACATAACCTGTAATTACCTAATAACTTAGTTAGACTCCCTATCATGGTCATGGGATAGGGGAATATATAGGTGGGCTGGGTGTGCCACTACGGCATAAACCCTAGGACAGGGGGCTTTCTCCCTATGTTTTCTTTTTACTTTATTTATTATTTTCTGTTTTATTTTTAAAAATGAGTATTTTAGTTTTATAAAATATATAACTTGCACCAATATTTATAATGCATTAATAGACATTGCCATATTAAGTTTGTCAGTTATTTCAACGAGTTTCAATTTTTATAATTTAGGAAAGGCATGTTAAATAATATTTTGGCCTCTCTTTTAATTATATTACTCCATTAAACACTTCACAATAAAATGTTGGGTGAACACCATAATCAGATAAGGAATATTTGCAACACTTTTGTTTTCATGTTGGTGATTTTCTTTATTTCACTTTTTATTTGCATATTGATTTCCAAGGGAATTTGAAATGAGATATGATTCAAATGTAATCATCCAGTGTCTAGGAAATCGAATTAGTTTATCTTGGCCTTCACTGTAGCTAGAGTTACATGGGTTACTGTAGCTGGTAACCAGTGTATCACAACTCTCCACCACTAAAATAAATTCTCATCCCGAGAATTAGGAGGTAGAAGTAAGGGCGGAGAATTTTGTTATGAAAAACTAACGAATCTTCTTGTACTTGGTTGCTCTTCTCGAAGAGGTTGATCGCTTTTCGTTGGTGTCTTCACTTATCCGTTTCAGGTAATCCTAATGAAGTAGTCATCCTTCTTTTGGGATTTTCATTTTCTAAAGAATGCGAAAGAGGGAAAACTCTAGAAGAATGTAACTACATATAGTTGGGCATCTATTTCTCGAGTTGTAACTCAGGAAGTTTGTTGTGGGGAAACGCGATGATACAAAAGTTTCAAATGGGTATGCAATAATTTGATACCTAATCAAAAGGTGAAAGGGGTTTAGGGCAACGAAAATTAAATTTTACGCCTCATAATATAATAGGTCATCCCTTGGATGGTGGCTCAGGAATTACATATGAAGCCAAGGGCAAAACATACTTTGGGATAAAAAACATACAGGAGAGTTAGGTTTCGATCCTGTGGAACTATGGGTTATGGGCCCACCATGTCGGTTAAGAGTAGCCAGAGCAGTGACATCTTGCATGGTCATGGTAGCAAGACATGTCACAGGATAGCCTACTAGTTATGTTGGTAATAACGTTGGAACTAAGGAAGGGCGATGAATAGAATCATTTTCTTGCTTGTTGAAACGAGGTGGGCCAATATGGAAAGTTCTCGTCCCTCGATGGTTACCGGAAGGTTATTAACAATAGTAACAGGCTCTTACTGACTAATTTGTACACCAAGGTTTTTACCTAAGAAGGGGATCACCACTGCTCGTAGAATTTAGATTACCAAAAATATTAAACAGTCCAATGGAAAGGAAAATGTGTTTTGACACAAGTATTAGAGTATACCTTTCCCAAGGAAAACAGAGCATGGTAGACATGATAGGTCATGAAGTACATAACCATTTAGAAAAAACGGCAAGGAGAACATGATGTTTACCCATACAATATTGTTTGGATATTTGATCAAGAATATTGTAGCATTGCGCTTCCAATGTTCCTGTTTACATTTGAAGTACCACATTCGTGCTTAGAGGTAGCATCAACATGGTCATCAGGTAAAGGTCAGACTTTGGGTACATACAGGATCCATTAGGAACAACTTATAAATCAAATCATATAATTTCCTCATGGAAGAATGGCGAATCTTGTTGAACAAGATACTATAACAAAAGGTCCTCCGGTCGGGTGTGCTAGATAAGACATCATCGTACCGAGTTACATAAAGGCCGAAATTATAATTATTGGGAAATGTTTCAACCGTCATATCTGCCCGAGATTCGGATCTGATTGGTGTCTGGATACCTCAGGCTCAGGATACCTCAGAAGGAAAGGTGGCAACAAAATTGACAAGATGATGATGATGCACGATTGTCAGGATATGAACTACGGAAGCAAGTTTTGAATCCTAAGTTGTATTGTAAGACACATGAACATAATGGCAAGACATTCATTCCCACATGGAATTCTTACAACAAAATGCAACCAAGCTCTAATTTGGGAACCATCATCGATAATATCAAGGACCTTGTGTAAGTCTGGATTAGCTCTTATGAAGGAACTTCTTTTCCTTGATCAAATCAGTTAATGGCTTGGGAAACTAAGAAAGTTATACAAAGTGATGATAGCAAATCTTCAAAACATATAACACATCGCACATGCGTGAATGATTTGGGATGATCTGAGAGGAAGTGAAACAAAACTTTCTCATATTCACGGTGGCAAGAATGCACGTGAACTTTGGGAAAACACTTCTTCTATCATACATATCACTTGTAAGTTAGGCACAAGGATAATGCTTTCAAAAGATCCATCATGAAACATGGAGACATCGAGGGTGTGGCCCATGGTCTCAGTACCAATCCCTCAAGATTCTGATAGGGATGAATTTTCCAAATTATAAGAACAAGCACATAGAATTTGTCAGATCAAATGATATAATGACATATACTTGAGGAAACATCAAAAATTAAATATTGATCAAAGGTGTACTTGGGAATACGGACTGAGTAGCACGACCAATGCTAAAATGGTAAGTCAGCAACCAACACACTAAAACTGAAACTATTGGTCAATAACTTTGAAGCAATAAGGTTTCCATAGGTATAGAATCACCCATGAGAGTTCACTTGTCGGATTCTGGTTAGAAACAACACGGGGATCAAGAAATGAATGGTGATAGCGAGAAGTGTTAATATATCCAGAATTATTAAGAGGTGCAACAATTCTCATAACATTCTTGACATAAAATACGATAATATTCCAATGTAGAACGTAACATAAGGCGGATAGCAAGGAACTCAAGGGACAACACAAAACATGAACAAGTTTGTGTTGTAGCGAAGTCAATAAGGTTGTCGATGATAACACAAATCATTGAGGGGCAAGGATGATATTTCTAATTATGAATTCGATCGATATCTTGGAAGAGCTCGTAATGCTGATGATGATCATGACATATTTGTCGAGAAGTTTCATGAAGATGTAATTATTTAGCAAAGACATCAAGCAAAGCAATGGTGAAGACAAAGGTTGTGGGAACCATAGATAAGATTGCTAGCTTGAAATCAAAATTTCCTTTCAAGTCAACAAAAATGATGTTGAATACTCGATCTAAGCTTCACACACAGTTGGAAGTGTGTTCAGGGGATGTAGGACTAAATCTTGTTAATGAATCATTTTGAAGAGGCATGAGGTCGATGAATTCAGTCGGCGTAACTCTCTGTACCCATTTTACATTTCCTGTTATTTTTATTTTAATGAAACAAATGTCATGATTATCCTGTTTTTTGATTTTTCCATGCAATAAAAAGTGCCCCAAAATAAAAATTATTCAAATGACCTAAAATTTTCATACGATTTGTTTCTGAATATTTGAGAATATCTGGCACTGAAAAGATCACACGGAGTTGTCCCACGTGACCACTAGGCACTAGGACGCACCACCCCCACCACATGCGGCTAGGTGTCCATTGGGCCCCTCGGGCCCCCCTCACTTATTACTTGAGCTCACTGCCTCTCTTACCTCCAGAAAAAAAAACTGTAGCTCTCTCTCTCTCTTGTTCTTGCTCTCAAACTCGCGCATTTCAACCTCTTCTCGAAATTCCATTTGTGAAACTGTTTAGGGGGATTGCTCCTTGGTATGTAACTCCACCACTCCTATAATTAGTTTTCCTTTAGTGGTTTATCTTAGAAGTAATTACCTACTTTAGGTGCTGCTGTAGATGACCTTGCATATTGAATTATTGAATTTCCAAGTAGTTTGAATGCTTGTTTTAGGCTCTAGGCATCCCTATGGGTAGTTCCTATCATTCTCGTGAAGTTTTGTTAACTTTATTTTGTGACTCATAATTTTTCAGAAATTTGTATGTAGGAATAATGAGCTGGTTCAAGAGGAGTTCTTCGAGGAGGAAGTCCTGAGAGGCATCATCTAGTGAGACTCCGATACAATGGTCTTATACTAAGCCAAGTGAAATCTTGGTGCGAGAAGCCCACACCAAATCATGCCTTTTGCCAAGTGGTAACTTCATGTTGGGTGCAGGCATTGAGGAAGAATTTCAGAAATACATTCATAACACTGAGCTCTCTCCCTTCATCAGAGATAAGTGGTAGCAACTATATCATCTTACCAAACTTTCCCTAAGGTATTTAAATTTTATCCTTGCGAATTCAGAGTCTCCTTTAACCTCGATGAAAATGTCTTCACCATGTCTCTAGATGATTTCTCTGATGCATGTAAAATTCCGTGTTGGGGTTCGCTAGATGAACCACCAACATCTGATTATGAGGCATTTTTAACTAGCCTTTTCTTTGGTGAAGATAGGGGAGTAACTCAAGGTAGAATAAATAATATACATTTTCCATCAATTCGTTACCCATCATTCTTTAATGGAAAATGCATAGTGTGCAAGCAAGATTGTAGTACCTTATGTTCCACAAACTTGAGTCTCCTGCATACCGCATTAACTGGAATTAAATGCTATGATCTTGGAATAATCGTAGCACGCAGATTGTAACGCAATTCTGATAGTGGTCATTTTTATGGCGGAAATGATGCCTCCCATTTAGCTAACAAGTGTGGTGTGTCACCGCGGTCCAGTGAGCCTATTCTTCCTACTTAGTAATGTGATTTTGAGGCCATGAAGCGCCACAAGTTCATAAATTCCACCACTACTAATTATAACTAAAACTAATGTTTAATAATAAATCTATTGTTCCTCTTATTTTGCATGCACCTTTCCTCTTTGATTATGAGGGGAAAGGAAGATATTATGTATATGAGAGGGAGGCGCATTAGTACAATGCGGTAGTGGAGGCTGCCCGTCAGGCCGCGGAGGCTGCACCAAGGGCTTCCATGAGCTAGCATACTGACTATTACCCAGTTCACTACGGGTGGTGATTACCAAGCTAGGACAAAATCCTAAGCTTGGGGGAGTACGTGTTTCCATCGACTTTATATTCTTGCTCACATATTGTAGTTGTCCATGTTCACACTCTTGCATTGTATAATCCATGTTAAATTTAATTTCTTGCCTTCTTCTTATATGATTTGAAAACTTGCAGAAAATCCAAAAATATCTCTCACTTCTTTTCAATTTTTCTTTCTAGCATAATTTAGTTGTAGTATTAAAAGAAAACAAAAAAGGTTTATATTTCCGTATTTTACTTGTTGGGAGCTTTCCCGTGTAAATTGTTTTTCTCGTTTTAGGTTTCCGTTCTTTCATTTTCTTTCTTGTAGAAAAACTAAAAAATCCAAAAATATTTTAGTGTGTTTCTCTGAATTGCGTTTCCGTTTATTGAGTTGTAACCATGAGGAATACCATGATGAAAATGTTGAGTGGATCTCATATGCATGGTTATTGATCTGATAAAGAGCCCATATTAGTTTGTCTTCTCCTTTTGAATAAAATGTTGCAGATTCCATCTTATTCCACGACACTCTTGCACTATTATTATTTTCATATTGTTCGGTCGTGCAAGTGAAAGGAAATAATGACGATATTTGATGAAGTGATTGCGGCAGAGAGAAGTGGGTATGAACTCAACTTGTTTTTGTTTTTGTAAATATGTTTAGACTAGTATCCATGATTTAGCGTATTATGACCAAACAAGTTTGCAATAACAATTAGACATTATAGTTGTGCATGCCAAAGTTAAGTAGCTAGGAGTGGATAATGATCTATCTTGGATGTCAACATGCATTAAAATGGTTGTGATGTATAATGTTCAAGTGGCTTGACTTGGCGCATGTTGACGCATGTAGTTGAATCAAAACCAACATAGCCTCCACGATATTTATATTCATGGTGTTTATATACTATTCATCCTAGTATGTAATGATAATTATTCCTAAAGCATGTTCATGACTCTCTTCGCTCTCTAGCTGGTTGCTTCCCAACCTATTTGCTAGCCTTCGCCTGTACAAAGCGGGAATACTGCTTGTGCATGAAAATCCTCAAAACAAACTTATTCCACATGAGTCTAGGATAGCTACCTATATGTGGTATTATACTGCTGCTCCAAGTAAATTTGCATGTGCCACCTCTAATACTTCAAATGAACTTATATTTTGTGTGTGTGGACCTCTCATGAAGTGATAGGGGTGGTCAGTATCTTCCATGCTAACCTGTTTATTCTCATGATGAGTGTTTATTCACTCATCCTTGCACGAGAGGGGCTGGTAAAAAGGGACACCCAATCGTAAAATCATAAATCACAAATACTTAAACAAAACTCCCCTGGATTATTGTTGTTATGGACGACACCCATGGATTCGGCTAGCCATGGAG
Organism: Hordeum vulgare subsp. vulgare; assembly: GCF_904849725.1. Taxonomy (NCBI): domain Eukaryota; kingdom Viridiplantae; phylum Streptophyta; class Magnoliopsida; order Poales; family Poaceae; genus Hordeum; species Hordeum vulgare. Next base: position 198,125,010 of record NC_058522.1, read on the forward strand.
TGTGTTTGTTGGTGGAGGGGGAGTAAACCTTTACATTTACCACTTGGTAACCGCCGCTAATTTGTTTTGCATGGAAGATACAGATAACTCTTGTTCGTAACGTTGACAGGAATGGTGTACCTCCCAAAATAATTTATCTCTTATTTTTGCTACGAGCTCTAGGAGCACTGCAAATCCCTGCTTTCCCGTGTGAACGGACTTTCTATTTATGCTAAAAATTGGGGTGCCCCCTAAGCATGTATATGTAAACTAGAACAAAAGAGTTCAAAAAAGGTTTTGTTTATCACTTTTAGTTTGTCAACTAATTTTCTTGAGGACAAGCAATGGGTTAAACTCGGGGGAGTTGATATGTCTCCATCGTATCTACTTTTACTAACGGTTTTGTTCTTGTTTTAGACTCTGATTTGCATGATTTCAATTAAACTAACCTGGACTGACGTTGTTTACAGCAGAACTACCATGGTGTTGTTTTTGTGCAAAAATAAAAGCTCTCGGAATGGAACGAAACATTTTGGAGATTTTTTATGTAATAAAAGAAAAATACTAGAACCAAGACCCACGGAGGGGAGGCCCCAGACGCCCGCGAGGCACTAGGTCGCTCCAGCCCCCCTTACGCGGCCTCGTCTCTAGTGGGTCCGACAGGACTCTCCTGACCCTAATTCTGGTGCTATAAAATCCTATTTTTAGAGAAAAAGCAAAGAGGAAGTTTCATTGCATTTCATGATTTGGTTACGCCGCCACCTCTTGTTCTCCACTACGAGGCCAAATCTGGAGTCCGTTTGGGGCTCCCGAGAGGGGAATCTTCGGTGTTCGTCATCACCAACCTTCCTTCATTGCTAATTCCATGATGCTCTCCACCAGGTGTGAGTAATCCCTTCGTGGGCTTGCTGGTTAGTGAAGATCTTGATGCGATTCATCATGTAATCTAGTTAGTTTTGTTAGGTCTTGGTCCCTAGTATCCACTATGTTCATCATGTAATCGATGTTGCTATGACTTTGTTATGCTCAATGCTTGTCACTAGGGCCTGAGTGCCATGATTTCAGATCGGAACCATTTATGTTTTCACCATTTTATCTTTGTTATTGATCCAATGTTGCAAGTTATATCCATCTACTACATGTTATTATCCGCATACCCCAAAGTGCAAATAATTGGGACTCATTCCGTTAATTACCGTAGTATGAGGAGTTCATGTACTCATTATGTGTTAATGCTTTGTTCTGGTTCTCTATGGAAATGAGGCCTTAATATAACTTAATTTCCTTATGGACTCCGCTACCACGGGAGGTAGGACAAAAGATGTCGTGCAAGTTCTTTTCAATAAGCATGTATGACTCTTTACGGAATACATGCCTAAATTATATTGATGAACGGGAGCTAGTTCTTTGTCACCCTTTGTTATGACTAATGTACGACGAATATTATCCAGCAATATCACTGATCCAGTGCCGACGAGTTTTCCACATATTGTGATTGCTAAGTTACTACTGTTGCTACTGTTGTTACAACTGCTACAAAACTGCTATCACTGTTACCGTTACTGTTGCTACTGTTACGACTACTATCAAACCTATCATCCTACTATGCTACTGATCACTGTGCTGCAGATACTAAATCTTCAAGTGGTTGAATTGACAACTCACCTGCTAATACCAGGAAATATTCTTTGCCCCCCTGTTGTTGAATGTATAAATTTGGGTTGAATACCCTATCCTCGAAAACTATTGCGATCCCATATACTTCTGGGTTATCACATACCATTCTAAGGCTTAAATAAAAGCTTCAAAGAACGTCATCTCTTTACTATGGGTAAGTCTCTCAGATTTACCATTCCAAATAACAAGAGAAATGATAAGAGTAAGTCTTCATGGTGGCCAAGCCATGTCACACCCATATCTTTAACTTGTATAAGGTTTAGCGAATATAGTATTTTAACACTAGGGCAACGACACAAGGATTGCAGAATTTCTCTTGTCAACAAACTGGGTTCGTATATATCCATTCATTTTGCATGATGAACAAAGGTCCTATCATTTCTTCACAACTCTTTGGTTTTCGTATCATCCTCAAGAACGTTTGTTGATCTAGTCACAACTTCTTCCAAATCTCTTGCTTCATCAAGGTAGTGCTTGATCATTATTAATTCCTGGGACCTGCGGGTTGTGGTTCCAATTTAACACATGGAAAACTTCCACTCTTCCTTGGAGTTATTACTGTTACTTATTACACCTCTTCTAAATCCATTGGTGCTTCATTCCATCATATCAGGCTCTTCTAAAATAACCTTGATGGTTTCCTTCAATGCTTGTTTCTGCTGCTTGACAACTTGTTGCACCTTGGGGTACATATGGCACTAAGCTGGGTAGTGGGTGGTTCCTTGGCACAAGAAGAAAGTCACCTAACTAGTTGGGCATTCCCCATCTCAGTGATTTTCTTCACAATGAGGGCATCCATCCTTGTGTTCTTCATGGGTGTGTCCTATTTCTCCATAGATCTTGCATACACAAAGCTTATTCATATCATGGTCATGAGATTTCTTGGTGTTGGTGACCACATGAGATTTGTGAGGAGTCATCTTGAATTCTTCCCAAGTGATTTCTCCTTGACTTCCATGAATAGCATCATATATCTTCCACCAAGTTGTAGCACCTTTAGCAAAGTTCTAAAGAGCATACTGAACCATCTTCTTTATTCCAACACTGGTATTCCTCATGTGTTTCTCCATGGCCTGAATCCATTGTTATGCGTCCAAGTGTGTCATTGATCTAGAAAATAGAAGTCCATCTTTATTCATCATCTATTGGGTCCATGGGTTTTGGGATGAGTTAAGAGAGCTAGATAGAGGGAGATGCACACAATCCAAACAATAGTTTGAGAATAGGTTTTATGTGTGGATATCATAAAATACACACAAACGGCAGCTCACAAATCATCGTATCTAACGTGGGTATAATTCATGGGTTTGGTCTTCTAAAGGTCACATAAATGGAAGTCTTCTGGGTCTTCAACTTCTTCGGGTGTTTCGAGACTTCAATCATTGTAGTTTGAACTCTGCTAATGTGTGGTGAAATCCAGAAGTGGGCATGAGTTGTCTGATGTTTTGTCCTTCTCGGAGTTGTTTTAATTGCTCCTCCGCATGGTTGAGGCTGAAAGGGTATTATCTCACTATTGGAGGTAAGAGATATTTTATTGACAAAGCTTGGATAAGATGAGAAGTAAAAGATCTTTCGAAAACAAAGTTTTTGAGAAAGCCTTTCATAAGGGCTTCCAGTTTCTAGGGTCTCATCCTACGGTTAACATGTTCTATGATACCATCTCTGTAGCGACCCGACCCAAAACGAGTCAAGCCTCTTTGTATCTGTGCTATCCCATGATCAGCATGCTAGCACACACAGTACATAAATGTATATATCAGAGTGCAATCACATGTAAATAACTTAAAACTGGTATATGCCTCACGTGTCTGAGCGGAAACAGTCAAACAGGAGTAGAGTCCCATCAACGCCAATGGCAAGTTGAGTGTATACCGTAACACTATATCGTACTCTTACTCGTCGTAGAAGTATCTCCAACATGAGACATTGCAGTCGTGTAGGTAAGTACATTGAATGTACCGGCAAGATCACAACAAGAAGGCAGATTAAAAGTCTATACTATATGCAATAAGGCTTTGTGGCTCTATGTTTGAGTTTTTTCTTAAAAGATGGTTTTATTTTCAGTTAAATACAACAAAGGTATGTCAGTAGTCTTCACTTTAGAGTTATCTAATCTGACATGGTTCCACCAACCGATGTCTCATAGCCCACAAGTATCATAAGTTGCCTAAAATTAGTTTTCAATCCGGTGTTGAGAGTTTAGAGATAGATCCAAGTTCAGAGGCTCAAATTCTCCGTAACTGGGGAGACGTCTAATTGATTAGGTTTTAACACTCTGTAGAGGTTTGCACATTTTTCCCGCAAGATTTGATACCTCCGTTTAGGTCCTCGCACTTCAGGGTGTTTGAGAACTAGACTACCAAAACTTGGTCATTCAAAGAGTTTCCCTAACCCCGATTAACAGTTCAGATTAGAGTTAGCACTAAGATCAATGAAGAGCAAGCCCATAATGACTTCCGATTGCACAAGTAAGCTTGTGGTCGTGAAGTAGCCATCCGTCTCTTTGAGTATGGGTGGAGCCGTCTGTTGTTACTTCTCTAATAGGGTTAGGTTCACTCCTATGAGGTATTCCAAGGGCACCTATCAATGGTTCACAACACTGGGTACTCCAGCGTCCTATCAAGGTTCACACCCACTAGGTACTCGAGGGATCCTATTTCCAAATCCACCTAGTAGGTGTATTGAAGTTTGTCTTGAATCGTGAAGTCTTCATCTCCTCAAAGTAGCCTTGATCATCATGAATTTTTATTCATCACCTTTAGTTGGTCCTCATCCAAGACACTCACAACAACCATGTAACACTCAACCAAAACCCCGTCTACTTAAACGTAGCATTTAAAATAAGTAATGTTCCCCTGGCTTGATGAGAGGGGTGTGGGTTCCTACGTCATGCATTCTACTCAAGTACAAGAATTAATATCTCTAGGAGATGGTGAAATGGTGACACTAAGTGCAATAATATCGTAGGTATGAATAGCATGGTCAAAGTGTACTTGCGTGGTAAAGTTGATGAAGATAATATCGCACTAGGATACTTGATAAAACTAGTCGTCACTCGAGAAAAATATATATAATGAAACATATTATTCACATAAGAATATAATTCTAGCAAGCAATACTATAAATCAAAATAACAACCAAAAAGTAATAAATAAAACTATAATTAAATCAATGGAAACCAAAACAAATCCAAACAAAACTAAAGAGAAACCAACTCACACAAATTCTATCGTAACAATACTAATCTCTAAACACTCAAATAACACAAAACTAACTAATTAAAAAACTATTTAAGGAAAAGCAATTTAATAAACAATTAACTAGTAAAAGTAAATACTTTAATAGCTATAATAACTATCTATTATCATCAAAATAACTATAATAGCAACCAAAACACTAAAACCATACTAAATTATTATAAAAACTAATCAATTTCTAATTAACACGAACAACAATAGAAATAAATTGAAGTGGCACAAAGAATTACTTTTGTGACAATAAAAATATGCGTTTTACTCTAGTTTAATAACAAAACAACAATACCACAAAAGTATAGCTAAAATAATAATAATTAAATACGAAATGTTATCTATTGTAGTCTAACAGAAGCATAAAACCACATCTACAAATCTACACAAACAATTAACTAAAAATAACTAAAACAATAATTACATGACTAAATCAACTATATAAACAAAACAGTATTGTTATTGATAAAAACATAATTTTAATAAAACAAAAAATAAAATAACTCAATGCTACTAGATAAGCCAAACAATATCAAAACAGTGGCAAAACGAATCATTAAAACATATATCATAAAATCCAAGATATGGCCAAATTAGTGATTTGAACAAAATTTAACAAATTCAAAATTAAATTACTCAAATTTCAAATCCAAGTGCGCCATCAGAAACTTCATAAAAAATTCAAACTAGACCAAAAAGACTCACTCAATTTCGATAAGTAGACTAATAGATATGATTTTCCTAAGATTGCTACTTTTCTAAAAAAATACGAGATTTTTTGGATCACACCAGAGTTGGTCGCCGTAGTTGGAGAAGATGACGACAAGTTGCTGAGCAACCTCACGGGAGGCCGAGGAAGTGCCAACCGAACCTAAAACGACGGTATAGAAGCCGCCGGAGCTAACGAACTCCGACGAGCAATTCCTCGCGGAGTACAATGATTAGCAAGGGGTTTTTGGGTCTGGAGATTAAATGGATCGAGGTGCTTCTCGGGGCACTTTTGATAGGAGGTGGAGAGGTTAGTTCAAGGAGACCGAGGCCTGAATTATGGAGGCCAGTAATGGTGTTGGTCGAGGTATTTCTGAAGATTTAACACATGAAATCGAGATTTAATTCCATGAATGGATTTGTCATAATATTCTCCACCAATTTCTTGTAGACACGTGAATGAATTGGGGGAAGGTATCGATGGAAGGAGGGAAGAAGGAATAACCATGGAGTTGTGTATGTGTACGTGCACATGAGGTGCAAGAAGACCCGTGGTGGGGTGGGCCTTCCTCGCGTGGGTTCATGGGCTGCGGATATTAACCTTTTAAAAAACAAAAAGACTAAAATTAAAAGTAAAATAAATAAAAGATTTATATAAACATATTATACATCAAATTTATTCAAAAGCGATGGCCTTCAACATGAACATTTTTTAGATATATTTAAAACATTTTAAAAACAATTATTTTCATAAATTCAAAAATGACTTTGAACCAAAGATCAAACAATTTTGAAAAGTTTTCTTGATTTTACAAATTCAAATAAAATTCAAAATTTCCTCTACTTTGGAGTGTCATGTTGCTCCTCTCTTTATATTAAATATGGTCATGGACATTTGAATTTTATTCGAATTAAAAAATAATAAGGATTCATATGAAAATAAAAATAGTTATCTGTAACTCCCAACTCTATTTAATTCATTTCATTTTCTCTCATGAAGGTCCTTGGTGGCATGAAGTTTGAAACACTCCCAAAATGAAATTTCAATTCATTTCAAAGAAAAATATTTTTTTGGAACTCCTTTTGTTCCCTCTCTTTTTATTTTCCAAAAAAAATCAATTCCGCTAATTGTCAATCAATCATTCACTCAATCAGTGACTATAGTTAATTTAATATAACATTCCAAAATTTATATTTTTGGGATGTTACATTGTATGATGTGAAAAATATGCTCATATTTTAATATTCAGGATGCTCTCGTGTCCATATTCTATTTTTGTCGACATCACTCTCCCAAGTTATGTTGTCCTTATTATCGAGTTCAGCTTTCGCTTGAGGGCAAGCGAGGTCTACACTTGGGGGAGTTGATACGTCCATTTTACATCATGAATGCTTATTGATATTTATGTTATTCTTGTCCAATATTCAGCATTATGGTATAATTATTATGCCTTCCACTCTGAATATGCAAGGTACATCACAAAGAGGGAAATTACTGGAAACTCGAATTCTGGACCTGAATAGCAAGAAAAAGTGTTAAAAATCACTCGAGTCCAAATGACCTAAAACTTCACGCAACATTTTTATGGAATTTATCATATTTATTGAGCCAAAAATATACGAGAGGGGGGGCACCTGCTTTCGAGAAGCCAACAGGGCGCAAACACCTCCCCTAGGCACCCGTGTATCCTTGTGGGCCCCCAGCAAGTCTCCCACCCCTCCTTTCGACTATATGGTGTGTTTTAACCTAGAAAAATCACAAGGAGAATTTCAGGATGAAGCACCGCCAACTCGAGGAAGAAACCAGGGCAAAGGCCCATTTGCTCTCCCACGGAGAGATTCTATGGGGGAAACTTCCCTACGGGAAGGGGAAATCAAAGCCATCGTCATCACCAATGCTTCCACCTTCGTGGGACGACCAATATTCATCAACATATTCACCAACACCATCAAATCTCATACCCTAGTTCATCCCTTATATTCAATCTTTGTCTCAAATCCTCATATTGGTACCTGTGGGTTACTAGTAGTGTTGATTACATCTTGTAGTTGATGCCAGTTGGTTTACTTAATGAAAGATATTATGTTCACATCCTTGATATCCATTGTTATACCTCTCATCTTGAACATGTTGATGCGGTTTGAGTAGTTACTATAGTTCCCGAGGACACGGGGGAAATCTTGTTGTAAGTAAACATGTGAAGTTAGTATTCGCTCGATATTTTGATGATGTGTATGTTGTTGCTTCTCTTAGTGGTGTCGTATGAACGTCGACTAAATGAAACTTCACCATGTTATGGGCCTAAGGGAAGGCATTTTGGAGTAACAAGTAGATGACGGGTTGCGAGATTGACAAAAGCTTAACCCCCAGTTTATGTGTTGCTTCATGGCGGGATCATTTGGATCCGCACATGTCATATTATGGTTTGAGTTCTCTTAATTCTGATTTCCTAGTTGGCAATGCTTGCAAGAGGGGTAATCATAAGTGGGTTGCTTGTTCCAGTAATAAAACACCTTAGCACCGGTCCACCCAAATATCAAATTACAAAAGTAACAAGTGTGAATCAACTAAACATGATGAACATGATGTGACGCCCAAGATGAGATCCTATACTTATTTTGGCCCAATGGCCTCGACAGGGATAGAAGCGCATGTTGTCATTTTGCAAGAATGGATATCTTTACAAGTACATGTATTGAAAAGATGAGTATATGGATTTGGCTTACACTCGCTACAAGCTACATCAAATTCACGTCAGTACAACAACATAATCAATCATCATGAAGAAGAACGGGTCCAACTACGAACCAAAACAAACGATAAACGAACGATGTCCATCCTTGCTATCCCAGGCTAGATCGATGAAGAAGAAGAAGAAGAAACTCCATATAGAACAATCATCGCGCTCACGTGAGAGTATTGCTTTACCTGTATCTACAACTGGTGTTGTAGTAATCTGTGAGCCACAGGGACTCAGCAATCTCATTTCCAAAGGTATCAAGACAAGCAAAGCTTAATAGGTGAGGTATGGTTAAGTAGTGAGGCCGCTACAAGTAACTAAGCATTATTTGGGTCGCTAACTTAAGAGTACAAGAATAAAAGAGGGGGATGATCTACACATAGGGCACGTGAACTACTGATGATCAAATAAATGATCCTGACCACGTGCTTACGTCAGACATAACCCCACCATGTCCTCAGTCGGAGAAGGAGCTCACGAAAGAGACACTCACGGTTATGCACACAATTAGCATATTTTAACTAAGATTACTTCAAGTTATCTAGAACCGGATGTTAAACAAAGTTTCCAAGTTGCCACATAACCGTGGGCATGGCTTTCCGAAATATTTAACCCTATAGGATTCCTTGGTGGAAAACCACAACTCTGAGATAACCAAAAGCATCATCTGAATTAGCACAAGCCGCATGGTAAGCCTCGATCACGAAACTCGTGATCTCCTCGGATTCCTTAGTGAAAAACCTCAACTCTGAGAAAACCCAAAGCATCATCGGAATCCCGATGCACAAGATATTTTGTAAAAGGTAAAGCAAATCCATCAAGGCCGCCTGTCGTGTCGATGAACCCGATAGGAGCCGCGTATCGTGTTCTCAGGACACGACCGGATGAGCAGTACGTACGATGGACGAATAGAGATCCCTCCAGTTTCCCTAGGTGGCCCCAGCAAGTGGCTCTGTTTTGGACCAACACTCATGAGGATCACTGGCCTGGGGGTTGATTAATTATCCACAACGTTCGGAAAGTGCCTATGCAATTTTATTAGGATATTAGGCAAACGTAGTACCAAAGTTGGGCCTTGCTAGACCAGTTTTAATCTAAGACGAATTATCAAGGGGGTCCCCATAACAACCCCGATCGTGTTAGGAGCGCTCTGTTATGGAATATAACACCGGTAACCAAAACTAAGGTGGCAAAGGTGGAACAAAACACCAGGCTAGAAGGCCAAGCCTTGCAATTTTTACCAAGTATATAGTGTCAGTGCACTAAAGACCGGGGTCTCCAATGCCCAGACCCCAGATCTAACTAGCTGGCTACAAGAGGGTGGAGGACAATAGCTATTAGGGGGTATCTCTTTCTTTGTCGTGTCACTATTGGGGAGCAGTAGTGATGCTTTGGATATATTATCCTAACCAGAACTTGTAGAGGAGTCTACTCCATATACTACTAAATTTGTCAGTTTTTAGGCTATAATAGTTTTAGCCGTCCAATCCTTCCCTTTTTATGTACATGTTTTCTATTTGCTAGCTCAAGGATGCTCACGATGATATGTCATGCTGTCATGTAGTTGTACAATTACTACTCTACTGAATGTTTACAAAATTTTCAGCTTGTAAGTCCGCAACATATATAATTCATGTACCTCCTTCCTGTCAACAATGTGTACACATGTTTACTTCACTCTATCTAATAATCGTGCATAATACTGTCCTGCATGCAGGGGTGGTTGGAAGACTTTTGAGAATAAGAAGAAATCAGACCAAGCTTGGAACGCCCAGTGGATCTTCGTGTTCTTCAGGAAACAATTGAGCTCAACTTTCTGATCATTGGCGCTACAGGTTGTTGAAGATAACACCTAGCTCATGTGTCTCTACATATTGTTGATGTACATTGCTTGCATCCGATGTTTACTTACCATCACTGAGTCCAACTCTTATAGATTGTATGATGCTCCTCCGATTTATGTTTTGATGATGTTTAGGATTAAGAATGGTTTGATATATCTATTAGCTATCTGTATCATGATTTTTAAAATTAGTTAGATGATATTTGTTCATAATGCATGCTTATTTTAACTCTTTTAGTTCATTTTTACCTATTATCACTTGAATATCTTTGTTAGAATATACCTAACTGTTATGTATGTACACGAATATAGTGTATCTGAATCTAGGTGTATATGTTGTGCAATTGTATAGAGCTACTAGTCGTGCTTGGTATTTTAGTATTTTTCATGTTGTATCTATTTTTATACTACTAATTGTGTACCTGCAGCTAGTTGAATATAGTGCAATTATGTACATGAACATACTGTTACTTTTTTTGCATTGTTTCAACATTTTTTGCTATTGTATACTTTCTAATGCATGATCATTCTATTGCGAGGTGAATATGATTTTCAAAAGTTGGAGGAGGACAATAAGGACTTCTGTTATTTCTTATATTCTAAATTTATATTTATATTTTCTTTCTTGTAGAAAAGTTTTGCTTGGCACTTATTGGTTCTTGAGATGTAAAGATATACACTTCTGGAATGAATGTTAGTAATGTTATATTTTGGGCTCCTATAATTTTTCATGTTGCTTTGGAAATATATCAGAGTCGAATATAGATTTGGATGTGATGTATAGTAATGTCAACGGCCTAGAAAATCAGACTAGATCAATTATTTCAACGTAGCTTCAACTATATTGGATAGTTGTTTATGAGGGAAAAACTTGAGAAGTCCAAGGCCCATCTAAGAAATGACCCAAGAAAATACTACACCAAAAAGAAATATGGTATTAAAAGGCCATTACACAGAAATTAAAACGACCATGATCCAACAATTAAAAAGGCCAAAATGTTGGGCATGTCCCATTTAGCTAACCAAAATTAATAGTAAAAAATATAAAAAGGCTGAATTAATGGGCTTGGCCCATCTAAAACACCGAACTGGACCGGGCTGATTCTAATCTTCGACCAATTCATTTGTTCAAAATTTTGCCACGTCAGCTTGCCACGTTGGATCTTATGAGGGGCAGACAACCAACGACCAAAATAATTTCAGTGCTTTCGTTTGGTCGTAAATGTCTTCGACCATTCTAGAAAAAAGGTCGTTATAGTTCATTAGAGACCCTCAGCTTTTGACCGTCTGTTTTTGGTCGTAAAAAGGTCGCAAATGGAAATCAACGACCATTCGGTGACCAATATTGAAGATCGCAAGTTAGCATATTTCTTGTAGTGTGAAGCTCAAAAAGAAAAAAAAACGGGACGACATCCGACGCAACCCAGGCTGGTTCCTTCTGGACAAGCACTGCGCGGAGGAGAACGGGGGCGGAAAATAGGAAGACCCGAGGGGATGGAGAAGCAGAGCCCACCATCACACCGCCTCAAAGATGAGGCGTCGAGACGGGCTCCGGCCGCGCCACTCCGCCTGGAGGGGGAGAGGCGTGAGCGGGCCTTGGCGGCAGGGCCGATAGTCAGTAGGAGCTCGGGGAGTCGTACTCCAACTTGACCCCCCGAGATCCTGACCTGCCAAGAGCACAACTTCCACCGCTGTCCTCGTCGTCGCTGTCGCTCGAGGAGGTACACTCGGCGCCGCTCGAGCTCTCGTAGCAGTAGCCGAGATGCACACCTAAGCGCTTGTAAAACTTGACGGATAGCATATCGTCCTCCGTTAACTTGAAACCGAGGGTATGCCCATCGTCGAGGCTATGGGCGCGGGCGAAAGCTTCCCATCCCTGCCCGAGCAGCATGGAGTGGCGCTTCGGGTACTCCACGTGCGCCTGCATAGCACTGTGGGATTAGCCGTGAGCCCGCAACCACAAGATAGGGGGCTTGGCGGCCTCCATCACCAAGAACGACGTGCAGCTCCACGACGGACTCCACCATCCTCCCGTCCGAGTGCCCGCCAAGCCCGGGAGAAAGCGGAGACGCTGGAGTAGCACTCCGCCTCCCTCGGCAATGACCCCAGCGTCCTCGGCCCCTCGAGCCTCTCCCGCCACGGTCGACGGGGCTGCCGCTGGCTGCGGCCCCTGAAGCTGTGGCATTATCCGAACGAGATCCCCTTCCCTCCCTGCCAGCCGACGGAGGCCAGCCCTGTCCCCTAACCATGGTTAGGAGCGGGCGTCAGTGGCAAGGCTGAAAGAAACAAGAGAAGGCAATGCGACATGCGTTGAAGGCTTCGAGAGTGACATGGATGGGCAAAACCTCCACGCAAACACCCTAATTTATAGGGCAAAGCTCGGAGGCCCACCCTCCTCGCTCCAGAAGCCACCGCCCCTCTCGCCCAACCTCCCTCAAGTCACGAGCGAAATAGGGAACCGCCCAGCTGCACCAATGCATGCAGGGGCAGGCCCATCCACGCCCGTGACTTCTAATGCAACGATCGCAACTTGCCCAACCACCGCTGCGCATGTCCTACACGTGGCAGAGGTGTTCTCACGTGGTAAAGAGGCCACCGCGCGCATGCCGCACACCCTCCCACTTCGCGCGTTCAATTGGCGACGTGGGGAAATAAAGCTTGTAACGGCTCGATTCCGTTAAGCCCGGTGCCCACGAGTCCACGCACCGCTTTGGTCCTGGCCCAACAATGCCTTGCATGTGTGTGTGGCCCAGGCCCAGGTTCTCCTATCGGCGCACTAAATAATGGGGGTCTCTAGTGCCCCAGACTTGTGCACGGACATCGGGAGCCCCCCCCCCCCCCCCCGCAGCGGCAAGGTGCGTCGCTGGGGCTTAGGGCGAAATCGATACTCAGAAACCACCAAGTGCATATTGCAAGCCCGGCAAGCACTCGCTTGTTGGGAAGGTGAAGAGACCCCGACAGGAGTTCCCTACAGGGGTGATAGATAATGCCAAGGAGAGACCCTCCTACCGAGGAAGAAGGATTGAGCACCGGCAAGCCACACTTGCCGTGAAGGCTGACAAGGCCTCGACATGCCATCGCCTCCCTGCCGAGAGGAACAGGAAGAGCCCCGGCAAGGTAACCCTACCGAGAAGAAAGAGAAAGGCTTGAGGAGAGGCGCGGGCCCAGGGCGCCCTCGCGACCTGCGAACGCCTCCACCGACGATACATGCGCCACGCGTCCGCCCGCACGCTAGCGCAACACCCCAGAGTTGCCACGTGTGGGTACGTGTCCAACACCCCCTGACGAGATCAGGGAAGTCTGTCGAAGCATTTATTCACCTCTGACAAGGCAGTAACACTGTAACTGTCGGTCGGCGCTGTTTCACCCGTGAACCCACCGTTCACCCACTGAACCACTATGGTGACCCATTTGCCTATAAAAGGAGGCCCAAGGCTCAGAAGTAGGGATTTTGGGTTTTTGGCAAATCAAAAGGTTGTAAATGGGACAGATCTAAAGTAACCTAAAACGTATAACTAAACGCATGGAGGAGTAGGGTTTTACGCACCATGTAGTCTGAACCTGGGTAAAAAGATCTTGCCGGGCCCTGACTGTTGGTTCTGCTCTTGCCGCAACCCCTCTCCCCGCCAAACTAGCAAAAAGGGGACCGTTGAGGCCCCCATAGGTGTCGATCCTTCACCGACATATAGGTGCATTAAATTAAGTAGCAAATATATGGTGATATAACAAAGAACCCATGTTTTTAAATGGAAGCAACTGCACGTGCAACTAGTAACGCTATCCAATGGTTAAGCAAGCGGTAACATAGCCAATCAGTGGTTTGCTAGGTTGTAAAAAGGTCGAAGGTTTTCATGGTATTGTTGAGAGGCTGACATTTAACAGGTGCTAGGCAGCGAAACATAACGAAAGAAATGAGACAACGAGCATGGCATTGATAGTAACGATATCTAGGGAAATGCTCATCTTACGTGAGATTCGGCGTGGAAGAAGAACAAATCCATGAAGCAGACGAACCGACGTAGTCGAACGGATCCTCACATAATGGCACGCTTGCGAAAGTCTATTGAGAAGAAGAAAATCGGAAACAAGAATCAACACGCAATATTGGCCACGACACATGCATGATATGATGTACAACCTAATATGATGCATGACCATTTCAATTATGCAAGGACTGGCATGGAAATTCACAACAATCAAACACTACACATTAAGTGAAGCTCAATATGCAACGAGTTGCATATTAACGAAACTCCACATACGAATTATTTAGTTCACTCCCATTTAGGTACACGACAATATTAAATATTGTTTAAACATGACACGAGGTGAAGCACAGATAAACTATCTATCTAGTCATTTTATATGAGGATGGAAACAACTTATAACATCTCTGAAATGACCCCATACGTTAATCAAGAAAATTGTCCAGATCTGAACAAACATGTTTTAGTGTTTGTTAAACATCATAATGTTGAGGTTCACATTATTCTACGTGTCATTCTAGTCGATTTACATATATAGATAATTGCGGACGGAGCTATGATTCGAAATATATGATCACCGCAAGATATGATGCCATGAATGCAATATGTATGCGAATGACAGCCACATCATTCCAAACCATGAAGGCAACAAGTTATAATGAAACTACACGAGATTCTAAGCAAGTTTCCAATAAAAATAGCTCCATTACACCAACCCCAAAGTCGGTGTAGATCACTAGCGAATCTCATGGAAAGACTACAACAAAATATTTCAGATTTCAGACTTAGAAATATTTCAGCATCTTAAATCAGCACTGTTTTCTAGCATGGTCGCAACACGAAAACTACACCTAAACATGGATTTCTATAGCAACTAAAATTTCTATAGTAATTCATATCATACACACAATAAATCACACAAAATAAATAAAAGGGCAACATGGCAAAATACCATGCACGCTAACTTGCTCAAAAGACCAAACTAAATGCACAGATAAATTCTATGGATTTTTCTACCCCAAAAACATAGATAATATGTCGGGTTTTAAATAAAACTAATGCCACCACATATATGCGAGATTATGCCATAAACCCGACATAGCAAACTATTTATGCCACCCACACGCACACAGTAAGATGGTTATTTTTACCATGCATGGAAATGCATTGCAAACAACATGAACACTTTACATACTAGGTTTGATCAATTCGGATGCACGCTTAAATAGCTATGGAATAAAACACTTAATATCCCAGCATGCAAATCTATGCAAACAACAGGTTAAACAGTTTTAAATATGCATGCAATTCAAAAAATATGAATATACACGAAATTCTAGACATTTTTTATATAAAAACTAATCCGATCCGACGCACGGTTTAAAAATTATGGGTATTTTAAAATATGCATATAATCTAAAAACAAAATATCCTTGGTAATTTAATAAATTCGGTGGCAGAAAAAAAACTACTGAGCCAAAACAACTATGCACAATTTGATATAACGTGCACATGGTGGGGTTTAGACGCTGACACTCACCTCGGGCCACTTGGGCCGGTAGCGAGACGAAGCTGGGCAGGTTGGGGAGGCCGACTGGGGCGCTGGGGCAGGCCAGTGCGGAGCGGAGTTGGGCCGAGGGGTGGCCGCGCTGGGCCTTGCCGGGCTGCCAGCCCATGCGGGCGACAGGGCAGGTTGTCGAACGAGCGACCTCCGCCCGATCCAGATTGGACCGAGGCGAGGCGGCGGCTGCAGTCTTAAGACCGGCGGGGAGGGGCCGTGCGTGTTGGAATAATGTGTCCTGCAACTATATTCAAACATTGACATAGGAATTACTAATATTAGGAATACCTCATTATGGAATTATACATGAAATTACTTTACATGATTATCATTGAATTATCAGTTGTTGGAACATACTTAAGTTATATGCTTAAGGAAGCTGGTCGATTATTAGTGGAATACAATATACTATTTATATTGGAAAGACTATGCGGGTACACTAGTGATTGAAAGGAGCCACATCGTATAGTTAGATTACAGTCTTAACGTTGATCTACATAATTAAAGAAATTTACACTCTATTATGACGCGTTGCTCACAAGCGTGTGTTCCGGGGACATAACGGGTCGAATCCATTAACAGACAAATTTGATCGTGGTTGGTAATTTGATCTTGAGTCTATCCCGGAAAACTATTTGAAAAGACTAGCAATCTCATTTGTATAAGAGTTGGACTATTTAAACAAACAGTATAAGAAGGTCCCTACTCCTAGCCTCAGATATGTATATGGTGAGCGGCACCACGAATAAGTGCTGAGGAATAGGGGTAGACCGCAAACCCTAAATTTCTAACATTGGTATGATAGAGAGGTTCGGTCGCGATAACCCTAATCGGGTGCATATCCTGCCGCTTCAAAAAAAACTCTGCCACCCGTCGTCGCCTAAATCTGATGTGCAACTCCGTCGTCATCACCAATCGCTGCACCGTGCTTGCATCCCCTGCAGAACTCTGCGTCATGGCCTTTAGCATCGTTGATGGAGGAAATAGGCGCGCAACGTATTATTATGACACGGGAATCAAGCAAAATCTTGTACGCGCGCATCGCTGCCGGTGTTCTTCGGAATCAAGCCAAACGTCGAACCCCATCGACAAAACCTTTGCTCACCCGCGCCAGACACGTTGGCGCTCGTAGATCGCCGGGAACCAACGTTCTTGCGCCATGCCCTGTCGACCCGACATGATCCTGGTCATCCTATGGCATCCGCTCGTCCCTATGCTCCGAACTTATCCGATCTGATGAACCCGTCGCTGCTACGATATCTTCACCCAATGACGTGTCAAGCTGAACGAGCTACCTGCTCGGAAACCGCTTGCCACGCCCACGATTTTTTCTGTTGCTGCGACTTACGAGTCCTGAAGTGAAGTGCTTTTTTGCTGGCAGATTTCAGACGGAGGAAAACTACTACTATTACTTTGGCATAGCACACGGTCTGAGGAAATCAATGAGCAAGCTGACTCACGCCATTGTTTAATGATCGGGGGAGCTTGGAACAGGGCCGGGACTAAAGGTTAGGCCTTTAGTCCCGCCCCTTTAGTCCCGGTTGCTGAACCGGGATTAAAGCCCCTTACGTGCCGGGGCTATAGGCCCTGTCCCCACTAGTGCGTGGATTGGGGAAGGATATTTTTTCTTTCGTTCAGACTCTTGTGGTAATTCTGAAGGACGGCGCATGAAATAGATTCGTCCAATCAACATATCGGTAACACTTTTGTTCCAATGACATAAAACCATATATATTAATATCACGGTTTGGAATATTACTCAGAATCTAGTCAAAAAATCTTGTACTATTTAAATGTCATTATTGAGGAAAAGAAAATATACTATTAGACTGGGATTATGTCTTCCAAATGGCTCGTCTATTCTGGATCGTTTTATTAATCTTTAGTTGTTCAATAAGTGAGTAAACATGTTGCATGGACAATTTATGTGCAATCTGGAATATGTTTTTTTAATGCAATATTTCTCGTGAAGTGCTCAATAATAATTATGGTATTCTTCTTCATTGAAGAATGAAAGGTTTTCTTGTTCATGAGTATGGATGGCAATGGGTCGGGTTTGGAACGGGTGGAGCTGGTCCAAATCCAACCCATGACCCATATTCCTACCCTCTGCCCATCCACCAAAGTATCCATGTGCACAAATTGTGCCCATGCCCAAACCCATTGGATATCCACGTATCCATGGAGCTCCATGGTCATAGAAAAAACAACATGAAGGCTTCCCAAAGATCAAATTAACTCTTCGTCGTTCCTTAACTAAGATTAAGATTAGCAATTATGTTAGTGCAGTTGTGGGGGCTTAGGGAACATGGGTCATACTTTCACCGTCTCTGACTATGAGTGAGTTGGTTGGACATTTGCTTAGTTTTATGTCACTACCATATGGGCACATGTGTCATGCGGGTATCCAGTGGATATCCATGGAGAAAAAGTTAAAAATGTGCCCAACCCGACTGTTCGTGGGTATCCATATCCACGGATCCATGGGCACAAATGCTCTCCATACCCTTGCCCAACTGGGCCAGGTATCCATGGCTATCGAGATCCATGGATAAAATTGCCATCCCTATTCATGAGCATCTTAGTGAACTATGTGTATGGATAATAGAGGAACCATATTACTCGTTGCATTTTGTTTATTCTAAACTCTATGCCGAATTGATCAAAATGACTCCATTTGATAGTTGTAATTTGGACGAGACCATTTGTTCGTTGGAGGAGGATATAAACTATTCAAGGGAACGGTCGGGTCAAATATTGTTGACTTCACCTTGGAAAGGAAATTTTAAGATTTATCAATGGAATTGCAATGAGGAAGTGGAGGAAACATGTGGTAATCAATACCACCGTTGCATGAGACAGAATCCAAAGAAGTGCCTATCATGAGCATGACTTCTTTATCGAGGAAGATAGAAGTCACTCCAAGGACAAGGAAATATACTCTCCATTTGTCGGTATGTCTAATGATAATATTTGCGCTATGTATATTATTTGCGGGTATTTATTTCAAATAGTTGGGTTATGGTGTTGGTTTATATACATCATTTATTGTTGGAATACTATATCAACTTTATTGGCATGCAACAATTACATAGGAAAATTGATGTACTTTGGATTGGAAATTATACAATGAAACTCCCTTGGGAGGAAAAACTATTATTGTTATAGGACATGTTGTTTAAATTCAGTGAGAAGGGGTTTGATTTATTGCCTATCTTGAGATCTATTGATTATGGCATACTATTTGGAAAAGGAAGAGCGGAAATATTGCTCAATGGTTAAATTAGTGCATTCTGGATTTTCACACAATGGTCTATGTTTCTTGATGTCCGTTGGAAGTTGGCAAACAATATGTTTATTTGGAAAAGATAACTCTATATAGAGGAATACCGACAATGGGAACACATGCTTGGAATTTTATTATGTACATCATCAACGACTTGGACACATATCTTGGAACTAGATGAATTGGCTTATTGATTCTGGAATTCTAAACTTTATCAGGAGTACTTTGGTATTTTGTGAATCATATAGACTGGACATCTTTATTGGCACACCTTTTATTAAGGTGAAGGATATAACAAAAGGAAACTTCACATTATTTTTCCTTATATGGTTATGGTATTTATTCACTCCCACTAGAGGCTGGATTATTTATTTTATCACATTCATTGATAATGGCACCTGATATGGTTATGTTTATACTATCTGAAATACAAGTCAGAATGTTTTATTGTGCTTGTCACATTACGTACTAAAGTGAAAAATCAGTTGATTAAAAGATATCAAAGTTTTAACAAATGATTGGTGTGGGAAAGTACACTTCAGGAATATGTCAACTGAACATGAAAAGAGCATGGAATTATTCATCATTGTAATATAGCTCTCACTCCACGTTTGAGTGGAGGAATTGAATGCCTTTTACATTCCATTTTTTAAGGAGCCTTGCATACTGCCATTTGTTGTTATCATTCTTCATCTAGCACAGTCATTCTTTTAGACTGGAAGGAAATATTCTATCTTAGAAGGAAATTATCAGATACTACAAAGCCCACGCCAGGAATTTTTCATTGTTATTCTCGTGGATCAAAGTATGTTTTTTTATCTGGAAAAGGAAAACTGGTGGAAAAGTAGGAACACAATAATTATTGTGATTAAAGGGTGGAATTATTGACAGGCATACTATAATATAATCTTGACCCAAAGTAAACTACAAGTGTAACTCCCGACACTAACATGCTTAGGATAAGTGGGAGGAATTAACTTCGAATTTCATCTTTGAATAATTGTTATGTATTTTATTTTTGGGGGAAGAAACTCTAAATTTTAGAGGAATCTTTAAATTCTCTTAAGAAGGTTTTCTCATGAATGACAATTATGGGCGAAAGAATTGCAGAAAGGAATAAACTCAATGAGGAATTATATAGATTTTGAACTTATTATCACACCAAGAAACCGCAACCCATTGATTTTAAGTGGTTTTATTCATTTGTGAGGAAACTTGGCTTATTGGAATATTATAATGTCACTCTTGCTATTCAGTTCTTCACACAAAAAGAAATATACTTTGTGGAAACTCTCTCTCCTAGAATTTTGGGAAAGAGGAACTAAAACATAATTTCCTAATTGAATACATTATTGTATGGTCTTTCAACAAGATTCACATCAATGGAATAGCAGGTCATATGGTTTTCTAAATGAAGCAAGGAGGTTATCTACAAATTTAAGTGTAAAATATTTTTCTTTATTATTGTATACGTTAACATTGCTTTGATGTTTGCAATGATAAAATCACATTGATGGAAGTGAAAGCTTGGTCATGTTTTAACTTTCATATGAAAGGAATGTTTGAAGTTTCCTATGTTTTTCGAGTAGAACTACGTAGGGCATGTTTTTAAAAATGTTTCTATGGAAATTTGCAAGCTTGTTAAAGTGCCTGGAACCAAACTCGGTGAGGAATTATGCTTGAACTCCTGAGGAAGAAGGGATAATACATGGTGTTGAAATTTACTGAATCTTCGTTATACAATGGAACCTTAGTTCCGGAATTTATGCTGCATTAAAGTAGTGGAAGGAAAGAGAAGAATCTAAGGGAATTTCACACATTATATTAGATTGTGGAAAGTGCATAATAACATGTCACTCGTCAAACACATTGAGGAAGCTATTAACATATCTACGAGATGAGAAATAACTCGAGGTACGCATATTCAATTTTTTTGTAGTACTAATATGGTGCAGGTTCACTCACTATAGTAGTCAGGAATTTCTTTCAAACTTGGTTACTTATGGAACTTCATTTACTGATTGGATTTGATATTTATGTAGTTTTCAAAAGTTTCTTCAACCTGGTTATCTTCTATTTGACTGTATGTGGAATTATTCATATTATTGGTATATGTGACTGGAAATAATTGATGCGGAATTTTTCACTTGAGGAAACAAAATAATCAAGGAGTCTATAAAGGTGGAATTGCACTCGAGGAAATAATACTTGAGACACCGAGGACAGCTATGCTCGAATAATTAGACAAAAACTAAGGTCTCTAGTGATGTTAGGGGTCACAACAAGGAAACATATTGAGGATATATCACAATATATATTTATAGAGTTTTCAACATAGTGTTAATATGATTGTTGGTCCCTTGACTAAGCCTCTTAGTTAGGAGGTATTTGGCAAGCATGTTTAGGCTATGGATTTACAAATATTTGAATGGTCATTTTGGGCAAGTGGGAGATGTTGGAATTATGTGTCCTGCAACTATATACAAACATTGATATAGGAATTACTAATATTACGAATACCTCATTATGGAATTATACTTGTATTTATACATGGAATTACTTTACATGATTATCATGGTATTATCACTTGTTGGAAATACCCCAAACACCAAACCCAAAACCAAAGACCAAGTGATTGAGCATGACTGAATAATTTGTTCCTATGTGGAAGTCAAGCCTTTTACCTTTGAGGATTGTGCATCCTCCAGACGGTTAGGCGTCAAGGTCTAGAGCATCCAGCAGTCAATTTTGGATCGCGGGGTGACCGAGTTTGTGAGAGTTTGGAAGTGTGCCCTGAAGACTTACCACAAGTGTTGGGCGAGGACTCGGAGTGCTTAGCTCAAGGAGAATATGGTAGGGACTGTGTGTCCCGGGATTGTGTATCCTTTCGTTGCAATACCAAGCCGCTCCAAACTAGACGTACAACTGTTACAACAGTTGGAACTAGGTCATCAACAACCATCTTCATCGTGATACGGGTTCTATTTCTTCAACTCTTTCATTTCCTGAAAGTTATATGTTGAAGACTTTCATCTGTGCTCTTTCAAGAATTTGTCTGAAGACTTTCTCTGAATTTCCTCAACCTCAAATTCTTCACTCGAGTTAATCTTCACCTGCGTTCTGTGTACCTACGTACTTTGCCAAGCGATTCTCATAATCTTCACCAAGTAATCTGCTGTAGTACTCTTTGTACTTCTGATCCTATGCTATTTCCACTACACTTAATTCATCATTGAGGAATTTCCTCACAAGGAATTTCTCAGCCATGAAATTCCAAAAATTGCCTTTTCACCCCCTCTAGTCGATATAACACACTTTCAATTGGTATTAGAGTAAGGTACTCTCTTGTCCTATGTGATTTTGGTTTAACCAAATGGAGTTTTAGTTATGTCGACTGCAGGTATGATCAAGGTTACTACAGGATGTCCTACCTTCGAAGGAAAGAACTTTCCCTACTCGAAGACCAAGACGCAGATGCATTTTGAAGCTATTGACAATGATCTCTGGTACATTGTGGAACATGGTATTCCATCCATCACTACTACTATATCTGCCGCTGATGTGAAGAAATTCAAGCAACTTGATTCTCAACCGAAGAATATCATATGTGGCCATCTGAGCAAAGGTTAGTATGGCAGAGTGAGTGCTTTGGGCACATCTAAGCTTATCTAGGATAGGCTGTCCAAAGTAAATGAAGGAATCTCAACTCAGCGTGACTCTCGTGCTGATGTTCTTCGAAATCTCTACAATCGCTTCAGGAGGCTTGACAATGACAGCTGCCAACATACCTTTGATCGCCTCACTGACATCTCAAATGAACTGCAAGCACTGACAGCTCGAGACATCAATGACCATGAAGTTGTGAAGAAACTGCTAAGATCTCTTGATCCATCATTTGATACACTGGTTCTGATGATTCAACAAAGAGGAGACTCCAAGATGCTTGATCCTGCTGATATACTTGAAAGACTCAATACTCATCAATTCCAACAGAAGAAAAGAGAGATATGTATGGACCAAGCTACTCATGACCTCGTGCACTGAAGGCCAAAGCAATTTCCTCGTATAAAGAAGAAGACTCAGATTGCAGCATTGGTGACCCTGAAGAACTTGGACACGAGCTTGCAATGCTCGTGAGGAAATTCTAGAAGTTTACAAGGCGTGGCCAGTTTGGTAAATCTTTAAGAAGAGATATGAGGAAATCAGAATCTTCATGTGAGGACTACAAGAAAAGAACCTGCCACAAATGCAAGAAATCTGGTCACTATATTGCTGATTGTCCTCATTGGGTGAAGGAATCAAAGAAGAAGAAATACAAGGATGAAGGTTGTGATGACTCAAAGAAAAAGAAGAAATCTTCAAAATCCTCATCCTCAAAGTCCTCGTACAAGAAGACTTGTTTCAGAAAGGCTCGGGCACTCATTGGCATGGAAATGGATTCTGAGGAAGAATCTGAGGAATGTGATGAAGATGAAGGATCTGAAGAAGACTCAGAGTCTGGCGTGGCAAGTCTCGCATTGGCTACCACATTCGTCAATAAGTCAATCTTTAACCTTGAAGAAAATGACAACGCTATATACATTGATGACTATGCTGATTACTTCGCTCCACCTATTGCTTCATGGCAAAAGGTTCAAAGGTACCGAATGTTACTTCCTCCTCTGACTCAAGTGACTGCGAACTTGATAATTATAAAAAACCCAGTTACAGTAAACTTGCCAACATTGCAACTAAACAACAATGTGTCATTGAAAGCTTCAAAAACTGCTAGACGCAAGCGATGATCTAATGAATTATGAAATGAATCGAACTCAAGTCCTCACTGAAGATGTGAAAAATCTTCAGTCAAGATTTGATAGTCTTCAAGATCGTTATGGCACACTCTTGGCTGATCATGAGAAACTTTCCTATGAATTTCTTCAAAGGAAACTTGATCTTGAGAAGTTGAAGATGTCTCATAACGATGTTCGAATGGAAAATGATTCATTGCTTGCTCAACAAATCAGTGCCACTGAGGTTGAATTTACTCCACCATGTCTCAAATGCATTGAACGTCAAACTACTAATTCTTCACTAGAATCATCAAATGCTTCTATCGCTGCAAATTCTTCAATTGCTCCTGTGGTATCAAATTCTTCACTTGAGGAAACCACAAATGCTACTGACGAAAATGCAGGGCTGAAGGAATTGTTTGTGACAGGCATATACAAAAGTCTCAAAGGGCATAAAACCCTTTGCGATGTGCTCAAAAAGCAGATTTTGAAAGAAGGAATTGCCTTCGAGAGGATATTGAATGCTGATGGATCATACAAGGAACCTGAGAAGTATCCCAAAACCTCATGGGTTGCTTCTAAAGGGCCTCCCGTCGATCCATCTACTCTAACAGGCTTTGCATGTGAACTATCCTATTCCTCACATGAGTCATTTGACAACAACTATAAACTGTTCAAAAATCAATCTTGTGAAGTATTTGCTCGATATGTTGGAACTAACTGCAGGAATGGACCATCCCTGAGGAAAATCTGGGTCCCCGAAAGTTGCTTGGAAAGTCTTCAGGTTAATGTCCTCATGACACCACCTGTGAAGAACCTGAACCCCAGATCAAATTCTTCAGGTGGACCAAAGTCTTCAAGAGGATTAAAATCCTGAAATGGTAAACACTATAATAGTACTCGTGCTAATGAGTCTGAAATTAAAAGGAATATGAATATGAGCATTATTCCTCAAATGATTATGTTCATAAATCCACAAAGCACTTCTTTGCCTATTCATTTGAGTACTCTAACGCCCCTACTGTGAAACAAAGTGCATTAGTTTCAATGCCCCCTTTCTCATATGGTGCTCGTAGGATGATGAACTCATTGCCACTCCTTCATATGTGGGTGGTGAAGAAATTGAACTAATGACTTCTGCACATTAGGTCTCTAAATGAAAATCATCATTTGAAGAATTTTTTGGAGACCTTAGGAAAATTCTTGATTGGACGCAACCTAAAATTGATGAAATGGTAACATTTCACTCGTCGTCAAATTTACTATTTATGATGAACTTCCTATCTGATGAAATTTAAATCATATTCCTCAAGTGTGAAGCATATGAGATGGTAAGCTGTACTAATTCATCTGCAGGATGACAAACCCAAGAATACTGAATGGGTTCTTGACAGTGGTTGCACAAACCACATGACTGATGATAAAAGCTTGCTGATGAATATGCCACTGACTCCATCACCACTGAAGCAAATCACTTATGTTGACAAAGGTAAAAGCAAGGTATTGGGACTTGGCAAAGTGGCTATTTCCAAGGACAGGCACATGGACAAAGCCATGCTTGTCGAATCCCTTGTGTTTAACCTCATGTCAGTCTCAATGCTTTGTGATCTTGATATGGTTGTTATCTTTGGAAAATGCAGATGTGTAGTCATCATGGAATCTGACACATCCAAAGTCTTCGAAGGCTTTAGGAGAGGAGATTTGTACATAGTTTATCTTTCCACAGGTCCTCAACCAGACACATGCTTACTAGCAAAAAATTAAGAACGCTTGCTATAGCATCGAAGACTTGGTCATGCAGGCATGAGGAATTTGCAGACGCTAGAAAAGAAGAAGCATGTCATTGGCATCGAATTAGTCAAATTTCTCAAGGACCACCTCTACAGTGCTTGTGAGTCTGAAAAAATGAGCAGATCCATACACCCCTCGAAGACTATCATGACTACTACTAGTCCATTTGAATTGCTTCACATGGATCTATTTGGACCTAATCATTATGCTACTCTAACCAATGCAACATCTTTATATGGCTTTGTCATCGTTGATGACTATTCTCGATATACTTGGGTACATATATTTTTGTATAAAACTGAAGTGTAGGAATTCCTCAAACGTTTTTCCTCAAGGGCCTCGACAAACATTGGCGCAAGATCAAACACATCAGGAGTGACAATGGGACAGAATTCAAAAACATTGGTCTTGATGATTATCTTGATGAACTTGCTATTACTCACGAATTATCTGCTCCTTATACTCCTCAATAGAATGGGGTCGTTGAACGCAAGAAAATGACTCTGGTTGAAATAGCATGGATTATGGTCGAAGAATATTAGACTCCTCATCATTTCTGGCCTGAAGCAATCAACATTGCTTGTCACATCATCAACAGGATCCTCGCAAGCATAATATCATCAGATCCAAGTGGATTTTCCGAAACAAGTAAGATGAGGATGGTCAAGTGGTGAGGAATAAGGCACAACTTGTAGCCCAAGGCTACACATAGGTTGAAGGAATTAATTTCGATGAAACTTTTGCACGTATTGCTAGACTTTAAACTATTCGAATACTAATTCCTTATGCTAATCATCATAACATTACTCTATATCAAATGGGTGTCAAAAGTGCATTCCTCAATGGTAAGCTTGAGGAAGAAGTATATGTTGCTCAGCCCCCAGGTTTTGAGGATCCAAAGCATCCTAACAAAATCTTCAGACTCAAAAAGGCACTCTATGCCTCAAGCAAGCCCCTCGGGCGTGGTATGACACACTGAAGGAATTCCTCATGAAGAAAAGCTTCAAACCTAGTTCACTCGATCCAACTCTTTTCACAAAATCTTATGACAATGAACTATTTGTGTGCCAAATATATGTCGACGACATTATATTTGGTTGTACTGACAAACATTACAGTGATGATTTTTCTTACATGATGAGTGAAGAATATCAAATCTCTATGATGGGTGAGTTGAAATTCTTCTTAGGCCTTAAAATTCGTCAACAACGCAATGTCATCTTCATATCTTAGGAGAAATACCTCAAGGATGTTCTGAGGAAATTCTACATGCATGAATGCAAAGGCGTCAAGACTCCTATGCCTACCAATGGCCACCTCTGCACTGACGAAAAAGGTAAAGATTTCGATCAGCTGGTATATCGCTCGATGATTGTCTCTTTATTGTATCTATGTGCATATAGGCCAGATATAATGCTTAGTGTTTTCATGTGTGCTCGTTTTCAAGAAAAACCGAAGGAATCACACCATAAGGCTGTGAAGCATATTCTTCGATACTTAGCTCACACACCAACACTAGGATTATAGTACCCCAAGGGCTCAAATCTTCACCTCGTTGAATATTCCAATTCTGATTATGCTGATGACCATGTGGATCACAAGTCAACATCAGGCATATGCCATTTCCTCGGAAGATGATTAGTCTATTCGTCCTCAAAGAAGCATAACTTTGTTTCTCTCTCCACTACCGAAGTTGATTACATTGTTGCTGGATCCTGCTGTGCTCAACTGCTATGGATGAAGCAAACCCTCAAAGACTACGACATCAACATGAAGAATGTGCCCCTCTACTGCGACAATGAGAGTGCAATCATGATCGCCTACAACCGAGTACAACACTGGAAGACTAAGCACATCCAGATTCGTCATATTTTTTTGGGACCATGTCCTCAAGGGCAATGTCATCATCGATCATGTGAAGATTGATGATCAGCCAGCAGATATTTTCACTAAGCCCTTGGATGCGAGAAGGTTTTGCAAGTTGCGGTGTGAGCTAAATATCCTATAGTCTTCAAATGTTTGGTGAAAACATGCATACATCCCAATACTTATACAAAATTGATGACTTAGACGTGCAACACATGAAGCACGGATTTTCTTCAATCAATGAATAATATCACTCTTAGTGTGAGGAAATTACTGAAGAATTTGGTTCTCACGGCCCTACGACAATTGTACGCGGCGCTTGAAATCATCATTCTTATATGGTGGGTCACGCCACCACCCAACTTTGAAATTCTTCAAGTTGTTTTTCTTCAATGTTGAAATTCATCAATCTCACACTTTGTTTCATAATCCTCAAGTTTTTCAAAATCTTCTAAACGTTTGATGATTTTCATTTGCATATATATATATACATACATATATATATATGTAGAGTGATATTTCAAAGTTCTCAACAGCATTCACTTATAGCTCAGTCTTCAATTTGATATTTCATGTAAGTGAATGTGATCGGACCCGACTCCCCTCTATGCTAAGCTCAACCCAGTCTATTCATTTCTTCATATGCGTTCTAGTTGACACTTGTTCAAAATCCTCACTGTGACCTTGTCAGCTCAGGACTTTGAAACAAAATCCACAAAAATTCAAAACTCATTTTTATAATGTCACACAGTAACTGGACCGACTTCTCATGATCGGATAACCACGAACTCCACCCCTTCAGTTGTGGAATCCATGTGTCATGCGGAGACGAATGGGCAAGGGAAGTTTGGTCCGAAAGTTTTGGCCGAACAGTTTTTCGCCTGAGCTACAAATAGGCCCTTACCCCCTCAGTCAAAACTCTTCGTTCTCTCGTCTTCTCCGCTCGAGCTCAACCCTAGCGCCACCGCTAGCAATCTCATCGCAGGTGAGGAAAAGCTTCACTGCCTTGCCCTCGCCGTCGCTGAACTCAGGTCGACTGCGGAAAATCATCTTCCGCCGTCACCATAGCTGATTTCAGTTACCAAGGTAGGGTGCTGAAGATCTGAACCGCGGAACTTCCCTCTTTTACTGCACCAGTTCTTCGTGTTCTTCACACAGGGTAAATAAAATCATATTTTACTGCCTATATTGATCTTTTAATTCAATTTAGACTCGCGAAATCTGTTTTTCCTCAGAGTGTGTGACAGCCATGCACACTCATTCCTCAAAGACTTGATGAATTTCACATTAGCCACTAAAATTCTTCATGAGATTCCTCGGTTGTGTATATTCTCGAATCTACACAACTCTAGAACCCAGGATCAGAATGCTTTGTCAAATTTCTCAACCCACTGGTCAAATTCCTCAACTTCAATATTTTTTCAATTTCTACAAATTTGAGAACGCATATGACCTCTCCAAATTCTTCGCACCTATACTCTATTCATAGGTACAAAAATATCAACTGATGAATCTCTAGTTTCTCATCAACTTAACTCATTTGCAGCATTCCTCGAAGAAACTTTACCTGTGTCATCAAAATCATGAAGAGTTTAGATTCCTCAGCATAAGCCTCGGTTGAAGAAAATGGAGGATGACCGGAAGCAGAAGGGAGGGAAGAATCTTGAATAGAACACAACAATTGAAATACCTCAAGACATATATGCTGACTATTGCACTCCGGATCCGGAAATTCATGGTAAAGAAACCATGGACAAGCGCAAGATAAGGCTTCAGAAAATTGAGCGCAGGTGGGCTAGGGAGTGGAAGGAGTACAAATATGTGACTCCAAAATTTGTGAAGAAATTCTCCCTCAAGCCACCTTGCAAAAGGCCTCTACAGGGTGATCAAGAAGTCGCTCATCCCTCAAGCGTAGAAACTATTGAGGATTACCCAGATGAAAGAGACAAATATTTTTCTCAGTTATAGAAGAAGGAAGAAGCAGCTGTGAAGAAATTCAATGAGGACTCTGCTGCTACAGCCACTGATGCCACTTCTTCAACTGCTGAGGCCTCTGCTACAACAATTCCTCAAAAGAAGACCTTGCTGAAGAAACCCAAAGCCTCAACAATAGTGCCAAAAGAGCAATTGCCTCAGAAGGCTGCAACGGCAACATAATCTTCAACAGCACCACAGTCTTCACCCCCACAACAGAAGCAGCTCATTAAGCATAAACCTGCTCAATCAAGTTCCTCGGTGCCATCTTCCACTAGCTCTGCTGCAAAGTATTCACCCACTTTATTGAAGAATAAATGAGTGCTGGTAGAGGCATCTGGCCAAGTCCTATGAAAGTCATCAACGTTTCTTCTGCATCAGAAAGAAGTGAAGAATTTGATGAAGAAACACTTGAAGCAATCATCAAAAACAAACAGGAACGAGTTGCACAAGCCTCCAACAGCTCCATTCCTATAGCCATGGACCCTGAAGGTTTTGCTTGATTTCATCGAGCTCTGGTATGAAGATCCAAACACCCCAGTTGATGACATAAAGCTTCCTCCTGGTCTAAGCCATATGGTGGAAACTTTTATCAATGAAGCAAAGTGGAAAGAGTAGCAAGCCAAGCAAGCAAGGACTGACAAAGTTAAAAAGGTGAAATTCCTCAAGAAGAATCTTCTCAACCTGACGCCTGAAGCACTTGTATCAACTCAGGCTGAACTCAAAACCCTCACAAACAAGTATAGAAGTCTTCACTCTGATCGTCAAGGTGTCAAGCTAAAATTCGTCAAGGCTGCAAAAGTTGTTGTTGATGAATAAAACAAGAGGACTGCTCCTCCAAAGTAGCAAACACCATCTCAGTCTAGCTACACTGTTCAGTTGCCTCAGGAAGATGAAACTGATGAACCTGTTGCTGAGGAATTTCCCCAAAATATTCTAGCTGAAGAAACTGCTGCAGCTGAAGAAACTGCCAGGCCTGACACTGCACCAGTGTGTGATGGAACTTTTCCTTCACCACAACCCTCAAGGTGAAGAACGTGACCCCGTCTGCATCATACGTGAAGAAGACTAAAGCGGCTGAGAAAGAAGCGAAAAATAGAAAAGCTTCAATGGCCTGAGAAACCTCAGAGGCCAAACGTGAGAAGATTACCCAGTCAGAGTCTTCATCAACCCCGATGGATGCTACTCCTCTGAATGTAGCACCATCATACATGATCGTTCGCTTAGGAGTTGACTATGTCATTCCTGAAGAAGATGAAGAAATGGATGATGCTGAAGATGATGAAATATTGGATGAGGAAATACAGATAGATGATATTCCTCAGTCCACCACTCCTCCAAAGACCACTGAAGAATAAGTGGGTGATGATGACACTGGGTGCAGCACTCGAGTGATTCATGATGAAATATGGGAAGAAACACATCCTCGCTCACTAAGGTCAACTCAAAATCCTCTGACTCCTGGTGCAACTAAAATCCTCACAGCTTTTGATGGGAGAAGCATTCGTGAGGAATCTGCTCAAGAATCAGGTGCATCGGTTGAAGACAATGCAGCAACGAGTACTGGAACGGCCTCCTCCAACAAGAAAATTCCTCAAGCTGAGGAAAAACCTCAAACTAAGGAAAATGCTCCAACTGAAGAAAATGCTACTGCGCCCAACACTAAAACCGCTATTGTTGTGGTGAACACAGAAACAACAATGGTAGTAGCTACTCCTCAAGAACAACAGCACAATCTTGAACCGCAGCAAAATCAGCCTTTCTCCAAAAGGCCAAAGTTTCAGAAAGAGGCATTCTATGAAGAACGCATGTACTTCACTGGCGAAAATCCATATGACAAGCTTCGCATTAGACACAGGAAGTGTTGGACAAGAAATCAGCTTAACTATTATGCTTCTTTGCTCTGTGGGAGAACAAGATATTTCAGCACACCCATATTCCTCACTGTGATATGGAGGAAATACCTTGCTTTCCTCTAGTCCTCAACGTTCTTCATGAAGTTGGACTACTGCCTTTCTGTACTGACATCGGAGATTGGAACACTGACATCATTCTTCAATTCTCTGCCACACTGCACATCTCTGGCGACCCAAAGGGTGTCAACACTTAGGTTTTGGATTGGATGACTCAGCACACGCACTACAAAGCGTGTGCCACTGAATTTCTTCGAGCTCTTCCAATTTCAATTCCCTTAGAGGATGCAGTTCTGATGTATGATGAACGTAAACTACCCAACAGGCTGATGGAAGTCCTCATGAAGCCTTTGGCCAAGGACCAACTCGATTTCTGGTTCAAGACTTGAAGTATGAACCAAGAACAGTGTAGAGAATCCTATCGTATGCCCTTGCTCCTGTCAAAGGGCATGATGATGAAGAATATGTCGTAGGCATCATGAAGAATATCTTGTTCAATTTCATCCATGGCATACCTATGAATCTTCATGATTTCTTCTTGAGGAGTTTGGGTGACAATGCCCTGTCGCCATTTGAATTGAAGATTTATGCGCCTTGGATTATGAGATTCATCAGAAACAGGTCAGGCATCAACTAACTAGCTGATTTTCAGAATCACCTCGGATATTGCCGCCTATCAAAGTCATCAAGAAATAATTTGAACCTGTTGAAGGTAAAGGCAAGTCTGTAATTAATGAAGGAAATCGGCCCCTTGATGGCCAGTTTCGCAAGGCAGATTCTTATTCTTCATATGATGACACTGCTACCCAAGAGCCTCCAAGCCCAATTTCCCCCAGAGTGATGAATAACAGAGAGCTACTTCTCAGTCTTCATCAAAAGGTCGATCGCAATCACAAGTGGGTGAAACACGAGTTTGGTGCCATTGTGAAAACCTTCAACGAGACCCAGAATGCAGTGAAGAAAAATCACTATTATCTTCATGAGGTGTTTGATCGCACTTGGGCACCTTGGCTCATCTGAAGACTCAAGAGGAACTTGAGGAATTGGAATTTACTCAATACTTTGACTGGTCCTAGCCTCCACGAAGAAATTCAAGCCAATTCCAGTTCCAAACTTGGAGGACAGTTTATTTTCTTTATTTTGTGCTGCTGAATCAGATGAAGAACCAGAAGACACTGTGGCTGGTCCAAGGAAGAAGCCTGTCTCCAATAATTCTCATGCCTCTACAACATCCAGGAAGTGAATTTCTTCAAAGGGCGTTAGTCCTCAGTTTTGTCCCTTTTCGTCACTAGATGACAAAGGGGGAGAAATCTGAGTGTTTATCTTCTAGCGGGATCTATTTTGGGTCTTATAAACATTATTCAGTTTCAAACTCTTGGTTCTTCTCAAGTGTTTTTTATGTAATGAGTTATAACATAAGCCCGATGGTGCTCTGACTCTTTTAAACGTTTTTCTTCGCATGCTTATTCCTCAAAGTGTACTAATGCAGGCATGCTGAAATTCGCGAGACACCATTTTTCATCATGCATTTTCAAATTCCTCATATTATATGTAAAATGTATGCATGATTTACAAGATACAGGGGGAGATCTCCATGATATAAATCATCAATGTGCATCTATTGTACAAAGCAAATTCCGCAAAATATGCACCTCTTCAAGGGGAGTCTCTCGGTATCTTGATTTAAAATTCCTCAAACTTGGTATTTACATTTCATACTTTCAATCCCCGTTGAAAACTTAACCTAATTGTCATCAACCACCAAAAAGGGGGAGATTGTAAGTGCATATAGTGCCCTTAGTGATTTTGGTGGTTTGCAGACTTCTGGGTTAAGAGACTAATGTGTTTTAAAGTGTACAATTGCTCTATAAGTCGCTGAGGAGTTTGAGTTATATGATGAATATCGACCCCTAAAAATGTATGTCTTCGGGTGAAGACTTTGGTCTTACATTGAAGAATTTGATCGCGAAGAAATTGCGATGAAATTGATATTCCTCATGAAGATATTGAAGATGAGGAATTCGGTGGTTTGTGAAGAAAAATTGTCTGAAGACTTTGAAGCGTGAAGATTTACTCTTTTTATTTCATTTTCTTTACTCTTGAGTCATAGGAACACCATACTCTTAAAGGGGGTCGAAGTAATACTACGGAATGAATTACCTCATGATGCTCAACCCAAGCCTAAACCTACCAAAGCCTCAAAGTGAGGAATATGAGAGACATGAGGACTTTCACAGTTGAAAGTTCCGACCGTTGCCGGGACACGCACCACCTCACTGATCTAATCCATCGAACGGTCACAATAATTAAGGGCATTTATGTCAAATCATGTCGGGATGCTCCCATGCTATACATAGCCGCCCCCACAACCACTAGCTGGTTGGCTGCTCCGAGAGAAACTGATACTTGTCATTTAAAGCAACCCAAATTCCTTAGAGTCTTTGAGAGAAAATCATCAAGTGAGGAAATGCCACAAACACCAAACCCCAAACCAAAAACCAAGTTATTGAGCATGACAGAAGAATTTGTTCATGTGTGGAACTGATGCCTTTTAACTTTGAGGACTGTGCATCCTCCAGACGCTTAGGCATCAAGGTCTAGAGCATCCTGCAGCCAATTGTGGATCGCTGGGTGACCGAGTTTGTGAGGGTTTGGAAGTCTACCCTGAAGCCTTATCAAGAGTGTTGGGCGAGGACTGTGTGTTCTTAGCTCAAGGAGAGTACGGTAGGGACTGTTTGTCCCGGGACTGTGTGTCCTTTGGTTTCAATACCAAGCCGCCCTAAACCAGACGTACAACTGTTAAAGCAGTTGCAACTAGGACATCAACAACTGTCTTCATCGTGATACAGGTTCTATTTCTTCAACTCTTTAATTTCCTCAAAGTTGTATGCTGAAGACTTTCATATGTGTTGTTTGAAGAATTTGTATGAAGACTTTCTCTGAATTTCCTCAACCACAAATTCTTCACTCGAGGTAATCTTCACCAAGTAATTTGTTGTAGTAGTATTTGCACTTCTGATCATGTGCTATTTCCGTTGCACTTAATTCATCATTGAGGAATTTCCTCACAAGGAATTTCCTCAGCGTTGAAATTCTAAAAATCTCCTATTGACCCCCCTTCTAGTCCATATAACGCACTTTCAGGCGCGACCTTGTAAAAAGCGCTACTACTAAGGAGAATTGTTGTAGCGCTTGGCGGGAATCGGCGCTACGACTAAGCGTAATAGTAGAAGCCCCCTTAGAAGTAGCGCTGCCCTAGCAAAGCACTACTACTAAGAGTAATAGCAGTAGAGCCCTTTGGAAAGCAGCACTACTACTATGCGTGGCTGGTGGCAGAATTTAAACCCACACACCTCCTCTCTCCCCCTTCCTCCCCCCTTGCCCTCTCCCCTCCTTTATCCTCTCCTCTCTCTTATTTAGTTCTCCCTCATTGTTGCCCTTCATCTTTCTTCCTTCTGCCTCTCTTCTCTCCGAATTAATGCCCACTCCAGCCTAATTCTACTCCATAAATGACCTCTTCTAACTCTATGTTCCACATTTATTTGGCTCTCCCTCCTTCCATACATATAGATCTAGCTAGCTAGGTTATCTCTCTCCCTCTCCACTAGTTAGCTAGAGTCATCTCTCCTCACAACAACCAGATCTAGCTATTTATTTGGTCGTGCACAATCTCTCTCGGGATATATATAGGTGAGTAAAAAGTTGTGCATTTCGATAATGGCAATATGTGTGTTTGGGATATGAAGTGATTTGTGTGAGTGACATGCCCCGTCAGTTGCTTATGTTTTGCTGAAATGTCGATTTATTTCCGTTTCGGTGAATTTTGAGCGAGCTCGATATGTCCTATTTCTAGGCAAGGTCCTACCAAATTTTTATATGACTTTGATGCATGCATGCATTTTGTTTATAACCCTTTTGCTTGTTATACCATGAAGTCATGAAGGTGAGTGGAAGGAAGGTGGAGCGATAGTTGCAATCCGCGGTGATGGACACGTATGAAAATAAATGGACTCGGATTAGATGTTCGTGTACAAAATGCAAAGAAAGAAGATTTAAACCCTTTTGATGGTGGTTGTTTGAAGGCCCACTTGCTGATCAATGGTTTCATGGATGGCTATACTCGGTGGATAAGTGAAGATGATTATGAGGACGTCCACATGGCAGGGAATAACGACATGGGACTTAACAAAGAGATGACCGATCGACACGAAGACGATCGCACCAGACACGGCGGTGGTGAAGAGTCCGAACACGGTGGCGGGGGAGAGTCCAGAAACGGCGGCGGAGAGGATTCTGGACACGGCGAAGAACCAGAGTCTGGACATGGCGGAGAAGAGGAGACGAACATGCCGCAGACTTCAACACTGCTAAGTTAAGTCATGCAGGACCCTCATGTTCGAGACCTCCTTCGCAAGAGTCCGACTAGTGACAGAGTTGCTTCTAGAGAGGAGGCCAAGCTGGCGCAACTTGAAGTAGACTCGAAGACTCCATTATATGACGGTTGTGATCCCAAGGTTACCCTCTTGAGTTTCATGCTAGAAATTATAAAGACGAAGGCCAAAAATAAACGGACAAACAAAATCCTCAATGATAATTTGAAGTATCTACATAATAATGTTCTTCCCGCGGGGAACCTGTGTCCTACTAGTGTCGATGAGGCCAAGAAAATTGTTTCCCTCTTGATCTGCCACACAGTAATACCATGCATGCTTTAACGATTGCATCATTTATCGAGGGGAGCATGCGGAAAAATCTAGGTGTCCAGAGTGCAATGCTTCTCGATACAAGAAGGAAGGAAAGAAAGCTCCTCGAAAAGTTGTATCGTAGTATCCGATCACTCCCCATCTGCAGCAGTATTTCGTAGATCCTAAGGAAGCAAAGCTCATGCGCTGGCACGCGGATAGGAAGAAGCCCTATGATGGAGATGATCCCAAGCTGAGACACCTCACGGATGCTAGCGAGTGGAGATCATTAAACGCCAAATATCGAATTTTCGGAGAAGATGCAAGGAGAATCGTGCTTGGTGTGTGTACCGATGGCATGAATCCGTTTGGTAAGCAGAGCACCAACCACAGCACACGGCCCGTATTTGTATGGATGTACGACCTCCCCCATGGAAGTATATGAAGACAAAGTACATACACATGAGCATCCTGATTCAAGGGCCGAAACAACCGGGAAATAATATTAACCTGTATATGGGGCTTCTGAAAGAGGAGCTAGACACTTTATGGAAATCTCCGACAAGACATGGGACGCCATCATAAGAGAATATTTATATATTAGAGTTGTGATGATGATGACGGTGCACGACTATCTCGGTTACGGGTGCACCTTAGGCCAGGTGTGCCACGAATACCGCGGATGCACAAGGTGCATGGATGATACAACGTCTCAGCAGCTTACGTCAATGAAAGATGGCGGGTCTACGAAAATCGT
The DNA here is from genome assembly GCF_904849725.1 of Hordeum vulgare subsp. vulgare. Taxonomy (NCBI): domain Eukaryota; kingdom Viridiplantae; phylum Streptophyta; class Magnoliopsida; order Poales; family Poaceae; genus Hordeum; species Hordeum vulgare. Next base: position 198,161,794 of record NC_058522.1, read on the forward strand.
GTACATGGGCATCATAGATGGCTCGAAAAAGATGTCCCTGGAGAAAATGTGGAGATCTATTCAATGGTTTGGCTGAGCATTGAGGACCTCCACGTAAAAGGAGCAACACCAAAATCAACAAGTTGTTGAATAACTGGTAACAGTGCCCCGTGCCGGGAGAGATGGAAAAGGAGCTAGAGCCCGTGACAAAGGTATGGAAAATAAGGTCTATTTTCTGGGACTTGGAGTAATGGCCCAATCACGACACGCCTCATTTCCTTGATAAAATGCATATCATGAAGAATGTCCTCGAGAGCATGCTTGGCACACTATTGAACATGTCGGAGAAGACCAAGGATGGTCCGAAGGCAAGGAAAGACTTGGAAGATTTGGAGATCAGGGGGATCTCCACATGCCCCGTAAGAAGTCGACGGAGGAGACGGAGATTGATGAGGACATCAACACCATTCGCCAAGAGCACACCTTTCGGGCCCGCATAGAGCTCTTCTTGATCCATGGCATCTACAAGGCAAACACATGAGGTTATCTGTCGTTGTTGCAAGGGTGGAGGTCATTATGCAAGAGAGTGCCCATCCAAGCGTGTGATGATTATTACTGAGGATGGTGGATATGACTCCACTAGTGATTATGACGAGGAGACTCTAGTTCTTATTGCAAGTGAAGAACAGGGTGTAGATGATACTGAATAAGAGACACAATACATGGCTGCTGACTATGCCGACAGGTATGAAAGCTTTGTTGCTCAACGTGTTTTAAGTGTGCAGGTAACACAAGCTGAGCAAAATCGGAGGCACAACTTGTTCCATACTAAGGGAGTGGTAAAGGAATGTTCTATTCACATAATCATCGATGGAGGGAGTTGCAACAACTTAGCTAGCATGGAGATGGTGGAGAAGTTGTTTCTCACCACCAGACCACATCCTCATCCTTATTATATCCAGTGGTTCAACAACAGTGGCAAGGTTAAGGTAACACGTACTGTACGTGTGCATTTTAACATTGCTACATATTATGATTTTGTTGATTGTAATGTGGTATCCAGGCATGCATGCACCGTTTTACTTGGTAGACCATGGCAATTTGATAAAAATTATGTACACCATGGTAGAACAAATCATTATTCTTTTATTCATAAGGATCAGATTATAACTTTACTTCCTATGTCTCTTGAACATATTATGAAAGATGACATTGCTAGAGCTAGTAAAGAAAAACAGGACCTGCATAAGAGTGAAAATTAGATTATAGCAAAGGAATTTGAGCAACACAATAAGCCTACTTAATCATCATCTAGTGTTGCCTGTGAAATAAAACTGAAGACTCGTTGTTTACTTGCCACTAAATCTGATATTACTCATTTGGATATTACTACATTTGTTTGCTATGCTTTCGTATGCAAAGAGGTATTATTTTCATTTGAGGACATGACACCCTCTTTGCCTCCCGTTGTCATTAACATTTTGCAGGAGTTCACTAACGTCTTTCCACAAGACGTGCCACCAGGATTACCACCTATTAGAGGGATTGAGCATCAGATTGACTTAATTCCTGGTGCATCGCTATCCAACCGTGCACCGTACCATACCAATCAAGAGGAGACGAAGGATATTATGCGTCAAGTACATGAGCTGCTCGACAAAGGTTATATACGTGAATCTCTTAGTCCTTGTGTTGTTCCTATTATTCTTGTGCCGAAAAAGGATGGTACATCGCGTATGTGTGTTGATTGTAGAGGAATTAATATATTACTATTTGCTATCGTCATACTATTCCTAGGCTAGATGATATGCTTGATGAATTAAGTGGCTCTACGATTTTCTCCAAAGTTGATTTGCATAGTGGATACCATCAAATTCGTATGAAATTGGGAGATGAATGGAAAATGACATTTAAAACTAAGTTTGGATTATATGAGTGGTTAGTTATGCCATTTGGATTGACTAATACACCTAGAACTTTCATGAGATTAATGAATGAGGTTTTACGTGCTTTCATTGGACGATTTGTGGTAGTCTACTTTGATGATATACTGATTTATAGTAGATCTTCGGAGGAACACTTGGATCATTTGCGTGCTGTTTTTATTGCTCTACGTGATGCACGTTTGTCTGATAACCTTGGGAAGTGCACCTTTTGCGCAGACCGAGTATCTTTTCTTGGCTATGTTGTTACTCCACAGGGAATTGAAGTTGATAAAGCCAATATTGAAGCTATTGAGAGTTGGCCGCAGCCCAAAACGGTCACACAAGTGAGGAGTTTCCTTAGATTTGCGAGGTTTTATAGGCGTTTTATGAGAGATTTCAGCACCATCGCTGCACCTCTCAATGAGCTTACAAAAAAGTATATGTCTTATTCTTGGGGTACCGCACAGGAAGAAGCCTTCACGGTTTTGAAAGATAAGTTAACACATGCTCCTTTACTCCAACTTCCTGATTTTCATAAGACTTTCGAGCCTAAATGTGATGCTTGTGGAATTGGATTAGGAGGTGTGTTCTTACAAGATGGTAAACCTATTGCATACTTTTCTGAAAAATTAAGTGGGCCTAGTCTAAATTATTCTACTTATGATAAGGAATTATATGCTCTTATTCGGACTTTGGAAACATGGCAACATTATTTATGGCCCAAAGAATTTGTCATACATTCTGATCATAAATCTTTGAAACACATTAAAAGTCAAGAAAAACTGGACTATAGACATGCTAAATGGGTTGAATTCATTGAGACTTTCCCGTACATCATTAAACACAAGAAGGGTAAAGAAAATGTTATTGCTCATGATTTGTCTCATCGTTATAGTATGCTTTCACAACTTGACATTAAAATATTTGCTTTGGAGACCATCAAAGATCAGTATGTGCATGATGATGATTTCAAAGATGTGTTGGAGAATTGTAAAGAAGGGAGAACATGGAACAAGTTCATCATTAATAATTGATTTGTGTTTCGTGCTAACAAGATATGCATTCCAGCTATCTCTGTTTGTCTTTTGTTGTTACAGGAGGCGCATGGAGGAGGATTGATGGGACACTTTGTCGTAAAGAAGACGGAGGACGTACTTGCTACACATTTCCTTTAGCCAAAGATGCGACGGGATGTTGAGCGTTTTGTTGCTCGCTGCACGACATGTCAAAAAGCGAAGTCACGACTCAATCCTCATGGTTTATATATGAATTTTACTGTACCTGGTGTTCCTTGGGAGGATATATCTATGGACATTGTTTTAGGGTTACCTCGAACAAAGTAGGGGAGGGATAGCATATTTATTGTCGTGGACAGATTTTCAAAAATGGCACACTTTATACCATGTCATAAAAGTGATGATGCCACTAATCTGGCTGATTTGTTCTTTCGTGAAATTATTCGATTGCATGGTGTACCAAATACGATCATTTCAGACCGTGATGCTAAATTTCTTAGCCAGTTTTGGCGATGTTTCTGGGCAAAGTTGGGGACAAAATTACATTTTAGTACTACATGTCACCCCCAAACTGATGGACAAACTGAAGTAGTCAATAGATCTTTTTCTACTTTGCTTAGGGCTGTTTTGAAGAACAATCTAAAATTGTGGGAAGAATGCTTGCCTCATATAGAAATGGCTTATAATCGTTCGGTGCATTCTACTACAAAGATGTGTCCTTTTGAAGTTCTGTACGGTTTCCTACCTCTTGCACCTATTTATTTGTTACCTCTTCCATCTTTGGAGAAGGTTAATTTTGATGCTAAAGAATGTGCTGATTTGATATTAAATATGCATGAGTTTACTAAGGAAAACATTGAGCGCATGAATGCTAAATATAAACTTGTTGAAGATAAGGGTAGAAAACATGTTGTCTTTGCACCTTGAGATCTTGTTTGGTTGCATTTGCGTAAGGATAGGTTTCTTGATTTTCACAAGTCAAAGCTAATGCCGCGTGCTGATGGTCCTTTCAACGTGTTAGAGAAAATAAATGATAATGCATATAGACTTGAGCTGCCTGTAGATTTTGGGGTTAGTCCCACTTTAAACATTGCGGATTTGAAGCCATATTTTGGTGAGGAAGATGAGCTTCCGTCGAGGACGACTTCAGTTCAAGAAGGGGAGTATGATGAGTACATCAACACCAATGTTACACCCATAGCCCCAGCTCCTATACATACTGGACCAGTTACTAAAGCTCGTGCACGCCAATTGAATTACCAGGTACTTTCATTTCTTGGGAATACTTCTAATGTTCATGAACATATGATGCTGCCTAAGTTAGATACTTTTTTGTGCTCATGAATGAATGACCTAGAATGGACAAGAAGGATTTCCATTGGAGCGGGATCAGGCATGGAGAAGAAGGTGCACGCGCGGGAGAGAACAATGGAGCTTCCATTGGTGATTTTCGCACTTTAAAGCCACCATAAGGAAAGCATGAAGGCTTTGGAGAAATATTCAAGACGCCACATTGTAAATTTCGTTCATAGGCTATTATAGGTGTTGAGCCACCTTATTTTTGGTCCAGGCCCATGTAATTTCTAAATACCATAATATAGGCTATTTTTAGAGTTCGCATGTGTGGGGAAACCGAGTTTAGGGTTGTTTTCGGACCCCTGCTCCAAGGGTCACGAAATTGCCTCTCTATTCACTCATATATACAGCCGTTAGGGCACCGTTTAGACTTGGGTTTTGTTTAGATTACAAGTTCGCCATATCTGCAACTTTGCGTTCTTCGTTTGTGTTCTATGACCAGACAAAGGCGTCACAGAACCCCACCTTCATCAATAAAGCTTTCCTCTTATATTTGCAATATCTTGATTGCAATCTTAGTTTCCTGCTTGGTCTTCATTTGCCTGCAGGAAACAGACCTTCATAGTCAGGTTGATCGTGCATCGACATGGTCAATAACCTCTCGGAGTTGGTTTCGCGATTGCTAAGGCGCGATGTCCTCACACGTTTGTAGTCGGATTGTCAAAGCTGAATCTACCAAAACGAAACCACCATCTCATCAAAAGATAGGGACAACTTCGCCTCTATCAGAGATGGAGACGACGACGGGGCCAATGGGAAGAAAAGTCAACAAGAAGGAGGAGAATTGTTTCCCCCCTTCTTGCTTCACCTTATGTCCGAAGGAGAATGATCAATTCCTGAAGCGCCTTACGGGAATCAAAGTCAGTACCGGTTACTGTGGGACCATAAGCAGATTTCTAGGCACTAAGAAGAAAAGGTTTAGTGGGATGAAGTCTCATGAGTGTCACAGGATGATGATGCAGATACTCCCAGTTGCCATTAGAGGGATAATGGACAAGCACATCCATGAGACGCTTACTGGTCTCTGCAACTTCTTCGACATTATCTCTGGAAAGTCCATCAGTGTAAAGCAGATCCGAAGGCTACAGGAAGAGATTGTTGTCATACTATGTGAGCTTGAGATTTACTTCCCGCCCGCGTTCTTTGACATCATGGTGCATCCGTGTGTCAACATCGTGGACGACACCATTGACCTCGGGCCAACATTCCTTCACAAGAAGATGTCGTTTGAGAGGATGAATGGGGTCATCAAAGGATTCGTTCATAACATGTCCCGTCCCGAGGGGAGCATCGTCCAGGGGTATCTGGCCGAAGAGTGCATCTCCTTTCATGAGAATTACATAGCAAAGAAGACCCTACTGTTGGTTTGCCCATCAACAAGCACCATGGGAGGCTTGGAGGAGAAGGTCACCACAACGGCCGGAGGGAATTGCACGTGGACTACTCGGATCGATGGGGCGACTTTGACAGGGCTAAATTAGTAGTGCTACAAAACCTAGATGTGGTAGATGATTATGTGACACTAGACAAATAAATCATCGCAAAGAAGTACCATGATGAGGGGATGCACAAGACGGACGACGAAGTTACTATAGAGCACAACGCCACTTTCTTGTGTTGGTTCAAAGAGTAGGTTCGTTCTAATCCCCCGGAAGAGGGCAGTGCAGACGAGTTTCTCATACACGTCTTAGCATATGGCCCCGCGCCCAAACTCGTGTCCTATGAGGCATACAATATCAACGGGTACACGTTCTAGACGGAGGCCAAAGACGTGGACACTGATTACTAGAACTCAGGGGTGACAATTGAATGCGCGACAGACTCCAACGACACAACTTAAATTTTCTACGGAAGGATCGAAGAGATGTGGGAGCTTAACTATGTTGGAAGGCATGAGCGATGATGTTCCATGTCAGGTGGGCTAAGGCCGTCGTAAGAGAAAACAAGTATTTCACTACCATGTCTATACCCGACGCAAAGAGCGCTACCGTGAACGTTAACGTCATCGCCAAAAATGAGCCATGGATACACGCTAAGCACAAGACACAATGCTTCTTCATAACCGATCCGACCAATCCCAGCAATGTTGTCATGAGGAGAGGAAAAAGTAACATCATCGGAATTTATGGAGTAGCCAACGAGGTAGATTAGGACCAATACGGCAACCCGATGAGGTAAGATGACGACGACGACAAAGCATATGTGAAAAGAAGAATCAAGACTACATTACCTAAGAAAGATGGTACTCCATGGTGCCGAAATAGAAGAATTAACAAAATGAACAACAAAGGAAAGAAGCTCAATGTGAAACGTCTTTGACGCAGCCAAAGTTATCCGAATTGTGACGCAAGTCTTCGATTCTTACGAGTTTATGATCCAAATTAGCCCCTCCGATTCTACGATTTTGCTCACAGAATCTTAGTTTCTACAATCCTAGTAGTGATGATTCTACGATTCACGATCCTACCAATAGAGCTCCGATCCGATTTAGAATCACGATTCACGCAACTGAGAAACAATCATTTATATATATGTATGTATTTTTTGTACAAAACAACACATGGTTCCGGTAATATTTGTGCGGTGTGGGAGGGAGACGTACGTTCTCATCGTCGACTCCGTGCGAGAGGCCGTACCGATAAATACTAAAAACAAAAAACAAAAACAAAAGGGAGAAAGCAATACAAAAGAAAAGAAAACAGAAAATGAAAGAAGAATAAAAATAAAAAATATTAAAGAAAAATAATAAGAAGGAAAAAATAATGAAAATTATGTTAGCAGTAGCGCTGGATTGGTAAAAGCGCTACTGCTAACTTAGCGGTAGTGCTGGAACCAATCTAGCGCTACTGCTATTTGTTCTAAGGCCTTTAACAATAGCGTTGGATTAGAACCAACGCTACTGCTAAGTTAGCAGTAGCGCTGGAAACAATCCAGCGTTACTACTATCTTTACTAAACCGGCTCAACAATTTCTAACTCCCTCCACTCCCTCCACTCGTGCCTCTCTCCCTAATACCCTCTTACAGTGTCACCGCCGCCGCCTCCCCCTACTGTGCTCGCCGCCGCTGCCCCCCTTTTGTGCTTGCCGCCGCCGCGGCCAGATGCCGCTGCCCCTCTAGATATTGCCGCCACCCTCCAGAAAATGCCGCCCCATCCAGGTAACGACGCCGCCACCATCTCCCGCTCGCCCCTCAATCCCCTCCAAAAGAAGAAGAAGGAGAATAAGAAGAGGAGAAGTAGAAGAAGAGGAGGAGGAGAAGAAGAGGACGAGGAGAGGAGAAGAGGAAATAGAGGAGAAGTATTATTTCGTGCTAGGTTAACTCTTTTATTATTATTATTTTCATTTAATTGCTATTGTTATTAGGTTTTTGATAGGTTATTAGGGTTAGTAATATTTAGAATTATCTTAGGGTTAGGAGAATAAGAAGAGGAGGAGAGGAGAAGAAGAGGAAAAATAGAAGAAGAGGAGAAGTAGAAGAAGAGGAGAAGTAGAAGAAAAAGAGGATAAGAAGAAGAGGAGAAGAAAAGAGGAAGAAGAAGAAGAAGAAGAAGAAGAAGAAGAAGAAGAGAAGAAAAGGAAGAACAAGAGGAGGAGAAAAAGAATAAAATAAAGGAGGAGGTGAAGAAATAAGTTAGCTAGTGTGGTAGGTTAAATCCGTTTTTAACTTTTTTGTCATTTAATTGCCATGGGTATTTATTTTGCTTGCTAAGTTTGTGTTAATTCATCACATATTGTTTTGTGTTAATTAAATACTCCGGGAAGTAATGTTGGTCTTTTTTGCTAGAATGTCTGAGTGGCCTATGTTCTGCCAGAATGTTGATTCATTTCCATTCCGGCAAATTTCACACGCTCCATATGTCCATTTTTTAGCAAAGGTCATGCCAAAAATTTCCGTGAATTTCGGCTTGACTTGTGCTAGAAACTAGGACATATGGAGTGCCGGGGAATTGCCGGAAAGGGGAATGAATCAACATTCTGACCAAATATAGTCCCCCTTTTATTATTCATGTTATTCGGTCTAGAATTAAACTATTATAGTTAAATACTCATACGAAATTAATATGTCTAGCCATGACAAAGCCGGGGGATCTGGTCGGCACGAAGAAGACCATTTTTAGGAACCAAATCATTATTTTTATTACCTGGATCAACGGGACATGCAGATCTAGCGTGATAGCAGTCGACGAGGCGAGGGAGAGCCTCCATTAATACCAGCTGACGTTGCCCCCGTCAAAGAAGCAAAAGCAGATGATATAATGGAGGAGGATGCTGATGACCCTAACGAGTATATCAATACTGGCTATGACGATGCTCGGGAGTATGACTCAGGCTATGAGCATGGAGATGACTTGATGATGCCTGAATTGCCGGAACCGCAACGTCCTAAGGGTGATTGCAAAAAGTATCTCTTCATGCGATCCTTGTAGGAGACGACTCCAGATCCTGCCTCTACCTAGCAAGAACAACACGGGGGCCTTCCATTGGTAATTAGGCCGAGATGCTGGGGGCGGTGGTTAGGGATGGTATGGCGGGCTCCCTACCGCCACTCGCGAAGAAGCAAAGGAGGAGACCGGAGAAGAAAGGATCTAAAGGCGCTAGAGCTGCTTCAAGCAGCCAACCGCCTCTAAAGCCTCAAGAGGTAGAAAAAATACCTGTCGTAGGTGCGGATTGTTTCGATGTCACTGGCAACCCGATCCTACCTTAGAAAGCACTAGAGAACATAAAAAAACAATGATCTAAGGAGACTTCATGATGATGTGCTGGCCATAGAGAGAAGACTTCTCAGCACAGAAAAACCAGGTTACTACATGCTTTACCCGGCTCAGATTCCGGGTGCCATGTCAGACGTCGACAGATGGCCCGTGGATAAGTTTATCCTGCGATTTGACTACATCTACGACATGTTCCACATGACCACGCTTCATTTTCAGTTCATCCGCTTGTATGCGATGTATCTCAACTACATCATCAGGCGCGAGAAAATAGAATATATCCGCATCGCGGAACCGTACTATATGCATAACAACTTCTTGGCAGTTTGCAAAGAGCACCGTGACTATGCGAGGAAGTACATCAGCGATTTCATGATCGCTAATAAGGACAAGGAAATGATGCTCCGGCCTTACACTATTAGAAAAACGGTTATTAACAACGATATATGTGGTCGCTGAAGGTCCGATTGTGGTAGTTAAATATCATCAACGACCACAATCTGTTGGTCCGTCGTTAAAAGTATAACGAGCACATACATCTTGTGGTCGTTATTCTTGTAACGACAGGATGGTGTGCGGTTGTCCAACCAATGGAAATAACCACCATAATTATAGCATTAACGACCATTTTTGTCATCGCTAATAATGTTATCATGCTGATCAAAGTATCATTGGTGACCACTCTCTTCACTCTTTTGATATCCTCCAGAACCACTTATATTTACACTAAGTTTGCATTCACTTTACGCAACATCCAACATTTCGATATTAACATCCACATTAATATAGAAGCAAAAGAATATGATTTGAAATGATCATAGCCTTTTTATTAATACAAATAACAATATTCTGACACATATTAAAATATCCTTTAAGAAACATCATCTTGGCTTCCATGAGAACTACCACACACAATACGCTTAATTTCTAACACTTCTTGCACCATGTCATCGAGCTTTTCTTCGAGAACTTGCAGTTTTTTTCTCTTCACTCGTGAGAAACCATCACAAGTCCTTATCATCCTTCACCAATGATCACAATGCCTCGAGATGTTACTTTTACAGAGGACCATCCGTTCTATCAAAAACGTTACATATGAAGGAACAAGTTTGCCCTTGAATTTTTCTATAGTCCTTATCCTTATGCGACAAAGACAAACTATTTTAAGCAAATGTTAATTGGAATGTTTCTTGTCTAATTTCAGTAAAATCTGAGTTATTTTATTTCTTGGGAAAAACTGAACATTTTTGGTTGTTGTTATGTACCCAACAAATTAACACCAAACATTATTATCGTCTACTTAAAATAACTACTACACTGCTCAAGATTAAGTGACGTACATACCTCCAAATAGCCTCTTGGATATTCTTCGTCACCTTGGAAGAGAAGATCATGAGCTTCTAAATGGTGAGGATACGAAAACAGAGCATGCAAGGAGACATCAATTTTTTAGAAGTTTAAGCTTACTAGAAAACTTACAGTTATCTCGCCCTGGAGCATGGGAACCGCACAATGGACCATGTAATGGGCGTCCACAATGGCAATTTGCGATCCTACCAAATTAAATCAAAAGAGAAAAAATTATAGATCAGGTATACATGACTATATGTTCCATAAGACCAACTTCTCGTGCATCCAGCAATCGAACAGTAGTAAGGATGATGGATTCTACCTCATGCATACCATGATCGAGTACAGAAGGGATAATCACCTTTGCATGACAGCTAATTCCGGCGGTGCCGAGATTGTCAACTGCGCCACAAGCATATGAACGACACCGAATCATTGAATCTGATCTGATTTTTATCACATACAGTTTGAACTTGCCCAAGTGATCATGAAGAAGGTCGTCGAACAAGGAGGGATGTTCTTCCATGGGCCAATGAGGAAGGAGAATGTCCGAGAACTGCTACGCGCTCAACGTTTGTATCTAAAGCCTTTCAACCAGCTCGGGTTATTCATCCCTGACTATGAAGATTGGGACGCCGATATGGAGGAGTGACTGATGATGACAATGTGTGTTTATAATTAGTACCACCGGCTTTCTATGAAAAAGCGTATACATCGGTCTAGTTAATTAGTTTGTGTATGAGCAACTTCGTTATTTATGTTTACAGCTTGTATTCTGATAACTATGCCTCTTTGTGTTTCTCAAGTACATTATGTTGCATATTATATATCATTGTTAATCAACTTACGATGCAGGTACATAGATCGGAGATGGCGAACTTCTACGCCGTATTCTTCGGGAGGGTTCCAAGAGTGTACGACCACTCGCCAGACGCTCAAACCTACGCGGAGAGGTACCCGGGCCCTAGCCATACAGGGTTCGATAGAAGAGCCAAAGCGGAAATGAGTTACTTGAGGTGGATGCTATGGCAAGAGACGGAGCGAAACCGGTGGCTCAAGAAGTACTGCATAGTCGCGCTCTTGCTCATGTTGATCGTTCTTCTCTCCTACATGATTGTTTAGATAGGGATGATGAAACTTGTGGGTGTGCCATGACTTGTGTGTATCACTATTTTCGAGATTTGATGATATTTGTGTTGGATAATGATGATGATGGTATAAATGACGAGACTAGTTTATGTGTATGATCTGATGAGAATAATGCATGTTTATTATGATATGATGAAACTACTATTTAGAGGATGCACAAATACGTAGAGGGGGCATAGATATGACGGGAATTAAATATTGAAAGCAGGAATATTAGCAGTAGCGCTAGCCTAGCATTAGCGCTTTATCTATTCCAACGCTACTGCTAACGTAGGTACGAGTAGTGCTTTAAATCCAGCGCTACTGCTAACAGGTTAGCTGTAATGCGTTAGTAGTAGCGCTGCCCCCAGCGCTACTAGTAAGGGTAAAATTACCGCTACTACTAGGCTTTCTCCTAGTAGTAATACTAAGTATGGAAGTACATTCGGACGCTCTCCGCCACTACTAGGGATGCCGGACTTCTCTCGCCACTACTAGTATTGAAGCAATTTCGAACATCCTCCATACTGAGGTACTAAGAAAGAATGATAACGATGTGCTCAAGAATCCCCTTGATCTCAACTCCTCGATAATAGGAGGTACCAAGACAAAACTCCATCACATCGACATCATATAGATTCCAAAATACCCGCATGATCCGATTTTTTTTTGAGTCAGAAGTGGAGTAAAATTAAAATTCTTACGTCAAGATTCCTCACCAGAGCATAGAAGAGGAAAAAAAGAATCCTACTCTCTAATATATAACTAGACTCAAAGTAGTTTTTCACTAGACTCGACTCGGCAAAGTTCGATCAATCAAGGGGGATCCTAGGTCGGTACTGCTGGATACCAACTTGTAACTCACAAGATGCGATTATATCTTTATTTTTTCGCAAGGCCTTAAAAAGGATAGAAGCGCATCTCGTTGTTTTGCAAGAATGGATATCGTTACAAGTACATGTACTTAAGAGATGAGTATATGGAATTGGCTTACACTCGCCACAACCTACATCAAATTCACATCAATGCAACAACATAATCAATCATCATGAAGAAGAGCAGGGTCCGACTACAGACGAAAACGAATGATAAAAGAACGACGTCCATCCTTGTTATCCCAAGCTGCCGCACTAGAATCCATACTAGATTGATGATGAAGAAGAAGAAGAAATTCCAAATAGAACAATCATCACGCTCACGTCAGACTATTGCTTTACCTGTACCTGCAACTAGTGTTGTAGTAATCTATGAGCCATAGGGACTCATCAATCTCATTTCCAAAGGTATAAAGACTAGCAAAGCTTAATGGGTGAGGAATGGTTAAGTGGTGAGGCTGTTGCAGGCGACTAAGAATTATTTGGGTCACTAACTTACGAGTACAAGAATAAACGAGGGGGGTGATCTACGCATAGCGGACGTGACCTACTGATGATCAAATGAATGATCCTAACCACCTGCTTACGTCAGACATAACCCCACCGTGTCCTCCATCAGAGAAGGAGCTCACGAAATAGACAGTCACGGTTTCGCACGTAGTTGGCATATTTTAACTAAGCTCACTTGAAGTTATCTAGAACCAGATGTGAAACAAAGTTTCCAAATTTCCAGATAACCGCGGGCAGGACTTTCCGAAAGATTTAACCCTGCAGGGGTGCTCCAACTATTCCATCACACATTACCACAAGTCTTATAGAAAGCCTCAATAATGAAACTCGTGATCTCCTCGGATTCGTTAGTGGAAAACCACAACTCTGAGATAACCCAAAGCATCACCGGAATCCCGAAGCACAAGATATTTCGTAAAAGGTAAAACAAATCCAGCAGGGCCGCCCGACGTGTCGACGAACCTGATAGAAGACCCGTATATCGTTCTCAAGGCACGACCGGATGAGCAGTACATACGGTGGCCAGATAGACACCCCCCGAGTTGCCTCGGGTGGCCCACGCAAGTGGTTCTGTTTTGCACCAATACTCATGAGGAGCACTGGCCCGGGGGTTGGTTAATTATCCATGGGGTTCGCAAATTCCCTATGCAATTTATTAGGTTGTTAGGAAAATGTAGTACCAAAGTTGGGCCTTGAGAGACCAGTTTTAATCTAAGACAAATTATCAAGGGGGTCCTCATAACAACCCTGACCGTGTTAGGAACGCTCGATTGTGGAATATAACACCGGTAGGCAAAACTAAGGAGGCAAAGGTGGACCAAAACACCAGGATAGAAGGCCAAGCCTTCGAACTTTTACGAAGTATATAGGTGCATTAAATTAAGTAGCAATTATATGGTGATATAACAAACAACCCATGTTTTCATATGGAAGCAACTGCACCTGCAACTAGCAACGCTATCCAATGGTTAAGCAGGCGGTAACATAGCCAATCAGTGGTTTTCTAGGTTGTAGAAAGGTTGAAGGTTTTCATGGCAATGTTGAGAGGCTGATATTTAAGAGGTGGTAGGTAGAGAGACATAACAAAAGAAACGAGACAACTAGCATGGCATTGATAGTAATGATATCTATGGAAATGGTCATCTTGCAAGACATCCCACTTGGAAGAAGAATGAATCCATGAAGCAGACGAACCGACATAGTCGAACGGATTCTCACATTCCGACACGCTTGTGGAACTCTATCGAGAAGAAGCAAACCGGAAATAAGAATCAACATGCAATATTCACCATGGCACATGCATGATATGATGCACAACCTAATATGATGCATGACAATTTCAGTTATGCAAGCCATGGCATGGCAATTCACAACAATTAAACACTACACATTAAGTGAAGCTTAATATGCAACGATGTGCATATTGACGAAACTCCACATACAAATTATTCAGTTGACTCCCATTTAGGTACACGGCAATATTAAATGTTGTTTAAACATGGCACAAGGTGAAGCACAAATAAACTACCTATCTAGGAAATTTAAATGAGGTCGGAAACAACTAATAGCATCACCGAAATGACCCCATACGTTAATTAAGAAATCTATCCATATATGAACTACCATCTTTGAATGTTTGTTAACAAGAAGAATAAAGAGGTTCGCGTGATTCTACGCGTCATTCTAGTGAATTTACATATATATAGATCATTGCAAACGGAGCTACAGTTCAAAAGATATGATCATCGCAAGATATGATGCGATGAATGCAATATGTATGCAAATGATGGCCACAACATCACAAACCATGAAGGCAACAAGATATAATGTAACTACACGAGATTCTAAGCAAGTTTAATATATGACACATTCCAAATGGAGCAACGGTTGAATAATTACAAGCAAAACAAGAAATAGCTACAATCTGCCAAAAATAGCAACATGGCATTTTCTACACCCCAAAACAACAAGCAACATAATTCTAAAATACTCAGACAAGACATGTGTCACTAGTGGGCAAGATGCACAACGACACCCAACTAAATACAACTAACATGGAAGCATGCATCACTAGGGAAAGAACTCACAAAATGGCAAGTTGCACACAGTTTCAGACTAGTGAAAATAATTGTTTTGACAGTGCACTTTTTCAACCAGTTGGCATATTGACAGCAGTAAAACTATATGCTACAGGGGATCGATTGTTATGAAAATTAACAACATGCTAGACTAACTTAAGCACTATAAATAACTGCATTGCACCAACCCCAAAGGGGTTGTAGATCACTAGAGAATATCATGGCAAGACAGCAACAAAACATTACAGATTCCAGACATAGAAATATTTCAACATCTCAAATCACCACTATTTTCTAGCATGTTGGCATCACGAAAACAACACCTAAACTTGGATTTCTATAGCAACTAAAATTACGAGGGGCTAGCATACATGTCCAAGGTCATATCTCATGTTCACAAGTAGTTCATATCATGCACGCAATAAATCACTAAAATTAACAAAAGGGCAACATGGCAAAATATCATGCACGCTAACTTGCTCAAAATACCAAACTAAATACACAGATAAATTCTATGGACTTTTCTACCCCGAAACATATATAATATGTGGGGTTATAAATAAAACTAATGCCACCACATATATGCGAGATTATGCCATAAATCCGACATAGCAAACTATTTATGCCACGCACATGCAAACAACAAGATGATTATTTTTACCATGCTTGGAAATACGTTCCAAACAACATGAACATTTTACATACTAGGTTTTATCAATTCGGAAGCACGCTTAAATAGCTACGCAATAACACACTTAAATCACGCCATGCAAATCTATGCAAACAGTAGCTTAAACAGTTTTAAATATGCATGCAAGTTGGAAAATATTAATCCACATGAAATTCTAGACATTTTTAATATAAAATTTAATCCGACCCGACGCACGGTTTAAAAGTTGTGGGCATTTTAAAATATGCATATAATCTAAAGTCAGAAAAATCCCTAGTAATTGAATAAATTCGTTGGCAGAAAAAATAAAACTACTGGGGCAAAACAACTATGCACAATTTACATATAATGTGTACATGACGGGGTTTAGAGGCCACTTGGGCGGGTGGGGAGTCGAAGCTGGGCCGGTTGAGGAGTTCGGCTGGGGCGCTGGGGACGGGCTGATGTGGACCGGAGATGGGCCGAGTGCTGGCCGCACTGGGCATGCTTAGCTGCTGGGCCTGGCCGGGCTTCTGGCCCACGCGGGTGACACGGGAGGCTTGCGAGCGAGCGATCTCCGCCCCATCCAGATTGGATCGAGCCGAGGCGCCGACAGCGATAGTCTTAGGACCGGCGGGGAGGGGCCGCTGGCAGGTAGATACGACGGGGATCGGACCAGGAATGGCCGGAGGGCGGCAACAGCGTAGAGGGCGGCGACACGACTGGAGGACTGCGGGATCTGCTGCTTCTTGGGGAAAGCCGGTGGTTGGCAGCGCTCCGACGAGCGGAAGGGGCGGCCGACTACAACAGGGACGGCAGGTGGGTGCACGAGCGGCGAGGCTTGGCCGGTGGTTCGGGGGCACCGATGGCCGCTGGCGAGGTGGCACGCGGTGGAGCTCGGGCATGGGGCTGCTGCGGCAACCATGGGAGGCCGGATTGCTTTGTGGTCACCTGGACATGTTCGGGTTGGCCGCGGATATGTCAGGTAGGTGGGATTTGGGGCAATTTTGGTCCATTGAATGGGGATCCAATAGCCAAGATCTAACCCACAGATGGATTGTTGGGAGAGAGAAGAGGTGGAACTAGCAGGTGGGGTTTTCTAGGGGGTGGCCGCAAATTGGCTAGGGGGAAACCCTAGTGGAGTGAGAGAGCTCTCTCCATGGGGTGGTTCTTATATGGGGTTTGGTTTATGGTGGGATGGATCTCATCCGTCCGATCGCGATCCAACGACCACGAACGGAGGAAGTGGCTAGGTGGGTCTAGTGAGCTGTGTAGTTGGGCTATGTAGGGATGAGAGGGAAATGGCGTGGCCGGTGACACAAGTTTTAAAACTCCAAACGTTCGACAATTAAACCGACTATAGTGCCGCTATATAATAAACGATACGGGTATCAAACGAGCTCCGATTGTGACGAAATTTGGCACGCGGCCTACCTACATTAAAATAAGATCGCACGCCAAGTTTCAACCCAATCCGAGAATGTTTTGTACACACTTTTAAAAACAATATTTCAATGATGCCGCGGGCGTGTGCGTGTATGGTCGGTCTCAAAACGGTCAACCACAAAAACAGAGAAAATCAACAACTAATAACGGATGCATGTTTTGAAAACCCGCGGCCATGGAGGGTCGATGCAATGCTCATGATGCGCATGATGCAATGATGAATGTAGAAATCAAATAAATCACATGATGACAATGGAATAAATGGGCAATCTTATGGAGCGTCGGTCTCGGGCTGTGACCCATGACTAGACAGAAATTCCCATGTGTCCTCGCGAGCGCTTGCTTCATATAAGAGTACTTCCATCCCGTGCTTTGCTATGAAAAATATTGGGCTACCTTGTTGCACCTTTGTTACTATTATTTCTTGTCACTTGTTAAGAATTATATTGCTACAAAACTATCTACTATTGTTACTCAGAACACTTGTCGAGCATACCTTGTTGAAAACCGCTTATCATTTCCTTCTTCTCCTCGTTGGGTTTAACACTTTTACTTATTGAAAGGACTATGATTGATCCCCTATACTTGTGTGTCATCAGGGCCTAGTTTTAGTAGTGTTAGTTTTTGTTGCATCCACTTTGATGTCGTTACAAGACAATAGAAATCCTAGAGAGTGAGTTTTCTACATAAAAGGTGTATTTATCTAGGTTAGCATAAAGTTTGTCCATGCGAAGGATTTTTAATACTTCACTAACATGTTCCACGGGATCTTCAAGGGTTTCACTAAACTCAACTATGTCATCAAAGTAAACTTCTACACTTTGGACAATTAATTTCCTAAGGACATGATGCATCAAACATATAAAAAGTACTAGATGCTTGTAATAAACCAAATGGCCTGACTAACCACTCAGAAATACACAAATTTTGGTTTGAAATACGTTTGAGAGAGGTTTTTCACTTGTCTCCTTCTTTCATGCAAATTTGATAGTAACCAGTTTGGAGATCAATTTTTTAAAAGATGGTGATACCATCTAATTAATCAAGAATATGATCTAGAAATAGGATAGGGTGTTGATACCAAACGGTCATGTTGTTCATGGGACAACAATTGGAAGACATTCACCATGAACCATCCTTTTTGGGAAGAAGTATAACTGGAATGACACATGGACTAAGGTGTGGTGTATGCACGAAATCTCGAGGAGGTGCTATACTTTCCTTTGAATCTCTTTGGTCTCCTCTTGGTTGACACGATAGGGTGATCTGTTGGGTAGTTTTGCTCCGGGGATAAGGTCAATGTTGTTTTAAATTGCCAGGAAAGGAGGAAGTCCTAGTGGTAGAACTTGTGGAAATACATCCATAAATTCTTGAAATAGACTAGACAAAGCAAGAGGAAGATGAGTTGAAGTATTAGTGCAAACTTAGTCATCTTTAGACAAGAGTACAAAGTGACCAACGGTAGAAGGGCTCGCACCCACATCCCTGAAATCTATGTTGCTCGCAAATAGCACTATAACTCTCCTATCATCCATCATGGATTCACACTTATTTGACTTGTGGCGCTCACTTTCTTGTAGCTGTCTATGTCATGACCCACCATTTCAGACATACGGTCTCCATGTGTTTCTAAGCCAATCCTTGGATCAAATTGTCAGCATACACGGTAACAATGTTGTATTGTAAACAAATTTGTTCCTTATTACATCGCATGATGCACAAAGCAAATAGTCTTATAGACTCTAGCTACTCGCTAGTCAAACAAATTGTCTTACAATAAGAAAACAAAGTTCACGACAAAGAGGAAATAAAAAAAATCAAAGTTAGACATTCTGGTAGCTCCATCAATACCATGGGGAAGCATGTCAAGTGGAGCCATGAAACCCTATGTAAGTATCTCCTCATAATAATCACCTTCAACATGATATGTGGCAGCCAATTTGTCGATACATTGAATGTATTGGCAAATCTACAATTCAATGGAAATTCATGTTTACCTACATGCAATTTAGCTGGTGGAGCTCAAGGATCTTTGAGAAAATAAGTTTTCCCTATTTATCATAGTAGTGGTCTTCTCAAATACCTGGACTTACTACATTATGCAGTAGTCCTAGATAAATCTTATCTCCCAACCATCCAATGAAATTTGAGCATGTGGGTTCCTCCATCCTGCAGTTGCCCCAAGCCATTCTCGAGAGACCCTCGTATATACACAGTTCTTTGAGATCAGGTTCATGCTCCCCTTTGGTTCAACCTAACAAGTTTTATTGAATAGGTGATGATATCAAGATAACATTTCTCCTTTGAGTTTCTTAGAAGTTTTCTATAACCAGGAAACATCTAATCATGATTAGTTTTATATACTCTATAGAAGTTTGTGTACTTTACCCGTGCTTTCCGATGTCACATTCCTCCTACTAAACTTCACTTGTGATTTAGATAGGTAGATAAAGAAAAGACTTTTGGGAAATAGTGGTGCTAGCCCTAAGGAAGATCCATTCAACCTACACACATACGTCTATTTGTCATGCCGGGAGGACTCCGGCAATGTATTTGGTCATTATAGAGCCCATATTATCCCATAGATACATATGTAAGCTACTCAACTTCGAACTCCGATGACCCACAAGTGTAGGGGATCGTTTGTAGCCCTTTTTGATAAGTAAGAGTGTCGAACTCAATGAGGTGCTAAAGCTAAAATTAATATTCTCTCAAGTTATATCGACCACCGATACAACTCTATGCATGCTGACCCTTACTTTACCTAAAACAAGTATGAAACTATTTTGCGGGAAGGAAAATAGATGTACTTAGTAGGTGAGATAGATAGTTTTGCAATACAATAATGGACAACTAAATAAAAGTTAGGTATTGTTTAGATAAATATTAATTAGTAAGTCGTTTATGAGAAAGCTTTTTGTGTAACACAAGAGAAAGATTGACCATAGGCAATTGAATATATCATGTAGATACTTAGCATGTGCAATGAGGAAGAGGCATACACTAACATACTTTCTGTACTTGGATCATATGCACTTATGATTGGACCTCTAGCAAGCATCCACAACTACTAGAAATCATTAAGGTAAACCCAACCATAGCATTAAACATGAAGCCCTCTTTACTCCCATATGCACACAACTCCCTTATTCGGGGGTAAGCTTATGTCACTCTATCCACCTAGTACTATAAGCGAATCATAAATATATTGCAAACCCTCCATCGTGAATCCTTCACGTGTGTTCCTCACAGAAGGAACCTTAGTACAACACCCTATCAATACATCATATCACAATTAACCAAGAGGACAAAAGAAATCTAAAACAATATGGACACCAACAAGCGATGTTGAGGCGATGTTTTGTTCAATAGAAAGGAGTACATCAACAAAAAGCTAAGTTGAAAAAACTATGAATAAATTTTGAACTGTCAAGTTATTTTCCTTGGACAATTTTGACTTTTGTATGGAAACCTTCACGCGAAGGAACATTGTCATGATTGGTTGTGTTCTCACTTTGTTTTGAGCCTACTCAACTACTTAAGTGGTTGCACTGAGAGCGCCAAGGTATCTTGCCGGTAGCGATTCCTCCAGGAGGCTGCTAAGGATTCGTTCCTCGAAGCACTCGCGGCAGGGAAGTGTGCACCGGCAAGTTTCCAATAAAGTGTAGGGTATGTACCATACATGAAGACATCAGACAAGAGGAATATCATACATGCATTCAAAACCACAACCAAGTATATTACATTAATAGTTGCCACGATTCTAACTTAAGATAAAATTGTCTTTGACATGGAATGGCAGCGGCAAACAGAAGTGGAGCGGCTAGTCCCTGTGCTGGCCTTCAACCCTCTTGACTTGGCCCACCTTGCCGACGATGGGCATGACAATCTCCTTGAGCGCCTTGAGCTCCACATCTTTCGATAAGCAGTCAAGCATGTTTGTGAGGTTGGTGTCGGGGTTCTTGTGCACCACTTTGGTGAGCACCTTGAGGAGGACGACCCGACAGAGCTTGCAGGATTTCTTGGATAGATGGGTTGCTTGACCAGAGTGGAGCTTCTCCAAGACATCAATCATGCTATATGAAGAACAGAGTTAACCTAGCGCTCTAAGATGTCCCTTCGTTGGAAGAATAGCCTAAGTTTTGCAGGCCCATGGTGGACAACTCTGATAGCACGATTGATGTCTTGGAGCAGCTCCAAGACATGAATAAGACCTTTCAATAAGTATGTGAGTAGTACTTTTCTTTGATAGAGATAATAAGACCTTTCAATAAGTATGTGTGTTCTTTATGACTAATGTGAATCCATGGATATACGCACTCTCACCACCTCATATTTGCTAGCCTCTTCGGTACCGTGCATTGCCTATTCTCACTCCGAGGATCGGTGAAACTTTCGCTAGTACATCTAAATCCTGTGACATGGTACACTCCATTGCACATAAGACTCATTATATCTTCCTCAAAACATCCACCAAACCTACCTATCATGGCGTTTCCATAGCCATTCCGAGATATATTGCCATGCAACTTCCACTGTCACATCATATGACTTATACTTCCATTGTCATTTTGCTTTGCATGATCCTAAGATAGCGAGCATGATATTTCCATGGCTTGTCCATTTTTGATATGTTTTGCTATGCTAGATCATTGCATATCCTGGTACACTGCTAGAGGCACTCATATAGAGTCATATCTTTCAATCGGTTTTTCATATCAAGTTGTAAGTAAATAATAGTGTGACGATCATCATTATTAGAGCATTGTACCAGTGAGGAAATAAAAATGGGGGAGGCCAAATTATCCCACCATAAAAAATTAAGCCCACCATGAAAAAACAAATAAATGAGAGAAGGAACTTTGCTACTATCCGTTACCACACTTGTGCCTCAAAGTGTCACCATGTTGTTCATGTAAAGAGTCTCTTGTTCCACCACTTCCATATGCTAGTGGGAATGTTTTTTTCATTATATAACTTGGCTTGTATATTCCGATGACGGGCTTCCTCAAATGCCCGAGGTCTTCATGAGCAAACAAGTTGGATGCACACACACTTAGCTTCAGTCGAGCTTACATCCACTTATAGCTCTACAACTTTCATATACATTTGGAAACATTTTAAATTATTTTTTGGCCTAACTTACTTACCCACTGCCCAGTGTCAGTTTCTATTTTTGGTGTGTTTTTTGTTTCTCACAAAATCAAAATCAAATAGCCTCCAGACGCTACAAAAATTACACAGATTTTGGTGGAATATATGTGAATTTTGGGAGTCGGAATCAATGTCAGACCGTGCCCGAGGGCACCACAAGCAAACAGGGCGCGACTTGGGGGGGGGGGGGTCGCGCCCTCATTGCTTGTCGCCAGCCATGTAGTCGGTTGGAGCTATCCTTTGGTTGCAGGAATGATATTTTTCTCATAAATATCCCCGCAAAATTTCAGCCCGATCGGAGTTAGGAATATCCAGATATTTAAGAAATGGTGACGGCCCAGAAAACAGAAGATAAAACAATAGAAAATAGAGAGAGAGATTGAATCTTGGAGGGGCTACTGCCCTCCGGGAGCCATGTCGTCCATGGACTAGAGGACAAACCCTCCTCCCACCTAGGAAGGAGGCCAAGGAAATAGAAGGAGGAGGGGGCTCTCTCCTCCTCTCTCCTAGTGGCACCAGAGCGCCGCTGGGACAACCATCGTGACGGCGATCTACACCAACAACTTCGCCACCAACACCACCAACTCTCTCGTCCTCTATGCAGATGTGTAAAACCTCGCTTCCTCGCTATAATCTCTACTTGAACATAGTGCTTGGTGCTATATATTATTATCTAATGATGTGTGGCTATCTGTTGGGGAAACGACACCTATGGGACCACGTGGATCCCTTTACGGTTCAGCGGGGAGAGAGGATTGCACCAAGAGCAGAACCAACTATCAGTGCGCGGAGATTTTACCCAGCTTCGGGCCGCTGAGAAGTGTAAAACCCTATTCCTCCTTTAGGTGTATTGAGTGTTCTTAGGCTCTGGCTCCAGGAGTGCTATGTGGTACACAGCGGCTATGCTGAGAGTCTAAAATCCTCGAGATCGCATTTATTCAACCGGATCTCTTTCTAGCTATGCCTTGCGCCTCCTTTTATACGTCAAAGGGGTCACTAAGAGTGGCGAACAGTGCACACATAAGGTGCCCAATTTACAGTGTTCACTGACGTCTTAAGACAGACGAATTAAATGCTCCGTCATGCGTCCCTGACCCTCTATGACACGGGACATGGACGCATCCCATTGGCACTGCTCAACTCCCACCATTTCTCGACATGTATCCAGGAGGATCGACATCTTGCGGTTGCGCTGGAGCTGTGGCAGGTTCGTGGGATCTTGCCGGGTCCACGTCTTGTCGGGGCTCCGCTAGCTACCTCGGCGAGGATCTTGCTGGGATCCCAGCCTCTCATCTTCTGTCTTCTGGTTGTTGACTTGAACGTCCTCCTGACATCTTCGTACTGGCCTTCAGCTGTCCCCCGGCAGGCCTTGCCGCTGGCGTGGCTACAACTACTCGTGCACAAGTATGGGTTACTAAAGAGCCAAACATTTGTACACCGAAAGGAGCCACTAGGCCTAGGCCATACATGGATGCAAGGTGTTGTTTGGCTAGGCCCAAACAGTGCAAGGGCACACTTGGTTGTAACCATTTCAGTTATTGCGCCCCTTCACCCCCACGACACATATTGAATGCACGACGTGGGAGACGTGCGCGGAGTGGACGAAACGACCACGTGCGTGCAGAAGCGTTTTCTGGCTAGCCAAGAGGCGACACCGCGTATTCACCATAATGAGGAGACCGCAGGCGCACTTAACTATTACCTCCTACCCTTTCCGATCTTGGAAGCGCATTCATCTTCTTCCTCGAGGATGAAACAAAGCTTCCCAAACCATCTGCCGCTTCTAGGCCCCACCATTTTCGGCCTTTGGTCCCATTGTCGCCATGTCGCCGAAGGCAAGCAACGGCAAGGAGGGGAAAGGCGTCGTCTTGGAGAACAAGCTGGCGAAGATGCGGAAGAAGCTTGTTGTCTTTCCCCCAGGGCTTGATGCGAAAGCTCTGAGGGATCAATATCTGTGAATGTGGGCAAGGGAAACGAAGGTGCACCCTGCTACTCGCGTGAGTCCAGGTTCTTCCAGTGGTGGCCGGGGCTAATTTCCTATCTTTGCCGACTACTTTTACTGTGGGCTTTGTCGCCCTTTCCCTAATTTCTTTGTCGACATCATGTACACCTACGACTTCCAACTCTTGGATTTTACGCCGAATGCGATAACATGCATGTCTCTCTTCGCCCATCTTTGCGAAAACTTTGCTGGAGTAGCCCCCAACACAGCCACCTTCCGCCATTAGTTCATTCCCCGTATTCAAAAGGGAGATGTCCTTTGTGGTTCTATCACTTGGATCCCAAGGGCATGGAATAAGGATATATACCAAAAGGTGTCTTCCGCGAGAAGTGGGAAGAATGGCAATCAAAGTGGTGCTGGATTCAAGAGAAGGACCCCCAGCCTTTCTGCTTGCCCCAAAAAACCAAGATGGCATGTGGCAGTGACTGGAGCGCTTTCGATCCTCAAGACGAGTAGCTCACAATCACAATCACCAGAATCGTGCACCTCAAGGCTCCTGGGATCACAATAGATATGGTATACACTGATTTCCTTCGTCGACGTATCGCCCCTGTGCAGAAAAAAGGGAAACTAGCTCGGGAATTCAAGATTGCGGTAGATATCATGAGGCTACGCCCTGGGTTGAATAACATCTTGACGGTCCTACATCATAGAGCTCTTCGCCACAAATTGTTTAGGACTGATGGGAAATTCAAGGTATCGGCAAGCATAATTCCCCTCTGTAACAACTCTGCCTCGAGCTCAATCATCGCCATGATGCTAGTGTGTAATGCCCGTGGCCTTGACGACACTTGGGATGAGCCAGGTGTAGAGCAGGTACACGAGTTCTTCGACAATTTGGGTAGAAATGAACCTCATTCGCCCCACCACTCAGGAAGAAGTGGTGTACATCGCTAGCAGGGTCGAGGAGGAGAGACTTGCCGCAGATGCTGGCAGCATTGGCTTCATGGGAGAAGTGTACAGCAAATAGGAAGTGCTGCCGGAGGGAACACATGCCTGGCGGGATGTGGTTGCCGGGGAGCACAGTGATGCAGCTGCGAGGGTTCCTTCTGTCGAAGATACATTCGGGGAGCAGCTACACGAGGATCCCCCGGCTACCATGAGGAAGAAGCGTGTTCTTCGGAAACCGACCTCCCGCGTCCTAGTCCAGCAACCTTCCTCTCCTGCCGCAGCCAAGCATCCGAGGGCCACTCCTCCACCTCCTCACGTGGACACTGTGGCGGAAGTCGACTTCGACCTCTACTCCTTCAGCTCGGAAGAAGAAGAGTAAGAGTCTTGTGCTTTGGAATCCTGTCGCGTCTTTTAACTTCCGAATCTCCGGTTTTGCTTAGTTTTCTTATCTTGCTTCGGCCTGTCTCCGCAGAGATACGGAAACATTGGCGCAGAGGATGGTGAAGAAGGCGAAGACCTTGACGGGCGATGAGCCTCCGAAAATCACCACAGGCATGCTAGCGGCAAGTTCCATCAGGTCGGAGCTCAGCCCACAACGAAGTCCTCAACGCAGCCCCCAATGTGGGTCCATTACTTATTTCCCACTGGCGAGTGTTGGGATGCTTCTATTTGCCATTGACATCGCGAGGCTTGCAGGAGAGGATCCGCGGCAAGGTGATCCTTTAGAGGCTGTCCCCGACGCGCCAGCTCCATCGACCACGCCGCCACGAGACGGATCTTCAGCAAGGGCTTCCGCCAGCGAACCCATCCTTGTCAAGGATGATCCGGCAAGCACAGGGTCCGACAGTCCTACATCGGCAACCGATGTTGCCGGGAAAGGAGCGACCACCTCTCAACAACTTGGCGGAGGTAAGCCGTTTGCCTAAGAGTAGTTGTTATTTTGTCTCTATGACTTTTTGTCTTCTTGAACTTCTATCTTGGTCTCATCTTGTTCTCCTTCTTTCGGTTTTCAGATTTCCTATGATGGAGCAGATGGATGTCGATCCCGTCATCGATACGATAACATGGGATACTGCTGCCGAGGCCGACAGCATTGCTGCTGACGAGGCCGTCAAGGATGTACAGGTGGAGACCGCAAAGGGGTCCACGGAGAGGGCCGGCAAGGAGTCTACTGACCGTAATGACGGCATGCCTGCCACAGGAGCGCCACGCGCCACCCCGGACAGGTAGCCCTCAATTGACGGTGGGGCGGATGATGAGGATCAACGGACAACATCCCAAGCCCCCTCTTCAAGCAAATACCTTAAAGCTGGGGAGAACCTATTCATCAACATGCCACGAGCGGCAAGCGCTAGGTCACCCACTGAAGGAGAAACCTTCGACGATGAAATCACCACTCCTGCCAAGATCAAGATCGTTGGCGAACCAAGAGTTGGCAGCAGAAAATCCAAGGAAGAACAACTCCTCCAAGCTATGAGTGACCACTTCCATCGGCTCCACGCAATGCACCGTGCCCGTAAAGAGAAGTTGTACTCTAGGGCAGCAGTCGTGGAAGCAGCAAAGGTGGATTTCCAGAAGCATGTGAGGGAAACACAAGCCTTGTTTGCCAAAGCCTTTCAAGACATGAAATCAGGTCGGGAAGAGCTGAACAAAGACCGGAACGAGTTCCTCTTGAAGGAGTCTAACATCGAGCAGGCGCAAGAGGAGGCCTCGCAACAGGCTACAACACAGGAAGCTCGCCTAACACAGCACTGCATCGGGCTTGATGCTCAAGAAGAGGATCTTGCCGCTTGCGAGGAGGCGCTCACCGACAAGCTTCACAACCAGGATGAAGAAATCAACAGACTTATCGCATAGCGGACTTGGGAGCTGGAGCAGAAGCATGAGGAAATCCTTGTGGCTGAGGCCATAGACCATGCAGGCAAGCTGAAGCAAGCTATTGATGACACCGATGCTGCAGAGGACACCATAACGAGCTTGCCGACATGGTGAAGAGGCTGGAGATGTATCTTGAAGGTCTCGGCAATGAGATCTCGATGCTCATAGTCGAAAGAGAGAAGACTCTTTTCAGCTTGGCGGAGATGCAGACCACCATATCCGACAAGATCGCACAACTCAACTCAGCCAATGACTCCCTTGCCGATCTGAAGCTGAAGCTGACCACATTGGAAGAGACCCTTGAGAGCAGCAAGGCTCGTAAAAGGGTCTTGACCAAAGATCTCAAGGATGAGAAGGCTCTGCTCAAGAGGGTCGCCACTGCTCACGATGACTATGTGGGAGGCATGAAGATCTGGACTGAATGCCTTGCTGATGTCTCACAAAGGCTCACGGCAGAGCTTTGTATATAGAGAAACAAACATCCAATTCAAATGATATAAGTGAAAAAGATGAAGCCTTCTATTAAGCCATACTCAAAAGATATAATTGCACTCCAAAGAGTATTCCGTATATCAACCATGGACTTTCCCGTACAGACATGGTGCGTTGCTAAAAGGATAATAAAAGGCACACGACGCTACACGAATTTACGCATATCCTGTGAACAAAACAAAAACCAAAACATACCGATAGTTGTTGAAGTAGAAAGGTGGGATGCCTTCCGAGGCATCCTCAAGCTTAGGCGCTTGAGTCTCCTTGCATAATTACTTGGTGTGCCTTCGGAATCCCCAAGCTTGAGCTCTTGACTTTCCTTATTATTCTCATATCATTACTTCCTCGATCTTCGAACACTTAATCCACACAAAACTTAATAGAACTTCTATTAGAAAGCTTAGTACATAATCACCAAATCTCATCATGTCCTACCACAACATTATCGCACAATTATAATCTAATATCACCCACTGTCACTACTGAAATTCAGAAATTTGCCGTCTGCCAAGGCGGACGGCAAAGGGGGCAACCACGGACGGCAAAGGCTTTGCCGTCTGCCCCCTCATGGCAAAGTAGACGGTAAAAAAATCCGGTGAAGAGGCTCTTTGCCGTCTGCTTTCACAAAGCGGGCGGCAAAGAATCTTTGCCATGAGGGGGCAGACGGCAAAATAAGTGGGACGGCATATATTGCAATGTCCCCGTTAAGTGTTAACGGCAGGCCTCCTCTCTTTGCCGTCTGCCTCCACCCCTTTGCCATGTGGGGGCAGACGGCAAAGAGGGGAGAGAGGGGGGCTGATTCTCTCTTTGCCGTCTGCCTCCCCCCCTTTGCCATGTGGGGGCGGACGGCAAAGAGGGGAGAGAGAGGGGCAGATTCTCTCTTTGCCGTCTGCCTCCTCCCCTTTGCCATGTGGGGGCAGACGGCAAAGAGGGGAGAGAGAGGGGGCAGATTCTCTCTTTGCCGTCTGCCTCCCCCCCTTTGCCATGTGGGGGCAGACGGCAAAGAGGGGAGTGAGAGGGGGCAGATTCCCCCTTTTCCATGTGCCTCCCCCCTTTGCCATGTGGGGGCAGACGGCAAAGAGGGGAGAGAGAGGGGGCAGATTCTCCCTTTGCCATGTGCCTCCCCCCCTTTGCCATGTGTTGGTAGACGGCAAAGAGGGGAACCAGCCCCTTTTTTATTTATTTTTTGTTATATCCAGCATTTTTAACAATAATCAGGATATATATATATATTTGACATAAATAAATTTCTTTCCGTACTCATAACCATATTAAAATAACTCTCATCCATAGTGCATACATATTATGGAAGTTACATCCGTACCAAACCATATATTACACCAGTTTCATCCACGTGCATACAAAGTTTCATATATTCATATACTACAATAGTTTCAATACAACCCATGGTACAAGAAATCATCTTCAAGCATTCCATCAACCAAGCTTCCCGTGAAGTGAAGGTAATCTGCAAAATGACAAATAAGAAAGTTAGAAAAATAATACTAGATGAAGTAGTGTATATATAGGTTATTTCGGAGAGAAATTAGCTAAGTATAGACCATTTAGGAGCTAACTAAGCTAATTATGTTATTTAGGTGGAACCCTAGCTAACTATAGGAGAAGAGAAAGAGAAGAAGAAGTAAAAGAAGGAGGAGGAGGAGGAGAAGGAGAAGGACGAGGAGAAGAAGAAGAAAAAGGAGGAGGAGGAGGAGGAGGAGGAGAAGGAGAAGGAAGAGGAGAAGAAGAAGAAGGAGAAGAAGGAGAATAAGAAGGAGAAGAAGGAGAAGGAGAAGAAGAAGGAGAAGGAGCGGGAGCACGTAACAAACCCTGGGAAGTTTTGACGGCAAAGAACACCAAGGACGCTGTTGGGCTTGCGGACACCCTTGGCAACAATCCAACCCCTACAGTATGACAAATTAAAGCCAAAACATTAGATATTTGAGAAAACGCGAAGGCAAAAGGTTAAATAAGAGTAAATTAACTTACTTGTCCCCATTTGGCCTAATCGAGCACCTCTACTCGGGGGTCGCTGGCACGAGCGGGAGCCCCGAACTACCACGCTGGTAGACGGTATCCCCATCACCCAGTTCCTCGTCGCTACCAGCATGGCCAGTTGGCTCTGGCCAGGTATCCCACTGGGTCTCTTGGGACGTACCCTCATCCCTGCTGTGCTCCGCAGTCGTCTGGAAGGAAGCCTCTGGGACACGAGTCTCGTGGGTCAAAGGCTCGTCGACCTGAGGCTCGTCGACCCGAGGCTCGTGAACCGGAGACCGTGTAGCCTCCACCTCAGACGAATCCACCCTAGAAGTCCTCCTGTGCTCAGGTGAATCAGCTTGGGGTGGTGGCGGAGACCGTGCAGCCCTACCTCTCCCGTGGCCACGTGTACCTTTAGTACAACATAAATACCAACATGAGTAATAAAATTTATATAAATACCAATATGCATACAACATGAGTACAACATAAATACCAACATGAATACAACGTGTACCTTTAGTGCCTCTCGGCTTCGCGGGTGGTTGACCTCCTCTCACGGGGGCCGCTCCTTGCATAGTAGAGAGCAACACTCTCCGAAGAGGCGAGGCAGGAATGGAAGTACCCATCCCATCACCCGCCGACGAAGAAGCAGCCACGGCGTGCTTTCGACCCTTTCCCACCATCTTTCAACACGTGTCATGACAAAGAGTAAATGAAATTAGTACAACATAAATACCAACACGACTAAGAAAAATTGAATACCTAACATGAACTCAAAATTTATATATAGTATAATAGTTGAATACCTGACATGAACTAATAACAATCGTCCTCGTCTATATATATGCTTCGGGGTCAATAAATGCATCATGATCATCACTATCATCAATAAATGCATCATCATCATCACTATCTAGAAGAACATGTGGAACGCCACCATTATGTAATCGGTCAAGAAGTGACAGGTCATCCGCAGCAGTAACCTCTTCTTCTTCTAGCTCTTCCTGTTCGGGCTCAGGGGTTAAGACGGATTCACTGTCGCTGTCTACTTCAATGTTCTGGGGTGAAGTAGAGCGGTTCTTGAAACGTTTCTTGGACATACGTGTTTCTTGGAAGAATTCTCCTTCATATGTGTCTGGGTTAATGTGAGGTTCGTAATCCTCTTCATTGAGGGTAGGTGGTCTAAAATGTGGTGGCACTTCATAAACGACATCCCAACCTTTGAGATTTGGATCAGTTTGGCAGGCCCACGGTAGATAGAAAACTTGTGTCGCCTGTTGAGCCGTAATATAGACATCGGGAACATCTAAGTGGGTGTTTTGGTTGATTTCGACTAGTCCTATATGTTCATGAGTCCTTCTAGTCTCCCTCGGCTCAAACCAATAACATTTGAAGACTACGGCGGTCGGTGGGTTTTCACCATAGAATAGAAGTTCATAAATTGCTTCAACCCTTCCATAATACTCGGTGTCTCCTTCGCCGATAGCAGAGACAGAACAATTTGTAGTCTTTAGGTCGGGCATAGATAGCTCTTTGCCAAAGGTACGAAAGTGATACCCGTTGATGTTGTATTTGTCAAATGAACGGACCTTATAGTCAAAACCATTAGCGACTTGTCTCAACTCGGCGTCCATAGACTCTGCATCAGCCTACAAGTTTAATACGAAAGAATGGATGCATTAGCCGTAAATTAGACCAATAAGTCAAATGGGCCCTTAATGGTAATTAATTACCCTTTGTTTGAACCAAGAGATGAAACCAGGATAGTCGCCTCCATGCTTTGCGAGAAGCTCATACTCTTCGACGGAATCCTTTTCGATGGCCGCTCCATCCGAGAATTCGGCGACGTATCGACTATATCAAATATCCGGGAATAAGAGTGGTTCAATGCAATTAGAAGTTGCGGAACAATAAATTACCGAGAACTTACTCGATGTACGGCCGCACTTCTGTTAGGTTGGTGAAGATATACAATGAAATGGTCCGCCATTCTTCGACATCCAACGATTTCCCTTTCGAAGCACCGGATGGTGCGAGCTTACCTTTGAATAGGCTGAGGTTGGATCGAACTTTTTCTCCATCGCCATCATTGTACCGAGGCTTCGGGTTATGCAAATGATGATTTTTGGCTTCGTAGTGTGCTATCACGAAGTTTGCCGCCTCCTCAGTAATGAATGCCTCGGCCATCGATGCTTCAATTCTACGTTTATTTTTACACTTAGCTCGAAGCGTCTTCTGCATCCTCTCAGTTGAGTAGCACCATCGATTTTGAACGGGCCCCCCCATTCTTGCCTCGGTCGGGAGATGCAAAATCAAATGTTGCATTGGATTAAAGAAGCCCGGTGGAAAGATCTTTTCTAATTTGCAGACCAACTCCGGCGCCAACTCTTCCATTTCATCTAGCACGCCAGGCGATAGTTCTTTCGCACAAAGAGAACGGAAGAAATAGCTCAGCTCTGCCAGTACTAGCCATTCATCCTCAGGGATAAAGCCACGCAACATCACCGGCATTACCCGCTCAATCCATATGTGCCAATCATGACTCTTGAGCCCAAATATTTTCAATATCTCAAGACTCGCTCCCCTCTTTAGATTCGCAGCATACCCATCGGGGAACATCAACCGCATTTTCACCCACAATAGCATTTCCCTCATAGCTGGCCTTTCAAGATTGAACCATGCCTTTGGCTTCGCTATGCTTTGCTTTCCTTTCCGTTGTCGCAAGTTTTGCAACGGTCTATCACATAGAGCCTCCAGGTCGATTCTAGCCTTAGGATTATCTTTTGACTTCCCCTCTATGCCGAACAATGTACCAAAAATGGCCTCCGCAATATTCTTTTCAGTGTGCATCACGTCAATGTTGTGTGGGAAAAGGAGGTCTTTGAAGTAAGGGAGATCCCATAAGCATGACTTGTGAGTCCAGGCGTGTTCCGTATTATAC
The DNA here is from genome assembly GCF_904849725.1 of Hordeum vulgare subsp. vulgare. Taxonomy (NCBI): domain Eukaryota; kingdom Viridiplantae; phylum Streptophyta; class Magnoliopsida; order Poales; family Poaceae; genus Hordeum; species Hordeum vulgare. Next base: position 198,194,156 of record NC_058522.1, read on the forward strand.
CCTTTGAAGTATCCTGGACGCAAAGGATCGGGCTCGAGAGCGTTTAACTGATCAAGGGTCTGTTGGCCTGTCAATGCAGCTGGTGCAGTGTTTTTGACAACTCTACCTTTGATGAAATTCTTCTTGTCTTTTCTGAAATTATGGTCAGGATCCAGGAATTGTCTATGCATGTCGAAGCAAGAATACTTGCGACCAGCCTGCAGCCAACGGAACTGAAGAGCTGCCTTGCATGTGGTGCACGGGAACCTTCCATGCACACACCAGCCAGCGAATAGCGCAAACGCCAGATAATCATGCGTCGAGTACATGTACCACACATGCATTTTGAAATTTGTTTTGGTAGCCGTGTCGTAGGTCTTGATCCCATTATCTCAGGCTTCTTGCAACTCATCCTTAAGAGGCTGCATGTACACATTCATATTCTTCCCCGAATAGTTGGGCCCTGGAATTATCAACGTCAGGAAAATGTTCTTTCTTTTCATAATCTCTCCGGGTGGCAAATTTAGTGGAATGACAAATACAGGCCAACAACTGTATTGTGCTGCCGTCATACCATACACATTGAACCCATCCGTGCTGATGGCAACTCTAGGTTGCCTTGGATCTTTCGATTTATCCTTATGTAATGCATCGAAGTGCCTCCACGCAAAACCATCTGAAGTGTGTACCAGCATCTTGTTCCCATCCGCATCTAGTTCGGTTCTTTTGCCCAATTTGTGCCATGTCATCTGTCTGGCCGTCTCTTCGACCATGAAAAGACGTTGAAGTCTTGGTACGATTGGCAGATATCGAAGAACACTAATGGGGATTTTGGTCTGATTCTTCTCACCCATGCCGTTGTCTACCACAATATACCTGGAAGAATTGCAAATGGGGCAATAGTTCAAGGCCGCATACTCAAGCCTAAATAAGGCACATCCATTCTCACAGGCATGTATCTTCTCATAGGGCATCTTAAGTACACGGAGGATTTTCTCTGACTGGTACAGGTTTGCAGGCAGTACATGGCCTTTGGGTAGAAAGCGTCCAAATATCGTCATCATCACGTCGTAGCATTCTCTGCCTAGGTTGAATTGAGCCTTCAGAGCCATTACTTGCGCGATGGCATCCAGCTGACAAAGCTCAGTCTGCTCGTGGAGAGGACGTTTTGAAGACTCCAGCATTTCATAGAAGGCCTTTGCAGATTCCTCCATCTCATCGTCCGAATCACGAGCATCATCAAAGTCTTGCACCATGTCTTCAATCCCGGTACCATGCTCGTCGGTGCGACGACGAATCACCTCAGCTCTGGCATGTTGGTCAGACTCACCATGAAAAGTCCACACCGTACAATTAGGCGTAAAACCCCACTTCTGCAGGTGTTTACCCATTTCAAACTCTGTTTGCTTTTTCCAGTTGTCGCAGTTGGGACAGGGGCACCATGTTTTATGCTGGCCATTTGCAAATGCGGCTCTCACAAACCCCCTGGTTTTTGGTAACCATTCATGGGTCATGTCTTTCTGACTAGGGTGACCAGTGTACATCCAAGCACGATCACTCATGTTGCCTAGCTACCTATGGGGGCACAAGAAATAAATATATAATTCATCATCTATATTCATACGCTAATCAAGTTTGTCAGTTTTATTACGTCCATGCAACCTACACGCTAATAGGTAAAGATAGGTCCTAATCCCACCCGAGTATGTGTAGACTGGGTTCGTTTTCCCATGCTCTGCTCCAGATGCGACGCAGAATTTCGACAACACCTCCCCGTTGTTCTCCTGATACACGTCTCGGCAATAAGCAGAGAGGATGTGTACCCGGAGAACAACAGGGGAGGCACTGACGAAATTCCGCATCGGATCCGGACCACAGCATACGGGAAAACAAACCCAATCTACACATACTCGGGCTGTCCATGGATAATGTTGGACAATTCGAAAGGATGGCGGTTATAAATATGCAAAGAAATGCATATTTATATATTTCGCCCTTTCGAATGGGAGACGCATACTGGTCACGCATACTCATGATTGAAGAAACCTATAGCTAGCAAGTTTCATCGGCACGAAGACCGGGACAGAGCAAATTAAGGGGGTAGGAGGAGAAGTCATTTGTGCTCGCCAACAAACGCAAGGGCGGAGCTCGTCCAACGCACGTGGAGGTCGTCGAACAACTGCACATTGAAATTCACCCGATCAACACAAATACGATGTTTTTATAATTAACATAACTATATGACCTAACTCATAACTATGTGGGTCACTGTCATCGGGGGTCGAAGGTCACTGGCGTCGGGGATTGGGGTCTTTTCGGTCAACAAGAGGCCGAAGAGGTGTCGGGGCTCGGGGGTTGGGGGTCAGTGGCGTCGGGGGTCGGGGTAGGGGGTCGGGGGTCGAGGGTGAGTGTTGTCGGGGGTCGGGGGTCGGGGGTCGGGGGTCAGTGGCGTCGGGGGTCGGGGTAGGGGGTCGGGGTCGAGGGTGAGTGTTGTCGGGGGTCGGGGGTCGAGGGTCGAGGGTCACTGGCGTCGGGCGTCGGGGATCGGGGGTCAGTGGCGTCGGGGGTCGGGGTAGGGGGTCGGGGGTCGAGGGTGAGTGTTGTCGGGGGTAGGGGGTCGGGGGTCGAGGGTGAGTGTTGTCGGGGGAGGTTGCCAAATAGATGGCCTGGTCATGCGGATAGCAGTCATCCGGTGCTTTGGCATTGATAGTAATTGTAAATCCCTCGGGAAGGAATTGACAAAATTATGGATCTGCATGGGGCTTTCATATATACCTTCATGAATCGCTTTACGCCTTGATTTCCAGATAGCCCAAAGAGTTACTATCATGCGCGCAAACTCCTCTTGTGACAACTTCTCATGCATTGTAAAGACCCAAGCTTTAGCATTGAAATTCAGATTTTCACACATGAGCTCCACCGTGTCCTCAAACGACAAAGACCAAAAGCACCTGGCAGTAGTGCAGTTGATTAATGCATGTTTCCAGCTGTCCTCTGCCAAATAGAAAGAACAAGCTGGGGTGGATGACATATGACGATGGCGTAGCATATCTGAAGTTGGAACTGTCTCCTTGCACAATCTCCAGACAATTTTTTTAGCTTCGACGACACATTGATACTCCACCGGGGTACCCATGCTTTATTCTCAATCTCAGCCGCTCATGATCTCCCAATACTCGCCAAATAGTTTTCCCTATGAGTTTTAACCTTGTAACCTGGGGCACCGCCTCCTCCTCTGACGTGTGTGTCTCTTCCTTGGGATCCTCCCCCATCTCCTCCCCCTCCTTAAAATCCACCTCCAATTCCATAGGTAGCCCCGCAACCCTTCGGATTCGGACCAGCTCTAGAAGGAAGAGAAAGTGTTGGACCGTGTAATGCCAGTGGCGTGGTGGCATGGCTGACGGGCTCGGAGAGGGAAGTGCTCGGGTGGTGACGGAGAGAGGGAGGAGGCAGATGTGCTAGGCTGGGGGGCGTCGGACGACTTAAATAGCCGTCCCCGACTCCGAAGCGGCGCCACGCGGCGTTGACACTGCGCTGAAGGTCGAGGCGCCTGTTGGACCGTCGAGTTTCCCGACGAGTCCGCGTGGGGCCAAGCTGTCAGTCCGACGTGACGGGCGTGCCCGGTTCCCCTATATCCGCCCCATATTTGAATGAAAATGGGGGGTGTCCGTCAACCCGGACGTTGGAGAACGGTTTGAGAGGCCCGTCTTGGTTGATTTTTTATGACCAGACAATGATTAGATGGTCTACTCATACGTTGAAGGAGGATTTGAAGGATCCGACTGTTGATGCTCTTAGTGTGATTAAGAACGAAGATGATCTCTTCGACTCATTCGTAACCTTGTATTTGCATAATTTCTATAACAACATTGTGCCATTCTACATATTCGAAGGTGTCACCTCCTTTATTTTGTATCATTTATTCAAAGAGAATAGATATTAGCATGAGAATATTTTCTTTGTGTAGGTATGATGTGTCATGTGTCCAAGAATTACTACCAAATTGATGGTAAATAGCAGTATGAACTCATTTTTTTCATTTTCTCCTATACAGAATAATCTCACCGTTTTTACAAGGAAATAATCTCACCGTTTTTGCTGGCTGCTCCGGCTAGGCGGCGGAGGAGGGTGCGGGCAACGGAGGGGGGTGGCGACGAGGCTCCAGGGCGTCCGGGGCGAGGAGGAGCGTCAGGGGGGCTGCTCGTGCTCCTGACGGCGTGGCCGGATCAGGGGAGAGGTTCGGCCTGCAGGGGGGAGCCGATGGGGAGGGGGGTGGCGACGGTGGGGAGGGCGGGGAGGCGCCGGCCGGTGGGTGACGGCGGGGAGGCGCCGGCCGGTGGAGGACGGCGGGGAGGCGCCGGCCGGTGGGGGAGGAGGTGGCGACGGTGGGGAGGGCGGGGTGGGCGGGGAGGCGCCGGCCGGTGTGGAGGGCGGGGAGGCGCCGGCCGGTGGGGGAGGTGCCGGCCGGTGGGGAGGGCTGGGAGGCGACGGCCGGTGGGCGCAAGGGAGGGAGCGTGCGGGAGGAGGGCGACGAGCAGGTGGGTTTTTTTCTTTTTTTTTAAACAACGAGGTGGGGTTGGAGCGTTAGTGGGCAGCCGGGGGTTGATTTCTTTGCCGTCCGCCGTGCTCCAAGGCAGACGGCAAAGGGAATTTAGGCGGACGACAAAGACACGGCGGTTGGAGCGTCAGTGGGCAGCCGGGGGGTTGATTTCTTTGCCGTCCGCCGTGCTTCAAGGCAGACGGCAAAGGGACTTTTGGCGGACGGCAAAGACACGGCCGATGGCAAATTTAATGGTTACAACTGCGATTTTCTTTGCCGTCTGCCTGGGCCATCTTTGTCGTCCGTTAGCGGACGGCAAAGAAGCGACTCATGGCAAAGCACTTCTTTGCCATCTGTCAGATCTTTTCCATCTATTTTTTGGTAGCTTACGACAAAGAGCTTCTTTGCCATCAGCCAGCGGACGGCAAAGACCACGCAGACGGCAAATTCTCTGATTCCAGTAGTGTGTATTCTATCATAATTCTATGGCTCCAAAGTCAATGGGTCTCAATAATAATTCACAACATAAGCACGCAAAGAAACTATACCATCAATCTATAAAAAACAGGACAATATGGAAAGATGCAGATGAAACGTATACTTACGTAACTCAAAAAATTCTAAAAAAATTAGGACGTGGTAAAAAAATTTGTATAACAGTAGTGTGTAAAAAATTCATATTTTTTTCGTCCCTGTAAAATAGAAAAAATCAAAAAGTAGAGCCAAAGTTTCTGTTTTTGCACATGGCATATCAACCAAGCAATTTAAACATCCTAAAGGTAAATCTCGTCACATTATTTTTATAATACAATGGATTTGGAAAAGGGGATAATTATATTTTCTAAAAAGTTTTTGTAATCAAGTTTCACAAAGTTTCCATGGGCATGAACAAATTTCAAGACTAGCCCCCACCTCAACGGTGCTCGTCCTTCTCACTTCACTTTTCCTTTTTATTTTTAATTATTTTAAAATCACACAATAGAAATAAATGTCTCTCTGAAACTTCTGGGTTGTCTCCCCGTGAGCTCTTTCTTTGAAGCCATTAGGCTAGGCATATAGTGCTCATGTAATTTATCCACCCGGGTACCAAGGTTTATCAAAGCCAATTTTAATTACTAATGATTTCTAATTTAGTAGTGTGCACAAAGTTATATATATCATATAGCACCAATTTCTAACTCTCTTCCTATGCACTGGTATGTCCTAAAAGAACAATTCATGCATATCAAGTAAAGGCCAATACATAGCGTAAGTAGTTTCTTGCAATTTTACCGTATTGGAAACATAGAGAGGTGAAGATTGGTTCCTCTCTGATAACAATTGCAAGTAGGAGCAACAAGCACATGCATATTATATCATAAAAATCATCATGTGTAGTGGTAAAACTAAAACCATCAATATCATCCTTAATAAGTGCAAACTTTTCCGATATGGTTTAGTTAGGAGAATTCAAATATATAATAGGACTATCATGTGTGGGTGGAATAACAACAATTTCATGTTTAACATAAGGAACTATGAGAAATTCATATTGGCATAATGGCCACAAGCATACAAAGTATCAAGTTCATCAAAAAAGGATATTTCAAATGAATCCAACGGATCATAGCAATCATCATAGCATTCATCCTTTGGTATGTGCGAAGGAAAATTAAACAATGTATGTGTTGAAGAGTTACTCTCATTAGAAGGTGGGCACATGTAGCTAATCCGCTCTTCCTCCCTCTGTTCTTCACTCTCCTACTCATCTTCTTCAACTAATGATCCCATAGATTCACCAATTCCTTCTTCCATAGATTCCTACAAAATATTAGTCTCTTCCAAGGGAGTGGTCATTCTTTCAATAAGTTCTTTAACATAAGCGTTAGAAGCATAGTTTTCATAGCAATTTTGAAGTATGTATTTTTTCTGATTTGTAAATAGTAGCATCTTAATTTTTAGTCAAAGTAGCAATTTCATAAGCACCCTTAAAAGCAACAAATTCTTCAATTTTTCCAACATCATAATAACAATAGGTCTCCTTGGCATAAGAAGGTAATATTTCATTATCATTCACACACATTTGTAGGGAAGGTATTTTTTAGTTTCTTCACAACAACAAGTAAAGTTATGTAACCATCATAAATTCCAAGCATAGCAACTCAAAGTATTAATTTGATGCCACAAGAATTTCCATTTTTGAGATATGCAGTGTCGCACAAAATAAGTATGCTCATCTAATGATTTTCCCTGAACTAAGAAAGTTGGGTGTGGGTGGACTAGTAATGAGGTACCTAGTGCCCGTGACTTCTGTACGGGCGTTAAGAGCATAACCCCTCAAGGGTAACCACCAACCGAAGCAAACATTCGGGACCAGACGCCGGCAAGACCTACCTAAGCATCACGAGACATGCCAAGAACCCCCGGCACCTGACAGGGACAAAGGCACATACAACCTCGACAAGACCCGGCAAGACACCTCCCGGGCAAGCGTGGGCTAATGTGCCACCGCTACACCTCATTGCTACACCAGTCACTTATTGATGAGGTGTCGAGCTCCAAGATGGCTAGGTGGCTCTCGCTAGATACATGGCGGTGCGCGAGAAGGCAGATTACGACCAGTTGACACCCGTCGAGAGGCGTGTCAAAACACCAAGCCACAACCAGCTAATAGGTGGCAGGACCTTGCCGGGAACGCACGCCCGCTCGCCACCGAAGGCTGCATTTATGGCGCTTTGTCTTAAGTGCCAGAGTTACGCATGATAGGACTGTTAGCTATCTGATCATGATTGTTTGACACTGTGAACACCCCTTGAGCTATAAAAGAGGCCCAGGGCAACCTAGGAAAGGATTCAGACACTCGGAGATTCGACGGTGGGTAGATTTGGTCCCCAATGCATTAGAACCAACTGTATTTGTATGTACGTGATAGATCTCCGCTGCAACCCTTGCTGGGGAAGAACTCCATGAGAACTTCATCATCCTTAATCAATCCACCAAAGTAGGTGTAGGGTTTTATGCTTCATAGCGGCCCGAACCTGGGTAAAACGCCCTGAGTCTCATCATCGTGTTTTCTCATAGTTTTTGCTCTTTGTGCCACATGACCTCCCTGTCGAACCACAAAGGAACCAGAGGTCCAATAGGTGATTGAGTGCACACCAACACCAAGATCTTTGCGTGCTAGGCAGGGGGATTCGTTCATGCAAACCTGAGATTGCAAGTGGCGTGTTGATCTATGTCGTTGTCTCCTTTTCACCATGGCTCCCAAGAAGAAGATCAGCACGGACGCTCATCCTTCTACTTTGAAGGCCACGACACTTGTTCTTGCGAATGCCGTTGGCGCCACGGCGGCGTCTGGCGATGGGGACGCCGTGGGCAACGCGGTCGGCATAGGAGGCGCCATCGTGTGTTCCCAAGGTCGAAGCTGGAACAATGAATGGCGGAGGCAAGCCGCAGCGACGTCCATGCGAGCTTCACCCTAGTGCTGCAAGCGAAAGGGACACCCAAGCTCCACACTTCCACCGCATCATTGGCCGCAGCCACAACAACGGCACCCAGTCCGGAGCAAGCCGCTTCCCAGATACCTCCATTGGTCTGAGCAAACCATAACATGGAGCAGGGAGGATCACCCGCCGAGAGTTGACAACCCAGGCGATTTAGCGTTGGTCGTGGCTCCCCAAGTTGGGGGTTACACCCTATCCAAAGTGCTAATGGACGGTGGCAGCAGCATCAATATCTTATATTTTGACACTTTCCAAAGGATGAACCTATTGGAAAAGGACCTGATGCCTTCAACCACGGTTTTCCACGCAATCGTCCCGAGCAAGTCGGCCTACCCCATAGGCCGGGTCAGGCTCACAGTGGCGTTTGGAACTGCGCAAAACTACAGGTCGGAGTCACTGATTTTCGAGGTGGTCAAATTGAAAAGCCCCTACGATGCGTTGTTTGGGCGGCCGGCTTACGCCCGCTTCATGGCTCGCCCATGCTATGTTTACCTCAAGCTCAAAATGCCTGGTCCCAAAGGACCTATCACGGTTGATGGAGATAGAAGGATTGCAAAGGAATGTGAAGAAGGGGACGCGGCTTATGCGGAAGTCGCCTGCGCTGCGGAAGAGCTCAAACACCATCGGGCCAATGGTGACCCGGCGGACTTGTCACCCCTAAAGAAGCCAACTACAGATTCTGAGTCACCCCTCAAGTTCAAGCCAACGGATGACACTAAGACAATCGATTTCGTTCCTGGCGATTCATCCAAGCAGTTCACCATTGGGACGGGTCTGGACCCCAAATAGGAAAGCGCGCTCATCGAATTCATCCGTGAGAATCGGGACATGTTCTCATGGAAACCTTCTGACATGCCTGGTGTGCCGAGAGAATTCGTTGAGCACCATCTTAATGTTTACCCAAAGAGCAAACCCATCCAGCAGTACATTCGCAGATTTAACGAGGAGCGACGCAAGGCGATTGGGGAAGAGGTTGCCCATCTTTTAGCCGCCGGATTCATCATGGAAGTTTTTCACCCCAAATGGCTGGCTAACCCGGTTTTGGTACTCAAGAAGAACGGTACCTTTCGTATGTGCATTGACTACACAGACCTCAACAAAGCTTGTCCAAAAGATCCCTTCGCTCTTCCCCGCATCGACCAGATCATTGACTCTGTGGCGGGATGCGAACGATTGTGCTTTTTGGACGCCTACTCAGGATATCACCAAATCAAGATGGCCGTGGAGGATCAAGAGAAAACAACCTTTATAACCCCCTTCGGGGCTTTTTGTTATGTGTCGATGCCCTTTGGACTCAAGAGTGCGGGGGCGACTTATCAGCGCTGCATCCACAATTGCCTCCGCAACCAAATCGGTCGCAACGTCCATGCCTATGTCGATGATATTGTGATCAAAACCCACCAGGGGGAGACACTACTGGAGGATCTCAAGGAAACGTTCGATAATCTACGGGTATATCAGATGAAGCTAAATCCCACCAATTGTGTTTTTGGTGTGCCTGCAGGGAAATTGCTGGGTTTCCTGGTATCGGAGCATGGCATTGAAGCTAACCCGGACAAGATCGAGGCAGTTACATCCCTTGGAAAGCCGGCGAACGTTAATCAAGTTCAACAACTGGTGGGTCGCATTGCGGCCCTAAGTCGTTTTGTGAGTCGCCTGGGTGAGAAGGCGATTCCTCTTTATCAGTTATTAAGAAAATCTGATCGGTTTGTTTGGACGAATGAGGCACACGAGGCGCTCGAAGCCCGAAAACGCCAATTGGTTAACCCGCCGGTCCTGGCTGCCCCGACTGAAAAAGAGCCCATGCTTCTGTATATCGCGGCAAATTCCAAAGCAGTAAGTGTGGCAGTGGTCATTGAAAGAATGGAGGAGGGGAAGGAATACCCAGTGCAACGCCCGGTATATTTTATCAGCGAGGTGTTAACTCTTTCCAAGCAGCGGTACCCACACTGGCAGAAGTTGGTATATGGGGTATTTATGGCGAGTCGAAAACTTAAGCATTATTTCCAAGAACACCCTATCACAGTGGTTAGCTCTTCCCCCCTTGGGGACATCATCCAGAATCGGGAGGCAACAGGGCGGATTGCCAAGTGGGCAATAGAACTTGGGCCGCATCACATACAGTATACCCCCCGCACAACCATCAAGTCTCAGGCTTTAGTTGATTTCGTCAACGACTGGACGGAGTTGCAGGCTCCGGAAGACAGGCCTGATCTCACATACTGGACTATTTACTTTGATGGATCTAGGCAGCTGGAAGGCTCGGGGGCTGGTGTGGTGTTGGTATCCCCTCAAGGAGATAAATTCTGTTACGTTCTCCGACTCATGTTTCCGTGCACTAACAATGCGGCGGAATACGAAGCTTTGCTTCACAACTTGCGACTCGCCAAGGAGATGAATCTAACGCGAGTCAGATGCTTTGGGGACTCTCATTTTGTGGCACTGCAAGTTTCAGGTACCTGGGATTCCCGGGACCCCATGATGGCGGCTTACAGAAGAGCTGTGTCTGATCTGGCGGGTCATTTTCATGGTTATCAGGTGGACCACATTGATCGGCGCCTCAACGAGGCAGCTGACGCCCTCTCACGACTTGGCTCCCAGCGAAAGCCAGTTCCTCCCAATGTTTTTCTGGATATCTTGCATAAACCATCCGTGATTCTACCATCGGAGGAGGAATTGGCAATACCAGATCCTGAGTTTCAGCTCGTGGCGGCTCTCCACGTCACGCCGGATTGGGTTCTTCCTTATCTGGCTTATCTCGCTTGGGGCGAGTTACCAGCAGACGAAGTTTCGGCTCGTCAAATCATCCGGCGTAGCAAATCCATGGTCATCATCAATGGCGAGTTATATAAGCGGAGCGCCTCTGGAGTTTTTCAGCGATGTGTTTCCTCCGAAGAAGGATGCATAATCTTGAATGACATTCATTCCGGAGACTGTGGGCATCATGTCGGGTCACACTCTTTGGTGTCAAAGGCTTTCCGTCATGGTTTCTTTTGGCTGACGGCTCATGCACAAGTAGAAGATATAGTACGTCGGTGCGAAGGATGCCAGCGTTATGGGCGACAGGCTCATGTGCCGGCTCAAGAATTAAGAATGATCCCCATCACTTGGCCTTTTGCGGTCTGGGGGCTGGACATGGTCGGCCCCTTTAAAATGTCCTCTAACAAGAAGACCCATCTGCTGGTGCCGGTTGATAAGTTCACCAAGTGGTTTGAGGCGGAACCTATTGGAGCTTGCGATGCAGAAACGACGGTCAAATTCTTGAAAAAGTTGATTTTCCGGTTTGGATATCCACACAGTATCATTACTAATAATGGTACTAACTTGTCCCAAGGGGCGATGCAGGAGTTTTGTCATCGAGAACATATCGGGCTTGATGTTTCTGCAGTCGCTCACCCACAATCTAATGGGCAGGCGGAGCGGGCGAATCAGGAGGTTTTTGTGAGGAATTAAGCCCCGACTCATGGTTCCCCTAGAAAAAACCCCAGGGTGTTGGGTTGAAGAATTACCTTCAGTACTGTGGAGTATTCGGACCACCCCGAACTGGTCCACGGGTTTCACCCCTTTCTTTCTGGTCTACGGAGCAGAAGCTGTTCCTCCTACTGATATAAGGCATGACTCACCTAGAGTCGGCGCATATGTGGAACAAGACAATGAGCTGGCGCGTCAAGACTCTTTGGACGCCTTAGAGGAGGCACGTGACCTGGCTGCGGCCCGTTCAGCTATCTACCAGCAGGACCTACGGCATTATCACAACCGCCGGGTTAAGAGTCGGACCTTTCAGGAAGGCGACTTGGTTCTTCGGTTGATACAAGATCGTGCAGGCATGCATAAGTTGTCACCACCTTGGGAAGGACCGTTCGTCCTCAGCAAGAATCTCTGCAATGGCTCTTATTATTTGGTGGATCTCCGGCCTAACCGGCCAACCACGGAGGCTGAGTCAACTCGCCCCTCGAATATTGCCCACCTGCGGCCTTATTACACTTGAGCTCTTAAGTTCTGCATTTTGTAAGTTTTTCAGTTTCATTATGAAGTAATAAAGTTAAAAATACTCCCCGACTTGGGGCTTCTTCTTTAAAAGAACAATTTTGTCATCCTGTTGCGACCTTATGAGCCGACAGAATCAGCATTTTAGGGTGGCGCTTGAGCTTTCTGACTCGCCCCATCCTGTCGCGACCTTATGAGCCGACGAAACTAGCATTTTAGGGTGGCGCTTGAGCTTTCTGACTCGCCCCATCCTGTCGCGACCTTATGAGCCGACGAAATCATCATCATCTTAGGGTGGCGCTTGAGCTTTCTGACTCGCCCCATCCTGTCGCGACCTTATGAGCCGACGAAATCATTTTCATCTTAGGGTGGCGCTTGACCTTTCTGACTCGCCCCATCCTGTCGCGACCTTATGAGCCGACGAAACCATCATCTTAGGGTGTGCGATTGAGCTTTCTGACTCGCCCCATCCTATCTCGACCTTATGAGCCGACGAAACCATCATCTTAGGGTGTGTGCTCGAGCTTTCTGACTCGCCTCATCCTGTCGCGACCTTATGAGCCGACGAAACCTGCATTTTAGGGTGTGTGCTCGAGCTTTCTGACTCGCCCCGTCCTGTCGCGACCTTATGAGCCGACGAAACCATCATCTTAGGGTGTGTGCTCGAGCTTTCTGACTCGCCCCATCCTGTCGCGACCTTATGAGCCGACGAAACCATCATCTTAGGGTGTGTGCTCGAGCTTTCTGACTCGCCTCATCCTGTTGCGACCTTATTAGCCGACGAAACCAGCATTTTAGGGTATGTGCTCGAGCTTTCTGACTCGCCCCATCCCGTCGCGACCTTATGAGCCAACTAAACTATCATTTAGGGTGTGTGCTCGAGCTTTCTGACTCGCCCCATCCTGTCGCGACCTTATGAGCCGCCAAAACCATCATTTTGGGTGTGTGCTCGAGCTTTCTGACTCGCCCCATCCTGTCGCAACCTTATGAGCCGACGAAATTGTTGTTTTTATTTTCCTTCGTGGCATAGCCTCGAGGGTTTCAAAACCTGCTTTCTGTTTCCTCTTGAAAATATTTGTTATCATTTATTTGGTTTCACATATGTTGTTTTCAAAGCCAAAATCAGGTTGATGATCAGAATCACTTGATACATGGCGGATTAAGCATCATAAAGGATTCTCAAATGGCGGGTCAAATATTTCAAATCGCCTTAAGGGCGATATAAAGATTCTTTCGAGAGTATCACAAAAACAGTATCGACTTATGAAAAAGACCTATTACATGGCTCTCAGGCCAAATCGATGAGGTTTATTCTGTTGGCGCCTTAGGATCATTTTGCTGCGAGCTTTGGCCGACCTCAATTTGCAAGTCGCCCAGTACCCAGTTACACTTGGCCAGAGCTGGGAAGTCATCTTCATTAGTCAAGATTGATGCCAGGTCTGCTTCCAAGTCAAAAGGGTTCTTGGGTCGCCGAGGAGTTAAACTGGTCGTCACAAAGGTTGGCGGGTTGACCTTCTTGTTCTTGCTGTCATAAGCAGCCTAATACTTTGATAAATCCAGACTTGCTGCGAGTTGGGTTGCTGCCAGCCGGGAGTCCTTGACAACACGTTGATAGTCCTCTTCAACGAATTCTGACCCATCGTCTTTGAGTTGAGGAAAGCCTGCCGCTACCTCTTCCGGGTTGATCTCTGGAGGATACGCCAAGCAGCGACTCAAGGCAGTCAGAACCCCCTTTCGGGCGGCTGACCGAGTTAGCTCGGCAATCTGAGGGGGAAGCGTGGATAGGCAGCCAAGCACTTTCTTTATGGAAGTTATAGGCTCTTTGGCACCCATCACAGCTTTAACAGTTAAAACACTGCCGGTGTAAAGTTGCTCTATCAGCGTGTAAATCGCCTTTAGCATCAGCACGCAATCTTCCTGAAGGTTGGCGGCTCTCGGACCTAAGTAAGGGGTCATGATAATCAGCGACTTACAATAAGAGTTATTTATAAAAAAGGAGAAAAGATCAAAAGTTTGAGTAAGTTTACCAAAGACGGCTTGCGTCATGTTTGAGATATGACGCTTCAAGCCGGACAATTCTTGTGGCACAGTAGCCAGCCTGGCTTCAGCCATCTCTGCTCTTTTTGTGGCAGCATCTTCGTCAGCTTGAGATCTTTTCAAATCGGCTTTGAGTTTTTCTAGCTCAGCCAGGACCAATTGATACTTGTCCTCCGACTTAGCTCGGGCATCTTGCTGACCAGATAAGTTTTTCTTTAATTCGCCAAGCGCCGATTCAATCTGAGCAAGAGTTTCCTGTTGAAAGTACAAAAAAAGGGGCAAGTCTCAGAACTATTGCAAGCAATATCCCTGACACTTGGGGGCTAATGTATAATTTTTTTCTTTTCAGATGAAATTATACAATATCAAGACCCGACTCATCTTTTTACTGATGATCCGGCCCTTGGGGGTTACTGGTCGCAAGTTTTTTCTAAATTTATCAAGACCCGGCTCATCTTTTTACTGATGACCCGACACTTGGAGGTTACTGGTCGTAAGTTTTTTCTAAATTTATCAAGACCCGGCTCATCTTTTTACTGATGACCCGGCCCTTGGGGGTTACTGGTCGCAAGTTTTTTCTAAATTTATCAAGACCCGGCTCATCTTTTTACTGATGACCCGGCCCTTGGGGGTCAATGGGAGTAATATAATATAACAAAACTTACCTCATGTTTGTTTTTTAGGATCCGCAGCAGGCTTTTCTCCATCTGATAACTCGCCTCCATGCGACTTGCAAAACCATAACTGAGTTCCTTGAACTCCAGATTTTCATATTCAGAAAGCTTAGCCTTGGAGAGTCCAGACTCGGGAATGGTTTGAGAGGAGGATGCCACATGCCTTGATAAAACCGTTGCCGTCGGTTTGGAGAAGCCGGTACCAGTAATAACTACATCATCCGGGTCTTCTGTTGTCATCAATGGACTTGGCGGCTTAGGGGCATCCATTGTTTCCTTGGGCGAGTTTGGAAGATCCATTTGATTTTCGGGCTCGCCTTGGTCCGGGTTGTCCTGGATTGGCACTGACTCTTTGATGGGCTCTGAAGTTGTGATAGGAGTTGGTCCGCTGGTTTTCCTTTTCTTGGCCTGTGCCCTAAAAGAAGGGAGAAGCGCATTAAGGAACTGAAAGTTTATTACCCTCAGGTTCAAAGTAAGATTATCAAAAGACTTACCCAGGAACTCGAATCATTGACGGAAGTGTCGACATCACTGAGTCGCCAGATGTAGGAGGAGAGTTCTGCAAGAACTATACGTCAAAAATATAGGCGGGTTAGACACGTGATCCAAAGAAACATGAAGAATTGTTATTCATAAGTACCTCATTTGGTTTCCTCTTGTTCGTTGCTGGTAAGCCGGACACCAGATTACCGGAATGACTTCGGGTCTTCCGATTTGAAGTCTGTTGTGCTTTCTTCAATAGGAAATTTGGGTCCAAACAAGCATTTGGGTGTGAGAAGGGAACTTTCCCACAAATTCGCCTGGCCGGCTTAGGTGGAGAAGGAGATGAATTGGAGGAAACAGAAATTACCTCAACAGAGTCCTCCTGGCTTTCGTTGTCTTCATTCTATTCAGGAGAGGCAGAGATATAAATACAAAGTTAACAGTAGTGGATGGCGAGTGAAAAGAGGATGGATTTTTACCTCCGAAAGAGTATCGCTGACTTGAGACTCATCGACTTCGGATGGCTGAGCCGCAGCAGCTTTGCCCTTGCCCTTGGTTTTCTTTAAGGGCGGCTTAACATTTTTCATGGCTGGCCTTTTGGGTTTCCTGGACCAAAATTTATCGCCTTTCTGAAATAGCATATGTTACAAAAACCACAATACAAGTGAAACATAAGAAGTAAAGACAAAAGGCGGGTTAGATTTGCTCACCTTGGGCGCCGGATTAATTTTGCACAAAGGCTTGAGGCCGATTTGGCCGCATTTTCCCGCAGGCTCGCCAGTCAGCTTCTTGATGATGGTGACAATATCCTTTTCTGTTAAAGACGTATGGAAATAACATTGAGGATGATCTAAGGTGCCATCAAATTCGCACATTAGCCCTTCCCGGCGACTCAGAGGGAGGATGCGCCATTCGACCCAGCTGCGGATTAGGTCAACCCCAGTAAGGCCGTTGTTTGTCAAGGATCTTAACTCGGACAATACTGGGATGAGTTCTGATTCCTCCTCCTCGGTGAGCTTGTCTGGAAGCTTGAAGTTCGTTGGAAGGCGATCTTTCCTGTAGCCCAGAAGCTTGTTTTCGCCCGCAAGTGAGGTATCTTGATAATAGAACCAAGACTCGCCCCAACCTTTGGGATGGCTGGGCATGGCGAGTGAGGGAAACGGGCTATCCCTGCGGCGCTGGACATCGACACCGCCGAGTTCCAGGCTGGGGCCATTGTGAAATTCCGTTTGCGATTCAGATGGAAAAAGTGACAGAATAAGGGGAGAGAGGGTTCAATCCGCAGATAAGCCTCACATAACACTTGGAATTGGCATAGGTTACTTATGGAGTTAGGTCCGAGATCCTGGAGGCCGACGTTCATGAAAGCCATGGCATCTCTAAGAAACTTCGATCTGGGCGGCTTGAAACCTCGCTCCAGGTGCTCAACGAAAACGACTATCTCCCCTTCTTTGGGGTTGGGGAGATCCTCTCTGAACCAGGTACGCCAGCCGATAACATTCTGAGGGTCCAAGTTGCCCGTTTTCACATAGTCTGCTAGTATGGTGTCATTGACTTTGGTAGGAAGCCAATCACTTTTGAAAACGGCGCCCATGCTACATAGAAGTAAAGTATGGATGAATTTACACACCTCGAACATCTACTGTAAGGGGTGAAATAAGTTCATTTAACTCGCCAAGCAATTTGTCCACGGACTGAGGGAAAAACTTGACCCGCCATATCAAGAGCTGAGTTGGGTTGCTATGGCGACTAACGAAGTTTGGCTATTCACGAGAGCTGCGTTCTAAAGATGATGGAGACGTTCATTCAAAACATCAAAGTGTGAAGACTACAAACAGCTTTTTGCAAACAGTAGGTAAATTATGGATCTACTAGACAGATGAAAAAACATGAGAAAAATGGCTGGATGCAGCAATTTATTACCAGGGCAAGGTGACGCCCTTCGCTTGATGAAACATTACTCTAGATTCGCAAGTAAGAGCGGATAAATGAAGGTATTCAAAGCATTGGCTATCTCGTCGACATTTGTGCTAATCAGTTCAGGACAGGCAACACATGCTCGCGATGAAAATCAAGAACATGGCAGTGTTGGAGCTTCGAACGGGGATTAGATCTGTTCTTAAATGGGCGGTGGCCTAACCTGATGCTTTCGGTCGGAAAAGGCCGACAGTGACGGAGGTTGTTGGAGAAGCACGGAGGTCCCGTCGAGCGAAGAGATCTTCGACGGCGGCGGAGTTCTTGGCGAGCGACGAGACAGTCGACAACGATGCGGTGGTCAATGGCGGCGGACGGATCGGCCGCGGTGCGAAGATTGACGACGATGAAGATCTATGGGCGGCGCCAAAGCTTCTCGGACGAAGACGGAAAGTGCGGTCAGCGGCGGAGCCCTCGGGAGGCGATGAGACTTCCTCGCTGTGATAATGGGGAGGAGATTGACAAGACTGGTAGGTGGGAAGCACCAGTCCTATCCCCCCCATCTATTTAACAGGGCGGGCGCTGGAATCGAGGCGCCGTGGGCGGGAACCGCCGGGGAATAAAAAGATTCGCCATAATAGCGTTCCGAAGGTTTTGGGATAACGATGCACCAGGATCCATTGGGATTATGTCAGTCTTCCCGGAAATTGAGGGATAAGAAGATGCCAACAAGAAATGGTTTGGCGACTTAAAGATTTTTCGGTGCCAGATGGCGGGTTACAATTTCTGACGTATGGAGAAAAATGAGGAATGAATCGCCTCCAATTGAGCAGAAGTATTGGTGTGAAGAGAGTTCAAGTCAATCAGGGGCCTAATGTTGGGGATATTACCTGTTAATAACCCGCCCTAGTTGGGCCGGGTCACCAATCAGGCGATTCACCTAAACAGTGATTTGGGCTTTGGCCTGGCCGGATCAAGGTGGTATGGCGGTTTATGATTTCTGGAAAGTCTCCAAGCTTTGAAAGACGGCGACTTAGAGACCATAGGGGTCACGATTTGTAGGAAGGAAAGTATCCTTGTAGACCCTAAGGGTTCGACCTGTATATAAAGGCGAGTCCCTGGGAAGGAGAGGGCAGGTTAGAAATCATTGAGTGCTAGGTTCGGCGAGTTACGCCCTCCTTGTAATCGAAACCACATCAATACAAACTAAAGCAGGACGTAGGCTTTTACCTCCTCACGAGGGGCCGAACCTGGGTAAATCACCGTGTCTCTCCCGCTTAACCCCTTTGAGTCGCCACCAAGGTGCGATGGCTCCAGTACTAAGTCCTTTCACGAGGACATCTGCCGTGACAAAACCACGACAGTTGCGCCTGCCACACGCGCTGCTGCCGGGTGTGTGCCTCATCCAGAGCAAGATGGAGTGATGACCGGGGCAACGCATCCATGATCTCAGCCTCCCCCACGTCAAACCGCTATGTCGACCGATGCACGACAACCAGGGAATGATGACGGTCCTCCTGGTTCAACCAGGAGTTGAGCGACGCCGCGTTCCGCCTCTCTGTCCATGCTGTACACAACCACGGAGGCAATGGTGCGGGCTCAGCTGCTCTTTAACTTTCCACTAGCGGATGACAAGATGGACGAATGGAGGGCTGCCATTCAGGGTTTCATTGGCTTGGCTGAAGCCAGCTAATTGCAACAAGAAGGACCATCCTATTGTCCACGGACGACAACGACGGCCCAGACTGATGGTGATGTTGAGGAAGCCACACCGATGGTGCAGTCCCCACCTAGACATCAAACTAAAGAGCAGCCACGACAAGCTCCTTGCACTAACGGGCCCGACAAGTCATCCATGGCCTCATCCAGCCCGCGCGACCGGCAAGACTGGCAGCGTGTCCTGGAAGACCGGCGGAAGGAGGACGTGCATATCACCATCGAACGACAACGGGAAGCACGCCATCAATCTGACAAGAGCAACGGCGTAGACGCTGGCGACCCCGGGCCCAGTGCTGGCGGATACCAACCTTACGAGGTCGATTGTCCTGCCTTCACTCGCAAGCTGTGACAGGTCCGCTAGCCGTCAAGCCGAGCTCTCAAGCCTGAATTAATAGAGAAGTACGACGGGAAGCTTAACTCGGCGGAATTCTAGGGCATCTGCACGATAGACCTCCAGGTTACCGGAGGAAGAGATGAGAAGGTGCTCGCCATCTGTTTCTCTTTGGCACTCAAGCCAAATGTGAGGTCGTAGTTGATGCACCTGCCGGAGAATTCCATTTCATCATGGGTTGACTTGTACAATGAGTTTGTTGGCGCCTTACCGGTGGCCACCAGGAGACACGACAGCCCAGCCACTAGCAGGTCCTCCCACAGAAGGGGGGGGGAAACCTTGCGGAAATACATCCAAAGATTTAGTAGACTGCATTGCAACATTCTCAAGATACACACCGCAGCCGTGATTGCCGCGTTCCATTCGAACGTGTGCAATAGGAGGATGCGGGCCAAGATGAATGTTAAAGTCTCCAAGATCATCAACGATCTGTACATGGTGGCGGACAAGTGTGCACGAGCTAAAGAAGGTAGGCGACTCCACGAAGAGGAGTCACGTGTC
Source organism: Hordeum vulgare subsp. vulgare (assembly GCF_904849725.1). Taxonomy (NCBI): domain Eukaryota; kingdom Viridiplantae; phylum Streptophyta; class Magnoliopsida; order Poales; family Poaceae; genus Hordeum; species Hordeum vulgare. Next base: position 198,213,863 of record NC_058522.1, read on the forward strand.
GGAGTCGACTCTGATGAAGACGAAAATACCCCTGGATCCAAGGGGATGAACCATCACCGCAACAAGAAGTGCAAGGGCAAGCCAGTGTTGGCCGTCGATAGTTCTGGTGATCTCAGCGCCGGCAAGAAGGCGAAAGCCGAAACCCCCGGCAAGGGAGCTGCCTCGCGCTAATTGCTCGGAGGCCGCAGCGACAGGGAAAACTGAAAAGTCTGATGGGCCATACAGCAAGATACATTGCACCAAGGGCCACGATCTCCAAGAATGCCGCTAGGTTGAGCAGCTTGCTGACAAGGAAAAATCAGAGTACGAGAAGAGCGACAAAGAAAATGGCCAAGATAGTGCTGTCGGGAAGGGCCATGGTGGCAGAGGAGGCTGCCACGGCAAGTCCTGGAGCAGAAGGAAAAAACCTGCGAGAGGCCATGAGAAGAGAATGGAAGATGACGTGAGTGACAATGAAGGCGATGGAGTCCAGAAGGCAACCGATGCCATGTCTCTTGACAGGGGTGCATCCCTGCACTCCTCTTGCTGCGAGCTCAAGCAGTGGGTGCACGAAGTTAATGCCATGGAGCCAGTGGCAGAGTCTCAAAGACCGCTCAACCGGTCCCGCATGCCTATCAACTTGTACGGGGAGGATCACCCTGATCTCATTACTGTGGTCGGGTGCCTATGGCTGTTAGTTTCGCTTACAGTATGCAACCTGAAAGTTAGTAAGATGCTAGTTGACGGTGGGTAGGGTTGAACCTGATTTCCCATGAGGTGGTCAAGAGATTGCAGATCCTTGGCAGTGAGCTCAAGCCTATGGGTTCATTCCAAGGAATTAACCCCGACAGAGGCCAACCCTAGGAGAAGATAACTTTGGCTGTTATGTTTGGTGGAGAGTTCAACTATCGGACCGAGAAGGTTGTTTTTTATGTGGTCGAACTCTCCCAGCCATACAATGGAATTCTTGGTCGCAGAGCCTTGGGAGAATTCGTAGCAGCATCCTAGTATGCTTACAACATTCTGAAGATGTCGGGCCCCATGGGAGTAATATCCATCCCGTTCGATAAGAAGGATGCATTCATGTGCATAGACCAGATATATCAAGATGCGGTAACAGCTGAAGTTGCGGAGGGACCCGCTCCAGCTAGGAGCCAAAAGAGGGAATGGAAGTCTAGCAAGAACACCGACAAGGACTCCGAGAAGCGTGCTGCTGCAGTGTTCACTACACCCGTCGATGACCTTTCGAAGAGTTCCACTAGCTGGAAGTCCAAGGTATCCTACCCTGCCACGAAGAAGGTCCCAACAAGGGAGGATGGCTCTCATGGTACGTTTACCAATAGTACCACCCTCAATGACAAATAGGAAAGAGCGCTCATTGCCTTTCTGCGGGAGAATGTCAATGTGTTTGCCTCACAACCTTCTGACATCCCCGGTGTTCCCACAGAGGTGATTGAGAACCACCTTCTTGTCTGCTCTCACGCGGGACCTGCTAAGCAGAAGGTTAGGAAATATGCCTTGGAGAGACAACAGTTTATCACGGAAGCGATCAAGAAGCTAAAAGCAGTTGGTTTGGTCCGAGTATTACTCCATCCAACGTGGTTAGCTAACCCAGTAGTGGTGCACAAGGAAAATGGGAAATGGAGGCTTTGCATGGATTTCACCGACTTGAATAAAGCTTGCCCAAAGGACCCATTTCCCTTGTCGCGCATTGATCAGATAGTTGATGCCACTTCCAGGTATGATCGGCTTTCCTTCTGGATGCATATTCCGGATACCACCAGATATCCATGGCCATAGAAGATGAGGAAAAGACCGCCTTCATGAAAGCAGATATGCTCCCTTGGTGATTTTGATAATTCATGACAACATGCATTGTCTTTGTACTAACACTTTTACCTAGATATTTCAGAACAGTCCATGGATATGTTGTGGCTAAAGGATTATGTGGAGATGCCCCTTGATGCAAGAAAGGAATAATATTGGCTCAATCCTCAAGCTAGAAGACTCTTCATTTCATATCTGTGAGAAATCACATTTGAGTCCCTAGGAAATCCAATACTATTAAAAGGGGGTGAGGTAGTAAAATGAACTGATTGCTCAAAGTGCTCTAAGTTAGCCACAAAAATACTCAGTCATTTTCCCCACAAAACCATTCTGTCAAATTTCACATACACAAATTCGGTGTCACCAACTTCCATATTTCGGACCGACCGAGTTTGACCTCAGAGAGAAACCCTAGTCACTGCCTCCAAACCGGTGTAAACGAATCCATATCGTTGCTATCGAGTTTGGGTGACCAACTTTCGGGTGGCTCGATACACAAAATCGGAATTTCCGTGTTTGAGTGTCGATGCCACCGTGTTTGGCTATCTGACTGTTAGCTACCTTTTCGGTGCCACCGAGTTTCATATATCGGTCTCATCGATATTCAAAAGTGCACACCTTTGTGCTAATCGGTACCAATGAGTTTTCAACTTCGGTGTCACCGAGTTTGCCACTTTGTGTGTAATGGTTGGATTTTGGCTGCTGCCTATATACCCCTTCACCCACCTCTCGTTCCTGGGAGAATCACTCAGAACACACACTTCATTCCCAGATCCGTTTGTTGATAGAGAACCACCTACTCATGTGTTGAGACCAAAATATTCCACTCAATCCATTTCAATCTTGATGTCTAGCCTCCCCGAACTGCTTTCCACCAGGTCAATCTCTCCTACCCAAGCATATTCTATGAGAGAATGATTTTGCGTTGAGGAGACAATCTTTAGAAGCACAAGAGCAAAGAGTTCATTGATCTACCACATCTAGTACCTTTTGGACGGTGATGCCTCCTAGACTCGTTAGGTGTCGCTTGGGAGCCTCCTACTTCGTGTTGTGGAGTTGAAGCAAGATGTTTGTAAGGCCAAGGAGATCGCCTACTTTGTGAATATCTTCCGTGAGTAAGGCTAGTCCTCCATGGACGGAAGCCGTGGTGGAATAGACAAGGCCGCTTATTTGTGGACCCTCCGTGGGTGGAGCCCTCCGTGGACTCTCGCAACCGTTACCCTCCGTGGTTTGAAGTCTCGACTAATATGGACGTATGATAACGCCACCTATAGGAACCATGCCAAAAATCGCCGTGTCAACTTCTTCGCGTTTGATCTTCCTAACCTCTACTTCTTTACATGTGCAAAGTCTTTACTTTTCCGCTTCCATATATGTTGACTAACATGTCTAGGGTGTAGTGGACTTGTTAGTATTGCTGAAATTCTGCCCTCTACCAAAATTTGTAAGGCTAGAATTTTTATCATGACAAGTAGTCTATTCACCCCCCTCTAGACACGTCTTCTATCGACCTCTCAATTGGTATCAGAGAAAGGTCTCCAAAACCTTGGTTTAACCAGCATTGGAGGAAGATGAATGTGACTACTTCAGGGATTTTTAGTTATAGTGTTCCCATTCTCAATGGTGAGTATTTTAGACAATGGAAAGATGAAATGACTAATATATTTGATGATTTCCATTTGCACAAGTATGTTGTATATCCCAATGCGCCTCCCATTTATCCTATACATCCTTCTCATGATGACGAAATTGATATGCTCCGTAATCTTAACACTGTCAATCTAATTATTAGAGGATTACCAAGAAATGTTCTTAATCAGCTGCAGAACTCTGAGTGTGCCTCAACCTTGTGGAAAGATATCCAAATTATTCTTTGAAAAATCTTTATATGATTGTCCACAAATACATTGCTTTTCAGAACATGAAGGCAACCGATCCTAATTTTGATAAAAACCTATTTGAGCTTCGTGACCTCATGCGTGCCAAAGGAGATGTCATTACTATTAACAATATCATTGTTGAAGCCATTCGAATGCATAAACATGAACATTGTCATAATCAAAATTCTGATGAAACTCTTGTCTCTTATAAGGGAACTTATCCGATGATGGTTATGGGGAGCATGGCTACTACGATGAAGATGAGGACTTTGATATCAAGTGTGAGAAGACCATGACGAACCTTAGTCTTATGGCGAACCTTAGATAATACATGGCCGATGGTAAGGAGTGGGTTCTCGACAGTGGATGCACCGATCATATGACCGGAGATAAAGGCATGTTCTATGAGATTACACCAAACCGTGGACCTCGGAAGTGTGTGTGTTTTGGAGACAACTCCAAAGGTAAGGTACTTGGTATTGATAAGGTGGTCGTATCTCATGATAGTTCCTTTTAAAATGTCATGCTTGTTGAATCCCTTGGCCACAATCTTCTTTCTGTATCTAGACTAGCAGACTTTGGTTAAGATGTGATATCTATGAAAGTTGACTGCCGAGTGTTTCGTAGCGGCAATCATAAAAAATTGTTTACATGTTTTCATAAATTGTTTACCAATTATTCTAAAGGATGGTTATTGTTGGAAATATGCCCTAGAGGCAATAATAAATTAGTTATTATTATATTTCTTTGTTCATGATAATCGTTTATAATCCATGCTATAATTGTATTGATTGGAAACACAATACTTGTGTGGATACATAGACAAAACACTGTCCCTAGTAAGCCTCTAGTTGACTAGCTCGTTGATCAAAGATGGCCAAGGTTTCCTGGCCATAGGCAAGTGTTGTTACTTGATAACGGGATCACATCATTAGGAGAATCATGTGATGGACTAGACCCAAACTAATAGACGTAGCATGTTGATCGTGTCATTTTGTTGCTACTGTTTTCTGCGTGTCAAGTATTTGTTCCTATAACCATGAGATCATATAACTCACTGACACCGGAGGAATGCTTTGTGTGTATCAAACGTCGCAACGTAACTGGGTGACTATAAAGATGCTCTATAGGTATCTCCGAGGGTGTTAGTTGAGTTAGTATGGATCGATACTGGGATTTGTCACTCCGTGTGATAGAGAGCTATCTCGGGGCCCACTCGGTAATACAGCATCACACACAAGCCTTGCAAGCAATGTGACTTAGTGTAAGTTGTGGGATCTTGTATTACGGAACGAGTAAAGAGACTTGCCGGTAAACGAGATTGAAATAGGTATGTGGATACTGACGATCGAATCTCGGGCAAGTAACATACCGAAGGACAAAGGGAATGACATACGGGATTATATGAATCCTTGGCACTGAGGTTCAAACGATAAGATCTTCGTAGAATATGTAGGATCCAATATGGGCATCCAGGTCCCGCTATTGGATATTGACCGAGGAGTCTCTCGGGTCATGTCTACATAGTTCTCGAACCCGCACGGTTTGCACACTTAAGGTTCGACGTTGTTTTATGCGTATTTGAGTTATATGGTTGGTTACCGAATGTTGTTCGAAGTCCCGGATGAGATCACGGACGTCACGAGGGTTTCCGGAATGGTCCGGAAATGAAGATTGATATATAGGATGACCTCATTTGATTACCAGAAGGTTTTCGGAGTTACCGGGAATGTGCCGGGAATGACGAATGGGTTCTGGGAGTTCACCGGGGGGGCAACCCACCCCGGGGAAGCCCATAGGCCTTGGGGGTGGCACACCAGCCCTTAGTGGGCTGGTGGGACAGCCCAAGAAGGCCCTATGCGCCATAGGAAGAAAATCAAAGAGAAAAGACAAAAAGGAGGAGGTGGGAAAGGGAAGAAGGACTCCACCTTCCAAACCAAGTAGGACTCGGTTTGGGAGGGGGAGACCTTCCCCCCTGGCTCGGCCGACCCCCTTGGGGCTCCTTGAGCCCCAAGGAAAGGCCCCCCCTCTCCCACCTATATATACGGAGGTTTTAGGGATGATTTGAGACAACTTTGCCTCGACAGCCCGACCACATATCTCCACGGTTTTACCTCTAGATCGCGTTTCTGTGGAGCTCAGGCGGAGCCCTGCTGAGACGAGATCATCACCAACCTCCGGAGCGCCGTCATGCTGCCGGAGAACTCTTCTACCTCTCCGTCTCTCTTGCTGGATCAAGAAGGCCGAGATCATCATCGAGTTGTACGTGTGCTGAACGCGGAGGTGCCGTCCGTTCGGCACTAGATCGGAGCGGATCGTGGGACGGATCGCGGGACGGTTCGTGGGACGGTTCGCGGGGCGGGTCGAGGGACGTGAGGACGTTCCACTACATCAACCGCGTTCACTAACGGTTCTGCTGTACGGTCTACAAGGGTACGTAGATCACACATCCCCTCTCGTAGATGGACATCACCATGATAGGTCTTCGTGCGCGTAGGAAATTTTTTGTTTCCCATGCGACGTTCCCCAACAGTGGCATCATGAGCTAGGTTCATGCGTAGATGTCTTCTCGAGTAGAACACAAAAGTTTTTGTGGGCGGTGATGTGCGTTTTGCTGCCCTCGTTAGTCTTTTCTTGATTCCGCAGTATTGTTGGATCGAAGCGGCTCGGACCGACATTACTCGTACGCTTACGAGAGACTGGTTTCATCGCTACGAGTAACTCCGTTGCTCAAAGATGACTGGCGGGTGTCATTTTCTCCAACTTTAGTTGAATCGGAATTGACGGAGGAGGTCCTTGGATGAGGTTAAATAGCAATTCATATATCTCCGTTGTGGTGTTTACGTAAGTAAGATGCGATCCTACTAGATACCCATGGTCACCACGTAAAACATGCAACAACAAAATTAGAGGACGTCTAACTTGTTTTTGCAGGGTATGCTTGTGATGTGATATGGCCAACGATGTGATGTGATATATTGGATGTATGAGATGATCATGTTGTAATAGTTAATATCGACTTGCACGTCGATGGTACGGCAACCGGCAGGAGCCATAGGGTTGTCTTTAAACTAACGTTTGGGCTTGCAGATGTGTTTACTATATTGCTAGGACGTAGCTTTAGTAGTAATAGCATGAGTAGCACGACAACCCCGATGGCGACACGTTGATGGAGATCATGATGATGGAGATCATGGTGTGACACCGGTGACAAGAAGATCGTGCCGGTGCTTTGGTGATGGAGATCAAGAAGCGCATGATGATGGCCATATCATGTCACTTATGAATTGCATGTGATGTTAATCCTTTATGCACCTTATCTTGCTTAGAACGACGGTAGCATTATGAGGTGAGCTCTCACTAAAATTTCAAGACGAAATTGTGTTCTCCCCGACTGTGCACCGTTGCGACAGTTCTTCGTTTCGAGACACCACGTGATGATCGGGTGTGATAGACTCAACGTTCACATACAACGGGTGCAAAACAGTTGCACACGCGGAACACTCGGGTTAAGATTGATGAGCCTAGCATGTGCAGACATGGCCTCGGAACACATGAGACCGAAAGGTCGAGCATGAATCGTATAGTTGATATGATTAGCATAGAGATGCTTACCACTGAAACTATTCTCGACTCACGTGATGATCGGACTTGAGATAGTGGATTTGGATCATGTACCACTCAAATGACTAGACAGATGTACTTTTTGAGTGGGAGTTATTAAGCAATATGATTAATTGAACTAATTTTCATGAACATAGTCTAATGGTCTTCGCAAATTACGATGTAGCTTGCGCTATAGCTCTACTGTTTTTTATATGTTCCTAGAGAAAAATTAGTTGAAAGTTGATAGTAGCAAACTTTGCAGACTAAGTCTGTAAAACCGAGGATTGTCCTCGTTGCTGCGCAGAAGGCTTATGTCCTTAATGCACCACTCGGTGTGCTGCACCTCGAGCATCGTCTGTGGATGCTGTGAACATCCGACATACACGTTTCTGATGACTACACGATAGTTCAGTGCAAAATACTTAATGGCTTAGAAGCAAGGCACCGAAGACGTTTTGAAACGTCACGGAACATAAGTGGTGTTCTAAAGAGATGAAATTGTGATTTCATGCTCGTGCCCTTGTTGAGAGGTACGAGACCTCCGACAAGATTCTTTGTCCACAAAGTAAAGGAGAAAAGCTCAATCGTTGAGCGTGTGCTCAGATTGTCTGAGTACGACAATCACTTGAATCAAGTGGGAGTTAATCTTCCAGATGAGATAGTGATGGTTCTCCAAAGACACTGCCACCAAGCTGTGAGAGCTTCGTGATGAACTATAACATATCAAGGATAGATACAATGATCTTTGAGTGATTCGCGATGTTTGACACTGCGAAAGTAGAAATCAAGAAGGAGCGTCAACAGTTGATGGTTAGTAAAACCACCAAGTTTCAAGAAAGGCAAGGGCTAGAAGAGATACTTCGTGAAACGGCAAAATAGTTATTGCACTAATGAAGAGACCCAAGATTAAACCCAAACCCGAGACTAAGTGCTTCTGTAATGAGGGTAACAGTCACTGAGGCGGAGCAACTCTAGATACTTGGTAGATAAGAAGGCTCGCAAAAGTCGAAAGAAGTATATTTGACATACATGATGTTGATGTGTACTTTACTAGTACTCCCAGTAGCATGAGGGTATTGGATACCGGTTCGGCTGCTAAGTGATTAGTAACACGGAATGATAGCTACGGCGTAAACGGAGACTAGCTAAAGGCGAGGTGACGATATGTGTCTGAAGTGTTTCCAAGGTTGATATGATCAAACGTCGCACGCTCCCTCTACCATCGGGATTGGTGTTAAACCTAAATGATTGTTATTTGGTGCTTGCGTTAAGCATGAACATGATTGGATCGTGTTTATTGCAATACGATTATTCATTTAAAGAGAATAATGGTTACTCTATTTTCTTGAATAATCACCTTCAATGGTTTATTGAATCTCGATCGTAGTGTTACACATGTTCATGATATTGGTGCCAAAAGATACGAGGTAATGATGATAGTACCACTTACTTGTGGCACTGCCGCTTGAGTCATGTTGGTATAAATTGCATGAAGAGGCTCCATGCTGATGGATCTTTATACTCACTTGATTTTGAATCACTAGTGACATGCAAATCATACCACATGAGCAAGGCCTTGTTTTCATCGAGATGAAATAAGATAGTAACTTGTTGGAAGTGATACATTTTGATGTATACAGCCCAATGGGTGCTGAGGCACGCAGTGGATATCATTATGTTCTTACTTCAATGACGATTTGAGTAGATACTAGAGTATTTGCTTAATGAATCACAAGTTTGAAATATTGAAAAGTTCAATTCTGTTTTGGAGTGAAGTTCGTCGTAACAAGAGGATAAACTGTCTACAATATGATCATAAAAATGAATATCTGAGTTACGAGTTTTGGTACGCAGTTAAGACAATGTGGAAATTGTTTTGCAGTTCATGCCACCTCGAACATCATAGTGTGATGATGTGTCTGAACGTCATAGCCACACACTATTTGGTATGGTGCATGCTATGATGTCTCTTATCGAATTACCACTATCGTTTATGGGTTAAGCATTAGAGACAACCGCATTCACTTTAAAAGGGCACCACGTATTTCCGTTGAGATGACACAGTATAGACTAAGGTTTAGAGAAATCTAAACTGTCGTTTCTTGAAAGTTTGGGGTTTCGACACTTATGTGAAAAAGTTTCAGTCTGATAAGCTCGAACCCAAAGCGGATAAATGCATCTTCATAGGATATCCAAAACAGTTGGGTACATCTCCTATCCCAGATCCGAAAGCAAAGTGTTTGTTTCTAAAAACGGATCCTTTCAGGAGGAAAAGTTTCTCTCGAAAGAATTGGGTGGGAGGGTGGTAGAACTTGACGAGGTTATCGAACCATCACTTCAACCAGTGTGTAGCAGGGCGCAGGAAGTTGTTCCTGTGGCGCCTACACCAATTGAAGTGGAAGCTGATGATGGTGATCATTGAGCATCGGATCAAGTTACTACAAACATCGTAGGTTGAAAAGGTCGCGTACTACTATAGAGTGGTATGGTAACCTTGTCTTGGAGGTCATGTTGTTGAGCAACAGTGAACCTACGAGTTATGGAGAAAGCAATGGTGGGCCCAGATTCCGACAAATGGCTGGAGGCCATGAAATCCGAGAGAGGATCCATGTATGAAAACAAAGTGTAGACTTTGGAAGAACTACTTGATGGTCATAAGACTATTGAGTAAAGATGGATCTTTAAAAGGAAGACAGACGATGATAGTGATAAGTCACTATTATTAAAAGCTCGACTTGTCGCAAAGATGTTTCTGACAAGATCAAACAAGTTGACTATGATGAGACTTTCTCACTCGTAACGATGCTAGAAGTCTGTTAGAATTATGTTAGTAGTTGTTGCATTATTTATGAAATATTGCACATAGGATGTCAAAACATTGTTTCCTCGACGGTTTCCTTGAGCAAACATTGTATGTGATACAACCAGGAGGTTTTGTCGATCCTAAAGATACTAGCAAGTATGCAAGCTCGAGCGATCCTTCAATGGACTGGTGCAAGCATCTCGGAGTTGGAATATACACTTTGATGAGATGATCAAGGATTTTGGGTTTGTACAAGGTTTATGAGAAACTTGTATTTCCAAAGAAGTGAGTGGGAGCACTATAGAATTTCTGATAAGTATATGTGGTTGACATATTGTGGATTAGAAGTAATGTAGAATTTCTATAAAGCATACAAGGTTGTTTGAAAGGAGTTTTCAAAGGAATACCTGGATTGAGCTACTTGAACGTTGAGCATCAAAGATCTATGGAGATAGATCGAAAGCGCTTAATGGAAGTTTCAACAAGATGCATGCCTTGACAAAGTTTTGAAGGAGTTCAAAATAGATCAACGAAGAAGAAGTTCTTGGTTGCGTTGTAAGGTGTGAATTTGAGTAAGACTCAAAACCCGACCACGGCAGAATAAAGAGAATAGACGAAGGTCGTCTTCTATGCCTTAGCCGTAGACTCTAAAGTATGCCATGCTGAGTACCGCACATGTGTGCGCCTTGACTCAAAGTCTGTTGAGAGGTACAGAGAGTGATCCATGATTGAATCACTAGCAGCGGTCAAAATTTATCCTTAGTAACTGATGGATAAATGGTTGAAGAGTTCGTCGTAAAGGGTTACGTCGATGCAAGCTTTGACACTAATCCGAATAACTATGAATAGTGAAACGGATTCGTATAGTAGAGTAGATATTTGGAGTATTTCCGAATAGCACATAGTAGCAGCATCTATAAGATGACATAAAGATTTGTAAAGAACACACGGATCTGAAAATTTCAGAACCGTTGACTAAAACCTCTCTCAAGAGCAAGACGTGATCAGACCCCATGACTATATGGGTGTTGGATTCGTTGGAATCACATGGTGATGTGAACTAGATTATTGACTCTAGTGCAAGTGGGAGACTGTTGGAAATATGCCCTAGAGGAAATAATAAATTAGTTATTATTATATTTCTTTGTTCATGATAATCGTTTATTATCCATGCTATAATTGTATTGATTGGAAACACAATACTTGTGTGGATACATAGACAAAACACTGTCCCTAGTAAGCCTCTAGTTGACTAGCTCGTTGATCAAAGATGGCCAAGGTTTCCTGGCCATAGGCAAGTGTTGTTACTTGATAACGGGATCACATCATTAGGAGAATCATGTGATGGACTAGACCCAAACTAATAGACGTAGCATGTTGATCGTGTCATTTTGTTGCTACTGTTTTCTGCGTGTCAAGTATTTGTTCCAATAACCATGAGATCATATAACTCACTGACACTGGAGGAATGCTTTGTGTGTATCAAACGTCGCAACGTAACTGGGTGACTATAAAGATGCTCTACAGGTATCTCCGAGGGTGTTAGTTGAGTTAGTATGGATCGAGACTGGGATTTGTCACTCCGTGTGACGGAGAGGTATCTCGGGGCCCACTCGGTAATACAACATCACACACAAGCCTTGCAAGCAATGTGACTTAGTGTAAGTTGCGGGATCTGGTATTACGGAACGAGTAAAGAGACTTGCCGGTAAACGAGATTGAAATAGGTATGCGGATACTGACGATCGAATCTCGGGCAAGTAACATACCGAAGGACAAAGGGAATGACATACGGGATTATATGAATCCTTGGCACTGAGGTTCAAACGTTAAGATCTTCGTAGAATATGTAGGATCCAATATGGGCATCCAGGTCCCGCTATTGGATATTGACCGAGGAGTCTCTCAGGTCATGTCTACATAGTTCTCGAACCCGCACGGTCTGCACACTTAAGGTTCGACGTTGTTTTATGCGTATTTGAGTTATATGGTTGGTTACCGAATGTTGTTCGGAGTCCCGGATGAGATCACGGACGTCACGAGGGTTTCCGGAATGGTCCGGAAACGAAGATTGATATATAGGATGACCTCATTTGATTACCGGAAGGTTTTCGGAGTTACCGGGAATGTGCCGGGAATGACGAATGGGTTCCGGGAGTTCCCCGGGGGGGCAACCCACCCCGGGGAAGCCCATAGGCCTTGGGGGTGGCACACCAGCCCCTCTCCTACCTATATATACGGAGGTTTTAGGGCTGATTTGAGACAACTTTGCCACGGCAGCCCGACCACATATCTCCACGGTTTTACCTCTAGATCGCGTTTCTGTGGAGCTCAGGCGGAGCCCTGCTGAGACGAGATCATCACCAACCTTCGGAGCGTCGTCACGCTGCCGGAGAACTCTTCTACCTCTCTGTCTCTCTTGCTGGATCAAGAAGGCCGAGATCATCATCGAGCTGTACGTGTGCTGAACGCGGAGGTGCCGTCCGTTCGGCACTAGATCGGAGCGGATCGTGGGACGGATCGCGGGACGGTTCGTGGGACGGTTCGCGGGGCGGATCGAGGGACGTGAGGACGTTCCACTACATCAACCGCGTTCACTAACGCTTCTGCTGTACGGTCTACAAGGGTACGTAGATCACACATCCCCTCTCGTAGATGGACATCACCACGATAGGTCCTCGTGCGCGTAGGAAATTTTTTGTTTCCCATGCGACGTTCAATTCCTTGATGCTATTGATATGACCATTTTATATCTTCAAAACTATGCTCCCTGGTATTGCCTCTAACTTTTTTGTAGGTAATTGGAATAAATATGCCTGACAAAATTGCAACCCACTTACATCCAAAGCAATCTTGATATGCCCAAATATTGGCAGCCCCTTCTTCGAGGATGAAGGAAGAAGACAACAAATCATATCCTTGACAATCACTTGATGAAGTAATTCACTCATGTCATTTGGATATATTATGTTCTTCCTTGCATGACTAACCATTGTAGGTGAAAAGTGAACCAAAACGACATGGATAACTCCCAACTTAAGATGGTCTTCATCAACTTTGAGCATCCAGAACAAGTCCACCTATATGCCACGTCATCAACATAAATCGAAGGTATGTACTCATATTCTTGATAAAGCTTTACATCAACCCATGAGGTAAAGCAGCTCAAGTGATATGAATACATTGAAATGCTTAATCGAAAAATGGTAACCCCATTTCATGCTTAATGATGATTATGACCTATGATCAAGCAATATTGCTTGACTACTCAAGTCAAATACTCTAATATAGGTGACCTAGTCTCCGCCCCACATCTAGATGAAGTTTCTTGTATGGTTCACATTTTTCATTGTATATTCCTTAGAACCATTCAACTCTCATCTACATGTATGTACATATTTAAAAAAAAATTGATTATAATTTTGTTTTATCTTCCTTTCGTTCTCAATTGGTACCCTTTACCATTGGTATCTTATTTTCTCCTCTTTCAAAAGTTCGAAAAAACTTTTTGTTCATTTATGTTAAGGAGTTGATTTTCTTTGCAACTCAGTTTCACCAATTTGGGAAACTTGGTCCAACCGATTTCTCCCACAGGCCTGAATTTCATTCTTAGTTCTACCGAACCACTTGTCAGATTCCGGGCTCCGCAAAACCCTAAAAATTTGAACATAGGGGCACGTGTGGAGGCCACTTGACATCCTTGTCTCACCTGACTCGCTACTCGTTGGGGATGGCAGAGAACTCACTCGATGGTGAGGAAGATACAGGACATGGCACTTTACCCAGGTTCGGGCCGCTGAGAAGTGTAATACCCCACTCCTGCATTGGTGGATTGCCTATCGTGGAGGTCGGTGGATGAACTAGTACCATGTTCGAGGGCGTCCGGAGGCTGTGTGGCCTCTATGTGGTGCGAGTGGGCAAAAGAATGAATCGGATGCCCCTCTACGAAGTAACCTATCCTTTGTATATAGCGGAGGCCCAGGTCCTCTTCCCTTATCGCCCAAGCGGGAAGGGATCCCAGAATGGCCAATTTTAAAGTTGAATAAAGGAACGTGCTCCCCCTGTCCAAAGCTTGTCTTCGCCTACAAAGTGGCGGTCAGCGCAGCAGGGACGGGTCCAGGGATGACCTCCGTCCTGCTGGCGGGCGGTGATGGCTTCGTTGCACCAGAATGGAAACCTTTGGGAGATGGCTTGGGAACCCGCATACGTCCTTCCCTCCTTTGCTCGAAACGGGAAACTGCACCGTCCTGCAATCCGCTGGTCGTCTGCCCTTTCCACGCGTTACCCGTGACCTGTGAGGCTTGGTCTTGCCTCGGAATCTCCGCCGCTCCCGAGGGTACCTAAGGAGGCCCTAGCCTGTCTTGAAGCTGCTTCTCCTTGTGAGGCTTGGCCCCCTGTGAGGGCCTTGCCTTGAGTGGTGTCGTGCATGTTGGTTTTGGTCAATGAAGTGGGCCAGCCGTGGGCCGCACGCAGGCAGGTCTGGGTACCCCATCGCCAGAAGAAAGACAGTAGCCCCCGGTCCAAAGGCGTGCCCGGGCCGGCTTCTTTGCGAGTCCTTGAGGGTGGTCTGAAGCATCGCGGGCCCTAAAAGTCTATGGACCAGGGTTCACGTGTGCCACGCAGCTAGGTGGCAACACTCCCAGTTCCCGAGGCGCTACGCCAGCCATCATTGCTCCTTGGGGATGTGACCTCTGTGCATGCCATGCGGGCGTGCTTCCTCATGAGCTGCGTGGGCCCAGGAACGGGGAGGGACGCCGGTCTACCCTCGACCAAATATTAGACCTGGCGAGGGCAATAAGGTCCACACTTCCTCTGTCTTCTTCATCTTCCGCTTCGAGCCCTCCACCCCCTCAGCATGGCACCGGTGAGGAGGTATTCCACTATCGAGAAGGGGAATGCCTCCGGGGAAGGTTTCGCCACCCTGCCACCCAAGAGGGGTCGCGGCCACCCTTGGAAGTACGCAGTGGTGTCGACAGCGATCTCTGGCGGGCCCGACCGTGGTTTTGCCCGCCCTGGAATCACCATCAGCGGTGTCGGTGGGGCATCAGTCCGTGCGGGCATCCGTAGTGGCCGGGGCGGAATGTTGATTGTGGCCCCCCGGCCGCCACACCCGCGGCTCCATTCAGCTGACACAACGATGGAGTTCGTGATGTGGGCGGATAGGCCAGAAGTCGCATGGTTCCAGGTCCCCAACTTCTTTGGGACGGTGCTGCTGACCGGCGGGCTCCTAGGCCTCTAGTTGCAGGCCGACAGCTGCTGCGGTGGGGCGTCCTGGGTGGAGGTTGAGGTCACCCTTGTCCGAGGCCTGAAGGGGGGGCGCTACCTTCACTTCAAGTATGACGGGGAGGCGATGCTCTTCGTCAACATCTTCGGAAACGAGGGCGAGCGTCTAGGTTGCTTTCCTGAGGACGCCGGCCGCGGCGATCTTGAAGATGAGCCCGCCTCCAGCGGTGGACGCCTCACTTCCGGCAGCAGTGACACCCCCTATGAAGGGAGCCCGAGCGACAGCAGCGACGACAAGCCGCCTCACCGCCACGCGTGGTGTGGCACCCCGATAAAGGGCCGACGCACGCCGTCCCAGGATAAGTCCTGGGGCACATCAAAGACATGATACCGCAATTCCAGGCACAAAATTGCTTTATTGATCATATAGGAGTATTACAATATTGTTTATTACATCAATATTACATAGCTCCAAGGCTGACTAAAAGGTAGTGGAGGTCTTGGATCAGCGGCAAGAATGGTTTGGCTGGGCTTCATAACTCACACGGCTGGCTGGGTTACGATCTAGCACGACGGACCATCTCCTGCAACTTGTCACGAGCAAGGCCAAGTGAGTACTTTGAATGTACTCGCAAGAAAAACAAATACATAGCATCCAAACAAGCAGATGAAAAAGCTAGCCCTATGCTTATAACTATTCTAAGCATGGCATGGAATTAACAGGAAATCATGGATCAAGCATAACATAACATGGATCAAGCTTGCAATCTACATAGCATGGAAATAATCACACTAGGTACTTGAAGTACTTACTGTTATTGAATACTAACTTACTCTCTTCTGGGTTGTCCCGCAAACCTCGACATACTCATAGTTCCAGCTTGACTGATCCCGATCCAATCCAAATCATGTGGTCATCCATCATATAGACATTCCTCGGCTAACCTATCATCTCATGTCTACCCAAGATGAGTTCCTCCATCATTATTATCATTGTTATGGTTGAACACCTACTCAGGTCTGGACGGGCTGTCCAATATTGTGGACGCGGCTATTCGAATAGATTTTACACTCTGCAGAGGTTGCGCACTTTACCCACATCATGGAGCACCTGGCCTCGTGATCCCATTCGGGCGGACCAACGTTGCTTCAAAGAAACCTATCCGACCCGTGACTCGCCCATCGTACGACCGGCAATCATCCTCCCCCGGAGTCCTGCCCTAGGTGGCCCTTTGTGTCCTGTTGACACGTGGAACTATCGTGGCCAAACAAAACTGTCCCAAACGGGGATGGGTACCTCAAACAACTCACCTGGCTCACAGGGCTATTGCCGCCTACCTGATCAGGGTAGCACGCGCGCATAACCCTCCCTCTTTGGAGGTACCGGTGAAAGAGCACGCGATCCGACCAAGTCAAGGTCGTCCCATACCGGCAAATGTGGTTGCACACGTGAGCCTGGACAGGTGACTCAAGATCAACCGACTAGGTTGCATTTGTTCACTCAACTCAACCTATCCATCACCGTACCATTACCTCGACAAGTATAAGTGCTAAACAACAGCATAGCAAACTCATAGTACTGATAATTATGGCATGAGATCAAACCATAATACTAACATGTCAATGTTATTAACAATATTATTATTAGTATGGTAATATGGAAACAAGACACGACATTAGATGAAGAGTAATGCTTGTAGGTAATACTGATGTCATCACACGTTTATGCAAATGCATACTAATAGGTGATACAGATAAACACACAGGGTGCAAGCAAAGTCATCACACAAGTCCGTAGCTCGTGATAAGAGGTTGGCTTGCTTGGTGGTCGATGAATACGCCGGGAAGAAGTGCGATAAAACGCCGGAAAGATATGCCGGAGAAGCTTCCTTCTCGGAGGGCTCAATCAGAGGGCAAGGGCAAAATGGTCAATTTCCACTTTGTGAAAACAGTATGTAAATGGTAACAACAAGACATGCTCGAAGAGATGAAGGAGTGGGCGTTGGTTTTACCTCAATCGGGGTTACGGTCGCGAAGATACGGACGTTCATTCGTTAGGCAGAAATCAAAAAATAACTTACTCATTTCTCCTCTTAACCAATGAAGGTTCGCAATACAAAAGGTTCGGTCAGCGGCCTGAACTGAAAATGTATTATCTACAACACGCCTTCAGTTCAGGGAAAGCGCACTGCTACATACGCCTGACGCAGAATACGCCTTCGAATTGAGAAAGCGCCTTCTGGCAAAGTGTGCTTCCACTTATCCCAGTCAGCGGGCGGCCTGGTCAACGTCGTGACGCTAACTTGTGGGGCATGCCGCGCTGATCCTCCTCTCTCCTCCCTAGTCGTCTTGTTCCCCCTCGCTCTGAAGGCAGAAGAGATTGGGCGCCGATCCAGGCCGTCGGCTGGCAGACCCTGCGGGTCGGCCGGCGGACGCCACGGCTCGGGAGCATCACGCCGCCCCCTGATGGGAGCCGTGGGATCACCCGGAATGGCCTGCAGCGCCGTCGCCGTGGTTCAACGTTTGTGTTCGGAGGGCTGCGAAGGGGAGGGTACCACCAGAGCCTTCCCGATCGGACGGAGGGCGGTGATGGCTCTAGGAGCTCGAGGGAACGCCGCCCATGAAGAAAAGGAAGAGTGGGAGGGCTCTGGGGCGGAGCTCGACCGCGGGATCGACGTTGGCCGCTCGGCCATTAGAGGAGTAGAGGGCTCTAAGCTCGAGTGGGAGGGCTCGGGGCTGACTGCTACTGAGGAGAGGGGCTCGGGAGGCACCTTATATAGTCGAGGGAAGAAGCTACTCTACGCCGGCCGAAGCTCCGAGAGCTCACTATCATGGTGCCGCTCCTATGGGCGGCACGTCCATTCGCGGCTAGAAGACAAGGGGAGATGGCTCTGGAGGGATAACGCGTGTGATAAAGTGCTCACTCGCGCTCCGAGACAAGTTAGAGCTTGCTGGAACGAGCTCCCGAAGCATACATAGCATAGGTCATAGTTTTGGCATGCTCTACCCATGGTCACCGCGTGTCCATGGCCTTGCCACGCCCATAGTGATGCCAAAACATGTCTAGGGCCTACTTCACACCTCTCTGAGTTGACTAGATCAAGATTGGAGGCAGGTGAAGGCAAGAGCTGCCTGATGTGAGCTAACCTCGGTTTTGCACAGCAGGTGTTTTTGTTGTGGTGCGACCACCACACTGCACCCCTTGGCCTGATCTTGGGCAGGGGTTATCTATCTACAAAGGTGACTAAGTTAGCAAAATATCAGCTCCAATGAACCAGTCTAGATATCACTTAAGTTGCAACGTGGCAAACTGGCCAGAAATGAGATAGATGAAGCTGGGGTCAACTGGCAAGACAAAAATGGCCAAAATTTGGTGGAGACCAATGATTTAGGCATAAGGATGCAGTGTATAAATTTCATACCATTTGCATAAGTAGAAATTGTACTTCCTTCACATTGCACCAATTTGGACAAAAACTTGGATAATTTGCTGGGGAAGATTGGCTACATGGAATGGGCTGATATTTGGTGTCAATCGGTAATATATCATAATGTATCACCCTGCAAAATTTCAGCCCAAGGAGATCAAGTAATCAAGCACTTCCTTTGCAATCAGGAAATCTGGACATAACTGGTTGGGTTCATAACTCACAAGACTAGCTGGGTTACGATCTAGCACGACGGACCTTCTCCTGCAACTGGCCACGAGCAAGGCCAAGTGAGTACTTTGAATGTACTCGCAAGAAAACCAAATACATAGCATCCAAACAAGCAGATGACCAAGCTAGCCCTATGTTTATAACTATTCTAAGCATGGCATGGAATTAAGAGGAAAACATGGATCAAGCATCGCATAACATGGATCAAGCATGTAATCTACATAGCATGGCAATAATCACACTAGGTACTTCAAGTACTTATTGTTACTGAATACCAACTTACTCTCTTCTGGGTTGTCCCGCAACCCTCGACATACGCATAGTTCCAGCTGGACTGATCCCGATCCAATCCAAATCATGTGGTCATCCATCATATAGTCATTCCTTGGCTAACCTATCATCTCATGTCTACCCAAGATGAGTTCCTCCATCATTGCTATCATTGTTACGGTTGACCACCTACTGAGGTCTGGACGGGCTGTCCAATACCATGGACGCGGCTATTCGAATAGATTTTGAAGTCTGCACAGGTTGTGCACTTTACCCACATCATGGAGCACCCGGCCTCGTGATCCCATTCGGGTGGACCAGCGTTGCTTCAACGAAACCTGTCTGACCCGTGACTCGCCCATCGTACCACAAACAATCATCCTCCCTAGAGTCCTGCCTTGGGTGGCCCTTTGTGTCCTCATGACACCTGCCACTGTCATGGCCAAACAAAACTATCCCAAACGGGGATGGGTTCCCCAAACAACTCAACCGGCTCACAGGGCTATCGTCACCTACTTGATCAGGGTAGCACACGCGCATAACCCTCCCTTTTTGGAGGTACCCGTGAAATAGGACGCAATCAGACCAAGTCAAGGTCGTCCAATAACGGCAAATGTGGTTGCATGGGTGAGCCTGGACAGGTGACTCAAGATCAACCGTCTAGGTTGCATTTTTTAACTCAACTCAACCTATCCATCACCATACCATTACCTCGACAAGTATAAGTGCTAAACAATAGCATAGCAAAATCATAGTACTGATAATTATGGCATGAGATCAAACCACAATACTAACATGTCAATGTTATTAAAAATATTATTATTAGTATGGTAATATGGAAACAAGACACGGCATTAGATGAAGAGTAATGCTTTTAGGTAATATCGATGTCATCTCACGTGTATGCAAATGCAGACTAATAGGTGATACAAATAAACACACAGGGTGCAAGCGAAGTCATCACGCAAGTCTGTAGCTCATGATAAGAGGTTGGCTTGCGTGGGGGTCGATGAATATGCCAGGAAGAAGCACAATAAAATGACGGAAAGATATGCCGGAGAAGTTTCCTTTTCGGAGGGCTCAATCGGAGGGCAAGGGCAAAATGTTCAATTTCCACTATGTGAAAACGGTATGGAAATGGTACCAACAAGACGGGCTCGAAGAGACGAAGGAGTAGGCGTTGGTTCTACCTCAATCGGGGTTACGGCTGCGAAGATAGGGACGTTCATTCATTAGGCAGAAATCAAATAAAAACTTACTCATTTCTTCTCTTAACCAATGAACGTTCGCAATACAAAGGGTTCGGCCGGCAGGCTGAACTTAAAACGTATTATCTGCAACACGTCTTCAGTTCAAGGAAAGCACACTCCTACATACTCCTGACGAAGAATACACCTTCGAATTAAGAAAGCGCCTTCTGGAAAAGTGCGCTTCCACTTATCCCAGTTAGCGTGCGGACTGGTCCTCGTCATGACGCTAACTTGTGGGGCCTGCCGTGCTGCTCCTCCTCTCTCCTCCGTGGTCGTCTTGTTCTCCCTCGCGCTGAACGTAGAGGAGGTTGGGCGCCGATCCAGGCCGTCGCCTGGCTGACCCTGCGGGTCGGCCGGCGGACGCCAGGGCTCGGACGCATCACGCCGCCCCCTGCTGGGAGCCGTGGGATCACCCGGGACGGCCTGCAGCGCCGTCGTCGCGGTTCGACGTTTGTGTTTGGAGGGCTGCGAAGGGGAGGGTCGTCAGCAGAGCCTCCCCGACCGGACGGATTGCAATGACAGCTCTAGGAGCTCGAGGGAACGCCTCCCATCAAGAAAAGGAAGAGTGGGAGGGCTTAGGGGCAGAGATCGATCGAGGGATCGTCGGTGGCCGCTCGTCCATTAGAGGAGCAGAGGGCTCTAAGCTCGAGTGGGATGGCTTGGGCTGACTGTTGCTGAGGAGAGGGGCTCGGGAGGTGCCTTATATAGCCGAGGGAAGAAGCTACTCTTCGCCGGCCGAAGCTCCGAGAGCTCACTATCGTGGCGATGCTCCTGTGATCGGCACGGCCATTCGCGGCAAGAAGACAAGGGGATATGGCTCCTAAGGGATAACGCGCGTGATAGAGAGCTCACCGGCGCTCCGAGACAAGTTAGAGCTTGCTGGAACGAGCTCCCGAAGTGTACGGAGCATAGGGCGTAGTTTTGGCACGCTCTACCCATGGTCACTGCGTGTCCATGGCCTTGCCACGCCCATAGTGATGCCAAAACCTTTCTAGGGCCTTCTTCACACCTCTCTGAGTTGACTACATCAAGATTGGAGGGAGGTGAAAGCAAGAGCTGCCTGATGTGAGATGACCTCGGTTTTGAACAACATGTGTTTGTGTTGTGGTGTGACCACCACATTGCACCCCTTGGCCTGATCTTGGGCAGGGTTATCTATCTACTAAGGTGACTAAGTTAGCAAAATATAAGCTCCAATGAGCCTGTCTAGTTATCACTTAATTTGCAATAAGGCAAACTGGCCAGAAATGAGATAGATGAAGCTGGGGTTAACTGGCAAGATGAAAATGACAAAAAATTGGTGGAGACCAATGATTTAGCCATATGGATGCATTGTATAAATTTCATACCATTTGCATAAGTAGAAATTGTACTTGCTTCACATTGCACCAATCTGGACAGAAACTTGGATAATTTGATGGGGAAGACTCGCTACATGGAATGGGCTGATATTTGGTGTCAATCGGTAATATATCATAATGTATCACCTTGCAAAATTTCAGCCCAAGGAGATCAAGGAATCAAGCACTTCCTTTGCAATCAGGAAATCTGGACAAAACTGGTTGGGCTTAATAACTCACAGGACTGGCTGGGTTACGATCTAGCATGACGGACCTTCTCCTGCAACTGTCCAAGAGCTAGTCCAAGTGAGTACTTTGAATGTACTCGCAAGAAAACAAAATACATAGCATCCAAACAAGCAGATGACAAAGCTAGCCCTATGCTTATAACTATTCAAAGCATGGCATGGAATTAACAGGAAAACAGGGATAAAGCATAGCATAACATGGATCAAGCATGTAATCTACATAGCATGCCAATAATCACACTAGGTACTTGAAGTACTTACTGTTACTGAATACCAACTTACTCTCTTCTGGGTTGTCCCGCAACCCTCGACATACTCATAGTTCCAGCTGGACTGATCCCGATCCAATCCAAATCATGTGGTCATCCATCATATAGTCATTCCTTGGCTAACCTATCATCTCATGTCTACCCAACATAAGTTCCTCCATCATTGTTATCATTGTTACAGTTGACCACCTACTGAGGTCTGGACTGGTTGTCCAATACCATGGACGCGGCTATTCGAATAGATTTTAAACTCTGCAGAGGTTGCGCACTTTACCCACATCATGGAGCACGTGGCCTCGTGATCCTATTGGGGTGGACCAGCGTTGCTTCAACAAAACCTGTCTGACACGTGACTTGCCCATCGTACCACAAACAATCATCCTCCCCCGGAGTCCTGCCCTGGGTGGCCCTTTGTGTCCTCATGACACCAGCCACTGTCATGGCCAAACAAAACTGTCCCAAACGGGGACGGGTACCCCAAACAACTCAACTGGCTCACACGGCTATTGCCGCCTACCTGATCAGGGTAGCATGTGCGCATAACCCTCCCTCTTTGGAGGTACCGGTGAAAGAGCACGCGATCAGACCAAGTCAAGGTCGTTCCATTCCGGCAAATGTGGTTGCACGGGTGACCCTGGACAGGTGACTCAAGATCAACCGACTAGGTTGCATTTGTTAACTCAACTCAACCTATCCATCACCGTACCATTACCTCGACAAGTATAAGTGCTAAACAACAGCATAGCAAAATGATAGTACTGATAATTATGGCATGAGATCAAACCATAGTACTAACATATCAATGTTCTTAACAATATTATTATTAGTATGGTAATATGGAAACAAGAAATGGCATTAGATGAAGAGTAATGCTTGTAGGTAATAGCAATGTCATCACACGTGTATGCAAATGCAGACTAATATGTGATACAGATAAACAGACAGGGTGCAAGCAAAGTCATCACACAAGTCCGCCACTCATGATAATAGGTTGGCTTGCGTCGGGGTCGATGAATAAGCCGGGAAGAAGCGGGATAAAACGCCAGAAAGATATGCCGGAGAAGTTTCCTTCTCTGAGGGCTCAATCGGAGGGCAAGGGCAAAATGGTCAATTTCCACTGTGTGAGAACGGTATGGAAATGGTACCAACAAGACGGGTTCCAAGAGAAGAAGGAGTGGGCGTTGGTTTTACCTCAATCGGGGTGACTGCCGCGAAGATAGGGACCTTCATTCGTTAGGTTGAAATCAAATAAAAACTTACTCATTTCTGCTCTTAACCAATGAACGTTCGCAATACAAAGGGTTCGGCCTGCGGGCTGAACTGAAAACTTATTATCTGCAACACGCCTTCAGTTCAGGGAAAGCGCACTCCTACATACTCGTGACGTAGAATACACCTTCGAATTAAGAAAGCGCCTTATGGCAAAGTGCGCTTCCACTTATCCCAGTTAGTGGGCGGACTGGTCGACGTCGTGACACAAACTTGTGGGGCCTGCCGCGCTGCTCCTCCCCTCTCCTCCATGGTCGCCTTATTCTCCCTCGCGCCAAAGGCAGAGGAGGTTGCGCCGATCCAGGCCGTCCCGTGGGTGACCCTGTGGGTCGGCCGGCGGTCGCCAAGGCTCGGGCGCATCACGCCGCCCCCTGCTGGGAGCTGTGGGATCACCCGGGATGGCCTGCAGCACCTTCACCGCGGTTCGATGTTTGTGTGCGGAGGGTTGCGAAGGGCAGGGTCGCCAGTAGAGCCTCCCCGACCGGACGGAGGGCGATGATGGCTCTAGGAGCTCGAGGGAACGCCTCCCATCAACAAAAGGAAGAGTGGGAGGGCTTAGGGGCGGAGCTCGACCGCGGGATCGATGATGGCCGCTCAGCCATTAGAGAAGCAAAGGGCTCTAAGCTCGACTGGGAGGGCTTGGGGCTTACCGCTACTGAGAGGGGCTCGGGAGGCGCCTTATATAGGAGAGGGAAGAAGCTAATCTACGCCGGCCGAAGCTCCTAGAGCTCAGTATCATGGCGACGCTCCTGTGGTCGGCACGGCCATTCGTGGCAAGAAGACAAGGGGAGATGGCTCTAAAGGGATAACACGCATGATAGAGAGCTCATCGGCGCTCCGAGACAAGTTAGAGCTTGCTGGAACGAGCTCACGAAGCGTACGGAGCATGGGGCGCAGTTTTGGCACACTCTACCCATGGTCACCGCGTATCCATGGCCTTGCCACGCCCATAGCGATGCCAAAACCTTTCTAGGGCCTTCTTCACACCTATCTGAGTTGACTAGATCAAGATTGGAGGGAGGTGAGGGCAAGAGCTGCCTGATGTCAGCTGATCTCGGTTTTGAACATCAGGTGTTTGTGTTGTGGTGCGACTAGGTGCGTTCCTTGATGCACAAGTTGCTAGAGTTGCTTCTAGACGTGATGATACTTCTGAAACTGCTGATACTATTGAACTAGAACCTGCTATTATGCCTCAATTGCCTGTTTTGCCTAAGCGCTATGTTATGGAGGGAGATATAGCCAAGGATATACTTCTGAAAGTAAGAGCGGCGTGATGTGAGCTAACCTGTGTTTTGAACAACATGTGTTTGTGTTGTGGTGTGACCACCACACTGCACCCCTTGGCTTGATCTTGGGCAGGGGTTATCTATCTACTAAGGTCACTAAGTTAGAAAAATATCAGCTCCAATGAACCAGTCTAGATATCACTTAATTTGCAATATGGCAAACTGTTCAGAAATGAGATAGAAGAAGCTGGGGTCAACTAGCAAGATGAAAATGGCCGAAATTTGGTGGAGACCAATGAATTAGGCATATGGATGCACTGTATAAATTTCTTACCATTTGCATAAGTAGACATTGTACTTCCTTCACAATGCTCCAATCTTGACAGAAACTTGGATAATTTGCTGGAGAAGATTGGCTACATGGAATGGGCTGATATTTGGTGCCAATCGGTAATATATCATAATGTATCACCCTGCAATATTTTAGCCCAAGGAGATCAAGGAATCAAGCACTTCCTTTGCAATCAGGAAATCTGCACAGAACTGGTTGGGCTTCATAACTCACAGGACTGGTTGGGTTATGATCTAGCACGACGGACCTTCTCCTGCAACTGGCCACGAGCTAGGCCAAGTGAGTACTTTGAATGTACTCGCAAGAAAACCAAATACATAGCATCCAAACAAGCAGATGAGAAAGCTAGCCCTATGCTTATGACTATTCTAAGCATCGCATGGAATTAACAGGAAAACATGGATCAAGCATAGCATAATATGGATCAAGCATGTAATCTACATAGGATGGCAATAATCACAGTAGGTACTTACCTATTTGAAGTACTTACTATTACTGAATACCAACTTACTCTCTTCTGGGTTGTCCCACCACCCTCAACATACTCATAGTTCCTGCTGGACTGATCCCGATCCAATCAAAATCATGTGGTCATCCATCATATAGTCATTCCTTGGCTAACCTATCATCTCATGTCTACCCAAGATGAGTTCCTCCATCATTTTATCATTGTTACGGTTGACCACATACTGAGGTCTGGACAGGCTGTCCAATACCGTGGACAAGGCTATTCGAATAGATTTTACACTCTGCAAAGGTTGCGCACTTTACCCACATCATGGAGCACCTGGCCTCGTGATCCCATTCGGGTGGACCAGCATTGCATTAACGAAACCTGTCTGACCCATGACTCGCCCATCGTACCACCGACAATCATCCTCCCACGGAGTCCTGCCCTGGGTGGCCCTTTGTGTCCTCATGACACCTGCCACTGTTGTGGCCAAACAAAACTGTCTTAAATGGGGACGGGTACCCCAAACAACTCAACTGCCTCACAGGGCTATCGCCGCCTACCTGATCAGGGTAGCACACGCGCATGACCCTCCCTCTTTGGAGGTACCGGTGAAAGAGCACTCGATCAGACCAAGTCAAGGTCGCCCCATACTAGCAAATGTGGTTGCACGGGTGAGCCTGGATAGGTGACTCAAGATCAACCGACTAGGTTGCACTTGTTACCTCAACTCAACCTATCCATCACCGTACATTACTTTGACAAGTATAAGTGCTGAACAACAGCATAGCAAAATCATAGTACTGATAATTATGGCATGAGATCAAACAATAGTACTAACATGTCAATGTTATTAACAATATTATTATTAGTATGGTAATATGGAAACAAGACACGACATTAGATGAAGAGTAATGCTTGTAGGTAATATCGATGTCATCACACGTGTATGCGAATGCAGACTAATAAGTGATACAGATAAACACACAGGGTGCAAGCAAAGTCATCACGCAAGTCCGTAGTTCATGATAAGAGGTTGGCTTGCCTGGGGGTTGATGAATACGCCGGGAGGAAGCGTGATAAAACGCCATAAAGATATGCCTGAGAAGTTTCCTTCTCGGAGGGCTCAATCGGAGGGCAAGGGAAAAATGGTCAATTTCCACTGTGTGAAAACAGTATGGAAATGGTACCAACAAGACGGGCTCGAAGAGACGAAGGAGTGGGCGTTGGTTTTACCTCAATCGGGGTTACGGTCGCGAAGATACGGACGTTCATTCGTTAGGGAGAAATCAAATAAAAACTTACTCATTTCTGCTCTTAACCAATGAACGTTCGCAATACAAAGGATTGGCCAGCGGGCTGAACTGAAAACATATTATCTACAACATGCCTACAGTTCAGGGAAAGTGCACTCCTACATACGCGTGACGCAGAATAGACCTTCGAATTAAGAAAGGGCCTTCTGGCAAAGTGCGCTTCCACTTATCCCAGTTAGCTGGCGGACTTGTCAACGTCGTGACACTAACTTGTGGGGCCTGCCGCGCTGCTCCTCCTCTCTCTTTCCTGGTCGTCTTGTTCTCCCTTGCCCCGAAGGTAGAGGAGGTTGGGCGCCGATCCAGGCCGTCGCCTGGCTGATCCTGCGGGTCGGCTGGCGGACGCCAGGGCTCGAGCGCATCACGCCGCCCCCTGCTGGGAGCCGTGGGATCACCCGAGACGGCCTGCAGTGCCGTCGCCGCGGTTCAACGTTTGTGTCCGGAGGGCTGCGAAGGGGAGGGTCACCAGCAAAGCCTCCCCGGCGGGACGGAGGGCGATGATGGCTCTAGGAGCTCGACGGAACGCCGCCCATGAAGAAAAGGAAGAGTGGGAGGGCTCAAGGGCGGAGCTCGACCGCGGGATCGACGATGCCCGCTCGGCCATTAGAGGAGTAGAGGACTCTAATCTCGAGTGGGAGGGCTCGGGGCTGACTGCTGCTCAGGAGGGGGCTCGGGAGGCACCTTATATAGCTGAGGGAAGAAGCTACTCTACATCGGCCGAAGCTCCGAGAGCTCACTATCATGGCGATGCTCCTGTGGTCGGCACGTCCATTCGCGGCAAGAAGACAAGGGGAGATGGCTCTGGAGGGATAACGTGCGTGATAGAGAGCTCCCCGGCTCTCCAAGACAAGTTAGAGCTTGCTGGAACGAGCTCCTGAAGCGTACAGAGCATAGGGCGCAGTTTTGGCACGCTCTACCCGTGATCACCGTATGTCCATGGCCTTGCCACGCCCATAGCGATGCCAAGACTTGTCTAGGGCCTTCTTCACACCTCTCTGAGTTGACTAGATCAAGATTGGAGGGAGGTGAGGGCAAGAGCTGCCTGATGTCAGCTGATCTCGGTTTTGAACATCAGGTGTTTGTGTTGTGGTGCGACTAGGTGCGTTCCTTGATGCACAAGTTGCTAGAGTTGCTTCTAGACGTGATGATACTTCTAAAACTGCTGATACTATTGAACTAGAACCTGCTATTATGCCTCAATTGCCTGTTTTGCCTAAGCGCTATGTTATGGAGGGAGATATAGCCAAGGATTTTCTTGCGTGTAAGGATAGCTATGATGTTGAGAAATTTCCGCTCAAGTGGAAAGAAAAATCTCTGAACGCTAGGATGAAATACGACCCGAAGTTTTCTATTTCGCCTATCTTTGTGACCGATAAGGATTATGAATTCTCTATCAACCCTGAGTTAATCACTCTGGACGAATCTGATCCTTTTCACGGTTATGAGTCTGAAACGGTTGTAGCCCATCTTACCAAACTGCACGATATAGCCACCCTATTCACTAGTGAGGAAAAGATCCGCCACTACTATATCCTCAAGCTGTTTCCTTTCTCGCTAAAGGATGATGCTAAGACCTGGTTCACTTCTCTTGTTCCTGGTTGTGTGCGTAGCCCCCGGGATATGGTCTACTACTTCTGTGAAAAATATTTCCCTACCCATAAGAAGCAAGCTGCCTTGAGCGAAATATACAACTTTGCTCAAGCTGAAGAAGAGAGTCTCCCACAAGCTTGGGGGAGGCTCGTCCAGCTACTGAATGCTTTTCCTGATCACCCTCTTGAGAAGAATGAAATACTTGATATCTGCTATAATGGACTTGGCGATGCTTCCAAAGACCACCTAGACAGTTGTGTTGGTTGTGTTTTTAGGCAACGAACTGTAGAACAAGCTGAGCTTCTATTGAATATCATCTTGTGCAATGAGAATACTTGGACTATTCCCGAACCACCTCCTAAACCAACTCCGAAGAAAAGAGGTATTCTATTCCTCAGTCCTGAAGATATGCAAGAAGCCAAGAAATCTATGCGAGAGGAAGGCATTAAATCTAAAGATGTCAAATATCTACCACCTATCGAAGAGATCCATGGTCTCGATAACCCGATACAGCTACTAGATGTAAATTCTCTGCGTAGGTTTGATGAGAGTGATATTCCTTTTGATAAACCTGCTAGCCTTTTGTCGGGACCCCGATCCTAAGCCATAGGAATCCAGCCTGTAACACATCGCATCCCTTTGTGGTCTCACGCACGGTTAACTCCACGGCTGCAGCCTTACCTTAGCCGGGACCGTTTGCGTCTTTTGACTCACGTATGCGATAGTGTCGCTAGCAATCCAATGTCAAAGAACCCGGATCGACATGTCTAGTCATAAACCAAAGTGGCAGTACCGCACAAGGACATGCATACATGACCCAACAAAGCAGGTGTGGGTCATCAGCGAACGTAGACGAGTCGTAGCAAGCTACAAGGGCTCCATTACACCGCGTGACATTTCCCCAAAGGGGACAGACACAGCAGCTAAGAAGGACACATGCCGGTCAACCAATGTGTCCGGAGCAGTAGCGAACTACCAAGGCTCGTTGGATCACAAAGGGGAATTTCCTTGTAAGGAGTGCTACTAAAGTTCACGACTAGGTATTCGAACCCCATACATATCAAGTAAGACACACGTACGCATGGCATACCGATATGTATAGATACATCGATGGCATCACAACATAACCATAAACATACAAGCTTTATTTAAGAGGCTCGGAAGAGCCACACACATAATATTACACATTAAGGGTCTCACGACCCATAATAGCAGTCATACAATTACAAGCCAGCGGAAGAGTTATAAACTGTCTGGGTACAGACAGGGCAACTAGAAGGCACATGGCCTGACTATACTACAGAGCCGACGTAAGGCCAGATCGTAGCTGGGACACCAGCTACTCGTCGTCGTCGATGTCTACGACGAACCCTCCATTAGGGTCATTAGCAACCTCTGCAACATTTATTAAGAAAACATGAGTACGAAGGTACTCAGCAAGACTTTAGGAGAACTAACTACTCATGCAAGGTATCAAAAGGTATTGTGGGGTTTCATGCGGGAAGCCAGCATATGACTCGTGGCTAGACAACTTGCATTTTTAAATAATTTTGACAACTTGATTTCTCGCACACGAGTCCACTAACACCACAACAATACACTATCGTGGAATCATTCCGTATCCGTACGGAAATGCCGTCCACGACACTCACGCTTATCTTGGCAATTTTATGAGTAGCCATTGAAGTTATCTATGAACAACATATGTCTCCAAGTAGTCCATATCCGCGGACGCGGCTATTCGAATAGATCATAACCCTGCACGGGTGTACTTCGTCACACACGCTCTCGCCACTTATCGCCATGTGCACGTCATGCACCTCGGCAACCTTCAAGCGGAAGCCCAGCGAGGGAGTCGGCCACGACCGTTAACCACACTAGTACCTAGTCCAGGTTTATCGCCTATCTGAGAGTAACCCGTACGGAAGTCCGGCCGAGGTTTCCGCCACGGCCTCAAACGATGTGCGCAGGGTTCCCAAGTCCACCATCCGGGTGCCACTTGGTACACCGTGCCACTTCCTACCGCATCACGGTCCACCTCTCAGGTCAGCACCATGCACGGCCTCCAGCATTACTATAAACACCAGAAACTACTTGCAACTCCTGGACCGAGTACTACGCGATTAATAGGCCGAGCGGGGTCATATTTCAGGGCCCAGCATGTGGTAGTAACTAGTCTTGGAATACATACACGGAACTCAGTTCCTAAGGACGATTCCAATGAAACAACCCGCCATGTACTCCTACACAGCCTTTCATCGGTACCTTTACCAAATCAAGTTCAACACACAACCTTTGCTCACCAAACACATTCCACAATTCTGTTCATCTCCCAGATGACAGACCATACACAACTCTAAGCATAGCATGCATAGCAGGATAAGGCACATCATAGCTCAAGCAACTACCAGGTATGCTAGGTTGCAAGGTTCGGCTATTTACTGTGACAAGGTTAGGTCATGCAAAGGAAGTGGGTTCAACTATCGTGGCAAAAGCAGTTGAAGCATTTGATCCTAATGCAATAAATAAGTACAGGAGCAAGAGCATGGGAATTATCGGGATGATCAAAAGGGTTGCTTGCCTTGTTGCTCAGAGGAGGAACGATATCTGTCAGAGGGATATTCGGTGGAATCCGGGGGTGCGGAGCCTACCGAATGAATGGCAACATTGAATAAAAATCATATGCACTCAAAATGATGCATGAGCATGGCATGAGAATGCAAGGTGATAAGTTATTATTTTCAACATGTATTAGGTTAGAGTTGATTAGAATCACATTCGAATAGCAATTCAAACGGGTATTCTCGGATACCGGTTTAATTGATTCGACCTGATGCTCAGATCAACATGATGTTAACATGCATGAAATGTCATGTTATGGTACTGATTTGTATCTAGGACATTGTGTGATCATTGCATTCATAATGAAATTTGAATATTTTTCCAAATTCCATTTTAAAAAGTAATTATAAGAATTGCATTATTCCTTATTCCACAATTTAGGGTTCTGTAACTTTTTCAAACATAGTTGAAAATAGCATATTCAGAATCCTTGAATTTTTCTGATACTTTTTCATATGTAAATTATTTTCATTGGAGTTACAGATTAATTTCTATGATTTTTACAAGTTTTAGAAATTTCTTGAATTAGTTTTATACTGGAAATACTTTTATTGCATCAGCATGACATCAGCAGGTCCATCTGGCCGTTGAAAGTCAAACCTGACCAGTGGGACCCACTGGTCAGTCTCTCTGGTCAATTTTTTTGATTAAGATTAACTTAATTAACTGATTAACCTTGCTGGACCCACATGTCAGTGACTGATTAACTTATTTGATTTATTTTTATTAGTTTTAAGATTGCCAGAGGCTGGCCCCACCAGTCAGTGGCTCAGGCCAGCCAAGATCCACCGGCGGCGAGGTCGTCCTCGCCGGCGGGGAGCCTCCGGCGACCACCAGCATGGCGGAGGGGCTCGGAAACGGCGCACAGGGGGCCAAATGCTGCGCGGAGAGCACCAGAGGAACGACACATCTCCCGCAGCTTCATTTCTGCACTTAGGCGGGGCTGATCTGGCCGGAGATGACGCCGGCGACGAGCTTGGCGGCGGCCAAGGCTCGGGAGTCATCGGGGTCCTTGATTCAGAGGAAACTACGCTCGGTTCTTAGCTGCTACATCATCTACGCGTCGACCTGAAGCTGCTGGTGCCCTCGGAAGGACGAGCTGATCATCGGAGGGCTACCGGCGACGAGCGGCAGCGGCGGTCCTCGTTGGGCTCTGGTTTAACTAGAGCTAGAGGAGGGGATTGACGGGAAAAACTTAGGGGAAACGACCGCATGCTCACGGGGAGTGCAGAGCAGGGCTTAGACGGCTCGGGGAAGGCCTGGGGGCGACGAATCGACGGGAGAGGTGCGGCGGCCGGAGGTGGAAGACGATGGCGTCGCGGGCGTTGCAGGGCTCGGGGTGCCTTCGGCTTCTGCAGGGATGACCAGGGCGACGAGGCGGAGCTAACATCGTGCTCTGGGACGGGATCCTATGGCTAGGGGCACGGGCAGCTCGAGCTTTGCTCGGCTCCAATGGCGGCAGCAAGGAGGAGGAAGAGATCCGGGAGGAGGGAGAGAGCCGATGCGGGGAATGGATAGGGGAGGCCTCGGGGAGCTTATTCCCGGCCTTGCCAGCACGAGGCGGCGGCCAGGCAGGCGCACAGGTGCGTGGCCGCGCCGGAGGAGGCGGCGGCCACCTCCTGCTCCTATTGGCGCGAGGGAGGGGACGAGCCAGGGATGGGCCGGGCCAGGCTTAGGCGACAGGTAAGGGTTTCCCATTTTTTTTTTGTGTTTTTGTTTTTCTGTTTTGCTATTTATTTCAGCTCCAAAATAAAAAGTAAAAACTATTTTAGACCTCGTGAAATATTGTTATAGCATTCCCAACCATTTCCAAAGTTTCCAACATTTTTGGAAATTTATAGATTCTGATTTCAAATTTAAAGTTTGAAACCAATGGCTTTTGTATTAATTTAAAAATGCTTAAGGTGTCAAGAAAATAGTTTTCTCCAATGCTCATTTACTTTCATGATTTATCAGAAAGTTTGAACATTTCTTGAGGCCATTTTGGGTTCATTGATTTGAACTAGTTTGAGATTTCCTTTAATTGAAATAGTGGCTAGGGTTTTGGGTTTTTCCTTTGCCACTTTGTTATTTTTGTTGAAACTTCTTAGATGCAAATGCAAAGAAGACATGAGCACAAGACTCACTTTCTTAAGGGTTAGGGATGTGACAACTCACCCCCACTCAAAAGAATCTCGTCCCGAGATTTAGAAGTCGTCGGAATAACGCAGGGTATTCAAGTCGGAGACGATCCTCTCTTTCCCAAGTTGCCTCCTTTTCGGAATGATTTGACCATTCAACTTTAAGAAACTTGAGGTTTCGACGTCGAGTGGTATGCTCAGCATGATCAAGAATACGCACGGGGTATTCTCGGTATGAAAGGTTATCTTGGAGATCAAGCGTTTCGTGGTACACTTCACGGATAGGATCCGAAAAGCAACGCCTGAGTTGCGAGACGTGGAAAACATCATGAACCTTGGAAAGATGCGGAGGAAGTTCCAACTGGTAGGCAACTTCTCCTCGTTTGACAAGAATGCCAAAAGGACCAATGTAACAAGGAGCCAATTTGCCCTTGATGCCGAATCGATGGGTACCCTTCAAAGGTGTAACCCGAAGGTAAGCCTTCTCGTCAACTTCAAAGGTCACAGCCTTATGATGACGATCATATTGGCTCTTTTGACAAGACTGGGCTGTTTTCAACTTTTCATGAATAATGCGAACCTGCTCTTCTGCGTCCTAGATCATATCCGGGCCAAAGAGTTGCCTCTCTCCGGTTTCTGACCAATTAAGAGGTGTTCGACATCTTCGTCCATAGAGAACTTCAAAAGGGGCTTTGCCCAAGCTTTATTGGTACCTATTGTTATAAGCGAATTCGGCGAATGGAAGACACTTCTCCCAATTCATACCAAATGATATAACACAAGCTCGGAGCATATCTTCTAGAATTTGATTCACTCTTTCTACTTTACCACTTGATTGGGGATGGAAAGCAGTGCTAAAAGATAAGTGAGTCCCCATGGCATTCTGAAAACTTTCCCAGAAGCGAGAAGTAAAGATACTTCCACGGTTCGAGTTAATTTTCAGGGGAACACCATGAAGAGACACTATTCGAGAGATATATAACTCTGCTAGCTGGCTAGCTGTTATACTCTCCCGAACGGGAAGAAAATGAGCCACTTTGGAAAGACGGTCAATGACCACAAAGATAGCATTATTTCCTTTCTTGGTTTTGGAAAATCCGGTAATGAAATCCATGCTAACTTTATCCCATTTCCATTCAGGAATAGCTAGAGGTTGAAGGGTGCCAGCAGGCCTTTGATGTTCTGCCTTAACTCGACGACAAACGTCGCAGTTAGCAACGAACTCAGCAATTTCTCTCTTCATCCTAGTCCACTAGAACCTCTGGCGTAGGTCCTGATACATCTTAGTACTACCGGGATGAATGGTGAGAGGAGAATCATGAGCCTCCTTAAGGATTAACTGCCTTAGATGTGGGTTCTTAGGAACCACTAAACGATTCTGGAAGAACACAACACCTTGATCATTCATGGAAAATTCTTTAGCGTTTCCGCTAAGAATATTCTCCTTGATCCGTGATATACCCTTGTCACGCTTGTGGCCAGCTATAATTTCATCCTTAAGAGTAGGCTTCGCCACCAGGGTAGAAAGGAATCCTTGAGGAACAATATGAAGATTCAACTTCCGAAAGTCCTCATGGAGATGTGGTTGACCTTGTTGTAGCATCAAATTGTTACAATAAGATTTACGACTTAGCGCATCGGCCATAACATTGGCCTTCCCCGGGGTGTAAGTTATCCCTAAGTCGTAATCTGAGATCAACTCAACCCACCGTCTTTGCCTGAGATTCAAATCCGGCTGGGTGAAGATATATTTCAGACTTTGGTGATCAGTGAATATTTCGCAACGATTACCCAGAAGGTAATGTCGCCAGGTTTTTAGTGCATGGACCACAACTGCAAGCTCAAGGTCATGTGTGGGATAATTATCCTCATGTGGACGCAACTGTCGAGATGCGTATGCGATCACATGACGATCTTGCATGAGAATGCAACCTAATCCTTGTCGCGAGGCGTCGCAATAGATAACAAAGTCCTTAGAAAAATCTGGTGGTAGCAACACAAGTGCGGAAGTCAGGTGTCTTTTCAGTTCCTGAAAACTATGCTCGCACTGTGGTGTCGACTCGAACTTTTTATCTTTCTTGAGGAGTTCAGTTAGAGGCTTTGCAACCTTGGAGAAATTCTCGACGAAGCGGCGACAATAGCTCGCTAAACAAAGAAAACTCCTAACTTGCTTAACCGATTCAGGTTGAGTCCAATCAAGGACAGCTTGAACTCTCTCGGGATTGACAGCAATACCCTTACCAGAGATTACGTGGCCTAGATAGGTCACTTCTGGTAACCAGAATTCTCATTTTGAAAATTTGGCATAAAGGCGATGCTCTCGAAGTTTCATCAATACCAGCCTTAGATGCTCGGCATGTTCGTGTTCATTCTCCGAGTAGATGAGAATATCATCGAGGTATACCACGACGAATTTATCCAAATACTCCATGAAGATTGAGTTCATCAGCCGAGAGAAAGTGGCTGGGGCATTGGTTAAACCGAAGGACATAACGGTGTACTCATATTGGCCATAACGAGTAACAAAAGCCGTTTTTGGAATGTCCCCGTTCTTAATCTTGATTTGATGGTATCCCAACCTCAAATCCATTTTGGAGAAGACTGAGGATCCAGCGAGCTGATCGTACCGGTCGTTGATCCTGGGGAGCGGATACTTGTTCTTTATGGTGACCAGATTAACTGGTCGGTAATCTACAACCATCCGATCCGTTTCGTCTTTATTCTTAACAAAGAGGACGGGACAAGCCCAAGGAGAAGAGCTAGGACGAATGAAACCCTTGTTCAAGGCCTCATCTAATTGCTTCTTAAGTTCGGCTAGCTCTAGGGGTGCCATCTTATATGGTCTTCTGGCTATTGGGACAGTTCCCGGAACAAGATCTATTACAAACTCTACATCTCTGTCAGGTGGAATTCCTGGCAGTTCCTCTGGAAAAACATCCGGGAAGTCACGGATACCGGAATGTCTTCAAGTTCCGGAAGAGGGTTGGCATTTAGGGAATAGAGTTGGCATTTGACAACTCGAGTAGAGACATTTACTATCTCACCCGAGGGATGGGTAAGCTGGACATTTCTAGAATGAGTATCAATCTTGGCATAGTGAGCTGACATCCAGTCCATGCCCAAGATGATATTAATATCCGAAGATTTCAATGCTATCAATGAGGCTAGAAAAACTAGCCTGTCTACTAGAATTTCATTGTCATAGGTTATCCTAGAGGTTTTCCATTTACTACCAGGGGTTTGGACAACCAATGGGATGGTCATATCACAAAATGACATGTTATGCAACTGTGCATAACTTTCTGAAATGAAGGAATGAGAAGACCCAGTGTCAAAGAGAACGGACGGTGGGTGATGATTAACAAGAAGCGTACCCAGCATGACGTCGGGATCCTCTGCAGCTTCTTCTGCTGACACATAGTTCACACGGCCACGTGCAGGAGTTGGCTTCACATAATAAGCTTTTCCCAACTTGGCCTGCCCGACGGACTTTCCGGGTTGCTTGGCACCCACATTCTGAGGACACTCACGGGAATAGTGCCCTGGTTCTCCACACTTGTAGCATATCACCTGGTTGGCACGTGGTGCAGCATTGCTAGCTGGACCACCATAAGCTTTTGCTGGAGGGTTGGCCTGATTCGTCTGAGGCGCCATGTAGGATGGCCTCGGAGTGTATCTTGGTGCCAGAGAACTGTTTGGAACCCACAGCCTGCGTTTTGGAAACGCGGAACCAGAAGATGAGCCAAAGTCACGGGAGTGCTTCCTTGTGGCTTCGAAGTCAGTATGACCAGTCTCCGCACTGATCGCCTTGTTGACCAGGGCTTGAAAACTTGCACACTCATGGAGGCGCAGATCACGACGGAGCTCAGGGCTCAGACCCTTACGGAATCTTGCTTGCTTCTTGGCGTCAGTAGACACCTCCTCTGTTGCATAGCGGGCGAGGTTACCGAACTCGCGGCTATAGGCATCCATAGACAACTTGCCCTGAGTGAAGGCACATAACTCCTCTCTCTTTCTGTCCATCAGGCCCTCTGGAATATGGTGCAGACGAAAAGCTGCACTGAAGTCTGCCCATGTGGCCACTGGTTCAGCGGGACGCATAGCTTCAAAATTCTCCCACCACAGATTGGCGGGTCCCTCCAGGAAATACGCCGCGAAGGTCACCTTGTCGGCCTCAGACACATTCGCAGAGCGAATCTTGCGTGAGATGCTGCACAGCCAGTCATCAGCGTCGAGGGGATCGACGGAATGATGAAACTTTGGAGGATTCAGCTTCACAAAGTCATTGAGGGACACTGCAGCATTCCTAGGCTGTCGAGCCGTATTCTGCTCAATACGCTCTAGCAGTCGGTTGGTCTCCCTTTTGTTTCTTTCTGCCTCAAGCATCACTTCTACTAGAGAAGGTGGGTGAGGCAGGTCTTCCTGCGACGCTTGACTACCCTCACCTTGCTTATGAGCAGGGGCACGGTTCAACCTGGTGAACACCATCCTGACAAACAAACTCATAGCTTAGACCAATATCATATCAATACTAACTATGGATTAAGAATGTACTGAACACACGGAATGCGGAAATGAATATCCGAACAACATGGTAACAAGCAACTGCTATATATACACCATGGTTCATACACACCCTTACATAGTTCAGTACACCCTTAAACGAAGAGCAAACTACTGAAATTGTGAAACTACTCATCAGAGGCTTACAAGCTGCCTATACATTATTTATCTAGGCCTCCGGAATTCATTTCACATTACAACCACACTTCACAAGTCACGCAGGACTGTGAACGTACGGCTACTACCATACTATCCTTCCGCTCACAGCTCAGGCATCCGCATAGAACATCTCATAGAGATTACCTCCATGATCTGGAAGCTCAACCTGCGGATCAGGAAACACTCTAGCCTGAGATCCCTGGGATCCATAAGGACACGGATGTGGCCTTGGTCCCCTGACTGGTGGTAAGAGGGGTCCCCGAAGAGGTGTGACTCCTCCTATAGCTGGCCAGTCAACGTGGGCCGGAAGATGGTTCCTAACAGGGTTCAGCATCTCCATCTCTCCATACCCTGTCTGGACTACCGGTGCCAGCTGCATCAAAGCTGTCCACAGACGGGCACGGGTAGCATAAAGCTCCATGCAGAGAGCACGAGCATCCCTGTCTCTGTTCTCTAGCATCTCAACAGTGGACTGCAGTAGTGGGTCCTTCATAGAAGAATCAAAATAGACTCCACTGAGGTATCCCTCTTCACCAGGCTGAGAGGCCGGAACATAGCAGAACTCTGAATTCTGCAGCAGTGCATGTCTCGCTCTCATAATGGTCAGCATTGAGTAGGCAGCATCCTGTACTGCCATGTCAACAGTGACCCCCAACCCATAGGACCAATGGATTGGCTTCTCCGCTCCAGGGTAGTCTGGGAATACCTTAACAGTGCAGATGTACTGGCTCTGGTTGAAGTCGCAGTACTGTTCCTCCACTGTGTACTCGGGGTACCAGCGGTAACCGCACACCGACATCACCCTGACGAGCATGGCCGTATGACCCGGTACATCAATGCACCTGGTCAGACGTACCACCTGACGAGAAGGACGGCCAGGCATCTGTAATAGAGAGTAATGCAAAAGCATTAGAGCTCCGAATGCAAAATTGGGCAGCATAACGGCTGTAAATGCTCAAAAACAAATTTTGAGACAACCCAAAAATGGAATAGCGTAACCACTCAACTATCAAGTTCAACTCTCTGATCATCAAACTTACTTCCTGCTTCCTAGGAATAAAAGAAACCCAATATCTCTCGACCCGTAGTCCTATAATCTACCGATCAGAAACACGAGCCTAGGAGAAGATGAGTAACATAGTCCTTAATTCCCGCAGAAAAGACGAGGATGTCCAGAATAGAATAACTTGAGAAGAGAACAAGAGTCTTACGTTCCCTTCCACAAACAATTCCCTTATATATAACTAAAGCAATTCTAGACTCAACTTCCACCAGTTTGGCTTAGTAATCCTACAGTCAGTCAGGCTCTGATACCAACGCTGTCGGGACCCCGATCCTAAGCCATAGGAATCCAGCCTGTAACACATCGCATCCCTTTGTGGTCTCACGCACGGTTAACTCCACGGCTGCTGCCTTACCTTAGCCGGGACCGTTTGCGTCTTTTGACTCACGTATGCGATAGTGTCGCTAGCAATCCAATGTCAAAGAACCCGGATCGACATGTCTAGTCATAAACCAAAGTGGCAGTACCGCACAAGGACGGGCATACATGACCCAACAAAGCATGTGTCGGTCATCAGCGAACGTAGACGAGTCGTAGCAAGCTACAAGGGCTCCATTACGTCGCGTGACATTTCCCCAAAGGGGACAGACACAGCAGCTAAGAAGGACACATGCCGGTCAACCAATGTGTCCGGAGCAGTAGCGAACTACCAAGGCTCGTTGGATCAAAAAGGGGCATTTCCTTGTAAGGAGTGCTACTAAAGTTCACGACTAGGTATTCGAACCCCATACATATCAAGACACACGTACGTATGGCATATCGATATGTATAGATACATCGATGGCATCACAACATAACCATAAACATACAAGCTTTATTTAAGAGGCTCGGAAGAGCCACACACATAATATTACACATTAAGGGTCTCACGACCCATAATAGCAGTCATACAATTACAAGCCAGCGGAAGAGTTATAAACTGTCTGGGTACATACATGGCAACTAGAAGGCACATGGCCTGACTATACTACAGAGCCGACGTAGGGCCAGATCGTAGCTGGGACACCAGCTACTCGTCGTCGTCGATGTCTACGAAGAACCCTCCATTAGGGTCATTAGCAACCTCTGCAACATTTATTAAGCAAACATGAGTACGAAGGTACTCAGCAAGACTTTAGGAGAACTAACTACTCATGCAAGGTATCAAAAGGTATTGTGGGGTTTGATGCGGGGAGCCAGCATATGACTCGTGGCTAGACAACTTGCATTTTTAAATAATTTTGACAACTTGATTTCTCGCACACGAGTCCACTAACACCACAACAATACACTATCGTGGAATCATTCCGTATCCGTACGGAAATGCCGTCCACGACACTCACGCTTATCTTGGCAATTTTATGAGTAGCCATTGAAGTTATCTATGAACAACATATGTCTCCAAGTAGTCCATATCCGCGGACGCGGCTATTCGAATAGATCATAACCCTGCACGGGTGTACTTCGTCACACACGCTCTCGCCACTTATCGCCATGTGCACGTCATGCACCTCGGCAACCTTCAAGCGGAAGCCCAGCGAGGGAGTCGGCCACGACCGTTAACCACACTAGTACCTAGTCCAGGTTTATCGCCTATCTGAGAGTAACCCATACGGAAGTCCGGCCGAGGTTTCCGCCACGGCCTCAAACGATGTGCGCAGGGTTCCCAAGCCCACCACCCGGGTGCCACTTGGTACACCGTGCCACTGCCTACCGCATCACGGTCCACCTCTCAGGTCAGCACCATGCACGGCCTCCAGCATTACTATAAACACCAGAAACTACTTGCAACTCCTGGACCGAGTACTACGCGATTAATAGGCCGAGCGGGGTCATATTTCAGGGCCCAGCATGTGGTAGTAACTAGTCTTGGAATACATACACGGAACTCAGTTCCTAAGGACGGTTCCAATGAAACAACCCGCCATGTACTCCTACACAGCCTTTCACCGGTACCTTTACCAAATCAAGTTCAACACACAACCTTTGCTCACCAAACACATTCCACAATTCTTTTCATCTCCCAGATGACAGACCATACACAACTCTAAGCATAGCATGCATAACAGGATAAGGCACATCATAGCTCAAGCAACTACCAGGTATGCTAGGTTGCAAGGTTCGGCTATTTACTGTGACAAGGTTAGGTCATGCAAAGGAAGTGGGTTCAACTATCGTGGCAAAAGCAGTTGAAGCATTTGATCCTAATGCAATAAATAAGTGCAGGAGCAAGAGCATGGGAATTATCGGGATGATCAAAAGGGTTGCTTGCCTTGTTGCTTAGAGGAGGAACGATATCCGTCAGAGGGATATTCGGTGGAATCCGGGGGTGCGGAGCCTACCGAATGAATGGCAACATTGAATAACAATCATATGCACTCAAAATGATGCATGAGCATGGCATGAGAATGCAAGGTGATAAGTTATTATTTTCAACATGTATTAGGTTAGAGTTGATTAGAATCACATTCGAATAGCAATTCAAACGGGTATTATCGGATACCGGTTTCATTGATTCGACCTGATGCTCAGATCAACCTGATGTTAACATGCATGAAATGTCATGTTATGGTACTGATTTGTATCTAGGACAGTGTGTGATCATTGCATTCATAATGAAGTTTGAATATTTTTCCAAATTCCATTTCAAAAAGTAATTATAAGAATTGCATTATTCCTTATTCCACAATTTAGGGTTCTGTAACTTTTTCAAACATAGTTGAAAATACCATATTCAGAATCCTTGAATTTTTCTGATACTTTTTCATATATAAATTATTTTCATTGGAGTTACAGATTAATTTCTATGATTTTTACAAGTTTTAGCAATTTCTTGAATTAGTTTTATACTGGAAATACTTTTATTGCATCAGCATGACATCAGCAGGTCCATCTGGCCGTTGAAAGTCAAACCTGACCAGTGGGACCCACTGGTCAGTCTCTCTGGTCAATTTTTTTGCTTAAGATTAACTTAATTAACTGATTAACCTTGCCGGACCCACATGTCAGTGACTGATTAACTTATTTGATTTATTTTTATTAGTTTTAAACTTGCCAGAGGCTGGCCCCACCAGTCAGTGGCTCAGGCCAGCCGAGATCCACCGGCGGCGAGGTCGTCCTCGCCGGCGGGGAGCCTCCGGCGACCACGAGCACGGCGAAGGGGCTCGGAAACGGCGCACAGGGGGCCAAATGCTGCGCGGAGAGCACCAGAGGAACGACACATCTCCCGCAGCTTCATTTCTGCACTTAGCCGGGGCTGATCAGGCCGGAGATGACGCCGGCGATGAGCTTGGCGGCGGTCAAGGCTCGGGCGTCATCGGGGTCCTTGATTCAGAGGAAACTACGCTCGGTTCTTAGCTGTTACAGCATCTACGCGTCGACCGGAAGCTGCTGGTGCCCTTGGAAGGACGAGCTGATCAACGGAGGGCTACCGGCGACGAGCGGCAGCGGCGGTCCTCGTCGGGCTCCGGTGAAACTAGAGCTAGAGGAGGGGATCGACGGGAAAAACTTAGGGGAAACGACCGCATGCTCACGGGGAGTGCAGAGCAGGGCTTAGACGGCTCGGGGAAGGCCTGGGGGCGACGAATTGACGGGAGAGGTCCGGCGGCCGGAGGTGGAAGACGATGGCATCGCGGGCGTTGTAGGGCTCGGGGTGGCTTCGGCTTCTGCAGGGATGACCAGGGCGACGAGGCGGAGCTAACAGCGTGCTCTGGGAGGGGATCCTATGGCTAGGGGCACGGGCAGCTCGAGCTTTGCTCGGCTCCAATGGCGGCAGCAAGGAGGAGGAAGAGATCCGGGAGGAGGGAGAGAGCCGATGTGGGGAATGGATAGGGGAGGCCTCGAGGAGCTTATCCCCGGCCTTCCCACCACGAGGCGGCGGCCAGGCAGGCGCACAGGTGCGTGGTCGCGCCGGAGGAGGCGGCGGCCACCTCCTACTCTTACTGGCGCGAGGGAGGGGACGAGCGAGGGATGGGCCGGGCCAGGCTTAGGCGACAGGTAAGGGTTTCCCATTTTTTTTTTCTGTTTTTGTTTTTCTGTTTTGCTAACTATTGTTTTGCTATTTATTTCAGCTCCAAAACAAAAAGTAAAAACTATTTTAGACCTCCTGAAATATTGTTATAGCATTCCCAACCATTTCCAAAGTTTCCAACATTTTTGGAAATTTATAGATTCTGATTTCAAATTTAAAGTTTGAAACCAGTGGCTTTTGTATTAATTTAAAAATGCTTAAGGTGTCAAGAAAATAGTTTTCTCCAATGCTCATTTACTTTCATGATTTATCAGAAAGTTTGAACATTTCTTGAGGCCATTTTGGGTTCATTGATTTGAACTTGTTTGAGATTTCCTTTAATTGAAATAGTGGCTAGGGTTTTGGGTTTTTCCTTTGCCACTTTGTTATTTTTGTTGAAACTTCTTAGATGCAAATGCAAAGAAGACATGAGCACAAGACTAACTTGCTTAAGGGTTAGGGATGTGACACCTTTGCCTGGATGAATTT
Source organism: Hordeum vulgare subsp. vulgare (assembly GCF_904849725.1). Lineage (NCBI taxonomy): Eukaryota > Viridiplantae > Streptophyta > Magnoliopsida > Poales > Poaceae > Hordeum > Hordeum vulgare. Next base: position 198,257,422 of record NC_058522.1, read on the forward strand.
GATAACTTTGTTGCCAAACAACAAAGTTTCAATGATTATGTTAGCAGACAATTGGAACAGAATGCTCGTATGCTTAGTCATTTAAGTGCTTGTGTGGACAGAAATGTCAATGATCTTAAGCTCCTGAGTAAACATGCCTCTATGGTTACTACTCAAGTAGAACAAGTTGAATGACAAGTCTGTTAGAGTCGTCACTAGAGGCGTAGAATGACCCAGGAACCTTTGTATCCTGAGGGTCATCCTAAGAGAATTGAACAAGATTCTCAAGGAGTTAGCACTGATGCACCTAGTCATCCTAGAAAGAAGAAGAAAGATGATAGGAACATGCACGCTAGCAACCTTGTTGCTACTAAACCTAAGGGTCCAAACGATGTCTCTGTCTCTGATGCTGAAACACAATCTGGTGATGAACATGAGCCTAATGATGATATCAATAGTGATGTTCATGTTGATGCTCAACCTAGCAATGATAAGGATGTGGAGATTGAACCTGTTGATCTTGATAACCCACAGCCTAAGAACAAGATATACGATAAGAATGACTTCACTGGTAGGAAGCATGGTAAAGAAAGGGAACCATGGGTTCAGAAACCCATGCCCTTTCCTCCCAAACCATCCAAGAAAAAGGATGATGAAGATTTTGAGCGATTCTTTGAAATGATCAGACCTGTCTTTCTGCAAATGCGTTTGACAGATATGCTCAATATGTCTTCGTATGCTAAGTACATGAAGGATATTGTGAATAATAAGAGGAGGATACCCGAGGTTGAGATTTCCACCATGCTCGCTAATTATACCTTCAAGGCTGGAACTCCTAAGAAACTAGGTGATTCCGGTGTGCCCACTATACCTTGCTCCATTAAAGGCAACTACGTTATAACTGCTTTATGCGACCTTGGAGCCGGTGTTAGTGTTATGCCTCTCTCTCTTTATCGTAGACTTGAACTGGATAAGTTGACACCCACTGAAATCTCTCTGCAAATGGCCAACAAATCAACTTCTTTCCCTCTCGGCATTTGCGAAGATGTGCCTGTTGTGGTTGCCAATGTCACTATCTTAACAGACTTTGTTATCTTGGATATTCCTGAGGGCGATGCCATGGCGGTCATCCTCGGAAGACCCTTCTTAAACACTGCAGGGGCTGTTATAGATTGCAACAAAGGCAATGTCACTTTCCATGTCAACGGTAATGAACATACACTACACTTTCCGAAGAAACAATATCGAGTACATTGCATCAATGCTATCGATAAAACTTCATTGATTCTTATTGGGAGCTTTGAATGCCCTATTCCTCCTGTTAAGATGAAGTATGATTTGCTTGTTGGGGAAATACACATCCCCATTGAGGTGACCTAGTGACTATTCGAGAATTCTCCGTTCTCTTTTGGCGATTCAAAAATTTTTGTCAAAGAGACTTGATCAACCTCACTGACGGATTTCTTTCGATGAACATGAGATGGATGAATCAAGGAGTCACGAACCTCTATTCCAAGCTTTCACCTTCAGTTGCTTAGAAGAAAAATGATAGGTTTAGTTTAGTTTTCCCTGTTTTCTGTTTTAGCGTCCCGTAGAAAAGTACCCCGAAAATAAAAGTTCTCCGAACATCCTGAAAATCAAGTATGATTTTTTCTGGAATTTTTGAAAAATTCTGAGACAAAGAGCTTGTCTGGGGGCTGCACCAGTGGGCCACAAGCCCTTGGGGCGCGGGCACCCCCTGGCCACGCCACCCAGGCTTGTGGGGCCCACAGGCAGCCCCTCGACTCATTATTGCTCTTATCTGGTTCTCCTACCTCCAGAAAAAAATGTTTCGTAGCTCAAACCCATGTACTTGCTCCTCTTGTTGGGATTTTCGATATATTTGCTCAAATCACCATTCTCCGAACTGTTTTGGGGGAAATTACTCCTTGGTAAGTGACTCGTCCATTGGTCCAATTAGTTTTTGCTCTAGTGGCTTACACTCCGTGTATTTTTGCTGCCTTGGTGACCATGTTCTTGAGCTTTGCATGCTAATTCTAGCTGGTTCCAAGTGGTTTTGATGCGTAATATGGCCTCTAGGCACTTGTTGGAGTAGTTGCTACGAGTTTAGTTAATCCCTGTTCACCTTTCCTTAGAATCACTAAAAATTTCAGAAAAGGAAGATGTTCAGGAGAAACTATCATGGTGGTTCCTCAAGCAAGAGAGGTCCCCGTCTTGCAATTCGGGAGCCCGATCCTTACCAACCAAGGGACGCACAGGTACAACCATGTAAATGGCCTTCTGATGAATTCATGATTGAGGCAGGTTTCAAGGACGAGTTTGACGCACTTGTTCACAACGTTGGACTCGAAGAATTCATCTCCGATAAATGTGAACAGTATGTTGCTCTCACTGCCTCTTTTGTTCGTAGATTCAAATTTTCAGTTGGTCGTGACACATCAGTACTGTTTGATCTCTAAGACAAATCGTATACCACGGATTTAGAGGATTTCAATAGAATTTTCAAGATACCTATTTGGGGTAGCCTCAATGATCCTCCTAAATCTTCGGTTAGAGATGTTTTCTCTGGTATTACTATTGGAGAAACTAGAGACATTACGCAAACTACCATGGGGAGTATTCATTTTCCTGCCTTGCATTACTTTGCCCTCTTCATAGGCAGATGCATTAATGGCAAGATTGAGCGTTGTCACCTGTGTGCATCCGACCTTAGTATCCTTAAGAGCGCAGTAACGGGTGACAAGAGTTTCAATATGGGAGCTATAATAGCAAGGAGGCTGAATAAGAATGCTAATGAAGGGGATTTCTTTGGTGGGATCTATGTCACTCGGATAGAAAATTTTCTTGGAGTACCCATCCGCGAAGGAGATCCCCCGCTCCATGCAGCTTTCCTTGACCGCGTCGCTTTGACACGCTACTAGTTCCTTAAGAGGGATGATGCATCCCTCCTATATCGTTTGATGTTTAACCGGAAGCGTGTTTTCCATATTACCCTTCCTGCTCCTTCCTTCTTTGACTTTCAGGTAAAATGGAGATATTACATAACAAGAGGAGAGGTAGAGGACTATGAGAGGGAGGCAAAGGCTGCTCGTCTCCGTGAGGCAGCTATTCAGGCAGTGGCTCCAACACTCCCATATAACCACCATTATGATTTTGTGTTTCACCAGGACCATCCTTGGGAGTAGACCAACTTAGGCCAAAAGCCTAAGCTTGGTGGAGTACGTGTTCTTGCTTATGCTTTCTTTTTGTTCATCGGTGTTCACACTTTGCCACTGTATCATCCATGTTAGTTTATTTCTTTTTCTCGTTTTCTTTTTGTGTGTCTGTCTAGTTTGAGAAAACCCAAAAAGATTTTCTTTTTCTTCTTTTCCTTGTTGGGAGATTTCCCATGTAAATAGTTTTCTTTTTCTTTGGGTCGAAGTAGAAGACCATGGTTACAATGTTTATTGGCTCTCGCATGCATACCTGTTTAGCTGTGAAAGAGCCATATTACTTTGTCTTCTCCTTTGTGTCTGCCTGCAGATTCTAGCGTAGTCCAATGCACGAGCTCTCTTATTATTGTTCACATCGTTCGGACGTGCAAGTGAAAGGCAATAATGACGATATATGATGAAGTGACTGAGCCTGGAAAAGCTGGTATGAACTCGATCTATTTTGTTTTTGTAAATATGACTAGCTCATCGTGCCTGATTCAACTTTTTTGTGAGAGAAACATGTTTGCAATGACAACTTAGAGATCATAGTTGCTTATGCCATGCTTACTTTGCTAGGAGCTTATAATGGTTTGTCTTGGATGCCCACATGAATGTTGAGATGACTGTGATGTAGTATGATAGGATGGTATCCTCCTTTGAATGATTCAAGTGGCTTGACTTGGCGCATGTTTACGCATGTAATTGAAACAAAATCAACCTAGCCTCTATGATATTCATGTTCATGGTGATTTATGTCCTACTCATGCTTGCACTCAATGTTAGTTAATCTCAATGCATTTTGATGATTGTTGTCGCTCTCTAGTTGGCCGCTTCCTAGTCTTTTGCTAGCCTTCACTTGTACTAAGCGGGAATACTACTTGTGTATCCACTTCCATAAACCCAAAGTTGTTCCATATGAGTCCACCATACCTACCTATATGCGGTATGTACCTGCCATTCCAAGTAAATTTGCATGTGCCACTCTCTAAACCTTCAAGAAATAATCTGTTTTGCGTGCCCGAACCGCTCATGTGGTGACAGGGGGCTATCAATATCTTCCATGCTAGGCGTGTTATCCTCGATATGTGTTTATTCACTATCATTCATGAGAAATGGGCCGGTAATTGGAATTCCCAGTTCCATGCTCAAATCGAAAAGATAATTGCAAACAAAACTCCCCCAGGATTGATGTTGGTATGGACGGTACCTGAGGATTCGGCTAGTCGTGGAGTGTGATTGATTGGTGGCGGGGGAGTCAAAACTTTACTTTTCCGTTTGGGAACCGCCTATAGCATGTGTAGCGTGGACGATGTTGAGAACTCCTAGTCATTGCGTTGACAATGAAAGCATCCCACCCAAAATTATTATCTCTGTTTTAAAAGCTTGAGCTCTGGCACCTCTGCAAATCAATGCTTCCCTCTGCGAAGGGTATGTCTATTTATGTTCCTGTCGAGTCATCCTCCTCTTATAAAAGCACCAACTAGAGGGCACCTCTGTCATCTTCATGCTTTGCTTTTAACTGTGTTGAGTATGACTGTGACTGGATCTTCTTTGCCATGAATTACAATGTTTAGTCAGCCCTTGGTCTTTGAAGGTGCTCTCCATTTATGTTTTGCGGTCTCAGAAAGAGCTAGCGAGATACCACCTGTTCGTACTGCTTCATGTTATTTTGATTGAAGTGTTGACATTTTAGGCTTATTATTATTTGCTCGCTAGTTGATTATGCCATTGATATGAGTTTACCGTCAGACCTAGATGTCATTTGCTTATGTGGTTTGCTTGTGATCTTAATGAAATTCTGGTTATGAGTTAGACATAGTTGCAAAAACAAGATCAAACAGAGTTCGTCAAAGTTTTTTTTTTGTCTCTTTCAGTTTGTCAACTGAATTGCTTGAGGACAAGCAAGGCTTTAAGATTGGGGGAGTTTATACGTCTCCGTCGTATCTACTTTTCCGAACTCTTTTGCCCTTGTTTTGGACTATAACTTGCATGATTTGAATGGAACTAACCTGGACTAACGCTGTTTTCAGCAGAATTGCCATGGTGTTGTTTTTGTGCAGAAATAAAAGTTCTCGGAATGACCTGAAAATTTATGGAGATTTTTTCTGGAATTAATGAAAAATACCTGCGCAAAGATCCACCGGAGGGGGTGAGCCAGTGGGCCACAAGCCCAGGGGGCGCGACCACCCCTCTAGCAGCGCCATGAGGGCTTTGGGGCCCACGAGGCTCCACCGGCTCCAATCTCAGCTCTGTAAATTCCATTTCGCGTGGCAAAAAATCAGAGAGAAGGAATCATCGCGTTTTACAATACGGAGGCGTCGCCACCTCCTGTTCTTCATCTGGAGGGCAGATCTGGAGTCTGTTCTGGGCTCCGGAGAGGGGAAATTGTTTCCATCGTCATCATCAACCTTCCTCCATCGCAAATTCCATGATGCTCTTCACCGTTCGTGAGTAATCTCATTGTAGGCTTGCTGGACGGTGATGAGTTGGATGAGATCTATCATGTAATCGAGTTAGTTTTGACGGGGATTGATCCCTAGTATCCACTATGTTCTTAGATTGATGTTGTTACTACTTTGCCACGCTTAATGCTTGCCACTAGCGCCCGAGTGCCATGATTTCAGATCTGAACCTATTATGTAGTCGCCAATATATGTGTGTTTTAGATCTTATCTTGCAAGTTGTAGTCACCTACTATGTGTTATGACCCGGCAACCCCGGAGTGACAATAGCCGGAACCACTCCCGGAGATGACCATAGTATGAGAACTTCATGTATTCACCACATGTTAATGCGTTGGTCCGGTTCTTTATTAAAAGGAGAACCTTAATATCCCATAGTTTCCATTTGGACCCCGCTGCCACGGGAGGGATGGACAATAGATGCCATGCAAGTTCTTTTCCCTAAGCACGTATGACTACATACGGAATACATGCCTACATTAGATTGACGAACGAGAGCTAGTTACTTATCTTTCTGTGTTATAGCTGTTACATGATGAATCACATCCGACATAATCATCCATCACCAATCCAATGCATACGAGTCTTTTACTACTCGTCCTTGCTACGTTACTTTCCCGCTATTACTTTTGCTGCTGCTACTATTACTTTGCTGTTACTGCTCGCACTTTGCTGCTACTAGTTACTGTTGCTACTCCTGCTTTCATACCACATTGCTACTGATACTTTGCTGCAGACACTAAATCTTTGAGGTGTGGTTGAATTGACAACTCAACTTCTAATACTTGAGAATATTCTTGCACTTCCCCTTGAGTCGAATTAATAAATTCGGGTTGAATACTCTACCCTCTAAAACTTTTACGATCCCGTATACTTTTGGGTTATCAAGACATTTTCTGTAGAAATTCTTCTGCTATGGCAACAAAAGTCCTTCCCTAGCAACGCCAGGAATTGTTCTTGCTACTTCTCTTGTTTGCGTCGGTTTTTACCTTGAAGAGGAAAGGGTGATGCAGCACAGGAGCAGTAAGTATTTCCCACAGTTTGAGAACCAAGGTATCAATCTAGTAGGAGAATCTCGTCAAGTCCAGAGTACCTGCGCAAACACAAAAGAGCTTGCACCCAACGCTATAAAGGGGTTGTCAATCCCTTCAAGATTGATTGCAAAGTGAGATCTGAAGGCGGAAAGTGCAACGAAGTAAAAAGTGTAAGGCTGAAAATATGGTGTGGAGTAGACCCGAGGGCCATAGTGTTCACTAGAGGCTTCTCTCAAAATAGAAAATATCATGGTGGGTGAACAAATTACAGTCGAGCAATTGATTGAACCGCGCAAAGTCATGACGATATCTAAGGCAATGATCATACATACAGACATCACGTCCGAGACAAGTAGTCTGATACTTTCTGCATCTACTACTATTACTCCACACATCGACCGCTATCCAGCATGCATCTAGTGTATTGAGTTATGACGAACAGAGTAAGGCCTTAAGCAAGATGACATGATGTAGAGGGATGAACTCAAACCAATGATGAAAACCTCATCTTTTTACCCTTGATGGCAACAGCACGATGCGTGCCTCGCTACCCCTTCTGTCACTAGGTGAGGTCACCGCACGGTATGAACCCAAAACCAAGCACTTCTCCCATTGCAAGAATCATAGATCTAGTTGGCCAAGCAAAACCCACAACTCGAAGAGGATTACAAGGATATGAAATCATGCTTAAGAGAGATCAGAAGGAACTCAAATAAGATTCATAGATAATCTGATCATAAATCCACAATTCATCGGATCTCGACAAACACACCGCAAAAGAAGATTACATCGGATAGATCTCCATGAAGATCATGGAGAACTTTGTATTGAAGATCCAAGAGAGAGAAGAAGCCATCTAGTTACTAGCTATGGACCCGTAGGTCTATGGTGAACTACTCACGCATCATCGGAGAGGTCATGGTGTTGATGAACAAGCCCTCCGTCTCTGAATCCCCCCTCCGGCAGGGCACCGGAACGTGCCCAGATGGGATCTTGCGGACACAGAAGCTTGCGGCGGCGGAGAAGTACTTTCGATGATTTCCGGATTTTTATGGGATTTTAGGGAATATATAGGCGCAAAACCTAGGGAAAAGGAGCCTCAGGGAGCCCACAAGCCAGGGGGCGCGGCCCCCTAGCCGCGGCACGAGGGCTTGTGTGGTCCTTGGTGGCTCCCTGCCCTGATTCTCCGGCTTCCCGATCTTTTTCTCTTCTGGAAAAAATCTTTTTGGCAGTTTCATTCCGTTTGGACTCCGTTCAAAATCCTCCTTTGAAAGGGGTCAAAAACATGGAAAAAGCAGGAACTGGAACAGAGTTAATAAGTTAGTCCCAAAAAAATAAAAAAGGCATGCAAAACATCAAAAGTTTGACAAGATAATAGTATGAAACCATCAAAAATTAAAGATACTTTGGAGAGGTATCAAGCTTCAAGCTAGAAGACTCTTCATTTTATATTTGTGACAAATCACATTTGAGTCCATAGGAAAGCCAATACTATTAAAAGGTGGAGAGGTAATAAAATGGACTGATTGCTCAAATTGTTGTAAGTTAGCCACCAAAAGAGTCAGTCATTTTTCCCACAAAACCATTCTGCCAAATTCCACATACACAAATTCGGTGTCATCAACTTTCGTATTTCGGACCCACCGAGTTTGACCTCAGACAGAAACCATAGCCACTACCATCAAATCGGTGCAAACGAATCCATATCGATGCTACCGAGTTTGGGTGACCAACTTTTGTGTGCCTCGAGTAGGGAAGTGATAAAGACTGAATTTTTGATGTGGAATGCTACCTAGCATAGTTGTCCTTTGGAACTTCTTTCATGTGACATGAAAGTTCAGATCCATAAGATTCAAAACAATAGTTTGCTATTGACATGAAAACAATAATACTTCAAGCAAACTAGCAAGGTAATCATGAACTTTCAAAATAACAAGGCCAAGGAAAGTTATCCCTACAAAATCATTGGAATATACAAGCCAAGTTATATAATGAAGATTCCCACTAGCATATGGTAGTGACATAGCAAGAAGCTCTCAATCATGAAGAACATGGTGCTATTATGAAGCACAAGTGTGGAAAAAGATAGCAGCATTGTCCCATCTATCTTTTTCTCTTTTTTTCATTTGGGATTTTAGGCCTCTTTTTTTTCCTTTTTCTCTTTTCTCCTTTTTTTATTTTTGGTCTCTTTGTCGTCTTTTTTTTATTTTTTTATTTTCCTCACATGGGACAATGCTCTAATAATGGTCATCACACTTTTGTTTACTCACAGTTCAAAGCTTAGAACGATGATGACTCTATAGGAAATACCTTCGGAAGTGTACCGGGATGTGCAACGATCTAGCTTGGCGTATGACGTTGAAACATCTCGCTAGCTATCTTACGATCATGCAATGGCAATATGAGAGTGACGGTACAAGTCATGAGACGGAATGGTGGGAGATGCATGGCAATATATCTCGGAATGGCCATGAAAATGCCATAGTAGGTAGGTATGGTGGCTGTTTTGAGGAAGGCATATGGTGGGTTTGGGTACCGGCGAAAGTTGCGCGGCACTAGAGAGGCTAGCAAAGGTGGAAGGTGAAAGTGCATCTATACCATGGACTCACATTAGTCATGAAGAACTCACATACTTGTTGCGAACATTTTTATTAGTAATCGAAACAAAGTGCTAAACGCATACTCCTAGGGAAAGGGTTGGTAGGTGTAACCATCGCGCGATCCCGACCTCAACACAAAGGATGACAATCAATTGATCAATTATGCTCCGACTTCCTAACATAGCGGTTCACCATACGTGCATGCTACGGGAGTCACTAACTTCAACACAAGTATTTCTAGATTCACAACAACCTACTAACATAACTCTTAATATTACCGAATCCACGTCTCAAAACTTATTGAGAGGAATCAAGACTTCTTTTTCTACCCAATGTACATGAAGATGGAGGTTTTGTATCCTCTTTGGGTACCAATCACCTTTAGGACTACTTTCATAGCATAAGCCAACTACCAAATCACGCACCGCCGTGCTCTAAAAGATATAAGTGAAGCAGAAAGAGCAAAATTGTCTAGCTCAAAAGATATAAGTGAAGCACTTAGAGCAAAATTATCTAGCTCAAAAGATATAAGTGAAGCACTATGAGCATTCTAGAAAAATCACGATGAGTGCATGTCTCTCTCTCTCTCAAAAAGGTGTGCAGCAAGGATGATTGTGACACAACAAAAAGAAAAGACTCCTATGATACAAGACACTCCAAGCAAAACACATATCATGTGGTGAATAAAAATATAGCTCCAAGTAATGTTACCGATGGACTGAAGACGAAAGAGGGGATGCCTTCCCGGGGCATCCCCAAGCTTAGGCTTTTTGGTGTCCTTGAATTTGGCTTGGGGTGCCTTGGGCATCCCCAAGCTTGAGCTCTTTCCACTCCTTATATCTTTGTCCATGAGAACATCACCCAAAACTTGAAAACTTCACAACACAAAACTTAAACAGAAACTCGTGATAACATCAGCACAAGAAAACAAACTACCACTTCTTTTGGTACTGTAGCAAACTTGAATTATATCTATATTGGTGTTGGCCTACTTTATTCTCACTTTTCCATGGTTAGTACCCCCCGATACTAACCATAGTTTCATCAAAACAAGCAACCAACTCACCAAAAACAGAATCTCTCAAAAATAGACCAGTCTCTAGCAATCTGTATACTTCGTATACTTCTGGTACCTCACAAATTCTGACAAATTACGACTGCCTGAGAAAAAGGCATATAAACCAGTAGCAAAAAGAATCAACTCAAAATCTCTTTCTGAATAAAAATAAAAAATCATCTCGTGAGCGAAAAGTTTCTGTCTTTTTCCAGCAGGATCAAACAACCATCACCAAGATTAGTCATAAAGGTATTGCTTCGATCAAACACGAAAGAAACACAAAAACAAAATTATGATGGTGTGGACACAACAAAATAGAATGAAAAAATATAAATTCATTAGGTTGCCTCCCAACAAGCGCTATTGTTTAACGCCCTTAGCTAGGCATAAAAGCGATAGAATCACGTATCGTCGTCTTTGGTGCTCAAACCATAAGTGACCCTCATCATGGATTCATAAGGCAATCTTATTTTATTTCTAGGAAAGTGTTCCATACCCTTCCTAAAAAGAAATTGAAATCTAATATTCCCTTGCTTCATATCGATGATAGCACCGATAGTCCTTAGGAATGGTCTACCAAGAATAATATGGCATCCAGGATTGCAATCAATGTCAAGCACAATGAAATCCACGGGTACATAGTTCCTATTTGCAATAATAGGAACATCATTGCTCCTTCCCATGGGTTTCTTGACAGTATAATCAGCAAGATGCAAATGAGGATAACACTCTTCAATCTCATTAAAACCCAGAACATCACATAAAGACTTTGGAATCACGGAAACACTAGCACCCAAATCACACAAAGCATTGCATTTATAGTTTTTGATTTTGATTTTGATGGTAGGTTCCCACTCATCATGAAGCTTTCTAGGGATAAAGACTTCCAATTCAATTTTCTCTTCAAGAGATTTTATCATAGCTTCGATGATATGATCGGTAAAGGCCTTGTTTTGGCTATAAGAGTGTGGAGAGTTTAACATGGATTGCATCAAGGAAATGCATTCAATCAAGGAGCAACTATCATAATTGAATTCCTTGAAATCCATAGTAGTAATTTCATTACTACTCAAAGTTTTAATATCTTCTACTCCAATTTCAATGCTTTTAGCATCAAGATAGATGGACTCCGAATCATTGGGGCACATTTCAACCAAAGTGGATTCATATCCAGCCCCATAATCATTAGGTTTGTCACAAGAAAACAAAGATTCAATGGAACTCACACCAAGCACTTTAAGATCTTCGTGATTCTTATCATGAGAACACGCCTTTTTAAGCCATTCATGTCTAGCACGAATTTGGGTGGGTCTTTGCTCTCAATCATGGAAACATGCATAGTTTTCAAAGTTTCATCCATATTGATCTTGGGAGGAGCACATCTAACTTTCAAAGCATCAATATCACTAGACATTCTATCAACGCTCTTAGCCAAATCATCAATTTTGAGTAGTTTTTCCTCTATGGACGCATTGAAAATCTTTTGTGAGTTGATGAACTCTTTGATATTACTCACTAGATCAGAGGGTAATCTATTGTAATTTCCATGAGTATTGTTGTAGGAGTTGCCAAAGTTATTAGAGGAGTTACTAGGTAAAGGGCTAGGAACATAGTTTCCTCTAAAAGCATTGTTGTTGCCAAAATTATTCCTACCAACAAAATTAACGTCCAAGCTAGCGTTGCTACTCTCAATCAAAGAAGACAAGGGCATATCATTAGGATCTAAAGGAGCACTTCTACTAGCAACCAAATTCATTAACTCATCCATCTTAGCACTCAACGAGTTAATTTCTTCTATAGAGTGTAACTTCTTACTAGTAGGTGACCTTTCAGTGTGCCACTGAGAGTAGTTCGTCATGATATTGTCTAGGAGTTTTGTGGCTTCCCCTAACGTGATTTCATGAATGTTCCACCTGAGGCAGAGTCCAAGATATTTCTAGATGCGAAATTCAAGCCAGCATAGAATATTTGAATAATCATCCAAAGACTCAAGCCATGAGCGGGACAATTTCTAATCATCAATTTAATTTTCTCCCAAGATTGTGCAACATGTTCATGATCAAGTTGCTTGAAATTCATGATATCATTACGGAGAGAGATAATCTTAGCCGACGGAAAATACATGGATATATAAGCATCTTTGCACTTATCCCAAGAATCAATACTATTTTTGGGCAAAGACGAAAACCAAGTTTTTGCGCGATCTTGCAATGAGAAAGGAAAAAGCTTCAATTTAATCACATCATTATCCACATCTTTCTTCTTTTGCGTATCGCAAAGCTCAATGAAGGTATTGAGATGGGATGCGGCATCTTCACTAGGAAGGCCGGAGAATTTCTCTTTCGTAACAAGATTCAGCAAAGCGGCGTTCATTTCATATGACTCTGCACTAGTGGCGGGAGCAATCGGAGTACTAGTAAAATCATTATTATTAGTATTTGAGAAGTCACAAAGTTTGGTGTTTTCATTCATCATGACTTCGGTAAGCAAGCAAGCACACGAGCAAACAATGAGCAAGAGAGAAAAAGGGCGAACGAAAAGGCAAACGGAAAAGGCAAACGAAAAACGCAAACAAAAAACGCAAACGAAAAAGGCAAACGAAAAAGGCAAATTGTGAAGTGGGGGAGAGGAAAACGAGAGGCAACTGGCAAACAAAGTAAATGCAAGAGATGAGTTTCCAACACCTACTTGGATGAGTTCTTAAATTGAACCTCCTCGGCAACGGCACCAGAAATCCTTCTGTTACGGCAACAAAAGTCCTTCCCTAGCAACGCCAGGAATTCTTCTTGCTACTTCTCTTGTTTGCGTCGGTTTTTCCCCTGAAGAGGAAAGGGTGATGCAGCACATGAGCAGTAAGTATTTCCCTCAGTTTGAGAACCAAGGTATCAATCCAGTAGGATAATGTCGTCAAGTCAAGAGTACCTGCGCAAACACAAAAGAGCTTGCACGCAATGCTATAAAGGGGTTGTCAATCCCTTCAAGATTGATTGCGAAGTGAGATCTGAAGGCGGAAAGTGCAACGAAGTAAAAATTGTAAGGCTAAAAATATGGTGTGGAGTAGACCCGGGGGCCGTAGTGCTCACTAGAGGCTTCTCTCAAAATAGCAAATATCACGGTGGGTGAACAAACTAATGTCGAGCAATTGATAGAACCGCGCAAAGTCACGACGATATCTAAGGCAATGATTATACATATAGGCATCACGTCTGAGACAAGTAGACCGATACTTTCTGCATCTACTACTATTACTCCACACATCGACAGCTATCTGGCATGCATCTAGTGTATTGAGTTGATGAAGAACAGAGTAACGCCTTAAGCAAGATGACATGATGTAGAGGGATAAACTCCAACCAATGATGAAAACCCCATCTTTTTACCCTTGATGGCAACAACACGATGCGTGCCTCGCTACCCCTTCTGTCACTGGGTGAGGTCACCGCACGGTATGAACCCAAAACCAAGCATTTCTCCCATTACAAGAATCATAGATCTAGTTGGCCAAACAAAATCCACAACTCGAAGAGAATTACAAGGATATGAAATCATGCATAAGGGAGATCATAAGGAACTCAAATAAGATTCATAGATAATCTGATCATAAATCCAGAATTCATCAGATCTCGACAAACACACCGCAAAAGAAGATTGCATCGGATAGATCTCCATGAAGATCATGGAGAACTTTGTATTGAAGATCCAAGAGAGAGAAGAAGCCATCTAGTTACTAGCTATGGACCCGTAGGTCTATGGTGAACTACTCACGCATCATCGGAGAGGTCATGGTGTTGATGAAGAAGCCCTCCGTATCCGAATCCCCCCTCTGGTAGTGTACCAGAACGTGCCCCAGATGGGATCATTTAGAGATAGAAGCTTGCGGCGGTGGAAAAGTACTTTCGATGATCTCCTGATTTTTTATGGGATTTTAGGGAATATATAGTCGCAAAACCTAGGGCAAAGGAGCCTCAGGGAGCCCACAAGACAGGGGGCGCGACCCTCCTGGCCGCGCCATGAGGGCTTGTGGGGTCCCTCCTAGCCCCATGCCCCGATTCTCCGGCTTCCCGATCTTTTTCTGTTCCGAAAAAATCTTTTTGGCAGTTTCATTCCATTTGGACTCCATTCAAAATCCTCCTATGAAAGGGGTCAAAAAATGGAAAAAACAGGAACTGGCACTTGGCACTGAGTTAATAAGTTAGTCCCAAAAAATAGAAAAAAGGCATGCAAAACATCCAAAGTTTGACAAGATAATAGCATGAAACCATCAAAAATTATAGATACGTTGCAGACGTATCAAGCTTCAAGCTAGAAGACTCTTCATTTCATATTTGTGACAAATCACATTTGAGTCCATACGAAAGCCAATACTATTAAAAGGTGGAGAGGTAATAAAATGAACTGATTGCTCAAAGTGATCTAAGTTAGCCACCAAAACAGTGAGTCATTTTTCCCACAAAACCATTCTGCCAAATTCCACATACACAAATTCGGTGTCATCAACTTTCATTTTTCGGACCCACCGAGTTTGATCTCAGACAGAAACCATAGCCACTGCCATCAAATCGGTGCAAACGACTCCATATCGGTGTTACCGAGTTTGGGTGACCAACTTTTGGGTGCCTCGATACACAACATCGGAGTTTCCGAGTTTGAGTATCGGTGCCACTGAGTTTAGTCATCTGGCCGTTAGCCACCTTTTCGGTGCCACCGAGTTTCATATATCGGTGTCACCGAGATTCAACTGAGTTTTCAACTTCGGTGTCACCAAGTATGCCACTTTGTGTGTAATGGTTGGATTTTGGTTGTTGCCTATATATACCCCTTCACCCACCTCTCATTCGTGGGAGAAGCACTCAGAATACACACTTCATTGCGAGATCCATTTTCTGAGAGAGAACGACCTACTCATGTGTTGAGACCCAGATATACCACTCAATTCATTCGAATGTTGATCGCTAGCCTCCCCAGACTACTTCCACCAAATCGATCTCTCCTACCCATGCATATTTTCGAAGAGACTGATTTTTGGTTGAGGAGACTATCTTTAGAAGCACAATAGCAAGGAGTTCATTGATCTACCACATCTATTACATTTTTGAGGGTGGTGCCCCCTAGATTGGTTAGGTGTTGCTTGGGAGCCTCCTACTTCGTGTTGTGGAGTTGAACCAAGATGTTTGTAAGGGCAAGGAGATCGCCTACTTCATGAAGATCGACTATGAGTAAGGCTAGTCCTCCGTGGACGGAAGCCATGGTGGAATAGACAAGGCCGCTTCTTTGTGGAACCTCCGTGGGTTGAGGCCTCCTTGGATTCTCGCAGCCATTACCCTCCATGGCTTGAAGTCTCCACTAACATGAGCGTACGATAGTGCCATCTATCGAAACCATGCCAAAAATCGCCGTGTCAACTTCTTCGCGTTTGATCTTCTTAACCTCTACTTCTTTACATGTGCAAAGTCTTTACTTTTCTACTACCATATATGTTGACTAGCATGTGTAGGGTGCACTAGACTTGTTAGTATTGCTAAAATTCTGCCCTTTATCAAAATTGGTAAGGCTAGAATTTTTATTGTGACAACTTGTCTAATAACCCCACCTCTAGACATGTCTTATATCGATCTCTCAGTTCATAACCCCATGCAACATGTCGAATTCCCATTGAGTTAAAGAGCGCTGGATCTACCTTTGCCAGAGCTGTGCAAATTTGGTTTGGACCGCAGGTGCACAGAAATGTGGAAGCGTATATGGATGACATAGTGGTCAAGATCAGAGACAAAGCTATCCTTTGTACAAGACCTAGAAGAGACCTTTGCAAACCTACGCGAGATCAAACTAAAGCGCAACCCAAAGAAATGTGTGTTTGGTGTCCCGTCCGACAAGCTACTTGGGTTCTTTGCATCTCAGCCAGGAACTGAAGCCAATCCCAACAATATAAAGGCTATCGAGAGCATACGAACACCCAAGATAGTCAACGATGCGAGGCGTCTAACCGGATGTGTTGCCGCTCTGAGTAGATTCATCTCCAAATCCATTGAATGGGCCTTTCCGTTCTTGAAACTCTGGAAGAAGGCTGCCCCGATGAAGTGGACCCCAGAAGCAGAAGCAGTGCTGCAAGATCTGAAGACATATCTTTCTTCTGCTCCCACCTAGGTCGCTCCCAAGCTGCAAGACCCTTTGCTGCTATACATGGCACTAACAAATCAAGTGTTTAGCATGGCCCAGGTGACATAACGTAAAGTAGAGGTATACGAAGCCGCCACGGCAGATGCTCCCGGGGAAGAAGCCAAGGTATCTGCATCAACGCCCAACACATAGTCCGTAAAACCCCAACATGCTGCCAGAGAGAACACCTAAGAGGTGGCAAAGAATAAGGTGGTATAGTGGCCGGTATACTTTGTCAGCTTCGTGTTACACATGGCTAGGTCAAGGTACTACGGAGTACAAAAGCTGATCTTCGGCCTCATCATGACCTCGAGGAAGTTTCACCACTACATCCAAGAACATGAGATCACGGTTGTCACCCATTTTCCACTACAACCCATGTTGAGGAACCCCGGAGCCACTAGCAGGATAGTCGAGTGGGAGCTGGAGCTATCAAGTTTCGGGTTGAAGTACTGGTAGAGTTCATAGCCGAATGGACGCCCACACTAGACGAAGAAATCCAAGAAACCATTTTTCCTGGCAGTGAAGAACCTAAGGAATGGGCCAAGTATTTTGACAGTGCCTTCTTAGTCCGGGGTGCTGGGGCAGGTGTGCTCCTCATGGCTCCGACCACGGAGCACCTTAAATACATGGTCCAAATGCATTTCCCCTGAGAGGAAGCTACCAACAACACCGCCGAATATGAAAGACTCCTTGCAGGACTCAGAATCGCGGTGGAGTTAGGAATCAGGAAGCTGGTCATCACGAGAGACTCTCAGCTAGTGGTGAAGCAGGACAATAAATATTACCAGAGTCCGCTGATAGAGGCTTACGTAAAGGAAGTCAGGAAGTTGCAAGAACGCTTTGATGGGCTACATGCAGAACATGTGCCACGTGCAGAAAACAACATTATCGATCACCTGCCAAAGTGTGCCGCGCAGAAACTTCATGTGGACCCAGGAGTTTTTGTCCTTCACCTAACTGAATCGTCCGTATACCCTTCAACGATGACTAGAATAATAAGAAAACTCAACTCCGGCAAACATTTCCCGGTAGAGCTGCCTCAAGCCGCCGGTAGAGAAGTTGCCGGAGGCGGTTCCATTTCGCCTGGTGAGCCGCTCCCTCCCATGAAACCCCAAGATCTCGTGGTACTGGTAAGCGCTCCCACGAACGAGGAGATGCCTTTAGTCCTTGCTGTCGAGCCACAAGCTCCGGCTTGGGCGCATAATATTGTCCAATTCCTTCACATAGGAGAACTTTCGGAAGACAAGAAGAGGCCCAAAGAGTAGCCCATCGTTCTAGTATGTACCAGTTTGTCGACGACACTATATAGAGAAGGAGACACAATGGTGTGAAATTAAGGTGAATCTGCTGGGAAGAAGGACTAAAGCTATTGGCAGAGATTTACGGAGGCTTATGCGGGTCGCACATAAGATCAAGGGCCCTTGCCAGAAAAGCTTTCCGGCAAGGTTTCTATAGGCCGAAAGCCCTCCAAGAAGCAACTAAGCTAGTCACCAAATCTGAAGCCTGCCAGTTCCATACCAAGAACATTCATCAGACAGTGCAAGCCCTCCAGACGATCCCTTTATCCTGGCCATTCTTGATCTAGGGACTCGATATCTTCGGCCCCTTCCCCCGCGTTATCAGTGTTTTCCAGTTCTTGTACATAGCAATCAACAAGTTCACGGAATGGCCTGAGGTGGATCCAGTGAGAAAAGTGACCACAGAGTTAGCTATCAAGTTCATGAAAGGACTGGTATGCTGCTTTGGAGTACTCAACAGAGTAATCAGTGACAACGACATCCAGTTCACAAGCAACATATTCATGCACTACGCACAAAGCCTTGGAAGCAAGGTCTCCTTCGCCTCTATTGCACACCCAAGGAGCAACGAGAAAGTCGAGAGGATGAATGCTGAAGTGTTGCAGGGACATGGAACAAGAACTTTGATAGACTGCGAAGATGCGGCAAGCGCTCGATTGTAAGTCGTCGGTGGTTCTTTGTGTAAGTGCATCTAGTGCCCCTTAGTGATTTTGGTGGTTTGAAGACTTATAGGTTAAGTATCTAATGTGTTTATGAATGTACACAGGATCTATAAGTCATTGAGGAGTTTGAGATATTTGAAGAATATCGACCCCTAAAAATGTATATCTTCGGTTGAAGAAATTGGTCTGAAGCTGAAGAAATGAATCGCGAGGAATCTGCTATGAAATTGATATTCCTCATGAAGATACTGAAATTGAGGAATTCGGTGTGTCCTTAAGAAAATCACTTTGAAGAATTTGAAGCATGAAGATTTACTCTTTCTGTTTTATTTTATTCACATTTGAGTAATAGGAACACCGTACTGTTAAAGGTGGTCGAAGTTACACTTTGGAATGAATTTCCTCATGATGCTCAACCCAAGCCTAATCCTACCAAAAGCCTCAAGTGAGGAATACGAGTGACATGAGGACTCTCACAGTTGAGGGTTCCGACCGTTTTGATAGCCACACCAAGTCATTGGTCTTATCCACTCCAACGGTCAAATTACATCAGGGCATTAGTGTCAAATCATGTCGGGATGCTCCCAGGCTATAAATAGCCACCCCCCACAACCATTAGCTGGTTGGCTGCTCCATTAGAAATTGACACTTGTCATAAGAGCAACCCAATTCCTCACAGTCTTCGAGAGTAATTCATCAGCGAGGAAATACACCATACACCGAAACCAAAAACCAAACCTAGTGATTGAGCATCACTGAAGAAGTTGTTCCTGTGTGAGACTGAAGCCTATTACCTTTGAGGACTGTGCATCCTCCGGACGGTTAGGCGTCATGGTCTAGAGCTTTCCAGTACTCAATTGTGGATCGCCGGGTGACCAAGTTTGTGAGGGTTTGGAAGTCTGCCCTGAAGACTTACCACGAGTGTTGGGCGAGGACTTTGTGTCCTTAGCCCAACGAGATAACGGTAGGGACTTTGTGTCCCGGGACTATGTGTCCTTTGGTTTCAATACCAAGCCGCTCCAAACCAGATGTACGACTATCACAACAGTTGGACCTGGGTCATCAACGATTGTCTTCACTGATAAACGGGTTCTAATTCCTCAACTCCTTACTTTCCTCGTATTATGTGTTGATGATTTCACTTCTACTGTTTGAAGAATTTGCTGAAGACTTTCTTCAAATTTCCTCAACCCCAAATTCTTCACGTCAACTAATCATCATCTGTATTCTGCGTGCCTGCTCACTTTGCAATCTGTTTTTCACATTCCTCACTCCGAAAAACTGCTGTTGTGAATCTTTGCACTTCTGATCCTTTACTGTTTCTGCTGTAAGTTAGTCATCAATGAGGAATTTCCTCAAAAGGAATATCCTCAGTGATGAAATTCTAAAAATCTCCTATTCACCCGCCTCTAGTCGATATAACGCACTTTCAATTGGTATCAGAGCAAGGTACTCCCTTGTTCTGTGTGATTTTGGTTTAACCACCTAGAGTTTTAGTTATGTCGACTGCATGCATGTTTAAGGTGACTGCAGCATGTCCTACCTTCGAAGGAAAGAACTTTCCCTTCTAGAAGAACAACATGCAAATGCATCTAGAAGCTATTGATAATGATCTCTGCTATATTGTGGAACATGGCGTCCCCATCATCTCTGCAAGTGTCTCTGCTGCTGATGTGAAGAAATTCAAGCAACTCGATTCTCAAGCGAAGAATATCATCTGTGGCCATCTGAGCCCAAGCCAGTTTGGAAGAGGAAGTTCTTTGGGCTCTACAACACTGATCTGGGAGAGACTATGCAAGGTAAATGAAGGAGTATCAACCCAGTGTGACCCTCGTGTTGATATTCTTCGCAATCTCTTCAATCACTTCAAGAGACATGACAATGAAAGCTGCAATCACACCTTTGATCGCCTCAATGACATATCAAATGAACTTCAAGCACTGGGAGCTCGAGACATCACTGATCACGAAGTTGTGAAGAAACTGCTGAGATCTTTGGATTCTTCATTTGATACTTTAGTTCTGATGATTAAAGAAAGACCAGACTACAAGATGCTTGATCCAGCTGATATACTCGAAAGGCTAAATACTCATGAATTCCAGCTAGAAGAAAAGAAAGATCTATATGGACCAAGCTATTCCAGACGACGTACACTGAAGGCTAGAGGAATTTCCTCATTTGAAGAAGCACACACAGATGACAGCATTGGTGACCCTGAAGAATATGGACAAGATCTTGCAATGCTCGTGAGGAAATTCTAGAGATTTACACGACGTGGCCAGTTCGGTAAATCTTCAAGAAGAGACATGAGGAAATCAGAATCCTCATCTGAGGACTACAAGAAACGAACCTGCCACAAGTGCAAGAAATCAGGTCATTACATTGCTGATTGTCCCCGTTGGGGAAAGGAATCAAAGAAGAAGAAATCTTCAAAATCCTCATCTTCAAAGCCCTCATCGCACAACAAGACTAGTTTCAGAAAGGCTCGGGCACTTATTGGCAAGGAAATGGACTCAGAGGCAGAATCAGAGGAAGGTGATGAAGAAGAGGGTTCTGATGAAGACTCAGAATCCGGACAGGCTAGTCTTGCACTGGCAACCACTTTCGTCAGCAAGTCAATCTTCAATCTTGAAGAAAATGATAGCACCATCCACACTGATGACTATGCTAATGACTTTGCTCCAACCTATTTCTTCATGGCAAAAGGTTCAAAGGTACCAAATAATGCCTCCTCCTCTGATTCAAGTGACTGTGAACCTGATGATTATAAGAAACCCAGTTACAGTAAACTTGCTATCATTGCGACTAAACAACAAACTGCCATGGAAAAGCTTCAGAAACTGCTAGATAAAAGTGATGATCTGTTGAATGATGAAATGAACCTTACCCAAATCCTCACTGAAGATGTGAAGACTCTTCAATCTAGATTTGATAATCTTCGGGATCGTTATGATACACTCCTCACTAATCATGAGAAGCTTTCCCATGAATTTCTTCAAAGGAAGCTCGATCTTGAGAAGCTGAGGATGTCTCATGATGATCTTTGTATGGAAAATGATTCATTACTAGCTCAACAAATCAGCGCTGGTCAAGTTGAATTCATTCCTCCATGTCTTAAATGCATTGAACGCGAAATTGCTAATTCCTCACCAGAATCATCAAATGCTACTACTGCTACAAAATCTTCAACCGCACCTGTTGTGTCTATTTCCTCACTTGAGGAAAACACAAATGTTACTGATGAAAATGCAGGGTTGAAGGAATTGTACATGAGAGTCATATACAAAAGCCTCAAAGGACATCCAACAATTTGTGATGTGCTCAAAAAGCAAATCTTGAACAGGAATCCGAGGAAAGAAGGAATTGCCTTTGAGAGGAAATTAAATGCTGATGGATCTTATTTGAAACCTTAGCATTATCCCAAAACCTCATGGGTTGCTGCTACTGGGCCTCCTTTTGATCCATCTAATCTAACTGGCTTTTCATGTGCATTATCCTATTCCTCAGATGAGTCATTTGACTCCAACTATAAACTGTTCAAAAATCAATCTGGTGAAGTATTTGCTCGATATGTTTGAACTAACTGCAGGAATGGCCCTCTCTTGAGGAATATCTGGGTTCCCAAAAGTTGTCTTGAAAATCTTCAGGTGAATGTCCTCATGACATCGCCACTGAAGAATCTGAAACCCAGCTCAAATTCCTCAGGAGGACCAAAGTCTTAAAGAGGATCAAAATCCTCAACTGGTCAAAACTATGCT
Source organism: Hordeum vulgare subsp. vulgare (assembly GCF_904849725.1). Taxonomy (NCBI): domain Eukaryota; kingdom Viridiplantae; phylum Streptophyta; class Magnoliopsida; order Poales; family Poaceae; genus Hordeum; species Hordeum vulgare. The sequence continues at coordinate 198,279,625 of NC_058522.1, forward strand.
CGTACCCGTGCTAATGCAACTAACATGCAGGGAAACTACAAGGAATATGAATATGAGTGTTACTCAAATCATTATGTTCATAGATCCTCAAACCGGTTCTCTGCATATTCATATGAGTACTTTAACCCCCCTACTGTTAAGAGAAGTGCATTGGCTTCAATGCCACCTTTCTCATATGGTGCTCGCAGGATGATGAATGCTTTGCCACCCCTTCAGATGTGGGTGGTGAAGAAATCGAAGTAATCACTTCTGCAGGTCAGGTCTCCAGATGAAAATCATCATCTGAGGAATTTGCTGGAGACCTGAGGAAATGCTTGATAGGACGCAAGCTAATGATTGATGAAATATAAATATTTCACACGTCCTTATATTTCTGTTATGATGAAATTCTGATCTGATGAAATTAATATCATATTCTTCAAATCTGAAGCATATGAGATGGTAAGCTGTACTAATTCATCTGCAGGATGACAAACCCAAGAATACTGAGTGGGTTCTTGATAGTGGCTGCACACATAACATGACTGGTGATAAAAGCTTACTGATGAATATGCCACTAACTCCATCACCTCTGAAGCAAATCACATATGCTGACAAAGGTACAAGCAAGGTATTGGGACTTGGCAAAGTTGCTATTTCCAAGGATAGGCGTATGGACAAAGTGATGCTTGTTGAATCCCTTGGTTTTAACCTCATGTCGGTCTCGATGCTTTGTGATCTTGATATGATTGTTATCTTTGGTAGATATAGATGTGTAGTCATCATGGAATCTGACAGATCCAAAGTCTTCGAAGGTGTAAGAAGAGGGGATTTGTACATTGTTGATTTCTCTACAGGTCCTCAACCAACCACTTCCTTACTAGCAAAAACCTCAGAAGGATGGTTGTGGCAGCGAAGACTAGGTCATGCAGGCATGAGGAATTTGCACACGCTCGCGAAGAAGAAGCATGTCATCGGCATCGAATCAGTCAAATTCCTTAAGGATCATCTCTGCGGTGCTTGTGAATCTGGGAAAATGACCAGATCCAAGCATCTCTCGAAGACTATCATGACTACTACACGTCCATTCGAATTGCTTCATATGGATCTATTTGGACCTACTCACTATGCCACACTAACCAATGCAGCATCTTTATATGGCTTCGTCATAGTTGATGATTATTCCAGATATACATGGGTGCATATCATAGTGTATAAAACTGAAGTGCAGGAAATCTTCAAACGATTTTCTTCAAGGGCCTTGACGAACTTTGGCATCAAGATCAAACATATCAGGAGTGATAATGGAACTGATTTCAAAAACGCTGGTCTTGATGATTATCTTGATGAACTTGGTATTACTCACGAATTATCTGCTCCTTATACTCCTCAGCAGAATGGTGTCGTCGAAAGGAAGAACAAGACTCTGGTTGAAATGGCAAGAACTATGCTTGAAGAATATCAGACTCCTCGTTGCTTTTGTCCTGAAGAAATCAACACTGCATGCCATATCATCAACAGGGTATATCTTCACAAATTCCTCAAGAAAACCTCATATGAACTCCTCACTGACAAGAAACCCAATGTAAGTTATTTCAAAGTCTTCGGTGCAAAATGCTGGATTAGAGATCCTCACCATAGCTCAAAATTTGCACCTAAGTCACATGAAGGTTTTATGCTCGGTTATGGAAAGGACTCCCACACTTACAAAGTCTTCAACAAGTATCACAACAAAGTTGCTGAGACTATAGATGTGCGGTTCGATGAAACTAATGGCTCGCAAAGAGAGCAATTGCCTTCTGATCCAGATTAGTTGTCTCCTGAAGAAGCAATAAAGCTCAAACCTACTGAAGACATTGTTCCCACTGAGGAAATTGGTGAAGAAACGATCCCCATCACTGATGAAAATCAAGAAGATGCTCCTGAGGAAATTGCACCTGAACCACTTCCTTAGCCCAGACGAAATCCTCAACCAGCTCATCCGAGGATTACAAATGAAGTAGAACTTGACAAAATCCTGAACCATATCAACGCGCCAGGTCCTCTCACTCGCTCAAAAGCTTCACACCTAGTTAAATTTTGTGGGCATTTTTCCTTTGTATCCATTACAGAACCCTCAAAAGTTGCTGAGGCTTTTCTGGAACCAGACTGGATCCAAGCTATGCAAGACGAACTTCTTTAATTCAAGCTGAATGAGGTATGGGAGCTCGTCAAACGAACATATCCTCGCAAGCACAACATCATCGGCACCAAGTGGATTTTCCGAAACAAGCAAGATGTGGACGGTCAAGTGGTGAGGAACAAGGCACGACTTGTAGCCCAAGGCTACACCCAGGTTGAAGGAATAGGTTTCGATGAAACTTTTGCACCTGTTGCTAGGCTTGAAGCTATTCGAATACTACTTGCTTATGCTAATCAGCATATCATCATCTTATATCAAATGGATGTGAAAAGTGCATTCCTCAATGGTAAGCTTGAGGAAGAAGTATATGTTGCTCAGCCCCCACGTTTTGAGGATCCAAAGAATCCAGACAAAGTCTTCAGACTCAAAAAGGATCTTTATGGTCTCAAGCAAGCCCCTCGGGCATGGTATGATCCATTGAAGGAATTCCTCATGAAGAAAGGCTTCAAACCTGGTTCACTCGATCCAACTCTTTTCACTAAATCCTATGATAATGAGCTATTTGTGAGTCAAATATATGTCGATGATATCATATTTGGCTGTACTGACAAACGATACACTGATGAATTTGCCTACATGATGAGTGAAGAATATCAGATGTCCATGATGGGGGAGCTGAAATTCTTCTTAGGTCTTCAAATTCGTCAACAAAGCAATGGAATCTTCATATCACAGGAGAAATACCTCAAGGATGTTTTGAGGAAATTCGACATGCATGAATGCAAAGGTGCCAAGACTCCAATGCCTACCAACGGCCACCTCGGCACTGATGAAAATGGTAAAGATTTCGATCAGCAGGTATATCGTTCTATGATTGGTTCTTTATTGTATCTATGTGCATCTAGGCCAGATATAATGCTTAGTGTTTGCATGTGTGCACGTTTTCAAGCAAAACCGAAGGAATCACACCATAATGCTGTGAAGCATATTCTTCGATACTTAGCTCACACACCAACACTAGGATTATGGTATCCCAAGGGCTCAAATCTTCATCTGGTAGGGTATTCTGATTCTGACTATGCTGGTGACCGTGTGGATCGCAAGTCAACTTCTGGCACATGCCATTTCCTCGGAAGATCACTAGTTTGATGGTCCTCAAAGAAGCATAACTGCGTATCACTCTCCACTGCCGAAGCTGAGTACATTGTTGCTGGTTCATGCTGTGCTCAATTACTATGGATGAAGCAAACCCTCAAGGACTACGGCATCAACATGAAGAATGTGCCCAATACTATGACAATGAGAGTGCAATCAAGATTGCATACAACCCAGTACATCACTCAAAGACCAAGCACATCCAGATTCGTCATCATTTTCTTCGGGACATTGTCCTCAAGGGCAATATCCTCATCGACCATGTGAAGACTGATGATCAACTGCCAGATATCTTCACTAAGCCCTTGGATGAGAAAAGGTTTTGCTAGTTGCGGTGTGAGCTAAATATCTTAGAATCTTCAAATGTTTTGTAAAAATATGCACACATCCTAACACTTATGCAAAATTGATGACTTAGATGTGCAACACATGATGAATCGATTTTCTTCAACTGATGAAGAATGTCACTCTGAATGTGCAGAAATCAACGAAGAAATTGATTCTCACGGCCCTACGACAGTTGTACGTGGCGTCTGTAATCAACATTCTTATATGTTGGGTCACGCCACCGCCCAATGTGAAATTCCTCAAGTTGATTTTCTTCAAATGTTCCATTTCCTCAAAATGTGTTTTTGTTCAAAACAGTTGTTCTTCATTGTGCAGATTCATCACAAAATCTTCACACAGACTTGATGACTTTCATTTGACTAGATAGACTGTGATTTCATGTCCTCAACAACATTCACTTATAGCTCTTTCTTCAAGTTGATATTTCTGCTAAGTGAATGTGATCGGACCCTACTTTCCCTCTATGCTATACTCATCGAGTCTATGCAATTCTTCATATGCGTTCTACTTGAAACTTTGTTCAAAATCCTCACTGCGTCCTTGTCACATGATGATTTTGTAACAAAAATCCTCAAATATTCAAAAATTGTTTCCTTAATGCATAGTAACTGAACCCCACTTCCCACGATCGGATAACCACGATCTCCACTATCTCCACCGCCTTGTTCGGGAACTACACGTGTCCTACGGGGACGTAGAGGCACGGGTTGTTTGGTCCGAAATCTTCACACCAACAGTAACTGTGTGGCTATAAATATGTCCTTATCCCCCTCGGCAAACTCTTCTTCGTTCCATCGCTCTCCTGCTACAGCAAACACCACCGAACCTTAGCGCCATCGCTCGTAGTCTCGTCACCGATGAGGAAGAGCTTCACGGCCTCGACTTCTCCGTCGCTGGAACCACGCTGGAGCCGGACCATCTTCGTCCGCGGCCTCCGTAGACGTCCTCTGTTGCCGGGTTAGGGTGCATTGGACACGCAACCGAAGAGCCTCTCTACACAACTTCTCTGTGTTCTTCGTGTGCTCCTTCAAGGGTAAATAAAATCCCATTTTTACCGCAAGTTAGATCTAAATTTTTACATCTTCTATGTGAAATCTGTTTTTCCTCAAGAATCGATAAGCACTTGATTCCTGAAACAATGCCTATCACCACACCATTGATGAACTATACTAAGCATCTAAGATTTCCACGAGATTCCTCAGTTGTGGCAATTTTTAGATCTGTACAACTCTGGAACCCAAGAACAGTATGCTTAGGCAAATTCCTCAACCACTTGTTATATCCCTCAACTGTCAAACTTTTTCATTTCCTTCAAATCTGAGAACGCATATGACCTCTCCAAATCCCTCGCAACTATACTCTGTTCACAGGTACAGACATGTCAGCCGATGAATCTCTCGGTTCTCATCATATTAACTCATTTGCAGCGTTTCTAGAAGAAAATCTTCAAGTCTCACCAGAATCCTCAAGAGTTCAATCTCATCAGCAAAATCCTCAACTGAAGAAAATGGAGGATGACAGAAAACAGAAGGGAGGAAAGAAACTTGATCAAAACACAACTGTGGATATCCCTGAGGATATTTACTTGGACTATTGCACACCTGATGAAAATGAGAGAATGGCCAAGAGAAAAATACGGCTCAAGAAGATAGAACGCTGATGGGCGAAGGAATGGAAGGAATACAGGTTTGTGACTGCCAAGTATGCGAAGAAATTAGCTCTGAAGCCCCCTCGCAGACGGGCCCCACTTGACGATCATCAAGTAGCACATCCCTCAAGCCTCAAGACCATTGATGACTATCCAGATGAGAAGGAAAAGCATCTGGCCAAGCTCAAGAAGTAGGCAGAAACTGCAGTGAGGAAATTCAATGAATCCTCAGCTGCTGCTACTTCCTCTGCCGCTGAGACCTTTGGTTCAGAAATTCCTCAAATACAGTCTGTTCCGTCAAAGCCAAGGGCTCCAAAGCCTCAAGAGAAGTCTGCTTAGGCATCAGTTACAAAACCCTCAGCCCCAAAACCATCAGCGCCAAAACCGTCCGTTCCAATCTCCTCAGCTCCAAATTCCTCAGCTCCACCTCCAAAGCCTCAAGAGAAACCAGTACAGAAGCAAGCCATGAAGCCTATGACCGCCAGCTGTAGGTCCTCACTCCCAGCTGGAACCAGCTCGGAGACAAAGTCTTCACCACCTCCTGTGAAGACTCAGGTGTCTGCTGAACGTGCAACTCTGCCAAGCCCCAGCAAAATCATCACCGTCCCGTCTGCATCAGAGGGCAGTGATGAATATGATGATCAAACCCTGCAAGCCATCATCAGAAACAAGCAGGAAAGAGTAGCTCAAGCATCAGACAGTGCCATTCCTCTGGCCATGGACCCCAAGGTCCTCCTTGACTACATCAACATCTGGTATGAGGACCCAAACACTCCGCTTGATGATTTGAAACTTCCCCCTGGCATTAGCCACATGGTGGCCACTTTCATCAATGAAGCCAAGTGGAAAGAACAGCAGGCCAAGCAGGCCAAAGTTGGAAAGCTTAAAAAGGAGAAATTGCTAAAGCAGAATCTCCTCAACTTGACTCCTGATGCACTGGTATCAACACAGGCAGAGCTGAAGAAATTGACTGACAAGTACTCCAAGCTGTCAGATCGTAAGAGTCTCAAGAGCAATTTCATCAAGCTGGCCACTAAAGCTGTTGATGACTACAACAAGAAGGTTGCACCCCCAGCACCAACTTCTCAGCCCTTGATTGAGGAGCCAGCATACTACTCTCCTCAAGATGAGGAAACTCCTCAAGCTGAGGAAGTACACCAAGAAAGTCGTGCAGATGCACCGGCTATTGAAGAAATCATCATGGAAGCTCCAGCTGATGAATTTGCTGCAGCTGATGAGACTGCCCCTGACTCAACTGCTTCATCAAAGCTAGCTGACGACTCTGTTCCAGCTAGTTCCTCCATACCAGCTGAAAAATCTGTCGAGAGAGCACCTTCACCAAAAGCTTCAAAGGTGAAGAAGATGACTCCGTCTGCATCAAACGTGAAGAAAACCAGGGCTGCTGAAAAGGAAGCCAAAAAGAGAAAGGCCTCCTCAGCAGAAGAAGAAACCGAGGCCAAGCGTCTCAAAGCACTTGAAGAAACTGCTCCTCTGGACCCTGTGCCTTTAAATGTCGCTCCGTCTTACGAAATGGTCATCATTGATGATCAAGCGAAAAAGGAAGATGAGGAAATGAAGGATGCCGCCTCTGAGGAACGCAATGACGAAGAAATTCATATAGACGACAGTCCTAAGCCCTTCATTCCTCAGAAAGACACTGCTCAAGGATCAGCTTTACCAGCTGATGAAACTGCCTCTGCCACCAAGCCAGCTGAGGAAGAACAACATGAAAATCCTCAAGCTGATGAAATTCAACGCTCTAAGCAAAATCCTCAAGATGAGGAACAGGCTGACCCAACTCCTCCAACTGAGCAAGAAGAAGCTATTCCTCAGCCTGATGCACAGCCAGAGCAAGCCCCTCAGCCTGACGCCCACCCAGAGCCATCTCCTCAGCCTGAAGTACCAGCTGCTGAAATTCCTCACCCTGAGGAAAATCCTGAGGAAAATGCACCTGACCAAGACAATGCATTCGTCGTGCTCAACCCAAAGACTGTCACTGTTGTTTCCCCTCCTGTTCCGCAGCAAAATCTTCAGCCAGTTCAGCGTCAGCCATTCTCCAAGCGTCCAAAGTTTCAAAAAGAAAATTTCTTTGAAGAACGCATGTACTTCATTGGAGCGAACCCCTATGACAAGCCTCAAATGAGGCATCTGATGTTTTGGACTAGGACACAGATGAATTACTAAGCCTCTGTGCTATGTGGACGAAACAAGATATTCCAGCACAGGCATATTCCTCACGTTGAACTTGAAGCTATACCGTGCCTCGAGCCAGTCCTCAGTGTACTCCATGATGCTGGTTTGCTACCAATGTGCTCTGACATCTCTGACTGGAACAGCGAGCATATCTGGCAACCCTGAAGACATTAACGCTTGGGTGTTTGATTGGATGACACAAAACACTCACTACAAGGCTCCTGCTACTGAACTCCTCCGTGAACTGCCTGTACCAATTCCCTCAGATGAGGCTGTGAATCTTTATAGTGAGCGTGAGCTGCCCAATGGGATGATGGAAGTCCTCATGAAGCCTTTGGCTGAAGTAAAACCTCCAAGAACAACCTTCCTCGTCCACGAGCTCAAGCACACACCCAGATCTGTTTACAGAATCCTCTGCAGTGTGCTCGTGCCGATCAAAGGCCATGATGCTGAAGAAGATGTCGTAGGCCTCATGAAGAATATCCTCTTCAACATCATTCATGGTATTCCTATCAACATCCATGATTTCTTCTTGAGGACTTTGGCCGACAATGCTATGTGTCCTTTTGATCACAAGATATATGCCCCGTGGATTATGAGATTCATCAGGACAAGGACAGGCATCAACTTCCACGCTGATTTCGAAAACCATGTTGGTTATATGCCTCCTATCCGGGTCAACAAGAAGACTTTCGAGCCCATTGAAGGAAAAGGCAAATCAGTGATTGAAGAAGGCAGTAGGCCCCTTGATGGCCAGTTCAGAGAGACAGAAGCTTATTCTTCATGGGATGATACTGAGACTCGTCCGGCAAGCCCCGTTCCTCCTCGTGTGATGAATACAAGAGAGCTCCTGCTCAGTCTTCACCAGAAGGTGGATCGCAATCACAAGTGGGTCAAACGCCAGTTTGGTGCCATTGTGAAAACCCTCACTGAAACACAGAACTCTGTGAAGCTCAACCATCACTATCTGCATGAGGTTTTTGATCGCACCTAGGCTACACTTTCACATCTAAAGACTCAAACTGAGCTTGAAGAAATGGACTTTGAGCGAGACTTTGAATGGTCGTGGCCTCCCAAAAAGAAGTTCAGGCCTATTCCAGTTCCAGACCTTGAAGACAGCTCCTTTTCTTCATTCCGCACTTCCGAAACTGATGAAGAACAGCTCGACACTGCTACCAGTCCAAGGAAGAAGACTACTCCCAAGAAACATCACGGCTCTTCCTCAACCGCCAAGAAGTGAAGTCTTCACGGGTGTTAGTCCTCAGTTTATCCCTTTTTGTCACTTGATGACAAAGGGGGAGAAACTTGAGAGTTAGTCTTCAAGCGGGATATTTTTGGGGCTTATGAACTATTTTTAAGTTACAAACTCTTGGCTCTTCTGAAGTTTTTATGCAATGAGTTGTAACTTAAGCCCGATGGTACTCTGACGCTTTTGAACGTTTTTCTTCGCATGCTTATTCCTCAAGTTTTAATGCACGCATGCTGGAATTCGTCAGATACCATTTGTCATCATGCATTTTTATTTTCTTCATATGATATGTTACATCTATGCATGATTTACAAGACTCAGGAGGAGATCTCCATGATTTAAATCATCAATGTGCATTTGTTGTGAAAAGGAAAATCCTCAAGATATGCACATCTTCAGGGGGAGTCTCTCTGAATCTTGATTTCAAATTCCTCAAATGAGTATTTACACTTCATATTTTTGATCCCTGTTGAAGACTTAACCTAATTGTCATCAACCACCAAAAAGGGGAAGATTGTAAGTGCATCTAGTGCCCCTTAGTGATTTTGGTGGTTTGAAGACTTATATGTTAAGTATCTAATGTATTTATGAGTGTACACAGGATCTATAAGTCATTGAGGAGTTTGAGATATTTGAAGAATATCGACCCCTAAAAATGTATATCTTCGGTTGAAGAAGCTGAAGAAATGAATTGCGAGGAATCTGCGATGAAATTGATATTCCTCATGAAGATACTGAAATTGAGGAATTCGGTGTGTCCTGAAGAAAATCACTTTGAAGAATTTGAAGCATGAAGATTTACTCTTTCTGTTTTATTTTCTTCACATTTGAGTAATAGGAACACCGTACTGTTAAAGGGGGTCGAAATTACACTTTGGAATGAATTTCCTCATGATGCTCAACCCAAGCCTAATCCTACCAAAAGCCTCAAGTGAGGAATACGAGTGACATGAGGACTCCCACAGTTGAGGGTTCCGACCGTTTCGATAGCCACGCCAAGACATTGGTCTTATCCACTCCAACGGTCATATTACTTAAGGGCATTAGTGTCAAATCATGTCGGGATGCTCCCAGGCTATAAATAGCCACCCCCCACAACCATTAGCTGGTTGGCTGCTCCATTAGAAACTCACACTTGTCATAAGAGCAACCCAATTCCCCAGAGTCTTCGAGAGTAATTCATCACTGAGGAAATACACCATACACCGAAACCAAAAACCAAACCTAGTGATTGAGCATCACTGAAGAAGTTGTTCCTGTGTGGGACTGAATCCTGTTACCTTTGAGGACTGTGCATCCTCCGGACGGTTAGGCGTCATGGTCTAGAGCTTTCCAGCAGTCAATTGTGGATCGCCGGGTGACCAAGTTTGTGAGGGCTTGGAAGTCTGCCCTGAAGACTTACCACGAGTGTTGGGCGAGGACTGTGTGTCCTTAGCCCAAGGAGAACACGGAAGGGACTGTGTGTCCCGGGACTATGTGTCCTTTGGTTTCAATACCAAGCTGCTCCAAACTAGATGTACGACTGTCACAGCAGTTGGAACTGGGTCATCAATGATTGTCTTCACTGAGAAACGGGTTCTAATTCCTCAACTCCTTACTTTCCTCGTATTATGTGTTGATGACTTTCACTGCTACTGTTTGAAGAATTTGCCGAAGACTATCTTCGAATTTCCTCAACCCCAAATTCTTCACGTTAGTTAATCCTCATCTGTATTCTGCATGCCTGCTCACTGTGATATCTGTTTTCACATTCCTCAGTCCGAAAAACTGTTGTTGTGAAACTTTGCACTTCTGATCCTTTACTGTTTCCGCTGTAAGTTAGTCATCGCTGAGGAATTTCCTCAAAAAGTATTTTCTTAGTGATGAAATTCTAAAAATCTCCTATTCACCCCCTCTAGTCGATATAACGCACTTTCACGTTGGTCCCTCAAAACGACACTTAATCAATCTACCGGCCAGACACCTTTCTCCCTAGTATATGCGGCAGAAGCAGTTATCCCCATGGAACTCATATTCTTATCATCTCAAGTGCTTGCATGTGATGAAGTGGAGCAATTGCAGCTGTGGCATGACGATGGCACGCTCCTCGAGGAAGATCGTCTCCGAGCTGTTGTGCATGCTCCACTCTACCAGGAGGCCGTGCGCCCATACAATAGCCGCAGGGTCCATGCCCAGAGCTTTGAGTAAGGCGACCTTGTCCTTAGGCGCGTTCAATCCGCCAAGGGTTCCAACAAGTTGACGCCGAAGTGGGAGGGCCCTTACCTCATAGTACAAGTCACCAGACCTGGCGTAGTCCGTCTTGAGGCCGAAGATGGCATCAAGGTGCTTAACTGGTGGAATATTGAGCATCTTCATATGTTCTACCCGTAAGGCGCGGTTGTCGGGCCTAGTCCCAGGCAACCACCTTCTGTACAATCTTTGCCGAAGTTGCATGTAACCCGTTGTACAAAGCAAGGAGAAAACCTTGTGCATAAATAAAGCTTGGAATTGCACAAATAATCATTTGCATGTGCATTACGCATTACACATTTACTTTTGGTATGATGCCACTATTAAGAGTGCTTGATGGACTAGCGATCCGTGTTATCGCGGCTCCCCTCTCTTTGGGAGGACGTAGCCTCTCATTTTCTCTATATGTTTGACCTATATTTTAAAAGGAGACAGCGGAAAGGCAAGGACAGTGAACCATCACACCTTCAAAGGGGCCTCCCCCGAAGCGATAAGTTTAAACTACCTTGTATTAAGCTCGGTTATGTTCTTTTCCTTGGTGGTATCCTTGTCGTCCCTTTTTTATCGTGTACAATGGAACTCTCCGCACGATGTGAACTCTTGTAAAGCCGAGCCATCCTTCTTCCCTTGTCGCTTATTAGCCTTGGGAAGGACCCTGTCAATACCGAAGAGGGGGCTTGCTGGGGGACGGCGCTCATCCTATGCCCGGGGGGGGGGGGCTTGCTCCCCCTTCGACACTTACGTCTTGCGCCAAACCGACAAGGAATCCTATGAGGCACGTACATACAACACAATAGAAACAAAAGGGTGGAGGGTCAGTACTAGAGAGAGATGAACATCACCCATTTTATTCACTCTTCACTACAAAATGGATAAAATAAATTACATTTGCACAAGTAAAAATTTCGTGAGGGTTTACAACCTTTTGCTTCATAAAAAGTTAAGTACCCCGTAATGCCCTTCTTGTCCCTCTCCTCTCAGGGATTGGATGGATGAGAAAAAGAAGGAAAAGGGAGGCCCGAACAGAAGCCCAGCCTCACCCCGCCAGTACCAAATGGACGAGGCTCGGCATACCCATCGGTGTTGAAGACGAAGCCGAAGTCCACGAGGCCTGCCGGGATCCAGCTGGAAGATGAGGTATCGTCTGGGCCAAGGAGCCCCGGCAAGACCATCTTGCCGGGATTGGGCGAGGCGTGAGCTTACAGTGATGGTGCAAACGATGGTCAGCTGGTCAGCTGCAGCCTGAGCCATCGTACTCCGACTTGACAGCTAGTGGCTCGCTGTCGCTATCCTTGTCAGTGCCGTCCTCCTCGTCACTATCACTCAAGGAGGAATATCCGACCCATATATCTTGATGGAGAGCATGTCGGCCTCCACCAGCTTGAAGCGAAGAACATGCCCCGCCATGAACTTATGGGCACGCGCGAAGGTCTTCCACCCGTGCCTCAAGAACATGACACGGGGCGTTGGATATTCAACGTCAGCATACACGTCGCCTTTACACCAACCGTGCATGCGGATCCACACTCCATGCGGCTTATCAACCTGCAGCACCCAAGCAAAAGGGCAAGGGAAGCACAAACGGCCGCGGGGAGGACCACACAGCCCGATGATGAACTTCAACGTCGTGCCTTCGGTGTGTCCCGCTAACGGCGGCTCCGACATCACCGAAGGAGGGTCGAACATAACACTCCATCCCCTTCGACCACGGGCTCCTCGGCGGCCCGTAACCCTTCTAGCGCCCCCGCCACGAAGACTTGTGCCGCCCTCAGTCGCCATGACTAATTCAGCAGCATGATCCGAAAGGGAGGCTCTTGCTCCCCCCATAGAAGATGGGGGACGCCCGCGCCTCCCTACCATAGCCAATAACTGAAGACACCTGAAAGGGAAATAAGAGAAGAGTATGTCGGGGCAAACATGGTTGGAGGAGAGGAGAAGGATGGATGAGCATCGTCTACCGCTCCCCTCCCACTTTTATAGGAAGGGTGCAAGCAACCCAAGAAATGCCAAGAACCCCCGGCACATGCCAGGGCCGAAGGGACAAGCATCCTTGACAAGACCCGGCAGGACGCCTCCCCGGCAAGCATGGGCCAATCTGCCATCGCTCCACCTCATGGCTACATTAGTCACTTAGCAATGAGCTGTAGAGCTCCCAGATGGCTAGGTGGCTCTCGCTAGATGCGTTGTGGCACGCTGGAAGAAAGATTATGTCCAGTTGACACCCATCCAGAGGCGTTCCAAGACACCAAGCCACGGCCAGCTAATAGGTGGCAGAAGCTTGCCGGGAACGCACCCTCGCTCGCCACCTAACGTCACATTTATGGTGCTTTGTCTTAAGTGCTAGTGTCTGTGCACTAAATACCGGGGTCCCTAGTGCCCCAGACTTGTGCACGGCCGCAAAGAGCCCCTGTCTGCAGGGCATGGCAGGACACAGACAAGATACAACCCCCAAGATTACCAAGGCATCGGCAAGCCTGCCTTGCCGGGAAGATAACCAAGGCCACACCCATTTGGTGAGCTTGATGAACTCACCAAGTACAAGACCTCGGCAAGCCTCCCTTGCTGGGATGACAGCCGAAGCACCCGGCAAGCTCCCTTGCCAGGACGAGGACCCAAGGCCGTGGCAAGCTCCCTTCCCGATACGACAGGCCTAGGCACTGGAGGGCGACCGTGCTTGCCACAGTGCCACTGCCCCCCAAGTTCCAGCGCATTCCGCATGCGCCAGCGCTGCATCCTGGTTTCGAAACACCTGGATACGTGCCCTCACTAGCACATCGCTGACAAGGACAAGACGTGCATTTAATTCACCTAACGGCGGTAGATGGATAAGCACCGCCCTAGGTTCACTGTAATTTCTCGTGAACCTACCACCGAGCAATGTGGGTGACCCCTTTGCCTATAAAAGGAGGCCCTTAGATCATTTATATGGGGTTAGACTTTTTGGACATTGGACCAGAAGAAGGTTATCAATAGTCACTGTTACAATCACCAAAAAAGCCTTAATACAACCAGACAAGCAGGACATAGGGTTTTACGCGTAAGCGGCCTGAACCTGGGTAAAAAGGCTTGTCACGTGCTGATCGTTAGCTCTGCTCTTGACGTCACCTTTCCCCGCCCTACGGTCGCAAGGGTTTGACGTTGATTCCCGTAGGTGTCGACCTAGCATTGCCGACATCTTTGGCGCACCGGTAGGGGGGAGGTTTCGTTAACCTGACCTAGCCATCAGCGAACCACCTCTACTTCATCGCCATGGCCCCCAAGAGAAGGGGCGCTCCAGCGATCAACGATCCCGCACCCGGCCCTCCGGCCCCGGCGGGGGCAGGAGAAGGTACAGGCGCAGGACAAGGAGATGGAGGCCCCGAGCTTCCGCAACATTCTGGAGAACAAACTCAAGCGAGTGGAGTCACCCGCGGCTATGGCGAACATTCTCGCCCTGGTTCGTCGAAGGACGCAGCCGCGCGACCAACTAATGGCATGGCCATGTCCAAAGACGCCTCGGCGCCTTTCAAGGCGCCCACGCAAGCACATGCGTCGTGGCCTTCTCAGGCCACACAGGACGGATCGCCCCAGGACGGCGGTGATCCGCCCCCACCTAAGGGGACCCCTGGACCCCGTTCTCGAGGTACGCCGAGAAGGCATACCCACTCTGTTACGGCGCGAGCTGGCGAGCCACAGAGTGACCAACAAGGAGCTCCTTCTAACACGGCTAGTAGTAAGAGCCCCTGGAGGTCCTCGCACATCTCGCCACCACCCGCACGGGCGGAAGCACTGAAGCGAGCCCAGCTGCTCCTAGATTTCCCTCCAATGGCGGACAAGCAATAGGAGTGGAGAGATACAATCCAAAGCCTCCTCGCAGTTGCCGATGGAGACCAGCCGTAGCACGACGGACGTCGAAATGACCCCCCCCAGCAAGCACGCTCGAGACCGTACTCAAAAGGCTAGGGCTCCCACGGTGTGACAGCCCGATGCCGATGTTCCAGAAGATTCCCCTTCTATTCCGTTTTCGTCGTGTGTCTATTTTCTTTTGTCGCATCATCATTGTATCATGCGCATCATCTGCATTTCATCGGCATCTCCGTTGCCGCTCGTATTTAAAACATGCATCCGTTAGTAGTTGCCGGTTCTCGTCGTTGTCCGTTCTGAGCCCGACCTCACACGCACGCGCTCGCGGCATCGTCAAACCTTGTTCTAAAAGTGTGCATAAAACTTTCTCTGATCCGGGTGAAACATGGCATGTGGTCGTGTTTAGTTACAGCTAGGCCGCCTGTCGAATTTCATCCCGATCGGAGTCCGTCTGGTACCCGAACGGTCGACCTTAGCGGCACCGTATTCGGTCTACTATCGGACGTTTGTCGGTGTTTTAAAATGCATTGCCGCGACGCCCGCTCTCCCTCTCGTCTCCGGATATCCCCTCTACATGGCCTCCTAACCGTTCCCGCATTCGGAATTATCCGAATCCGACCGCACGGTTGAATCCGGAACGGAATTCCGGTCAACCTAGCCCCCCCATTTGTCTATATATACCCCTCTTATTTTTAAGGCAGCCAAACCCCCCTCTCTCCACGTTTCCCGTGCCTTCCCAAACCCTAGCCGCCAGCATACCCTCCTCTCTCCTCGAGCGGGCCCGCCAGGCCCAGATTCGGCCCACCCGGGCCCGGATCGCCCCGCAGCCATCGCCTGCCAGGAGCTGGTGGGGAGGAGCCCCCGAGCTCGTGCCGAACACCATGGCGTGCCCGTCGCGTGCGCCGGTGCCCCACGCATCCAGCTTCCTCGCTGCCTGCCCGGGTCGGCGTCGCGCCTCCCCGTGTCCCCGGACCTCGCCGGCAGCCGGAGCTCCTCCGCAGCGCCCCCTGCAGCTCGCTGGAGCACCGCCTCGCCTAGGACGGCTAGAGAAGCACCCGCCACCATGGAGCCCTCTCAGCGGCCCACCGGCGACCAGATCAGGTGGATCCCGCGCCGGATCCATCTCCCTGCGACCTCCCCGCCGATCCCGAGCCCCGCCGGCCAGGCGCCCGCCGCCACCGATCTGCCCTCGCCTCGACCGGGGATCGGGAGAACGACGAGGAGTAGCGCCCGCTCCAGCGACGCCCTCGTGGGCCTCCCTCCCATTGCGGCCCAGCTCACCTCGCCTCAACCAGGCCGAGGCCCCAAATCGGCCACCTCGGCCTCCCGTGGCCCAAGCGCCCCCCTGGCCCGGTTCACAGGCCGACAACCACCTCGCCGTCCTGGGCCACGGCCCAGCTAGGTGAGCGCCCCACCGCCATGTTTCTCGCCGATGTGCGACATATAGCATCCTATGCCCGGTAGTATCGGTCCATTTAGTTTTTTTTAGGCTTTACGATTTTTATATTCCAGAAAAATAGACGAATATTAAAATGCGTGTATCTTTTATTCCGTTAGTCGGATCGGAACGTGTAGCATATGTATTTCGTGTAGTTTTGCATGTAGAATCCGTTTATAAAACTTGCATAATTGTTTGACGTCATTTAGCGTGCCTAATGCATAGATTAACGTGCTGTTCTAATAGGATAGTGCCCGCATTTATTTTCCGCACGTGTTCGATTTGCTCGGATGTCGTAGTAGAAATGTCCATGTTTTAGAACCCCTTTTCCATGTATTTTAGAGTACACGTTTGTATTTTGGCGTGTAGAGAATTGCACTAGTTCATTTTTCCGTGTCTAGGTTATTATCTCGC
Organism: Hordeum vulgare subsp. vulgare; assembly: GCF_904849725.1. Taxonomy (NCBI): domain Eukaryota; kingdom Viridiplantae; phylum Streptophyta; class Magnoliopsida; order Poales; family Poaceae; genus Hordeum; species Hordeum vulgare. The sequence goes on from NC_058522.1 coordinate 198,296,243, forward strand.
TTTTTACGTGTGGCATTATTTTTGTTGTGCAACCCCACATGTTTTATATGTTTTCGGGGTAGAAAAATCCAAGGGATTTTTCTGTGCAATTAGTTTTAGCTTTTGAGCAAGTTAGTACACGCGATATTTTGCCGTGATGCCCTTTTGTTTAATTCGTAGGATTTATTCCGTGCTTCGTTTGATTAGGTTGTCAACTAGGGAGTTGTTCTTTGATGTTTACTCTAGCCCATCGTATTTTTGGTTGCAATAGAAATGCATGTTTAGGTGTCGATTGCTTGCTCTCAAGTTGCTAGAAATAGTGCTGATTTGGAGGAGCTGAAATATTTCTAAGTCTGAGATCTGTTATATTTTGTTGTTGTCTTGTCTTGCTTGTATCTTGTGATCTGTAGCTCTTTTGAGGTTGGACCAATGGAGTAAGTTGTAGTCCTTGTGTTTCTCTAGCATGTTGTGAATTTTCATGCCATTTGGATTCCTTTAGCTATTGGTTCTGCTTCTGTCAATATGACTTCAGATCGAAAACTGCAGCCTAAAAAACTGCTATTTTCACTAGGTCTGAAATAGTGTGAGAAGCCATTTTGTGACTTCTTTCTCTAGTGATCCATGATGCCATGCTAGTTTTTGTTAGTTTTTTGTGATAGTGCTTCTTGCCCTCTTTTGTGTCATGCCTTGCTTGAGTTTATCGGAGTTGTGTAGCTCGTAGTTGTGGGGTGTAGAAAATGCTATGTGGCTGATTTGGGCAGATTGTAGTGTTTTCTTGTTTTGCTCGTAGTTTTTGAACCGTAGCTCCGTTTTGATCGTGTCCTACATGAAACTTGCTTAGAATATCATGTAGTTTCATTTTCTCTTTCTGTTTTTATGTTTTGAAGGGCTCGTAGCCGTCGTTGCACACATATTGCATTCATGCCATCATATCTTGTGGTGCTTGTAACTTTTGATCTGTAACTCCGTTGGAGATGTTCTCTATGTGTAAATTGCTTGTAACGACGCGTAGAATCACGTGAACCTATTTGTTTTCTGTTCAACAACTAATTAAATGTGTTAGTTCAGATCTGGACAGAATTGTAAATTAACATGTGAGGTCGTTTCAGAGATGTTATAAGTCATTTCCGACCTCACTTAAAATCCCTAGATAGGTAGATTAATTGCGCTTCACATCTTGCCATCTTTAACCACATTTAATATTGCCGTATACCTAATCGGGATAGAATAAAATAACTCGTATGTGGAGTTTCGTCAATATATAACTCGTTGCATATTGAACTTCACTTAATGTGTAGTGTTTGTTTGTCGTGAATTGTCATGCCGTGACTTGCATGTATTCAGCTGCTCATGCATCATATGTGTTGTGCATCGTGTGGTGAATTCCGTGTGTTGATTTGTGTTTCCGGTGTGCTTCGTCTCGATAGAGTTCCGCAGCGTGCCGGATTGTGAGGACCCATTCGACTACGTCGGTTCGTCTGCTTCACGGAGGCATTCTTCTACCAAGCGGGAACTCAGGCAAGATGACCATTTCCCCAAATACCATTACTATCATTGCCATGCTAGTTTTATCGCTTCTATCGATTATGTCTCGTTGCCTACCACATGTTAAATATCAGCCTCTCAACAATGCCATGAAAACCTTCAACCTGTTCAACCTAGCAAACCACTGATTGGCTATGTTACTGCTTTCTTAACCTGGTGTTAGCGTTGCTAGTTGCAGGTGCAGTTGCTTCCATGTGTCAACATGGGTTCCTTGTCATATCACCATATTAAATGCTATCTATTTTATTGCACCTATATACTTGGTAAAAGGTGGAAGGCTCAGCCTTTCTAGCCTGGTGTTTTGTTCCACCTTTGCCTCCTTAGTTTTGGCTACCGGTGTTATGTTCCATAAATGAGCGCTCCTAACACGATCGGGGTTGTTATGGGGACCCCCTTGATAATTCGTTTTAGATTAAAGCTGGTCTGGAAAGGCCCAACTTTGGTACTATTTGCCCAACATAATAATTCTGTTAAATTGAAATGCATAGGGAGTTAGCGCTACCCGAGGAGTAATTCTACATAATAAAGGGAGGGCCAGTGCTGATGGTGCTGGTCCAAAACAGAGCACCATGCGGGGCCAACCCGGGGCAACTCGGGAGATTTCTATCAGGCCACCGTACGCTTCGCTTATCCGTCGTGCCTGAGAACGAGATACGCGGCTCCTATCGGGATCGTCGACACGTCGGGCGGCCTTGCTGGATTAGTTTTACCTTTGACGAGATATCTTGTGCATCGGGATTCCGGTGATGCTTTGGGTAATCTCAGAGTTGAGGTTTTCCACTAGGGAATTCGACGAGATCGCGAGCTTCGTGATTGAGGATTTCTATGCGGCTTGTGGTAATTTGTGATGGACTAGTTGGAGCACTCCTGCAGGGTTAAATCTTTTCAGAAAGCCGTGCCCGTGGTTATCTGGCAACGTGGAAACATTGTTTAACATTGGTTCTAGATAACTTGAAGTTAACTTAATTAAAACTTGCCAGCTGTGTGCGTAACCGTGACTGTCTCTTTCGTGAGTTCCTTCTCCGATCAAGGACACGGTGGGGTTATGTCTGACGTAGGTAGGTGTTCAAGATCATTCATTTGATCATTAGTAGTTCACGTCCGCTATGCGTAGAGCTTCCCCCTATTATTTCTTGTACTCGTAAGGTTAGCCACCAAGTATAGGCTTAGCCGCAGCTGCAACCTCACCACTTAACCATGCCTCACCCATTAAGCTTTGCTAGTCTTGATACCTTTGGAAATGAGATTGCTGAGTCCCCTGTGGCTCACAGATTACTACAACACCAATTGCAGGTACAGGTAAAAGTTACTTGACGCGAGCGCGTTGACTGTTCATTTGGAGTTGCTTCTTCTTCTTCTTCTTCATCGATCTAGGATGGGTTCTAGGCCGGCAGCCTGGGATAGCAAGGATGGACATCATTCTTCTTTTATCGTTTGTTTTCGTCCGTAGTCGGACCCTGCTCTTACTCTTGATGTTTATGTAATGTACTGATGTGACCCGGATGTAGCTTGTGGCGAGTGTAAGCCAATTCTGTTATATATCTCTTCTTTCAGTACATGTACTTGTAACGATATCCATTCTTGCGACACGACGAGATGCGCTTCTATCCCTGACGAGTCCTTCGTGCCAAATTGAGGATAGGGTCGCATCTTGGGCGTCACAAGTTGGTATCAAAGCAGTACCGACCTAGGAGCCCCCTTGATTGATCGAACAAGGCCGAGTCGAGTCTAGTGAAAAACTGCTTTGAGTCTAGTTATATATCGGAGAGTAGGATTCTTTTTTCTCCTCTTCTATGCTCTGGTGAGGAATGTTGACGTAATAATTTAATTCTACTCCTCTTCTCAGTTAAAAAAAATATTAGGATCACGCGGATATTTTTGGAATCTATATGATGCCGATGTGACTGAGTTCTGTCTTGGTGCCTCCTATCTGCTTTGAGTTTCAGGGGAGTTGCTCTCAAGGGGATTCTTGAGCAGATCGTTATCATTCAGATTTCTTAGTATCTCAGAATGAAGGATGTTCGTAATTGCTTCAATACTAGTAGTGGCGAGATAACCCCGATGTCCCCAATACTGGTGCATATTGTTCGGGAGTACTGCCATACTTTGTATCGTTGTGATCACAAGGGTCTGTTGTAGATGAAGGTCCGAGATTCTGGTCGTGTGTTGACGGATGTGATACATGTGACGGGTTAGTATAGGAGTTGTTTGTTATTACTCCTTGTATCCGTGTACCAGATTGCATGACCAGATATTTCGGGAATTCTTAGGTGGGAATTCAAGTAGTTACTTATAGGACGATCTTCCAACAAATTTGTGTTGCTTCGATGTCAAGTGGTGATTTCAGATCTTTCCTAAGTGGTGTTCTCATATTTTTATGAGAGTACTAATCCTTTTGCTCAAATCAGATTGTTATGTCAATTCTTGTCTACCGGAGTTGTCATGTTCATTCTTTTCCAACCGTTGTGCTTCTCTTCAAGTGAATTCCATCCTCTCCTATTTTGCAAGATCGATCTCTCTTCTATTCCGGAATTCATCTCATCTGTTCCAAGTTGTCTTTGTTTTTTTCCCACCCTCCCGCCCTTTTTCTTCAGTGATTCAATTTGTATCCAAGAGTTTTATTTCTTGTGCTTCCGCTATCTATTCTTCCGTGTCCTATCCGGTGATTCATTGTGAACATTCTCAGGAGTCGAGTTCATCATTTCTTCATTTTGTTCCTTCTCGGTGAATATAATTCAGTTGTTCGTGTTCATCATATCCTTTTCATCCTCGTAAATTCTTTCGCATGTTGGGAATTCTTATGAGTCTTCTTGTTGTTCATTACTCTCTTTTTTATCCGGAGCACTGAAGTTATCTCAGAAGTTCTCGTTTTAAATTCTTTCAATCATTTCGGGGTGATAATGTCATCTAGTTTTTATTTGTACCGGTGCATTCAATCTTTCTTTCAATCTTTTCGAACGGTGGTTTCTTTGAGTGGACCCATAACCCACAGGTTTTTCCCAGGATCTTTTAGCTCTTCTAATCTTTTCCGGAGATCTTTAATCCTTTTCAACTATGACGTAAGTATGAATTTCATCAGTCATATTCCTTCTCCAAGATCAATTTGAATTTATTTTCATCTTTGGCTAAACCTTTCATTCTTCTTTATTCTGGAGTGTCTCAGCTATTCTTGGTGTTGTTCCTCGTCTTCATTCTCAGCTTGCAAATTCGAATGAGTGTTTCTCTCAGTCTTTTTTTCCATTCTTGTGAAGATTGTCATCTCAGCTTCGTGTTATCCTCTCATTTGTTGTCAATCATGAGTAATCCCTTTCTTGCTATCCGGTGCATTTCTGAGTTGTTTTCATTCTCGATCCTCCGAAGGCCATCATTTTTGAAGATTCTTCGATCTCAGCTTGCAGCTTTCATCCTCAATTCTTCTCAATTGTTGTCTCTCCGTTCGTCTCTCGATTATTCCGGTGCCTTATTCATGTTTTCTGTTAGGTGGATCATGATCTCTTCATTCTCATGTGTTTCCATGCATTCTTGGTATCCCCATTCAATTGTGAATTCTTACCGGTGCTTCCTTCAATTATGCTTCAAGTGGCGCTTACATATCTCTCTCTTCAAGTTTCTTTCAAGATGAATAGTTGTATGCCAAATCCGTTGCTTGTCATCAATTTAATTTGATGAAGGATGAGCATAACATAATTCTTATTCTTGTTCAAGTGATTCCAATTCTTCTTCCGGAGCGGCTCATGATTTCAATTTATTCCCAAAGTGTTCTTCAAGAATCTTATTGGAGAACCTCAAGTTTTCTTCTCTTGCATTTCCAAGTGCATTTGTTCTTCCTTTTCCTTTGAGGTGGTATTATAGCATTCTTTTTAGTGTAGGATTCTCGAAGAGATTTTCTTTCAAGAATGAGATAATTAAACCCACCAATTCTATGATCATGAGATATTTTCAACCCATGATTCTTCATTGAGCTATCTTGGTTTGGATTTCACCTAAATCTTTTCCTATGGATTGTTGCTATCATGGTGCTTGTCATTAATCCAAGTTCTCAATGTATCCTCTTCATGTAAGAAATTGTTCATATCTTATTTCTCCCAATCAATCCTTGTTTCTGTTAGTGGCTGGTTGTCACTTCATTAGTTTGAAAGGTTTCCATAAGCCCACAACTATCTTGTACTTTTCGTTGTTGTTTTTCAAACAACTTCGTTCAATTCTTCTTGCATGGATGCTTGCCAAGTTCATTTGAGTTAGTAGTTGTCATTCTCTCTTCATTCTCTTCTTCTGCTTGAGCTAGTTCCTATTCTATTGTTCCGGAGGCATTTTGTTGTTGCTCTTTTAGGTCAATCTTGTTGTTCTATCAAGATCATGGTGTTCCATTGCTCTATTTAGTTGTTTGTTATGAATATTTTCTAACTCTCCTACCTTTTCGAATTTTTTGTGCCATTTTCCTACCGAAGTGCTGCCGAAATTTTCCGTGAATTCTTGCTTCTTTCTCATATCAATCCTCATCTCTTTGCAACCTTCAAGGATCGTTGGTTTCACTCGTTTGTCAAAGAAGCGATTAAGCTTTTACCTCTTGTTCTTTCTCATCCTCTCCCCCCTTTCATTCTTGGATCTCGGGGCGAGATCCTCTTGTAGTGTAGGAGAGTTGTGACAGCCCGATGCCGACGTTCGAGAAGATTCCCCTTCTCTTCCATTTTTGTCGTGTCTCTATTTTCTTTTGTCGCATCTGATAGAGCATATATCTCCATATGTGGTTTTGGTACTTGATGACAATTCCTATGGACTAATGGTTGCCTTAAGTTATATTTATAGGATTTGTCCATAGGCACTTCTTGAAGTCCATCTCTTGGGTTCAAGGAGTTTATATGATGACCAAGATGGTATTCAAGGTATTATCCAAAGAATGGTCATAGAGACACAAGGTTGATCAAGATCTCAGACAAAGAGTAAATCAAGATGATCAACACACAAAGCGTACAAGATGTACCGGGAGGGATCAAGTGATCCCATGGTATGGTAAGCATTGTCCATTACGTGTTTGTGTACTAACCCGTGGTCTTCGTGAGAGTTCTATGTGTGGGTTAGGTGTGTTTACATGGGCTTGCGTCAAAAGGAAGATCTCATACAACCCATGAAGGATGACGTCAAGTGGTGATCGTCATCAAGATTGCGGTGTGCAAGCTCAAGTGGATCAGCACGAAGATATCATGATTGAAGCTTGTCGTCCATTTGGTGGCAATGGACTTCTGAAGATATGCTGAAGAGTGGCTCACCCATAATGAGTATGGGGGAGCAATCAACTAGTCTTCATCAAGCCAACGCAATCAAGAAAGGTGGTCCATCTTGAGGAAGCCAAGATCATCATCATCTAGCTCAAAGGGACGAGGTGCAAGGTATAGGTTTGCCCTTGATAGGTTTTCTGTTTAGGATAGATTGATGTACTATCAAGGGGGGCTCTCAAGTGAGTAGCTTGATCGTATCGTTCGTTGAGAGCTCAAACGATTTGCATCCTTGCATCATACTTCTTGGTTCTTGTTTGGTGTTTCTCTTTGTGAGTTTTAGAGCTTATGGTCATCTTCATGACAAGCTCGAGTTCATCGAAAATGGGGTCCATATGCATCTACTATGATGTTTTCGATGTTGGAGTTCTTGCCGGTTCTTCATTCATAGAGGACTCACATCTCTATATCATTAGCATTTTCATATCTGCATGGTCTTAAGATTTCCAACAAGCTTGGGTTTGCTCGATTCGGAGCTCGTATGGTTGTTTCAGTGGCGAGCGGTAGTACCGCAGGACCTAGCGGTAGTACCGCTATTATTGGCAGTAGTACCGCTGGACCTAGCGGTAGTACCGTTATTGTTGGCAGTAGTACCGCTGTCCCTAGCGGTAGTACCGCTAGAGCTGGCGGTAGTACCGCTGTCCCATCGGTAGTATCGCCCCTGGTCAGCGGTAGTACCGCTCCAAGCTTTTAGTACCGTCATCTTTGCGGTTGTACTGCGTCGGACATTTTTGCGAAGACTTTCTTGGCGGTGGTTGGCCCGGTAGTACCGCTGCAGCCAGCGGTAGTATCGTTGGAGGGTCAGCGGTAGTATCATTGTAGCCAGCGGTAGTACCGCCGGAGTGTCAGCGGTAGTACCGCTGGAGCCAGTGGTAGTACCGCTGGGCTCAGGCTGTAAGTGGGGGTAACGGTCTGATTCCTTCCCCCACTATATAAAGGGGGTCTT